>NC_053040.3:333683266-334933266 GCF_002575655.3 Aegilops tauschii subsp. strangulata | reverse complement strand
GAGGGAAATGATGTACGGCGACCCACTACATACCTGCAAGGATGTTTCGGCTAATGGAGATCGGATTGAAGTCGAGGGGCATCATGTATGCCTCCGTATCATGGTAAGCCAATCTCGCAAGACCAGATAGCAGCAAGCAGGGTGTCTTGAAAAGCTTACGCCTCGCTTCGACGATGGTCGTGTGCATGTCCCTTGAGCATGCAGCCAGCCGCAGGGCGCTCAACATATCCATACACGAACAACAGAGGTCGAGGATGTCACTGGGGAGATTGCTCCAATCGCGGCTCATACGAATGCTGCGCGGTTCGCGTTCGGCCATGGTGGAGTGTGGAAAGTGGGGGTTTTGGGGGGCTTGATTTACGGGGGAGAAGGTTGTCGGTGCTGGAGCGGCTAGCGAGGGAATAGTGGTACTGGGGGAGGCGAGCGGGGCGATGGTACACGGGGGCACAGTGAGATGGAGACGGAGATGGAGATGGAGTGGTGCTATGGGAGGGGAGAGGGAGACAAGGCGAGGCATGCTAATGTGTTGTACAACGGCGGTGACAGACTGCACAGTGCACAGGGTGAGGCTAACTTTGGTAACCCGAACACGCCGCCTGGACTAGTGTCAGGCACAGGGTGTTATCACTTCACTGTGAGGACCGGATGAATAGTATTTTGACCATCAAGTGTACCACAGTTGTACTACTACTACTACTACTACTACTACTACTACTACTACTAGTAGTAGTAGGAACATGAGTACTCCAGTACTGTATAGCGGAAATAGGTCTCCCGTGCTAGCATGCATGTTCACTTCATCCTCCAGGTATCATCCATATTGCAAGCAGAACCAAATTCTCGTGCATGCAGAAGCGCGACGATGGGCCTTTTCTTTTTGATGAGGATAACCGTGTATTCCTTAACCAGAGAATGTTGTATCTCCCACACACACGCCAATATCCATCTGAACCAGCTATGACACATTTTTTTATCTGTTTGCATAGGTCCCACCTATCAGGAAGGATGGGCACGTACACGAACAGGTACGACTCCTCAGTCTACCCGCATAGCCTTTTCGTTTAGTCTACCTAGCCGTCTAATCAACTGCCTGTACGCCACTTCTCCCATTTACTTCTCCATCGGGAACTGATTTTCCTCGGCTTCTTCAGCTCCCGTTTCGTCTTCATTTGCATCCAAACCCCACTGCGTTCACATTGTTTTAATCTCTTTAAATAATCATCTACTACTTCAGTTAGACTAGCCATCTAATCCTAATTCTCCAAACCATAGCCCTCCGTTCTAGTGGTTCCAAATGGCGAAAGAGATCGAGATGCAGGTTTTTAGCGTCCAACATGTCCTCGTCGAAGGCTCGTTGAGCATAGTTGCCACCGTCACCGTCCACCCAAGGGTTGTTCGGAAGTGGATCAACAATGTATCCAACTCCCTCGAGAAGGTAGAGACGAGGGTCATCGGTCTCGACGTAGAGTACACGGAGCGTGCCACTGGGAAGATCCAACGCGCCGCCGTCCTTCAGCTTTGCCACGAAGATGATGTTTTGGTGTACCACATCATACACGCGCCCTCCATACTAGGTGAGCTTCACGATTCGTTGTCTCGGGAGGACATATACTTCTGTGGGGCAGCCATCGAAGGGGACAAACAGAAGCTGGAGCCGTACAACCTTGATTTGAAAAGCATCGCTGACCTACAAACCAGATTCAAAATTCCTGTAGAAGATTGTGATAAACAGACCCCATCCCTATTCGACGTAGCAAATTTTGTGCTCGGTACAAATCTTCAGATGGGTGACGAGATGGTGGCATTAAGGTCGTCTGGATGGTAGAATTATCCCTTGACATATGAGCGGATAAAATATGCTGCCCTCGATGCCCGTGTGAGTTTCGAGATAGCTGCAAGGTCCAAAGAGCTTGTTGCGAAGCCGTCTCCCACAGAAAATGAGAACAAGAAGAAGAAGAAGAAGAAGAAGATAAGGCTGCACCAGCAGCAGGGCATTATGGATGGATGAACTATTTCCTCTCTTGTAAAAAAATTATTCCCTCTCGGTGTATATTGATATAGATGGACTATTTCGATGGTGTGCATGTCTTTGGAACAAGTAGTAGCGTGGGTCCGCTTGACTATAAGGAACTATTTATCTGCCTAGCTTTCTCTACTACTCCTTCCAGTGATCGGTATGCAATGCATGTGTCCGTAGACATGACAGCTTGTCCATGGAAGTTCAACTACGGCGACCATCACGTTTCATCCACTGCGACTCGCGATTCCCACGACGCCGCTCCAACCCACGGCACCACGTCCCCCGACGTGCGCCTCACCCCTCTCGGCCGCACCGCCCCTCTGCCTTTGTGTGCATGACATGTGGGCCACCTTAAATGCGGCGAGCATCAAGTTTCTACCACAGCCACACGTGATTCCCACGATGCCGCACGAACCCGTGACACCACACGTCCCCCGACCTCGGCTCACCCCTCTCGGCCCCATTGCCCCTCTGCCTCCGGGAGCATTACATGTGGACCAGCCACCTATCGGGTCCACATGTTATTGACTCAAAGGCAGGTGTAGTAAGGCGCTGAAGCTCAGTCCCGAGGGCCCTGAGAGGGAAATGTAACTCCTGCGCTAGGCTGGTGCTACCGCTGCACGAACTCGTGCCAAACTCGAGATTTGTTTCTTTACTATACATGCACGCAACGATTTAATGGACATTGTAATATCAACATGTGATGGGGAGCTCTAAATTTGAATTTGAAACGTATAAAATGAAAAGATTCAAAACAAATAAACTGGGAGAGAGGGAGTATATCGTAGGATGTGTCCCATATGAAACAAGTCCCCTGGTTTGTCACCGTGAAGATGCGGTTAGAAAGGAGCACATCGTCTTCGTACTCGTACGACAACAAATCGGCCGCAGACAGCATGGTCCACCTTTGACCGCCATGTGCACGGTTCGTGCTATCTTATTCAATCTCACCGTGGTTCCATCGTACCAATTCATGCGGTGGCCCGTTGCATGGTTGATCCCAATGTTGGACAAAGGTTCTACGGGAACGGTGTCACCGTTTTAAATGTTGTGCAAATTGATGTTGGTACCCTCCCGTACATATGCAAGCCAATCTCCACTCGCACCGAGCCTAACCTGTGAACAGTGGGCAGGGGGAGAATTAGGAAATGGACACGGAAGTAGTCTTTAGAATGCATTTACTACGTGATCAAACTATCTTACCTGCTCATCGGAGGAAATCCGAGTGCCCCTGAACGTCGGCATCTCAAGGGGCGTCAACTTGCAACTACGGCCACGCCGCGCTGGAGAGACCCCCAAGGAAACATCCTCGCGCGTTCCACGAAACATCAAGATGCATTTGTATGAGTAGTTTATCTTGTGAGAGAAAACGATGAACGAGGGAGGCCTCTAGAGATAGAGATAGACACTACTACTACCAATGTGCTGGCCGTGCGTTGCAATGGATCCAAAGAGTAGAATAATACTTGTTCACGTGCTTGAAATATAAACACTCTAGTTTTGATATACATGTGTCAGCAGACATGACAGCTTGTCCATGGAAGTTGAACCATGACGACCATCACGTTTCTTGTTTCTACCATTGCCACACCCACACGCGATTCCCACGACGCCGCTCCAACCCTACCTGTAAGCACGACGTCCCCTGACGTGGACATGGATCATCTGACGTGGCTATCACTGCCTTACCCTGCCTTTCCTTTGCTGACAGGTGGGACCCACACTTGGGGGTCCCACATGTCAGTGATAGAATGGTAGGATTGTTCACGTTAGGGGATCCTCATCCCCCCGACGTGCGCCTCATCCCTCTCGGCCCCACCGCTCCTCTGCCTTTGTGTGCATGACATGCGGGCCAGCTGAACTGCGGCGACCATCAACTTTCTACCACAGCCACACCCGATTGGACGCGGTTTGCCTGCTCCGCCATTGTGCTCTGATCCGTACTCCCACACCATTGAATTTTCATCCAGCGGCTGTGACACATTTCGTCCCGGGCATCAATCCTCGGCTGGAGTACTTCTGTACTACAGGTAGTACCCGCCAGTGTGGCCATCGACGCCTCGTAACGCCCCGACGCCCAGCTGTGGCACCCTCGCCACGGCCACGCCACCACCGGCCGGTTCATCTCGAAAGAGTGAGTCGCGAACCACACCACCACCATGAGAATGACATGTGGGCTAGCTGCATTTAAGGTCCGCATGTAATTGACTCATAGGCCGAGCAGTAAGCCACTGAAGTTCGGTCCCGTGGGCCCCGAGAGGGAAATGTAACTCCTGCGGCAGGCCTTGTGGTGCTCCCGCAGTACGAGCTCATGCCAAACCCGGAATTTGTTTCTTACTACTACCAACTACTAGTAAGGTACACATGCATTGCACGCATGAGATTCTGGTGGTGTGTGCATTATGCTTCTACATGTGGAGTCTTCTAGATTCTACATGTGGCAAAATCTGGTTGAATGTAGATGATATCCAACGGCCAGTAGTGCTCGGATTTGCCATCTTTGTACCGTCGAATTGGCTTCATCCAACGACCAACTTTCAAAGTTATTCACACACTATATAGGGGGTATAGATATAGATGTGCCGGCCCGTTGCAATGGATCCAAAGTATATCTATTTAGTGGAGTGCACTCTAAACACATTATCTATTTATTTTTCTCTAATCTTTCGTAGCCATGCAACCAAGCCACATAAGCTTCATGGGTGCCCCCCACATCATATTATTCATACTACGTTGACTGAAAAAAGATAAATCACCCAAAACATGATCTTCCCGTTTTTTGTTCCTACGATATTGTGTTGTGCACGTACCTACTAGTTGTATAGTGGTAGTACTAGTTGTATGGTACAAACTTGGTACTAGTTGGAGTAGAGTGGTACGGAATGCTCCTACTCTATCAACGAGCCCCATATGACACCAAATTTCTTGGCTTCCGTGCTACAGCTAGATCTTTCCCTCGTTTCTGTTCACCAACCCGGCGGCGGGCGGGGTGCGGTTTGCCAATAGTCGGTTTGCTCAACGGCGGTCTCACATGAAAGTGAAAATGATAGGCAACACGCCTTCCCTAAGCTATGTGTCGTGCCGGACGGGCCGTGGAGTACTCCCGATTCCCGGGCGTGTGTGGGGTGAGTGTGACGCGAACTCGGCTGGCCTTTTCCTTTTACTAGCAATGTGCCCGTGCGTTGTGACGGATCCAAAGTAGTAGAATAGTAGTACTTGTTCACAAACTTGAAAGAAATCACTCTTGTTTTGATATACTCCTAATATATTACTCCCTCCGTTCCTAAATATTTGTCTTTTTAGAGATTTGAAATGGACTATCACATACGGATTATATAGACATATTTTGAAGTGTAGATTCACTCATTTTGCTCCGTATGTAGTCACTTATTGAAATCTCTAGAAAGACAAATATTTAGGAACAGAGGGAGTACTTTTCACTCACAATATATTTCTCAGGCTGTTTTGATGAGGTGAGGGAGGGATGTGGTTGCTTTCGAGATAATAAGGGGTTTTCTGCAAATTGGAGCAGAGAAGTGGGCTATTGTTGCAAAAATGCCATAACTTACCTCACAGCCATTAGATGCAGATCTAATGGTCAGAAACGACGGATGGCAGACACACCACCATCACCAACTGAGACTTTTATAGGAGTAGGAGTAGAGAAACATGTATAAATTGTAACATTTTGGTTCTGCTCCTTGGCACGATCGATAGATAGAAATAATGATTGGAAACGCTAGGGCGGGGCTATTTCCGCCAGATAAGCAGGGTACGTAGTAGCTAGGTTGGCGCATCGTCGGTTTGGTCACACGCGGTCCGACATGTTCTAGTGTTTCTAGCAAGATGCCCGCACGTTGCACGAAGTTGATGGAGAAGGTAAGCACAACTTATAAATTGACGGATAGAGTACTAGTTACAGTGATGCATATAATTAAGCAAAGGGATCGCACATGTCGGTATTGACTGGAACGAGAATGCAACAACACAATAAGAATTAAGGCCGCGATGATGATGCGATCGCAGTGGTGGTTACAGAAGGCAAGAAGAAAGATGCATCCATCAACGTACGACCTCCTCCTCCTCAACTTAGTGCGCCGGGCCACCGACCAGCGGCTAAAGAGCGGCGGCTTTTGTGGCGAGGTCAAGGTGCTTCTCAGCAAAGGCATCCAAGGCTTCCAGCCGGTTGAGGAAGGCCAACGTCGTAGCGTACTCACTGGCCTTGTAGATACCTATTTATACGATTTGCTCGTACACGTGGATGTGTAGGTTGACGAATTCTTGCAGGGCGAGGCGCCTCGTGGCGAGCGCGACCTCCAGGTGGACATTCTTCGTGGCGTCGGCGGGCAGTCGCAGGGCCACCAGTGCTTGAAAGAGGTTCCGGCCATGGAGGCCGATTTGGGTGGCAGGCAATGAGGAGCCCGGGCGCGCGGGCTGGAGGAGTACGACGATGTCGTCCGCGAGCTTCTTGAGGACGGTGAACTTGTTGGTGGTGGCAACGATCATCTGGTCTAACTGAGGGTCGTAGTTGGCGTCGATGGCGGCCATCCACCAGCCGGTCTCCAACACCGTCTGGAGACGATCCTCGGCGCCATGCCGCAGGCCGACGTCGTGGACCATCTGGCACAGCCGCTGGCCGCTCATGCGCATCACCGCCATGGGTCTGGAGTGAGCTCTTTTGCGCTTAGTGTTGGTGCTTAGACAAATGCTTAGGTGCGTACGATGTGGTAGATGCATTGGAATGGAGGGGCGCCTTTATATGAGGGCAAACTGCGTTGCATTCACATCGTGCAGCCTCTTTTCCCGGTCCTCCTCCCATTACTTCCCTCATGCATTAATTGAAGGAGGATGCATTGGCCGTTCAACATTTCGGGAACCGCTACTCCCTCCCTCGTCCGCATTAAAGCCGTATCGAGAACTGCATCGCCCGCTGTCAAATCGAATAGTACTGCGCCGCCTGCTGCACGCCCGGCTGAACACGCCTCCTCGCCTCCATTAAACCTGCATGCAAACCGAGAAACCTACTCCGGCCACACGTCCGTTCATGAACGGGCCGGAATTAAATGCAACACCGGCCGAGCTCCTCCCGTCCGCCCTCAGTTTAAACGAGGGCAGACGCCGTCCAAGCTCCTACCGTCCGCCCTCTATTTACACGAGGCCAGACAGACAGTGGGCAAGAATCGCACCCCTCCGCCGCTCCCCCATCTCCTCCTTCACCATTTTCTCCACTCTTCCGATGGCTTCAGAGGAGCCGTTCTCCGGCATATTACCCGGCTGGGTGGCCCGCCGAGCCCTCCGGATACGAGCGAGGCCGCTCGGTGCTTCACCAACCTCGCTTGGCCCGACGGAGCCAGTTGTCGCCCCAAGAAGGCACGTGGTTCAGCAACTCGCCGCTCCAGTTCAGCTCGATGAGGAGTGGCGAGTTGCTCCATGCCGGCACGACGGCGAGCACACCGGTACGGGAGTCATCGTTGCCGTGTCGTACTACGCCACCAGTGACTGCGGTGCCGCGCCTCCCGTGTCTGTGGGCGCGCCTCCCGTGCCTGCGGCAGCGCCATGCAGGTAGAGACAGAAGCCAGGTGTGTGGAGAGCGATGAGTCGGTGGCCAGCTTCTCCGTGTCCGCCGCCATCATCGAGGAGAAGTAGAACACAGAAGGCCGCCGCCACTTGGGTCCCATGAAGGCCACCACCGAGGCGACGACTGCGCATTCAGGTGGTTTCTTTGTTGCTTCGTCTCTTCCGAGGACCTTCGTCGACCCCGCAAGTGTCTGCCGGACATGAGGAAGACAAAGGGATCCACGGGCGGCCATTTAGATTGTGTACTCCCTCTCCAGCTGGCGGGAAATATTTGTTCTAAGAATGGATAAATTGTATGTATCTATAACTAAAATAAGTCTAGATACATCCATTTCTAGGACAAGTATTTCCGGACGATGGGAGTATTAATTATACCAAGAGAGCCGGATTTGCACCGCTTAGTTCATGTAAATGTAATGAAATCCATCATGTTTATATGAAGATCTGGCTTTTTTTATACGAAATCCTTCATGCTTATATGAAATCAGTCTGTGTTTGCACAAATTTCATCTGGTTGGTTAGAGTTGTGAAAATGTATGCCGCTGGCGTTTGATGTCGTCCTCCACAGAAGGAAGCGGGAGGAAATTTGCTGGCTGCCGTTGGAGATGCTCTTATGCTGGAAATAATAGAGTGACATCCAATCCATTTGAGTTAATTGCGTGTATGATTGTCCCTCTATAAAAAGTTAATTGCATGTACAGTGTACACGTGACTTGCAGGGTGGCTACAGCTTCGTACAGAAAGTTAAAAAGAAACAAGTCCATCCTTAATCTTGTATTCTAAGTACTCTGTGGGTTCCATTGTCAGTACAGTAGCGAAAGAAGTATATATTAAATAAGTAATATATAATATAAAAATCTAAAGTTAAAGACAGAATTCAAACTCATGTCATCGCGTTGCGAGCATCCGGCGCTAACTAGTCCAGCACATTTTTGTTGTAGACCATGCTGGAGATATATCTCCATGTCTACTCTTATACTCCATCCGTTCCTAAATATTTGTCTTTTTCAGATTTCAAATGGACTACCACATATGGATGTGTATGTAGACATATTTTAGAGTGTAGATTCACTCATTTTGCTCCATATGTAGTCACTTGTTGAAATCTCTAAAAAGAAAAATATTTAGGAACAGAGGGAGTAGAAAACAGAGTTGGTGATGATGGTGTGCATGCCATCCTGCAATATAGGCCGTCGGATTTATATCTAACGGATAGGAAGGAAACTATGGCAATTTTGCAAAAATATACCCACACCCCTCTCCACGTTCGCAAATATGGCCTTCCCTGGTTCATCCTTTTCTCTCACAAGATAAACTACTCATACAAATGCATCTTGATGTTCCGTGCAATGCACGGGCATCTAGCTAGTTTCTTTTAAAATAGTTACTGCGATAATTGGGTTGAAGTGATATATTTTATGTCTACCCCGAATGATTTCAGATTCACTAGTAGTAACAAAGAAAAGGTTGCCTTGTTAATTAACAGAAAACAGGGTGAAAACTATCACATGAGGCCGGTAAAAACGAGGCACACTGGGTTCAACGTCATCGTCACTACAGTTGTGCGCGCGCGAGAAGTCTACATATCGAGGGGGCTACTGAGCGAGGCATAGAGACACAATGTTCGAGTGAGAAACCAATTGACAGATTACGATCAGATCGAGTTGTCACCCTTCCGCTGTCATTGTTGGGGTGGGGGGGAGGGGGAGGGAGAGAAAGACGTATCGAGAGTGTGCGCGGTAGGCACAGAGGCACAACTAAGGAGAGTGTGTGTGTGTGTGTGTGTTTGAAAGAGGAGTAGATAGATTACTATCAAGATCGAGGTGCCACCCTACTCCTTCGGTGTCGGGTAGTGTGTGTGCGTGTGTGTGTGTTTGAGAGAGAATCCAGTCAACAAATTAGTATCAAGATCGAGATGTCACCCTACTCCTTCAGTGTTGGGAAGTGTGTGTGTGTGTGTGGTTGTGTGGGTGTGGGTGTGTGTGTCGGGGGGGGGGGGCAGTGACACATACATATCTCTACTCTTATAAAAAACAGAGTTGGTGATGATGGTGTTCCTGCCATCCTGCAATATAGTGTTGGGGAATGTAGCAGAAATTTAAAATTTTCTACGTATCACCAAGATCAATCTATGGAGTCATCTAGCAACGAGAGAGAGGGGAGTGCATCTACATACCCTTGTAGATCACGCGCGGAAGCGTTCAAGAGAACGGGGTTGATGGAGTCGTACTCGTCGTGATCCAAATCACCGATGATCCTAGCGCCGAACGGACGGCACCTCCGCGTTCAACACACGTACGGAGCGGGGACGTCTCCTCCTTCTTGATACAGCAAGGGGGAAGGAGAAGTTGATGGAGATCCAGCAGCACGACGGCGTGGTGGTGGAAGTAGCGGGATCCCGGCAGGGCTTCGCCAAGCGCAAGCGGGGAGGAAGAGGTGTCACGGGAGGGAGGGAGGCGCCAGGGCTTGGGGTGCTGCTCCCATGCGCCTCCCCACTATATATAGGGGTGGAGGGGGCTGGTTTCTTGCCCTCCAAGTCCATTGGGGCGTTGGCAAAGGTGGGGGGAAAGAAATCCCATCATTTCCCTTCCCCACCGATTGTTATCCCCCCTTTTTAGGGATCTTGATCCTATCCCTTCGGGATATGATCTTATTCCTTCTAAGGTGGGATCTTGGTGCGCCTTGACCAGGGGTGTGGGGCCTTGCCCCCACAACCCACGTTCATGTGGGTCCCCCATGCAGGTGGGCCCCACTTCGGAACCTTCTAGAACCTTCCCGGTACAATACCGAAAAATCCCAAACATTTTCCGGTGGCCAAAATAGGACTTCCCATATATAAATCTTTACCTCCGGACCATTCCGGAATTCCTCGTGACGTCCGGGATCTCATCCGGGACTCCGAACAACTTTCGGTTAACCGCATACTAATATCTCTACAACTCTAGCGTCACCGAACCTTAAGTGTGTAGACCCTACGGGTTCGGGAGACATGCAGACATGACCGAGACGACTCTCCGGTCAATAACCAACAGCGGGATCTGGATACCCATGTTGGCTTCCACATGTTCCACGATGATCTCATCGGATGAACCACGATGTCGAGGATTCAATCAATCCCGTATACAATTCCCTTTGTCAATCGGTACGTTACTTGCCCGAGATTCGATCGTCGGTATCCCAATACCTTGTTCAATCTCGTTACCGACAAGTCACTTTACTCGTACCGTAACACATGATCCCGTGGCTAACTCCTTAGTCACATTGAGCTCATTATGATGATGCATTACCGAGTGGGCCCAGAGATACCTCTCCGTCATATGGAGTGACAAATCCCAGTCTCGATTCGTGCCAACCCAACAGACACTTTCGGAGATACCTGTAGTGCACCTTTATAGCCACCCAGTTACATTGTGACGTTTGGTACACCCAAAGCATTCCTACGGTATCCGGGAGTTGCACAATCTCATGGTCTAAGGAAATGATACTTGACATTAGAAAAGCTCTAGCAAACGAACTACACGATCTTGTGCTATGCTTAGGATTGGGTCTTGTCCATCACATCATTCTCCTAATGATGTGATCCCGTTATCAATGACATCCAATGTCCATGGTCAGGAAACCGTAACCATCTATTGATCAACGAGCTAGTCAACTAGAGGCTTACTAGGGACATGTTGTGGTCTATGTATTCACACATGTATTACGGTTTCCAGTTAATACAATTATAGCATGAACAATAGACAATTATCATGAACAAGGAAATACAATAATAACCATTTTATTATTGCCTCTAGGGCATATTTCCAACAGTCTCCCACTTGCACTAGAGTCAATAATCTAGTTCACATCACCATGTGATTAACACTCAAAGTTCACATCGCCATGTGACTAATACCCAAGAGTTTACTAGAGTCAATAATCTAGTTCACATCACCATGTGATTAACACTCAAAGTTCACATCGCCATGTGACTAATACCCAAGAGTTTACTAGAGTCAATAATCTAGTTCACATCACCATGTGATTAACACTCAATGAGTTCTAGGGTTTGATCATGTTATGCTTACGAGAGAGGTTTTAGTCAACGGGTCTGCAACAATCAGATCCGTGTGTGCTTTACAAATCTCTATGTCATCTTGTAGATGCAGCTACCACATGCTACTTGGAGCTATTCCAAATAACTTCTCTACTATACGAATCCGGTTCACTACTCAGAGTCATCTGGATTAGTGTCAAAGCTTGCATCGACGTAACCCTTTACGACGAACCCCCTTTCCACCTCCATAATCGAGAAAATTCCTTAGTCCACTGGATACTAAGGATAAGTTCGACCGCTGTCATGTGATCCCTTCCTGGATCACTATTGTACCCCTTGACTAACTCATGGCAAGGCACACTTCAGGTGCGGTACACAGCATAGCATATTGTAGAGCCTACGTCTAAAGCATAGGGGACGACCTTCGTCCTTTCTCTTTCTTCTGCCGTGGTCAGGTCTTGAGTCTTACTCAATACTCACACCTTGTAACACAGCCAAGAACTCCTTCTTTGCTGATCTATTTTGAACTCCTTCAACATCTTGTCACAGTATCTATTCATTTGAAAGTACTATTAAGCTTTTTTATCTATCCTTATAGATCTTGATGCTCAATGTTCAAGTAGCTTAATCCAGGTTTTCCATTAAAAACACTTTTCAAATAACCCTGGATGCTTTCCAGAAATTCTACATCATTTCTGATCAACAATATGTTAACAACATATACTCATCAAAAATTCTATAGTGCTCCCACTCACTTCTTTGGAAATACAAGTTTCTCATGAACTTTGTATAAACCCAAAATCTTTGATCATCTCATCAAAGCATTCATTCCAACTCCAAGATGCTTACTCCAATCCTTAGAAGGATTGCTGGAGCTTTGCATACTTGTTAGCATCTTTCAGGATTGACAAAACCTTCTGGTTGTATCACATACAACCTTTCCTCAAGAAAATCGTCGAGGAAACAATGTTTTGACATCCTATCTGCAAGATTTCATAAATAATGCAGTAACTGCGAATATAATTCTAACAGACTCTTAGCATCGCTACGAGTGAGAAAGTCTCATCGCAGTCAACTCCTTGAACTTGCCGGAAAACATCTTAACGACAAGTCGAGCTTTCTTAAAGGTGACACTTACCATCATTGTCTGTCTTCCCTTTAAAATCCATCTGTACCCAACAGCCTTACGACCATCAAGTAGTTCTTTCAAAGTCTATACTTTGTTTTCATACATGGATCCTCTCGGATTTTATGGCCTCGAGCCATTCGTCGGAATCCGGGCCCACCATCGCTTCTCCATAGCTCGTAGGTTCATTGTTGTCTAGCAACATGACTTCCAAGACAGGATTACGTACCACTCTGAAGTAGTACGCATCCTTGTCGTCCTATGACGTTTGGTAGTGACTTGATCTGAAGTTTCATGATCACTATCATAAGCTTCCACTTCAATTGGTGTAGGTGCCACAGGAACAACTTCCTGTGCCCTGCTACACATTAGTTGAAGTGACGGTTCAATGACCTCATCAAGTCTCCACCATCATCCCACTCAATTCTTTCGAGAGAAACTTTTCCTCGAGAAAGGACCCGTTTCTAGAAACAATCACTTTTGCTTCCAGATCTGAAATAGGAGGTATACCCAACTGTTTTGGGTATTCTATGAAGATGCATTTATCCGCTTTGGGTTCGAGCTTATCAGCCTGAAACTTTTTCACATAAGCGTCGCAGCCCCAAACTTTTAAGAAACGACAGCTTAGGTTTCTCTAAACCATAGTTCATACGGTGTCGTCTCAACGGAATTGCGTGGTGCCCTATTTAAAGTGAATGCGGTTGTCTCTAATGCCTAACCCATAAACGATAGTTGTAATTCGATAAGAGACATCATGGTATGCACCATATCCAATAGGGTGCAGTTATGATGTTCGGACACACCATCACAATATGGTGTTCCAGGCGGTATTAGTCGTGAAACAATTTCCACAATTTCTTAATTGTGTGCCAAACTCGTAACTCAGATATTCATCTCTATGATCATATCACAGACATTTTATCCTCTTGTCACGACGATCTTCAACTTCACTCTGAAATTACTTGAACCTTTCAATAATTCAGACTTGTGTTTCATCAAGTAAATATTCTCAGCATCTACTCAAATCATCTGTGAAGTAAGAACATAACGATATCCACTACGTGCCTCAGCACTCATTGGACTGCACACATCAAATGTATTACTTCCAACAAGTTGCTCTCTTGTTCCATCTTACTGAAAACGAGGCCTTTCAGTCATCTTGCCCATGTGGTATGATTTGCATGTCTCAAGTGATTCAAAATCAAGTGAGTCCAAATGATCCATCTGTATGGACTTTCTTCATGCATATATACTAATAGACATGGTTCGCATGTCTCAATCTTTTAAAAAACGAGTGAGTCCAAAGATCCATCAACATGGAGCTTCTTCATGCGTTTTATACCAATATGACTCAAGTGGCAGTGCCACAAGTATGTGGTACTATCATTACTATCTTATATCTTTTGGCATGAACATGTGTATCACTACGATCGAGATTCAATAAACCATTCATTTTAGGTGCAAGACCATTGAAGGTATTATTCAAATAGACAGAGTAACCATTATTCTCCTTTAATGAATAACCGTATTGTGATAAACATAATCCAATCATGTCTATGCTCAACGCAAACACCAAATAATAATTACTCAGGTTTAACCCCAATCTCGATGGTAGAGGGAGCATGCGATGCTTGATCACATCAACCTTGGAAACACTTCCAACACATATCTTCATCTCACCTTTAGCTAGTCTCCGTTTATTCCGCAACTTTTATTTCGAGTTACTAACACTTAGCAACCGAACCGGTATCTAATACCCTGGTGCTACTAGGAGTACTAGTAAAGTACACATTAATATAATGTATATCCAATATACTTCTGTCGACCTTGCCAGCCTTCTCATCAACGAAGTATCTAGGGTAGTTCTGCTTCAGTGACCGTTCCCCTCATTTCAGAAGCACTTAGTCTCGGGTTTGGGTTCAACCTTGGGTTTCTTCACTAGAGCAGCAATTGATTTGCCGTTTCATGAAGTATCCCTTCTTGCCCTTGCCCTTCTAGAAACTAGTGGTTTTACTAACCATCAACAATTGATGCTCCTTCTTGATTTCTACTTTCGCGGTGTCAAACATCGCGAGTTGCTCAAGGATCATCATGTCTATCCCTGATATGTTATAGTTCATCACAAAGCTCTAATAGCTTGGTGGCAGTGACTATGGAGAACCATCACTATCTCATCTGGAAGATTAACTCCCACTCGATTCAAGTGATTGTAGTACTCAGACAATCTGAGCACATGCTCAACGATTGAGCTTTTCTCCCTTAGTTTGCAGGCTTAAGAAACTTGTCAGAGGTCTCATACCTCTTGACGTGGGCATTAGTCTGAAATCCCAATTTCAGTCTTTGGAACATCTCATATGTTCTGCGACGTTTCAAAACCGTCTTTGGTGCCACAATTTTAAACCGTTAGCATCACACACTGAACTATCACGTAGTCATCAAAACGTGTATGTCAGATGTTTCGTAACATCAACAGACGACGCTCGAGGTTCAGCACACCGAGCAGTGCATTAAGGACATAAGCCTTCTGTGCAGCAATGAGGACAATCCTCAGTTTACGGACCCAGTCCGCATAATTGCTACTATCAACTTTCAACTAAATTTTCTCTAGGAACATATCTTAGTTGAACTAAAGCGTAAGCTACGACATTATTTGCAAAGACCTTTTGACTATGTTCATGATAATTAAGTTCATCTGATTATTTAATGAACTCCCACTTAGATAGACATCCCTCTAGTCATCTAAGTGATACATGATCCGAATCGACTAGGCCGTGTCCGATCATCACGTGAGACGGACTAGTCATCATCGGTGAACATTTCCATGTTGATCGTATCTACTATACGACTCATGTTCGACCTTTCGGTCTCTTGTGTTCCGAGGCCATGTCTGTACATGCTAGGCTCGTCAAGTCAACCTAAGTGTTTTGCTTGTGTTCCGAGGCCATGTCTGTACATGCTAGGCTCGTCAACACCCGTTGTATGCGAACGTTAGAATCTATCACACCCGATCATCACGTGGTGCTTCGAAACAACGAACCTTCGCAACGGTGCACGGTTAGGGGGAACACATCTCTTGAAATTTTAGTGAGGGATCATCTTATTTATGCTACCGTTGTTCTAAGCAAATAAGATGTAAACATGACAAACATCACATGCAAATCATAAAGTGACATGATATGGCCAATATCATCTTGCGCCTTTTGATCTCCATCTTCGAGGCGCGGCATGATCACCTTCGTCACCGGCATGACACCATGATCTCCATCATCATGATCTCCATCAACGTGTCTTCATGAAGTTGTCTCGCCAACTATTACTTCTACTACTATGGCTAACGGTTAGCAATAAAGTAAAGTAATTACATGGCATTTTTCATTGACACGCAGGTCATACAATAAATTAAGACAACTCCTATGGCTCCTGCCGGTTGTCATACTCATCGACATGCAAGTCGTGATTCCTATTACAAGAACATGATCAATCTCATACATCACATATATCATTCATCACATCCTTTTGGCCATATCACATCACATAGCATACCCTGCAAAAACAAGTTAGACGTCCTCTAATTGTTGTTGCATGTTTTACGTGGCTGCTATGGGTTTCTAGCAAGAACGTTTCTTACCTACGCAAAAGCCACAACGGTGATATGCCAATTGCTATTTACCCTTCATAAGGACCCTTTTCATCGAATCCGATCCGACTAAAGTGGGAGAGACAGACACCCGCTAGCCACCTTATGCATCAAGTGCATGTCAGTCGGTGGAACCTGTCTCACGTAAGAGTACGTGTAAGGTCGGTCCGGGCCGCTTCATCCCACAATGCCGCCGAATCAAGATAAGACCAGTAACAGTAAGCAAATTGAACAAATCGTCGCCCACAACTACTTTGTGTTCTACTCGTGCATAGAATCTACGCATAAACCTGGCTCATGATGCCACTGTTGGGGAATGTAGAATTTAAAATTTTCTACGTATCACCAAGATCAATCTATGGAGTCATCTAGCAACGAGAGAGAGGGGAGTGCATCTACATACCCTTGTAGATCGCGCGCGGAAGCGTTCAAGAGAACGGGGTTGATGGAGTCGTACTCGTAGTGATCCAAATCACCGACGATCCTAGCGCCGAACGGACGGCACCTCCGCGTTCAACACACGTACGGAGCGGGGACGTCTCCTCCTTATTGATCCAGAAAGGGGGAAGGAGAAGTTGATGGAGATCCAGCAGCACGACGGCGTGGTGGTGGAAGTAGCGGGATCCCGGCAGGGCTTCGCCAAGCGCAAGCGGGGAGGAAGAGGTGTCACGGGAGAGAGGGAGGCGCCAGGGCTTTGGGTGCTGCTCCCATGCGCCTCCCCACTATATATAGGGGTGGAGGGGCTGGTTTCTTGCCCTCCAAGTCCATTGGGGCGTTGGCAAAGGTGGGGGAAGGAAATCCCATCATTTCCCTTCCCCACCGATTGTTATCCCCCCTTTTTAGGGATCTTGATCTTATCCCTTCGGGATATGATCTTATTCCTTCTAAGGTGGGATCTTGGTGCTCCTTGACCAGGGGTGTGGGGCCTTGCCCCCACTACCCACGTTCATGTGTGTTCCCCCATGCAGGTGGGCCCCACTTCGTTACCTTCTAGAACCTTCCCGGTACAATACCGAAAAATCCCGAACATTTTCCGGTGGCCAAAATAGGACTTCCCATATATAAATCTTTACCTCCGGACCATTCCGGAACTCCTCGTGACGTCCGGGATCTCATCCGGGACTCCGAACAACTTTCGGTTAACCGCATACTAATATCTCTACAACTCTAGCGTCACCGAACCTTAAGTGTGTAGACCCTACGGGTTTGGGAGACATGCAGACATGACCGAGATGACTCTCCGGTCAATAACCAACAGCGGGATCTGGATACCCATGTTGGCTCCCACATGTTCTACGATGATCTCATCGGATGAACCACGATGTCGAGGATTCAATCAACCCCGTATACAATTCCCTTTGTCAATCGGTACGTTACTTGCCCGAGATTCGATCGTCGGTATCCCAATACCTTGTTCAATCTCGTTACCGGCAAGTCACTTTACTCGTACCGTAACGCATGATCCCGTGGCTAACTCCTTAGTCACATTGAGCTCATTATGATGATGCATTACCGAGTGGGCCCAGAGATACCTCTCCGTCATACGGAGTGACAAATCCCAGTCTCGATTCGTGCCAACCCAACAGACGCTTTCGGAGATACCTGTAGTGCACCTTTATAGCCACCCAGTTACGTTGTGACGTTTGGTACACCCAAAGCATTCCTACGGTATCCGGGAGTTGCACAATCTCATGGTCTAAGGAAATGATACTTGACATTAGAAAAGCTCTAGCAAACGAACTACACGATCTTGTGCTATGCTTAGGATTGGGTCTTGTCCATCACATCATTCTCCTAATGATGTGATCCCGTTATCAATGACATCCAATGTCCATGGTCAGGAAGCCATAACCATCTATTGATCAACGAGCTAGTCAACTAGAGGCTTACTAGGGACATGTTGTGGTCTATGTATTCACACATGTATTACGGTTTCCAGTTAATACAATTATAGCATGAACAACAGACAATTATCATGAACAAGGAAATACAATAATAACCAGTTTATTATTGCCTCTAGGGCATATTTCCAACATATAGGCCATCTGATTTATATCCGAGGGATAGGAAGGAAACTGTGGCAATTTTGCAATAAGATACCCACACCCCTCTCCGCATTTGCAAATAAGGCATTCCCTCGTTCATCCTTTTCTACCACAAGATAAACTACTCATACAAATGCATCTTGATGTTCCGTGCAACGCATGGGCATCTTGCTAGTAGGGAGAAGGAGTTTGTGTGACACATATCTAGCTATATTAAGGGATAGGTAGATAACATTTGTGCGAGGCATACTTAAGGCATCATGAAGATAAACAAAATGGTGTGCATGCAAGTGCCGGAAAAAATGAAGCGAGAAACAATGTGTGTGTGTGTGTGTGCGCGCGCGCGCATGTGTGTGTGTGTTGGTGTGTGTGTGTGTGTGTGTGTGTGAGAGAGAGAGAGAGAGAGAGCGAAATCTCAAAACAAAAGGTGCTCTGCTGGAATCCCATTGTATGTATTCATAGGTTCCGGAACTCGAGTTAACCTTAGGCATATGTGTGAGAGGCATTATTGTACTTTGAGACATTAGTGGCTGTGGGTGGGCGGAATTAAAGGGGTGGGCGTGTTCGACAGAGAGAGCGTGTGTGTTTCTGTGTGAGAGACTTGTAGGACGGGGTAGAAAGGCAAATTCTAACCTTGACGGAAGGAGACAAATACACGAAGTGCGCGTGTGTGATTCCGATGCCCACACGGAAATGAGATATGTATGCGTGTGAGAGAGATTGCACAATTCATTCACGTATCACTATCTAGCGATCGTGGATGTGCATCGCTTGAACATAAATCAATATCTACTTCATATCGTGGCCAAAGGTACAATATCGATTCAACGCTATAAATATTGGACACTCACGTATCACGTTTTTTTCTATTTAAATAAACCTTTTCAGTTGTGCATGCCAAAGTTATACTGATGTTTCTTCAAACAACCAACGTAGCTATCATGTACATGCACCATTGTTACTCTTGCATTCAAAATCATTAGTCTTGGATGATTTAAGGTTCTATTATGAAGTAATATATGTAATATTCATATATGAATTCAACGGGTACGCAATTTATGAAATAGAGGCTATGTAATCATATGAGGTAACACTTTTAAGTAGCGGACTATAATATCCATTTCTTTTTGTGTGCCTCTACACTAACACGTCAATGCATTATGTTTAAAGTAAATAACCAATTGCACTAAATTATCTATTTACACGAGAAATACACAGGCTGAGCGTTTGATCCATTTTTTGTGAACGCACCACTACACCCGTACGATTGTCCGCGCCCGTGTGAACGTCCAAGTTATCGGCGCATCATCCCGAGTTATTGTCTTTTTTTCTGGGGTGGACTTCACACCAGTTATTAACTGCTGACGCGTGCCCCGTGTACACAGTCTCGCATGACCTTCCCTCTAGCACGGTCCAAAATTAGTTGAAACCGGATACGAACGATCCCGCGAGCGGCAAAATCTCCCGCCTCCTTCTAAAATTTCCGCCACCTTAGTCTTTAGCATGCGAAATTCCCCTTTTGTCCTTGGTGCACGGAGACCAACAGTTACAATACCGCCCTCATCTACATAATAGGTCGGGGCTGCTTTGGTAACTTCCGGTCCCCCCACTACACGGCACCCCCATTTCCTCTCCCCCTCCCGCAAAAATGACTAACTCCACAGCACTAGAGCATCTTACATCACGCCGTCCGTACTTCATCGGCCTTTCTCCCCTCCCCTCTCGAAACCCTAGACTACTCATCCACCGGCGTACCAGAGCCCATTCACTGCCAGCGGCGTCCACCTCGCCGGATCTGCTTCTGCAGCCGCATCTACCCCTCCCACCTCCCCTAGAAACAAGTAGACTGCTCATCCACCACTGTACCACAGCCCATTCAGTGTCGGCCTTGTCCACGGTGCCGGATCTGCTTCGCCGGTACTCTCGTCAACCGCAGCGCATCTGCAGCGGCTCATTCGTACTCCCCACCGGAGACGCTTCGTCCACACCCCCCCGGAGCCGCCCCACCGACGCCCCCGTCGACGGCCTCTGATCCTCTTCGCCGACACCTTCCTCAACCCTACCGGAGCCGCTTCGCCGACACCATCGTCAACCCCACCGGAGTAGCTTCGCCTATACAATTCTCAACCCTACCAGGGCCGCTTTGCCAACTCACAAGTCCACGGCCTCAGATCCGCTTCCTCGCACCCTCATCTAACCTACCGGAGCAGCTTCTGACGCCCCATCCACGGCCGCAGATCCGCATTGTCGACACCATCCTTAACCCAAGCACCGGAGCAGCTTCACCTACGCCCACGTCCACAGCCATAGATCCGCTTCGCCCACACCGTAGTCCACCCTACCGAAGCCGCTCCACAAACACCCTTCTCGACGGTTCTAGATCTCCTTACCGGACCCCGACAGCCAGCGCAGCGTCATCACCCTTCACGTTTCTAACCTAATTCCCACCGTTTGGCAAGATGCCAAGCACCCGCCACGGCCTAGGTACTTGTCACCTTTAAACCCGTCCAGCATCACCTGCCCGATGTACTTCAAATATACTAACAGGTCGTTGTTACCTGTTATGCAGCTGGCAAAAACTACAAGGACGATGTTTCTTTTGGATCTAACAGCTTGGCAAACCAAGATCCTTGACCGAGGCATTGCTATGATCTTGTAAGTGCGTCTCTCTCTCTCTCTTGTATTGTTCTATGCCTACCAGCGTGCTTTGCTAGGATTTTCGACCAGTAATCCCTTTGTGCAGACAATGATTTCTACTACTGGCTGCTAAATTAGATATGTAGATGTCATACATGATACCACCTCCTACCTCCGTTCCTAAATATAAGTCTTTCTAGAGATTCCACTATAGGCTGCATACGAAGCAAAATGAGTGAATCTACACTCGAAAATGCATCTATATACATCTGTATGTGGTCCATACGGGAATCTCTACAAAGACATATATTTAGGAACAGAGGCAGTACATTACACAAAATCGTAGGTGGCATGTAGGAATTCCAGTGCACTACATTAGGCTCCCTTAGAGTGCCTGCTAGTCCAGCACACAGAGTCATGGCTAGTTTATGCTACGCACAATCATTAATTGGTGGTTTAAATATGCGCAAGGGATATGCAATGTATTATCATGTAGAGATGTGTGAAATTAGCCGTGTCAACTTGCAGATAGGGTTACACAATGAAAAAGTACAAGATGTATGTGGCAATTTCATGGAACATCGCAAAAAAGGAGAGGCGGCGGTGATCCTATACAGTGTGCTATGGTACGTCACTCCTCCATTGCAATCATCGTGACATGTTATTTGTATGTCAGTTCTATTGGCCAAGTTTCTTAGGGACGGTTATTACGAGTTATCCTAAGAAAATAAGCACCTGTGAATATAAGCTCCATGTAATAAGCCAACCAGTTCTTTTCATTGCGTTTTCAGCTTATCTTTGGTATGATAAGTGAAAAGTCTAGATTGCATTATATTTTTTCATTTTGCTGCCCATATGAAAATTAATTTGACTTGCAAACATCACAAATTGAACCCAGTGCGGTAATTATTATGATAGGAAAACAGACCATCACTATTTGCTCAAAATGCAAATACAAAGATACCATCTACTTGGCACAATCTACTTTGGTCAATGTTTTCCATAGAGATCCCATTGCCGAATTTGAACGAAGAACGCATGACCCACATTTAAATGAAGAACAATTATTTATTGAAATTCGATGGTCCAAGTGGCTGGTTATTATCATATAGCAGCAGCACCTGAAAGCATCATATAGCAGTAGCAGCATCTCATAGCAACTCATCATACAACACCAGCAGCAGCAGCACTGTGCAATTCATCATATACCAGCATCAGCTCATAGCAATTCATCATATAGCAGCAGCAGGAGCAGCTCATAGCAATTCATCATATAGCAGCAGCAGGAGCAGCTCATAGCAATTCATCATATAGCAGCAGCAGGAGCAGCTCATAGCAATTCATCATATAGCATCAGCAGGAGCAGCTCATAGCAATTCATCATACAACAGCAGCAGGAGCAGCTTATAGCAACTCATCATATAGCAGCAGCAGCTCATAGCAATTCATCATATAGCAGCAGCAGCTCATAGCAATTCATCATATAGCAGCAGCAGCTCATAGCAATTCATCATATAGTAGCAGCAGGAGCAGCTCATAGCAATGCATCATATAGCAGTAGCAGAAGCAGCTCATAGCAATTCATCGTATAGTGGATCAGAATGAAAATTTGGCAAAAAATCAGAGGAGATCCTCACCTTGTTGGATGAGCTCATCCTTCAACAGCACCTCAAGGCCATGGCCTGGGAGGTGGGGAGGGGGAATAAGGTGCCTTCTGCCGCAGTGTGGCATCAGCCGTAGTTGTGCAGCGCCTGCCGGAGTAGTGAGTTGGAAGAACCACAGTGGAGCAGCTGCTGGAGACCATGAGAATGAGGGGCGGCGCCAGAGGGAGGAGCAGCCAGGGAGATTTGCCCCTACCCGCCGGCCATGTAGCCTAGCTGGACAGAGCATCATCGAGGACCGGGCCATATGGGACTAGTGGCGACGGCTCGCTGGAGGAACCCTAGTGCTGCAGGCAGGGGATCGAGGTGGAGGGAAAGGGGAGAGGAGATGCAAGCGGGCAGGGCAATGAATGCTTGCGTGTTTGTTTTTACTTGAGGGTGAGGTGCGACGCGGGCGTCAGCAGTTGCATTTTGAGTGTAATATAGGCAGACAACAGAGTCATTTCACTATTCCTCTTCCCTTCAATTTTTAGTGAGGTTCTACCCGAAACACCCCCTCCAAAGCGAAATTAGTTAAGCCCAAGCCCATAACTCAAAAATGACTCCTTTACATCTTTTATAGCTTATTTTAACAGTAAGCCCTGAAAAGGCGGAATAGAACCGGCCCTTAACCTGCAATTCAATTGTGCGTGCAATGATGAATCACTCCTACCTGCTATAGTGTACATTTAGGCATCATCATACATGGCATAACCTAATACATGTGCATTCCATTGTAGAATCTGGAGAATATGCAATGTTTATGTTAGTTCATACGTTACACATGATGTTTAAATGCCCCTTAAATCTGGTCAGTCAAGTGATGGTCTTTAAGCCTCCTTCTTTGCTTCTTTTCTTGATATGTAAGATTTGCTCACACATCTGTTCAATTGCTTGTTTGCATCGGCCAGCCATACCAGGACTGTTTGCTTTGATTACTTGTTGTTCTTGACCTAACACTTTAACAGAGCTTGTCAACGATTTAAACACTAAGGGCTGCTGTAGTGGGGCCTTTTCTAACTCATAGGTGACATAAAGGTTTGGCTGTACACTAAAGTAGGCTCTCTAAGAGTACCTGGAGATCCAGTTCGAAGGTATGCCTAGTTTTTACATAGTGCAGACATAGTAAATGCTCATTTCATTGTGTGCAAGTGCAAGAGATGCGGCATGTTTCATTATGTGGTGTTGTTTTGTTATAATCTCATCCTTTTGTGTTCACGGACTGGAAAGTATGCATATTTATCTTCCAAGGAGATGAGCAACTAGTTTGTGTAACTTTGCAGAGGGGGTGCAATGAAGATAAGATTGAGGATTTCCAAGTACAAGATGTTAGGAAGGAGCCTTGCAGGAGAAGTAGGAGCTGCGCTGAGCCTCTTCAACCTGTTAAGGTAAGTCGCTGTATCCAACTCAACAGTTCAATTCTTTGTTTGTTTCAGGCATAGTTAATTTGCTCTATTAAATTGCTTTATTTGTCCTCAGTTAATGAGATGCCCAAAGAATGATGCCTGATGTTGGGTACTTGTATAACTATTAGTTGACATAATTAAAGGCCTTACCATTTAATTACTCTGCCGAAGTGTGCCTGGAGCTTTGAAGTCTATTAACCAACTATTATTGCACGAGGCTCACAATCTAGTTTATACTAGGCTAATGATTGCATAGTTTTGCTTGTTGTAGTATGTTTGTATGAAACCCTCTGCTGTTCATTATGCTCCCTAAGACTTTAATTGAGCTACAGAATGTCCAACTGCTTTCTTACTTCTACGCAACGTGCTGTCGAAATTTGTAACTTGTCTGTGTTTTGGATTGGGTCCCAACATCATGCTCCTCTGGTGAGCTAAGAGAGATTTCTGTATGCAGGCTGCACAGACTACCTTTTTTATAATTTTTAAAATATCACCTGCTTATGCTTCATGACGTGTAATATTATTGTTAGTCCTGTTTTGCCATGTACAAAATAGTCGGTCTTGCTCGCTTCACTGTTGTAACTATATTTTTGCCCTAGTGATGTGTACTTACAGAAACATTTCAGGATGAAGTGACATCAACACAAAGATCTGCGAGCAGTGCGGCATGGCCGAATGATTATGGATTGGAATTGGAATGTGCTGAGTTCTCGAGCATCAACTAGAGGTGGCAAGACAACGTGTACATGATTCTCAATGTACAATCAACAAGTTGAGACTGGACATGCAGGTATTAGATGCAGGAGTCAAAAAAATGAAACAAGACACTGAGGTAACAACGAAGGAATTGGAGATTTTGTAGACTGAAATTTGTGCTATCTAAATCCGGCCAATCCTATTTTCTGAAGAGATTATAGTTCAAATGGTAAGTTATGTTGATGCGCGTCCATGATGTATGAGCTGTATTTGCCCAGTATATGTAATTTGTTGTTTGTGTATGCTTTATTATCACTGGTGCCGAACCATAATGCCCAGTGGGTATAATCGGCTGTAATTTTTTTATTGTATAGTGTAGGATTATTCTACATTTCTATGCCTTAGTCTCTTTATTGTATAGTGTATGCTTTTTTAGAGGTGATAGTATAGAGTAAGATAATTCTTTGAATATGCTATATCGTTCAAACGGAGGCCAACTCGCCCAAACGTTGTAGTGACCATGGCCCTCCACAGGCCGTACGATCCATGGACCATCTACGGGACAGACGATCCATGGCCTTCTATGGCCGTCGGATCCGTGGGCCTTCTATGGGTTGTCATGGGCCTTCTATTAGCTGTCGGATCCATGGGCCTTCTATGGGCTGTCGGATCCATGGGCCTTCTATGGGCCGTCAGATCCATGGGCTTCTATGGGCCGTCAGATCAATGGGCCTTCTATGGGCCGTCGGATCAATGGGCCTTCTACGTCACGTAGGATCCGTGGGCCTTGTACGGGCCGTCTCATCTATGGGCCTTGTACGGGCCGTATAAGGGGCCGTAAACGGGCTAGAGTGGAAATCGTATGTTTTATGGGCTGACCATAACGGGCCGTTAATAGGCCGTATTTGATGATGATATGAAAATGGCCCAACAGATTAACGGGCTACAAATGCGCCGACTGTATCCACGGGCTGAATTTGGGCCACAAGCAGAAAAGGCCAGTAACGGGCCATAAGTAAACGAATGCTAGAAATGAGCCCAAGAATAAATGGGCCCTGAGAAGGCTGAAAGGTAACACGGGCTGGAAACGACCCAATGGTATAATGGGCCGCTAATGGGCCGAAATACGTCATGGGCCATACATGGGCCGGAAGTTACAACGGGCTGGAATCATATTGGACGGCCCAGATGACGCTACTGGGCCTAATTCCGGTAGGCCGTAACAGGCCGTGAGTTAGCGGGCTGTAAATGGGCTATAAGCGAACATGCCGTTAACAGGCTTTCTGTGGGCCGGCCCGCCACCTTTTGACCAAGTCAAACGGGCCGGCCTTTTCACAGGAATGGGCCTCTGTTGGGTCGTGCCACGTGTCAACGTATCATAGGCGCCTTGGGTCCAGTGAGTGGATGACATCTGTCCCAACGGTGAGCCGACACGTGTTTCCTCCAGCCAATGATGATTTTACACGTGGAAAATCCCCATTGGTCGGGGCTATTAACGGGTTATCGGATCCAAAACCGGACCCGATTGCTTAACGGCGTTCCGTAACGGTGGATGCCACGTGTCGGTCACCCTTGACGAAAGCAATTCTGTGACGCGCCATTTATCGTCATGGAACTGGACACTTCCGTGATGATAATTTTGGTAATGTCATGGAGGTGACACCCCCGATTCAATCATACACTAATCATACACGCAAACGTGTACAATCAAGATCAGGGACTCACGGGAAGATATCACAACACAACTCTAAAATAAAATAAGTCATACAAGCATCATAATACAAGCCAGGGGCCTCGAGGGCTCGAATACAAGTACTCGATCATAGATGAGTCAGCGGAAGCAACAATATCTGAGTACAGACATAAGTTAAACAAGTTGCCATAAGATGGCTAGCACAAACTGGGATACAGATCGAAAGAGGCGCAAGCCTCCTGCCTGGGATCCTCCTAAACTACTCCTGGTCGTCGTCTGCGGCCTGCACGTAGTAGTAGGCACCCTCTGTGTAGTAGGGGTCATCATCAACGGTGGCGTCTGGCTCCTGGGCTTCAACATCTGGTTGCGACGTCCGAGAAGAAGAGAAAAGGGGGGAAAAGAGGGAGCAAAGCAACCGTGAGTACTCATCCAAAGTACTTCCAAGCAAGGATGTACACTACATATGCATGGGTATCTATGTAAATGGGAAATATCGGTGGACTGAACTGCAGAATGCCAGAATTAGAGGGGATAGCTAGTCCTATCGAAGACTACGCTTCTCGCAGCCTCCATCTTGCAGCATGTAGAAGAGAGTAGATGGTAAGTTCACCAAGTATCATCGCATAGCATAATCCTACCCGGCGATCCTCCCCTCGTCGCCCTTTGTGAGAGCGATCACCGGGTTATATGTGGCACTTGGAAGGGTGTGTTTTATTAAGTATCCGGTTCTAGTTGTCATAAGGTCAAGGTACAACTCCGGGGCGTCCTGTTACCAAGGATCACGACTATTCGAATAGATAAACTTCCCTGCAGGGGTGCACCACATTACCCAACACGCTCGATCCCCTTTGGTCGGACACACTTTCCTAGGTCATGCCCGGCCTCGGAAGATCAACACGTCGCAGCCCTATCTAGGCACAACAGAGAGGTCATCATGCCGGTCTAAATCCTATGGCGCAGGGGTCTGGGCCCATCGCCCATTGCACACATGCATGTTCCGTGGGCGGCCGGAAGCAGACCTAGCCTCCCTAATACAAGAGCAGGCATTCCAGTCCAATCCGGCGCGCGCCGCTCAGTCACTGACGTCACGAAGGCTTCGGCTGATACCACAACGCCGGTTGCCCATATCTTGTCCCACGTGGCGGTTATTGCGTATTAGGTCAACGACCCAACTCAGATCAAATACCAAGATCTCGTTAAGCGTGTTAATATGAAGTAACCGCGGACGCCGACCAGGGCTAGGCCCACCTCTCACCTAGGTGGTCTCAACCTGCCCTGTCGCTCCGCCACAAAGTAACAGTCGGGGGCCGTCGGGAACCCAGGCCCACCTCTACTGGGATGGAGCCACCTGTCCTTTCAACCCCTCATCGGAACCACTTGCTAGTACTCTATGAGCCGACCCGACTTTAGTCACCACATATATCATGTATAATATGTATGTAAGTATAAACCCGCAATCACCTTCCGAGTGATCACGGCCTGATAGTATAGCATGGCAGACGGACAAGAATGTAGGGCCACTGATGAAGTACTAGCAACCTATACTAAGCATGTAGGATTGCAGGTAAAGGTATCAACAATTGTAGCAATAATGACAGGCTATGCATCGGAATGGGATTAACCGGAAGCAGTAACATGCTACACTAATCTAATGCAAGCAGTAGAGAGAAGAATAGGCGATATCTGGTGATCAAGGGGGGGGGGTCTTGCCTGGAAGCTCAGCCGAGAAGGAGGGGTCGTCAACACCGTAGTCGTACTGGGTAGCAGCGGCGTCGGTCTCGTAGTCTACCGGAGAGGAGAGGGGGAAGAAACAATGAATACAATGTAAACAGATGCATAACGATGCATGACAAGACAAGTAACGGTGTCAGGTGTGCCCTAACGCAGTAGGAGGTGATACCGGCGAAGGGGGGAAACAACCGGGAAACTATCCCCGGTGTTTCGTGTTTTCGGACAGATGAACCGGAGGGGGAAAGTTGCGTGTTCGCTATGCTAGGGATGTGTGGCGGATGAACGGACTGCCTAATTGGATTCGTCTCGAAATTCTGAGCAACTTTCATGTACAAAGTATTTTCATCCGAATTACGGATTATTTTATATTAATTTTTAAAGTTTTAAAACAGTTTCTAAATTATTAATTATTAATTAAATTCGAAAATAGTATTGTTGCATCAGCATGATGTCAGCATGACGTGAAATTGACGTCAGCATGACATCATCAGTCTACAGAGGTGTTGACTGGTCAAGCTCACGCGTGGGTCCCGCATGTCATTGTCTAACTAACTAACTAACTGTTTAATTAGATTAGTTAGTAGGTTAATTAGGTTTAATATTTAATTAACATAATTAATTAAGTTAATTAATTAAGTAATTTATTTATTATTATTATTATTATATCTCTTTTTTTTTAAATCGTTCTCTGGGGGTAGGCCCTGGCTGTCATTGGGCCAGGGCCCCTAACGGGTCGGGCGTGCAGCGGGGCGGGCGAACCCGAGCGGAAAAGGGCAAGGCGGGCGGGGCCAGGAGCAGCGCAGGGCGAGTGCCGCGGCGGAGCGGGGCGGCAAGTGCGGCGGCGGCCTCGGCACGCAGTGCGTGACCACGAGGAGCAGGGGGTAGGGCGGAGCTGGCCGCGGCGCGGTGGAGGCGAACGGTGGCGGCGGGGGCGCGCGCGAGCCGTGGCGGGGGCGCGGGGCTGCGGGGAAGGTAGAGCAGCGGCAGTAGCAGAGCAGCAGCAGGGGGGCTTGCAGGCGAAGCGGGGGGAGGCAGAGGAGCTCCGGGCGTGAGGCGAGTAACGACGGCGGCCGGAGGAACTGTTGGTGAACCAGGGCGCGGCGACGGTAGTGCAGCAGCGGGGCGGCCACGCGCGCGAGCAGGGGGTGACGCGGGGCGCGGTCAGCGCGAGCGCGCGCGCGGTGGTCGGGCACGATGGGGCGCGCGGCCCAGGCGCGTGCGGGGGAGGAGGCCGCGAGCGCGGGGAGTGCGGGCGACGACGGTAGCACGGGAGTGCGGGCGACCGGAGGAAAGGGAGTTCACAGGGGGGTGTAGGGTCCGAGGCAGTGCGGGTCGAGGAGGACGACGGGGACGAGGCGACGTTGGCGACGGGGAGGCAGTCCGGCGGGGAGGCGGCACGGGCTCCGGGCGGCGAGGTCCAGCGGTGGGGCGGCGTCAGGCGTCGAGCGAGGGCGAAGGGATCGGGCTCCTCCCGATCCAGATCTAGAGCGAGGGGGGGAAGTGGTGGTCGGGGAGATTAGGGTTTGGGTCCGGGGAGGAAATATGGGGAGTGGGATGGGCCTTGGCCCAGTTGGGCAGGCCAGCTGGGCCACAGTTGGCCCAGTGGGGGGGGCTTTTCCTTTTCCTTTTCTATTTTGTATTTCTTTTTCTTTTACTTATTTTCTTTTTCTATTTATTTGTTTTAGAGTATTTAGACATTTTGTAAAAATATGTTCTCCTCCATAATTACCAATGCAATATTTGTAACACCCCAAACATTTTGTTTTTAACGTTTGAAAACTTTGGGTGTTTGTCACTAATTCAAATTTGAATTCATAGCGTTTAGAACTAACACGCGAATATCAACAGTTTTTTATCCGGGCATCACAATTCTCCTCCACTATTAGAAATCTCGTCCCGAGATTTAAGAGGTGGAGTAACGGCGAAAGGTCTGGTTATGAAATTCTAACGAATCTTCTCGGTCTTGGTTGCTTTTCTCGAACAGGTCGATTCATTACATTGACGTCTTCATTACTCTGCTTCCAGCCATCATGATGAAGTCAGCATCCTTTCTTTAGAAATTTCATCGTACTTACGAAAGGACAAGGGGTAACTTCGGAAGAATGGGCCTTACAAGGTTGACTACCTGGCGGATAACTCAGGGAACGTGGTAGAAAGTAACTCTCGAATAGCTACTTAAGAAAATATCGAGAGTAAAGTAAGAAGGTACCATGAGAAGTTTCCAATGGGCAGGCAATCGTTGGATGGGCTAATCAGAAGGTGAAGGGGGTTTAGAGAAACAAGAATAAGTATTGCGTCTGATACCAGAATAGATCACTTGGCAAGTGGCCCGTGAATTACATAAGAAGTCAAGCGCGAGGAATAACTTTGACAACAGGGTGTACAGGAGAGTCAGGTTTCGATCCTGGGACCTGTGGGTTATGGGCCCACTATGTGGGTTAAAAGTAGGAAGAGCGAGGATGTCTTGCATGATCATGTAAGAAAGGTATGTCAGAGGATAGCCTATCAGTTATGTCAGCAACAACATCAGTACCAAGGGTGAGGGACGAAGAGAACCATTTTCCTGCTCGTTGAACGAGGCAGACCAATAGGCAAAGTTCTCGTCCATCGGTGGCTATCGGAATGTCATCAACAATAGTAACAGGGTCTTGCTGAAAGAGTGGTACAAAGAGGTGCTTACCTAAGCAGGGAATTACCACTGCTCAGTTAAGTAGATTACAAGAAAGTTTGAACAAAACAACGGAAAGGAAAATGTGTTTAAACACATATATCAGGGGTATATCCTTCGCAAAGTCAAGCGGAGGATGATATCCAAGACAGGATATAAAGTAGAAAACCTTTTAGGTAAGGGGAGAGAAATTTCATGACATTACCCATACAACGGTGTTTGTAATTTGAACAAGAAACATTTAGCATGGTGCTTCAAATGTTCTTATTTAAAATCGGAGTACCATAGACATGCTTCGAGATAGCACTGACATGGTCTTCAAGCAAAGGTCAGACCTTGGATACACAAAGGATCCTTTGGGATCAACTTATAGAATAAGTCATACAATTCCCTCATGGAAGAATGAGTAACCTTGCTAAAAAGGAAACTTATAATAATAGGTCCTCCGGCCAGGTGTGCTCGGCATGACATCACCTTACCGGGTCATATAAAGACCAATGTTATAACTCTTGGAAATATGTTCTAACCATCATATCTGACCGAGATTCAGATCTGATTGGTGTCAGGGTACCTCAGACTCAGGATGCCTGAGAAGAAAAGGTGCAACACCAATTGACGAGATGACATTGTAAGATTTTCGGGAATGAACTATGAAAGTGAGTTCCAAAACAAGAGTCCATCATTAAACCAATGACGGGATGAGGAGGTGGCTGATGGAATCAGCGACAATTCATCAAGGTTTCCAAGAAGATGGATTTCCACACTTATGTGAACAAGGAGATAATATTGGACATATCGAAGTAGATAATGTAGTATGTTCGAGGAAAACATCCACGAGTAAACATTGATCAAAACGTGCACCAGGAAGGACGGACTAAGTAGCCCGATCGGTGTTAGAATGGTGATTCAATAACCAATAGACTAAGGATCAAGCTATCAACCATTAACACCAAGCAATAGGGTTGCTAGAAGTTTTGAAATTACACATCAAAGTTAAATGGCTCGTATCCCGGTTAAAAACAACACGGGGACCAAGATATGAACGGAGATGGCGAGAAGTATTACTATATCAAGAATTCTTAAGAGGTGGTGAAATTATCATCACATTTTTTTACATAAAAGATGGTAATACTCCAAGGTAGAACATAACATAAGTTGGATTGCAAGGAACTCAAGGTACCACACAAAACTAGAACAAGTTTTGTGTTGGGAGGGAGATCAGTAATGTTGTCGATGTTAACACAAATCATCGAGGGGGAAAGCATGGAATTTATCATCAGGAACTCAATGTACGTCTCGGAAGAAGTTAAAATGTTGACGATGATCATGACACATTTATCGAGAGGTTTCAAGAAGATGTAATCGATCAGCGATTACATCAAATCAAAGGAATGATGAAGCAAAAGGTTATTGGAACCAAGGGTACGGCACAAACTCGAAACTAAGCTCGCTGTTCAAGGCAAAATGATATGATGAGGAAGATTGACATAAGCTTAGCTCATCGTCGAAAGTTGTGCTCTGGGAATAAGGACCAGGTAGCACAGTTAAAATTTAGCACAATAATGATATAGCCGATCAGGCTAGGGAATGACTTGAAGGATTATTAAACTTGTAAGCAACGAAAATTACTTGGGAGTTATTGAATCGGTATGCAGAATCGATTCACTTATCGGTGTTCTCGAGTGACTAATAACTCAAAACCTGGGGGGAATCTGAAATCGGTGAGAAGCAATACTAGATGTAGACTCATAGGAAGCGATATAGTTCTTTGATATTCTCGATATACCGCAGGGTAATACTCGAAGGAAGATCAAAATAGTGGTTGCGGCGATGTATTGATCTGCAGAAGACAAGTACTTTAACTTGCCCGAGAAATGGAATCAAAGAGAAAATACGGTAGGAACCATGATTGCAAAGGATCAATTCACAGATCCAGATGATATTTTTAAGGAAAGTTATTATTGCAAGAAGCTTCCATGATAAGATCTACATCATGTCCATGGGCATGAACACAAAGTTCAAGGTCGACTCCCACTTCTCCAATGCATAACCTTTCATTCACTTCTCATTTTCGAAGAAGTTGTAATGTTGAAATTTTCTCTAGCAAAATACCAGAAGAGTATGACTCATGAAAGCTTTCGAGTTCACACATATTAAGGAAGGCATAGGTTCAACCCATCGGGGCATCGTGGAAACGTATACCACAAGCTTCAATAGTAAATATCACCAGCTCGAAAGCCGAGCATGGTTGGCCAAATCAGAGAATAGGATTTACCAATGGCATTATGTATCAGGGAAAGAACTTCCAAAGTGATTGAATATGAAGGACTTTATCGGATAAAATCCAACAAAGGATCCGATGGTCCTCAAGGTATCTGATGTGAGCATCGGTACTCAACCAGAGGAAGAATGCATGGAGATTACATTATAGAAACAACTGACTAATCCAAAGCTCAAAGGCAAAGAATTATAATTTCCAAATCAAGGGATCAGAGGCAAACACTCTGATTAAGGATGGATAAGTTGAGTAGCCTTAGGGTACAATCGACGGCAATTGGATTGGTTGAGAACCAGCTCACGTTTAAAATGACGTCTGAGCCGGAAGGAAAATTTTCAGGGAATAACTCATGATTGCGTGCATTCACACACATGTTGAATCAACAGGATCAGAATGTCAATCACAAGGATTTTAATGGTTTGCTAGTCAAATGGAATTGTCCAGACTGCAAGCAGACACGTATTTGCAGAGCAATAGTTGGCAGAGGATTACCGGAAGATCGGGTAGTATTTCAATGTATCTAGTGAATCCTATGAACAACTAGTAATGAGCAGATCTTCGATAAGTGTGAAGAAACAAATCGTAGGGATATTTTTGCGGCAAGGAACCACAAGGCAGTGGCACAAGGGATTCTTGGAACAACGACGAGTATTATAGGGTATCTTGTAATAACAAGACCAACTGGGGATGAATGTAAGAATGGCAAGTGCATGTAGCTATCTATAAGGGTCGACGGTGGAAGGGAAATTGCAAACACGATGAACACAAGTTCTCGGGATAACATCGGAGAGTATCCTCGGGGTCTTCTAATGAATCAGGCCATCATCTGGAATGAAGGGGCTCTCCGGGAGGAACTAGTTACGAGATCCAAGTTTTAAAGTTAGCAAAATCATTCAACCCGAATAGAAGAGAGATTAGAGTCCCAGAGTATAGACGGGGAATAAAAGATCCTAATACCACCCAAATGGCGACGTGGGCCTGTAAGACACACAACCATGTTAGTCAAAGTTTTGCAATGTCTAGACTCGACTTCGACCAAGGAGTGTGGAAGGGGGATTCCTACAGGCAGTCGGCTGTGATACCAACTTGTGACACCCCTGATTCAATCGTACACTAATCATACACGCAAACGTGTACGATCAAGATCAGGGACTCACGGGAAGATATCACAACACAACTCTAAAATAAAATAAGTCATACAAGCATCATAATACAAGCCAGGGGCCTCGAGGGCTCGAATACAAGTACTCGATCATAGACGAGTCAGCGGAAGCAACAATATCTGAGTACAGACATAAGTTAAACAAGTTGCCATAAGATGGCTAGCACAAACTGGGATACAGATAGAAAGAGGTGCAAGCCTCCTGCCTGGGATCCTCCTAAACTACTCCTAGTCGTCATCTGCGGCCTGCACGTAGTAGTAGGCACCCTCTGTGTAGTAGGGGTCATCATCAATGGTGGCGTCTGGCTCCTGGGCTCCAACATCTGGTTGCAACGTCCGAGAAGAAGAGGAAAAGGGGGAAAAGAGGGAGCAAAGCAACCGTGAGTACTCATCCAAAGTACTCGCAAGCAAGGATCTACACTACATATGCATGGGTATCTGTGTAAATGGGAAATATCAGTGGACTGAACTGCAGAATGCCAGAATTAGAGGGGGATAGCTAGTCCTATCGAAGACTACGCTTCTGGCAGCCTCCATCTTGCAGCATGTAGAAGAGAGTAGATGGTAAGTTCACCAAGTATCATCGCATAGCATAATCCTACCCGGCGATCCTCCCCTCGTCGCCCTGTGTGAGAGCGATCACCGGGTTATATCTGGCACTTGGAAGGGTGTGTTTTATTAAGTATCCGGTTCTAGTTGTCATAAGGTCAAGGTACAACTCCGGGGCGTCCTGTTACCGAGGATCACGGCTATTCGAATAGATAAACTTCCCTGCAGGGGTGAACCACATTACCCAACAAGCTCGATCCCCTTTGGCTGGACACACTTTCCTGGGTCATGCCCGGCCTCGGAAGATCAACACGTCGCAGCCCTACCTAGGCACAACAGAGAGGTCAGCACGCCGGTCTAAATCCTATGGCGCAGGGGTCTGGGCCCATCGCCCATTGCACACCTGCACGTTGGGTGGGCGGCCGGAAGCAAACCTAGCCTCCCTAATACAAGAGCAGGCGTTCCAGTCCAATCCGGCGCGCGCCGCTCAGTCGCTGATGTCACGAAGGCTTCGGCTGATACCACGACACCGGTTGCCCATATCTTGTCCCACGTGGCGGTTAGTGCGTATAAGGTCAACGACCCAAGTCAAATCAAATACCAAGATCTCGTTAAGCGTGTTAATATGAAGTAACCGCGGACGCCGACCAGGGCTAGGCCCACCTCTCACCTAGGTGGTCTCAACCTGCCCTTTCGCTCCGCCACAAAGTAACAGTCGGGGGCCTTCGGGAACCCAGGCCCACCTCTACTTGGATGGAGCCACCTGTCCTTTCAACCCCCTCATCGGAACCACTTGCGGGTACTCTACGAGCCGACCCGACTTTAGTCACCACATATATCATGTATAATATGTATGTAAGTATAAACCCGTGATCACCTTCCGAGTGATCACGGCCCGATAGTATAGCATGGCAGATGGACAAGAATGTAGGGCCACTGATGAAGTACTAGCAACCTATACTAAGCATGTAGGATTGCAGGTAAAGGTATCAACAATTGTAGCAACAATGATAGGCTATGCATCAGAATGGGATTAACCGGAAGCAGTAACATGCTACACTACTCTAATGCAAGCAGTAGATAGGAGAATAGGCGATATCTGGTGATCAAGGGGGGGGGGGGCTTGCCTGGAAGCTCAGCCGAGAAGGAGGGGTCGTCAACACCGTAGTCGTACTGGGTAGCAGCAGCGTCGGTCTCGTAGTCTACCGAAGAGAAGAGGGGGAAGAAACAATGAATACAATGCAAACAGATGCATGACAAGACAAGTAACAGTGTCAGGTGTGCCCTAACGCAGTAGGAGGTGATACCGGCGAAGGGGGGAAACAACCGGGAAAGTATCCCCGGTGTTGGGGATATTACCACTGGGCGTAAACCGGCCAGGAGAGGCCGGGTTAACCCCATAAGTAGTTCATCTGTATCTGAAGTCCATGAAGACAGACGGTGACGCTTTATGAAGGCCTAGGGCCCAAAGCCGGTTTAAGGCATGTAGACATAAACCGGCATCGACATGTAAACTTGTGTTGTAAGATAGAAGTAGCAGAGACTGAGCTGGACACGATTATGAGCCGGCCTCGGGATTCTGTAAACCGACGGGCGTCAACCCATGTATATAAGGGGACGACCCGGCGGCGGTTCAAGGACAACAGACAACAACTCGAGACTCAGGCAAAGCGTATTCGCTCCCTGGTCATCGAAACCCCATTAATTCCATCACAACTAGACGTAGGCTTTTACCTTCATCGTAAGGGGCCGAACTAGTATAAAACTCTCTTGCGTCCCTTATCCGCTTTAACTCCTTTAAGCTAACCCGTAGCGATGGCTCCACGACTAAGTCCTTTCTCTAGGACATCTGCCGTGACAAAACCATGACAGTTGGCGCCCACCGTGGGGCTATCGCACGATGGTTTCAAGTTCTTGGAGGGCAACTTCCAAGGACTCAAGGGTTACGCTGTGGGCCGGATGACCAAGATTCGTCGCGGCAAGCTCTACATCGACGATGCAGGCTGGGGCCCCGAGGCCGGCTCAATCGAGTACGGGTACCGGGTCTCCTTTGGTGGCATACACGTTTTCATTGGCAAGATCGGCGAACCGGGCCCTGAGCCGGACATCTGCACCGACCTCGTCGAAACGGCTCAGCGTGCGAGATCTGCCCGGGTCAAGCCTGTCATGAAGCGTGCCTTCGTGGGAGTTATCCATGGAGGGGAATCTGAGGATAGATCGGAATCTGGTGGTGAGACCGTCGTTTATTCATGCGACGAGTCATTGACCGGAGAGACCGAGTCGTTATATCAGTTACAAGATTGGGGGCTGTTCCGATGGCGACAGTATTCCGGACCCCTTTGATCTGCCAAACCGGGTTGCGATCTTCATGGCCGGCACGCAACCGGCGCTCCACTCTTCGACCGCAGCGGCGATGATTTCCGGATCGGCAGCGGCGGCAGCGGCCGGGGCAGGAGGCCCTGTGTGACCGCCAGCTCAGGTTCTATCTGATTTGTTTGATGCGTTGGCAACGCTGATGGCGGAGGTTAACCCAGTGGATCAGGATGCACACAATGCAGAAATCGCGAAAGTGAAAGATCAGATCACCCAGGCCAAAGCCGACTTAGCAGCTGAGGATACCAGGATAGCCGCGAAGCGGGCTGCTTTGGATGCACAAGCTTACCGGATTATGCTGGATCAGAGTGCGTCGAACGAAGTCCTGAAGAGGAGGCACCGATCTCGCCTGCCGCCGGTTTATGATGCTAGAAATCTCTTTAACACCCCAGGAGCAGGGACCAGTAATCCGCCGGTGGTAAACCAGGCGGAGGCACCTGGAGCAGGGGCGCCGGTTCAGCCACGTTTGGCGGATCCGCCTCGTCAGAACAACATTGTAACACCGCATGTCCCCACGCCGCCGGGTCATTACTCTAACCCGATGGACAACATTGTCGCTGCCACTTCACGGCTGGCGGCCACCCCGATCGAAGGCGATTCTCCAGCGGCGGTCGAGACGCGTCTGGTTAAGGAGCTTCTTCAGACAGCCTTGGTTCAATAGGAGGCTTATTCATATAGTCGCGATCGGATTCATTCCACTCCCCGTCCAAGCCGGAGTTACAGCATGCGTATGGATGAACCGACAGTGTCAAGCAATGAGCGGAACTGTGATCCGCCCCGTGGCAATAACCCGGCGGGTGGTGCTGGTGATGTTCAGGAGGTGGTGGACCGGGCTCGGGCACGCAGAGAGGCCGAGTTAGCGGCGCAACATGAAGCCCGTCAGCTTACTCCGGTTCGTCCAACCACATCGGCGGAACCAGGAGTTACCTCTAGTTCTTTAGAATCAACAATATAAGGTCTGAACTTATCACAAGCAAATACAACTGCTAAGAATTCTTTTTCAGTAGTAGCATAATTTCTTTGAGCATTGTCTAGAGTTTTGCTAGCATATTGGATAACATTTAATTTCTTATCAACTCTTTGCCCTAGAACAGCACCTACAGCATAATCACTAGCATCACACATAATTTCAAAGGGTAAATTCCAATCAGGTGGCTGAACAATAGGTGCAGAAATCAATGCCTTCTTAAGTATTTCAAATGCTTCTACACAATCATCATCAAAGACAAATGGTATATCTTTTTGCAATAAATTAGTCAGAGGCTGAGAAATTTTTGAGAAGTCCTTAATGAACCTCCTATAAAAACTGGCGTGGCCAAGGAAACTTCTTATACCTTTGATGTCCTTGGGACATGGCATCTTTTCAATAGCATCAACCTTGGCTTTATCAACTTCGATACCTCTTTCAGAGACTTTATGCCCCAAGACAATACCTTCATTAACCATAAAGTGGCACTTTTCCCAGTTCAAGACAAGGTTAGTGTCTTCACATCTCTGCAAAACTCGATCAAGGTTGCTAAAGCAATCATCAAAAGAGGATCCATAAACAGAGAAATTGTAACATCCCAAATTTTCAATTTGGAATGTTATACATTAGATCATCATTGCATAGCATATTTTATTGCATTTTGGCAAATCCTCGATAAATCCTAAGCAACTCAAGGACCCTCGTCTCCCTCCCAAGCACGCTCGCGTGCCGCCGCCGAGTCCGGCTCGAGCACGCCGCCCGCCGCCGCCTTGCCCCCTCCTCCACGCCACCCCCTCCCCCTCCTTAAATACCCTCCTACCCCGCCACCTCTCCTCACCCTGCCACCCCCAACCCGCACCCGCCGCCGCCGCCAGGAGCGCCCGCGCCGCCGCCGCTCCCGCCGCCGCCCCGGAGCCCGTGCGCCGCCGCCCCTCGCCCGCCCCGCCGAGGTAGCCGAAGCCGCCGCCGCCGAGTCCGGTTTTTTTTGAAAAAAAAACCGATTCGGTTTTTTTTGAAACCCTAGTTTTTTTATAGATCGGTTTATTTTTTTGGTTTTATTAATTAGTGAACGTTCACCGACCCGTTCGTTTTAACGAACGTGTTCGTCGGATTTTCGCTGTTAACGAACGTTCGTTCGTTTAACTGTTCGTCAGTTTTTCTTTTTGTCGGATTTTCCGCGATTATTCCAGATCGTGATTTCCGATCAGATCTTCATTTTCATTTATCTTTTCGCTCGTTTATCGGAATCATACGATTCAAGCGCCTAGAGTTCCGTCTCGAAATTCTCTTTCCGTTTAACGCACTCAAACAAGTTTTTGCTACTGTAAAATTTGACCTATCTCCAGATTAGTAAACAAAGCTTGTTTCTCTCGCCGTTTGATTTTCGTTGCTTCGTTCGATTTGATTCTTTTTGCAAACCGGAGTTCTTAAGTTGAACTTTCTGGTTAGATCTTTATTTGAGTTTTACTTGTGCATTAGATGAGTACTTATTGTTTGCTTGTTTGTTTGCGATAGAGTGCTCGGAGTGCGCCGCTTGCTACTTCGAATCTCTAGGTTTCACGGATCATCAGCAAGGCAATTAACACTTTGATCATACTTTTCACTACCCAGTTTTATTGCATTAGATCAATCCTCAAACATTGCATGGTTAGGATCTAATTAAATTGTGGGTATTGGGAAGTAGTTGAGGTAGTACCTATTACCTGTTTTATTATCAAACCCTTGGGAGTTACTTCTACGTTGCTTATATCGCTATGCTATGCTTGTAGACGTGGATTGGGTTTGAGAGATATTCATGACAGATGTGAGATTGTTAATTAATGGTTTATTTAAGGTGGCAACTAAAACTCACATCTGGGTGGATTGAGGCACCTGGAGAACCCAGTGCTGCCTGTATTTTTTTGGATATTCCGGAGTACCCGTGTGATCATCCTATGGACCGCCACCCAGGCTCAAAGGGATCATGAGATTATTCATGCTAGAAACTTTCGTGTGCAGCCACAAGCTATTATGGGCTCTAGCATAGTTGATTAAGTTGTGTGAGATCTTGAAGAGGTAGACTAGCAGATGTAGGGGATGTAGGTGGTACTGTCTATCCGGAGTAGAGAGTTTACGCTTCTGAAAGACTGTGTTTCGGTCATCCGTTTCTCAAACATCATGCAGTGCGAGAATCAAGCGGAGGCGATCGAGTCTTGTGGGGAAAAGTGCACAAACCTCTGCAGAGTGTATAAACTAATCATGATTAGCCGTGTCCCCGGTTATGGACATCTTGAGTATCTAGTACTTGGATTATCATATGAATCTCATCATCATGTTACTTTAATTAATTTTGTTGGGTTAATGATGATACTTAATTGGGATTGAGTTGGAGGTACCTTCTCAATGTTTCACAACCACCATGATAGTTAAATAAAATTTATTCCTTTGAAGTAGGGAAAAATTGGCTTTTCGCAAAACGGTAACCATAGAGCTTTCTACCAGCCATATATGCATGTAGTATATCATTATTCTGTTCATTACTCTGTATGTGTTACATTGCCAGCACATTCCATGTGCTGACCCGTTTTCGGGCTGCAACATTTCATGTTGCAGACTTTTCAGACGACGAGTAAGGTGCCTTAGGTCGTGGTCTTATACTCAGTGATGCCGTTGGAGTTGATGGACTCACTTATCTTCCAAGCCTTCCGCTGTTATCGTATTAGATGGCCTTAAGCCATATTTATCATACTTATTCTCTTTTGAGATATTTCATTGTAATAAGTGTGTGATTGCTACAATGTTATAAATCCTCCATTTGTACTGTGCGTGTCAGCATTACTGATCCAGGGATGACACTGGTGCACAGCAGCACAGACTGTTTGAGGTCTGGTCGCTACAGAAATCGTCCATGAAAACCTCACAAATCTTTTCACAAAAGTCAGAGAATATAGCCATCATGCATCTTTGAAAGGTAGCAGGTGCATTACATAAACCAAAAGGCATACGTCTATAAGCAAAAGTACCGAAAGGGCAAGTAAAAGTGGTCTTTGATTGATCATTGGCTGACACAGGTATTTGAGAGAAACCAGAATAACCATCTAGAAAGCAAAAATGTGTATGTTTGGATAATCTTTCTAGCATTTGATCAATAAAAGGTAAGGGGTAATGATCTTTTTTAGTAGCTTTATTTAATTTGCGGAAATCAATTACCATCCTATAACCTATAATAATTCTTTGCGGAATCAATTCATCTTTATCATTAGGAACGATAGTAATACCTCCCTTCTTAGGGACACAATGGACAGGACTTACCCACTGACTATCAGCAACGGGATAAATTATACCTGCCTCAAGGAGCTTTAGTATTTCCTTTCTTACCACTTCTTTCATCTTAGTATTCAGCCGTCGTTGATGATCACGAACTGGTTTGGCATCTTTCTCCAAATTTATTTTATGTTGACATAGAGTGGGACTAATGCCCTTAAGATAATCAAGAGTATATCCAATAGTTGCGCGGTGCTTCTTCAGAGTTTTCAATAATCTCTCTTCTTCATGCTCTGAAAGGTTAGCACTAATAATAACAGGATATATCTTTTTCTCATCAAGATAAGCATATTTAAGAGTATCAGGTAACGGTTTAAGCTCAAACACGGGATCACCCTTGGGTGGAGGAGGATCCCCTAGGATTTCAACAGGCAAATTGTGTTGCAGGATAGGTTCCTGTTTAAAGAATACTTCATCTATTTCCCTTCTTTCATTCATAAACATATCATTTTCATGGTCTAGCAAATATTGTTCTAAAGGATCACTAGGAGGTACGGCAATAGAAGCAAGACCAAATATTTCATCCTTACTAGGCAATTCCTCTTCACGGTGTTGTCTACGAAATTTAGAGAAATTGAACTCATGAGACATATCACCCAAACCAATAGTAACAATATCCTTTTCGCAGTCTATCCTAGCATTAACAGTGTTCAAGAAGGGTCTACCAAATATAATGGGACAAAAGCTATCTTGTGGGGAACCAAGAACAAGAAAATCAGCGGGATATTTAGTTTTCCCACACAAGACTTCAACATCTCTAACAATTCCCATTGGTGAAATAGTATCTCTATTGGCAAGTTTAATTGTGACATCAATATCTTCTATCTCAGCAGGTGCAATATCATGCATAATTTCTTTGTATAAGTCAAAAGGTATTGCACTAGCACTAGCACCCATATCACATAAGCCATGATAACATTGATCTCCTATTTTAACCGAAATAATAGGCATGCCTACCATAGGTCTATGTTTATCTTTAGCACAAGGTTAGGCAATTCTAGCAGTTTCATCACGGAAATGAATAACATGCCCATCAATATTATCAGACAAGAGATCTTTAACAATAGAAATATTAGGTTCAACTTTAATTTTCTCAGGAGGTGTATAAGTTCTAATATTGCTTTTACGGACCACAGTTGAAGCTTTAGCATGATCCTTTATTCTAACAGGGAAAGGTGGTTTCTCAACATAAGTAGTAGGAACAATAGGATCATTATAAGTGAAAGTCTTTTCTTCAACTTTAATAGGTGCGGCTACTTTTACTTCTATGGGAGGATGATATTTAAACCACTTCTCCTTAGGGAGATCAACATGAGCAGCAAAAGATTCACATAAAGAAGCTACTATCTCAGAGTCAAGTCCATATTTAGTGCTAAATTTATGGAAAACATCGGTATCCATAAAAGATTTAACACAATCATACTTAGGTGTCATACCTGACTCCTTACCTTCGTCGAGGTCCCAATCTTCAGAGTTGCGTTTAATTCTATCCAAATAAATCTCATTTGAATTCAATAGTCTTCATCATAAAAGAGCCAGCACAAGAAGTATCGAGCATGGTGCGATTGTTATCGGAAAGCCGAGCATAAAAACTTTGAATAATTATTTCTCTTGGGAGCTCATGATTGGGGCATGAATATAACATTGATTTAAGCCTCCCCCAAGCTTGAGCGATGCATTCTCCTTCGCGAGGCCAAAAATTATATATATAATTGCGATCACGATGAACAAGATGCATAGGATAAAACTTCTGATGAAATTCCAATTTCAATCGTTTGTAGTTCCATGACCCCGTATCATCACATATCCTATACCATGTAAATGCATCTCCCTTCAAAGATAAAGGGAAGACCTTCTTCTTCATGACATCATCAGGTATACCTGCAAGCTTAAATAATCCACAAACTTCATCCACATAGATTAGGTGCTCATCAGGATGCATTGTTCCATCTCCTGCAAAAGGATTAGCTAGCAATTTTTCTAACATACCCGAAGGAATTTCAAAGTAGACATTTTCATCTTCAGTAGGTTGAGGAGCAACTCTTTCCTCTACTGGTCTGGGTGAAGATACCCCGAACAAGCCCCTCAGAGGATTACTTTCCATAGTAACAAGTGACAGTAAATTTCAGCACACTATATAAATTTTTCCTTACCAAAGGCGCTTCACTCCCCGGCAACGGCGCCAGAAAAGAGTCTTGATGACCCACAAGTATAGGGGATCTATCGTAGTCCTTTCGATAAGTAAGAGTGTCGAACCCAACGAGGAGCAGAAGGAAATGATAAGCGGTTTTCAGCAAGGTATTCTCTGCAAGCACTGAAATTATAGGTAACAGATAGGTTTGTGATAGGATAATTGGTAACGAGCAACAAGTAACAAAAGTAAATAAAGTGCAGCAAGGTGGCCCAATCCTTTTTGTAGCAAAGGACAAGCCTGGACAAACTCTTATATAGAGAAAAGCGCTCCCGAGGACACATGGGAATTATCGTCAAGCTAGTTGTCATCACGTTCATATGATTTGCGTTCGGTACTTTGATAATTTGATATGTGGGTGGACCGGTGCTTGGGTGTTGTCCTTACTTGGACAAGCATCCCACTTATGATTAACCTCTATTGCAAGCATCCGCAACTACAACAAAAGTATTAAGGTAAACCTAACCATAGCATGAAACATATGGATCCAAGTCAGCCCCTTACGAAGCAACGCATAAACTAGGGTTTAAGCTTCTGTCACTCTAGCAACCCATCATCTACTTATTACTTCCCAATGCCTTCCTCTAGGCCCAAATAATGGTGAAGTGTTATGTAGTCGACGTTCACATAACACCACTAGAGGAGAGACAACATACATCTCATCAAAATATCGAACGAATACCAAATTCACATGACTACTAATAGCAAGACTTCTCCCATGTCCTCAGGAACAAACGTAACTACTCACAAAGCATATTCATGTTCATAATCAGAGGGGTATTAATATGCATATAGGATCTGAACATATGATCTTCCACCAAATAAACCGACTAGCATCAACTACAAGGAGTAATCAACACTACTAGCAACCTACAGGTACCAATCCCGTACTTAGAGACAAGAATTGGATACAATAGATGAGCTAGGGTTTGAGAAGAGATGGTGCTGGTGAAGATGTTGATGGAGATTGCCCTCTCCCGATGAGAGGAGCGTTGGTGATGACGATGGCGATGATTTCCCCCTCCCGGAGGGAAGTGTCCCCGGCAGAACAGCTCTGCCGGAGCCCTAGATTGGTTCCGCCAAGGTTCCGCCTCGTGGCGGCGGAGTCTCGTCTCGAAAGCTTGCTTATGATTTTTCTTCGGATGAAAGACTTCATATAGCAGAAGATGGGCACCGGAGGGCCAACAGAGGGCCCACGAGGCAGGAGGGCGCGCCTAGGGGGGTAGGGCGTGCCCCCCACCCTCGTGGACAGGTGGAGGCCCCCCTGACGTATTTCTTCCGCTCATTATTTTATATTATTTCCAAAAATAACTTCCGTGGAGTTTCAGGATTGGAGTTGTGCAGAATAGGTCTCTAATATTTGCTCCTTTTCCAGCCCAGAATTCCAGCTGCCGGCATTCTCCCTCCTTATGTAAACCTTGTATAATAAGAGAGAATAGGCATAAGTATTATGACATAATGTGTAATAACAGCCCACAATGCAATAAATATCGATATAAAAGCATGATGCAAAATGGACGTATCATCTGGCTCCTGGGCTCCAACATCTGGTTGCGACGTCCGAGAAGAAGAGGAAAAGGGGGAAAAGAGGGAGCAAAGCAACCGTGAGTACTCATCCAAAGTACTCGCAAGCAAGGATCTACACTACCTATGCATGGGTATCTGTGTAAATGGGAAATATCGGTGGACTGAACTGCAGAATGCCAGAATTAGAGGGGGGTAGCTACCTCCATCTTGTAGCATGTAGAAGAGATTAGATGGTAAGTTCACCAAGTATCATCGCATAGCATAATCCTACCCGGCGATCCTCCCCTCGTCGCCCTGTGTGAGAGCGATCACCGGGTTATATCTGGCACTTGGAAGGGTGTGTTTTATTAAGCATCCGGTTCTAGTTGTCATAAGGTCAAGGTACAACTCCGGGGCGTCCTGTTACCGAGGATCACGGCTATTCGAATAGATAAACTTCCCTGCAGGGGTGCACCACATTACCCAACAAGCTCGATTCCCTTTGGCCGGACACACTTTCCTGGGTCATGCCCGGCCTCGGAAGATCAACACGTCGCAGCCCTACCTAGGCACAACAGAAGGTCAGCACTCCGGTCTAAATCCTATGGCGCAGGGGTCTGGGCCCATCGCCCATTGCACACCCGCACGTTGCGTGGGCGGCCGAAAGCAGACCTAGCCTCCCTAATACAAGAGCAGGCGTTCCAGTCCAATCCGGCACGCGCCGCTCAGTCGCTGACGTCACGAAGGCTTCGGCTAATACCACGACGCCGGTTGCCCATATCTTGTCCCACGTGGCGGTTAGTGCATATAAGGTCAATGACCCAACTCAGATCAAATACCAAGATCTCGTTAAGCGTGTTAATATGAAGTAACCACGGACGCCGACCAGGGCCAGGCCCACCTCTCACCTAAGTGGTCTCAACCTGCCCTGTCGCTCCACCACAAAGTAACAGTTGGGGGCCGTCAGGAACCCAGGCCCACCTCTACCGGGATGGAGCCACCTGTCCTTTCAACCCCCTCATCGGAACCACTTGCGGGTACTCTACGAGCCGACCCTACTTTAGTCACCACATATTGTTGGGGACCGTAGCAGAATTTTAAAATTTTCTACGCATCACCAAGATCCATCTATGGAGTCTACTAGAAACGAGAGGGAAGGAGTGTATCTACATACCCTTGTAGATCGCGAGCGGAAGCGTTCTAATGAACGGGGTTGATGGAGTCGTACTCGTCGTGATCCAAATCACCGATGACCGAGCGCCGAACGGACGGCACCTCCGCATTCAACACACGTACGGAGCAGCGATGTCTCCTCCTTCTTGATCCAGCAAGGGGGAAGGAGAGGTTGATGGAGATCCAGCAGCACGACGGCGTGGTGGTGGAAGTAGCGGGGATCCCGGCAGGGCTTCGCCAAGCGCAAGCGGGGGAGAGAGGTGTCACGGGAGGGAGAGGGAGGCGCCAGGGGCTAGGGTACAGCAGCCCTCCCCCCTTTATGTAGGCCCCCTGGGGGGGCGGCCCTGGGATCCCATCTATGGGGGGGCGGCGGCCAAGGGGGGAAACTTCCCCCCCAAGTCAGGTGGGGCGCCCCCCACCCCCAGGGTTTCCAACCCTAGGCGCAGGGGGAGGCCCATGGGGGGCACACCAGCCCACTAGGGGCTGGTTCCCCTCCCACTTCAGCCCATGGGGCCCTCCGGGATAAGTGGCCCCACCCGGTGGACCCCCGGGACCCTTCCGGTGGTCCCGGTACAATACCGATAACCCCCAAAACATTCCCGATGGCCGAAACTGGACTTCCTATATATAATTCTTCACCTCCGGACCATTCCAGAACTCCTCGTGACGTTCGGGATCTCATCCGGGACTCCGAACAACTTTCGGGTTTCCGCATACTAATATCTCTACAACCCTAGCGTCACCGAACCTTAAGTGTGTAGACCCTACGGGTTCGGGAGACATGCAGACATGACCGAGACGCCTCTCCGGTCAATAACCAACAGCGGGATCTGGATACCCATGTTGGCTCCCACATGTTCCACGATGATCTCATCGGATGAACCACGATGTCGAGGATTCAATCAATCCCGTATACAATTCCCTTTGTCAATCGGTATGTTACTTGCCCGAGATTCGATCGTCGGTATCCCAATACCTTGTTCAATCTCGTTACCGGCAAGTCACTTTACTCATACCATAATGCATGATCCTGCGGCTAACTCCTTAGTCACATTGAGCTCATTATGATGACGCATTACCGAGTGGGCCCAGAGATACCTCTCCGTCATACGGAGTGACAAATCCCAGTCTCGATCCGTGCCAACCCAACAGACACTTTCGGAGATACCCGTAGTGTACCTTTATAGTACACCCAGTTACGTTGTGATGTTTGGTACACCCAAAGCACTCCTACGGTATCCGGGAGTTGCATGATCTCATGGTCTAAGGAAATGATACTTGACATTAGAAAAGCTCTAGCAAACGAACTACACGATCTTTTGTGCTATGCTTAGGATTGGGTCTTGTCCATCACATCATTCTCCTAATGATGTGATCCCGTTATCAATGACATCCAATGTCCATAGTCAGGAAACCATGACTATCTGTTGATCAACGAGCTAGTCAATAGAGGCTTACTAGGGACACGTTGTGGTCTATGTATTCACACATGTATTACGATTTCCGGATAACACAATTATAGCATGAACAATAGACAATTATGATGAACAAGGAAATATAATAATAACCATTTATTATTGCCTCTAGGGCATATTTCCAACAGTCTCCCACTTGCACTAGAGTCAATAATCTAGTTACATTGTGATGAATCAAACACGCATAGAGTTCTGGTGTTGATCATGTTTTGCTCTAGGGAGAGGTTTAGTCAACGGATCTGCTACATTCAGGTCCGTATGTACTTTACAAATATCTATGTCTCCATGTTGAACACTTTCACGAATGGAGTTGAAGCGACGCTTGATATGCCTGGTCTTTCTGTGAAACCTGGGCTCCTTGGCAAGGGCAATAGCTCCAGTGTTGTCACAGAAGAGAGTCATCGGGCCCGACGCATTGGGAATCACCCCTAGGTCGGTAATGAACTCCTTCATCCAGATTGCTTCTTGCGCTGCCTCTGAGGCTGCCATGTACTCCGCTTCACATGTAGATCCCGCCACGACGCTTTGCTTGCAACTGCACCAGCTTACTGCCCCTCCATTCAAAATATACACGTATCCGGTTTGTGACTTCGAGTCATCCAGATCTGTGTCGAAGCTAGCGTCGACGTAACCCTTTACGACGAGCTCTTCGTCACCTCCATAAACGAGAAACATATCCTTAGTCCTCTTCAGGTACTTCAGGATATTCTTGACCGTTGTCCAGTGTTCCATGCCGGGATTACTTTGGTACCTTCCTACCAAACTTACGGCAAGGTTTACATCAGGTCTGGCATACATAATAGACCCTATGGCCGAGGCATAGGGGATGACACTCATCTTTTCTCTATCTTCTGCCGTGGTCGGGCATTGAGCCGTGTTCAATTGCACACCTTGCAATACAGGCAAGAACCCCTTCTTGGACTGATCCATATTGAACTTCTTCAATATCTTGTCAAGGTACGTACTCTGTGAAAGACCAATGAGGCGTCTTGATCTATCTCTATAGATCTTGATGCCTAATATATAAGCAGCTTCTCCAAGGTCCTTCATTGAAAAACACTTATTCAAATAGGCCTTTATACTTTCCAAGAATTCTATATCATTTCCCATCAATAATATGTCATCCACATATAATAAGAGAAATGCTACAGAGCTCCCACTCACTTTCTTGTAAACACAGGCTTCTCCATAAGTCTGTGTAAACCCAAACGCTTTGATCATCTCATCAAATCGAATGTTCCAACTCCGAGATGCTTGTACCAGCCCATAGATGGAGCGCTGGAGCTTGCATACCTTGTTAGCATTCTTAGGATCGACAAAACCTTCCGGCTACATCATATACAATTCTTCCTTAAGAAAACCGTTAAGGAATGCCGTTTTGACGTCCATTTGCCATATCTCATAATCATAGAATGCGGCAATTGCTAACATGATTCGGACGGACTTCAGCTTCGCTACGGGTGAGAAAGTCTCATCGTAGTCAACCCCTTGAACTTGTCGATAACCCTTAGCGACAAGTCGAGCCTTATAGATAGTCACATTACCATCCGCGTCTGTCTTCTTCTTAAAGATCCATTTATTTTCTATGGCTCGCCGATCATCGGGCAAGTCAGTCAAAGTCCATACTTCCTTTTCATACATGGATCCTATCTCGGATTGCATGGCTTCAAGCCATTTGTTGGAATCCGGGCCCACCATCGCTTCTTCATAGTTCGAAGGTTCACCGTTGTCTAACAACATGATTTCCAGGACAGGGTTGCCATACCATTCTGGTGCGGAACGTGTCCTTGTGGACCTACGAAGTTCAGCAGTAACTTGATCCGAAGCTTCATGATCATCATCATTAACTTCCTCCCCAGTCGGTGTAGTCACCACAGGAACATCTTCCCGCGCTGCGCTACTTTCCGGTTCGGAAGGGGTGACTATCACCTCATCAAGTTCCACTTTCCTCCCACTTATTTCTTTCGAGAGAAACTCTTTCTCCAGAAAGGACCCGTTCTTGGCAACAAAGATTTTGCCTTCGGATCTGAGGTAGAAGGTATACCCAATGGTTTCCTTAGGATATCCTATGAAGACGCATTTTTCTGACTTGGGTTCGAGCTTTTCAGGTTGAAGTTTCTTGACATAAGCATCGCATCCCTAAACTTTTAGAAACGACGGCTTAGGTTTCTTCCCAAACCATAATTCATACGGTGTCGTCTCAACGGATTTCGACGGAGCCCTATTTAAAGTGAATGCGGCAGTCTCTAAAGCATAGCCCCAAAATGAGAGCGGTAGATCGGAAAGAGACATCATAGATCGCACCATATCCAATAGAGTGCAATTACGACGTTCGGACACACCATTTCGCTGAGGTGTTCCAGGCGGCGTGAGTTGTGAAACTATTCCACATTTCCTTAAGTGTGTACCAAATTCGTGACTTAAATATTCTCCTCCACGATCTGATCGTAGGAACTTTATTTTCCTGTCACGTTGATCCTCAACCTCACTCTGAAATTCCTTGAACTTTTCAAAGGTTTGAGACTTGTGTTTCATCAGGTAAACATACCCATATCTACTCAAGTCATCAGTGAGAGTGAGAACATAACGATAGCCACCGCGAGCCTCAACACTCATTGGACCGCACACTCGGTATGTATGATTTCCAATAAGTTGGTTGCTCGCTCCATTGTTCCGGAGAACGGAGTCTTGGTCATCTTACCCATGAGGCATGGTTCGCACGTGTTAAATGATTCATAATCAAGAGACTCCAAAAGTCCATCAGCATGGAGCTTCTTCATGCGCTTGACACCAATGTGACCAAGGCGGCGGTGCCACAAGTATGTGGGACTATCGTTATCAACTTTACATCTTTTGGTATTCACACTATGAATATGTGTAACATCACGTTCGAGATTCATCAAGAATAAACCATTGACCAGCGGGGCATGACCATAAAACATATCTCTCATATAAATAGAACAACCATTATTCTCAGATTTAAATGAGTAGCCATCTCGAATTAAACGAGATCCAGATACAATGGTCATGCTCAAAGCTGGCACTAAATAACAATTATTGAGGTTTAAAACTAATCCCGTAGGTAAATGCAGAGGCAGCGTGCCGACGGCGATCACATCGACCTTGGAACCATTCCCGACGCGCATCGTCACCTCGTCCTTCGCCAGTCTCCGCTTATTCCGCAGCTCCTGTTTTGAGTTACAAATATGAGCAACCGCACCGGTATCAAATACCCAGGAGCTACTACGAGTACTGGTAAGGTACACATCAATTACATGTATATCACATATACCTTTGGTGTTGCCGGCCTTCTTGTCCGCTAAGTATTTGGGGCAGCTCCGCTTCCAGTGACCACTTCCCTTGCAATAAAAGCACTCAGTCTCAGGCTTGGGTCCATTCTTTGACTTCTTCCCGGCAACTGGCTTACCGGGTGCGGCAACTCCCGTGCCGTCCTTCTTGAAGTTCTTCTTACCCTTGCCCTTTTTGAACTTAGTGGTTTTATTCACCATCAACACTTGATGTTCCTTTTTGATCTCCACCTCCGCTGATTTCAGTATTGAATATACCTCAGGAATGGTCTTTTCCATCCCCTGCATATTGAAGTTCATCTCAAAGCTCTTGTAGCTTGGTGGAAGCGACTGGAGGATTCTGTCAATGACCGCGTCATCCGGGAGATTGACTCCCAACTGAGACAAGCGGTTATGTAACCCAGACATTTTGAGTATGTGCTCACTGACAGAACTATTTTCCTCCATTTTACAGCTGAAGAACTTGTCGGAGACTTCATATCTCTCGACCCGGGCATGAGCTTGGAAAACCATTTTCAGCTCTTCGAACATCTCATATGCTCCATGTTTCTCAAAACGCTTTTGGAGACCCGGTTCTAAGCTGTAAAGCATGCCGCACTGAACGAGGGGGTAATCATCAGCACGTGATTACCAAGCGTTCATAACGTCTTGGTTCTTTGGGATTGGTGCTTCACCTAGCGGTGCTTCTAGGACATAATCTTTCTTGGCAGCTATGAGGATGATCCTCAGGTTCCGGACCCAGTCCGTATAGTTGCTTCCATCATCTTTCAACTTGGTTTTCTCTAGGAACGCGTTGAAGTTGAGGGCAACGTGGGCCATTTGATCTACAAGACATATTGTAAAGATTTTAGACTAAGTTCATGATAATTAAGTTCATCTAATCAAATTATTCAATGAACTCCCACTCAGATAGACATCCCTCTAGTCATCTAAGTGAAACATGATCCGAGTTAACTAGGCCGTGTCCGATCATCACGTGAGACGGACTAGTCAAGATCGGTGAACATCTTCATGTTGATCGTATCTTCTATACGACTCATGCTCGACCTTTCGGTCTTCCATGTTCCGAGGCCATGTCTGTACATGCTAGGCTCGTCAAGTCAACCTAAGTGTATTGCGTGTGTTCCGAGGCCATGTCTGTACATGCTAGGCTCGTCAACACCCGTTGTATGCGAACGTTAGAATCTATCACACCCGATCATCACGTGGTGCTTCGAAACAACGAACCTTCGCAACGGTGCACAGTTAGGGGGAACACTTTCTTGAAATTATTATAAGGGATCATCTTACTTACTACCGTCGTTCTAAGCAAATAAGATGTAAAACATGATAAACATCACATGCAATCAAATAGTGACATGATATGGCCAATATCATTTTGCTCCTTTGATCTCCATCTTCGGGGCGCCATGATCATCTTCGTCACCGGCATGACACCATGATCTCCATCATCATGATCTCCATCATCGTGTCTTCATGAAGTTGTCACGCCAACGATTACTTCTACTTCTATGGCTAACGTGTTTAGCAATAAAGTAAAGTAATTTACATGGCGTTATTCAATGACACGCAGGTCATACAAAAAATAAAGACAACTCCTATGGCTCCTGCCGGTTGTCATACTCATCGACATGCAAGTCGTGATTCCTATTACAAGAACATGATCAATCTCATACATCACATATATCTCATTCATCACATCCTTTTGGCCATATCACATCACAAGGCACATGCTGCAAAAACAAGTTAGACGTCCTCTAATTGTTGTTGCAAGTTTTTACATGGCTTCTATAGGTTTCTAGCAAGAACGTTTCTTACCTACGTAAAACCACAACGTGATATGCCAATTTCTATTTACCCTTCATAAGGACCCTTTTCATCGAATCCGTTCCGACTAAAGTGGGAGAGACAGACACCCGCTAGCCACCTTATGCAACTAGTGCATGTCAGTCGGTGGAACCTGTCTCACGTAAGCGTACGTGTAAGGTCGGTCCGTGCCGCTTCATCCCACAATACCGCCGAAACAAGATAAGACTAGTAGTGGCAAGAAAAATTGACAACATCTACGCCCACAACTGCTTTGTGTTCTACTCGTGCATAGTAACTACGCATAGGCCTGGCTCATGATGCCACTGTTGGGGATCGTAGCAGAATTTTAAAATTTTCTGCGCATCACCAAGATCCATCTATGGAGTCTACTAGCAACGAGAGGGAAGGAGTGTATCTACATACCCTTGTAGATCGCGAGCGGAAGCGTTCTAATGAACGGGGTTGATGGAGTCGTACTCGTCGTGATCCAAATCACCGATGACCGAGCGCCGAACGGACGGTACCTCCGCGTTCAACACACGTACGGAGCAGCGACGTCTCCTCCTTCTTGATCCAGCAAGGGGAAGGAGAGGTTGATGGAGATCCAGCAGCACGATGGCGTGGTGGTGGAAGTAGCGGGGATCCCGGCAGGGCTTCGCCAAGCGCAAGCGGGAGACAGAGGTGTCACGGGAGGGAGAGGGAGGCGCCAGGGGCTAGGGTACAGCAGCCCTCCCTCCCCCCTTTATATAGGCCCCCTGGGGGGGCGCCGGCCCTGGGATCCCATCTATGGGGGCGGCGCCGGCCAAGGGGGGGGAACTTCCCCCCCAAGTCAGGTGGGGCGCCCCCCACCCCAGGGTTTCCAACCCTAGGCGCAGGGGGAGGCCCATGGGGGGCGCACCAGCCACTAGGGGCCGGTTCCCCTCCCACTTCAGTCCATGGGGCCCTCCGGGATAGTGGCCCCACCCGATGGACCCCCGGGACCCTTCCGGTGGTCCCGGTACAATACCGATAACCCCCGAAACTTTCCCGGTGGCCGAAACTGGACTTGCTATATATAATTCTTCACCTCCGGACCATTCCGGAACTCCTCGTGACGTCCAGGATCTCATCCGGGACTCCGAACAACTTTCGGGTTTCCGCATACTAATATCTCTACAACCCTAGCGTCACCGAACCTTAAGTGTGTAGACCCTACGGGTTCGGGAGACATGCAGACATGACCGAGACGCCTCTCCGGTCAATAACCAACAGCGGGATCTGGATACCCATGTTGGCTCCCACATGTTCCACGATGATCTCATCGGATGAACCACGATGTCGAGGATTCAATCAATCCCGTATACAATTCCCTTTGTCAATCGGTATGTTACTTGCCCGAGATTCGATCGTCGGTATCCCAATACCTTGTTCAATCTCGTTACCGGCAAGTCACTTTACTCGTACCGTAATGCATGATCCCGCGGCTAACTCCTTAGTCACATTGAGCTCATTATGATGACGCATTACCGAGTGGGCCCAGAGATACCTCTCCGTCATACGGAGTGACAAATCCCAGTCTCGATCCGTGCCAACCCAATAGACACTTTCAGAGATACCCGTAGTGTACCTTTATAGTCACCCAGTTACGTTGTGACGTTTGGTACACCCAAAGCACTCATACGGTATCCGGGAGTTGCACGATCTCATGGTCTAAGGAAATGATACTTGACATTGGAAAAGCTCTAGCAAACAAACTACACGATCTTTTGTGCTATGCTTAGGATTGGGTCTTGTCCATCACATCATTCTCCTAATGATGTGATCCCGTTATCAATGACATCCAATGTCCATAGTCAGGAAACCATGACTATCTGTTGATCAACGAGCTAGTCAATAGAGGCTTACTAGGGACACGTTGTGGTCTATGTATTCACACATGTATTACGATTTCCGGATAACACAATTATAGCATGAACAATAGACAATTATCATGAACAAGGAAATATAATAATAACCATTTATTATTGCCTCTAGGGCATATTTCCAACACATATATCATGTATAATATGTATGTAAGTATAAACCTGCGATCACCTTCCGAGTGATCACGGCCCGATAGTATAGCATGGCAGACGGACAAGAATGTAGGGCCACTGATGAAGTACTAGCAACCTGTACTAAGCATGTAGGATTGCAGGTAAAGGTATCAACAATTCTAGCAACAATGACAGGCTATGCATCAGAATGGGATTAACCGGAAGCAGTAACATGCTACACTACTCTAATGCAAGCAGTAGAGAGGAGAATAGGCGATATCTGGTGATCAAGGGGGGCTTGCCTGGAAGCTCAGCCGAGAAGGAGGGGTCGTCAACACCGTAGTCGTACTGGGTAGCAGCGGCGTCGGTCTCGTAGTCTACCAGAGAGAAGAGGGGGAAGAAACAATGAATACAATACAAACAGATGCATAACGATGCATGACAAGACAAGTAACGGTGTCAGGTGTTCCCTAACGCAGTAGGAGGTGATACCGGCGAAGGGGGGAAACAACCGGGAAAGTATCCCCGCTTTTTCGCGTTTTCGGACAGATGAACCGAAGGGGGAAAGTTGCGTGTTCGCTATGCTAGGGATGTGTGGCGGACGAACGGACTGCGTAATCGGATTCGTCTCGAAATTCTGAGCAACTTTCATGTACAAAGTATTTTCATCCGAATTATGGATTATTTTATATTAATTTTTAAAGTTTTAAACCATTTTCTAAATTATTAATTATTAATTAGATTCAAAAATAGTATTGTTGCATCAGCATGACCTCAGCATGATGTCATCAGTCTACAGAGGTGTTGACTGGTCAAGTTGACACGTGGGTCCCGCATGTCATTGTCTAACTAACTAACTAACTGTTTAATTAGATTAGTTAGTAGGTTAATTAGGTTTAGTAGTTAATTAACATAATTAATTAAGTTAATTAATTAAGAAAGTAATTTATTATTATTATTATTTTTATATCTCTTTTTTAAAAAAATCGTTCTCTAGGGGTGGGCCCCGGTTGTCATTGGGCCACGGCCCCTAACGGGTCGCGCGTGCAGCGGGGCGGGCGAACCCAAGCGGAAAAGGGCGAAGCGGGCGGGGCTAGGAGCGGCGCAGGGCGAGTGCCGCGGCGGAGCGGGACGGCAAGTGCGGCGGCGGCCTCGGCACGCAGTGCGTGGCCACGGGGAGTAGGGGGTAGGGCGGAGTTGGCCGCGGCGCGGTGGAGGCGAACGGCGCCGGCGGGGGCGCGCGCGAGCCGTTGCGGGGGCGCGGGGCTGCTGGGGAGGTAGGGCAGCGGTAGTAGCAGAGCAGCAGCAGCGGGGGGAGGGGCTTGCAGGTGAAGCGGGGGGAGGCAGAGGAGCTCCGGGCGCGAGGCGAGTAACGGCGGCGGCCGGAGGAACTGTAGGTGAACCGGGGCGCGGCGACGGCAGTGCAGCAGCGGGGCGGCTACGCGCGCGAGCAGGGGGCGACGCGGGGCGCGGTCAGCGTGAGCGCGCGCGGTGGTCGGGCACGATGGGGCGCGCGGCCCAGGCACGTGCGGGGGAGGAGGCCGCGAGCGCGGGGAGTGCAGGTGACGATGGTAGCACGGGAGTGCGGGCGACCGGAGGAGAGCGAGCTCATGGGAGGGTGTAGGGTCCGAGGCAGTGCGGGTCGATGAGGACGACGGGGACGAGGCGACGTTGGCGACGGGGAGGCAGTTCAACGGGGAGGCGGCACGGGCTCCGGGCGGCGAGGTCCAGCGGTGGGGCGGCGTCGGGCGTCGAGCGAGGGCGAAGGGATCGGGCTCCTCCCGATCCAGATCCAGAGCGAGGGGGGAAGTGGTGGTCGGGGAGATTAGGGTTTGGGTCCGTTGAGGAAATATGGGGAGTGGGATGGGCCTTGGCCCAGTTGGGCAGGCCAGCTGGGCCACAGTTGGCCCAGTGGGGGGGCCTTTTCCTTTTCCTTTTCTGTTTTGTATTTCTTTTTCTTTTACTTATTTTCTTTTTCTATTTATTTGTTTTAGAGTATTTAGACATTTAAAAAAAAATATGTTCTCCTCCATAATTACCAATGCAATATTTGTAACACCCCGAACATTTTGTTTTTAACGTTTGAAAACTTTTGGTGTTTGTCACTAATTCAAATTTGAATTCATAGCGTTTTGAACTAACACACGAATATCAACAGTAAACGGGATGACGTGGTATCATTAGCAAAGTTTTTACTATAGCTTAATTATCCGGGCGTCACAATGGAACACTTCTACGTCAGCACAGGTATGACTATCTTGATTCTGTCATAAAATCGTCATGGATGTACATGCATGACAAAAAACGCGACCTACTGTGACAAACACGTATCATCACGGAAGTGTATTTTTTTGTAGTGATATGTTTCTCGTTTATGGAGGTGACAAAGAGCTCGTAGTAAATAGTTACGTCGATGCAAGCTTTGACACTGATCCGGATGACTCTAAGTCACAAACCGGATACGTATTCATATTGAACAGTGGAGCTGTAAGTTGGTGCAGTTCTAAGCAAAGCGTCGTGGCGGGATCTACGTGTGAAGCGGAGTACATAGCTGCTTCGGAAGGAGCAAATGAAGGAATCTGGATGAAGGAGTTCATATCCAATCTAGGTGTCATACCTAGTGCATCGAGTCCAATGAAAATCTTTTGTGACAATACTGGTGCAATTGTCTTGGCAAAGGAATCCAAATTTCACAAGAGAACCAAGCACATCAAGAGACGCTTCAATTCTATCCGCGATCAAGTCAAGGAGGGAGACATAGAGATTTGCAAGATACATACGGACCTGAATGTTGCAGACCCATTGACTAAGCCTCTCTCACGAGCAAAACATGATCATCACCAAGACTCCATGGGTGTTAGAATCATTACTGTGTAATCTAGATTATTGACTCTAGTGCAAGTGGGAGACTGAAGGAAATATGCCCTAGAGGCAATAATAAAGTTGTTATTTATATTTCGTTATATCATGATAAATGTTTATTATTCATGCTAGAATTGTATTAACCGGAAACTTAGTACATGTGTGAATACATAGACAAACAGAGTGTCACTAGTATGCCTCTACTTGACTAGCTCGTTGAATCAAAGATGGTTAAGTTTCCTAGCCATAGACATGAGTTGTCATTTGATTAACGGGATCACATCATTAGAGAATGATGTGATTGACTTGACCCATCCGTTAGCTTAGCACGATGATCGTTTAGTTTTTTGCTATTGCTTTCTTCATGACTTATACATGTTCCTGTGACTATGAGATTATGCAACTTCCGAATACCGGAGGAACACTTAGTGTGCTATCAAACGTCACAACGTAACTTGGTGATTATAAAGATGCTCTACAGGTGTCTCTGATGGTGTTTGTTGAGTTGGCATAGATCGAGATTAGGATTTCTCACTCCGAGTATCGGAGAGGTATCTCTGGGCCCTCTTGGTAATGCACATCACTATAAGCCTTGCAAGCAATGTGACTAATGAGTTAGTTGCGGGATGCTGCATTACGGAACGAGTAAAGAGACTTGCCGGTAACGAGATTGAACTAGGTATTGAGATACCGACGATCGAATCTCGGGCAAGTAACATACCGATAACAAAGGGAACAACGTATGTTGTTATGCGGTTTGACCGATAAAGATCTTCATAGAATATATAGGAACCAATATGAGCATCCAGGTTCCACTATTGGTTATTGACCGGAGACGAGTCTCGGTCATGTCTACATAGTTCTCGAACCCGTAGGGTCCGCACGCTTAACGTTCGGTCACGATCGGTATTATGAGTTTATGTGTTTTGATGTACCGAATGTAGTTCGGGGTCCCGGATGTGATCACGGACATGACGAGGAGTCTCGAAATGGTCGAGACATAAAGATTGATATATTGGACGGCTATGTTCGGACACTGAAAGTGTTCCGGGAGGTTTCGGATAAAACCGGAGTGCCGGAGGGTTACCGAACCCCCCCCCCCCCCCCCCGGGAAGTTATTGGGCCCTTAGTGGGCTTTAGGGGATAGAGAGGGCAGCAGCCAGGAGGTGGCGCCCCCCCAAGGGAGTCTGAATTGGACTAGGAGAGGGGGGCGCGGCCCCTCTTTCCCTCTCCCTCCCCCTCTCCTTCCTTCCCCCTCCTAGTAGGACTAGGAAAGGAGGAATGCTACTCCTACTAAGAGGAGGATTCCTCCCCCCTTGGCGCGCCCTCTAGGTCCGGCCGACCTCCTCCCCCTCCTTTATATACGGGGGAAGGGCCACCCATAGACACACAAGTTGATTGTTTAGCCGTGTGCGGTGCCCCCCTCCACAGATTTCCACCTCGGTCATATCGTTGTAGTGCTTAGGCGAAGCCCTGCGTCGGTAACTTCATCATCGCCTTCATCACGCCGTCGTGCTGACGAAGCTCTCCCTCGACACTTAGCTAGATCTAGAGTTCGTGGGACGTCACCGAGCTGAACGTGTGCAGATCGCGGAGGTGTCGTACTTTCGGTACTAGGATCGGTCGGATCGTGAAGACGTACGACTACATCAACCGCGTTGTCATAACGCTTCCGCTTTCGGTCTACGAGGGTACGTGGACAACACTCGCCCCTCTCGTTGCTATGCATCACCTAGATGGATCTTGCGTGTGCGTAGGAAGTTTTTTGAAATTACTGCGTTCCCCAACAGCTTGGTACGCGAGACAACTACCATTTGGAGCCCTTGAGCTTCGAGGTAGTGGCTTTCAAGAGCGAGTACCATGCTCTCTTTCGCCTTCACACGATTTGGTGTGATCCCACATTAGGCTTATCTGAAACTCAAGATGCCCAGCCCAAACGGGGTCATCACCATATCTAGTGACATTAAGCGATCTCTGAAGACCGAGAAGACCACATGCGCCCTAGCAGTCGATGCACTTGCAGAATCCCTGGTTACCGACAAGCTCGCAGAGATGCAGTCCACGGTAGACACGGACGATATTAAACTCACCAAGCGTGCCAAATCAACCTCCTTTCAGCTTGGCCAGGATATTCAGAAGTTCTAGGTGCACCCCACCAATCTGGCCAAGTTGGCTTCGATGGGGATCGACATGGATGAGCGAGAGTCCACTAGCTATTTAGACAATGTAATTTCATTGTGCTGATTTTTGCATCATGTACTCAAATCATTACACAAATATCCCTACATTAAGGTGTTGTGGTTTTAAGATTTCTATTTATTCTAAAAAATATTAAATATTTAGACTACCTAAATTATCCTATGTGGGTATCATTCTTTTTTCAAGAGGCGCAAGCGCGGCAAGACATGCATTGATGCAGGTCCGTATTAATCACGAACAAATATACATGTTATTTTATGTAAGTTTAATTTAGTATTGTGTGCCTTCATATATTTACAAAAAAGTTCTACCATCCTCCTATAAAATGAATGAACGTGACAACAAAATGAATGGATGTGACAACGCATGCCATAATGATCTTGCAATCATACTCCATCCATACATAGGTACATTATTTTTCAAGATTACGACCATCCATACATAATATCTTTAAATGCACACCTTGCTTCACCCGATTAGAAACACTGACCCCACCATGCTCTCTCTCCACTTCGGAGAGGGCTGCCTATTTCCACCCTCTATCTTGGTATCAATACTACACGCGCACGCGCACACAGAGATACCTACACAGAAATCAAATAAGGCTATGGGACTACTATGAGCCCAACAAGAACAATTCACAAGCTAACGAAACTTTGGCTTAGTTCCATATGGTGTGCTCTATGCGAAGTTGAGACGAGATGTGTATGTTGCTTTGGGAGTCCAGTTCCTTGGGATGACGTCTTGGGCCGAGAGGGTCTTCTTTGTAGTTAGGGTCGTCAGCCTAACAGAGAACGGTCCCACCAACGGGCCCGGCGTGAGGCTCCAAGTGGCACCCCATATGTGCTTCATGTCCTGCCATTGTGCCGAGTTTGCCTGTGCATACATTACGATAATGCAAATTAGTGACTTCACATCAGATCAGTACAATAATATAGACTTGAAACTTCAACATGACAAAAAAATTGCAAAATAAGACCTGAAACTAAACTATTTTCTTATTTGCGTTGCCAAAACACAAAGTTGCTCCAGACATCATAATGCAGCCTGTGTAGGGGATGGAAGACTGATCTGTGAAACTCCCTCCGTCCGAAAAAACTTGTCCCAAATTTGTTCCTCAAATGGATGTATCTAGCACTAAGAGCATCTCCAGCCGGCCCCCCAAGACGCCCCCCACAGCCACTTTTTGGGCGCCGGCAGTAAAATATCCCCCCACTCAGCCCCCCAAAGCCTCACTTTTCGCCGGATTTAGAGAAAATTAACGCCGGCAGTCCCACACCAAACCCAGCCCCCTGTGGAGCAGCTGGGCGTGCCGGCAATGCCTTTTTCTTGCGGTTGGCCCACCGTTGGCCTCCCACAACCTCTCTCCTCTCTTTTCCTCTTTCTTCTCGCCTGCCCCTCTCTCTCGAGCGCGGAGCGCGTCGGCGCGGGGCGGAGCGTCGCTGGAGGAGTCAGGTGTCCAGCTCGGGCGCGCGTGGTCGGCGTCCGGCGTGCTCGAGGCGAAGGCCAGCCCTGAATCCCTCTCCAGCACCTCGTAGCCGTCCGGGGAGGCGGCCGGCAAGACAGCGGCAGGGCGAGCTCGGGCGAGGACGAGCGGGGTCGCGTGCGAGGCAACGCGCACGGGGCCGGGTAGCGGGAGGTGCAGGGGACCCGGCGACGAAGGACCGGGGTGCAGCCGGCCCGGGATGAGGCGGGCGCATCGGCGGAGCCTCCTGCCGACTACGGAGCAGCGGCCGGCTAGGGAGCAGGGCCGTACGCAGGCGCGCGAGACGGCGTGGCTGGGCGCCGGGGGCTCGGGCGGAGGCCGGACCAGTGCGAAGACGGCCGAGGCGCGGGAGCGGAGGGCGAGCGGGGCGGCGCAGACCTGCGCGGAGTCGGGGTCGATGCAGGCGCAGGACGAAGCGACCGCAGCGAAGCGGGCACGCCGATGCCAGGGCTGAAGATGCAGGGCGCGCGATGGAGGAACGAAGAGGCACGAGTACTTGTATACACAGGGACGGAGGTGGCCAGCGAACCCTCGTGCGGAGGAGCGAGCTCGGCGGCGAGGCCGGGCCGGCCGTGGCCTGGGGAGGGCGCGGCCTGGGCACGGCTTGGGGGTGGACACGGCTGGAAACGTTTTCACTCCCAGGCCAAAATTTCCGCCGGTAGCCTCCCAAGCGGCGAAAAAAAGCCTTCTGGGAGCTCAACGGCTGAAGATGCTCTAACTTGATGCTAGATATATTCATTTGAGGGATAAATTTTTTTGGACGGAGGAAGTACCTAGCAAGCCAGTGTTGCGAGGCAGTACGAAGTATTAGTGGAGTTGGACATTTGAGATTGTTGAGAATGAGACCAAGGGGTGTCACTTAGCATCTTTGGAAAAGCAGGGGACGTGGCAAAGGGCATGGCGTATTCACTGTGTGCGGGACCTGGTAAGGTACGGCCAATCAACTCAAAAAGAAAGAAAAAATGCAGGGGCCAAGCTGCTGTCCATGCCTGCCTATCTACTATTATGTCGCCCACAATGGCCAATCACATGCATGCACTAGCGCACTGCCCACGGAAAAAAAAACCTTGCATTTTGAATAATCCACCCTCTAGTACTCCCTCTCCCCTAAATAGGTGATGTACAAAGCTTTCTAAGTTTGAACAGGCATATGTACAAATATAGGAAGATAAATAATATATCATATAAAATTCAAAAAAAATATCATATGAAAATTAATATATCCATCAACATTATCATAATGTATTTATTCAGTGTTGTTGTCATTGATATTTTTATGCTACATATTTAATTAACTTATTAATAATTGACTTTGTAACTGAATTTATACACCACATATTCGGGGCGGAGGGAGCAACATTTTCCATGTTAGTGCCACTCTACCGCTCATGCATTTCAAGAGTAGGTGACGATGCGATCGATTATTTCTTTCGGTTTTGATCCTACCTATGGCAATGCAAAGTGCGTGCTGAATTAACGGCATAAAGGCGCACTCCTTTTGTTTACCTGCTTGAGCTGCATGGATCCAATGTCACCGTCGCCGTCCTCGAACTCCACCAGAAGCGAGAGCCAGAAGCTCGTGGAGCCCTCGACCACGCGGAAGGCAATGTTCTTCCCTCGGTACTTGCACGGCGTCCTGAAATCAAACGGGACGCACATGGAGCTCATGAGCCATCTCGGTCAAACTGTAAACTGCCTATTTCATCCCGCGCTATGAACATGACAAAATGTGAACTCTGCAGCCAGCCTCGGCGTGCAGAGGCGTGTGCGCGGCCAGCCTCAATAGACAGTGTGAATGGAGAAGGCGTGATGGCCGGCCGGGGAGTCGTGACAAGAAAAATGTTGCATGGAGGCACGCCCGGTCCAAGATCCAACTACAGCAGGCGAAGGCATGTGGACAGACACTGAACGGTGAACCCCGGCCGGTGGTCCTCGACCCGTAGCTAGTCAGATCTGACAGTGTCGTTGAGCATTTTGACAGCCTTTGTTTCTACTCTACGCCGTACGTACACAACTTTTTGACAGAGTTCAAGTGGTTAAACTGTCAGACGGAAGGGTATAGTGGTAGACATTTTCTGTCTGCTAGCACCGTCGACACATGGTGGGCGACGTGGCCCGGATGGAACGGAGCACGGCTAGTTCGGGGGGTAGAAATGCTAATTGAATGGCATTATGGCAAGCTGAGCAAGTTGCGTGTCACCTGCGGAACACGACGGAGATCTCGCCTCGGTTGCGCAGCTGCCCGCCGTGGCCGGCGACGGCCAGCCTGCCGAAGGCGGCGCCGCTGAGGTCGAAGTGCGTGCGGCCCAGGGAGCAGTAGCCGCCGGGGCACTCGTCGGTGACGATGACGGTGACGGCGCGGCGCGAGCAGATGCCCCGGTCGAGGCACCTGACCTTGTAGCAGGCGCCGCAGCCCTCGCCGGCCTTGAACAGCACCGGGCTCACCGCGCCCACGCGGGCCTTCATCGGCACCACGTCCACCAGCGTCCCGTACCCGCACGCGCCGCCTGCAAACAACGTGCGTTTACATACACGAGATCAGCAGAGTAGCACAGTAACTTTTACAACCCATGCATGGCACGGAGACAAAAAACGGGGTAGCATGCTACATGCATGCACGTGCGATCGATCCACGATCAACCGTGGTCCTAGAAGGGGAAGAAGTTAATCTAGAGAAGAAACGTCGATGCCGGGTGGTCAGATCTAGTAACAGCACTGGCCAAACGGCAAAAGGACATGTGTGGGACACATTGAAATGCAAATGGCATGGATGCATATATATTAAGGACGTGAGCTGCATGTGGATCCGTTGTGAGGATGGACGAGACTTGCCGGCTCCCCGCGCGTGCGCCCCTTTGTGCTCCTGCATACGTGGCTTGATTTGATTGGAACAAAATAAGGCCCGACCCCACCTTCTTAAAATCAGGGGCAAGATGATTAGATTAAAAAGGAAAAGGGAAAAAAGACGGCCGTAGGATGAGGTGGGAGCACGGATGGGAGCACGGGGAGGGAGCAAGCAAGCCGGATCCTGTGAGGATGCGTTAACCTCAAGACAAGATCGAACTTACTCATGGTTGCCTTTAAAATAGGCCAGTGCTAAGTGCCAACTAGTGAGTGTGAATGCTGCTCATACGTCTTTATAATCTCGCGGTGAAATGCCAAAGCAAAGGTAAGTTTCGGTGTTGTCAGATCTCAGACGTACCGGCATCATGCCTTTCACATCTAGCAGACGATAGTGCAAAATTAATGTTCAGGCTTCAGTTTTTACTTACGCCGACAGTGCGGGGTGGATTAAAACTTACTATTTGAGCCGAGTTTTGTGGTTGTTTTGTTAGTGAAAAGCGGATACTCTAGTTCATGTTAAAGAAAGGCGGATAGCCGAGGACCCGGCACGGCCTTTTGGCACCACCACGCTCGCGTGCCGGCTAAAACGGCATACGCGAAATTCCTTGTGCATCCTATAGGCATATGCGTGCCGAGGATCCGATGAGGTGCCGATAATGTGTCAACGAAGTTGAAAAAAAAGGATAATATGCTAACGGCTAGAAGTATTTTTTCAAGAGAAGACGGAGAAGAGAACAAAAACCCCAATCCCGAGTCACTAAAATGGTGGGGCGAATTTGATATGCGACTACAAGTTACAGACGAACCACGATGACAGATGCCGCGCCATTGCTGGCTTGCTGCGGCTCTGCGAACCTTAAATTTGCATGCTCTAGACCAAGGATGTGAGAGTTGCAGGGAAGATAAACGGATGGCCGTGGAGAGAGCTTACCATCGCTGCCGTCGCCTTCGGCGCTGCCGTACCAGGTCGCGGTGGCCTGATGCCACTCCGGGTCGACCACCTTGTGAACAGCCCCGGCGTCCCCTACGCCGAAGAGGAACGCGGCGGAAAGGATGGAGACGAGGAGGAGCGCCCAAGAGCTGGAGGTGGCGCTGCCAGCAGCCATTGTTGCGCAGCGCTGGTTGCTATCGCTGCCTGCCTCGTGAGTGTGCAGTGTACTTCTTCCAGGGTCGCCCACTGCTCGCCTTTTCAGCCTTGGAGAAACCCCAGTCCCCGACGCGCCGAGAGCTCAGAGCCGCACTCTGCACAAATGGCACGAAACGGACACTGGGGATGCAGGATGCACGGTAGAGTACTGCTGCCAGGGTGGTGGCTGGATTTTATAGTGTGGACACCCGTTGAGAATTGTTTCTGGTCTATAAGCTTTGGCGCGTGACTGGTTGATGTGGGTGTGCCCCACTGCATCCATCGTTGATCATTCTTTGCCGCGTGATCGAGGGTGGCCTTGCTTATTGCGTTCAGTTCCGGATGCTTCATTCCGTTGCTAATCTTACTGAACGATACAGTTTACTACTCCTTCCTTCCGTAACAAAATGTAAAGACCTTTTTTATGCCCCATGCAAAATCAAAAAATGTCTTACATTTTGGTTACACTGCGAGTGAGTGGGTATCTCGCTTGACCATAGCATATTCAGATTGTCTGAACTTATCACACAACACGGTTGCAACACCGTTAGGCCTTGTACAATGCTAGGCGCTTAGGGAGGTCTTTAGAAAAATAATCAGATTTTTCTGAAGCACCGGTGCTTATTTTCATAGAAAAGACACCTAATTAAACGTCTACCCGGTACAAATAAACACCGATGCTTAAGAAAAGCCTAATTTATTTCTCTAAGCATATCCCTTAAATACCTTGCATTGTACAAGGCCTTAACGCCGACTTAAACCCACACGAATTTAGTCGCCGGTACACTTCGAGCTGTGTGGGTCGAGAATGGTGGTAGGTGAAAGAAGAGGCCCCCAAATCTGAAGTCTGAACGGAAAGAGGAAGGCAATGATGAAGGGGATGGTGGAAATCCCCGGGCGTGAAGATATGGTGGATACGGCCGCAGAGTCGGAGTGTTTTTACTCCCTCTCTCTCAGTTTACAGGGCGTGTGCGTATCTCTAGATCGTCAATTTGACCAACGTAATACAAGTCATATATTACAAAAAATATACCACTATAAATTTCAGATGTTCTATTTTCAAACGATATAATTTTTGTGTTATATAGTTTATATTAAAATGATAAAATTGACAATCTAGATATACGCGCAGGACTTGTAAACAGAAACGGAGGAAGTACCATCTTCCCTGTCGCACCTCTTGCCCTCCTTCCCATGTGCGCTGCCGAGCGCCCGCGCGTACTCCCGTCCGTCCGTCCGTATCGGCGCGGTTGCTTCGCCCGGCCGTTACCGTTTTGCGGCACCACACGGACACGGACGCTACCCCCGGCCCCCGGGTCGCTAGGGATGCTCTCTGGTGCGTCGTGGGTGGTGGGCCTGGATCGCTTGGCGGGGTGTGGCGCCGGCACTCGGCAGCGTGCTGGCGCGGGCGTTCCCGTTGGTGTCCTCTACGTACGTTCGGCCGTTGTTTGGGCACTCTGCGGTAGGTCATAGGTGGGGGCTGTGGGAACGTGAATGAGTCTGCTGTATTTATTTGTTGGCTGCGTCGCCATCTTCCATCAGCTATCAAGCCAAGTTGGTCACAGGATCAAACATAATTCGAGAGAATTTGCACAAGACTCTGTTAGAGCATCTATACCCGGATTTTGCAAATCCGGACCCTTAAACTCGCGCGGACGCGTCCACGAACGCGGACACTGACCGGGCACTTCTCAAAAATACAATTCACATCCGGACACCTCAATTACCATATCTCAAATCCATACAAATTCATGCAACTATGTCGACGCACACACATCGTCCGGCTACTCCAATCACACTACACTAAACATGCCATCGGACTACCAAACTTTGGCATGTTTGGCTATGGTGGAGTTCATCCACGATTGCCCTTGCCTTTCCCGGCGCCCTTGCCGTCCTTCTCATGGAAGTGCCGGTCGAAGACGCGGTACGGATCGAGCCGGATCTGCTCATCGCCGGAGCTGTCCTCCTTCTCCTCCTTCGGTGGCAGTCCGCCCATGGCGCGGACCGCCCGATTCTGCTCACGGGCGAGGGCGCGCGTTCCTCCGTTGTCGTTTCTTCACAATGCCAGTGCAGATGGCTTCCTCCTCTGCGGCTGCCCGCGCCGTCACCATTTCCGCCACGATACGGGCCTCGGCGGCCTTATCATCTCCTTCCCACGGCGAGCCGCCCGTTCCGGTGGGACTCATACTTTGCCCGACCGGTGATGGAGAAGGAGAGGTGTTCCGATCGGGACCGCGAGGATCTAGCACCAAAGGACCCGAGTGCCCGGTGAGCCGACGCTATGGCGTAGCGGCGGACGGATCCGTCCGTCGGCCGGGCGCTGTCCTCCCGGGAGCGGCGGAGTGCAATGCGGACTGCCATTGCCTCCTCCAATCCACACGGGACGACACCCCAGTCGACGGATCCGGACTGGTCGGAGTCTGATCCGCTGCCTGCCATGGCGGAGAAGGTCGCAAACCGCCGGAGGTGAGCTCGGGTGGCGAAGGGGAGTGAAGTGAAGTGGCTAGGGTTTGCTCCGGCGAGAGGATGGGGACGAATATAAATGGGGTCGGGTGGGCCAGCATGGGCCGGGTCCGATGTGGCGGGCATGCCCGGGGGCCCCATATCCGCCCCATATTTGGGCTGGATATGGGGGGTGCCTGTCAACCCGGGCGTTTGAGGGTCGTTTGAGGGGCCCGTCTGGGTCCAAATTTTGTGACCGGGCGGTCTGTCCGGGCGTTTGAGACGGGTTTGAGGGGTCCAGTTATTGATGCTCTTAGAGCATCTACTGGACTTGCAAACCCGACCCTCTAAACGTCCGCGATCGTGGTCGGGCGCGACCTTGAACAACTTCGGATGGCCCCTCATATGTCCTCCGAGCAACCACACTTCTCACACTTCTCAAATCCGAACCCTCAAATCATAGCAGAAATTCATCACAATTCAATAATTCAACAACGAAACAAAGCAAAATAAATCACAGTTTAACAATCCGGACATGCAAAAATGATATTCAAGTCTAAGCCACGGCCGGCCAACGTGATGGATCACCCGTCGAACGCCATCCGTGCGTCTGCTCTGTCACGCCTACCATCCGCTTCACATCCGCTGCTGCCATCGCCGTTTTCTCAGCCACGTTTGTTGATCTCATTCTTCTTCCTTTCAAGCCACTTTCTTGTTTGCTCATCCAAGAGGCTCGCACCCGACAACATAATCATCAAATCCTCCTTGTATCGAGCAAGTTTTAACCTCTCCTTCTCAAACTCTATTGATTCAAAAGTTCGGGCCTTCTCGAGCTCCCGTTTAATACACGCTTCTCAATTCTCCAACTCTATCTTTTCCCTCTCAATTTTTCAACTTGTTGCTCTGAGTTTGCAACTTGTTGTTCACCCTCTCGGTCTTAATCCATCCATTATTTTTGTGCATCCAACATGAGTTTATGCATCTCCTCTTTCTTGTTCTCCCTTGTGGGAAAAAATTCCCATTCATGGTGGGCATTTTTGTTGCCGCAGCGTCATGTGCGGACCTCCCATTCTCCCACTTGTTTCTCATCACTTGCAAGTTATTATTTAGCACGATAGCTTTTCCATTCTTCCCTACAACTTCTTCCTCTTCATCATCCATTCATGGTGGGCATTTTTGTTGCCGCAGTGTCATGTGCAGACATCGCCTTCTCCCACTTGTTTCTCATCACTTGCAAGTTATTATTTAGCATGATAGTTTTTCCATTCTTCCCTACAACATCTTCCTCTTCATCATCCACTTAAATGGATTGGTGAAAGCTTGAGCCATCATTTGTCTTCAACCTTTTAGTGCCTTTCTTGAGGTTTTCCACACCTTGGTTCCATTTTGGTAGGCCATTCAATTTAATCCAAAAATGGCTAAAACCAAATGGCTTCTTCTCGCCTGGTTGAAACAAAGCGGCGGCTAACACCATGAAGGAAATATGCCCTAGAGGCAATAATAAAGTTGTTATTTTATATTTCCTTATATCATGATAAATGTTTATTATTCATGCTAGAATTGTATTAACCGGAAACTTGATACATGTGTGGATACATAGACAAAACACCATGTCCCTAGTAAGCCTCTACTAGACTAGCTCGTTAATCAAAGATGGTTAAGTTTCCTAACCATAGACATGTGTTGTCATTTGATGAATGGGATAACATCATTAGGAGAATGATGTGATGGACATGACCCATCCGTTAGCTTAGCATATTGATCGTTCAGTTTTATTGCTATAGCTTTCTTCATGTCATATACATATTCCTTTGACTATGAGATTATGCAACTCCCGGATACCGGAGGAAAACCTTGTGTGATATCAAATGTCACAACGTAACTGGGTGACTATAAAGATGCTCTACAGGTATCTCCGAAGGTGTTTGTTGGGTTGGCATAGATCGAGATTAGGATTTGTCACTCCGAGTATCGGAGAGGTATCTCTGGGCCCTCTCGGTAATACACATCATAAGAAGCCTTGCAAGCAATGTGACTAATGAGTTAGTTACGGGATGATGTATTACGGAACAAGTAAAGAGACTTGCTGGTAACGAGATTGAACTAGGCATGAAGATACCGACGATCGAATCTCGGGCAAGTAACATACCGATGACAAAGGGAATAACGTATGTGTCATTACGGTACGACCGATAAAGATCTTCGTAGAATATGTAGGAACCAATATGAGCATCCAAGTTCCACTATTGGTTATTGACCATAGAGGTGTCTCGGTTATGTCTACATAGTTCTCAAACCCGTAGGGTCCGCATGCTTAACGTTCGATGACGATTGTATTATATGAGTTATGTGATTTGGTGACCGAATGTTGTTCGGAGTCCCGGATGAGATCACGGACATGACGAGGAGTCTCGAAATGGTCGAGAGGTAAAGATTCATATATAGGACGATAGTATTCGGACACCGGAAGTGTTACGGGGGAACCGGGTACGTATCGGGTCATCGGAAGGGGTTCCGGGCACCCCCCGGCAACTATTGTTGGGGAACGCAGTATTTCAAAAAAATTACCTACGATCACGCAAGATCTATATATGTGATGCATAGCAACGAGCGGGAGAGTGTGTCCACGTACCCTCGTAGACCCAAAGCGGAAGCGTTAAGTAACGCGGTTGATGTTGTCGAACGTCTTCGCGATCCAACCGATCAAGTACCGAACGCACAACACCTCCGCGATCTGCACACGTTCATCTCGGTGACGTCCCTCGTACTCTTGATCCAGTTGAGGCCATGGGAGAGTTTTGTCAGCACGAAAGCGTGATAACGGTGATGATGAAGTTACCGACGCAGGGCTTCACCTAAGCGCTACAACGATATGACCGAGGTGGTAATCTGTGGAGGGGGGCGCCGCACACGGCTAAGACAATTGTCAACTTGTGTGTCTATGGGGTTCCCCCTCCCCCGTATATAAAGGAGGGGAGGAGGAGAGGGCCGGCCCTCATAGGGCGCGCCCAAGAGGGGGAGTCCTACTCCCACTAGGAGTAGGTTTCCCCCCTTCCTAGTAGGAGTAGGAGAAGAAGGAAGAAGGAGAGAGGGAGAAGGAAAGGGGGGCCGGCCCCCACCCCAATTCGGATTGGGCTTGGGGGGGGGGGGCACGCCCTCCACCTGGCCGCCTCCTCCTCTCTTCCACTAAGGCCCAATAAGGCCCACTAACTCCCCGGGGGGTTCCGGTAACCTCCCGGTACTCCGGAAAATGCCCGAACTCATCCGGAACCATTCCGGTGTCCAAACATAGCCTTCCAATATATCGATCTTTATGTATCGACCATTTCGAGACTCCTAGTCATGTCCGTGATCATATCCGGGACTCCGAACTACCTTCGGTACATCAAAACACATAAACTCATAATACCGATCGTCATCGAACGTTAAGCGTGCGGACCCTATGGGTTCGAGAACTATGTAGACATGACCGAGACTCATCTCCGGTCAATAACCAATAGCGGAACCTGGATGTTCATATTGTCTCCCACATATTCTACGAAGATCTTTATCTGTCAAACCGCATAACAACATACGTTGTTCCCTTTGTCATCGGTATGTTACTTGCCCGAGATTCGATCGTCGGTATTTCAATACCTAGTTCAATCTCGTTACCGGCAAGTCTCTTTACTCGTTCCGTAATGCATCATCCCTCAACTAACTCATTAGTCACATTGCTTGCAAGGCTTATAGTGATGTGCATTACCGAGAGGGCCCAGAGATACCTCTCCGACAATCGGAGTGACAAATCCTAATCTCGATCTATGCCAACTCAACGAACACCATAGGAGACACCTGTAGAGCATCTTTATAATCACCCAGTTATGTTGTGACATTTGATAGCACACAAAGTGTTCCTCCGGTATTCGGGAGTTGCATAATCTCATAGTTATAGGAACATGTATAAGTCATGAAGAAAGCAATAGCAACAAACTAAACGATCATTGTGCTAAGCTAACGGATGGGTCAAGTCAATCACATCATTCTCTAATGATGTGACCCCGTTAATCAAATGACAACTCATGTCTATGGCTAGGAAACTTAACCATCTTTGATTCAATGAGCTAGTCAAGTAGAGCCATCCTAGTGACACTTTGTTTGTCTATGTATTCACACATGTACTAAGTTTTCGGTTAATACAATTCTAGCATGAATAATAAACATTTATCATTCTCTAATGATGTGACCCCGTTAATCAAATGACAACTCATGTCTATGGCTAGGAAACTTAACCATATTTGATTCAATGAGCTAGTCAAGTAGAGCCATCCTAGTGACACTTTGTTTGTCTATGTATTCACACATGTATTAAGTTTTCGGTTAATACAATTCTAGCATGAATAATAAACATTTATCGTGATATAAGGAAATATAAATAAAAACTTTATTATTGCCTCTAGGGCATATTTCCTTCAGTCTCCCACTTGCACTAGAGTCAATAATCTAGATTACACAGTAATGATTCTAACACCCATGGAGTCTTGGTGCTGATCATGTTTTGCTCGTGAGAGAGGCTTAGTCAACGGGTCTGCAACATTCAGATCCGTATGTATCTTGTAAATCTCTATGTCTCCCTCCTTGACTTGATCGCGGATGGAATTGAAGCGTCTCTTGATGTGCATGGTTGTCTTGTGAAATCTGGATTCCTTTGCCAAGGCAATTGCACCAGTATTGTCACAAAAGATTTTTGTTAGACCCGATGCACTAGGTATGACACCTAGATCGGATATGAACTCCATCATCCAGACTCCTTCATTTGTTGCTTCCGAAGCAGCTATGTACTCCGCTTCACACGTAGATCCCGCCACGACGCTTTGTTTAGAACTGCACCAACTTACATCCCTGCTAAACTAATAGCAAGGCACACATCAGGTCTGGTACACAGCATTGCATATATGATAGAACCTATGGCTGAAGCATAGGGAATGACTTTCATTTTCTCTCTATCTTCTGTAGTGGTCGGGCATTGAGTCTGACTCAACTTCACACCTTGTAACATAGGCAAGAACCCTTTCTTTGCTTGATCCATTTTGAACTTCTTCAAAACTTTATCAAGGTATGTGCTTTGTGAAAGTCCAATTAAGCGTCTTGATCTATCTCTATAGATCTTGATGCCCAATATATAAGCAGCTTCACCGAGGTCTTTCATTGAAAAAATCTTATTCAAGTATCGTTTTATGCTATCCAGAAATTCTATATCATTTCCAATCAACAATATGTCATCCACATATAATATTAGAAATGCTACAGAGCTCCCACTCACTTTCTTGTAAATACAGGCTTCTCCAAAAGTCTGTATAAAACCATATGCTTTGATCACACTATCAAAACGTTTGTTCCAACTCCGAGATGCTTGCACCAGTCCATAAATGGATCGCTGGAGCTTGCACACTTTGTTAGCATCCTTTGGATTGATAAAACCTTCGGGTTGCGTCATATACAACTCTTCTTCCAGAAATCCATTCAGGAATGCAGTCTTTACATCCATTTGCCAAATTTCATAATCATAAAATGCAGCAATTCCTAACATGATTCAGACGGACTTAAGCATCGCTACGGGTGAGAAGGTCTCATCGTAGTCAACTCCTTGAACTTGTCGAAAACCTTTCGGAACAAGTCGAGCTTTGTAGACAGTAACATTACCATCAGCGTCAGTCTTCTTCTTGAAGATCCATTTATTCTCTATGGCTTGCCGATCATCAGGCAAGTCAACCAAAGTCCACACTTTGTTCTCATACATGGATCCCATCTCAGATTTCATGGCCTCAAGCCATTTCGTGGAATCTGGGCTCATCATCGCTTCCTCATACTTCGTAGGTTCGTCATGGTCAAGTAACATGACCTCCAGAACCGTATTACCGGACCACTTTGGTGCGGATCTTACTCTGGTTGACCTACGAGGTTCAGTAGTAACTTGATCTGAAGTTACATGATCATCATCATTAGCTTCCTCACTAATTGGTGTAGGGGTCACATGAACTGATTTCTGTGATGAACTGCTTTCCAATAAGGGAGCAGGTACAATTACCTCATCAAGTTCTACTTTCCTCCTACTCACTTCTTTCGACAGAAACTCCTTCTCTAGAAAGGATCCATTCTTAGCAACGAATGTCTTGCCTTCAGATCTGTGATAGAAGGTGTACCCAACAGTCTCCTTTGGGTATCCTATGAAGACACATTTGTCTGATTTGGGTTCGAGCTTATCAGGTTGAAGCTTTTTCACATAAGCATCGCAGCCCCAAACTTTAAGAAACGACAACTTGGGTTTCTGGCCAAACCACAGTTCATAAGGTGTCGTCTCAACGGATTTAGATGGTGCCCTATTTAACGTGAATGCAGCCGTCTCTAAAGCATAACCCCAAAACGATAGCGGTAAATCAGTAAGAGACATCATAGATCGCAGCATATCTAATAAAGTGCGGTTACGACGTTTGGACACACCATTACGATGTGGTGTTCCGGGTGGCGTGTGCTACCTCTTGAGCACTGCGTTGGTTTTCCCTTGAAGAGGAAAGGGTGATGCAGCAAAGTAGCGTAAGTATTTCCCTCAGTTTTTGAGAACCAAGGTATCAATCCAGTAGGAGGCCACGCACAAGTCCCTCGCACCTACACAAACAAATAAATCCTCGTAACCAACGCAATAAAGGGGTTGTCAATCCCTTCACGGTCACTTACGAGAGTGAGATCTGCTAGATATGATAAGATAATGTTTTTGGTATTTTTATGATAAAGATGCAAAGTAAAATAAAAGCAAAATAAAAGGCAATGGAAATAGCTTGTTGTTGGAAGATTAATATGATGAAAAATAGACCCGGGGACCATAGGTTTCACTAGTGGCTTCTCTCGAGAGCATAAATATTACGGTGGGTGAACAAATTACTGTTGAGCAATTGACAGAATTGAACATAGTTATGAGAATATCTAGGTATGATCATGTATATAGGCATCACGTCCGAGACAAGTAGACTGACTCCTGCCTGCATCTACTACTATTACTCCACACATCGACCGCTATCCACCATACATCTGGAGTATTAAGTTGAAAAGAACAGAGTAACGCTTTAAGCAAGATGACATGATGTAGAGGGATAAACTCATGAAGTATGATATAAACCCCATCTTGTTATCCTCGATGGCAACAATACAATGCGTGTCTTGCTGCCCCTACTGTCACTGGGAAAGGACACCGCAAGATTGAACCCAAAGCTAAGCACTTCTCCCATTGCAAGAAAGATCAATCTAGTAGGCCAAACCAAACTGATAATTCGAAGAGACTTGCAAAGATAACCAATCATACATAAAAGAATTCAGAGAAGATTCAAATATTGTTCATAGATAAACTTGATCATAAACCCACAATTCATCGGTCTCAACAAACACACCGCAAAAGAAGATTACATCGAATAGATCTCCATAAGAGAGGGGGAGAACATTGTATTGAGATCCAAAAAGAGAGAAGAAGCCATCTAGCTAATAACTATGGACCCGAAGGTCTGAGGTAAACTACTCACACATCATTGGAGAGGCTATGGTGTTGATGTAGAAGCCCTCCGTGATCGATGCCCCCTTCGGCGGAGCTCCGATTAAGGCCCCAAGATGGGATCTCATGGGTACAGAAGGTTGCGGCGGTGGAATTAGGTTTTTGGCTCCGTATCTGGTAGTTTGGGGGTACGTAGGTATATATAGGAGGAAGAAGTACGTCGGTGGAGCAACGTGGGGCCCTCGAGGGTGGAGGGCGCGCCCTGGAGGGGTAGGCGCGCCCCCTACCTCGTGCCTTCCTGGTTGATGTCTTGACATAGGGTCCAAGTCCTCTGGATCACGTTCGTTTCGAAAATCACGTTTCCGAAGGTTTCATTCCGTTTGGACTCCGTTTGATATTCTTTTTTCTGCAAAACTCTGAAATAGGCAAAGAACAACAATCCTGGGCTGGGCCTCCGGTTAAAAGGTTAGTCCCAAAAATAATATAAAAGTGTATAATAAAGCCCCATAATGTCCAAAACAGAATATAATATAGCATGGAACAATAAAAAATTATAGATACGTTGGAGACGTTTCAAGCATCCCCAAGTTTAATTCCTGCTCGTCCTTGAGTAGGTAAATGATAAAAACAGAATTTTTGATGTGGAATGCTACTTGGCATAATTTCAATGTAATTCTTCTTAATTGTGGTATGAATATTCAGATCCGAAAGACTCAAGATAAAAGTTCATATTGACATAAAAGTAATAATACTTCAAGCATACTAACTAAGCAATTATGTCCTCTCAAAATAACATGGCCAAAGAAAGTTCATCCCTACAAAATCATATAGTTTGGTCATGCTCCATTTTCGTCACACAAGAATGCTCTCATCATGCACAACCCCGATGACAAGCCAAGCAATTGTTTCATACTTTAGTAATCTCAAACTTTTTCAACCTTCACGCAATACATGAGCGTGAGCCATGGATATAGCACTATGGGTGGAATAGAATATAATGATGGGTGTTATGTGGAGAAGACAAAAAGGAGAAAGTCTCACATCAACGCGGCTAATCAATGAGCTATGGAGATGCCCATCGATTGATGTTAATGCAAGGAGTAGGGATTGCCATGCAACGGATGCACTAGAGCTATAAATGTATGAAAGCTCAACAAAAGAAACTAAGTGGGTGTGCATCCAACTTGCTTGCTCACGAAGACCTAGGGCATTTAGGAAGCCCATTGTTGGAATATACAAGCCAAGTTCTATAATGAAAAATTCCCACTAGTATATGAAAGTGACAAAACAAGAGACTCTCTATCATGAAGATTATGGTGCTACTTTGAAGCACAAGTGTGGTAAAAGGATAGTAACATTGTCCCTTCTCTCTTTTTCTCTCATTTTTTGGGCCTTCTTCTATTTTTTATGGCCTTTCTCTTCTTTTATTTTTATTTTTTTCCTCACTTGGGACAATGCTCTAAAAATGATGATCATCACACTTCTATCTATTTACAACTCAATGATTACAACTCGATACTAGAACAAAGTATGACTCTATATAAATGCCTCCGGCGGTGTACCGGGATATGCAATGAATCAAGAGTGACATGTATGAAATAATTATGAATGGTGGCTTTGCCACAAATACTATGTCAACTACATGATCATGCAAAGCAATATGACAATGATGAATGTGTCATGATAAACGGAACGGTGGAAAGTTGCATGGCAATATATCTTGGAATGGCTATGGAAATGCCATAATAGGTAGGTATGGTGGCTGTTTTGAGGAAGATATAAGGAGGTTTATGTGTGAAAGAGCGTATCATATCACGGGGTTTGGATGCACCGGCGAAGTTTGCACCAACTCTCAATGTGAGAAAGGGCAATGCACGGTACCGAAGAGGCTAGCAATGATGGAAGGGTAAGAGTGCGTATAATCCATGGACTCAACATTAGTCATAAAGAACTCACATACTTATTGCAAAAATCTACAAGTCATCAAAAACCAAGCATTACACGCATGCTCCTAGGGGGATAGATTGGTAGGAAAAGACCATCGCTCGTCCCCGACCGCCACTCATAAGGAGGACAATCAAAGAACACCTCATGTTTCAAATTTGTTACATAACGTTTACCATACGTGCATGCTACGAGACTTGCAAACTTCAACACAAGTATTTCTCAAATTCACAACCACTCAACTAGCACAACTTCAATATCACTACCTCCATATCTCAAAACAATCATCAAGCATCAAACTTCTCTTAGTATTCAACACATTCATAAGAAAGTTTTTACTATTCTTGAATACCTAGCATATTAGGATTAAGCAAATTACCATGCTGTTTAATACTCTCAAAATAATATAAGTGAAGCATTAGAGAACAATAGTTTCTATAAAACAAATCCACCACCGTGATCTAAAAGATATAAGTGAAGCACTAGAGCAAACACTATATAGCTCAAAAGATATAAGTGAAGCACATAGAGTATTCTAATCAATTCTGAATCATGTGTGTCTCTCGTCAAAAGGTGTGTCCAGCAAAGATGATTGTGGTAAACTAAAAAGCAAAGACTCAAATAATACAAGCCGCGCCAAGCAAAACACATATCATGTGGTGAATAAAAATATAGCTCCAAGTAAGTTACCGATGGAAGTAGACGAAAGAGGGGATGCGTTCCGGCGCATCCCCAAGCTTTGGCTTTTTGGTGTCCTTAGATTATCTTGGGGTGCCTTGGGCATCCCCAAGCTTAGGCTCTTGCCACTCCTTGTTCCATAATCCATCAAATCTTTTACCCAAAACTTGAAAACTTCACAACACAAAACTTAACAGAAAATCTCGTGAGCTCCGTTAGCGAAAGAAAACAAAACACCACTTCAAGGTACTGTAATGAACTCATTATTTACTTATATTGGTGTTAAAACTACTGTATTCCAACTTCTCTATGGTTTATAAACTATTTTACTAGCCATAGACTCATAAAAAATAAGCAAACAACACACGAAAAACAGAATCTGTCAAAAACAGAACAGTCTGTAGTAATCTGTAACTAACACAGACTTCCGGAACTCAAAAACTTCAGCCAAAATAGGACGACCTAGAAAATTTGTTTATTGATCAGCAGCAATTGGAATCAATATTTTTATCACGTTCTGGTGATTTTTAACAATTATTTTCGTGAACAGAAAGTTTCTGGAATTTTCTGCAAGATCAAATAACTATCATCCAAGAAGATCCTATAGGTTTAACTTGGCACAAACACTAATTAAAACATAAAAACACATCTAACCAGAGGCTAGAGCAAATATTTATTCCTAAACAGAAGCAGAAACTAAAAAAAACTAAAAATAAAATTGGTTTGCCTGCCAACAAGCGCTATCGTTTAACGCCCCTAGCTAGGCATAAAAGCAAGGATATATCTAGGTATTGCCATCTTTGGTAGGCAATCCATAAGTGGCTCTCATAATAGATTCATAAGGTAATTTTATTTTCTTTCTAGGAAATGTTCCATGCCTTTCCTTAGCGGAAATTGGAATCTAATATTCCCTTCCTTCATATCAATAATTGCACCAATCGTTCTAAGGAAAGGTCTAACAAGAATAATAGGACATGAAGGATTGCAATCTATATCAAGGACAATAAAATCTACGGGCACATAATTCCTATTTGCAATAATAAGAAATTCATTAATTCTTCCCATAGGTTTCTTAGTAGTGGAATCCGCAAGGTGCAAGTTTAGAGAGCAATCATCAAAATCACGGAAACCTAACAAATCACACAAAGTCTTTGGAATCGTGGAAACACTAGCACGCAAATCACACAAAGCATAGCATTCATGATCTTTAATTTTAATTTTTATTGTAGGTTCCCACTCATCATAAAGTTTTCTAGGTATAGAAACTTCCAACTCAAGTTTTTCTTCATAAGATTGCATTAAAGCATCAACGATATGTTTAGTAAAAGCTTTGTGTTGAGTGTAAGCATGTGGAGAATTTAGCACGGATTGCAACAAGGAAATACAATCTATCAAAGAGCAATTATCATAATTAAATTCCTTGAAATCCAAAATAGTGGGTTCATTAATATCTAGAGTTTTGATCTCTTCAATCCCACTTTTACCAATTTTTGCATCAAGATCTAAAAACTCGGAATTTTTGGAACGCCTTCTAGGTAAAGGTAGATCATTTTCAGTCCCATCATTATCAAGATTCATATTGATAAAAAAAGATTTAATAGGGGAGACATCAATAACTTTTAGATCTTCATCTTTATTTTCGTAGAAATTAGAAGAACACGCTTTCACAAAGCAATCTTTCTTAGCTCGCATCCTAGCGTTCTTTCTTTGCACTCATCAATGGAAATTATCATGGCTTTGAGAGACTCATTGATATCATGCTTAGGAGGAATAGATCTAAGTTTCAAAGAATCAACATCAAGGGAAATTCTATCAACGTTCCTAGCCAATTCACCAACTTTAAGCAATTTTTCTTCAAGCAAAGCATTGAAATTCTTTTGCGAATTCATAAATTCTTTAACACTAGTCTCAAATTCAGAAGGCATCTTATTAAAATTTCCATAAGAATTGTTGTAGGAATTACCATAATTATTAGGGTACGGCCTAGGATTAAAGTTTCCTCTATACGCGTTGTTACCAAAATTATTCCTACCAACAAAATTCACATCCATAGATTCATTATTATTCTCAATCAAAGTAGACAAAGGCATATCATTAGGATCAGAAGAGACACTTTTATTAGCAAATAATTTCATAAGTTCATCCATCTTTCCACTCAAAACATTAATTTCTTCTATCGCATGCACTTTTTTATTAGTAAATCTTTCGGTGTGCCATTGAGAATAATTAACCATAATATTATCTAGGAGTTTAGTAGCTTCTCCTAAAGTGATTTCCATAAAAGTGCCTCCCGCGGCCGAATCTAAAAGATTTCTAGAAGCAAAATTCAATCCGGCATAAAATTTTTGTATAATCATTCATAAATTCAAACCATGAGTAGGGCAATTACATATCATTAATTTCATCCTCTCACAAGCTTGTGCAACATGTTCATGATCAAGTTGCTTAAAATTCATAATATCATTTCTAAGAGAGATTATTTTAGCGGGAGGAGAATACTTAGAGATAAAAGCATCTTTGCACTTATTCCAAGAATCAATACTATTTTTAGGCAAAGACGAAAACCAAGCTTTAGCACGATCTCTAAGCGAAAAAAGAAATAGCTTCAATTCAACAATATCATTATCCACATCTTTCTTCTTTTGCATATCACATAAATCAACGAAGCTATTTAGATGGGTAGCGGCATCTTCACTAGGAAGGCCGGCGAATTGATCTTTCATGACAAGATTCAACAAAGCAACATTAATTTCACAAGATTCAGTGTTGGTAAGAGGAGCAATCAGAGTGCTAAGGAAATCATTGTTGTTGGTATTGGTGAAGTCACACAATTTGGTATTATATTGAGCCATCATGACAAGCAAGCAATCCAACACACGAGCAAACAAGACGCAAGCGAAAAAGAGGCGAACGGAAAAGAGAGGGCGAATAAAACGACAAGGGTGAAGTGGGGGAGAGGAAAACGAGAGGCAAAAGGCAAATAATGTAATGCGGGAGATAAGGGTTTGTGATGGGTACTTGGTATGTAGACTTTTGCGTAGACTCCCCGGCAACGGCGCCAGAAATGGCTCGTTGCTGGGAGTCAAATCTTGACTTGGCGCGAATCTCCCCTACAACGGTGCCAGAAATCCTTCTTGCTACCTCTTGAGCACTACGTTGGTTTTCCCTTGAAGAGGAAAGGGTGATGCAGCAAAGTAGCGTAAGTATTTCCCTCAGTTTTTGAGAACCAAGGTATCAATCCAGTAGGAGGCCACACACAAGTCCCTCGCACCTACACAAACAAATAAATCCTCGCAACCAACGCAATAAAGGGGTTGTCAATCCCTTCACGGTGACTTACGAGAGTGAGATCTGATAGATATGATAAGATAATAATTTTTGGTATTTTTATGATAAAGATGCAAAGTAAAATAAAAGCAAATTAAAAGGCAATGGAAATAGCTTGTTGTTGGAAGATTAATATGATGGAAAATAGACCCGGGGGCCATAGGTTTCACTAGTGGCTTCTCTCGAGAGCATAAGTATTACGGTGGGTGAACAAATTATTGTTGAGCAATTGACAGAATTGAGCATAGTTATGAGAATAACTAGGTACGATCATGTATATAGGCATCACGTCGGAGACAAGTAGACCGACTCCTGCCTGCATCTACTACTATTACTCCACACATCGACCGCTATCCAGCATGCATCTAGAGTATTAAGTTCAAAAGAACAGAGTAACGCTTTAAGCAAGATGACATGATGTAGAGGGATAAACTCATGCAATATGATATAAACCCCATCTTGCTATCTTCGATGGCAACAATACAATACGTGCCTTGCTGTACTGTCACTGGGAAAGGACACCACAAGATTGAACCCAAATCTAAGCACTTCTCCCATTGCAAGAAAGATCAATCTAGTAGGCCAAACCAAACTGATAATTCGAAGAGACTTGCAAAGATAACCAATCATACATAAAAGAATTCAGAGAAGATTCAAATATTGTTCATAGATAAACTTGATCATAAACCCACAATTCATCGGTCTCAACAAACACACCGCAAAAGAAGATTACATCGAATAGATCTCCACAAGAGAGGGGGAGAACATTGTATTGAGATCCAAAAAGAGAGAAGAAGCCATCTAGCTAATAACTATGGACCCTAAGGTCTGAGGTAAACTACTCACACATCATCGAAGAGGCTATGGTGTTGATGTAGAAGCCCTCCGTGATTGATGCCCCCTCCGGCGGAGCTCCGGAAAAGGCCCCAAGATGGGATCTCACGGGTACAGAAGGTTGCGGCGGTGGAATTAGGTTTTTGGCTCCGTATCTGGTAGTTTGGGGGTACGTAGGTATATATAGGAGGAAGAAGTACGTCGGTGGAGCAACGTGGGGCCCACGAGGGTGGAGGGCGTGCCCTGGGGGGGGGGGGTAGGCGCGCCCCCCTACCTCGTGCCTTCCTAGTTGATGTCTTGACGTAGGGTCCAAGTCCTCTGGATCACGTTCGTTTCGAAAATCACGTTCCCGAAGGTTTCATTCCGTTTGGACTCCGTTTGATATTCTTTTTCTGCGAAACTCTAAAATAGGCAAAAAAACAACAATTCTGGGCTGGGCCTCCGGTTAATAGGTTAGTCCCAAAAATAATATAAAAGTGTATAATAAAGCCTAATAATGTCCAAAACAGAATATAATATAGCATGGAACAATAAAAAATTATAGATACGTTGGAGACGTATCAGCGTGAGTTGCAAAACTATTCCGCTTTGTTTCAAATGAAGACAAAACTCGTAACTCAAATATTCTCCTCCACGATCAGATCGGAGAAACTTTATTTTCTTGTTACGATGATTTTCCACTTCACTCTGAAATCCTTTGAACTTTTCAAATGTTTCAGACTTATGTTTCATCAAGTAGATATACCCGTATCTGCTCAAATCATCTGTGAAGGTCAAAAAATAACGATACCCGCCGCGAGCCTCAATATTCATCGGACCACATACATCAGTATGTATGATTTCCAATAAATCTGTTGCTCGCTCCATTGTTCGGGAGAACGGAGTTTTAGTCATCTTGCCCATGAGGCATGGTTCGCAAGTACCAAGTGATTCATAATCAAGTGATTCCAGAAGTCCATCAGAATGGAGTTTCTTCATGCGCTTTACACCAATATGACCCAAACGACAGTGCCACAAATAAGTTGCACTATCATTATCAACTCTGCATCTTTTGGCTTCAATATCATGAATATGTGTGTCACTACTATCGAGATTCAATAAAAATAGACCACTCTTCAAGGGTGCATGACCATAAAAGATATTACTCGTATAAATAGAACAACCATTATTCTCGGATTTAAATGAATAACCGTCTCGCCTCAAACAAGATCCAGATATAATGTTCATGCTTAATGCTGACACCAAATAACAATTATTCAGGTCTAAAACTAATCCCGAAGGTAGATGTAGAGGTAGCGTGCCGACGGCGATCACATCGACTTTGGAACCATTTCCCACGCGCATCGTCACCTCGTCCTTAGCCAATCTTCGCTTAACCCGTAGTCCATGTTTCGAGTTGCAAATATTAGCAACATAACCAGTATCAAATACCCAGGCACTACTGCGAGCATTAGTAAGGTACACATCAACAACATGTATATCACATATACCTTTGTTCACCTTGCCATCCTTCTTATCCGCCAAATACTTGGGGCAGTTCCGGTTCAAGTGACCAGTCCCTTTGCAGTAGAAGCACTCAATCTCAGGCTTAGGTCCAGACTTGGGCTTCTTCACTTGAGCAGCAACTTGCTTGCTGTTCTTCTTGAAGTTCCCCTTCTTCCCTTTACCCTTTTTCTTGAAACTGGTGGTCTTGTTGACCATCAACACTTGATGCTCCTTCTTGATTTCTACCTCCGTAGCCTTTAGCATTGCGAAGAGCTCGGGGATCGTCTTATCCATCCCTTGCATGTTATAGTTCATCACGAAGCTTTTGTAGATTGGTGGCAGTGATTGAAGAACTCTGTCAATGACAATATCAATCGGAAGATTAACTCCCAACAGAGTCAAGTGATTATGATACCCAGACATTTTGAGTATGTGCTCACTGACAGAACTATTCTCCTCCATTTTGCAGCTATAGAACTTATTGGACACTTCATATCTCTCAATCCGGGCATTTGCTTGAAATATTAACTTCAACTCCTGGAACATCTCATATGCTCCATGATGTTCAAAATGTCGTTGAAGTCCCGGTTCTAAGCCGTAAAGCATGGCACACTGAACTGTCGAGTAGTCATCAGCTTTGCTCCGCCAGGCGTTCACAACGTCTGGTGTTGCTCCTGCAGCGGGTCTTGCACCTAGCGGTGCTTCCAGGACGTAATTCTTCTATGCAACAATGAGGATAATCCTCAAGTTACAGACCTAGTCCGTGTAGTTGCTACCATCATCTTTCAACTTAGCTTTCTCTAGGAACGCATTAAAATTCAAAGGAACAGTAGCACGGGCCATTGATCTACAACAACATAGACATGCAATATACTATCAGGTACTAAGTTCATGATAAATTAAAGTTCAATTAATCATATTACTTAAGAACTCCCACTTAGATAGACATCCCTCTAATCATCTAAGTGATCACGTGATCCAAATCAACTAAACCATGTCCGATCATCACGTGAGATGGAGTAGTTTTCAATGGTGAACATCACTATGTTGATCATATCTACTATATGATTCACGCTCGACCTTTCGGTCTCAGTGTTCCGAGGCCATATCTGCATATGCTAGGCTCGTCAAGTTTAACCTGAGTATTCTGCGTGTGCAAAACTGGCTTGCACCCGTTGTATGTGAACGTAGAGTTTATCACACCCGATCATCACGTGGTGTCTCGGCACGACGAACTTTCGCAACGGTGCATACTCAGGGAGAACACTTGTACCTTGAAATTTAGTGAGAGATCATCTTATAATGCTACCGCCGAACTTACCAAAATAAGATGCATAAAGGATAAACATCATATGCAATCAATATAAGTGATATGATATGGCCATCATCATCTTGTGCCTTTGATCTCCATCTCCAAAGCATCATCATGATCACCATCGTCACCGGTGCGACACCTTGATCTCCATCGTAGCATCGTTGTTGTCTCGCCAATTATTGCTTCTATGGCTACCGCTTATTGATAAAGTAAAAACAATTACAGGGTGATTGCATTGCATACAATAAAGCGACAACCATATGGCTCTTGCCAGTTGCCGATAACTCTGTGACAAAACATGATCATCTCATACAATAAAATTTAGCATCATGTCTTGACCATATCACATCACAACATGCCCTGCAAAAACAAGTTAGACATCCTCTACTTTGTTGTTGCAAGTTTTACGTGGCTTCTACGGGCTGAGCAAGAACCGTTCTTACCTACGCATCAAAACCACAACGATTTTTCGTCAAGTGTGCTGTTTTAACCTTCAACAAGGACCGGGCGTAGTCACACTCGATTCAACTAAAGTTGGAGAAACTGACACCCGCCAGCCACCTGTGTGCAAAGCACGTCGGTAGAACCAGTCTCGCGTAAGCGTACGCGTAATGTCGGTCCGGGCCGCTTCATCCAACAATACCGCCGAATCAAAGTATGACATGCTGGTAAGCAGTATGACTATTATCGCCCACAACTCTTTGTGTTCTACTCGTGCATATAACATCTACGCATAGACCTGGCTCGGATGCCACTGTTGGGGAAACGCAACATTTCAAAAAAATTACCTACGGTCACGCAAGGTCTATCTATGTGATACATAGCAACGAGCGGGAGAGTGTGTCCACGTACCCTCGTAGACCGAAAACGGAAACGTTAAGTAACGCGGTTGATGTAGTCGAACGTCTTCGCGATCCAACTGATCAAGTACCGAACGCACGACACCTTCGCAATCTGCACACGTTTAGCTCGATGATGTCCCTCGTACTCTTAATCCAGCTGAGGCCGAGGGAGAGTTTCGTCAGGATGATAACGTGATGACGGTGATGATGAAGTTACCGACGTAGGGCTTCACCTAAGCGCTACAATGATATGACCGAGGTGGTAATCTGTGGAGGGGGGCGTCGCACATGGCTAAGACAACTGTCAACTTTTGTGTCTATGGGGTGCCCCCTCCCCTGTATATAAAGGAGGGGAGGAGGAGAGGGCCGGCCCTCATAGGGCGTGCCCAAGGGGGGGAGTCCTACTCCCACCAGGAGTAGGTTTCCCCCCTTCCTAGTAGGAGTAGGAGAAGAAGGAAGAAGGAGAGAGGGAGAAGGAAAGGGGGGCCGGCCCCCACCCCAATTCGGATTGGGCTTGGGGGGGTGCCCTCCACCTGGCCGCCTCCTCCTCTCTTCCACTAAGGCCCAATAAGGCCCATTGACTCCCCGAGGGGTTCCCATAACCTCCCGGTACTCCGGAAAATGCCCGAACCCATCCAAAACCATTCTGGTGTCCAAATATAGCCTTCCAATTAGGGATGGCAATGGGGCCCATACCCGCCAAACCCATGGGGATTTCATCTATTAGGGGCTGGGGATGGGAGAAAAACATCCCCATGGGGATATTTACAAAACTAATTTATTCCCCATAGGGTACAACGAGGATGGGGACGATATCCTATTCCCCAGACCCAATACCCATCGGGGACCTGGTTAGTAACTGTGACACTGCGGTCAACCTTAAAATATTCACAAACAAACTTGCGAAAACAAAAAAAAACTTTGAAAAAACCTTAAATCTATCTCAAGCCCTCACCTCAGCTGCCACCATGACCAAGAAGTCAGTACGACCTAGATAGGCATTAGCAGGACAAGGACAACACCATTTATGTATGTTGATTATAGGGTGTCATATTATGTATATGAGTATTTGTTTATGGGGATGGGGACCCTAATGGGGCCTCATTCCCCAGTGGGGCATGGGTATGGGGAAATTTCATCCCCAGTCATGTAAACGGGGATGGGGATGGGATGATAGGGAATAGATGGGGATGGGGATGTTGTAGGTATCCCCATAGGGGATTGTCCCCATTGCCATCCCTACTTCCAATATATCAATCTTTATGTCTCGACCATTTCGAGACTCCTCGTCATGTCCGTGATCATATCCGGGACTCCGAACTACCTTCGGTACATCAAAACACGTAAACTCATAATATCGATCGTCATTGAACATTAAGCGTGCGGACCCTACGGGTTCGAGAACTATGTAGACATGACCGAGACTCATCTCCGGTCAATAACCAATAGCGGAACCTGGATGTTCATATTGGCTCCCACATATTCTACGAAGATCTTTATCGGTCAAACCGCATAACAACATACGTTGTTCCCTTTGTCATTGGTATGTTACTTGCCCGAGATTTGATCGTCGGTATTTCAATACCTAGTTAAATCTCGTTACCGGCAAGTCTCTTTACTCGTTCCGTCATGCATCATCCCACAACTAACTCATTAGTCACATTGCTTGCAAGGCTTATAGTGATGTGCATTACCGAGAGGGCCTAGAGATACCTCTTCGACAATTGGAGTGACAAATCCTAATCTCGATCTATGCCAACTCAACAAACACCATCGGAGACACCTGTAGAGCATCTTTATAATCACCCAGTTACATTGTGACGTTTGATAGCACACAAAGTTTTCCTCCGGTATTCGGGAGTTGCATAATCTCATAGTCATAGGAACATGTATAAGTCATGAAGAAAGCAATAGCAACAAACTAAATGATCATCGTGCTAAGCTAACGGATGGGTCAAGTCAATCACATCATTCTCTAATGATGTGATCCCGTTAATCAAATGACAACTCATGTCTATGGCTAGGAAACTAAACCATCTTTGATTCAACGAGCTAGTCAAGTAGAGGCATAGTAGTGACACTTTGTTTGTCTATGTATTCACACATGTACTAAGTTTCCGGTTAATACACTTCTAGCATGAATAATAAACATTTGTCATGATATAAGGAAATATACATAACAACTTTATTATTGCCTCCTGGGCATATTTCCTTCAACTATATGGGCCTAATGGGCCAAGAGGGGAAACACAGCTGCCAGCATGGGCTGCTGCGCCCCCCATATAGACCAAAATAGGAGGGGAAGGAAAGAGGGGAAGAGAGAAGGAAGGGGAGGGATTCGGCCTCCCCCTTCCTTCCCTCCTCTCTCCTCCTGCCTTCCCCCTTCGGAAATTATGGTAAGGGTAGGGGGGGGGCGAATTGGACAAGGCCCCCAAGTAGGATTCCTCCTACTTGGGGCGCCCCTTGGTTGTCCCCCTCCCCCTCCCACCTATATATACATGGGGATGGGTCGCCTAGAACACACACCAACAATTGTTAGCCGTGTGCGGAGCCCCCTCCATAGTTTGTGCCTCCGGTCATATTCACGTAGTGCTTAGGCGAAGCCCTGCGCGGATCACTTCACCATCACCGTCACCACGCCGTCGTGCTGACGTAACTCTCCCTCGACACTTTGCCGGATCAAGAGTTCGAGGGACGTCATTGAGCTGAATGTGTGCAGAACTCGGAGGTGTCGTACGTTCGGTGCTTGATCGGTCGAAACGAGAAGAAGTTCGACTACATCAACCGTGTTGTCAAACGCTTCCGCTTTCATTCTACGAGGGTACGTAGACACACTCTCTCCCTCTCATTGCTATGCATCTCCTAGATAGATCTTGCGCGAGCGTAGGATTTTTTTTGAAATTGCATGCTACGTTTCCCAACAGTGGCATCAGAGCCGGGTCTATGCGTAGATGATATCATGATATGCACGAGTAGAACACAAAGAGTTGTGGGCGGTGATAGTCATTCTTGTGGGGACCCCGAATCATAGGTCGAGATCACCGAATGCACATGTACAGTGATCCCAGAGATCAATGCTCACTGAACACATAGAGCTGAATAACAAGAGTCTAACATCCATACATACCATCTTACACAAATTATGACCATTATGGTCAAGTCTTACATAGATAAAGCCTTATGGGCTGAACATTAAATAAACTCGAGTAGCGGAAGTCTTCATAGATAAGTAGAACCCATGCCATCTGCCTTAACCCTACAAGCATTCTGACTGGGAAAGCGTCCTAGTTCGCATGTTCGTCTTCAAAGAATTCTTCTTCGAATTCCTGCTCTTCCATGCCTGGCCAATTAAATAACCAGTGGCAAGCCAATGAGTACTTTGAATGTACTCGCAAGCAACCCATGTTTTTGGAACAAGTATGACAAGGCATGATATAGCACTAAATAGGCAGTGTTTGCAGAAAGCTAATTTTTAAGTGCAGTGTCATGAACTACCTACTTGTAAAGCATGCATCATAAGAGTCTAGTCATCCATGTAAATAGGTTACAGATATCAACATAACCAAGTTTAGATCATCTTCAGCTTAGTCAACATGTCGAGTCTTTTGACTTGACTCATCAACTCTTTCCACACACATACCAGGTTTCGCAAACATTGGACGTAGCCCAAGAGCGGTTACCCAACTGTCCTTGACCATGGACACGGCTATTCGAATAGTTTTACACTTTGCAGAGGTTGCAAACTTTACCCACAAGATCCGGGAAGCTTTCGTGTCATCCACGATCCCACAGTACCTCAAGTACTCGGGGGAAGCACCCGATCATTACCTTTCCCTAGACGACACTAACATAGGTTTCACTCGTTGATACACGGCCCTCGTGTATAAGCAAAAGATCGTGGGACTTTGCCCTTTCACATTATCACACATACAAGAAGGGACCAACGGTCCCTTATGGGACTCTGCCCTTTCACATTATCACTAGTAATGTGGGCACCATGCTAGTATCAGCCTAAGTAACCAATAATGCCCCGTCCCATAAGCGGTAGAGTGGTTGTACATGTAAGGTTGGAGTAACGGTCGCAACTTAAACCAATCCGTTTTGAAAACAACACACACTTGCCTTGGTACACCACTTCGTTATCAAGTGGTCACCCAACTCATCATCTCCCTCGGGCATAAGTGGCACCCGACGGGGTTTTCTAAAAGTCTTTTGAAAATACTTTGTCTCCATCACCATGCATATTCCCGCCCCATTTGCGTAGCCACTACTTTAGTATCCTATCTACTCCCACCCGCATAACCCTCATAGGAAGGTAGGGTCATGCTTGATGCAAGTTTCAATAGGAAAGTAACAAAGGCAACCAACCAAAATGGTCACCACCTCAACATGATCCGGTGCATCGATAAAAAGGTGCTATATTACATGCATGAAAGGGGTGTCTTAAACATGGTCAAAGGGCTGCTTGCCTTGGTTGGCTTGGTCTTCAAAGTCTTCAAGTCCTTCTCCTTCTTATTCTCCAACTACTTTGTCAAATACGGGATCTATTCGTCGCAAAACAAATAACGGGAAAATAAGGCAATAGCAAAACAGAAAAACTAAAGTGCTCAGAAAAATGTCAACTTATTTTTGTTAAACACTAGGATGTAAACTTAGAAAGGGAAAATTCTTAGTTTTGGATTTGGAGCTAAAGGGATAGAGTAGTGGATTTTCAAACGCGGATTTAATTGCTCAAATTTGAATTTAAATTTGAACACTAGAAAAGTTTGAGGGATATACATGAAAGATACACCATTAAATAGGCGGGATTATTACAAGATTTTAGGAGTTGGAATTATTTAGTTTGGATTATTATTTAATCCTATGGAATATTTGGAAAATGACACAGAAAAGAAAAGGAGAAAGGGAACTGTGCAACTCGGCCAGAACAGCCGCAGTGCATAGGCCCACAAGTGATTCGGCCCGGGCGAGCCGAGCGGCGCGCGCGCCAGGTTTGAACCTGACGACCGGGGCCTAGGCGTCAGTGAGAGAGAGGGGCGAGGGAGAGGAGAGGCTGACAGGCGGGGCCCGCCTGTCATCCCTAACCCCGAGTCTAGACGGTCGGCAAGCTCACCGGCGGCGATGCAGGGCTCGACGAGGCGAGTGGAGGGCAGGGTTGGACTCAGCGCGGACTCGCCGTTCGGGTGGAGGTGGTCGACGTCGCCGGAGCTGCCTGGTTCACCGGCAACGAGGAGGCACGGCGGAGGAGCTTCGGGCGGTGGCCGTTCCGGTCGTCTCCGGCTGCAAATGAAGCGGGAGGAAGATGGGAAATGGCCAGTGGTATGCGGGGGTTCCAGATCCGGGCTCAGGAGCAGCGGGGAGAGCTCGCACCGAGCGGACGACGGCGATCCACCGCGGCGGAGCTCGAGCTTGAGAGCTTCTGGAGGAGGTTTGGAGGCACAGGGGGCCAATTTAGAGTGTGCAGAGGCGAGTGGTGGAGAGGAGAGGCTTAGTGTGGCCTATTTATAGGTGGGTGACGGCCCACCGAAGACGTGTGCGCCCGCGAGCTCGTTGCCATCGTCACGGGTCATGGGGGCTCGCTGAGGCGTGTCTGCAACGCTTGTGAGGTCGGTCCAGCACTAGGGGAAGGGAGAGAGGGGGCAGAGAGATGCCAGGGGAACTGTGCGTGTGAGCGCGCTCACTGGTGCGCTCGAGCGGCCGGCGTGCGTGCGAGCTGGGGCAAGAGGAGGGAGAAGGAGGAGGGGACCAGGCCATGGCGTGTCGTGGATGCTGAGGTGCCTCGTCGGGCGCCCTGGGGAGGCCTGAGGTGACCAGAGGTGCGTGGCCGCGGGCGGCTACAGTGCCAGAGCGTGCTGTAGCGCGCTCCAGAGCATGCAAATGGCCGGCAAGAAGGAAATATGCCCTACAGGCAATAATAAAGTTGTTATTTATATTTCCTTATATCATGATAATTGTTTATTATTCATGCTAGAATTGTATTAACCGAAAACTTAGTACATGTGTGAATACATAGACAAACAGAGTGTCACTAGTATGCCTCTACTTGACTAGCTTGTTGATCAAAGATGGTTAAGTTTCCTAGCCATTGACATGAGTTGTCATTTGATTAACGGGATCACGTCATTAGAGAATGATGTGATTTACTTGACCCATCCATTAGCTTAGCACTATGATCGTTTAGTTTATTGCTATTGCTTTCTTCATGACTTATAAATGTTCCTATGACTATGAGATTATGCAACTCCCGAATACCGGAGCACTTAGTGTGCTATCAAACGTCACAACGTAACTGGGTGATTATAAAGATGCTCTACAGGTGTCTCCAATGGTGTTTGTTGGGTTGGCATAGATTGATATTAGGATTTGTCACTCCGTGTTTGGAGAAGTATCTCTGGGCCCTCTCGGTAATGCACATCACTATAAGCCTTGCAAGCAATGTGACTAATGAGTTAGTTGCGGGATGATGCATTACGGAACGAGAAAAGAGACTTGCCAGTAGCGAGATTGAACTAGGTATTGAGATACCGACAATCGAATCTCGGGCAAGTAACATACCGATGACAAAGGGAATAACGTATGTTGCTATGCGGTTTGACCGATAAAGATCTTCGTAGAATATGTAGGAACCAATATGAGCATCCATGTTCCGCTATTGGTTATTGACCGGAAGTGAGTCTCGGTCATGTCTACATAGTTCTCGAACCCGTAGGGTCCACACGCTTAACGTTCGGTGATGATCGGTATTATGAGTTTATGTGTTTTGATGTACCGAAGGTTGTTCGGAGTCCCGGATGTGATCACGGACATGACGAGGAGTCTCGAAATGGTCAAGACATAAATATTGATATATTGGACGACTATATTCGGACACCGCAAATGTTCCGGAGAAGTTTCGGATAAAACCGGAGTGCTGGAGGGTTACCGGAACCCCCCGGGGGAACTAATGGGCCACATGGGCCTTAGTGGAGAGAGAGAGAGGGGTGGCTAGGGCAGGCCGCGCACCCCCTCACCCTTGGGTCCGAATTGGACTAAGGAAGGGGGGCGGCGCCCCCCTTTCCTTCTCCCTCTCTCCCTCTCCTTCCTCCCCCTCTCTTTCCTTGTTGGAAACCTACTAGGAATAGGATTCCTAGTAGGAATCCTACTTGGGGCGTGCCCCAAGAGGGCTAGCCGGCCTCCCCCTTGCTCCTTTATATATGGGGGCAGGGGGCACCCTAGAACACACAAATTGACAGTTGTCTTAGCCGTGTGCGCTGCCCCCCTCCACAGATTTCCACCTCGGTCATATCGCTGCACTGCTTAGGCGAAGCCCTGCGCCGGTAACTTCATCATCACCGTCACCACGCCGTCGTGCTGACGAAACTCTCCCTCGAGTTCATGGGACGTCACCGAGCTGAACATGTGCAGATCGCGGAGGTGCCGTACCTTCGGTGCTAGAATTAGTCGGATTGTGAAGACGTACGACTACATCAACCGCGTTGTCATAACGCTTCCGCTTTCGGTCTACGAGGGTACGTAGATAACACTCTCCCCTCTCGTTGCTATGCATCACCTAGATGGATCTTGCGTGTGCGTAGGAATTTTTTTGAAATTACTGCGTTCCCCAACAGTGGCATCCGAGCCAGGTCTATGCGTAGATGTTATATGCATGAGTAGAACACAAAGAGTTGTGGGCGATAATAGTCATACTGCTTACCAGCATGTCATACTTTGGTTCGGCGGTATTGTTGGATGAAGCGGCCCGGACCGACATTACGAGAACACTTACGCGAGACTAGTTCTACCGATGTGCTTTGCACATAGGTGGCTGGCGGGTGTCAGTTTCTCCAACTTTAGTTGAATCGAAAGTGACTACGCCCGGTCCTTGTTGAAGGTTAAAACAACACACTTGACGAAAAATCGTTGTGGTTTTTGATGGGTAGGTAAGAACGGTTCTTGCTAAACCCGTAGCAGCCACGTAAAATTTGCAACAACAAGTAGAGGATGTCTAACTTGGTTTTGCAGGGTATGCTGTGATGTGATATGGTCAAGACGTGATGACATATAAATTGTTGTATGAGATGATCATGTTTTGTAACAGTTATCGGCAACTGGCAGGAGCCTTATGGTTGTAGCTTTATTGTATGCAATGCAATCGCCAAGTAATTGCTTTACTTTATCACTAAGCAGTAGCGATAGTCGTGATAGCAATAGTTGGCGAGACGACAATGATGCTTCGATGGAGATCAAGGTGTCAAGCCGGTGACGATGGTGATCATGACGGTGCTTTGGAGATGGAGATCAAAGGCACAAGATGATGATGGCCATATCATATCACTTATATTGATTGCATGTGATGTTTATCCTTTATGCATCTTATTTTGCTTAGTTCGGCGGTAGCATTATAAGATGACCTCTCACTAAATTTCAAGGTACAAGTGTTCTCCCTGAGTATGCACCGTTGCGAAAGTTCATCGTGCAGAGACACCACGTGATGATCGGGTGTGATAAGCTCTATGTTCACATACAACGGGTGCAAGCCAGTTTTGCACACGCAGAATACTCAGGTTAAACTTGACGAGCCTAGCATATGCAGATATGTCCTCGGAACACTGATACCGAAAGGTCGAGCGTGAATCATATAGTAGATATGATCAACATAGTGACGTTCACCATTGAAAATTACTCCATCTCACGTGATGATCGGACATGGTTTAGTTGATTTGGATCATGTGATCACTTAGATGATTAGAGGGATGTCTATCTAAGTGGGAGTTCTTAAGTAATATGATTAATTGAACTTTAATTTATCATGAACTTAGTACCTGATAGTATTTTGCATGTCTATGTTGTTGTAGATAAATGGCCCGTGCTACTGTTTCGTTGAATTTTAATGTGTTCCTACAGAAACCTAAGTTGAAAGATGATGGTAGCAACTACACGGACTAGGTACGTAACTTGAGGATTATCACAAAAGAATTACATCCTGGAAGCACCGCTAGGTGTACCACCCGCGCCGGCAACTGCAGACATTTTGAATGCCTGGCAGTTGCGTGTTGATGACTACTCGATAGTTCAGTGTGCCATGCTTTATGGCTTAGAACCGGGACATCAATGACGTTTTGAACATCATGGAGCATATGAGATGTTCCAGGAGTTGAAGTTAATATTTCAAGCAAATGCCCGGATTGAGAGATATGAAGTCTCCAATAAGTTCTATAGCTGCAAGATGGAGGAGAATAGTTCTGTCAGTGAACATATACTCAGAATGTCCTAGTACCACAACCACTTGACTCAACTGGGAGTTAATCTTCCTGATGATAGTGTCTTTGACAAAGTTCTTCAATCACTGCCACCAAGCTACAAAAGCTTCATGAGGAACTATAATATGCAAGGGATGGATAAGACAATTCCCGAGCTCTTCGCGATGCTAAAGGCTGCGGAGGTAGAAATCAAGAAGGAGCATCAAGTGTTGATGGTCAACAAGACCACCAGTTTCAAGAAGAAGGGCAAAGGGACAAAGGCGAACTTCAAGAAGAACGGCAAGCAAGGTGCTGCTCAAGTGAAGAAGCCCAAGTCTGGACCTAAGCCTGAGACTGAGTGCTTCTACTTCAAAGGGACTGGTCACTTGAAGTGGAACTACCCCAAGTATTTGGCGGATAAGAAGGATGGCAAAGTGAAAGGTATATTTGATATACATGTTATTGATGTGTACTTAACTAATGCTCGCAGTAGCGCCGGGGTATTTGATACTGGTTCTGTTGCTCATATTTGCAACTCGAAACAGGGGCTACAGATTAAGCGACGATTGGCTAAGGATGAGGTGACGATGCGCGTGGGAAATGGTTCCAAAGTCAACGTGATCGCGGTCGGCACACTACCTCTACATCTACCTTCGGGATTAGTTTTAGACCTGAATAATTGTTATTTGGTGCCAGCGTTGAGCATGAACATTATATCTGGATCTTGTTTGATGCGAGATGGTTATTCATTTAAATCAGAGAATACTGGTTGTTCTATTTATATGAGTAATATCTTTTATGGTCATGCACCCTTGATGATTGGTCTATTTTTGTTGAATCTCGATAGTAGTGATACACATATTCATAGTATTGAAGCCAAAATATATAAGTTTAATAATGATTGTGCAACCTATTTGTGGCACTGCCATTTAGGTCATATTGGTGTAAAGCGCATGAAGAAACTCCATGCTGATGGGCTTTTGGAATCACTTGATACATGTGAACCATGCCTCATGGGCAAGATGACTAAAACTCCGTTCTCCGGAACAATGGAGCGAGCAACAGACTTGTTGGAAATAATACATACTGATGTATGCGGTCCGATGAGTGTTGATGCTCGCGGCGGGTATCATTATTTTCTGACCTTCACAGATGATTTGAGCAGATATGGGTATATCTACTTGATGAAACATAAGTCTGAAACATTTGAAAAGTTCAAAGAATTTCAGAGTGAAGTGGAAAATCATCGTAACAAGAAAATAAAGTTTCCACGATCTGATCGTGGAGGAGAATATTTGAGTTACGAGTTTGGTCTTCATTTGAAACAATGCGGAATAGTTTCACAACTCACGCCACCCGGAACACCACAGCGTAATGGTGTGTCCGAACATCGTAACCGCACTTTATTAGATATGGTGCTATCTATGATGTCTGTTACTGATTTACCGCTATCATTTTGGGGTTATGCTTTAGAGACGGCTGCATTCACGTTAAATAGGGCACCATCTAAATCCGTTGAGGCGACACCATATGAACTGTGGTTTGGCAAGAAACCCTAGTTGTCATTTCTTAAAGTTTGGGGCTGCAATGCTTATGTGAAAAAGCTTCAACTTGATAAGCTCGAACCCAAATCGGAGAAATGTATCTTCATAGGATACCCAAAGGACTGTTGGGTACACCTTCTATCACTGATCCGAAGGCAAGATATTCGTTGCTAAGAATGGATCCTTTCTAGAGAAGGAGTTTCTCTCGAAAGAAGTGTGTGGGAGGAAAGTAGAACTTGATGAGATAATTGTACCTTCTCCAGAATTGGAAAGTAGTTCATCACAGAAATCAGTTCCAGTGATTCCTACACCAATTAGTGAGGAAGCTAATGATAGTGATCATGAAACTTCAGATCAAGTTACTACCGAACCTTGTAGGCCAACGAGAGTAAGATCCACACCAGAGTGGTACGGTAATCCTGTTTTGGACGTCATGTTTACTAGACCATAATGAACCTATGAACTATGAGGAAGCGATGATGAGCCCAGATTCCGGAAAATGGCTTGAAGCCATGAAATCTGAGATGCGATCCATGTATGAGAACAAACTGTGGACTGTGGTTGACTTGCCCGATGCTCAGCAAGCCATCGAGAATAAATGGATCTTCAAGAAGAAGACTGACGCTGACGGTAATGTTGCTGTTTACAAAGCTCGACTTGTTGCGAAAGGTTTTTGACAAGTTCAAGGAGTTGACTACGAGGAGACTTTCTCACCCGTAGCGATGCTTAAGTCTGTCCGAATCATGTTAGCAATTGCCGCATTTTATGATTATGAAATTTGGCAAATGGATGTCAAAACTGCATTCCTGAATGGATTTCTGGAAGAAGAGTTGTATATGATGCAACCAGAAGGTTTTGTCGATCCAAAGGATGCTAACAAAGTGTGCAAGCTCCAGCGATCCATTTATGCACTAGTGCAAGCATCTCGGAGTTGGAATAAACGTTTTGATGGTGTGATCAAAGCATATGGTTTTATACAGACTTTTGGAGAAGCCTGTATTTACAAGAAAGTGAGTGGGAGCTGTGTATCATTTCTAATATTATATGTGGATGACATATTGCTGATTGGAAATGATACAGTATTTCTAGATAGCATAAAGGGATACTTGAATAAGAATTTCTCAATGAAAGACCTCGGTGAAGCTGCTTATATATTGGGAATCAAGATCTATAGAGATAGATCAAGACACTTAATTGGACTTTCACAAAGCACATACCTTGATAAGATTTTGAATTAGTTCAAAATGGATCAGTCAAAGAAAGGGTTCTTGCCTGTGTTACAAGGTGTGAAGTTGAGTAAGACTCAATGCCCGACCACTGCAGAAGATAGAGAGAAAATGAAAGTCATTCCCTATGCTTCAGCCATAGGTTCTATCATGTATGCAATGTTGTGTACCACACCTGATGTGTGCCTTGCTATAAGTATAGTAGGGAGGTACCAAAGTAATCCAGGAATGGATCACTGGACAGCGGTCAAGAACATCCTGAAATACCTAAAAAGGACTAAGGATATGTTTCTCGTTTATGGAGGAGATAAAGAGCTCGTCATAAAAGGTTACGTCGATGCAAGCTTTGACACTGATCCGGATGACTCTAAGTTGCAAACCGGGTACGTGTTTATATTGAACGGTGGAGCTGTCAGTTGGTGCAGTTCTAAGCAAAGCTTCGTGGCGGGATCTACGTGTGAAGCGGAATACATATCTGCTTCGGAAGCAGCAAATGAAGGAGTCTGGATGAAGGAGTTCATATCCGATCTAGGTGTCGTACCTAGTGCATCAGGTCCAATGAAAATCTTTTGTGACAATACTGGAGCAATTGCCTTGGCGAAGGAATCCAGATTTCACAAGAGAACCAAGCACATCAAGAGACGCTTCAATTCCATCCGTCATCAAGTGTCAGAAGGGGACATAGAGATTTGCAAGATACATATGGATCTGAATGTTGCAGACCCGTTGACTAAGCCTCTCTCACGAGCAAAACATGAACAACACCAAGACTCCATGGGTGTTAGAATCATTACAATGTAATCTAGATTATTGACTCTAGTGCAAGTGGGAGACTAAAGGAAATATGCCCTATATGCAATAATAATGTTGTTATTTATATTTCCTTATATCATGATAAATGTTTATTATTCATGCTAGAATTGTATTAACCGGAAACTTAGTACATGTGTGAATACATAGACAAACAAAGTGTCACTAGTATGCCTCTACTTGACTAGCTCGTTGATCAAAGATGGTTAAGTTTCCTAGGCATTGACATGAGTTGTCATTTGATTAATGTGATCACATCATTAGAGAATGATGTGATTGACTTGACCCATCCGTTAGCTTAGCACTATGATCGTTTAGTTTATTGCTATTGCTTACTTCGTGACTTATACATGTTCCTATGACTATGAGATTATGCAACTCCCGAATACCGGAGGAACACTTAGTGTGCTATCAGACGTGACAACGGAACTGGGTGATTATAAAGATGCTCTACAGGTGTCTCCGATGGTGTTTGTTGGGTTGGCATAGATCGAGATTCCGACGATCGAATCTCGGGCAAGGAACATACCGATGACAATGGGAACAACGTATGTCGTTATGCGGTTTGACCGATAAAGATCTTCGTAGAATATGTAGGAACCAATATGAGCATCCAGGTTCCGCTATTGGTTATTGATCGGAATTGAGTCTCGGTCATGTCTACATAGTTCTCGAACCCGTAGGGTCCGCACGCTTAACGTTCGGTGTCGATTGGTATTGTGAGTTTATGTGTTTTGATGTACCGAAGGTTGTTCGGAGTCCCGGATGTGTTCACGGACATGACGAGGAGTCTCTAAATGGTCGAGACATAAAGATTGATATATTGGACGACTATATTCGGACACCGGAAATGTTCCGGAGAAGTTTCAGATAGAACCGGAGTGCCGGAAGGTTACCGGAACCCCCCAGGGGAACTAATGGGCCACATGGGCCTTAGTGGAGAGAGATAAGGGCGGCTAGGGTAGGCCGCAGGCCCCCTCCCCTTGGGTCCGAATTGGACTAGGGAAGGGGGGGGGGGGCGGCGCCCCCCTTTCCTTCTCCCTCTCTCCCTCTCCTTCCTTCCCCCTCTCTTCCCTTGTTGGAAACCTACTAGGAATAGGATTCCTAGTACTTGGGGCGCGCCCCAGGAGGGCCGGCCGCCCTCCCCCTTGCTCCTTTATATACGGGGGCAGAGGGGCACCCTAGAACACACAAGTTGACAGTTGTCTTAGCCGTGTGCGGTGCCCCCCTCCACAGATTTCCACCTCGGTCATATCGTTGCAGTGCTTAGGCGAAGCCCGGCGCCGGTAACTTCATCATCACCGTCACCACACCGTCATGCTGATGAAACTCTCCCTCGACCTCAGCTGGATCTAGAGTTCATGGGACGTCACCGAGCTGAATGTGTGCAGATCGCGGAGGTGCCGTACCTTCGGTGGTAGGATCGATCGGATCGTGAAGACGTACGACTACATCAACCGCGTTGTCATAACGCTTCCGCTTTCGGTCTACGAGGGTACGTAGATAACACTCTCCCCTCTCATTGCTATGCATCACCTAGATGGATCTTGCATGTGCGTAGGAATTTTTTTGATATTACCGCGTTCCCCAACACGGCATGCCATATTTAAAGTGCCAGGGCATGTCCTCTTGTGTCTTGGGTCTGCCTTGGATGCCCTGGGGTGGATAGAGGCTAGGTGGGGTGCTTGCATATAGAAATGGGAGAGAGAGAGGTGCTGCCATGTGTGAACAGTGAGAAAAAGAGGTGGTTTTACCCCCCCCCCCCATAATTGATCTTCCATTTTTACTGGAGGTAGAGGGGGACTAGGAGTGGTTGTGGTAAAAAGTTGAGCCCATGGAGAAGAGTGGAAGAGGTCAAAGTAGTTGTTTTGGTAAAATGGCAGAAAGTGTTTGTTGTTGGTTTGGGCAAGAAAAAGAATTCCACTTTCCATGAGAATTAACTGGATGAAATGTAATATAGAATTAGGGTGTTTCACCAAGTTTGACCTCATTTGGGCAAAGTTGCCAATGCAACTTTTGTAAACCCTAGAAATCAAAAGAAATGGGTTTTCTAAGATCTAGTCATGCAAAACCATTCCCCTTGATGCACCACTTGGTGTAGTGTCATCATTTGGGGTTGTGAGCATGTCCACAAAGTTTGGGGTCATTTGGAAAAAGTTGGCAATGTAAAGTTGTTCAAACTTGAATCTGGACAGAGAGGGTTTTGGGGCACTTTTTTGAATCAAAGCAATTCTGATTGGGACAAAACTTTGCAGGATCATCACATTATGCATGTGTGACTTGCCAGAATTTTATTGGAACTTTTAGAGAATATTTCCTTTGTAAATATTTCAAAATCTTGAAATATCCAGAAATGGTTTTTGAGGGATTTGACCAATATTTTGAACATGACCATGTGTTGAAACTCTTATATCTGTACAATATATGTCCACTGAGTTTCCCTAAATTTTTCTCAAATATTTTTGAAACAGTAAAATAATTTTAACCTATTAAGACCTTTTCTCGCCTTAAGAAAAAGCCTTTGAATAAAATAGTAAATAACTTTGAAAATAATATTTTTGTTGTTTTTGGGAGTCCTATATCTAATAGGAGTCAAATATAATTTTTTAAAGATTTTTCACGCCCTTAATTAATTACTTGTAGTTCAAGTCTCAATTGAGGGGGTTTTGGAAAACCTAATTTAGAAAATACTTTTTGGCAAAATTATTTTTGTAAGAAAATACTATTCTGTCCTATACACATGGCATGGCCATTGTGAAAAGTTTTGGATCAAGGGGAAGGAGTATAAGAGTTGGAGGATTTATTTGATTTTTAGAGCACTTGCAACCAAGACACAAAAATCAAATCAAGCAAGGACCAAAACACTCAAAAGTTTCTTTTTTATTGTCAAACCATATTTTAGCATGATTATTAGCTTAGGTGTTGTGGTATGAAAAATAGGGTGTGACAAACCTACCCCCTTACAAGAATCTCGTCCCCGAGATTCCCAAACTAGGCACGAAAAGGAGTATGGAAACTTGGATTTGGGGTAGTCTTCACATCCTCATACCGCTTCTGCTTCCGTGTGGTGCTCCATTGAACCTTGAAGTACATGATGGTGTGGCTTCGTGTATAACGTTCTTCTTTATTGAGGTTGCTAAGGGGTCTCTCGCGTAGGTCAGGTCGGGCTAGAGGTCAATGGCTCGGTGATCGATGTCCTTGTAGAGATCCAGTTAGTTAGGGAGTTGGAAATACTTCCGGAGTTGTGTCGTGTGGAGAAACGTTGTGCACGGTGGTTAACTCAGGTGGTAGCTCCAGCTGGTAGTTGTCTACTCCTCGTCTTGCGGTGGTCTTGAAGAGGGTCGATAACCTTAGTGTGAGCTTCCCTTGACATGGAAATGCTTGATTCTTTTGGAAGAAGTGGCTTGCAGATACACATGGTCTGCGACGCGGGAGTTTACTTCTTGACGATGGTGGTTGGTTTAGTTCTTCCTCCTTGACATGGCGGTCTCCAGATGTTCCTTAACCAGCTGAATGCCTCTTCTTTCGTCTTTGGGTAGACAAGTAGGTCACCAAATAATGATGACAACCAACTAGTCCAAGTAATCCATGAAGACTTTGTTCACGAGGTACATAAAGTGGGCTAGGGTACTGGTGGTGGTTATGGTTGTGTATTGGCCAAGGCCTTCTCGGCCTAGAGTCAAGGCCCATGGTCATGATCCGACCATGTTGTGGCTTGGTGGGGCTTAAGGGTTTCAAGGATTCTAGTGTGCGAGTGAACAATTTATCATCTTATCCTTAAGCACAGTTTCTGAGATGCCAATAGTCATATCTAGTCCTCTAAACAAATCACTTTATACCGCCGAAAGCATCATCTCGTATAGGTCAACTCCAATCCTCACTTATGCCATTCATATCCTCATGACTCGCGAGAGGCGGTCTAACAAAATCATACATGACAACTATCCCCATACTCATGTGTATGGCTATCCCTATGTAAAAATCCATGGGTAGAGCATACAAGCTGCTAAGCTTGAATTTAATCACCACAATCCAAGTGCTCAGCCTATTGATCCAAGGTCCATGTTAGTGCACCTCTATCCTAAGGAAACACATTGTATTCCACTCCAAGATCTTGTTTCCTTCCTATGAATTAAATCCAACAGCCCATTAACTTCTATCAATTACTACATAATCCATTAATTCTACAAATCCAATGTCTATGGTGTTCCACGCGATCTCCTAAAGTCCCTATAATCCCCAAATACTTGAAAGGGCTAACTCTACTATAGTAAGTACACCAATTTCCATCATCATGGTCAAGTAAACTCCAAGGTCATGCTTATATAGATCCCTAAATCAACTCCAACAATGAAACCAATCCTCTAGCTTATGGTCCACCGAGAAACATGGTATCATGATCGAGATCATCAGTCTAAATCCAATTTACTCCGAACCATGTAGGCTTACTCAACATATATACTTAACTAGGATCACCTATTTAAATCCAAATCTCATGTCTAACGGGAATTTCCTACATGTCTCCCCCAAGTCATTAGCGTAGTGTCAAGTATCTCCTATCAATATCCCTTGGCTAAGTCTAATCCTCATGCTTCCAAGAATTTCAGCTTGCGATCATAGTTTTCCCTACTAAATCATATTTATTCAGGGGTAATGTAAGCTATGCTACTCTATTGATGTGATCCCACCAAGTTCATCTACCAACCATGAAAGCCTCATAATCCAGAAGTCTCAGATAATTCCTCAAGGTCACTGATATAAACTCATCAAATCATTTGTCCTCCATTCCTATATCCTCAAATTGGTCTCCCCTATGGCATCGTCAATTTTGGTGCTACTTTAAGATGATAATGAGTTCGTTCACTATGTCCACTAGTTCCATAATGAACCCAGTATTGTGCAAGGTTACGGAGGCTTATTAGTTACGGAGGCGTGTGGTTAAGGGTTCGATCTTGTGAAGTCTCGAAGGTCTAGGGATGGGTTTCCAATCCTGAGGGGTAAACATAACTCTACATGGTTGTACTTGGTCGAGGAGGCTGTAGCAAAAGTCTTCAGTGCTAGTTGGTTGCCGAAGTAGAATCCTTGGTATATCTCGTCTGGCCGGTCTTCAGTTGAGGAGAGAGATGGGAGGAATAAATAGCATAGAGGAGGGGAATGCAAAAAAGGGGGTTCTATAGTGCAAGTGTAAGCAAGCAAGTGCCGTAAAGGCCACACACATTCATTAAGATAAGATAGGTAATATAGTCACGTACACGCTGCTCAAGGCAGAAGTGCGACTTATATCAAAACACAAATAGATAATAACAAGCAACACACAACATGGTTTCATCTGAACTATCACATGGACTTGACTTCGCATAAGGGGTACACGACTCCATCCTACCCTAGGGGTTCTCGGACTCGACAGTCGTCCTTGCTTCATTACTCGAGGAGAAGGGTATCCAGTCTTCAAGTTGTAGGCTCTCCTGTGGTGCCAGTGGGTATGCGGTAGTTGGCTGCTTGTTTGGACACATCCTGTTGATATGCCCGAGTTCACCACACCCGTGACATGTGACAGAAGCGAAAAGGTTGTTATCTAGTCTTGGGTCATATTATTGGTGGCCTGACGATGGTCCTCCACAAGGTGGATATGGAAATCTGTTCCTATGCCTTCTTCGTGGGGTTCGGTTGGGGGCTCCCTGAAGTTCCTCAATCTGTTGCTTCTGATTGGTGATGTAGACTTGTAGGGCAGTGATTTGTTGTTCTCTCTTAATTAGCTTCTTCTTCTCGAGGCAGTGGAGGTGCAGAAGCGAAGGGAGGTCTTGGCAAGCCCTGAGGAGTGCTTCGGTAAGGTGACGTAGAAGGTAGTTTCATGCATTGATGAAATGGATCTGGTACTTGAGGGTTGGATCCTCGTCTTTTGGGGAAATCATCACTTGAGTCAGAGCTCCAAATCGGCTCTTGCCAGGTAGGTAGCGGGTAGCGTGTTGTTCCTTCATTTCTGGAAGGAGGTCTCGAAGACGGAGGAGCGCTTCGTATGCCACTTGCTGAATGGCCAGGTCTCTTGTTGGCACGGGCGGTCCAATGAAGAACCATCCCTGGGGTGAGGTCTTGGCAGGCACAAAAATCTTGGCGTAGAACTCCTTCTCGAACACATCATTTTCCAGTTCATGCAGGGTGTACATAGGCAACAAAGGATAGTGGCATTGTTGGAGGCAGTCTCTTAGGAGTAATGGGAAACCTGTCATAAGAAGTCTCAAGGGGGCGACGGCCATCTACAAAAGTTAAATAGGAGAGGTCAATAAGGTAAATATCCCCTTAGGTTTGGGAAATCTCAGAAAAGAAGAGAAGTATAGATGGTTTGTGGAACGGTTCCATCTAACTAACGACCATGCTAATTAAGGCTTCCAACAGTCAGGATGGCTCTGATACCAGCTCTATGGGGACCCCGACTCATAGGTCGAGATAACCGAATGCAAGTGTACAGTGATCCCAGAGATCAATGCTCACTGAACACACAGAAGCTGAATAACAAGAGTCTTACATCCATACATACCGTCTTACAAAAAGTATGATCATTATTGTCAAGTCTTACATAGATAAAGCCTTATGGGCTGAACATTAAATAAACTCGAGTAGCGAAAGTCTTCGTAGATAAGTAGAACCCATGCCATCTGCCTTAACCCTACAGGCATTCTGACTGGGAAAGCGCCCTAGTTCGCATGTTCGTATTTAAAGAATTCTTCTTCGAATTCCTGCTCTTCCATGCCTGGCCAATTAAATAACTAGTGGCAAGCCAATGAGTACTTTGAATGTACTCGCAAGCAACCCATGTTTTTGGAACAAGTATGACAAGGCATGATATAGCACTAAATAGGAAGTGTTTGCAGAAAGCTAATTTTTAAGTGCAGTGTCATGAACTGCCTACTTCTAAAGCATGCATCATAAGAGTCTAGTCATCCATGTAAACAGGTTACAGATATCAACATAACCAAGTTTAGATCATCTTCAGTTTAGTCAACATGTCGAGTCTTTTGACTTGACTCATCAACTCTTTCCACACACATACCAGGTTTCGCAAACATTGGACATAGCCCAAGAGTGGTTACCCAACTGTCCTTGACCGTGGACACGGCTATTCGAATAGTTTTACACTCTACAGAGGTTGCACACTTTACCCACAAGATCCGGGAAGCTTTCGTGTCATCCATGACCCCGCAGTACCTCAAGTACTCGGGGGAAGCACCCGATCATTACCTTTCCCTACACGACACTAACATAGGGTCCTCTCGTTGATACACGGCCCTCGTGTATAAGCAAAAGATCGTGGGACTCTGCCCTTTCACACTATCACACATACATGAAGGGACCAACGGTGTGTCCGGTGCCCTATGAAAACAGTCATGGCCGCCTATCTGAGCACGACTCCGTCCCGAGAGTGACCTCAAGTCACCCCCGTCACTAGTAATGTGGGCACCATGCTAGTATCAACCTAAGGAATCAATAATGCCCCGTCCCATAAGGGGTAGAGTGGTTGTACATGTAAGGTTGGATTAACGGTCACAACTTAAACCAATCCGTTTTGAAAACAACACACACACTTGCCTTTGTACACCACTTCGTTATCAAGTGGTCACCCAACTCATCATATCCCTCGGGCATAAGTGGCACCCGACGGGGTTTTTGAGAAGTCTTTTGAAAATACTTTGTCTCCAGCACCATGCATATTCCCGTCCCATTTGCGTAGCCACTACTTTAGTATCCTATCTACTCCCACCCGCATAACCCTCATAGGAAGGTAGGGTCATGCTTGATGCAAGTTTCAATAGGAAAGTAACAAAGGAAACCAAAGTGGTCACCACCTCAACATGATTCCGGTGCATCAATAAAAAGGTGCTATATGACATGCATAAAGGGGTTTCTTAAACATGGTCAAAGGGTTCCGTGCCTTGGTTGGCTTGGTCTTCAAAGTCTTCAAGTCCTTCTCCTTCTTCTTCTCCAGCTACTTCGTCAAATACGGGATCTATTCGTCGCAAAAGAAATAACGGGAAAATAAGGCAATAGCAAAACAGAAAAACCGAAGTGCTCAGAAAAATGTCAACTTATTTTTGTTAAATACTAGGATGTAAACTTGGAAGGGGAAAATTCTTAGTTTTGGATTTGGAGCTAAAGGGACAGAGTAGTGGATTTTCAAACACGGATTTAATTGCTCAAATTTGAATTTAAATTTGAACACTACAGAAAAGTTTGAGGGATATACAAGAAAGATACACCATTAAATAGGTGGGATTATTACAAGATTTTAGGAGTTGGAATTATTTAGTTTGGATTATTATTTAATCATGTGGAATATTTGGAAAATGACACAAAAAAGAAAAGGAGAAAGGGAACTGTGCAACTGGGCTAGAACAACCGCAGTGCACAGGCCCAGAAGTGATTCGGCCCGGGCGAGCCGAGCGGCGCGTGCGCCAGGTTTGAACCTGACAGGCGGGGCCCAGGAGACAGTGAGGGAGAGAGGGGCAAGGGAGAGGAGAGGCTGACAAGCGGGGCCCGCCTGTCATCCCTAACACCGAGTCCAGACGGCCGGTGAGCTCACCGCCGGCAATGCCGGGCACGGCGAGGCGAGTGGAGGGCAGGGTTGGACTCAGCGCGGAGTCGCCGTTCGGGTGGAGGTGGTCGACGTCGCTGATACGTCTCCAACGTATCTATAATTTTTTATTGTTCCATGCTATTATATTATCCATCGGGTACCAGTTTTTGTTTTTTCCTTATTTTTGAGTATCGCAGAAAAGGAAAACCAAACGGAATCCAATTGACCTGAAAATTGACGGAGATTATTTTTGGACCAGAAGAAGCCCACGGAGTATCGGAGATGGGCCAGAAGAGTCCCGAGGCACCCACGAGGGTGGGGGGCGCGCCCCCCTACCTCGTGGCCGCCTCGGAGACCCCCTGACTTGTTCCCGATGCCAAAACCTCTTATATATACAGAAACCCCCAGAACATAACCTAGATCAGGAGTTCCGCCGCCGCAAGCCTTTGTAGCCACCAAAAACAATCGAGACCCTATTCCGGCACCCTGCCAGAGGGGGGATCCATCACCGGTGGCCATCTTCATCATCCCGGCGCTCTCCATGACGAGGAGGGAGTAGTTCACCCTCGGGGCTGAGGGTATGTACTAGTAGCTACGTGTTTGATCTCTCTCTCTCATGTTCTTGATTCGGCACGATCTTGATGTATCGCGAGCTTTGCTATTATAGTTGGATCTTATGATGCTTTTCCCCCTCTACTCTCTTGTAATGGATTGAGTTTTCCCTTTGAAGATATCTTATCGGATTGAGTATTTAAGGATTTGAGAACACTTGATGTATGTCTTGCATGTGCTTATCTGTGGTGACAATGGGATACTCACGTGATCTACTTGATGTATGTTTTGGTGATCAACCTGCGGGTTCAGTGACCTTGTGAACTTATGCATAGGGGTTGGCACGCGTTTTCGTCTTGACTCTCCAGTAGAAACTTTGGGGCACTCTTTGAAGTACTTTATGTTGGTCGAATAGATGAATCTGAGATGGTGTGATGCATATCGTATAATCATACCCACATATACTTGTGGTGACATTGCAGTATCTAGGTGACATTAGGGTTTTGGTTGATTTGTATCTTAAGGTGTTATTCTAGTACGAACTCTATGATAGATCAAACGGAAAGAATAACTTCGTGTTATTTTACTACGGACTCTTGAATAGATCGATCAGAAAGGATAACTTTGAGGTGGTTTCGTACCCTACAATAATCTCTTCGTTTGTTCTCCGCTATTAGTGACTTTGGAGTGACTCTTTGTTGCATGTTGAGGGATTGTTATATGATCCAATTATGTTATTATTGTTGAGAGAACTTGCACTAGTGAAAGTATGAACCCTAGGCCTTGATTCGAAGCATTGCAATACCGTTTGTGCTCACTTTTATCATTAGTTACCTTGCTGTTTTTATATTCTCAGATTACAAATACTCATATCTATCATCCATATTGCACTTGTATCACCATCTCTTCGCCGAACTAGTGCACCTATACAATTTACCATTGTATTGGGTGTGTTGGGGACACAAGAGACTCTTTGTTATTTGGTTGCAGGGTTGTTTGAGAGAGACCATCTTCATCCTACGCCTCCCACAGATTGATAAACCTCAGGTCATCCACTTGAGGGAAATTTTCTACTGTCCTACAAACCTCTGCACTTGGAGGCCCAACAACGTCTACAAGAAGAAGGTTGTGTAGTAGACATCAAGCAATTTCTGGCGCCGTTGCCGGGGAGGTGAGTGCTTGAAGGTATATCTTTAGATCTTGCAATCGAATCTTTTTGTTTCTTGTTTTATCACTAGTTTAGTTTATAAAACAAAACTACAAAAAAATGGAATTAAGGGTGCCTCATATGCTTCATCTTTTTAATGTCTTTCGTGAAAATGATGGGAAGGAAAATTGTGCTCATGTACTAGAAGAAGAATGCTTTAGAATGTTTGGCACTAAATCTTTGAATGATGAGCATGATTGCAACGTTGTTAGTATGAACTCTTTGAATATCCATAGTACTAATGATGATTGCACTAGTCATGATGAAAATGTCTCTTATAAGCATGCCAAGTTTTGTGGAGTACATAGAGTTTGCAAGTACACACCAAATAGGGAAGATAGATTTTGCAAGAGGCATAAGTATTTAGAAACTAAATGGTTGCAAGAGAGGCTAGATGTTTGTTCTGAAAATTTAAATTTTCTTAGCCGTACTTGTGAACTTTGCAATGAACGTGGTCATTTAAATCTCCAATGCAAATTGTTTCATGATCGAATCGTGTCTAAAAATTGTGATGACTTGATTTACCTTGCACATCATAATGAACTTAGTTTGCTTTTGGGTTATAAAGAAATGAAACGTATAACTAAGGATATTCCAGAATTTGTCCTTGATAAAGTTCTTGATTTTGATCTAGAGGAAATTTATATGTATTGTGCGGTGAATTGCATTGAAAATCCTTATATTGCCAATTACATGAAGACAAGAAAACAAATAGAAGATGAAGAGAATACTAATGAAAGGGAAGAGATTTCCCAATATCCTCCTATTCTTTCTTATGATGAATCAGGTAACGAGGAGGAGCCTTCTATTCAACCAATCTCATTAATAAGGAGCTCCAAAAAGAGGATTAAACCCACACATGATGCGAAGAAGAAAAATAAAAGACGGAGAAGCAAAGGTAAAAAGGTATCCCTCCCAAATGATGTTGCTCCTATTACTCATTGTGATGATGATAATTGCTATACTATATGTGCTATCCGTACTATTAATGATGAGAGTGATTATGCTTATGATATGAAAAGGCCCAAGCTTGGGGATGATATGTTTGATGAGATTGACATGTTTGAGAATTTATTTGCTGCAATTAATGTTCATCCCAAGCTTGGGGATGCTATGTTTAATGAAGATGATATTTTTAGTCTCCCAAGTTTTGATGAGCAAATTTATTATGATGATAGCATGCCTCCTATTTATGATGATTATATTGATGAAAGTGGGTTTGGAAGAGTGTCAACTTTAGGAAGTAATGATCCCACTATTTTGGAGGATGTTTAATTTTATTGTGACAATTATGAAAGTGGATTTGGAGAGGTCATGACTTTATTTAGCAATGATTCCACTATCTTGGAAGAGGTTTCAATTGATTATGATGAGAAAAAAGTTGCTACTTATGATGATTATTGTGATGACACTTACGCTATAAAAATTAGTGATGATTATATTTATAAAACTTGTCATGATTATGATTACCCTTTTTCTGAACATTACTCTTTTAATGTGGAAACAATTTATAGTATTCGAGTTTCTTATGATACTCCCACTATTCTGAATGAGAAGAATTTTGCTTATGTGGAGAGTAGTAAATTTTCTATGCTTGTAGATCATGAAAAGAATGCTTTATGTGATGGTTATATTGTTGAATTCATTCATGATGCTAATGGAAATTATTATGCGAGAGGATCATATGCTTCTACATATTGCAATAATATCAAGTTTCCTCTCTATGTGTTGAAAATCTTGAAGATTTGCTTGTTTTACCTTCCTATGCTAGTTGTTTCATGTTCCCATAAGTTGTTTGCTCACAAAATCTCTATGCATAGGAAGTGGGTTAGACTTAAATGTGCTAGTCATATTCTTCTGATGCTCTCTTTATGTTTCAATTCTTATCTTTTATGTGAGCATCATTGAAATCATCATGCCTAGCTAGGGGCGTTAAACGTTAGCGCTTGTTGGGAGGCGACCCAATTTTATTTTTGTTCTTTGATTTTTGCTCCTTTTTAGTAATAAATAATTTATCTAGACTCTGTTTAGATGTGGTTTTGTGTTTTAATTAGTGTTTGTGCCAAGTAGAACCTTTGGGAAGACTTGAGTGAAGTCTTTGCGATCTTGCTGTAAAAAAAAAGAAACTTTTGCGCTCACGAGATTAGCTGCCATTTTTTTACTGAGAGTGATTTTAGGTTGATTCCTTTTGCAGATGATTAATAGGCAAATTCCTCACGTCCACCATTTTATTTCAGAATTTTTGGAGTTCCAGAAGTATTTGTTTAAGTCAGATTACTACAGACTGTTCTGTTTTTGACAGATTCTGTTTTCTATATGTTGTTTGCTTATTTTGATGAATCTATGAGTAGTATCGGAGGGTATGAACCATAGAGAAGTTGGAATATAGTAGATATTACACCAATATGAAATTAGAATGAGTTCACAACAGTACCTAAGTGGTGATTTATTTTCTTATACTAACGGGGCTTACGAGTTTTCTGTTAGGTTTTGTGTTATGAAGTTTTCAAGTTTTGGGTAAACATTCGATGGAATATGGAATAAGGAGTGGCAAGAGCCTAATATTGGGGATGCACAAGGCACCCCAAGGTAATATTCAAGGGCAACCAAAATCCTAAGCTTGGGGATGCCCCGGAAGGCATCCCCTCTTTCGTCTTCGTTCATCGGTAACTTTACTTGGAGCTATATTTTTATTCACCACATGATATGTGTTTTGCTTGGAGCGTCAATTTATTTTATTTTGTTTTGCTTGCTGTTTGAATAAAATCCCAAGATATGAAATTCTTAAATGTTAGAGAGTCTTCGCATAGTTACATAATTATTCGACTACTCATTGATCTTCACTTATATCTTTCGGAGTAGTTTGACATTTGCTCTAGAGCTTCACTTATATCCTTTTAGAGCACGGCGGTGGTTTTATTTTGAAGAAATAGATGAACTCTCATGCTTCACTTATATTATTTTGAGAGTCTTTAGAACATCATGGTAATTTTCTTTGGTCATAAATTTAGTCCTAATATGATAGGCATCCAAGAGGGATATAATAAAAACTTTCATATAAAGTGCATTGAATACTATGTGAAGTTTGATTCCTTATGATTGTTTTGAGATATGAGGATGGTAATATTAGAGTCATGCTAGTGAGTAGTTGTGAATTTGAGAGATACTTGTGTTAAAGTTTGTGATTCCCGTAGCATGCACGTATGGTGAACCGTTATGTGATGAAGTCGGAGCATGATTTATATTTTGATTGTCTTCCTTATGAGTGGCGGTCGGGGACGAGCGATGGTCTTTTCCTACCAATATATCCCCCTAGAAGCATGCGTGTAGTACTTCGTTTCGATAACTAATAGATTTTTGCAATAAGTATATGAGTTCTTTATGACTAATGTTGAGTCCATGGATTATACGCACTCTCACCCTTCCACCATTGCTAGCCTCTCTTGTGCCGCACAAATTTCACCGGTACCATACGCGCACTATATACCTTCCTCAAAACAGCCACCATACGTACCTATTACGACATTTCCATAGCCATTCCGAGATATATTGCCATGCAACTTTCCACCGTTCCCTTTATTATGACATGCTCCATCATTGTCATATTGCTTTGCATGATCATGTAGTTGACATCGTATTTGTGGCAAAGCCACCTTCATAATTCTTTCATACATGTCACTCTTGATTAATTGCACATCCCGGTACACCGCCGGAGGCATTCATATAGAATTATATTTTGTTCTAAGTATCGAGTTGTAATTCATGAGTTGTAAGTAAATAAAAGTGTGATGATCATCATTATTAGAGCATTGTTCCAGTGAGGAAAGGATGATGGAGACTATGATTCCCCCACAAGTCGGGATGAGACTCCGGACGAAAAATTTAAAAAAAAGAAGAAAAAAGAAGAAAAAAGAAGAAGAGAAGGCCCACAAAAAAACAAAAAAAATGAGATAAAAAGAGAGAAGGGGCAATGCTACTATCCTTTTACCACACTTGTGCTTCAAAGTAGCACCATGATCTTCATGATAGAGAGTCTCCTATGTTGTCACTTTCATATACTAGTGGGAATCTTTCATTATAGAACTTGGCTTGTATATTCCAATGATGGGCTTCCTAAAAATGCCCTAGGTATTCATGAGCAAGCGAGTTGGATGCACACCCACTTAGTTTCTTTTTGAGCTTTCATACACTTATAGCTCTAGTGCATCCGTTGCATGGCAATCCCTACTCACTCACATTGATATCTATTGATGGGCATCTCCATAGCCCGTTGATACGCCTAGTTGATGTGAGACTATCTTCTCCTTTTTTGTCTTCTCCACAACCACCATTCTATTCCACCTATAGTGCTATGTCCATGGCTCACGCTCATGTATTGTGTGAAGATTGAAAAAGTTTGGGAACATCAAAAGTATGAAAGAATTGCTTGGCTTGTCATCGGGGTTGTGCATGATTTTAATATTTTGTGTGATGAAGATAGAGCATAGCCAGACTATATGATTTTGTAGGGATAGCTTTCTTTGGCCATGTTATTTTGAGAAGACATGATTGCTTTGTTAGTATGCTGGAAGTACTATTGTTTTCATGTCAATATTAAACTTTTGTTTTGAATCTTATGGATCTGAATATTCTTGCCACAATAAGGAAAATAACATTGAAAATTATGTTAGGTAGCATTCCACATCAAAAATTCTGTTTTTATCGTTTACCTACTCGAGGACGAGCGGGAATTAAGCTTGGGGATGCTTATATGTCTCCAATGTATCTATAATTTTTTATTGTTCCATGCTATTATATTATCCATCTAGGATGTTTTATATGCATTTATATGCTATTTTATATGATTTTTTGGGACTAACCTATTAACCTAGAGCCCAGTGCCAGTTTTTGTTTTTTCCTTGTTTTTGAGTATCGCAGAAAAGGAAAACCTAACGGAATCCAATTGACCTAAAAATTGACGGAGATTATTTTTGGACCAGAAGAAGCCCACGGAGTATCGGAGATGGGCCAGAAGAGTCCCGAGGCACCCACGAGGGTGGGGGCGCGCCCTACCCCCCTGGGCGCGCCCCCCAACCTCGTGGCCGCCTCAGAGACCCCCTGACTTGTTCCCGACGCCAAAACCTCTTATATATACAGAAACCCCCAGAATATAACCTAGATCGGGAGTTCCGCCGCCGCAAGCCTCTGTAGCCACCAAAAACCAATCGGGACCCTGTTCTGGCACCCTGCCGGAGGGGGGATCCATCACCGGTGGCCATCTTCATCATCCCGGCACTCTCCATGACGAGGAGGGAGTAGTTCACCCTCGGGGCTGAGGGTATGTACCAGTAGCTATGTGTTTGATCTCTCTCTCTCTCTCTCTCTCTCTCGTGTTCTTAATTTGGCACGACCTTGATATATCGCGAGCTTTGCTATTATAGTTGGATCTTATGATGTTTCCCCCCTCTACTCTCTTGTAATGGATTGAGTTTTGCCTTTGAAGTTATCTTATCGGATTGAGTCTTTAAGGATTTGAGAACACTTGAGGTATGTCTTGCATGTGCTTATCTGTGGTGACAATGGGATACTCACGTGATCTACTTGATGCATGTTTTGGTGATCAACTTGCGGGTTCAGTGACCTTGTGAACTTATGCATAGGGGTTGGCACACGTTTTCGTCTTGACTCTCCGGTAGAAACTTTGGGGCACTCTTTGAAGTACTTTATGTTGGTTGAATAGATGAATCTGAGATTGTGTGATGCATATCGTATAATCATACCACAGATACTTGAGGTGACATTGGAGTATCTAGGTGACATTAGGGTTTTGGTTGATTTGTATCTTAAGGTGTTATTCTAGTACGAACTCTATGATAGATCGAACAGAAAGAATAACTTCGTGTTATTTTACTACGAACTCTTGAATAGATCGACCAGAAAGGATAACTTTGAGGTGGTTTCGTACCCTACAATAATCTCTTCGTTTGTTCTCCGCTATTAGTGACTTTGGAGTGACTCTTTGTTGCATGTCGAGGGATTGTTATATGATCCAATTATGTTATTATCGTTGAGAGAACTTGCACTAGTGAAAGTATGAACCCTAGGCCTTGTTTCGAAGCATTGCAATACCGTTTGTGCTCACTTTTACCATTAGTTACCTTGCTGTTTTTATATTCTCAGATTACAAATACTCATATCTATCATCCATATTGCACTTGTATCATCATCTCTTCGCCGAACTAGTGCACCTATACAATTTACCATTGTATTGGGTGTGTTGGGGACACAAGAGACTCTTTGTTATTTGGTTGTAGGGTTGTTTGAGAGGGACCGTCTTCATCCTATGCCTCCCACGGATTGATAAACCTTAGGTCATCCACTTGAGGGAAATTTGCTACAGTCCTACAAACCTCTGCACTTGGAGGCCCAACAATGTCTACAAGAAGAAGGTTGTGTAGTAGACATCAGTCGCCGGAGCTGCCTGGTTCGCCGGCGACGAGGAGGCACGGTGGAGGAGCTTCGGGCGGTGGCCGTTCCGGTCGTCTCCGGCTGCAAACAAAGCGGGAGGAAGAGGGGAAATGGTCAGTGGTGTGCAGGGGTTCCAGATCGGGGCTCAGGAGCAGTGGGGAGAGCTCGCATCGAGCGGACGACGGCGGGCCACCGCGGTGGAGCTCGAGCTCGAGAGCCTCTGGAGGAGGTCTGGAGGCATAGGGGGCCAATTTAGAGTGTGCAGAGGCGAGTGGTGGAGAGGGAGAGGCTCGGGGTGGCCTATTTATAGGTGGGCGACGGTCCACCGAAGACGTGTGCGCAGGCGAGCTCGTTGCCGTCGCCACGGGTCACGGGGGCTCGCTGAGGTGTGTCTGCGTTGCTTGTGAGGTCAGTCCAGCACTGGGGAAAGGGAGAGAGAGGGCAGAGAGGTGCTAGGGGAGCTGTGCGTGTGAGCGCGCTCACTGGTGCGCTCGGGCGGCCGGCGCGCGTTCGAGCTGGGGCAAGAGGAGGGAGAAGGAGGAGGGAGACCAGTTCAGAGCGCGTCGCGGACGCCGAGGCGCCTCGTCGGGCGCGCTAGGGAGGCCCGAGGTGGCGGGAGGTGCGTGGCCGCAAGCGGCTACAGTGCCAGAGCGCACTTTAGCACGCTCGAGAGCATGCAAATGGTCGACATGCCATATTTAAAGTGCCAGGGCATGCCCTCTTGTGTCTTGGGTCTGCCTTGGATGCCCTGGGGTGGATAGAGGCTAGGTGGGGTGCTTGCATATAGAAATGGGAGAGAGAGAGGTGCTGCCATGGGTGAACAGAGAGAGAAAGAGGTGGTTTTACCCCCCCCCCTAATAATTGATCTGAGATGCTTCCATTGTTACTGGAGGTAGAGGCGGACTAGGAGGGGTTGTGGTACAAAGTTGAGCCCATGGAGAAGAGTGGAAGAGGTCAAAGTAGTTGTTTTGGTAAAATGGCAGAAAGTGTTTGTTGTTGGTTTGGACAAGAAAAAGAATTCCACTTTCCATGAGAATTGCCAGGATGAAATGTAATATAGAATTAGGGTGTTTCACCAAGTTTGACCTCATTTGGGATAAGTTGCCAATGCAACTTTCGTAAACCCTAGAAATCAACAGAAATGGGTTTTCCAAGATCTAGTCATGCAAAACCATTACCCTTGATGCACCACTTGGTGTAGTGTCATCATTTGGGGTTGTGAGCATGCCCACAAAGTTTGGGGTCATTTGGAAAAAGTTGGCAATGTAAAGTTGTTCAAACTTGAATCTGGACAGAGAGGGTTTTGGGGCACTTTTGCGAATCAAAGAAACTTTGATTGGGACAAAACTTTGCAGGATCATCACATTATGCATGTGTGACTTGCTAGAATTTTCTTAGAATTTCTGGAGAATATTTCCTGTGTAAATATATCAAACGCTTGAAATATCCAGAAAGGGTTTTTGAGGGATTTGACCAATATTTCGAACATGACCATGTGTTGAAACTCTTATATATGGAAAATATATGTCCACTGAGTTTCCCTAAATTTTCTGAAATATTTTTGAAACAGTAAAATAATTTTAACCTATTAAAGACCTTTTCTAGCCTTAAGAAAAAGCCTTTGAATAAAATAGTAAAATAACTTTGAAAATAATATTTTTGTTATTTTTGGGAGTCCTATATCTAATAGGAGTCAAGTATAATTTTTGAAAGATTTTTCACACCCTTAATTAAGTACTTGTAGTTCAAGTGTTTGTTCAGGCGGTTTTGGAAAACCTAATTTAGAAAATACTTTTTGGCCAAATTATTTTTGTAAGAAAATACTATTCTGTCCTATACACATGGCATGGTCATTGGGCAAAGTTTTGGATCAAGGGGAAGGAGTATAAGAGTTGGAGGATTTATTTGATTTTTAGAGCACTTGCAACCAACACACAAAAATCAAATCAAGCAAGGACCAAAACACTCAAAAGTTTCTTCTTTTTGTCAAACCATATTTTAGCATGATTATTAGCTTAGGTGTTGTGGTATGAAAAATAGGGTGTGACAATACTGCTTACCACCAACGTCTTATTTTGATTCGGCGGTATTGTTGGATGAACCGGCCCGGACCAACCTTACATGACCACGTTCATGAGACCGGTTCCACCGACAGACATGCAACTAATTTTGCATAAAGGTGGCTGGCGGGTGTCTATTTCTCCAACTTTAGTTGAATCGAATTTGACTGCGGTCGGTCCTTGTTGAAGGTTAAAACAACAGACTTGATAAATCACCGTTGTGGATTTGATGCATTGGTAAGAACGGTTCTTGATATACGTTGTTGTATGAGATGATCATGTTTTGTAAAAGTTATCGGCAACTGGCAAGAGCCTTATGGTTGTCGCTTTATTGTATGAAATGCAAACGCCATGTAATTGCTTTAATTTATCATTATGCGTTAGCGATAGTTGTAGAAGCAATAGTCGGCGAGACAACCACGACGCTACGATGGAGATCAAGGTGTCAAGCCGGTGACGATGGAGATCATGACGGTGCTTTGGAGATGGAGATCAAAGGCACAAGATGATGATGGCCATATCATGTCACATATTTTGATTGTGTGTGATGTTTATCTATTATGCATCTTATTTTGCTAAGTATGGCGGTAGCATTATAAGATGATCCCTTACTAAAATTTCAAGGTATAAGTGTTCTCCTTGAGTATGCATCGTTGCGACAGTTCGTCGTGCTGAGACACCACGTGATGATCGAGTGTGATAGGCTCTACGTTCACATATAATGGGTGCAAGACAGTTTTGCACATGCGGAATACTCAGGTTAAACTTGATGAGCCTAGCATGTACACACATGGCCTCGGAACACTGGAGACCGAAAGGCCGAACGTGAATCATATAGTAGATATGATCAACATAGAGATGTTCACCATTGATGACTACTCCATCTCACGTGATGATCGGACAGGCTTTAGTTGATTTGGATCACATATCATTTAGATGACTTGAGGTATGTCAATCTAAGTGGGAGTTCTTAAGTAATATGATTAATTGAACTTAATTTATCATGAACTTAGTCCTGATAGTATTTGCATATATATGTTGTAGATCAATAGCTCGCGTTATAGCTCCCTTATTTTTGATATGTTCCTAGAGAAAAATAAGTTGAAAGATGATAGTAGCAATGATGCGGACTGGGTCCGTGATCTGAGGATTATCCTCATTGCTGCACAGTAGAATTATGTCCTTGATGCACCGCTAGGTGACAGACCTGTTGCAGGAGCAGATGTAGACGTTATGAACGTTTGGCAAGCTCGATATGATGACTACTTGACAGTTTAGTACTCCATGCTTTACGGCTTAGAACCGGGACTTCAAAAATGTTTTTGAATGCCATGGAGCATATGAGATGTTCCAAGAGCTGAAACCAGTATTTCACAATCATGCCCGTGTCGAGAGGTATGAGACCTCTGACAAGTACTTTGCCTACAAGATGGAGGAGAATAGCTCAAACAGTGAGCATATGCTCAGAATGTCTGGGTACTACAATCACTTGAATCAAGTGGGAGTTAATCTTCCAGATAAGATAGTGATTGACAGAGTTCTCTAGTCACTATCACAAAGCTACTAGAACTTGATGATAAACTATAATATGCAAGGGATGACGGAAATGATTCTCGAGCTCTTCGCAATGCTGAAATCGGCGAAGGTAGAAATCAAGAAGCATCAAGTGTTGATGATTAACAAAGACCACTAGTTTCAATAAAAGGGCAAGGGAAAGAAAGGGAACTTCAAGAAGAATGGCAAGCAAGTTGCCACTCCCGTGAAGAAGCCCAAAGCTGGACCAAGCCTGAAACTGAGTGCTTCTACTGCAAAGGAAATGGTCACTGGAAGCGGAACTGCCCCAAATACTTGGCGGATAAGAAGGATGGCAAAGTGAACAAAGGTATGTATGAAATACATGTTATTGATGTGTACTTTACTAGTGTTCGTAGCAATCCCTGGGTATTTGATACTGGTTCAGTTGCTAAGGTTAGTAACTCAAAACAGGAGTTGCAAAATGAACAGAGACTAGTTAAGGGCGAGCTGAGGATGTGTGTTGGAAGTGATTCCAAGGTTGATAAGATCACCATCGCACACTCCCTCTATGAAAGCACAAGTGCTCCCTGGGTGATTTTGGTAATTAATGTCAACATATCTCTTGTTGGACTAATATTTTTATCTAAGTATATTTCAGAAAGTTCAACAAAGGCGTGGCATGGACAAGAGGATGTGGAACCCCTTCAAGATGCTAAGGACAAAGATTGGAAAAAGCTCAAGACTCTTCATTTCAATTTTAGTGATCCAAGATCACATTGAGTCCATAGGAAAAGCCAATACTATTAAAAGGGGATGAGGTGTTGCTTAATGGTCTACTTGCTCAAAGTGCTTAGTGATATGCTCCAAAGCCCTCAACCACTTTCTCAATTCCAAATATGTCCAAAAGCTAAAGTCAAACTCGGCCCCACCCACTTGCTTCATCCAGCGCCACCGAGTTCACTTGACATAGCCACTGCTAAAAACCCTAATCAGTTCGGTCTTGCCGATGGGATCTCGGTTTCACCGAGGTGGGCTTGCAAACTCTCTGTTGCCTGTTGCAACTATTTTGGTCTCACCTAAATGTGCAGTCGGCCCCACCGATTCTGCTTGACCAACTCTCTGTTTTGCTTATTGCTAAAATCAGTATCACCGAGTTTGTGTAATCGGTCAAACCGAGATGATGTTTTACCCTAACCCTAGCACATCGGTCCCATCGAGTTGATCATGTCGGTCCCATTGAGTTGATCATTTCGGTCCCACCAAAAAGTCTAACATTCACATTTTGAACTAAATCGGTCTCACCGAGTTCATATATTCGGTCTGACCGAGTTGGCTCAAATGTTTGTAACGGCTAGATTTTGTGTGGAGGCTATATATACCCCTCCACCCCGTTCTCCATTAGAGAGAGAGCCATCAGAGCATGCCTACACTTCCACTATTCATTTTTTGAGAGAGAACCACCTACTCATGTGTTGATACCAAGACATTCCAGTCCAACCACAAGAATCTTGATCTCTAGCCTTCCCCAAGTTGCTTTCCACTCAAATCATCTTTCCACCATAGCCAAATCTGTGTGAGAGAGAGTTGAGTGTTGGGGAGACTATAATTTGAAGCACAAGAGCAAGGAGTTCATCATCAACGCACCATCTATTACCTTTTGGAGAGTGGTGTCTCCTAGATTGGTTAGGTGTCACTTGGGAGCCTCTGTCAAGATTGCGGAGTTGAACCAAGGAGTTTGTAAGGGCAAGGAGATCGCCTACTTCGTGAAGATCTACCCAAGTGGGGCAAGTCCTTTGTGGGCGATGGCCATGGTGGGATAGACAAGGTTGCTTCTTCATGGACCCTTCGTGGGTGGAGCCCTTCGTGGACTGGCGCAATCGTTACCCTTCGTGGTTTGAAGTCTCCACCAACGTGGATGTACGATAGCACCACCTATCGGAACCACGCCAAAAATCTCCGTGTCTCTATTGCGTTTGCACACTCCAATCCCATCCCTTTACTTTCTTGCAACTTCCATGCTTTACTTTCCGCTGCTCATATACTCTTGCCATGCTTGCTTGAAATGTATTGTGAATGTTTAAACTTGTGCTAAAACTCCACCTTAACTTGAAGAATTTAAAAACTGTCACTTTTACTTGTTGAGGGTCTAATCACCCCCCTCTAGACACCTCTTCTCGATCCTTTCAATTGGTATCAGAGCTTTGGTCTCCATTGCTTTGGTTTAATCACCATTGGAGGAAGATGGATGAGTCTACGATGGGGAGTTTTAGACATAGAGTGCCTATACTTGATCGAGAGTTCTTTGTTGCTTGGAAAAATGAGATGCTTGAGATTTTCAATGAATATCACTTGAACAAGTACATTACTAGCCCTTGTGTGCCCCTTGTTGACCCCTTGCATCCTACCCCCGATGAGTCTATTGACATGATTCGCAATCTTAGAACTATCAATCTTATCATTAGAGGATTGCCTAGAAATTTGATTGCGTGCTTGCCTACACTTGAATGTGCTTACACCATATGGAGATATCTTGAGGAACGGTTCCCAAACTATTCCTTAAAAAGCTTAGATGTGATTCTTCAAAAGTCCATTGCTTTAAATAAGATGAATCCTAAAGATCCAAAGTTTGGTGATTGTTTATTTGAGCTTTGTGACCTTATGCGTGCCAAAGGAGATGTTGGAATCATTAGTAACATCATCTCGGAAGTCATTAGAATTCATAAAGATGCACATTGTCATGATCACAAATCTAATGAATCACTCTCTCTAGGTGATGATCAATCTCACGACGATGTTGAACATGGATACTATGATGAGGATGATGATAGTGATTTTGATCTCAATGAATCTATGAGACACTTTGGTCTTATGGCTAATCTTCGCAGCTACATGGCTGGAGGAAAGGAATGGGTTCTTGATATTGGATTGATGACCCACAAGTATAGGGGATCAATTGTAGCTCTTTTTGATAAGTAAGAGTGTCGAACCCAACGAGGAGCAGAAGGAAATGACAAGTGGTTTTCAGCAAGGTAATGTCTGCAAGTGCTGAAATTGCAAGTAACCGAGTAGTTTGATAGCCAGATAATTTGTAACGAGCAAGTAATGATAGTAGTAAAAAAAGTGCAGCAAGGTAGCCCAATCCTTTTGAGGCAAAGGACAGGCCAAAACGGTCTCTTATGGTAAGCAAAGTGTTCTTGAGGGTACACAGGAATTTCATCTAGTCACTTTCATCATGTTGGTTCGATTTGTGTTCACTACTTTGATAATTTGATATGTGGGTGGACCGGTGCTTAGGTGCTATTCTTACTTGAACAAACCTCCTACTTATGATTAACCCCCTCGCAAGCATCCGCAACTACAAGAAAAGTATTAAGAATAATTTCTAACCATAGCATTAAACTTTTGGATCCAATCGGTCCCTTACGGAATAGCGCATAAACTAGGGTTTAAGCTTCTGTCACTATCGCAACCCATCATCTAATAACTACTCCACAATGCATTCCCTTAGGCCCAAATATGGTGAAGTGTCATGTAGTCGACATTCACATGACACCACTAAGGGAATCACAACATACATACTATCAAAATATCAAACACATATCAAGTTCACATGATTACTTGCAACATGATTTCTCCCGTGACCTCAAGAACAAAAGTAACTAATCACAAATGATAATCATGCTCAAGATCAGAGGGGTATTAAATAGCATATTGGATCTGAACATATAATCTTCCACCAAATAAACCATATAGTAATCAACTACAAGATGTAATCAACACTACTAGTCACCCACAAGCACCAATCTATAGTTCCGGTACAAAGATTGAACACAAGAGATGAACTAGGGTTTGAGAGGAGGTGGTGCTGTTGAAGATGTTGATGGAGATTGCCCTCCCCAAGATGGGATAGTTGTTGGTGATGATGATGACGATGACTTCCCCCTCCGGGAGGGAAGTTCGCCAGGCGGAACCGCTCCGCCGGATGGCAAAAGTGCTCCTGCTCAAGTTCCACCTCGAGACGGTGGCGCTCCGTCCCGAAAGTCCTCTCCTTATTTTTTCTAGGTAAAAATGACTTATATACCAGAAGATGGGCATCGGAGGTGGGCCTAGGTGAGCACAACCCACCAGGGCGCGCCCAGGTGGCTTGTGCCCACCTGGTGGGCCCCCTATGGTACTTATTGGCTCCAATATTCCTCAAATATTCCATAAAAATCTCCATAAAGTTTCAGCTTGTTTGGAGTCGTGCAGAATAGGTGGCCTGACGTAGCTTTTCCAGGTCCAGATTTCCAGCTGCCGGAATTCTCCCTCTTTCTGTGTACCTTGCATATTATGAGAGAAAAGGCATTAGAATTACTCCAAAAACATTATTATGCATAAAACATCATAAATAACAGTAGGAAAACATGATGCAAAATGGACGTATCAACTCCCCCAAGCTTAGACCTCGCTTGTCCTCAAGCGAAAACCGAAATCGAAAAATATGTCCACATGCTTAGAGAGAGAGGTGTCGATAAAAACAAAATACGGACATAGAAGCATCATGTAGATTATTATAACAACAACAAATTTAAACATAAGACTTTTATCATAGACTCCCCATGAATAAGTGACAATTCATCACACAATTGAAGCATAAAGCATAAACTCTATTAGAAACCAACAAACTATGTTCTCAGTCAGCTTTGCAACTACAGTTCATCATCTCTTCAGGAAGGGTCACATATCGAGCCTTTAGGCAAGTCCACATACTCAACCATCATATAGTCTTCTATGATTGCTAACACTCACCGCATACACATGAGCAAAATGTTTCAACCGGACACATAGAAAGATGGGGGCTTATAGTTTTGCCTCCCAACGTATTCACCTCAAGGGTGATGTCGACAATAATAACGCAAGCCACCCATATTCAACTGGACATATGTGCCTAGATCTTTCCTCACCACATGATGCTTGCCAAAGGAGAAAATAAAAAGGAGTAGAGAGAAAAAACTTAGACTCTTGCATAAAACTAAAAGATAGGCCCTTCACAGAGGGAAGCAGAGGTTGCCATGCGCTTAATTGTTTGTATGCTCAACCCCTTAGTGCAAAAGAACGTCACGTTGTATTGCCCCTTGTGATGGCAACCTTTATTATGTTGTTTGTCGCTTTTATTCTTCACCATCACAAGTTTGTACAACGCTCAATTTTCTCTTACACTAAATGATCTCACACTTTTAGAAGCAATTTTTATTGCCTTATTGCACCGATGACAACTTACTTGAGGGATCTTGCTCAATCCCTAGGTAGGTATGGTGGACTCCTGAAAATAAGATTTGGGTTTAAGGGTTTTTGGATGCACAAGTAGTATCTCTACTTAGTGCAGAATTTTTGTGTGGCACCCCGGCTCAGAGAAACCGGAACGCCCCGTATTCCAGCCCAGAGATCAAGGAGAAGTCTTCTGGAATACGGCACTACTTAGCATAGAACAAATCAGCTCTTTATTGCAATCTATTGGGGTACAAGGGGATTACATCGGCACGGCGATGCTACGCCTGCCACGGTTGCTCTATGCAAGCAGCAGACATGACACAGCGGAATGACAACTGGCAGCGGAACAGCGACGACGGTGATGAACTCCACTCCGCAGGGACTCTGTCTGGAACGCTTATCCTAGCGCGCAAACAAGGGATCCACGGCAAACAAGCAATCATATCCGGCATGACCTGCAAACTGGCATGACACGCCAGGTCAGTACATTGAATGTACTTGCAAGCTCACAGCAACCAAAGCAATCAAGACAAACAATAGAATGGCAATTACAGGCTAACAAGGATTAACATGATACTATCAGATCAATCATAGCATGAACAAGATGATACAGCTAGAACAATACGAGCATGGCATAAACATATGAACATGATGATACTAGCATGCAACATGATGAAACTATCATGCACCAACTTACTCTATTCGGGTTACCTCGTAACCATCACCTGTATCACTTACCATCACAGATATCACACAATCATCTCAGGATCCAATCAATCTTGGTATTAACAATACCGTAGTAATCATTTATGACCACAAGGAGCTTGACTTTTACCCTTGACTCTTGCATAATATCCCCAAATATCCAACAAGTTGGTATTCACGATACCACAGTGATCCTCTCACGATCACATAAATATCAACCAACTTCTTTCATCATCGAACCGGGGTTGTTATTAATCAAACTATTATTATTACTGTTGACCCATAGTGTGACCGACATGAACTGGGCCCATTTCCACGGGCGTGGCTATCGATAGATTAAACACACACTCTGTAGAGGTTAGCACACTGTACCCACACACGGAACCCATGGTCTCGCACTCCCATACGTGCGGACACGGCGTTCCGACAAAACCGATCTACTGCTATGACACTCTCCTGGCCACTCCGACCAACTCCCCTTTGGGCTAAGTCCTGGGTGGCCCCGTGCCTACCAAAGGCACCAACGACCACCGTCGTGGCAAAACGGTCCCAAACAGGGACATGAGCTCAAAACCAAACATGGGCACACAAGGCTTATGTCGTCCTACCCGGCCAAGGTAGCGCCCGCGCATAACCTTCCCTCGCGGGAGGCACCGGCGAGAGGCATGACAATAGACCCAGTTAGGGCCTTCCCATAAGGCAAACGTGGTTGCACTGGTCAGCTCGATATGGTGGCACCATGACTCATCCAATAGTTATTCAAGTTCAATTTAATCCGGTTAAACTTGAATGCAATATGCTGAGCCATGACAAAATAACATGATACACTACAATGCATGAACATGATATCAAACGTAAGCATGGAGGTGCATCATAATTCACGAGCATAGCAACAACATTTAACCATTTATCCAGATGAGCATGGCATACTGACGAGCATGAATATCACAACTAGCACACTACTCATAGCATGACATGACACTAGCATCAACAATAATACCATGCAATAACGATGAAACTACCATGCAAGTATTTAAGCAACTAGATGTAAAGAAACATGCATAACGGCGGTACTCGGAACAGACGATAGTCCTGCACCGAAGACCATCACCAACATTGTACTACTACCAAACATGGTCCATCAGAAAGTAATACTAGAATGAAGAGCATAATACAGAGTGCAAGAAAACATAGCATGACGGTAAACACCGATCCATAAGCATAACCGAAATACCGACATTAGTAGCAAAACGAACAGGCAGTTATTAAAGATTCAAGTTGAAAACCAATGCTTCTGCATGGCTATCATGCAAATGGTGGTTGTGGCTTGCCTGAGGATGAAGAAGGCTCTGGGAAGATGTGCGGTGAAGCCGCGGAAAGAATCGCCGGAAAGGGTTCTCTCTTGGAGGGGGCTGATTAGGGGCAAGGGCAAAATGGTCATTTTCAGAATGTTGAAACATAGTGAAAATGGCACCAAAAGTTTGGGCTTGAAGAGACGAAGACGTGGGCATTGGTTTCACCTCAATCGGAGTTACGGTTGCGGAGTTATGAGGTGTTGAACACCAGGGACCAATCTGTGAATAAAACTTCAACAAACAAGTCCCCGGAGGCAAAAACTGAAAGCGCCTTCGGCTGAGTACGTTTTCTGAAAAGGGAAAACGTATTTTGATCTGGAGTTAAAGGGAATACGCTTTCCAGAGGGGAAAGCGCATTTTGGTTATAAGAAGGGAGAATACGCTTTCGAGAAACTGAAACGTATTCCTGCGAATACGCTTCCACTTACGTGACTAGGTAGAGGCGGGGCCGGCTCGCTTGATGCTGACGTTCGGGTCCCACGGGTAGTGGGGCCCGTCACTTATCCACGTAGGCCTCCGGGTCAACGCCTGTGTCACTGCCAGGGGGCCCATCGGACTTCTCTCTCTCCTCCTCGCTCCTTCCCTTCTTCCTCCTGACGCCGGCTCCAGAACAGAGGAGGCCGCGTGCGCCAGCAAGGAGCCCGGGTGGCACAAGCCACCATTGGAGGCGCTCCGGCCACCGGGGTGCTCGGGGAGGAGCGGCGCGTCCAGCTAGGCGGGGTACGGAGGGCGGGGAAGTTAGGGGAGCGCGTGGTCTAGGTCGGGGCGGACGGCGGCAATGGCGGGGCTCGGGCGACCTCGGGAGGATTGAGGAGCCGCGGAGAGGAGGGGCTGGGCGTCGGGGAGGCTCTAGGGGGTCTGGGAGTGAGATGAGGCCGCTGGTGAGGTCGGGGCACCTCAGGGTGGGCTTATATAGCCGTGGCAAGTCAGTTCGAGCTCGGGTGCCACCGCGGACGCGTGTCCGGCGCCGCAGACGCGTGTGCACGCGCATGAGCTCGAAGGTAGGCGACGAAGGAGGGAACGGACGAGAGTCTCACGGGGCGGAGGCGGCCAAGAGGCACGGGGAGGAGGCGGACAGAGGAGGAAGGCGACGGTCGGCTACAGCGCACCCGTGGACGCGCTCTATTCACGACGTAGACGGCTCATCGGGGAAGAGGACGGAGGGGGCAAGGGCTCCAGAGGGACGTCGACATCACGGGGAAGCCTCTGGACATAGCTTGGCGACGAGGGGACAAGCGCGCATCGAGGGAGAAGAAGACAGAGGCGCTAGAGCGCGAGAAACGCCATGCCAAAACGGTGGTCACCACTGTGACCGGCAAGGAGGGGACGCGAGAGGCTACAGCGAGCTGTCTAGTGACTAGTCCCTGCATAATAGCGGCCGAGGGGGTTGATGGATCACGCAGAAGTGCCAAGGAGAAGAGTGTGGCATCGTCTGAAGTTTTCTGTATCAGTTTTGGATGAGCACTGGTGATCAACAGGAAAGGGCTTGGAGCCAAATGAGTTGTGTGGGGTGTTTAGATTAGGAAGGACTACAGTCCTGTGAAGTTTGACGTGATTTGGACCAATGCTTAATCTAGTTGCTTTGCAACTGCATAAATTGACCCAGAATAGAGATGATGATGGTGCACTCAAATGGAGAAGCCACTTGAGCTGAAATTTGGCAAGGCAGGGTTATGTGGCCATATGAAGATGCTGTAGAAGTTTCATACCAAATGGACATGCCAAAATAGTACTTGCTTCACAAACATCTCCTCTGGACAAAAACTAGAAATAATTTTGGTGATCAAATGCCTTAAGCAAATGATCCCAAATTTGGTGGAGAGATGTTATATGGGTAGGATCATGATCTAGTAATTTATCAGACTTAATGAAGCAGTTTAAAATATACTTGCTTCACAACCTGGAAATGTTGCCAGAAACAAAGATTTGGTCATGTGCTCACATAGATCATAGAATAGGGCTGAAAATTGGAGGAGGGAAATTATATGAGCACATGAAGGAGTGTGCAAAATTTCAACTTATTTGGATAACCCTAGCTAGCACTTCCTTCACAAAGGCTTCCCTCAGACAGGAACTTTGAAAAATCACTGAGGAAGCTTGGCTAGGCAAATAAAGTTGAATGTTTGGCATAGGTCAATTATTTGGACATGAAAAGGTGTCCAAGAAGTTTGAGGTCAATTGGGCAAAGGAAAATAGCACTTGCTTCACAATGTGCCATTTAGGGCAGAATAGGAAATGAATTATTTGAGCATGATGATAAACATGGCAAATGAAATAATTTGCCATATTTGAGGAAGATATGACCCAAACAATTTATGGGAATTATTTGGGAATTTTAGGAGTGATGGAAATATAGGTTGCTTCACAACCTAGGGCAATTAGGGTTATTCCTTTAATAGAAAAGGAATATCCCCAATAAAAAGAATATTGGGATTTGGGCTAGGATGAAAATGGAAAGGTCTAGGGAAGGATATGAGGATGACAAGCCACTCTGGAAAGAAAGAAGAGGGCATCTTCTTGAGTTTCCAGACCACATAGCCACGGAAAAAGAAAACTCAAGCAAAAATCTCAGAAAAAACAAATGAAAAAGAAAGGGCCAAAAATCAGGCTGTGACAAACCTTCCCCCCTTAAAGAAATCTCGTCCTCGAGATTTGGTTGCTCAAGGAACAAGTATGAATATACTGACTTAAGGAAACCGTTTCCAACTCGGGTATCCTTTTTCCTTTGTTGATTGTTCACATTAAGTTCTTCATCGACCTTACCTGACTGGTTCTGCGGCGGTTGCTTCACTGTATCCATATCCTGACAGATCTTACCTCACATTTTCCTGCTTATACTAGCTCCAATTCTGCTCATATCTGCGGACTTATCTGAGATTTCCCATGTCTGAAATATATGTCTGTTTCACAAATCCGAGGGTGATTTCTGATTGTTGTGTCTGTGCTGACAACTGTCCATGAATTGGTGATCAGATTTTCTTGATGAACACCCAAGCTTTGACTCCTTGCATAGGGTTCCTCCACTAAATGCAAATCCCTCGGGTTCCAAACAGTGAGTTGAGGCATAATCGTTTTGCTGACCGATTCTGGCTTATCTCAGGAATTTTCTGAACCATCCTGACTGGCTCCGCTGTCTTGAGTCTCAGATTCATACCAAATATTTGATAGTCGCCCGTCGTTGCCAGCATAAGGGGTATGGCCTCATATGATAATATCCCCATCCTTGACTGATGGTGGTTCAAAATTGAGTAGACTCCTTAGGTGAATATCCATGGCGGTCGATCCTGACTCAGACTGTCCGGGGTATCTGCACCATGTGAATCATGCAACAATTATCAGTCTGGCTCGTTCATTACTGTTTTCCTTGCCTGGATCCTTGGGTGAAGGAGCGGGATCATATTGCTTCTTCGTGTGACCATAGGTTATGTCGGTTGCAATATTCTGACAGGCGTACTTTTATCCTCATCTCCTGACATGGTAGCATCATTCCCATTGCAGGTTCATCGTCTCTCAAGTTTTAACCGTAGGAAAATGATCATCTGAACCCTTGCAAGAAATCGGCAAATAAATCAGTAGCCACCAGAACGGTCTTTACAACTCAGATCTGGGACATTACTGAAGTAACTCAACCATGGCTCAAGACGGCCAAAAAGCGGCTCAGAGCAGGAGACCGTGTTGATAAGAAGAAAGTGACAGTTCCATAAGACGGCCGAAAAGTAGCTCAGAGCAAAGGGCCACTGTCAAAAAGAAACTCAACAGCTGTACGAGATGGCCGAAAAGAAGCTCAGAACTCGTGATAGTTGTTGAATAGAGAAATATAAAGTCAGCATCCACCCTGAATGGCCAAAAACGGCTTAGAACACAGGCGTGGTGCCGTTACCAGAGAAAAGAAGACAAGGGCTCATCAGGATCATATTCCAGGTTCACCGGTACTTGTACAGAGCTCAGTGTTGTCGTCAATCCTCATGGTCCTTTGTCACACTGAGGTGTATATCTGGCTTCCTTCACATATATCTGAGATTCTGATTCCCGAGGCAGACTTGTGTTCTGACTGATTCTTGCTTCTGACCAACTGTTGCGGATCTAATTCTGCCATCTGCTGTCAATTCACAATGTACTATCGTGCATCAGTGTCGTACTGAGGACGGTTGGATGGCTTATGCTGGAAACCATCGAGAGTATCTTGCTGAGGAAGACTGGGTTTCGTGCTGCAGAAGCTTCTCATTGTGAGGTGTGAAGTGATTACCATATATATCCACCATCTTAATATTTCCTCTGTTGATTTCTTGCATGAAACATGATTTGCTGGACCATCCTCCTTTTTGAATATATGGCACATCCTTGCTTTCTCCCAGGCATTTCAAAATCATCCTCAACGAAGAATCAAACCTTGTATCTGAACCATACCTTTAACTAAAATTGCACTGTTGGTCTTGCACATAGCTTATCTTCTTGCTGATCTGATCATTTGTGTCATGAAAAGTGCACACTGAGGCAAACTTGATTATCCGTACTGTTGTAAGGAGTGCATGCTAATGCAAACATGATACTGACAGTCCATCCAGGATTCCTTTTCCATTCAGACGAGATATTCCAAATTTCGCTGCAGTCTGCTGATAACTTCATGTCGTTTGTCTGAGCTTCCAAGTATTTGAATTCCTTACCGATTCTTCAGGTGCGGTGTCGGTTGACGAGCAACTTTAATAAGGGGAAAATTTTGTAACACCGAAGGCCCAAAGAAAGAAACAAAAGAAATGACGAAAACAAAAGCACACAAGCATACAAATAAAAAAAATCAAGCAACATCACATATTACTGCTACTCACACAATAATATGCATGCATATCTAAGCACACAAGTCTCGCGGAAACTACGGTATTGCGGTCTATTATGCTGTGACGGTGTGCACGAAAGTGAATCTGCGTGTGGAAGGAATTGGTGCAACCAAGGCTACACCAAGCGCTGGCTGAACTTCGGTTGCAACTGGATGAATAGACAGGTGAGGGCGGACTTGGCGATCATGTAGCGGGACACAAGGTCATGACCACATCATCATCAAGCGTACGAAGGAAATCGTACACATCCAAAGAATGGGATGACAGGGCAATATAGGGGAGGAAAAACAAGGCTTGATGGCATTGCCCTTTTCTGATAACAAATATCAGTAAGGGTTGCCGAAGGGACGAGATGGATGGCACGATTCAGGATAGAGACAAGTCTCTCACCGAAATAATACGGGTGGGTAGTGGAAAGATATCGACGCGATACCTGAGCATAACTCCTGCAAATGGTGTCTGGAACACTTGGCACCAGGGCATCACTCTGCTGGGACAGAGATAATGCCGAACACCAAAGAGCAGGCATGCTAAGAAGGAGGGTGCAGGTAGTGGATCGAAACTGATGCCACCTATACTCACAGGATTAACCGTTAGTGACTAAATAACCTATATGCATGCTATGCAACAAACAAATGCAGCAATCAAGTGCAACAAACCACCCAGACTCTATACTACCGCATTCTAACATTCGCGCGGGCTAGGGCATCCTACAGCCAGACCTGCTCTGATACCAAGCCTGTGGCACCCCGGCTCAGAGAAACCGGAACGCCCCGTATTCCAGACCAGAGATCGAGGAGAAGTCTTCTGGAATACGGCACTGCATAGCATAGAACAAATCAGCTCTTTATTGCAATCTATTGGGGTACAAGGGGATTACATCGGCACGGCGACGCTACGCCTGCCACGGTTGCACTATGAAAGCAGCAGAACAACACGACGCAGCGGAATGACTACTGGGAGCAGAACAACGACGATGGTGATGAACTCCACTCCGCAGGGACTCTGTCTGGAACGCTTATCCTAGCGCGCAAACAAGGGATCCACGGCAAACAAGAAATCATATCCGGCGTGACCTGCAAACTGGCATGACATGCCAGGTCAGTACATTGAATGTACTTGCAAGCTCACATCAACCAAAGCAATCAAGACAAACAATAGCATGGCAATTACAGGTTAGCAAGGATTAACATGATACTATCAGATCAATCATAGCATGAACAAGATGATACATCTAGAACAATACGAGCATGGCATAAACATATGAACATGATGATACTAGCATGCAACATGATGAAACTATCATGCACCAACTTACTCTGTTCGGGTTACCTCGTAACCATCACCTGTATCGCTTACCATCACGGATATCACACAATTATCTCAGGATCCAATCAATCTTGGTATTAACAATACCGTAGTAATCATTTATGACCACAAGGAGCTTGACTTTTACCCTTGACTCTTGCATAACATCCCCAAATATCCAACAAGTTGGTATTCAGGATACCACAGTGATCCTCTCACGATCACATAAATATCAACCAACTTCTTTCATCATCGAACCGGGGTTGTTATTAATCACATTATTATTATTACTGTTGACCCATAGTGTGACCGACACGAACTGGGCCCATATCCACGGGCGCGGCTATCGATAGATTAAACACACACTCTGGAGAGGTTAGCACACTGTACCCACACCACGGAACCCATGGTCTCGCACTCCCATACGTGCGGACACGGTGTTCCGACAAAACCGATCTACTGCCATGACACTCTCCCGGCCACTCCGACCAACTCCCCTTTGGGCTAAGTCCTGGGTGGCCCCGTGCCTACTGATACGTCCATTTTGCATCATGCTTTTATATCGATATTTATTGCATTATGGGCTATTATTACACATTATGTCATAATACTTATGCCTATTCCCTCTTATTTTACAAGGTTTACATAAGGAGGGAGAATGCCGGCAGCTGGAATTCTGGGCTGGAAAAGGAGCAAATATTAGAGACCTATTCTGCACAACTCCAAAAGTCCTGAAACTCCACGGAAGTTATTTTTGGAAATAATGAAAAATACTGAGCGGAAGAAATACCAGAGGGGGCCCACACCCTGGCCACGAGGGTGGGGGCGCGCCCTACCCCCCTGGGTGCGCCCCCTGCCTCGTGGGCCCTCTGTTGGCCCTCCGGTGCCCATCTTCTGCTATATGAAGTCTTTCATCCGAAGAAAAATCATAAGCAAGCTTTCGGGACGAGACTCCGCCGCCACGAGGCGGAACCTTGGCGGAACCAATCTAGGGCTCCGGCAGAGCTGTTCTGCCGGGGACACTTCCCTCCGGGAGGGGGAAATCATCGCCATCGTCATCACCAACGCTCCTCTCATCGGGAGAGGGCAATCTCCATCAACATCTTCACCAGCACCATCTCTTCTCAAACCCTAGCTCATCTCTTGTATCCAATTCTTGTCTCTAAGTACGGGATTGGTACCTGTAGGTTGCTAGTAGTGTTGATTACTCCTTGTAGTTGATGCTAGTCGGTTTATTTGGTGGAAGATCATATGTTCAGATCCTATATGCATATTAATACCCCTCTGATTATGAACATGAATATGCTTTGTGAGTAGTTATGTTTGTTCCTGAGGACATGGGAGAAGTCTTGCTATTAGTAGTCATGTGAATTTGGTATTCGTTCGATATTTTGATGAGATGTATGTTGTCTCTCCTCTAGTGGTGTTATGTGAACGTCGACTACATGACACTTCACCATTATTTGGGCCTAGAGGAAGGCATTGGGAAGTAATAAGTAGATGATGGGTTGCTAGAGTGAGAGAAGCTTAAACCCTAGTTTATGCGTTGCTTCGTAAGGGGCTGATTTGGATCCATATGTTTCATGCTATGGTTAGGTTTACCATAATACTTCTTTTGTAGTTGCAGATGCTATGGTTAGGTTTACCTTAATACTTCTTTTGTAGTTTCATGCCATGTGTCCTCGGGAGCGCTTTTCTCTATATAACAGTTTGTCCAGGCTTGTCCTTTTGCTACAAAAAGGATTGGGCCACCTTGCTGCACTTTATTTACTTTTGTTACTTGTTGCTCGTTACAAATTATCTTATCACAAAACTATCTGTTACCTATAATTTCAGTGCTTGCAGAGAATGCCTTGCTGAAAACCGCTTATCATTTCCTTCTCCTCCTCGTTGGGTTCAACACTCTTACTTATCGAAAGGACTACGATAGATCCCCTATACTTGTGGGTCATCAAGACTCTTTTCTGGCGCCGTTGCCGGGGACTGAAGTGCCTTTGGTAGGTGGAATTTGGTAAGGAAAAATTTATATAGTGTGCTGAAATTTATTATCACTTGTTACTATGGAAAGTAATCCTCTGAGGGGCTTATTCGGGGTATCTTCACCCCGACCAGTAGAGCAAAGAGTTGCTCCTCAACCTACTGAACCTACTGAAAATGAAAATGTCTACTTTGAAATTCCTTCGGGTATGATAGAAAAACTGCTAGCTAATCCTTTTGTAGGAGATGGAACATTACATCCTGATGAGCACCTAATATATGTGGATGAAGTTTGTGGATTATTTAAGCTTACAGGTATGCCCGATGATGTTATAAAGAAGAAGTTCTTCCCTTTATCTTTGAAGGGAGATGCAATGACATGGTATAGGCTATGTGATGATATGGGATCATGGAACTACAAACGATTGAAATTGGAATTTCATCAGAAGTTTTATCCTATGCATCTTATTCATCATGATCGCAACTATATATATAATTTTTGGCCTCGCGAAGGAGAAAGCATCGCTCAACCTTGGGGGAGGCTTAAGTCAATGTTATATTCATGGCCCAATCATGAGCTCTCAAGAGAAATGATTATTCAAAAATTTTATGCTCGGCTTTCTGATAACAATCGCACCATGCTCGATAATTCTTGTGCTGGCTCTTTTATGATGAAGACTATTGAATTCAAATGGGATTTATTGGAAAGAATTAAACGCAACTCTGAAGATTGGGATCTCGACGAAGGTACGGAGTCAGGTATGACACCTAAGTTTGATTGTGTTAAATCTTTTATGGATACCGATGTTTTCCGTAAATTTAGTACTAAATATGGACTTGACTCTGAGATAGTAGCTTATTTCTATGAATCTTTTGCTACTCATGTTGATCTCCCTAAGGAGAAGTGGTTTAAATATCATCCTCCCTTAGAAGTAAAAGTAGCTGCACCTATTAAAGTTGAAGAAAAGACTATCACTTATAATGATCCTATTGTTCCTACTGCTTATGTTGAGAAACCACCTTTCCCTGTTAGAATAATGGATCATGCTAAAGCTTCAACTGTGGTTCGTAAAAGCAATATTAGAACTTATACACCTCCTGAGAAAGCTAAAGTTGAACCTAATATTGCTATTGTTAAAGATCTCTTGGCTGATAATATTGATGGGCATGTTATTTATTTCTGTGATGAGACTGCTAGAATTGCTAAACCTTGTGCTAAAGATAAACATAGACCTGTGGTAGGCATGCCTGTTATTTCTGTTAAAGTAGGAGATCATTGTTATCATGGCTTGTGTTATATGGGTGCTAGTGCTAGTGCAATACCTATTGACTTATACAAAGAAATTATGCATGATATTGCACCTACTGAGTTAGAAGAAATTGATGTCACAATTAAACTTCCCAATAGAGATACTATATCACCAATTGGAATTGTAAGAGATGTTGAAGTCTTGTGTGGGAAAACTAAATATCTACTAATTTTCTTGTTCTTGGATCCCCACAAGATAGCTTATGTCCCATTATATTTGGTAGACCCTTCTTAAACACTGTTAATGCCAAGATAGACTGCAAAAAGGATGTCGTTACCATTGGTCTAGGTGATATGTCTCATGAGTTTAACTTTTCTAAATTTCGTAGACAACACCGTGAAGAGGAATTGCCTAGTAAAGATGAAATTATTGGTCTTGCTTCTATTGCCGTACCTCCTAGTGATCCTTTAGAACAATATTTGCTAGACCATGAAAATGATATGTTTATGAATGAAAGAAGGGGAATAGATGAAGTGTTCTTTAAACAGGGACCTATTTTGAAACACAATTTGCCTGTTGAAATCCTAGGGGATCCTCCTCCACCCAAGGGTGATCCCGTGTTTGAGCTTAAACAGTTGCCTGATACTCTTAAATATGCTTATCTTGATGAAAAGAAGATATATCCTATTATTATTAGGGCTAACCTTTCAGAGAAGGAGGAAGAAAAATTATTGAAACTCTGAAGAAGCACCGTGCTGCTATTGGATATACTCTTGATGATCTTAAGGGCATTAGTCCCACTCTATGCCAACACAAAATAAATTTGGAGAAAGATGCCAAACCAGTTATTGATCATCAACGATGGCTGAATCCTAAAATGAAAGAAGTGGTAAGAAAGAAAATACTAAAGCTCCTTGAGGCAGGTATAATCTATCCCGTTGCTGATAGTCAGTGGGTAAGTCCTGTCCATTGTGTCCCTAAGAAGGGAGGTATTACTGTCGTTCCTAATGATAAAGATGAATTGATTCCACAAAGAATTATTACAGGTTATAGGATGGTAATTGATTTCCGCAAATTAAATAAAGCTACTAAAAAAGATCATTACCCCTTACCTTTTATTGATCAAATGCTAGAAAGATTATCCAAACATACACATTTTTGCTTTCTAGATGGTTATTCTGGTTTCTCTCAAATACCTGTGTCAGCTGATGATCAAGCTAAGACCACTTTTACTTGCCCTTTCGGTACTTTTGCTTATAGACGTATGCCTTTTGGTTTATGTAAAGCACCTGCTACCTTTCAAAGATGCATGATCGCTATATTCTCTGACTTTTGTGAAAAGATTTGTGAGGTTTTCATGGACGATTTCTCCATTTATGGATCCTCTTTTTATGATTGCTTGAGCAACCTTGATCGAGTTTTGCAGAGATGTGAAGAAACTAATCTTGTCTTGAACTAGGAAAAGTGCCACTTTATGGTTAATGAAGGTATTGTCTTGGGGCATAAAATTTCGGAAAGAGGTATTGAAGTTGATAAACCTAAAGTTGATGCTATTGAGAAGATGCCATGTCCCAAGGACATCAAAGGTATAAGAAGTTTTCTTGGTCACGCCGGATTTTATAGGAGGTTCATTAAGGACTTCTCAAAAATTTCTCGGCCTCTGACTAATATATTGCAAAAAGATATACCATTTGTCTTCGATGATGATTGTGTAGAAGCATTTGAAATACTTAAGAAAGCATTAATCTCTGCACCTATCATTCAGTCACCTGATTGGAATTTACCATTTGAAATTATGTGTGATGCTAGCAATTATGTTGTAGGTGCTGTTCTAGGGCAAAGAGTTGATAAGAAATTAAATGTTATTCAATATGCTAGTAAGACTCTAGACAGTGCTCAGAGAAATTATGCTACTACTGAAAATTAATTCTTAGCAATTGTATTTGCTTGTGATAAGTTCAGACCTTATATTGTTGATTCTAAAGTAACTATTCACACAGATCATGCTGCTATTAAATATCTTATGGAAAAGAAAGATGCTAAACCTAGACTTATTAGATGGGTCCTCTTGCTACAAGAATTTGATTTGCATATTGTTGATAGAAAGGGAGCTGAGAACCCCGTTGCAGACAACTTGTCTAAGTTAGAAAATGTTCTTGATGACCCACTACCTATTGATGATAGTTTTCCTGATGAACAATTAAATGTCATAAATGCTTCTCGTACTGCTCCATGGTATGCTGACTATGCTAATTACATTGTTGCTAAATTTATACCACCTAGTTTCAGATACCAGCAAAAGAAAAAGTTTTTCTATGATTTGAGACATTACTTCTGGGATGACCCGCATCTTTATAAAGAAGGAGTAGATGGTGTTATTAGACGTTGTGTGCCTGAGCATGAACAGGAACAGATCCTACGCAAGTGTCACTCCGAGGCTTATGGAGGACACCATGCTGGAGATAGAACTGCACATAAGGTATTGCAATCCGGTTTTTATTGGCCTACTCTCTTCAAGGATGCCCGTAAGTTTGTCTTATCTTGTGATGAATGTCAAAGAATTGGTAATATTAGTAGACGTCAAGAAATGCCTATGAATTATTCACTTGTTATTGAACCATTCGATGTTTGGGGCTTTGATTATATGGGACCGTGTCCTGCCTCTAATGGGTATACTCATATTTTAGTTGCTGTTGATTACGTTACTAAGTGGGTAGAAGCTATTCCAACTAGTAGTGCTGATCATAACACTTCTATTAAGATGCTTAAAGAAGTTATTTTTCCGAGGTTTGGAGTCCCTAGATATTTAATGACTGATGGTGGTTCACATTTTATTCATGGTGCCTTTCGTAAAATGCTTGCTAAGTATGATGTTAATCATAGAATTGCATCTCCTTATCACCCACAGTCTAGTGGTCAAGTAGAATTGAGCAATAGAGAGCTCAAATTAATTTTGCAAAAGACTGATAATAGATCTAGAAAGATTGGTCCAAGAAACTGGATGATGCATTATGGGCCTATAGAACTGCATATAAAAATCCTATGGGTATGTCTCCGTATAAAATGGTTTATGGAAAAGCATGTCACTTACCCCTGGAACTAGAACATAAGGCATATTGGGCCATTAAAGAGCTCAACTATGATTTCAAACTTGCCGGTGAGAAGAGGTTATTTGACATTAGCTCACTTCATGAATGGATAACCCAAGCCTATGAGAATGTCAAATTGTTTAAAGAAAAAGTTAAAACATGGCGTGACAAAAGAATACAAAAGCGTGAGTTTAATGTAGGTGATTATGTATTGTTATACAACTCTCGTTTAAGATTTTTTGCAGGAAAACTTCTCTCTAAATGGGAAGGTCCTTACGTTATCGAGGAGGTCTATCGTTCCGGTGCCATAAAAATCAACAACTTTGAAGGCACAAATCCGAAGGTGGTGAACGGTCAAAGAATCAAATATTATATCTCAGGTAATCCCATAAATCTTGAAACCGTAACACCGGAGGAATACATAAGAGACACTTTCCAGAACGTTTCAGACTCCGAAAAGGAATAGGTACATGGTATGGTAAGTAAACCGACTCCAAAACAGTTCTAATGACAATTTTTCTCCGTTTTCAAATATTTAGAAAAATAGAAAAATAAGAAGCAGTCTGGGAAGGACACGAGGGCTCCACGAGGGTGGATGGCGCGCTCTACCCCCCTGGGCACGCCCCCTACCTCGTGGGCACCTCGTGCGCTCTCCAGACTCCGTTTTCTTGCACGTTGTGTATTTTGGTCGGTAAAAATTCATTATATATTCTCCCGAAGGTTTTGACCACCGTATCACGCAATTATCCTCTGTTCTTGTTTCGAGCTGTTTTCTGTCAGGGTTGTCAAGGCCAGGCATCATGTTGTCCCCCTCCCCCAACAATGGTGACAACGATGCTTGGCTAATGAAGATAGAGCTGAAGAGGGAAGAACCCATGGAGATCAACAAGGATGAAGGGATCAGGAAGGCCACCGAGGACCAAGTTCCGGCAATAGAAGACATCCTTCAACGTGATAACAATCTTCTTACCCCAACTGAGATCGAAGCTTTCAAGATGATTGAGTTAGCTCGTATACAAAACAAGTATCTCACACGTGAAAATATTTTGTTGAAGGAGCATATCACCTCACTCAAGGGCATTATCCGCAAGCTGGAGGACCTCTTACGCTCGATGTGCGACTGTCCATCATCACCTCCACCTTCCTCACCAGCAAGAGATATAATCACATGGGTATGGGCACTCCCCTTGGCAACTGCCAAGCTTGGGGGAGGTGCCCCGGTATCGTATCACCATCGCACTCCTATCTTTACCGTTTTTCTTAGTTCAATCCTTTTGGTATTATCTTGATCTAGTAGAATAAAGTTTTTGGTACGATCAAGTTGTGAGTTTTGCTTTATGATCTTTCTATGTAATCGAGTCCGTGAGCTATATATAATAAATATTAGTGTTGAGTCAAGGGCTTGATTATCTTGCTATGATCTTGAGGGAATAAAAGAAAGAAAGAAAAAAAATAAAAAAAAGTAACAAAGAGATCGTATACAACATCGATGATTTAAAGGAGGAAATTGCTCTTCTCAATTACAACATGAAGAAGCTGAAAGCACAATTGTCATCATCACTACCATCCCCTTCGCCAGCAAAAGAGATATAATCACATGGGTATGGGCACTCCCCTTGGCAACTGCCAAGCTTGGGGGAGGTGCCCCGGTATCATATCACCATCACACTCCTATCTTTACCGTTTTTCTTAGTTCGATCCTTTTAGTAATATCTTGACCTAGTAGAATAAAGTTTTTGGTATGATCTAGTTTTGAGTTTTGCTTTATGACCCCTCTATGTAATTGAGTCCGTGAGCTATATAATAAAGATTAGTGTTGAGTCAAGGGCTTGATTATTTTGCTATGATCTTGAGTGAATAAAAGAAAAAGAAAGAATAAAAAGAAATAAAAAGAGATCATATTGATCTTATGGAGAGTAATGACTTCACATAGAAAGAGTATGATGATTAAAAGTTGTTGAGAGTTGACAAACATGGTTTTGGTCATCGTTGCAATTAATAGGAAGTAATAAAGAAAGAGAGGTTTCACATATAAATATACTTTCTTGGACATCTTTTATGATTGTGAGCACTCATTAAAATATGACATGCTAAAGAGTTGATGTTGGACAAGGAAGACAACGTAATGGGTTATGTTTTCTTATATCTAAAATAAAGTATATTGTTATGGATCATCCAACATGTTGAGCTTGCCTTTCCCCCTCATGCTAGCCAAATTCTTTGCACCAAGTAGAGATACTACTTGTGCTTCCAAAAACCCTTAAACCCAGTTTTGCCATGAGAGTCCACCATATCTACCTATGGATTGAGTAAGATCCTTCAAGTAAGTTGTCATCGATGCAAGCAATAAAAATTGCTCTCTAAATATGTATGATTGATTAGTGTGGAGGAAATAAGCTTTATACGATCTTGTGATGTGGAAGAAATAAAAGCGACGGACTGCATAATAAAGGTCCATATCACAAGTGGCAATATAAAGTGACGTTCTTTCGCATTAAGATTTTGTGCATCCAACCCTGAAAGCGCATGGCAACCTCTACTTCCCTCTGCGAAGGGCCTATCTTTTACTTTTATCTTCTACCTTATGCAAGAGTCATGGTGATCTTCCCCTTTCCTTTTTACATTTTATCCTTTGGCAAGCACAGTGTGTTGGAAAGATCCTAACATATATATATATATATCTAATTGGATGTAAGTTAGCATGAACTATTATTGTTGACATTACCCTTGAGGTAAAAGTTGGGAGGCGAAACTATAAGCCCCTATCTTTCTCTGTGTCCGATTAAAACTCCGTAACCACAAGTATTGCGTGAGTGTTAGCAATTGTGAAAGACTAAATGATAGTTGAGTATGTGGACTTGCTGAAAAGCTCTGACATATACTCTTTATGAGGTTATGATAAATTGCAATTGCTTCAATGACTGAGATTATAGTTTGTTAGTTCTCAATAAAGTTTCTGATTCATACTTTGCATTGTGAATAGATTATTACTTAAGCATAAGAAATCATATGTGTTGGGGAACGTAGCAGAAATTTAAAATTTTCTACGTATCACCAAGATCAATCTATGGAGTCATCTAGCAACGAGAGAGAGGGGAGTGCATCTACATACCCTTGTAGATCGCGCGCGGAAGCGTTCAAGAGAACGGGGTTGATGGAGTCGTACTCATCGTGATCCAAATCACCGATGATCCTAGCGCCGAACGGACGGCACCTCCGCGTTCAACACATGTACGGAGCGAGGATGTCTCCTCCTTCTTGATCCAGCAAGGGGGGAGGAGAAGTTGATGGAGATCCAGCAGCACGACGGCGTGCTGGTGGAAGTAGCGGGATCCCGGCAGGGCTTCGCCAAGCGCAAGCGGGGAGGAAGAGGTGTCACGGGAGGGAGGGAGGCGCCAGGGCTTGGGGTGCTGCTCCCATGCGCCTCCCCACTATATATAGGGGTGGAGGGGGCTGGTTTCTTGCCCTCCAAGTCCATTGGGGCGTTGGCAAAGGTGGGGGAAAGAAATCCCATCATTTCCCTTCCCCACCGATTGTTATCCCCCCTTTTTAGGGATCTTGATCTTATCCCTTCGGGATATGATCTTATTCCTTCTAAGGTGGGATCTTGGTGCGCCTTGACCAGGGGTGTGGGGCCTTGCCCCCACTACCCACGTTCATGTGGGTCCCCCCATGCAGGTGGGCCCCACTTCAGAACCTTCTAGAACCTTCCCGGTACAATACCGAAAAATCCCGAACATTTTCCGGTGGCCAAAATAGGACTTCCCATATATAAATCTTTACCTCCGGACCATTCCGGAACTCCTCGTGACGTCCGGGATCTCATCCGGGACTCCGAACAACTTTCGGTTAACCGCATACTAATATCTCTACAACTCTAGCGTCACCGAACCTTAAATGTGTAGACCCTACGGGTTCGGGAGACATGCAGACATGACCGAGACGACTCTCCGGTCAATAACCAACAGCGGGATCTGGATACCCATGTTGGCTCCCACATGTTCCACGATGACCTCATCGGATGAACCACGATGTCGAGGATTCAATCAATCCCGTATACAATTCCCTTTGTCAATGGGTACGTTACTTGCCCGAGATTCGATCGTCGGTATCCCAATACCTTGTTCAATCTCGTTACTGGCAAGTCACTTTACTCGTACTGTAACGCATGATACCGTGGCTAACTCCTTAGTCACATTGAGCTCATTATGATGATGCATTACTGAGTGGGCCCAGAGATACCTCTCCGTCATACGGAGTGACAAATCCCAGTCTCGATTCGTGCCAACCCAACAGACACTTTCGGAGATACTTGTAGTGCACCTTTATAGCCACCCAGTTACGTTGTGACGTTTGGTACACCCAAAGCATTCCTATGGTATCTGGGAGTTGCACAATCTCATGGTCTAAGGAAATGATACTTGACATTAGAAAAGCTCTAGCAAACGAACTACACGATCTTGTGCTATGCTTAGGATTGGGTCTTGTCCATCACATCATTCTCCTAATGATGTGATCCCGTTATCAATGACATCCAATGTCCATGGTCAGGAAACCATAAACATCTATTGATCAACGAGCTAGTCAACTAGAGGCTTACTAGGGACATGTTGTGGTCTATGTATTCACACATGTATTACGGTTTCCAGTTAATACAATTATAGCATGAACAACAGACAATTATCATGAACAAGGAAATACAATAATAACCATTTTATTATTGCCTCTAGGGCATATTTCCAACAATATGACATTATCCATATATGTTGTTGTTATGGGAATAATCATGATGCCGTCATGTCCGTATTTTATTTTATCGACACCTCTACCTCTAAACATGTGGACATATTTATCGTTATCGGCTTCCGCTTGAGGACAAGCGAGGTCTAATTACGTCCATTTTGCATCATGCTTTTATATCGATATTTATTGCATTATGGGCAGTTATGACACATTATGTCACAATACTTATGCCTATTCTCTCTTATTTTACAAGGTTTATATAAGGACGGAGAATGCCGGCAGCTGGAATTCTGAGCTGGAAAAGGAGCAAATATTAGAGACCTATTCTGCAAAACTCCAAAAGTCCTGAAACTCCACGGAAGTTATTTTTGGAAATAATGAAAAATACTAAGCGGAAGAAATACCAGAGGGGGCCCACACCCTGGCCACGAGGGTGGGGGCGCGCCCCCTGCCTCGTGGGCCCCCTATTGGCCCTCCGGTGCCCATCTTCTGCTATATGAAGTCTTTCGTCCGAAGAAAAATCAGAAGCAAGATTTCGGGACGAGACTCTGCCGCCACGAGGCGGAACCAATCTAGGGCTCTGGCGGAGCTGTTCTGCCGGGGACACGTCCCTCCAGGAGGGGGAAATCATCGCCATCGTCATCACCAACAGTCCTCTCATTGGGAGGGGGCCAATCTCCATCAGCACATTCACCAGCACCATCTCCTCTCAAACCCTAGTTCATCTCTTGTATCCAATTCTTGTCTCTAAGTCTGGGATTGGTACCTGTAGGTTGCTAGTAGTGTAGATTACTCCTTGTAGTTGATGCTAGTTGGTCTATTTGGTGGAAGATCATATTTTCAGATCCATTATGCATATTAATACCCCACTGATTATGAACATGAATATGCTTTGTGAGTAGTTACGTTTGTTCCTGAGGACATGGGAGAAGTCTTTCTATTAGTAGTCATGTGAATTTGGTATCCGTTCGATATTTTGATGAGATGTATGTTGTCTCTCCTCTAGTGGTGTTACGTGAACGTTGACTACATGACACTTCACCATTATTTGGGCCTAGAGGAAGGCATTGGGAAGTAATAAGTAGATGATGGGTTGCTAGAGTGACAGAAGCTTAAACCCTAGTTTATGCGTTGCTTCGTAAGGGGCTGATTTGGATCCATATGTTTCATGCTATGGTTAGGTTTACCTTAATACTTCTTTTGTAGTTGCGGATGCTTGCAATAGGAGTTAATCATAAGTGGGATGCTTGTCCAAGTAAGGACAGCACCCAAGCACCGGTCTACCCACATATCAAAGTATCAAAGTACCGAACGTGAATCATATGAACGTGATGAAAACTAGCTTGACGATAATTCCCATGTGTCCTCGGGAGCGCTTTTCTCTATATAAGAGTTTGTCCAGGCTTGTCCTTTTGCTACAAAAAGGATTGGGCCACCTTGCTGCACTTTATTTACTTTTATTACCTGTTGCTCGCTACAAATTATCTTATCACAAAACTATCTGTTACCTATAATTTCAGTGCTTGCAGAGAATACCTTGCTGAAAACCGCTTATCATTTCCTTCTGCTCCTCGTTGGGTTCGACACTCTTACTTATCGAAAGGACTACGATAGATCCCCTATACTTGTGGGTCATCACCTACCAAAGGCACCAACGGCCACCGTCGTGGCAAAACGGTCCCAAATGGGGACATGATCTCAAAACCAAACATGGGCACACAAGGCTTATGCCGTCCTACCCGGCCAAGGTAGCGCCCGCGCATAACCTTCCCTCGTGGGAGGCACCGGCGAGAGGCATGACAATAGACCCAGTTAGGGCCTTCCCATAAGGCAAACGTGGTTGCACTGGTCAGCTCGATATGGTGGCACCATGACTCAGCCAAGAATTGTTCAAGTTCAATTTAATCCGGTTAAACTTGAATGCAATATGCAGAGCCATGACAAAATAACATGATACACTACAATGCATGAACATGATATCAAACGTAAGCATGGAGGTGCATCATAATCCACGAGCATAACAACAACATTTAACCATTTATCTAGATGAGCATGGCATACTGACGAGCATGAATATCACAACTAGCACACTACTCATAGCATGACATGACACTAGCATCAACAATAAATACCATGCAATAACGATAAAGCTACCATGCAAGTATTTAAGCAACTAGATGTAAAGAAACATGCATAATGGCGGTACTCGAAACAGACGATAGTCCTACACCGAAGACCATCACCAACATTATACTACTACCAAACATGGTCCATAAGAAAGTAATACTAGCATGAAGAGCATAATACAGAGTGCAAGAAAACATAGCATGACGGTAAACACCGATCCATAAGCATAACCGAAATACCGTCAGCAGTAGCAAAACGAATAGGCAGTTATTAAAGATTCAAGTTGAAAAAAATGCTTCTGCATGGCTATCAGGCAAATGGTGGTTGTGGCTTGCCTTGGGATGAAGAAGGCTCCGGGAAGATGTGCGGTGAAGCCGCGGAAAGAATCGTCGGAAACGGTTCTCTCTTGGAGGGGGCTGATTAGGGGCAAGGGCAAAATGGTCATTTTCAGAATGTTGAAACATAGTGAAAGTGGTACCAAAAGTTTGGGCTCAAAGAGACGAAGACGTGGGCGTTGGTTTCACCTCAATCGGAGTTACGGTTGCGGAGTTATGAGGTGTTGAACACCAGGGACCAATCTGTGAATAAAACTTCAACAAACAAGTCCCCGGAGGCAAAAACTGAAAGCGCCTTCAGCTGAGTACGTTTTCTGAAAAGGGAAAACGTATTTTGAGCTGAAGTCAAATGGAATACACTTTCCAGAGGGGAAAGCGCATTTTGGTTATGAGAAGGGAGAATACGCTTTCAAGAAACGGAAACGTATTCCTGCGAATATGATGACCCACAAGTGTAGGGGATCTATCGTAGTCCTTTCGATAAGTAAGAGTGTCGAACCGAACGAGGAGCAGAAGGAAATGATAAGCGGTTTTCAGCAAGGTATTCTCTGCAAGCACTGAAATTATTGGTAACAGATAGTTTTGTGATAAGATAAATTGTAAATGGTAACAAGTAACAAGTGTAAATAAAGTGCAGCAAGGTGCCCCAATCCTTTTTGTAACAAAGGACAAGCCTGGACAAACTCTTATATAGAGAAAAGCGCTCCCGAGGACACATGGGAATTATCGTCAAGCTAGTTTTCATCACGTTCATATGATTCGCGTTCGTTACTTTGATAATTTGATATGTGGGTGGACCGGTGCTTGGGTGCTGTCCTTACTTGGACAGACATCCCACTTATGATTAACTCCTATTGCAAGCATCCGCAACTACAAAAGAAGTATTAAGGTAAACCTAACCATAGCATGAAACATATGGATCCAAATCAGCCCCTTACGAAGCAACGCATATACTAGGGTTTAAGCTTCTGTCACTCTAGCAACCCATCATCTACTTATTACTTCTCAATGCCTTCCTCTAGGCCCAAACAATGGTGAAGTGTCATGTAGTCGACGTTGACATGACACCACTAGAGGAGAGACAACATACATCTCATCAAAATATCGAACGAATACCAAATTCACATGACTACTAATAGAAAGACTTCTCCCATGTCCTCAGGAACAAACGTAACTACTCACAAAGCATATTCATGTTCATAATCAGTGGGGTATTAATATGCATAATGGATCTGAAAATATGATCTTCCACCAAATAGACCAACTAGCATCAACTACAAGGAGTAATCTACACTACTAGCAACCTACATGTACCAATCCCAGACTTAGAGACAAGAATTGGATACAAGAGATGAACTAGGGTTTGAGAGGAGATGGTGCTGGTGAATGTGCTGATGGAGATTGGCCCCCTCCCGATGAGAGGAGTGTTGGTGATGACGATGGCGATGATTTCCCCCTCCCGGAGGGAAGTTTCCCCGATAGAACAGCTTCGCCGGAGCCCTAAATTGGTCACACCAAGGTTCCGCCTCGTGGCGGCGGAGTCTCGTCCCGAAAGCTTGCTTATGATTTTTTCTCGGATGAAATACTTCATATGGCAAAAGATGGGCACCGGAGGGCCACCAGGGGCCCACGAGGCAGGGGGCGCGCCCAGGGGGGTAGGGCGCGCCCCCACCCTCGTGGCCAGGGTGTGGGCCCCCTCTGGTATTTTCTTCGCTCAGTATTTGTTATTATTTCCAAAAATAACTTCCATGGAGTTTCGGGACTTTTGGAGTTGTGCAGAATAGGTCTCTAATATTTGCTCCTTTTCCAGCCCAGAATTCCAGCTGCCGACATTCTCCCTCTTTATGTAAACCTTGTAAAATAAGAGAGAATAGGCAAGTATTGTGACATAATGTGTAATAACAGCCCATAATGCAATAAATATCGATATAAAAGCATGATGCGAAATGGACGTATCAACTCCCCCAAGCTTAGACCTCGCTTGTCCTCAAGCGGAAGCCGATAACGATAAATATGTCCACATGTTTAGAGATAGAGGTGTCGATAAAATAAAATACGGACATGAGGGCATCATGATCATTCTTATAACAGCAACATATATGGATATTGTCATATTATTTCTTATGATAAAGTAACAATCTATCCACAATGTCAAGTGTGAATCAGAAACTTCATTGAGAACTAACAAACTATAACCTTAGTCATTGAAGCAATTGCAATTTATCATAACATCAGAAAGAGTGAATATAAGAGCTTTTCAGCAAGTCCACATACTCAACTATCATTTAGTCTTTCACAATTGCTAACACTCACGCAATACTTGTGGTTACGGAGTTTTAATCGAACACAGAGAAAGATAGGGGCTTATAGTTTTGCCTCCCAACCTTTTACCTCAAGGGTAATGTCAAGAATAATAGTTCATGCTAACTTACATCCAATTTTATATATATATATATATATATATATATATATATATATATATATATATATATATATATATATATCAGGATCTTTCCAACACAATGTGCTTGCCAAAGGATAAAATGTAAAAAGGAAAGGTGAAGATCACCATGACTCTTAAATAAGGTAGAAGATAAAAGTAAAAGATAGGCCCTTCGCAGAGGGAAGCAGAGGTTGTCATGCGCTTTCAGGGTTGGATGCACAAAATCTTAATGCGAAAGAACGTCACTTTATATTGCCACTTGTGATATGGACCTTTATTATGCAGTCCGTCGCTTTTATTTCTTCCACATCACAAGATCGTATAAAGCTTATTTTCTCCCACACTAATAAGTCATACATATTTAGAGAGCAATTTTTATTGCTTGCACCGATGACAACTTACTTGAAGGATCTTACTCAATCCATAGGTAGATATGGTGGACTCTCATGGCAAAACTGGGTTTAAGCGTATTTGGAAGCACAAGTAGTATTTCTACTTGGTTTAAAGAATTGGCTAGCATGAGGGAGAAAGGCAAACTCAACATGTTGGATGATCCATGACAATATACTTTATCTCAGATATAAGAAAACATGACCCATTACGTTGTCTTCCTTGTCCAACATCAACTCTTTAGCATGTCATATTTTAATGAGTGCTCACAATCATAAAAGATGTCCAAGATAGTATATTTATATGTGAAACCTCTCTTTCTTTATTACTTCCTATTAATTGCAACGATGACCAAAACTATGTTTGTCAACTCTCAACAACTTTTAATCATCATACTCTTTATATGTGAAGTCATTACTCTCCATAAGATCAATATGATCTCTTTGTTACTTTTTATTCTTTTTTTCTTTCTCTCTTTTATTCCCACAAGATCATAGCAAGATAATCAAGCCCTTGACTCAACACTAATATTTATTATATATAGCTCACGGACTTGATTACATAGAAAGATCATAAAGCAAAACTCACAACTAGATCATACCAAAAACTTTATTCTACTAGATCAAGATAATACCAAAAGGATCGAACTAAGAAAAACGGTAAAGATAGGAGTGTGATGGTGATACGATACTGGGGCACCTCCCCCAAGCTTGGCAGTTGCCAAGGGGAGTGCCCGTACCCATGTGATTATATCTCTTTTGCTGGCAAAGGGGATGGTGGTGATGATGACAATTGTGCTTTCAGCTTCTTCATGTTGTAATTGAAAAGAGCAATTTCCTCCTTTAAATCATCGACCTCCGACTCCAGCTTCAAGATCTTGTCGCATAAATCTCCTTTGCTTTTCTGCCGAAAACGAGAAGGAATAGATCGGTTGTTAGACAGTTTAGCCCTCTTAAGGAGACTAGACTTCTTAAACTTCACGTGCATATCCCAAGGTTGAGGTAGAGGGACATCTTCCTCCTCCGAACTTGAATCTTTGATCTTCATCAAATGAGCATCCTCCTCCTCATCCGTAGTTCGACCGCAAGGAGATAGATGTCCATAGGTCTTGGGGTCAGCAATGAGGTGTGAGACATAGCTCTCTCCGTCAGAATCCTGAGATGACATCTTGCTCTAATCTGCGGCAGAAACAGCTCAAAACGAAAACAGAGGATATTTGCATGATACAGGAGTCAAAACCTTTGGGAGGTTATATAATGAATTTTTACCGACCAAAAGAAGTATCGTGCAAGAAAACAAAGTCCGGAGAGCACACGAGGTGCCCACGAGGTAGGGCGCGCCTCCCACCCTCGTGTCCTTCCCGGACTGCTTCTTATTTTCCTATTTTTCTAAATATTCCAAAACGGAGAAAAATTGCCATTAGAACTGTTTTGGAGTCGGTTTACTTACCGTACCACATACCTACTCCTTCTCTGAGTCTGAAGCGTTCTGGAAAGTGTCCCTTATGTATTCCTCCGGTGTTACGGTTTCAATAACATTAGTTTCAACATTTATAGGATTACCTGAGATATAATGTTTGATTCTTTGACCGTTCACCACCTTTGGATTTGTGCCTTCGAAGTTGTTGATTTTTATGGCACCGGAACGATAGACCTCCTCGATAACGTAAGGACCTTCCCATTTAGATAGAATGTTTCCTGCAAAAAATCTTAAACGAGAGTTGTATAACAATACATAATCACCTACATTAAACTCACGCTTTTGTATCCTTTTGTCATGCCATCTTTTAACTTTTTCCTTAAACAATTTGGCATTCTCATAGGCTTGGGTTCTCCATTCATCAAGTGAGCTAATGTCAAATAACCTCTTCTCACCGGCAAGTTTAAAATCATAATTGAGCTCTTTAATGGCCCAGTATGCCTTATGTTCTAGTTCGAGAGGTAAGTGACATGCTTTTCCATAAACCATTTTATACTGAGACATACCCATAGGATTTTTATATGCAGTTCTATAGGCCCATAATGCATCATCAAGTTTCTTGGACCAATTCTTTCTAGATCTATTAACAGTATTTTGCAGAATTAATTTGAGCTCTCTCTTACTCAATTCTTGTAACATCCCAAATTTTGGAATGTTATATTAATTAAATAAGTTTTATTGTTGTGTGATTGATTGAGTGAAATTGAGTGAAATTTGATTTTTTTTTGAAAGTTGAATCAGAGGGAATGAAATGACTTTCCCAAAACTTTCACTTTGCATTTTGATCCCCATGAATTCAAATTCATTTCATCACAAAACCCTAGAGTGAAGATGATATGACTTCTTCCATTTAAATAAATGAAAAGCGTTTTGAAAAGATTTGAATTCCATCCGAAAATATTTCAAATTCGAAACTTTATGCAACTCAATGATTTTCATGAGAGAAGATAAAATGACTTCTTCAATTATATGAAATATGAGTTGGAAGTTACAAAGAATCCAATTTAAAGTCATTTGGAAGTATTTTGAAACTCCCTTCCAATTTGGAATTATTTGGATTTTTATTTAAATTATTATTTTTCTCTCCTAAAAACAAATAAATGGAAATAAGGGTAAAATAATTCCCTTCAATGGAAGATTAGGAGAAAATAAATTTGAAATCATTTTGGTATTTAAAAAAATGTTTTTTGTTGGGTTTTAATGCAACAGTAGCACTATTTGCTTTATTTGAATTTTTATAGATTTTATTTGCCTCTGCAACTATGTTTATGTTTTAGAAAAAAAATCTGAAACTTTCGATATATAATATGCCTATATAATAGTTTTTTTTATTGCTCTTTATTTCAGTTTTCCTTGTCAATGTTTAAAAGAAAATCTGGCCGAAGCCCAGCCGCACCAGGCCCAGCCTCCTCCACAACCCAACATGGTCATCTTCCTCCTACGAACCTCAGAAGCAGAACGCATGCACGCACCCCACGTCGCGCCCCACCCCCTTCCCTCCTTCCCCTTCACCAAGAATCCTCTGAATGGATCCACCTCCTTCCCCTACACCTCCTTCTCCAAGTAAAAGGCCATTAATGCCCCAGATTTTCTCGCCGGAGATCCGCACTTGCCTTTTTTTTGCTCGCCATGGCTGCACGCATTTGGACACCCCCTCGCCCTATAAATACCTCCCTCGTGTTGCCCTCTTTTCCCTCGCCCAAAGCCCTCTCCTATGGGACCTTATCCCCCTCCCTATCCAGCATAATTACTCATCGGAGTTCATAAACTCCGGCGGCTTCTCCATCGCCGCCCGAGGCTCGGTTGGTACTTCCTCGGCCTCCCCTGAGGTTGCTGACATATCCTTTGCACCGTTCCGTTCTCTCCTTCCTCTAGGAGCCCCCACAACCTCGGATCCGATCTTCTTCCCCAACTCCGGCGACTACTCCGGTGAGATCAAAGAAATCCCGTAATTCTTCTTTTCAGAAAAGTAGCGATCTTAGAAAATTCATATCTATTAGTATACATATCCAAATTGAGTGATTCCAATTGCGTTAGATCACAAATTTTGTAAAGTTTCTGAATAGGTAAATAGTTTTTAGGTTTGGCTATTTAAATTTGAACTTGATCAAATTCTCTTTAATCCTTGTATTTGATCTAACTTGAGTTTAGAAATAGATTTTTGATTGATTCTTTTTGCTACTGCTTTGTTATTGTTTTGTTTATCAAGTAGCATATAGTTATTTATTTTTAGTTTATTTTAAGTTAGGTTTGTTGCAAAAACAGTACTGTTTTCCTTATGTAGTTGTTTTAGTCATATAATTAGTGTTTTTAATTATTTTTAGTTAATTATTTTTGTAGATTTTTACATGTTGTCATATGTTTCTGTTAGACTACAGTAGATAAATTTTTGTAGTTATTTATTAGTGTTTAGCTACTGTTTTAGTATTTGTTTGTTTAGTTCATAGTGATAGTTGATAAAAATAGTTTTATTAGTTTTAATGTATTTCTTTTTGCCGCTTCAATATATGTTGTCATTGATTCTATATTTAGAAGTAAATTAGTTTTCATAGTTATTTTAGTATTGTTTATTATTGTCTTAGTGCTTTGTTAGTTGTTATAGTTTTTCTAGTGTTAACTAGATAGTTATAGTAGTTTTTATATTTGTTCTTTTTGCTAGTTATTAATTTAGTAAATTATTTTATGTTGTTGCAATAGAATTATATTTTCTTTGCTGCATAAAAGTTATTAGAGTAATTTAGTGTTGCTACGAGAGTATTGACTGTTATTGTGTGAGTTGGTTTCTCCCTTGTTTTCCTGAAGTTTTCTTTGGAATTCTATTTGGTTTTCTTTGACTTCATTATTGTTTTATTTATTGCTTTTTGATTGTTATTTTGATTGCTAGTATTGTTTGCTAGGATTATTGCTTATGTGAGTATAATGTTTGACTATATAGATTTTCTTGGAGTGACGAATAGTTTATCAAAGGTTCCGAGAGCGTTATTATCTTCATCAACTTACCAGGCAAGTTCACTTTGACCATGTTTTTCATACCTATGTTTTATTTGCATGTAGTAGCACCCTTTCAACAATATCTCCAGTAGTGTTATTGAATCTTGTAGTTGAGTAGAATGCATGAGGTAGGAACCCATCTCCCTGTTACCAAGCCCGGGACGTTATATAGTTTTAATGCTACGCTATAGTAGACGGGGTTTGGTATGAGTGCACGAGAGTGGTGTGAAGAAGGAGGACTCTACGTCAATAACAACAACTCCATGATGGAATCTGCAAGGACTGCATCTTCAAGGCCTCAAGACTTCAAGACTCGAGACAAGAATTCAATACACACTACTGGGTGAAGGACGGTTGACGGGCACCCTGGAGCAACCAGTGGATGGCCGGGATGCATGGAGAAGCGCCATGACATCTTGCGGAAAGCTTCACCTAGACTCAAAGGGAGGGAAGAATACTTCATGCTCGAAAGCTTACCTGTGCAACCGCAAGTCACTGTGGGCTCTGGCTTGGTTGACCTTAGTTGTGACTCTGGCTGGGACGGTGCTAGCAGATGTAGAACTACGGTAGGATTGGATGAGCACCGGACAGTGGTCAGGGGAACTCTTCGGAAGACCATGTTTCGGTCGTTTTGTTCTCAAACACCCCGAAGTGCGAGAACGTAAAAAGAGGGACCGAATCTTGCGGGTAAAGTGTACAAACCTCTGCAGAGGGTTAAAACCTAATCGATTAGCCGTGTCCCCGGTTACGGACAATTTGAGCCTCTGGACTTGGATCTATCTCGGAACTCTCAACACCAGACTGATAATTTAATTGTGGGCAACTTATGATGATTCGGGCAATGAGACATCGGTTGGCGGAACCATGTCATGATAGAAAACTCCGTAGTACAGACTCCTGATATTCCTTTGAAGTAGGGAAAATAAAACCAGTTTTTACGCAAAACAAAACTCAGACATAGAGCCACAAAGCCATATTGCATATAGAATAGTTTTATCATCTGCTTTCTCTTATTGTGATCTTGCCGGTACATTCAATGTACTGACCTACACGGCTGCAACGTATCATGTTGCAGGATTATCTCCGTGACGAGTGAGTTTTGTTGTTAGGTTACGGTCTACACTCAACCTGCCGATGGCGTTGATGGGACTCCACACCCGATTGTTTGTTTCCGCTGAGACTTATGAGGTATATATCAGTTTTACGTTATTTATACATGTGATTGCACTTTGATATATACATTGATGTACTGTGTGTGCCAGCATACTGATCCAGGGATGGCACACATACACAGAGGCTTGACCGTCTGAGGTCGGGTCGCTACAGATACGGTATCAGAGCACATGTTGACTGTATGATGTGACCCTAGAAATCGGAAAGTCCCTAGGATAGGATAGTTGTAAAACTTTATTTTCAAAAAGACTCTTACTTCTCATCCTTTCTGATTTTATCAAGTAGTCCCTCTGACCTCAAATAGTTAGAATATACCCCTTTCACTTTTGACCACACGGAGGATCAACTGAAGCCTCTCCACAAGATATCGGACAACTGATGATCTCTTCACAGGAAAGAGGATTTCACCATGCATTAGAAGAGTTGAAGCTACAAGAGTTGAAGACTCCGAAGACCCGAAGAATTTGAAGACTCTGAACAATTGTTTGACCTTTAGAAGACCAAACCCCTGTTATATACTTACGTTAGATGCGACGATTTGTGAGCTATCATTTGTTTGATGTTTTTTCGACAGCCACAAATAAAACCAGTTTACAAAACTATTGTTTGTATTGTGTGTATCCCTCCAGTCTTCTCCCGTATCTTATCCCAAACCCTTGGACCCAATAGATGATGAATGAAGAAGTACTGGTGTTCCCTGGACCGATGACTCAGCCAGAGGCAGAGCTATGGATTAAAGACATGGAGGATCACTTCGGCAAAAAAAATTGATTTCAAGGAAGTATGAGGTTCAATATGCTCTTCGGTACTTTACAGAAAGTGCTGCAACCTAGTGGAAAATGCATCAAGCCATACAAGGATGTAACGGAGCAAGAACTTGCAAGGAATTCAAGAAGACTCTGTTAAGATCCCGTCTCATCCGGAAGCACAATGATAGCTCAAAGAAGAAACTTTGTGCCTGCAAGATTTGCGGAGAAATAGGACACACCCATGAAGAACACAAGGATGGATGCCCCCATTGTGAGGAAAATCACTCAGCCGAAGTATGCCCGACTGGCCGGGGTACTTGTTTCCTGTGTGAAGGAACTACGCACTACCCTGTTTAGTGTCACCTTTACCCCAAGGTACAAGAAATAACCAAGAAGCAGAAAGAAGCCCTCAGGAAAAGTTTAGAACATGTGATGAAGGAAGTTATTGAAGACCCTGAAGAAGAAGGCCTAATTAGGTTTTACTCCAACGCTTGCTATTCATGTGGAGAAGAAGGACATTATTCTCAGTATTGCACAAAGGAAAGAGAAGAGTATCCCGGAGGTTTCCCGACAGCAGAAGTGAAGTTTGACCCTCAGGAAATAAAAGCTCTGATCATTATGGAGAAATCCAGGAAGAGAAAAGGAAGGCATTCCCAGAACAACCCAATTTCTGCAGAGAAGGACCTGAGTCATATCACTTGTTACAGGTGCAAGGATTTAGGTCATTATGCTAGTAAATGTCCAGAAAAGAAGCCTAGAATCCAAGGAGCCTACATAATCACAAAGAAGCCCCGAGACATCTCAGAAGTCATTTGCTTTCGCTGCAAGGAAGCGGGACATTTTGCTGGGGAATGTTCAGATCAGAAGAAAGCTGGAGCTGAGTAGTTGAGATTTGGATATGGATAATAAGAGTGCTAGAAAGCAATTTTTTTCCATGAGTACAATAAGTTGAGTTATGTAATGGGTGCTCAGAGTTTGTAATGGATTCATGAAATCAATAAAGTTAAGGTGACATGTTTTCATATGTTGAATTGTATGAGTTGTTACTCTATGAACGCAAATTTGGACCAATTTCGAGGATATGAGAAATATGGTCGATGGATGAAATTGTGCATTTTATTTTAAGGGTGGTAGTACCCGGCGAGGACACTTGACCCATGGAAAGGATAATGATATTTCAGGGAGTGAAGTTTGGACAAAATAGGTATGAGTTTTGTTTCGATATGTTGGTTACCCCAAGAATATGAAGGAAGGAAGCAATATTGGAATTTAAGGAGGTGTAATGTTGGAATATGGAACCATATAACCCAATAGGATGAGTTAAAGCTATGCAAGTATTGAAGTGGGCCACAACCCACAGGCCCAGGAATTAATAAAGATCAAGTACTCCCTGCAAGAAGAAATTTTGGAAGAAGATGTGATTTGATGAGCAGACGTTCCTTAGGAGGATACGAAAACCCGAGAGTGGTGAAGTAACGATAGATGTTTTATTCAGCTTGCAGAATCAATGGAATTATCCGAACTAAGTTCCTCGACAAGAGAAATTCTGCAATGCTTGTGAGAATTCCCGAGTGTTAGAAATGCGAGATTCGCTAAACCTTATACAGAGTAATGATTTGGGTGCGGAATGGATTGATCACCATACCAACTTACTCTCGTCATTCGCTCTTGCTATTCGGGATGGCAAATCTAGAGTAACTTACCCTTGGTAGAGTGACGACGACGTCAAAACCTTCTTTAAACCTTAGAATGGTAGGACGAGATATCCATGTACAGGCAACCGCTGCCAAACGTAGGTTATACGGCGAGATTCAGCCCAGACCCATTTCCTGCAGGAGAAACCATAAATTATTGACCACCAGGAGGTTTCGATAGTTGTTTAGTATTGGCGATAGACCTGTCAGATATGAAGACCCAGTCTCGGAAGAACCTTACGAGGATGAAAGGACAAGTGTTTTAGGAAAAGGGACCCCGGAGTGGGAATTATCATGAAGATATGAGAAGACCGACACCGTCAACCCAAAGGATGGAGTACATGAATTTTGTCGGAACCATAACCATGCTTCTAAGTGTGGTAGACTAGACCATACCGATCAATGGATTTGCTAGAAGACCCCCAAACCCCAACCTTTCTTGCTAGCCTCTTCGAATCTCGAGGACGAGATTCATTTTAAGTGTGGTAGGTTTGTAACATCCCAAATTTTAGAAAGTTATATTAATTAAATAAGTTTTATTGTTGTGTGATTGATTGAGTGAAATTGAGTGAAATTTGATATTTTTTTGAAAGTTGAATCAGAGGGAATGAAATGACTTTCCCAAAACTTTCACTTTGCATTTTGATCCCCATGAATTCAAATTTATTTCATCACAAAACCCTAGAGTGAAGATGATATGACTTCTTCCATTTAAATAAATGAAAAGCGTTTTGCAAAGATTTGAATTCCATCCGAAAATATTTCAAATTCGAAACTTTATGCAACTCAATGATTTTCATGAGAGAAGATAAAATGACTTCTTCAATTATATGAAATATGAGTTGGAAGTTACAAAGAATCCAATTTAAAGTCATTTGGAAGTATTTTGAAACTCCCTTCCAATTTGGAATTATTTGGATTTTTATTTAAATTATTATTTTTCTCTCCTAAAAACAAATAAATGGAAATAAGGGTAAAATGATTCCCTTCAATGGAAGATTAGGAGAAAATAAATTTGAAATCATTTTGGTATTTTAAAAAATGATTTTTGTTGGGTTTTAATACAACAGTAGCACTATTTGCTTTATTTGAATTTTTGTAGATTTTATTTGCCTCTCAAACCGTGTTCATGTTTTAGAAAAAAAATCTGAAACTTTCGATATATAATATGCCTATATAATTTTTTTTATTGCTCTTTATTTTAGTTTTCCTTGTCTATGTTTAAAAAAAATCTGGCCGAAGCCCAGCCGCACCAGGCCCAGCCTCCTCCACAACCCAACATGGTCATCTTCCTCCTACGAACCTTCAGAAGCAGAACGCATGCACGCACCCCACGTCGCGCCCCACCCCCTTCCCTCCTTCCCCTTCACCAAGAATCCTCTGAATGGATCCACCTCCTTCCCCTACACCTCCTTCTCCAAGTAAAAGGCCATTAATGCCCCAGATTTTCTCGCCGGAGATCCGCACTTGCCTTTTTTTTGCTCGCCATGGCTGCACGCATTTGGACACCCCCTCGCCCTATAAATACCTCCCTCGTGTTGCCCTCTTTTCCCTCGCCCAAAGCCCTCTCCTATGGGAGCTTATCCCCCTCCCTATCCCGCATAATTACTCATCGGAGTTCATAAACTCCGGCGGCTTCTCCATCGCCGCCCGAGGCTCGGTTGGTACTTCCTCGGCCTCCCCTGAGGTTGCTGAGATCTCCTTTGCACCGTTCCGTTCTCTCCTTCCTCTAGGAGCCCCCACAACCTCGGATCCGATCTTCTTCCCCAACTCCGGCGACTACTCCGGTGAGATCACAGAAATCCCGTAATTCTTCTTTTCAGAAAAGTAGCGATCTTAGAAAATTCATATCTATTAGTATACATATCCGAATTGAGTGATTCCAATTGCGTTAGATCACAAATTTTGTAAAGTTTCTGAATAGGTAAATAGTTTTTAGGTTTGACTATTGAAATTTGAACTTGATCAAATTCTCTTAAATCCTTGTATTTGATCTAACTTGAGTTTAGAAATAGATTTTTGATTGTTTCTTTTTGCTACTGCTTTGTAATTGTTTTGTTTATCCAGTAGCATATAGTTATTTATTTTTAGTTTATTTTAAGTTAGGTTTGTTGCAAAAACAGTACTGTTTTCCTTATGTAGTTGTTTTAGTCATATAATTAGTGTTTTTAATTATTTTTAGTTAATTATTTTTGTAGATTTTTACATGTTGTCATATGTTTCTGTTAGACTACAGTAGATAAATTTTTGTAGTTATTTATTAGTGTTTAGCTACTGTTTTAGTATTTGTTTGTTTAGTTCATAGTGATAGTTGATAAAAATAGTTTTATTAGTTTTAATGTATTTCTTTTTGCCGCTTCAATATATGTTGTCATTGATTCTATATTTAGAAGTAAATTAGTTTTCATAGTTATTTTAGTATTGTTTATTATTGTCTTAGTGCTTTGTTAGTTGTTATAGTTTTTCTAGTGTTAACTAGATAGTTATAGTAGTTTTTATATTTGTTCTTTTTGCTAGTTATTAATTTAGTAAATTATTTTATGTTGTTGCAATAGAATTATATTTTATTTGCTGCATAAAAGTTATTAGAGTAATTTAGTGTTGCTACGAGAGTATTGACTGTTATTGTGTGAGTTGGTTTCTCCCTTGTTTTCCTGAAGTTTTCTTTGGAATTCTATTTGGTTTTCTTTGACTTCATTATTGTTTTATTTATTGCTTTTTGATTGTTATTTTGATTGCTAGTATTTTTTGCTAGGATTATTGCTTATGTGAGTATAATGTTTGACTATATAGATTTTCTTGGAGTGACGAATAGTTTATCAAAGATTCCGAGAGCGTTATTATCTTCATCAACTTACCAGGCAAGTTCACTTTGACCATGTTTTTCATACCTATGTTTTATTTGCATGTAGTAGCACCCTTTCAACAATATCTCCAGCAGTGTTATTGAATCTTGTAGTTGAGTATAATGCATGAGGTAGGAACCCATCTCCCTGTTACCAAGCCCGGGACGTTATATAGTTTTAATGCTACGCTATAGTAGACGGGGTTTGGTATGAGTGCACGAGAGTGGTGTGAAGAAGGAGGACTCTACGTCAATAACAACAACTCCATGATGGAATCTGCAAGGACTGCATCTTCAAGGCCTCAAGACTTCAAGACTCGAGACTAGAATTCAATACACACTACTGGGTGAAGGACGGTTGACGGGCACCCTGGAGCAACCAGTGGATGGCCGGGATGCATGGAGAAGCCCCATGACATCTTGCGGAAAGCTTCACCTAGACTCAAAGGGAGGGAAGAATACTTCATGCCCGGAAGCTTACCTGTGCAACCGCAAGTCACTATGGGCTCTGGCTTGGTTGACCTTAGTTGTGACTCTGGCTGGGACTGTGCTAGCAGATGTAGAACTATGGTAGGATTGGATGAGCACCGGACAGTGGTCAGGGGAACTCTTCGGAAGACCATGTTTCGGTCGTTTTGTTCTCAAACACCCCGAAGTGCGAGAACGTAAAAAGAGGGACCGAATCTTGCGGGTAAAGTGTACAAACCTCTGCAGAGGGTTAAAACCTAATCGATTAGCCGTGTCCCTGGTTACGGACAATTTGAGCCTCTGGACTTGGATCTATCTCGGAACTCTCAACACCAGACTGATAATTTAATTGTGGGCAACTTATGATGATTCGGGCAATGAGACATCGGTTGGCGGAACCATGTCATGATAGAAAACTCTGTAGTACAGACTCCTGATATTCCTTTGAAGTAGGGAAAATAAAACCAGTTTTTACGCAAAACAAAACTCAGACATAGAGCCACAAAGCCATATTGCATATATAATAGTTTTATCATCTGCTTTCTCTTATTGTGATCTTGCCGGTACATTCAATGTACTGACCTACACGGCTGCAACGTATCATGTTGCAGGATTAGCTCCATGACGAGTGAGTCTCGTTGTTAGGTTACGGTCCACACTCAACCTGCCGATGGCGTTGATGGGACTCCACACCCGATTGTTTGTTTCCGCTGAGACTTATGAGGTATATATCAGTTTTACGTTATTTATACATGTGATTGCACTTTGATATATACATTGATGTACTGTGTGTGCCAGCATACTGATCCAGGGATGGCACACATACACAGAGGCTTGACCGTCTGAGGTCGGGTCGCTACAGATATGGTATCAGAGCACATGTTGACTGTAGGATGTGACCCTAGAAATCGGAAAGTCCCTAGGATAGGATAGTTGTAAAACTTTATTTTCAAAAAGACTCTTACTTCTCATTCTTTCTGATTTTATCAAGTAGTCCCTCTGACCTCAAATAGTTAGAGCATACATCTATAAGCAAAAGTACCGAAAGGGCAAGTAAAAGTGGTCTTTGTTTGATCATCAGCTGACACATGTATTTGAGAGAAACCAGAATAACCATCTAGAAAGAAAAAATGTGTATGTTTGGATAATCTTTCTAGCATTTGATCAATAAAAGGTAAGGGGTAATGATCTTTTTTAGTAGCATTATTTAATTTGCGGAAATCAATTACCATCCTATAACCTGTAATAATTCTTTGTGGAATCAATTCATCTTTATCATTAGGAACGACAGTAATACCTCCCTTCTTCGGGACACAATGGACAGGACTTACCCATTGACTATCAGCAACGGGATAGATTATACCTGCCTCAAGGAGCTTTAGTATTTCCTTTCTTACCACTTCTTTCATTTTAGGATTCAGCCATCGTTGATGATCAATAACTGGTTTGGCATCTTTCTCCAAATTTATTTTGTGTTGGCATAGAGTGGGACTAATGCCCTTAAGATCATCAAGAGTATATCCAATAGCAACACGGTGCTTCTTCAGAGTTTCAATAATTTTTCTTCCTCCTTCTCTGAAAGGTTAGCCCTAATAATAATAGGATATATCTTCTTTTCATCAAGATAAGCATATTTAAGAGTATCAGGCAACTGTTTAAGCTCAAACACGGGATCACCCTTGGGTGGAGGAGGATCCCCTAGGATTTCAACAGGCAAATTGTGTTTCAAAATAGGTCCCTGTTTAAAGAATACTTCATCTATTCCCCTTCTTTCATTCATAAACATATCATTTTCATGGTCTAGCAAATATTGTTCTAAAGGATCACTAGGAGGCACGACAATAGAAGCAAGACCAATAATTTCATCTTTACTAGGCAATTCTTCATCACGGGGTTGTCTACGAAATTTAGAAAAATTAAATTCATGAGACATATCATCCAAACCAATAGTAACAACATCCGTTTCGCAGTCTATCTTAGCATTAACAGTGTTCAAGAAGGGTCTACCAAATATAATGGGACAAAAGCTATCTTGTGGGGAACCAAGAACAAGAAAATCAGTAGGATATTTAGCTTTCCCACACAAGACTTCAACATCTCTAACAATCCCAATCGGTGATATAGTATCTCTATTGGCAAGCTTAATGGTGACATCAATTTCTTCTAACTCAGAGGGTGCAATATCATGCATAATTTCTCGATATAAAGAAATAGGTATTGCACTAGCACTAGCACCCATATCACACAGTAAGCTTTGATAAATTTTCTATAGTGTGGTAAATTTTCATAATTTTTGGAGTTAGGGAAGTATGATGAATCTTGCATTCTTTACAGACTGTACAGTTTTCGCAGATTGCTGTGCTGTTTGCATTGTTTGCATATGTTTGCTTGTTTAATGATTCTATTTGAGGATAGGAGTATTAAATATGCAGAGGCACTTAGTATGCAATGTTGAATAATAATTTTAGTGATTTTCTACAGTAGAGAATGATATGGTTTTTGCATTGATTTATACTAACTTATCTCACGAGTTCTTGTTGAGTTTTGTGTGGATGAAGTTTTTGAGATTTAGGAAAACCGTGGTATGAGAGGAATTAAGGAGACGCAAAATCTCAAGCTTGGGGATGCCCAAGGCACCCCAAGATAATATTTCAAGAAGTCTCAAGCATCTAAGCTTGGGGATGCCCCGATAGGCATCCCACCTTTCTTCATCAACAATTATCGGTTAGTATCGGTTGAGCCTAAGTTTTTGCTTCTTCACATGAGTTGTGCTATTCTTGGAATGTCATTTTGTTTCGTTTTTCTTGCTGTTTTAATAAAATACTTAGAACTGAAAGTTTTTAAATAAAATAGATTCCTCAAATAGTTGCCAGAGAGGCTAGGTAAGCGGCACTCACATCCTGTCAACGAAGCTCTTTTCTATGGAATTGCTCTAGTGCTTCACTTATATCTTTTTGAGCACGGTGTGCTTTAGTATTTTTGAAGAAATTCTCTCTTGCTTCACTTAAATTAATTCGAGAGAAAGAAATATTATGCTCGTGATCTTCACTTATATTTGTTTGAGCTTATCAAAAGCAACACATGAAAATTAGTCCCAAAGTGATAGATATCCAAGAAGGATATAATAAAAACTTTCATGAAGATCATTGGACAAAATAAACTTGATTTCTTGTAATAGTTTTGAGATATGATGATCTGATATGTGAGTCATGTTGATGAGTAATTGTGCTTTAGTAAGAATATTGGTGTTAAGGTTTGTGACTCCCTATGCAAGCACGAAAGTCAATAGTTATGCAATGAAATTACTTCCCACTTGTGGTGCATTATTCGGTGTTAATTATGCTCAATGCTCGCTTATGAGATTATTTGTTTCTTGGTTGGTCGCTTCTCAACCTTTTGCTAGCCTTCATTTTGCACTAAGTATGATCACTACTTGTGCATCCAAAATCCTTTAAACCAGTTTTGCCACATGAATCCACTATACCTACCTACATGCGGTATTATTTTGCCGTTCTAAGCAAATTTGTATGTGACATCTCTAATTTTCAAAATAAATTTCTCTTTTGTGTGCTCGTACCGCTCGCGAGGCAGTGAGGGGTGGCCAATATTTTCCATGCTAGATGTGTTATTCTCACGATGAGTGTTTATTCACTTGTCATTGCACGAGAGTAAGGCAAAGGTATTAGGGATGCCCAGTCCCAAAATGAAAAATGAATTTACTTTATGTTGTCAAATAATAAATTCCTTGGAAAGTGTTCGTATGGAGGGCACCCGTGGATACGGTTAGCCATGGAAAGTGAAAGTATGGTGGAAAAAGGAATAAACTTTATTTTTTGTTTGGGAACCGCCTATGATATATCTAGCATGGAAAGTGTTGGGAACTCTAAGTCATTTTCGTTGGTGGGAAAAGTATGCCTCTCAACATGTTTTTATCTCTCAATTTTCGCTTTGAGCTCTGGCACCTCTACAAATCCCTACTTCCCTCTGCAAGGGTGTTTCTTTAACTTTATGAAATTTTATTTTTAATTTGAGTCTCCATCTTCTCTTATAAAGCACCAACTAGGGGGCACTATGATCGTACTTGAGCATTGGATGTAGCTAATATGCGAGTGTGTTTCATGAATGGATCAATGATTGAGCATGATGGGCTAGGGTAACTTATTTTAGCGTTGATATTTTGAAAGACATTGTTGCTTGTTGATATGCTTGAGTATTTAAGTCCTCATGTCAAAACTAGACTATTGCTTTGAACAATATAAAAGTCCAAATGTCCATGCTACAAAGAAAAGAATATGAGATGACATGATAGGCAGCATTCCACATCAAAAGTTCTGTTTTTATCATTTACCTACTCGAGGACAAGCAGGAATTAAGCTTGGGGATACTGATACGTCTCCAACGTATCTACAATTTTTGATTGTTCCATGCTGTTATATTATCATTCTTGGATGTTTTACAAGCATTTTATAATCATTTCATATCATTTTTTGGGACTAACCTATTGACATAGTGCCAAGTGCCAGTTGTTGTTTTCTACTTGTTTTTTACATCGCAGAAAATCAATATCAAACGGAGTCCAAATGTAGCGAAACTTTTTGGAGAATTTTGATGGACTAGAACACCCAGGATGGGCCAAAGCAGCACATGGGGGTGCCCCGAGGGGGGCACAACCCACCAGGGCGCGCCTGGGCCCCCAGGCGCGCCCAGGTGGGTTGTGCCCACCTTGGTGGCCTCCCGCACCCCCTCTTTGCCCTATAAAATCCCAAATATTCCAAAACCCTTTGGGGTAGCCCTAGATCAGAAGTTTTGCCGCCACAAGGCCTCTGTATCCACGAGATCCAATCTAGACCCCGTTCCGGCACCCTGCCGGAGGGGGAGATCATCACTGGTGGCCATCTTCATCATCCCGGCGGCCACCACGATGAGGAGGGAGTTGTCCACCCTCGGGGCTGAGGGGTTTGTATCAGTATCTATGTGTTTAATCTCTCTCTCTCTCTCTCTCTCGTGTTCTTGAGATGTCACGATCTTGATGTATCGCGGGCTTTGTTAATATAGTCGGATCATATGGTGTTTTCCCCTCTCTATCTTGTTGTGATGAATTGTGTTTTCCCTTTGAGATGTCATTGTTATCGGATTGAATACTTTTATGGATTTGAGAACACTTGATATATGTCTTGCAATTGAATACTCGTGGTGACAATGTGGTATCATATTGATTCACTTGATATATGTTTTGGCACTCAACTTGCGGATTCCCGAGGTGACATTGGGGTAATCTATGCATAGGGGTTGATGCACGTTCTTGTCTTTGTTTCTCCGGTAGAAATCTTGGGGCACTCTTTGAAGTTCTTTGTGTTGGATTGAGTATTATGAATATGAATTTGCTTTGGTGTTATTTTAGTACGAAATCTAGGATAGATCGAACGGAAAGAATAGATTTGTGTTATTTTAGTACGAACTCTTGAATAGATCAAACGGAAAGAATAGCTTTGAGGTGGTTTCGTACCCTACAAACAATTTATTCTTATGTTCTCAGCTAGATAGGAACTTTGGAGTGATTCTTCGTTGCACTTTGAGGGGTGGTTATATGATCCAATTATATTAGCACTGTTGAAAGATTGCACTAGCGAAAGTACGGACCCTAGGCCTCATTTTCAAGCATTGCAATACCGTTTTTGTGCCCGTTTACTATTTGTTACCTTGCTGTTTTTATTTATTCAGATTATAAAAATATATTTCTACCATCAATATTACACTTTTATCACCATCTCTTCGCCGAACTAGTGTCCCTATACAATTTGCCATTGTATTGGGTGTGTTGGGGACACAAGAGATTTCTTGTATTTGGTTGCAAGGTTGTTTGAGAGAGACCATCTTCATCCTACACCTCCCACGGATTGATAAACCTTAGGTCATCCACTTGAGAGAAAATTGCTACTGTCCTACAAAACTCTGCGCTTGGAGGCCCAACATGAGTCTACAAGAACAAAGTTGCATAGTAGACATCAAGCTCTTTTCTGGCGCCGTTGCTGGGGAGGTGAGTGCTTGAAGGTATATCTTTAGATCTTGCAATTGAATCATTTAGTTTCTTGTTTTATCACTAGTTTGTCTTATAAAGAAAACTACATAAAAATGGAATTGAGGTTGCATCATATTATGTGGTAAACGTTTGCGCAAGGTGGCCTAACGCAAACAGTTTTCAAGAGGATGTCGTGTGTGAAGTGGAGATTGATCGCACACGTAGTGGATCCTAGAAACGTTTCTGATCTCCACGTCTATCGCAGATGTTTCTCTTTCGCAAACTTTGTGCAGTGTAATCCCTAATTAATCACTAATTAATACCTAATTTAAAATCACATGTTTTGAATTTGAATGTAGGCAATCACTTATTTCATATCCAACCATGTTTATTACAAATATAGGTTCAACCACCAATGCACAGGTACAGATACTGAAGAACTACAGAAGCACCAAGTAAAGAATGATGAACCACAGTTGTACTAAAGACTGTAAAGAGAGAGGCGAAAGAAATTTTGGTTGCTAGAGAAGGTTAAGCGGAATGCCCATATTGTGCCCTCCTCCATGCGTAATGCGCACACGACTCTAGGCCAACCCCTTGTGATGGCTGCCCGTCCATCCTTCACTGTCTTCATTACGACTTCTCGATGCTCATTGTAGTCTGGATGAAATACCTTAACCTTCATTGCATGTCCACTAATCATGTACTTTGCGAGGTAATCTTGAGTGAACTGCTTCGGAACCACTGCGGACGGAAAATATTCAGACATTGTTGTCTATAAACTCGTTATGGGCAGTAAAAAGAGAAGGCTGCAGAGTTTGTAGTTACCATCCTAAAGCTCACTGTTGTGTTGGATAGAGCATAAACAAATAATTTGCTTACCACCATTCGTATCTTTTTGCTAATAATCCTTATCAGTTTCCTCACTTGATGCTTGTTCATGAATATCTCATTGCCCCATACGAAAAAAGGGTCGATGCGTGGATCCTTGCCAAGGGCATATGTACCTACAAGCAACAAGTCAATATTAGAAGCTAACAAGTGTCCAGGCCTGGATCTATATGCACTACATTATGGAACGACGGGGGGAGTACAAGCCGAGGGATGAAGATAACCTCGGCAGAAAATGGTGGCCACTCCCGTTGTTGTCCTGCATAAGTAGCGGAAAGGCATGATAAGTACATCAACCTTAACATCAAACAAATATAGCAAAGGTAAACAACATCATCTCCAAATGATAGCTTGCATGTGTTGGTTTCAGCATGCTGTTAAAGCAGATATAGAATGGAAGGCAATGTTACTGACAGCAGGCTTAACAACCATCAAATATTGCAATTCAAACTAGTATTGTTGAAAATGAATAGAACGTAGGTAATGCTTAAACATCACACTTGATAAATGTGTAAAGCTGAACTAAAGGGTGTTGGAAATATGCCCTAGAGGCAATAATAAAATGGTTATTATTATATTTCCTTGTTCATGATAATTGTCTATTGTTCATGCTATAATTGTGTTAACTGGAAACCGTAATACATGTGTGAATACATAGACCACAACATGTCCCTCGTGAGCCTCTAGTTGACTAGCTCGTTGATCAATAGATGGTTATGGTTTCCTGACCATGGACATTGGATGTCATTGATAACGGGATCACATCATTAGGAGAATGATGTGATGGACAAGACCCAATCCTAAGCATAGCACAAGATCGTGTAGTTCGTTTGCTAAGAGCTTTTCTAATGTCAAGTATCATTTCCTTAGACCATGAGATTGTGCAACTCCCGGATACCGTAGGAATTCTTTGGGTGTACCAAACGTCACAACGTAACTGGGTGGCTATAAAGGTACACTACAGGTATCTCCGAAAGTGTCTGTTGGGTTGGCACGAATCGAGACTGGGATTTGTCACTCCATATGACGGAGAGGTATCTCTGGGCCCACTCGGTAATGCATCATCATAATGAGCTCAATGTGACTAAGTAGTTAGTCGCGGGATCATGCATTACGGAATGAGTAAAGTGACTTGCCGGTAACGACATTGAACGAGGTATTGGGATATCGACGATCCAATCTCGGGCAAGTAACATACCAATTGACAAAGGGAATTGTATACGGGATTGATTGAATCCCCGACATCGTGGTTCATCCGATGAGATCATCGTGGAACATGTGGGAGCCAACATGGGTATCCAGATCCCGCTGTTGGTTATTGGTCGGAGAACGTCTCGGTCATGTCTGCATGGTTCCCGAACCCGTAGGGTCTACACACTTAAGGTTCGATGACGCTAGGGTTATAGGGAATAGATATACGTGGTTACCGAATGTTGTTCGGAGTCCCGGATGATATCCTGGATGTCACGGGGAGTTCCGGAATGGTCCGGAGGTAAAGAATAATATATAGGAAGTGAGGTTTTGGCCACCGGAAGAGTTTCGGGCGTCACCGGTAATGTACCGGGACCACCGGAGGGTTCCGGGGGTCCACCGGGAGGGGCCACCAGCCCCGGAGGCTTGCATGGGCCAAGAGTGGGAAGGGACCAACCCCTGAGTGGGCTGGTGCACCTCCCACCAGGGCCCAAGGCGCAGCTTGGAGGGGAAAGGGGGAAACCCTAGGCGCAGATGGGCCTAAGGCCCACCCTAGGGCGCGCCCCCCTCTCTTCCCCTCTTGGCCGCCCCCTCCATCCAATCTAGGGCTGCCGCCCCCCTAGGGGTGGGAACTCTAGAGGGGCGCACCCTCCTCCCCTCCTCCTATAAATAGTGGGGGTTTTGGGGCTGCAGGAGACACGAGTCTCCCTCTCTCTTGGCGCAGCCCTACCCATCTCCCTCCTCGTCTCTCGCAGTGCTTGGCGAAGCCCTGCTGGAGTGCCACGCTCCTCCACCACCACCACGCCGTCGTGCTGCTGCTGGACGGAGTCTTCCCAAACCTCTCCCTCTCCCTTGCTGGATCAAGGCGCGGGAGACGTCACCGGGCTGAACGCGGATCAGTGTGTTGAACGCGGAGGCACCGTTGTTCGGTGCTTAGATCGGATTCGGCCGCGATCTGAATCGCTTCGTGCACGAATCCACCAACCGCGTTCTTGCAACGCTTCCGCATCGCGGTCTTCAAAGGTATGAAGATGCACTCCTCTCTCATTGCTAGTTACTCCATAGATTGATCTTGGTGATGCGTAGAAAATTTTGAATTTCTGATACGTTCCCCAACAGTGGCATCATGAGCTAGGTCTATCCATAGTTTCTATGCACGAGTAGAACACAAGTTGTTGTGGGCGTTGATTTTGTCAATTTACTTGCCATTACTAGTCTTATCTTGATTCGGCGGCATCGTGGGATGAAGCGGCCCGGACCGACCTTACACGTACGCTTACGTGAGACAGGTTCCACCAACTCACATGCACTAGTTGCATAAGGTGGCTAGCGGGTGTCTGTCTCTCCCACTTTAGTCGGATCGGATTCGATGAAAAGGGTCCTTATGAAGGGTAAATAGAAATTGGCATATCACGTTGAGGTTTTGGCGTAGGTAAGAAACGTTCTTGCTAGAAACCTATAGCAGCCACGTAAAGATTTGCAACAACAATTAGAGGACGTCTAACTTGTTCTTGCAGCATGTGTCATGTGATGTGATATGGCCAAAGGATGTGATGAATGAAATATGTGTGATGTATGAGATTGATCATGTAATTGTAATAGGAATCACGACTTGCATGTCGATGAGTATGACAACCGGCAGGAGCCATAGGAGTTGTCTTAATTTATTGTATGACCTGCGTGTCATTGAATAACGCCATGTAATTACTTTACTTTATTGCTAAACCGTTAGCCATAGTAGTAGAAGTAATAGTTGGCGATACAACTTCATGAAGACACGATGATGGAGATCATGGTGTCATGCCGGTGACGATGATGATCATGGCGACCCGAAGATGGAGATCAAAAGGAGCAAAATGATATTGGCCATATCATGTCACTATTTGATTGCATGTGATGTTTATCATCTTTTTACATCTTATTTGCTTAGAACGACGGTAGCATAAATAAGATGATCCCTCGCTAAAATTTCAAGAAAGTGCTCCCCCTAACTGTGCACCGTTGCGAAGGTTCGTTGTTCCGAAGCACCACGTGATGATCGGGTGTGATAGGTTCTAACGTTCGCATACAACGGGTGTAAGCCAGATTTACACACGCAATACACTTAGGTTGACTTGACGAGCCTAGCATGTACAGACATGGCCTCGGAACACGGGAGACCGAAAGGTCGAACATGAGTCGTATAGAAGATACGATCAACATGAAGATGGTCACCGATGATGACTAGTCCGTCTCACGTGATGATCGGACACGGCCTAGTTGACTCGGATCATGTATCACTTAGATGATTAGAGGGATGTCTATCTGAGTGGGAGTTCATTAAATAATTAGATGAACTTAATTATCATGAACATAGTCAAAAGGTCTTTGCAAATTATGTCGTAGCTTACGCTTTAGTTCTACTGTTTAAGATATGTTCCTAGAGAAAATTTAGTTGAAAGTTGATAGTAGCAATTATGCGGACTGGGTCCGTAAACTGAGGATTGTCCTCATTGCTGCACAGAAGGCTTATGTCCTTAATGCACCGCTCGGTGTCCTGAACCTCGAGCGTCGTTTGGATGTTGCGAACATCTGACATACACGTTTTGATGACTACGTGATAGTTCAGTGCGTAATGTTAAAACGGTATAGAATTGAGGCACCGAAGACGTTTTTGAAACGTCGCGGAACATATGAGATGTTTCAAGGGCTGAAATTGGGATTTCAGGCTCGTGCCCACGTCAAGAGGTGTGAGACCTCCGACAAGTTTCTTAAGCCTACAAACTAAGGGAGAAAATCTCAATCGTTGAGCATGTGCTCAGATTGTCTGAGTACTACAATCACTTGAATCGAGTGGGAGTTGTCTTCCAGATGAGATAGTGATGGTTCTCCAAAGTCACTGCCACCAAGCTACTAGAGCTTCGTGATGAACTATAACATATCAGGGATAGATATGATGATCCTTGAGCTATTCGCGATGTTTGACACCGCGAAAGTAGAAATCAAGTAGGAGCATCAATTGTTGATGGTTAGTAAAACCACTAGTTTCAAGAAGGGCAAGGGAAAGAAGGGATACTTCATGAAACGGCAAATCAGTTGCTGCTCTAGTGAAGAAACCCGAACCCAAACCCGAGACTAAGTGCTTCTGAAATGAGGGGAACGGTCACTGAAGCAGAACTGCCCTAGATACTTTGTAGATGAGAAGGCTGGCAAGGTCGACAGAAGTATATTGGATATACATTATATTAATGTGTACTTTACTAGTACTCCTAGTAGCACCAGGGTATTAGATACCGGTTCGGTTGCTAAGTGTTAGTAACTCGAAATAAAAGCTGCGGAATAAACGGAGACTAGCTAAAGATGGGATGACGATATGTGTTGGAAGTGTTTCCAAGGTTGATGTGATCAAGCATCGCATGCTCCCTCTACCATCGAGATTGGTGTTAAACCTAAATAATTGTTATTTGGTGTTTGCGTTGAGCATAGACATGATTGGATTATGTTTATCGCAATACAGTTATTCATTTAAGGAGAATAATGGTTACTCTTTTTATTTGAATAATACCTTCAATGTTCTTGCACCTAAAATGAATGGTTTATTGAATCTCGATCGTAGTGATACACATGTTCATGCCAAAAGATATAAGATAGTAATGATAGTACCACATACTTGTGGCACTGCTATTTGAGTCATATTGGTATAAAACGCATGAAGAAGCTCCATGTTGATGGATCTTTGGACTCACTCATTTTTGAAAAGATTGAGACACGTGAACCATGTCTATTGGTATACATGCATGAAGAAACTCCATACAGATGGATCATTTGGACTCACTTGATTTTGAATCACTTAAGACATGCAAATCATACCACATGGGCAAGATGACTGAAAGGCCTCGTTTTCAGTGAGATGGAACAAGAGAGCAACTTGTTGGAAGTAATACATTTTGATGTGTGCAGTCCAATGAGTGCTGAGGCACGCAGTGGATATCATTATGTTCTTACTTCACAGATGATTTGAGTAGATGCTAAGTATATTTACTTGATGAAACACAAGTCTGAATTATTGAAAGGTTCAAGTAATTTCAGAGTGAAGTTGAAGATCGTCGTGACAAGAGGATAAATGTCTATGATATGATCATAGAGATGAATATCTGAGTTACGAGTTTGGCACACAATTAAGACATTGTGGAAATTGTTTCACGGCTAATACCGCCTGGAACACCATAGTGTGATGGTGTGTCCGAACATCATAACTGCACCTTATTGGATATAGTGCACACCATGATGTCTCTTATCGAATTACCACTATCGTTTATGGGTTAGGCATTAGAGACAACCGCATTCACTTTAAATAGGGCACCACGCAATTCCGTTGAGACGACACCGTATGAACTATGGTTTAGAGAAACCTAAGCTGTCGTTTCTTAAGAGTTTGGGGCTACGATGCTTATGTGAAAAAGTTTCAGGCTGATAAGCTCGAACCCAAAGCGGATAAATGCATCTTCATAGGACACCAAAAAACAGTTGGGTATACCTCCTGTCTCAGATCCGGAAGCAAAAGGGATTGTTTCTAGAATCGGGTCCTTTCTCGAGGAAAAGTTTCTCTCGAATGAATTGAGTGGGAGGATGGTGGAGACTTGATGAGGTTATTAAACCGTCACTTCAACTAGTGTGCAACAGGGCACAGGAAGTTGTTCCTGTGGAGCCTACACCAATTGAAGTGGAAGTTGATGATAGTGATCATGAAACTTCAGATCAAGTCACTACCAAACCACGTAGGTTGACAAGGATGCGTACTACGTCATAGTGGTACAGTAATCATGTCTTGGAAGTCATGTTGCTAGACAACAATGAACCTACGAACTATGGGGAAGCGATGGTGGGCCCGGATTCCGACGAATGGCTCGAGGCCATAAAATCCGAGAGGATCCATGTATGAAAACAAAGTATAGACTTTGGAATAACTACTTGATGGTCGTAAGGCTGTTGGGTACAATGGATTTTAAAAGGGAAAACGGACAATGATGGTAAGTATCACCATTAAGAATGCTCGACTTGTCGTTAAGATGTTTTCTGACAAGTTCAAGGAGTTGACTACGATGAGACTTTCTCACTCGTAACGATGCTAAGAGTCTGTTGGAATTATATTAGCAGTTACTGCATTATTTATGAAATCTTGTAGATAGGATGTCAAAACATTGTTTCCTCGACGATTTTCATGAGGAAAGGTTGTATGTGATACAACCAGAAGGTTTTGTCAATCCTGAAAGATGCTAACAAGTATGCAAAGCTACAGCGATCCTTCTAAGGACTAGAGTAAGCATCTCGGAGTTGGAATATGCGCTTTGATGAGATGATCAAAGATTTTGGGTTTATACAAAGTTTATGAGAAACTTGTATTTCCAAAGAAGTGAGTGGGAGCAATATAGAATTTCTGATGAGTATATGTTGTTGACATATTGTTGATCGGAAATGATGTAGAATTTCTGGAAAGCATATAGGGTTGTTTGAAAAGTGTTTTTCAATGGAAAACCTGTATTAATCTACTTGAACATTGAGCATCAAGATCTTTAAGGATAGATCAAAGCGCTTAATAGTACTTTCAAATGAATACATACCGTGACAAGATTTTGAAGGAGTTCAAAATAGATCGGCAAAGAAGGAGTTCTTGGCTGTGTTATAAGGTGTGAGTATTGAGTAAGACTCAATACCTGACCACGGCAGAAGAGAGAGAAAGGACGAAGGTCGTCCCCTATGCTTTAGACGTAGGCTCTACAGTATGCTATGATGTGTACCGCACCTGAAGTGTGCCTTGCCATGAGTCAGTCAAGGGGTACAAGAGTGATCCAGGAATGGATCATAGGACAGCGGTCAAGGTTATCCTTAGTAACTAGTGGACTAAGGAAATTTTCTCGATTATGGAGGTGGTAAAAGAGTTCGTCGTAAAGGGTTACGCCGATGCAAACTTTGACACTAATCTGGATGACTCTGAGTAGTAGACCAGATTCGTATAGTAGAGTAGTTATTTGGAATAGTTCCAAATAGCGCGTGGTAGCTGCATCTAGGAGATGACATAGAGATTTGTAAAGCACACACGGATCTGAAAGGTTCAGACCCGTTGACTAATAACCTCTCTCACAAGCGTGATATGACAAAACACCATGGGTGTTGGATTCATTGCAATCACATAGTGATGTGAACTAGATTATTGACTCTAGTGCAAGTGGGAGACTGTTGGAAATATGCCCTAGAGGCAATAATAAAATGGTTATTATTATATTTCCTTGTTCATGATAATTGTCTATTGTTCATGCTATAATTGTGTTAACTGGAAACCGTAATACATGTGTGAATACATAGACCACAACATGTCCCTAGTGAGCCTCTAGTTGACTAGCTCGTTGATCAATAGATGGTTATGGTTTCCTGACCATGGACATTGGATGTCATTGATAACGGGATCACATCATTAGGAGAATGATGTGATGGACAAGACCCAATCCTAAGCATAGCACAAGATCGTGTAGTTCGTTTGCTAAGAGCTTTTCTAATGTCAAGTATCATTTCCTTAGACCATGAGATTGTGCAACTCCCGGATACCGTAGGAATTCTTTGGGTGTACCAAACATCACAACGTAACTGGGTGGCTATAAAGGTACACTACAGGTATCTCCGAAAGTGTATGTTGGGTTGGCACGAATCGAGACTGGGATTTGTCACTCCGTATGACGGAGAGGTATCTCTGGGCCCACTCGGTAATGCATCATAATAATGAGCTCAATGTTACTAAGTAGTTAGTCACGGGATCATGCATTACGGAACGAGTAAAGTGACTTGCCGGTAACGAGATTGAACGAGGTATTGGGATGATCAAATCTCGGGCAAGTAACATACCGATTGACAAAGGGAATTGTATACGGGATTGATTGAATCTCCGACATCGTAGTTGATCCAATGAGATCATCATGGAACATGTGGAAGCCAACATGGGTATCCAGATCCCGCTGTTGGTTATTGGCCGGAGAACGTCTCGGTCATGTCTGCATGGTTCCCGCACCCGTAGGGTCTACACACTTAAGGTTCGATGGCGCTAGGGTTATAGGGAATAGATATACGTGGTTACCGAATGTTGTTCGGAGTCCCGGATGAGATCCCGGACGTCATGAGGAGTTCCGGAATGGTCCGAAGGTAAAGAATAATATATAGGAAGTGAGGTTTTGGCCACCGGAAGAGTTTTGGGCGTCACCGGTAATGTACCGGGACCGCTGGAGGGTTCTGGGGGTCCACCGGGAGGGGCCACCAGCCCCGGAGGCTTGCATGGGCCAAGAGTGGGAAGGGACCAGCCCCTGAGTGGGCTGGTGCGCCTCCCACCAGGGCCCAAGGCGCAGCTTGGAGGGGAAAGGGGGAAACCCTAGGCATAGATGGGCCTAAGGCCCACCCTAGGGCGCGCCCCCTCTCTTCCCCTCTTGACTGCCCCCTCCATCCAGTCTAGGGCTGCCGCCCCCCTAGGGGTGGGAACTCTAGAGGGGGCGCACCCTCCTCCCCTCCTCCTATAAATAGTGGGGGTTTTGGGGCTGCAGGAGACACGAGTCTCCCTCTCTCTTGGCGCAGCCCTACCCATCTCCCTCCTCGTCTCTCGCAGTGCTTGGCGAAGCCCTGCTGGAGTGCCATGCTCCTCCACCACCACCATGCCGTCGTGCTGCTGCTGGACGGAGTCTTCCCCAACCTCTCCCTCTCCCTTGCTGGATCAAGGCGCGGGAGACGTCACCGGGCTGCACGTGTGTTGAACGCGGAGGCACCGTTGTTCGGTGCTTAGATCGGATTCGACCGTGATCTGAATCGCTTCGTGCACGACTCCACCGACCGCGTTCTTGCAACGCTTCCGCATCGCGATCTTCAAAGGTATGAAGATGCACACCTCTCTCGTTGCTAGTTACTCCATAGATTGATCTTGGTGATGCGTAGAAAATTTTGAATTTCTGCTACGTTCCCCAACAAAGGGCATGTGTCTACACCAGGAATAACTGGAACCAAATATAGCCGTTCAAACTGGTATTGATGTAGTCGAGCGACGCAGTTCCGACTTGCACATAATGAACAACACATTGTGAAAGACTGAAATAAACAAGGCATAAATGACCAGTATAACAACCAAATATAGCCATTGAAAACTGGACAGAGTCTCACTGCAACCAACCTAACAAGCAAATACAAATAAACATGGCATATGCTTGAAAACTGGACAAATGCTCATTGCAATCAACCTAACAAGCAGATACAGATAAACAAGGCATCTGCTTGATAACTGGACAAATTAAAAAAAAGCAACCTAACAACCAAATACAGATAAACAAGTCATCTGCTTGATAACTGGACAAATGCTCACTGCAACCAAACTAAGAACCTAATACATATAAACAAGGCATCTGCTCGATAACTGGAAAAATGCTCACTCCAACCAACCTAACAACCAAATACAGATAAACAAGGCATCTACTCACTATAAACAACCAAATATAGCCATTCGTGAAACTGAAGTGGACAATTCATACTTAAACATCACATAGCCCTATTGAACAATACATTTTTGCATAGCTCAAATAATTAAACACGGCACAGTTAAAGGACCGCACGACAAATGCTACTACAACAAAGGGTACGAGTTGGCAAGCTAGAAAAGGAAAGATTTGTTGATAGAATGTTGCCTCACATTTCATGGACGGGATCCTTCCAGCTGGAAGAGCACAGACCCATGGTTCGCTCTTTGATGTCACAGATGGGATATTTCTCCTTGGAAGAACCTTCATGGGTGCCCTCCTCGTGGCCGTGGTCGTGGTCGATGAGATCTGACTTGGAAATTGAGGATCCCAAGCCGCCGCCATAGAACGTGTCCTTCAAAAATGACAAAATGGGTTCGATGGCGTATAAAGCTCACAAATCCTTGACCGCTTGACGAAGGAGATCAGCAGCAGGGTCGTCGAAGAGATAGATGGCGGTTGAACCAGAGGGGTTGGGGATGGACCACTTAACCTGTGACATGGCCCGCGTGAAGCCGTCGCTGTGGACGAGCTTGATGTTGTAGCCAGATTTCCCGAGATATTGTAATACGCTAGCCCACTGACATGAAGCCTTCGGCATGGAAACATAGTCAACATCTTCACTGGCTTCCGCGGCAACATGTTGCTCCGGGATCGACAGGTCGGGGCGAACGGCGGCCACCTCGCCAACGTCCGTCGGAGAGGCCATGATCAACCTCTCCTTGCACGAACGCTCGTCGGGCTCCCCGGGATACGTGGTCGAGCTTAGGCTGTGACATTCTGGAGCAGGGGATGTGGATCTGGCGGGGAGGGACACCGCATGCCTCATCTAAAAACTCAGGGGAGTGGGGCAATGGTATGGGAATCGCTGGGTAACCTGAAATTTATTATCTAAGCTAGGAGGAACAGGCAGATCGGTAGGGGGCTGGCAGCGGCGCCGGCGACGGCCGTGAGCTAGGGTTCGAGGGGGGAGGGGGGCGGTTGGGGGACTGTTGAGGGGGGGGTTGTGTTTGAGGATACGCCGCGGCTACTGAATTTTTTAGTAATGGTGGGTGGAGATGGTGGTGGACGAGGGAGGGCGATGGTTCAAATGCCTCGGCTACTGCAATTTTACTATAAGGTCGGTGCTGGAGGAGTGTGGGCGACGGTTGAAGTACGGCGGCTACTAAAATTTGGGTAAAGGAATTGATGCATGGCGGGAGTGCCCAAGATCGCGCACGACCCAATAACAATATGCGTGTATGATAATAAGGAAAAGTGGCATGGAACCGCCGATTTTTGCAACGCTCAATGCGGGTAGTTTGTTTTTATATTTCTAGCTAGTTGGTCTATCGCACACGGTTCGTCCTAATTTCCAAATAAACTCACCCGCCTTTAGCTTGCACAGGTGGTGGTTTTACAGCGCACACGGTTAAGCTAGTACCTCCACCCTTTGCTCGTGCTTGTGCGGTCGTGGTGATTTTACAGCGCACTTGCATCGCACATGGTTGAGCCAGTACCTCCACCTTAATTTGCTTGCGCTTGCGCAGGCATGGTGATTCACAACGCTCTTGTATCGCACACGGTTAAGATATTATACCCGTGTCCGTTGAGCATCATCAGAGTCTTTGCAGCAAAAAATAACGTTAGAGAGGGTCAGAAGACAGCCACACCAGCATGTGGCCCAAATATATATGAGTGAAAAGGGTGGTATGTGATGTTCAAAATTCCAATGCACAACTTTGACCGCGTGGGCCCACGGTTGGGCGCGTCGTCGAAGATCGATGAGAGGGGCCAGAAGTCAAGAACCACCTGGAAGTGGCCAAATATATGTAGGAATATTGGGGATGTTTAAAACTTTAAATACACAATGCATAACTTTGGTGGCACCTGCCTCGCAAACCCGAAAGCACCCTTGGATATATATATATATATATATAATGACATAATGTCGTACCTAGCTAGGATGCTTGGCCCACCACCTCCCACTTCGTGTCAGCGGGGCGGATGCACGTAATGATCGATACTTTGGTCATACATGCATGTCGCCATGACCTACCATAAGACGGACCAATGAATCCATCGTTTGGTCAAACGACAACTGTTGTTGTCGATAAACCGCTTTGGCCAATAGATTGAACCATCATAAAAATCGCACGAGAGGGACCACAAAACCAGGGCCTCTTGCATGCGGCCCAAAATAATGTACGTTGGGAAGGGGTGATGTGTGTTTTCGATATAGAATAATGTACAATTTAGATGTGGTGCCTACCTCTCGATACAGACAACAACCATGAAGGCAAGGTAGTTAAGGACGAGATACACAGGGTATGATGTAGGTCGAACCCAGCAATCCGATCATGTGGGAGGGAATCCTGACAACGCATGAGCTCGAGCTTTGGTTGAGCGACATGTGACGGTGACCGGCCCTAACACGAACTAGGAGGAATCCATTCATGGCCAACACATACCCCTCATTATCGGTCAAAGGGATGATATATATATATATACACTCGAAGAGCCCACATATATGTGTGTCGTCACAAAAAACCGCACAAGGGAGACATGGTCGATCAGAAGACCCCGTATACACTGCATGCGGCCCGAAAATATGTATGGGTGCGGTGGTGTGTGATATGTTTAAATCCCAAATGCAAAACTTCGATGGGCCACCAACTACATTACAAACCGAACACCGTACCCGACTCCAAGCCTGGTTCAATACGTACGATGTCAATTTCCCAACTTAGAGGCGGCGGCAGCCGGGGGGGTGGGGGTCGTCCCACGCATGCGCTCAAACTTTATTTGGTCTAGCATGGGACACATCTATATCTATACCCCTATATAGTGTGCGAATAACTTTGAAAGTTGGTCATTGGATGGAGCCAATCCGACGGTACAAAGATGGCAAATCCGAGCACTACTGGCTGTTGGATATCATCTACATTCCACCAGATTCTGCCACATGTACAATCTAGAAGACTCCATGGTTGAACTTAAGCATAATGCACAAACCTCAAAACACAAGCACTTCTCCTTTGTTCTCTAGAATCTTCCATATCTTAATTGCCCAAACTTTTTTTTCTAAATGAATTGTCACTTTTTGTTTTTACTTTATGCTTTACAATGCATAATTCTATGAATCTTAAAATAGATTTTTTATAAAACTAATTGATTTCGGATGAGATGAACTATAAGAATTAAACGAACATCTACAACATGCATATATGACTCAAAGCATACATGCTATAGTGTGGTATTTATTCATAATTTGGTTACCAAATCTCATGCGTGCAATGCACGCGTACCTTACTAGTATCAATAGGAAACCATCATGGTCAAACCCTTCTCGTTGTTGGGTCAAAGGGATAGATTGTGTGGGCCCCGTAATTGTCGGTAAAGGATAGCATATATACCTCGGGGAGCCCACAGATATGTGTTGCGTCTATAAGCCGCACAAGGGAGACATGCTTGAGAAGAACACCCTGCCCCCTATACCTTGCATGCAACCTGAAAAGGTTTATATAATCGCCATGACAGGTCAAGTCAATCATTCTTTAATTTTTTAGAGGAAAAACTAACCCATAAAAACATAGTAGGTTTATATAATCACCATGACAGGCCAAGTCAATCATTAGTTTTTTTAGAGCCAAAAATAACCCATAAAAACATAGTCTACAAATTAGCAAAACAAGGATCTCAAGGTTTATATAACTGCCATGATAGCGGATGAAGCTTGAGATATGCAACTTCCCACCGGGTCATCCATCCTTGGACTACTCCAGCCCGAGCACGCTTAACTTCTGCGTTTTATTCGACTACGCTAGCGGATGGGAAGCCGGCCCTTGCTGATAAGAATTGCCTCCTTGCCATTAAGGCGTTTCACGCTGGTCACCCTATGCGACCTACTCCCTCCTATCACACACATTTGTGCTTTTAGAAACTGTGTGGGATATTTTACAAGGCTGGTGTGTCGCCGCTAGCCTTCAATGAGCACTGACACTGGTAGCGGGAAAACGATGGGAGATGAGGCGGGAAACCGATGAGAGGAGTGGCGAGAAACGGTAGCCTATTTAGAATACCTAGTAGAGAAGGAAGCGTGAGCAGCACGACGCATGCGCACAGTTCTTACCCATGTACTGCATGTGCTGTCGAAAGGGCTCAGGGTTGCTGTTCGATTTGGGAGCATCCAACGGTGCACACGTACGATCCGTGGGGTTTGGGTTCTAGCCAATCAGAACGCACGACTCAGATCACGCGCGCAGCAGGGGGGAGGGGGTCATCGGCCACGGTTTGGTAGGCACACGGCTTTTGTGAGTGAACCGTGTGCTATTTGAAAACATTTCGTGAGAAGAATCTCGGTTTTTAAATCCCCGTAAATCCAAAACTAAGCCGAAAATCATGAAATCTGGCATGGTGTCACGACATGGCACATATATGTCAAGGAAATTTTTTCGTCCATTTTGGCACAAGTTTTATTACAAGCCTCTTACAAACCGGAGCTTATCTCAAAGAAGCCTCGTGGTTCCGATAGGGAAGCGTGTCCCCCTTGTGGGCGAAACATAATCACTGCCTCTTTTCGCCTTGTATTTTGTTCTACAGGCAACATGGAATGACAGGATATCCGTGCTGGAATTTAAACTTATTGAGGGATCGTTTGGCCTTTTTATACACTAATTGAGTTTCCTAGGCATTTAATGTCCATAATTCGAATCTGAACTTCAAATACATGCTCCAGTTCACTAAAATGGCTAGAAAATTTATACATGTGTCCTTGGGTGCATGTTTAGTTCCCATGCCAGGAATGGGAACGAATTACAACCGTACCCGCGTCCTGGCTCGTCCTCAAACATTTGGAATCTCGATTTTTAAATCCCCGTAAATCCTAAACTCACCAGAAAGTCATCAAAGGTGGCATGGTGTCACGTCATGGCACATATATGTCGTGGTAAAAACATTGTCCAATTTGGGCCAAGCTTTAGTACAAACCTCTTACAAACCGGAGCTTCTCTCAAAGAAGCCTCGTGGTTCCGATAGGGAAACGTGTTCCCCTTGTGGGCGAAACATAATCACTGCCTCTTTTCGCCTTGTATTTTCTTCCACGGGCAACATGGAACGACATGATATCCGTGCTGAAATTTAAACTTATTCAGGGTTCGTTTGGCCTTTCTATACACTAATTGAGTTTCCTAGCCATTTAATGTCCATAATTCAAATCTGAACTACAAATACATGCTCCAGTTCACCAAAACGGCTAGAAAAATTATAGATGTGTCCTTGGGTGCATGTTTAGGACCCATGCCAGGAATGGGAACGAATTACAACCATACCGGTGTCCTGGCTCGTCCTCAAACATTTTGAGTCTCGGTTTTTAAATCCCCATAAATCCGAAACTCACCAGAAAGTCATCAAAGGTGGCATGGTGTCACGTCATGGCACATATATGTCATGGTAAAAACCTTGCCAATTTGGGCCAAGCTTTATTACAAACCTCTTACAAACCGGAGCCTGTCGCAAGAACCCTCGTGGTTTCGATAGGGAAACGTGTCCCCTTGTGGGCCAAACGATAATCGCTCCCTCCTCTAGCCTCGTATTCTCTTCTACACGCAACACGGAACAACGGGAGATTCACGCTGAACATTGAAATTATTCAGGGTTCGTTTGACCTTTTTTATTCATTAATTGAGTTTTCTAGGCATTTAATGTCCATAATTCAAATCTGAACTACAAATACATGCTCCAGTGCACCAAAATGGCTAGAAAAAACTAACATGTTTGCTTGGGGTGCATGTTTAGGTCCCATGGAACGAATGGGAGCGAATTCAACCGTCTCGCCATCCTGGCTTGGCCACAAACATTGCGAATCTCAGTTTTTAAATCTCTGTAAATCCAAAACTCACCGGGAAATCATGAAACTTGGCATGGTGTCACTACGTGGTACATATAATTGTCCAATTTGGGCAAAGCTATATTAAAAGCCTCTTACAAACTGGAGCCTGTCGCAACCCTCATGGTTCCTATAGGGAAACATGCCGCTCTTGTGGGCGAAACGATAATCGCTGCCTCTTCTCGCCTTGAACTTTGTTTTCTACAGGCAACATAGAATAACAGGAGTATCGGGCTGAAATTTGAAACTGCCCAGGGTTCGTTTGGCCATTGTATATATTACTAATTACTAAGTTTTCTACGCATTTAATGTAGTCCATAATTCAAATTTGAACTACAAGCACATGCTCCAGTGAAGCAAAATGGGTGGGAAATCGTACATGTGTCATAGGGTGCATGTTTAGGTCTCATTTAAGGAATGGGAATGAATTACAAACTTGTCGTCGTCCTGAAACATTGAGAATCTCGGTTTTTAAATCCCAGTAAATAAAAAAGTCACCCAAAAAACATTAAACTTGGCATGGTTTCATGACATGGCACATATATGTCGTGGTAAAAAATCGTCCAGTTTGAGAAGAGGCGCACACATTAGTAGCCAACGAAGTCCTTTTTGAAACAAAAAGCTGACACGTTAATATCGCAAATGGTTGTATTATATTAACCGTGTCGAAATATAACCATACTCGGTGGCGTGCATGCAGCTGTTTGATTAGACGGGACGAGCGCGAGAAGTCTGCCGTGCAGGCTCGACGGGACGCGTGCGAGCAGTCTGCCGCGCAGGCTCGACGGGACGCGTGCATCCTGTCCACCTCGCAGGCTCGACGGGACACGTGCGAGCAGCAAGGCCGCCCATGCTCACCGAGAAGCGAGCTCTTTGACCTCCATGCACCAGTCGCCGCCCGCCTCGCTCACAACTTCTCCATTAATGGGTTAATTAAAGCACCTGTACGGAGGGTGTTTGCTTGTGATCCCATGGCAACATTTGCTTCATTCATGTTTTCAACTCATATTCCACCCTAATTTAAATTGCCACATAGGGCAACGGATAATACGACCAGAATTAAATGGAAACGGATAATACGATGACAAATTTACAATGGCGCAGATTATAATTGTCTTACATATTCCGGAAAATTTAAAATGCCACATGCGGCAAAGCCCGGAAGACACGGGGCAAGAGTAGAAGGAAATTGCAGACAACGATCTGGGTCACTACTGTCTCTACTCGTCGATGGATCGCCGGGCGACGAAATCCTCCAGCTCCTTCTTCAATTCCTCACGACTTTGCTTGAAAGCAGCCACGGATTCCTCCACCTCCTGCTCGCGCTCGATCCGAAGCTTCCTCAAGCCACCCATCAGTTCCTCGACGACCGCTTTCAGCGTCATCTCCGAGGCACTGCTCTGCTCATGCAGCATCTTCGAGCCGGCGGCCTCCTCCTCCTTCTCGGCGAGCAACTTGAGGAGCTTCGCATTGTCACCCATGAGTTGCTCGACGAGGCCGGTCGCCTTGTCAACCGAGGCATCGCTGATCTTGAGCAGCTTCATCAAGCCGTCGACCAGCTCCTACTGCGTAGTGACGCCATCGAGAATTTCGTCGTCACCGGCGAAGGACTTCAGGAATGCGTCTCATCGCGATGGCCGACGCCGCGAATGCGCTTGTGAGAGCCCTCGCATGCCCGTGAGAGCTCGTTCGAGGGCTCCGCGGCGCGCCGGGACATCTCTGTTGCGGCTTCGCAGCGGGACCGCTCTAGTGCTTCCGTGGCCTTGGTCTTTGCTGCCTGGTTATATGTCCACCCTAAACTCCTCCTACCGGTCATTGCAGAACGACTTGACAGGAAATACCAGTTTTCTGGGTGATGAGGACAGGAACTGTGAAGTAATTTTCGAGTGGGTAGTTTTTATAGCCCGGTGCTAAGTGTGAACACATATTAGTTTGATAGGTGTGAATAGATTTGCAATTACTTATTGCATTGTAATATGCAATGTGACGAGAAACAAGGTCAAAATTTATTGATGCCAGAAGGTTGACCACGTGGTTGCTCGTCGTTGAGTCAGCTGTTTGCCACGTATCACACACATCTTGTTAAGTTGAACCGTTTCTGTTGTTCGCTAATCAAAAATAGTTCGTCCGAGTGAACTGTATGCCCTATATCACACACACCTTGATCTGGCTAACCATTCTTTTTCACTCCCTAATAGCAAACAGTTCATCGGAGCGAATTGTATGCCGTATATCGCACACACATTGATATGCCTACCCGTTTCTGTTGTTCTGCCTCATTGCAAACAGTTCGAACGGGTTAACTGTGTGCCCTGAATCGCACACGCAACTAAAATCTGAACCGTGTTTGATGGCTCCGCCATCGCAAACGTTTTGCACCTTTTTTGATGGTTTTTTTACATCCCCATTGTGATTAATGCATCACACACAGTTCATCAAAGGGTCTCTGATCGTAGTGTCGCGTTAGCAGCATCGTGTTGTAGTGATAATTTCCTCTTTGACTGAAACCGGTTCTTTAATTTCTTCTTCAATAGGTGGGTGATATTTAATCCACTTCTCTTTAGGGAGATCAACATGAGTAGCAAATGATTCACAAAAGAAGGCTACTATCTCAGAGTCAAGTCCATATTTAGTGCTAAACTTTTGAAAAGCATTGGTATTCATAAGAGATTTAACACAATCATACTTAAGCTTAATACCTGACTCTTTACCTTTGTCGAGTTCCCAATCTTCAGAGTTGCGTTTAATTCTTTCCAAAAGAACCCACCGGAATTCAATAGTCTTCTTCATAAAAGAACCAACACAAGAAGTATCAAGCATGGATCGATCATTATGAGAAAGCCGAGCATAAAAATTCTGGATAATACACTAGTACGCGTCGGTGCTATACAAATGGTTTTTAACCCCTTTCCGCGATGGCATTTGGAACCGTCACCTAGTGAGTGACGGCGATAGGGGGTCCTTCCCACACGACCCAGAAACCGTCGGGGATAGGGACCCTACAGTACTCCTACTCGTTTCTTCTCACATTGCCATCGTAGTCGGTATTCTGTGGTGCTACGTTTACGATGCGCAGCCCATCACAAACGGTTCACTATTATAGAACATGTATGATGCGCGCCCCATCACAAACGGTTCACTATTAAGAAGATTAGCTAATCGTCGTATGAGTGTCGGACAGGATTATGAAACGTTGGACCATCGTAACATCGTCGTACACGACAACTATCGCACACGCTATTATGTGGTGCAACGTTTATGATGCATACTTCATCAGAAACAGTTCATGGTTGGGATGTTTAGTTTGCCCGCATCGTTTGTGATATTGTCTGACATCGCACACGCTTTGCAAACGGCAACTGTGTGGATGCTTGCACACGTTTCCTCTCTGTGAACCGTCTCGGATTATGGTGTATATTGCAAACATTTGTGTTTTACCAACCGTGTGTGCCGTAACAACCTGGAGAGTGTAATTTCACTGTAATTTAATTGCTGCTATTTCAAATTGTACCAGATTTGAATTTGAATTTGAATGTATGCTACAGCTTTATTCATCTCCATCAGGTTCAAACAACCAATGCATTATTCGATTCATAGGTACATATGTTCAAGAATTACATAAGAACCAAATAAAGAATGATGAACCACAATTGTATACTTGTACTATTAAAGATGGTAAAGAAAGAGGCGAAATACATTCTGGTTGCTGAACAAGGTGAAGCGGAATGCCCATATTGTGCCCTCCTCCATGCAGAAGGCACGCACGACACTAGTCCAACCCCTTGTGATGGCCGACCACCCATCCTTCACGGTCTTCATGAAAACATCTAGATAATCATCCTGTTCTGGTAGAAATACTTTAACCTTTGCATGCCCACCAATCATGTAGTTTGAGAGGTAATCTTGAGTAAACTGCTTTGGCAACCACTACAAAGGAAAAAAGATTCAGACATTGTCATCTAATACAACTCATTATGGGCTGTAAAAAGAAGGCTGCAGAGTTCTTAGTTACCATCCTGCATCGTTGTTGTCTTGGATAAAGTGTAAAAAAAAGTTTAATTGCCATCTTTGGACCCATTTTACTAACAATCTTTATCAGCTTCCTCACTTGATGCTGGTTCATCGATATCTCATTGCCCCATACGCAGAAAGGGTCAAAGCGCGGATCTTTACCAATGACATATGTACCTAAAAGCACCAAGTTAATATTAGAAGCTAAACAGCAATTGCACAATGATGTATTACAACACTCTTTTATAATACTCCCTCCGTTCCTAAATATTTGTCTTCCTAGCGATTTCAACAAGTGACTACATACGGAGCAAAATGAGTGAATCTACACTCTAAAATATGTCTATATACATCCGTATGTGGTAGTCCATTTGAAATCTCTAGAAAGAAAAATATTTAGGAACGGAGGGAGTATCTTATAACATCCAATATACTCACATATTAGATGAATTAACATCTTATATTATGGGCCGGAAGGACTTTAGTGCATTCTTACAAATTATCGGCTGATTAACTGCTCATGTATCCAAGGGTTATAGTTAGTTTGAGCTAGTTCGGGCTCAAATAGCCCTAAAGTATATCTAAACATGAGGGCTAGTTTGAGCTAGTTGCATCCATAACCCACCCAAAAAAACTATCCAACCCAAGAGGTGCTAATTGGAGTTAGTTCAGGGTTAGTCATGAGCTAGAAACTAACTCTAACCTCTAGCTAAGTTGAGTATCCAAACAGGGTTGTGTTGTTGTTGTTGTTGCTGCTGCTCTTCTACGTATATCTAGACATCATTAGAAAATTAATGTAACACTCTTCCTTGTTGCTATTTGTAGCCTAGGATTGCATATTTAGGAATTAAGTATAGTGCATGTTGCTATGTAGCCTCAGATATATTACATATGGCCCTAGTTAACCTAACGATAAATGGGTTGCAGATATATTCAGTTAAAAGTCTGATTCACCGATTAGTCCCTTATCAGGCCCCAGCCTATATGGTACCAGCTACCGATATCCTGAACAGTGAGCAGATATAAGCCATGGGATGAAACTAACCTCGATGGAAAACAGCAGTCGTTCCCAAAATTGTCCTATGTAGGTACATCGAGAAGCATGTTAAGCACAACAGGCTAAATATCAACCAAAATTATCCATGGTAGACAAAATAATCTCCAAAAGATAGCTTCAGTGTGCAGGTTTAAGCACGCTAGTAAAGCAAAGCAAGTGGAAAGGTGTGTTAACTGCAACAGGCCTAACAATTAACAACAAGCAAACATACTCATTCAAACTGGTATTGTGCCGGTTATTGTTAAATAAAATTGGAAAGGCGTGTTAACTACAAGATGCAGCAACCAAATGTAGTCATTCATAGTGGTATTGTTGAAACTGGTACTGATGAAATTGAACTGCACAGTTCATACTTGCACATATAGAACATCACGTTATGAATAATTGGAATAAAGAAGGCATACTACGAACAACCAAAGATAGCATTTGAAACTGTACATATGCTAACTACAAACAACCGAACAATCAAAAAACTTTAAAAGAGGCATATGCTAGCTATAATAGGCTTAACAGCAAGCAAATATATGCATTCCTATCGGTATGTTTAAAACTGGATTGCTGAAATGTACTGCATAGTAAATAATTGCACATATAGAGCATCACATTGTGAACAACTGAAATAAACAAGGAATACTGCAAACAACCAGATATAGCAATTAAAACTAGACATATTCTCACTACACTACAAAAGGGACTCGACAAAACAAATCATGGGTTTCCCCCTGTGAAGAGGCATGGCAAAACAAATCATGGGTTTCCTCACTTGTCACAGATGGGCTCGTTCCCGTGGGAAGAGCACGGACCCTGGATGCGCTCCATGTTATTGCAGATGGGCTCCTTCCCCTTGGAAGAGCACGGCCGTAGGGTGCCCTCCCTGATGTCGCAGACGGGCACTTTCCCCTTGGAAGAGCGGATGGGCTCTTTCCCCTTGGAAGAGCCGGAGAGGGTGCCCTCCTTGTGGTCGCCGTCGATGAGGTCTGACTTGGAAGCTGTGGATCCCAAGCCAGCGTCGCAGAACATGTCCTTCAGAAATGACAAAAGGGGCTCAATGGCGATGTAGGATGGCAAATTGTTGACAACGAGCTAGAGGAGATCAGCGGCGGGGCCATGGATGAGATCGACGGCGGTTGAACCCGAGGGGTTGGGGGTGGGCCACTTAACCTGTGACATAGCCCGCCTCAGGCTGTCGCTGTCGATGACCTTGATGTCGTAGCTGGCGGCCGAGACATGCCCTCATACTCTAGCCCGCTGCTTGAGTGCCTTCCGCTAGTAATGGTCGTCAGCTTCCTCAGCGACGTCGGGCGAAGAGACCGCGATACACCTCTTTTGGGCCAGTCGCTCCTCTAGCTCCATGGGAAGCGTAGCCGGGCTTAGGCTGCGATGCTCTAGAGTGGGGGATGGGGATCTGTGGGAAAGGGGGCATTTGGCAGGCGTCATCTAAGAAATTCAGGGCGGCCTGGGTATGGAGATCGGTGGGTAAGCTGCACGGGCAAACCGGCAGATGTTGACAATGGAGGCCTTGCGGCGGCGGCGGCGGCCGCAACGGCGGGGACCTTGCTAGGGTTTGAGCAAGGGAGGGGGTGTGTGTGTGTGCGCGCACGCCCGAGGAGGTTTTGGTGTGTGTGTGTGTGTGTGTGTGGAGGGGGAGGGGCGGGGGGTGTTTGAGGAAATGACGCGGGTACTGAAAATTTTACTACGCGGGAGTGAAATGTCGGGGCTATTGAAAACTTTGATGATAGTGTATCGCACATGTTCTGGAGATAACAACCGTGTGTTATGAAACAAAAAAACCCTCGAGTCGGGCAGATATTTTCTAGGGATGCATGCGGGATTGGGAACAAGAAACATCGCACACAGTCCGGAGATAACAGCCATGTGTTATGAAACAGAAAAACCCTCGAGGCGGGTAGATATTTTCTAGGGATGCAGGCGGGATTGGGAACAAGAAACATCGCACACAGTCCGGAGATAACAACCGTGTGTTATGAAACAGAAAAACCCTCGAGGCGGGCAGATATTTTTGAGAGGGGGAGCCTCGTGGAGCCCAATGTACTATGCGGATGTGTGCGTGAGAGGGGCACCGGCGTGGCACGCGGTTAGTTTGAGTGAACCGTGTCTGTTGCGTCATCTGCCTTGTCTAATGTTCATAAATTTGGCAAAAAATGACGTGGGAGAGGGTCAGAACACGAACACACTTGCATGTGGACCAAATTTATGTATGAAAAGGGTGGTTTGATTTTCAAATACCAAATGCAACTTCGATGTGGCACCTATCTCGCAAAGCGCACGGTATTGCTTGCCCCCACCCCCCTCATGTCGGCACGAAGGGAATCCTAAGCTATGAATGCATGCCCCCTCCCCCCCAACCGAGGTTCACCTAGCAAAGTGCGAAGTAGCTAGCAGCCCCCCTCCTCCCTCGTGTCGGCACGAAGGGAATCCTAAGCTATGAATGCATGCCCCCCACCAACCGAGGTTCACCTAGAAAAGTGCGAAGTAGCTAGCAGCCCCCTCCCTCGTGTCGGCACGAAGGGAATCCTAAGCTATGAATGCATTCCCCCCAACCGAGGTTCACCCTAGCAAAGTGCAAAGTAGCTAGCAGCCCCCCTCCCTCGTGTCGGCATGAAGGGAATCCTAAGCTATGAATGCATGCCCCCCAACCGAGGTTCACCTAGCAAGTGCGAAGTAGCTAGCAGCCCCCCTCCCTCGTGTCGGCACGAAGGGAATCCTAAGCTATGAATGCATGCCCCCCCCCCAACCGAGGTTCACCTAGCAAAGTGCGAAGTAGCTAGCAGCCCCCTCCCTCGTGTCGGCACGAAAGGAATCCTCAGCTATGAATGCATGCCCCCCAACTGAGGTTCACCTAGCAAAGTGCGAAGTAGCTAGCAGCCCCCCTCCTCGTGTCGCCACGAAGGGAATCCTAAGCTATGAATGCATGCCCCCCCAACCGAGGTTCACCTAGCAAAGTGCGAAGTAGCAACCCCCCCCCCCCCCCACACACACACACACTTTCAGTCGGCGGGCCAGAGAGGCATATCTCACCAAGATGGATCGTAAAACGGACCAAGAATAATCCACCTTGGCCGTACAACCTCTCTCTTGTTGTTGGTCAAAGTGATGGCCGTCCATGCGACCCCGGAGATGGGCTAGCTCGCCAATAATCACGCAAGTAGCTAGTCCCCGAAGACAAACACTGCAAGCGTGTGGCCCAAACATATGTATGGAGAGGTGTGTTTTTTAGTAACAATGGAACAACTTTGATGTGGCACCGTGATTTCGAACTAGAAATCCCCACACTGTGTGAGGGTTAGGTTGATGATGCATATGTATGTTACACCACACTTCAAGCCAACGACGGGGATTCATGCATGCATGCGTGCATAGTATATGCGCTCAAACTTAAGGACTGAATCTCACCATGACCTATACTACAATAACACGAACCAAATGAAGAATCCGCCATGGTAACCTATCTTGTTGTTGGTCAAGGTGATCATGGGTGTCCACGCGGGCCCACGAATATATAGGCTTGTCGCCGATAACCACGCGAGGGAGTGTACCGTTCGAAGGCAACCACTACATGCATATGTATGGAGGTGATGCGTGCATGCATGTTTGAATACTATTTCATAACATTGATGTGGCGCATGCGTGAAAAATCGTACACTAGCTCCCCACACAGAGCGAGATCGGTTCATGACGTGTGGTTGTACTAGCCACTTCGACTCGATGGGAGGGATCCATGCGTACACATGCATGTGTGTGTGCTCAAACTGTATCATGCATGTCATCCCAGAGCATGACCTATATATATATACATACATACCATATTACAAGCAAAAATAATAATCCCCTCCTAAGTCAAATTAACCTCTCTTGTTGTCAGGAAAAAAGTAGTGATGGAACTAGCGGGCCCATAGATGGAAAGCATCGATATCGCTGATAACCGCTTAAGTGGGTGCGAGAGGACAAGCACCACCGCTTTGCATGTGGGCCAAACATATATATGTTGAATACCCAAAATGCACAACTTTCATGTGCCACATGCCTCAAAAACCGTAAACCATGCACCCACACAGAGCGAGGTTCATGAAGCGTGCTACATATGATGGTCCCCTTCCCCCCTCTTCACCGCATACTATATGCTCCTGCCGTAATATGTACAACTCAAAAGAATCCTCATCGATGGTGAAATTAATTAACCTCTCCCGATGTAGGTCAAAGTGATGCATGCATGCATCGACGATGGCCTCGTGGGCCCACAGATGGAAGCGTCACATGTGAGTTTACTAGCTAGGATAACCACCACGTGCATGCATGTGGGCCAAAAAGGTGTTGTGTGATGTTTGAATAGCCAATTTCATAATTATGATTTGGCACGTGCCTCGGAAACCAAAAAGTCCCGACACTGAGTGAGGTGTACTTGTTCACGGACGCGTACGTATAGTATATATGCTAGTCCCCTCCCACCTCTTCGACGCATACTATATACCACTGCCGGCTGTTCAAATTAACCTCACTACCGGCTGTTCGTCAAAGTGATGGACGACGACCTCGTGGGCCCACAGAAAGCGTCACACGCGAGTATCGAGTGTCGTGTAGGACAACCATCAACTGCATGTGGCCAAAACATGTATGTATGAAAGGGTTGTGTAATGTTTTAAATAACGATTTCACGACTTTGATGTGGCACCGGCCTGCCTAACAAAACGGCCAACCCACACGGTGGCTCACAACTCGTAGTGTACTGCAAGCCACCCGCCACCCCCAGACGCACACACCCACACACACACCGCGAATCCATCGCAACTACGATGCACGTTAAATTAATTATCCCGCGGTGAACATATGTTACCAAAGGAGGGACGTTTTAATTTCGAAAAAATCACAGAGATCATTAAGACATTTTAGTACATTAATTGATTGATTTTCTACGGGTATAATGTGCAAAAATCAAATTTGAGCTACATGCACACGTGACAGTGCACCTAAATGGATTGCAAAAACACATGTGTCTCACTGGGTGCATGTATACTCCCCGTGCAACAAATTTCAAGCATTGAGAATCTTGATTTTTAAATTCTAGTACATCCAAAACTTATTTGAAGTTCATGAAACTTATCGTGTTGTCATATGAACACCAATACAAAGTGGCATTGTACTTTTTTTGTCAAATTTGAGACCAGTTTTGATGTAATCTTTATCTAATTACAAACGGGAGATTATTAATAATTGGGAACCAATATCCCAAACGGATTATTTATTCGAACCGTGAGCGTTAGACCAACAATGGATACGTGTCATGCTTCGGTTAAGCAATAAAGTAGCAGCATTAATCATCCAAATAGAAAAATAATATATGTGCCACCGCGCAACCCGTGTGCCGTGCGAGCAGGCGTGAGTTGACGGGACGCATGCGAGCAGTCCGCTACGCAGGAAGACGGGGAGGCGTGCGTGCAGGTGTGTGAATTGACGGAGGCGTGCTCGCTGCGCAATGTCATCAGGAGGCGTGCAAGTAGCTGTGTGAAACTTTGGTTGGCATGCCAACAGTCCGATGCGCAGGCTCACCGGCAGGCAAGCCATCGGTTTGACCGTCGCCCGCCTCTCTCCCACTACTCCATATTAATGGTGCGCCCGAGCGGCCGCCCCCCATCCTCGCCACACACACACACACAATCTTCTCTCCGCTTGCATCCTCGACGCCGCTCTCAGTCCTCAAAGCCGTGAGTGTATGAGGATGCCGCCGAAGCGCCCCGTCGGAGGGAGTGGCAACGCCGGGGCTGCTAAAGCACCGGAGCACGGCGTGGAGATGGAGACAGAGGTTGCCGTCACCGCCGGCGAGTTATCGCTTTACCCTGACGTCGTCGAGCTTCCACAATCGGAGGCGGAGTTCCACACCGAGTCTGGTGGCGACCCCGGCGACGACTCCGATGACCACTCCGGCGACGACTCCGACGACGACGGACAGCAAGTTAGTCATCTATACCATTTATGTGTCAAATAGATCATAGGGTTTCTCTATTTACTCCTGCCTCCCCCTTTTTGGAATAGAAATCCTATGGTTATGTTCTCCCAATCCATGAAATCTGAGTAAGTTTCGTTAGATCCATGTAGTGTATTGATTGTTTGAATGGTACAAGTGATAAGTGATTAGTTGTTTCATCCGTGCAAATGATTTCTGCTAGTAATCTGACTAGGGTTAGTGTTTGTGCTAATAATTCCTAGCCAGGACTTGACAATTGATTTTGCATGACCTACATATGTTTGTACCATTATTTTCTTCAAGATTGGTCTGTACATAGACGACTGTGCTTAAAAATCGAACCATAATCTCTGGATATGTATAAATAAATAGCCATAAATTCCTAATCCTACTTCACGGCATGTAATCATTGATTTGATGCCAAATTTGTTTTACTATTTGTATAGGTGTTGTCTGACGATGTGGACAGCGAGGATGAAGATGGCCAGAGGAGGTACAAGAGGCAAATCCTGAGGGAGCTTTATGCGGGAATGCATAACAGGCGTATTAGGACCTGGAACGGCGGCTATCGATGCCCATTTTGCAACCACAAGCTTCATGACGCGTATCTAAGTGTTCTGCGCATGCAAGAGGACGGGCCGTTGGCTCCTTCAAGCAGAAGTATTCTCGCAGGGTGACGCACGGCGCGTACGCCGAGTACCTGAGAAGCTTCAAGATCGTGCCGGCATGTGACATGAGATGTGGGATGGATCGAACTATGTACGCTTGAGTATGTTTAATGACGGTTGAACTATGTACTTATGGTTGAACTATGCTTATGTACGTGTACGCTTATTATCTATGTCTGAGTATGTTAAATATTTGGTCAAAATTTGGTAAAAATTACAAAGGGGGACCAATAAACCAGGACGTAGGTAGTACGTCAATCACACACGGTTCCCAAAATTGGAACCGTGTGCAATGACTTTCATTTTACCTATTGCGTCAATCACACACGGTTCGCTCTAGCAAATCGTTGCCTCCAAAATTCTTTGTGGTACAGAAACCCTCACCACCCAATTCAAAAAAGAAAAAAGAAAACCCTCACCATCCCCACGTCAAAAAAACCCTCACCCCGCCCGCCACCCCCTCCGGTCCCCATTTACACCTGCACAAGCTCCTCCGCGTCTATGCCATGGCACCGCCTATTGCGGCGGTAAACACTTAGCTCGACGCCTGCCGCCGCCGCCAGGCTGCCAGCAAAGCCAACCCTATTTCGCCATTTCCGATTGCCGCCGCCTATCGCCATCGACTTTCTCGACGCTGCTCGCGGTCGACCCAGCTCCGCTCGGTTGGGAAATCTGTCGTACTGACGGTTCTTTCTCATGGACAACAAGGTAACTGATTTAATGAGATGTTATCTCATCTCTTATCCCAGTTCATCTGCCTCCTTTAATCACCCGGCCGAAATCGTCGTGAATTCATTTTTATTCGAGCTGATTTGAGGGTTTTCTTCCATTCATAGAGTGTACAGTGCGCAGACACATCAGGACCTTGCGGCCTCCGCCAGACATTCCGTCCCACCGTACCAGATGACTTCAGGATGCGCGCGGTATGTTCAATCTCACCCTAAATCGGCTGGCATGGCCTACTTTCCTAAACATATTCTAAATATTACTACATTTGGATAAAAGGTGCCACATGCACCATATACGTCAAAGGGGATTTTTCCCCTCTTCTTTCTATATTAGGCAAATTAATGATGTATTGTTCATTCGATTACTCTCATGTTTCCATGTCATCATGTTTTCCCTATCTGTTTAATTATAAATTTTTGTCCTTCGATTTCGACTGTTGTACAGTTCTTTCAATTTGGGCCCATATTTGCATGTTACCATATTTTCTTAACAATCCTACCATTTTCTGCAGCGCGTCCCTTGCTATGCAACAGAATTTGTAGTGCACAATCTTTCCCTTTACATAAATCAAGACTGCAGGGATGTCATACTGCACACAAACCATGGATTTACAATCGTTACTACTGTAAGACTTGATGAACATGGTGACTCCTATTTTGGCACTAGCTTTCGGAAAGAAATTTCTAAGTTTTATGAACTGAAAGCTGGCACTACAATTGCACTGCACATAAAAGGGCATGGTCATGAGATATATGGTAACTTCCCCGATGATATCATCCGTCCAGACTTTGTTCGAAGTAAGTTTTCTTTTCAACTATCTGCATGTTGACTTACCCAGCAATATCAGATGAACTGTGTAGTATTTAAGCAACCAACTGTAATTCCCTTTTCTTACTATATTCCTACTAATAACTTCTAGTTACCAATACACTTTTCAATTGTCCTGTTTTAAACTAAATATTCCCTGTACTCCCATTTCTTACAGAAAGCGCCGCTGACAAGGAGACTCCGGAGGTGGAGAACGGGGCTGCCAACAAGCAGAGGTGGCGCGAGCTAGAACCGCAAGTGACTCCAGCAGGCCTAGAGTTCATCAGCAGCCTCCCTGGTGATATGTTGACAGTCATCATCTCCCTCCTCCCAATCAAATATGGGGCACGGACAACCGTCCTTTCCCGGCGGTGGCGCCCCCTATGGAACTCCAGCCCTCTCGACCTCATCGACACCCACGAGCTCTGCCATGGCTATCGCAAAAGCTTGGATCCATGGCCAACGTCCGCACTCCGCCTCGCGCCCACGCTACGCGTCTCCAAGTTCAGGAACTGCCATCCCCCCTTAATGACGCGTCCGCTCTTATTCTACCATGACTGAAGCACCTTGGGCTCGTCATCGTCTGCCTCTCAAACGGTGACATGGAGCGCCTGCTCCGTGGCTGTACTGCACTCGAGTACCTTCGTCTTCAGGCAATCAATGGGTTGAGTACCTTCCACATCACCTCCATGACTCTCCGGACTATTTATGTGTGTTGCTGGTGCGGCAGGAAGACATCACAAGATGTGTACCATGGTATGGTCATTGAGGACACACCTGCACTTGAGAGATTACTTGTAGTTGATCAAGCAGGTCCAACAAGAATCAATGTCATTTCTGCGCCGAAATTGATAGTGGTGGGCTACTCGTCTGACAAATACTCCAAACTTGTTATTGGATCCACACCCGTTCAGGTACAACAGCCGCCTTCTACCTCTCCTTCTACAAATTAACATTACTTCTAATTTTGAAGATGTTTGTTCGTCTTTCATTCGGAAAATAATTCCGACAAGCTTGACCCCAAAACTGCGCACAGTGAAGGTCTTGGCACTGAATCTATCGGCCCCAACCTGGAGCAAGTTGTCAGTTTCCTGAGATGCTTTCCGTGCCTGGAGAAGCTATATATCGAGGTGATGTTCCTTTCCTGTTAAATGTTAACCATAAGGGAGTTCAATTTGTGACACCTTTTTTCAAGTTTACAATGACAATGTACTACAATTTCTGAAGGATTCTTTTGGAGGATTTCAGTACATACATGTTCCACCCCCACCCCCACCCCCACCCCCATATTGGTTGCTTGATCCATATGGTTACAATCAATAAGCATTTCTCCTTTGGATTCATCTGTACTAGTTTTCTTAGGAAACTTTTCATCCACTCCAACCTCTTGTGAAGAAGGCTACATTTTTCTAGAATGTAATCAAATGCCCATGTTAATCATGTGAGATCGAAGATGGCATGTTAGTGCATTTTACAAATCCTGCAAACCAAATAGGCCTGCAATAATGTTCAAAACTGCATGTAGGCACTAACACGTTTTCTTCTTTTGCAGATAAGATTAGGCCCAGTGGTGGATAATGTGATACAATATAACAATCATGTCGAATGCCTAGATCTGCATCTCTCAGAAATTACTTTGAACTCCTACCGAGGGACCTTACCAGAGATTATATTTGCCAGGTTCTTTGTTCTCAGAGCAAGGGTGCTGAAGGAAATGAGGTTTGCCCTACATTTATTTCGCAAAAATGAATGGTTTGTTGATCAGCACCGGCGCCTGCGGCAGAATGAAATAGGCTCCAAAAATGCTGGATTTCATTTTGGAACTTCAGATGACAGAGTAATCGGAAGTCATCGTGTCAACCCCATACATGACTTCTCAATGGCTGACCCCTTTGCAAAAATTGTGAGGTTTCGAAACCAGACTTGCAAGTGGTAATATTAGTTTGAACCTCTCTGATATCCATGTTCAGCGGATCAACGCGAGCGTTTGCAGCTGATGAGCTGAATTTCATTTCTAATATCAGTTTGAACCTTGTAATCTTCGAATTTTGAGCCATATAACTCTAGTATTTGAACCTTGTAATATTTCGAGCTTTATTAACCATTCTCGAATCTGTTTACCTTGTCGATCTCACAGCACACGATCTGTATAGCTAAATCGACTGCGATCTTCGACATTATTGCACACAGTTGGTTTCTTCCATCATGTGCCTTGTAGAGCGCAGAATAAATTATCGCACTCAACTCGAGTGTCCATCATCACCCTTCTGTGTAACTTTGACCTTATCACCCACGGGTAAACTTATGACCGAAGTCATTCCACACACTTCGTTTTTACAAAGATTTTTGCCAATAAATGCCCATGATTTGTCCCTCTTCTAGCCGACGCGTGGCCAAACTAGCCGGGCGGGAACCTTGCGCGGTAAACTGCGCGGTACCGCGGAAACAAGCTCACCGGCGATACATTTGGCACCTCTTCGAGCCCACGGGTGCGATGCAGTGTTGTCAAGCGTGCACTGGAATCCTCCGCTATGAACACCATGACAAGACGTGACGATTACAGGCCGGTCGACCCCCATTTATTACAGCGGCCAACCTTTTGATCGCGCCCCACCATTGCAAGAAGCACACCCACCACGAGAAATTCTTAGAGGGTATCCTGCGCGGCTCCAATGGCGCTCCGAGCGGCTGCTGACGACGAGCGGCAGTTCACCATGCGTGCCGTGGTGGACACCCACATAAGGTTCATGGACCTCTCGGTGGTGTACACCAACGACCCGGTCTGGGTGGAGCACTCCATCCACATCATGGAGTTGTTGCTTGCCGAGGAGAAGTACAAGGTGGTCGGGTTTGACCTCGAGTACACCCGCGCTCGTGCCGGGTCTCGTCCCAAGGTCGCCGTCGCCCAGATGTGCGTGCGCCACCACGTCCTCGTCTACCACTACTGCCTGGCCACAAGGCCTTGCGGGCATTTATCCAGGTTTGTCAACACCCCCCACTACATGTTCACTACAGTGGACATCACCAACGATGTAAAGGCACTCGAGAATTCAGGCATCACCTGCCAGAATCTTGTCGACATCCAGGGCCAATACAAGATCTGGGGTAGCAAGGAGCATGAGAAGGACTCACTGGTTCACCTCGCCGAGGCCATCATCGACCCCTACTATAGAGACATGAAGGATTGGTGCAACAAGGACAAGCGTGCCTAGCACTCGGCCTGGATGGAGAAACTTGACAAAGCTCACGTCATGTACGCGGCCAAGGAGGCATACACGAGCTACGCCATGTACACGCGGATCGTTGACATGAGGAAGTGCCTCCTTCCCCCAAAACGGCCAGGGATCCATCCGGAAGCAGAGCAATGGCAAGCGTCGTCGCAACAATAAGTAGATGATTAGATCCTCGTTTCTCCTACTTTAGTATGCATGTAATTGCTTACTTTGGTGTGTGGAAATGTTATGTGTGTAGTCACTTGTGTAATTGTATGCTTAATTTGGTTATGCAATGCTGTCTTTTTAAGTATATATGTTGATGCTCTGTAGATAGAGCGTAGATGTTGTGCGGACAAAGAAAATCACATTGCACACAGACTAAACAATGGAACCCGTCGGTGATGTTTTCATCAATCAGTCACAATTGTATACTAGCAATCGTTTGCTCACAACACACACGGCTTGTTAGCAGTAATCGTCTGTGTTGTTATCGGTCTTTGCACACGTTTCCGATTACAGACCTTTTTGCCGTGTATCACACACATCTTGTTAAGTTGAACTGTTTATGTTCTCATGTCTCAACGCAAACAGTTCATCCGAGTGAACCGCATGCCGTATATCGCACACACCTTGATCTGGCTGACCGTTTCTTTTGTGTTGCCTAATCACAAACAGTTCATCTGAGTGAACCGTATGTTGTATATCGCACACACCTTCATCTGGCTGCCCGTTTCTTTTGTTCCTCCTCATCACAAACAGTTAATTGAGTTGAACCGTATGCCATGCATCACACACGCAACTATAATCTGAACCGTGTTTGATGGCTCCGCCATCGCAAACATTTTGCACCTTTTTTGACGGTTTTTTACACCACCGTTTGCAATTATGGCATCGCACACAGTTTCGCCGAAGGGTCTCCGATCATAGTGTCGCGTTAGCAGCATCCTGCAGTAGTGATAATTTCTCTTGAGAGCTCATGATTGGGGCATGAATATAACATTGATTTAAGCCTCCCCCAAGCTAGAGCGATACTTTCTCCTTCACGTGGCCAAAAATTATATATGTAATTCTGATCACGATGAACTAGATGCATAGGATAATTTTTTGGTGAAACTCCAATTTCAATCGATTCCAATTCCAAGCTCCAATATCATCGCATAGCCTATACCATGCCAATGCTTTTTCCTTCAAAGATAAAGGGAAAACCTTCTTCTTAACTTCATCTCCAGGTAAACCTGCAAGCTTAAACAATCCAAAAATTTGTTACACATATATCAAGTGCATATCAGGATGTTCGGTTCCGTCTCCTGCATAAGGACTAGCTAGCAGTTGTTCTATCATACCCGAAGGAATTTCATATTCAATATTTTCAGTAGGTGCAATAGGTTGAGGGGTACCTAATTGTGGTTCTGGTCGAGGTGAAGATACCCCGAACAAACCCCTCAAAGGATTGTTTTCCGTAGTAACAAGTGACAATAAATTTCAGCACACTATATAAATGTTTCCTTACCAAATTCCACTTACCAAAGGCGCCTCACTCCCCGGCAACGGCGCCAGAAAATAGCCTTGATGACCCACAAGTATAGGGGATCAATAGTAGCTCTTTTCGATAAGTAAGAGTGTCGAACCCAACGAGGAGCAGAAGGAAATGACAAGTGGTTTTCAGCAAGGTAATGTCTGCAAGTGCTGAAATTGTAAGTAACACAGTAGTTTGATAGCCAGATAATTTTTAATGAGCAAGTAATGATAGTAGTAACAAAATTGCAGCAAGGTAGCCCAATCCTTTTGAGGCAAAGGACAGGCCAAAACGGTCTCTTATGGTAAGCAAACCGTTCTTGAGGGTACACGGGAATTTCATCTAGTCACTTTCATCATGTTGGTTCGATTTGTGTTTGCTACTTGATAATTTGATATGTGGGTGGACCAGTGCTTGGGTGTTGTTCTTACTTGAAAAAACCTCCTACTTATGATTAACCCCCTCGCAAGCGTCCGCAACTATGAGAAAAGTGTTAAGAATAAATTCTAACCATAGCATTAAACTTTTGGATCCAATCGGTCCCTTACAGAATAGCGCATAAACTAGGGTTTAAGCTTCTGTCACTCTCACAACCCATCATATAATAACTAGTCCACAATGCATTCCCTTAGGCCCAAATATGGTGAAGTTTCATGTAGTCTACGTTCACATGACACCACTAAGGGAATCACAACATACATACTATCAAAATATCGAACACATATCAAGTTCACATGATTACTTGCAACATGATTTCTCCCGTGACCTCAAGAACAAAAGTAAATACTCACAAATGATAATCATGCTCAAGATCAGAGGGGTATTAAATAGCATATTGGATCTGAACATATAATCTTCCACCAAATAAACCATATAGTAATCAACTACAAGATGTAATCAACACTACTAGTCACCCACAAGCACCAATCTATAGTTCTGGTACAAAGATTGAACACAAGAGATGAACTAGGGTTTGAAAGGAGGTGGTGTTGTTGAAGATGTTGATGGAGATTGCCCTCCCCAAGATGGGAGAGTTGTTGGTGATGATGATGACGATGATTTCCCCCTCCGGGAGGGATGTTCCCTCGGCGAAATTGCTCCGCCGGAGGGCAAAAGTGCTCCTGCCCAAGTTCCGCCTTGAGATGGCGGCGCTACGCCCCGAAAGTCCTCTCCTTATTTTTTTTCTAGGTCAAAATGACTTATATACCAGAAGATGGGCACCGGAGGTGGGCCTGGGTGAGCACAACCTACTAGGGCGCGCCTGGGCTCCCTGGTGCGCCCAGGTGGGTTGTGCCCACCTGGTGGGGCCCCTCTGGTACTTATTGGCTCCAATATTCCTCAAATATTCCATAAAAAATCTCCCTAAAGTTTCAGCTTGTTTGGAGTTGTGCAGAATAGGTGGCCTGACGTAGCTTTTCCAGGTCCAGATTTCCAGCTGCCGGGAATTCTCCCTCTTTCTGTGTACCTTGCATATTATGAGAGAAAAGGCATTAGAATTACTCCAATAAACATTATTATGCATAAAAACATCATAAATAATAGTAGGAAAACATGATGCAAAATGGACGTATCATGGATGTACCGATCACATGACTGGAGACAAGGATGTGTTTCGTGAGCTTGATGAAAATGACGGCCCTCGAAAGTATGTCACTTTTGGAGATAACTCAAAGGGTAAGGTGATTGGCCTTGGTAAGGTGGTCATCTCACATGACAGCTCCATCCAAAATGTTATGCTCGTAGAATCTCTTGGGTATAATTTACTTTCCGTATCTAGACTAGCTAATTTTGGTTTCAATGTCCTATTTACTGAAGTGTCGGTGTACAAAAGTAGGGGCTCTCCTTTTGACCCCTTTACTTGTGCATAGGCAGTCAGAGCCATGCGCCGCGGCCACACGGAGCAGGGCAAGGGAGGGAAGCCGGAGAGAAGACGAAGTACAAGACAGCCAAGGCAACGCCAGGGCCAAGAACACGAAGAAGCAGAAGGACGAAGCGGGCTCCCCCGGCAAGACCCTTCCCGGGGCAGCCTCAGCAGCCCCGACAAGACCCTTGCCGGGGCGGCTCGCCCACACCAGCGGAGTGAGCCACCCTCGAGCCCACGGGTTCCAACTCAACCAACCACGTTGGAACTAGGGCTCGGGAGGCACCTCCATGGTGGCATGCAGATCTTTGTCAAGACCAAGGAATATTCAAGATCAGATGAGGATTAAAAGACAACGGTCCTCGACAAGATCCTTGCCGAGGAGAGCCACAAGACCCCCGGCAAGATCCTTGTCGGGGACGACAGCGCGCCACGGCAAGACCCTTGCCGGGCCACCCGACAAGGCTCTCACCAAGGATGCCAGCAAGGCCACTGCCGGGTCCGCACCAGCCAAGTATCCACCGCCGTTCGCATGCAGTTGCCAGCCCAACCAGCTGGGCAGGCACCTGCGTGGCAACATGCAGCTCTCAGGCCAACTCACCAAGTGCCTGCGTGGCGGCATGTAGATCTTCGTGAAGACCCTACCACCGCGCCACCTCAGCTGCCGCCTGCCTACATGGTGCCGCATGCATCGCTGGCCAGGGCGCGTGTCGAAGCAAGGAGAAGCGGCGACGGACGGGACGGGCCTCGCTCCCGTCCCCGATAAAGCTAGGGGACACCTCAGCAGCGCATTAAATGCGCCTTGTCCTGTAGTACGAGCGATAAGCTCGTGGCACTGTAGGCCTTTCCACCTCCTGTGTGCCACTGTGGCAGCCCCTTTTGACTATAAAAGGAGGCCCATGGTGTACTGGAGAAGGATTCGGCCCTTTGAAACCACGCACCCACCATAGCTAGTTTGAGAGCTCAAGAACTCTCTGAAATACATCCACCAAAGTAGTACTAGGGTTTTACGCATCCTTGCGGCCCGAACCTGGGTAAATGATCCTTGTGCTGATTACTAATCCTGCTCTTCTCGCAACCCTGCGCCCCGGCAACCATAGTAGGGATTCTTGTGATCCCATAGGTGTCGTTCCACACCGACATCTTTGGCGCGCTAGGTAGGGGTGCAATTGTGAGAATCTGGTCTAGTGGTTAGCCTAGCATTTCTTCATCGCCGTGGCTCCCAAGAAGAAGACGGCCACGGCGATCGGCTCGTTGGGAGCCGAACGACCCGTGCCAGTGCGGACGAGCAGCGGGCCGGTCGCGGATAGGACCCGGGCCGCGGTCCGCGAGCACCAGCATCGCCCTGGCAGTCAGAGCCTGGCGAGCGGCGTCTTTCGCGTGCCAGACGACCAGCCGCACGTCGCCGGATCCAAAGACGGAGTTGAGCCCCCACAGGCGGCGCGGGGCCCTCCAGGAGTGTCGTTGTGCCACCCCCGGGCGGCGCAGCAACCTCCAGGACGCCCACGCCGGCGCCCACAGCGCGCTCTTCCTAGGGTGTGCGCAACAAGTAGCGTCACCACACTGAAGACCCCGGACACCGCAGTGTGAAGAGCCCTGTGCGTCGTCCGCGGGACGAAGGAGTCCAGCATGCCCGCCGAAGCGCTGACAAAAATGGCGCGCAGCCGCTGGGTCATGATAGAGCTCCTTCTAACGTGGTTAGAAGTTGAAGCGCGCCACGGTCCACACAACTGTCGCCGCCACCCACGCCAGTAGAAGCTTTGGCGCGCGCGCAGCTACTCCTCGACTTTCCTCCTGCTGCGTAGAAGCTCGATGAGTGGAGGGCCACCATCCGGAGCCTCATCGCCGTCGCCAACAAAGATGATCCGCGACCGGCGGGACCCTTCGGCCGGTGCCCCACCGAGCCACCACATGCCAGCGCTGGGAGGACCGGGGGTGTTGCGGTCACGGTACACTCCCCTCCTCCTCGCCAGCTGCCGCGGGCGTCGGCTCGTCATGACGACGCTTGTGATAACATCTCCATAGCGTCGTCCGACCCGCGGACCCGCCGCGACCAGCGCCAAGTTCTTCGAGAACGAGCTCACGAAGATGCTCGAACCACTATCGAGCGCCGGCGTGATACACGCCTCCAATCGGACAAGCGGGCGGGACCCGCTATGGACCACCCAACGCCGGGGGGCTCCGGCGGCCTACCTTACAAGGTGGGCTGCCCAGCCTTTACCCGTGAGCTGCGGTAGTTCCAGTGGCCGTCCCACCGCACGTTCAAGCCTGACGTCGGCGAGAAGTATACTGGCAAGACCCATCCGTCCGAGTTCCTCAGCATCTACACCATCGTGATGCAGGCTGCCAGAGCTCGCGACGACAAGGTGCTTGCCAATTACTTCCCGTTGGCACTGAAGCCCAATGTTATGTCTTGGCTGATGCACTTGCCGGCGGATTCCATTTCTTCTTGGTCGGATCTGTGCCATGAGTTCGTTGGCGCTTTCACTGGGAGCCACCAAGCTCATGGCCAGGCCAGTGATCTGCGTATCATTCCCCAGAAGGAAGGGGAAACCCTGCACAAGTACATCCAGAGATTCAGCCGAGTGCAGTACAACATCCCCGACGTTCATCCCGCCGCTGTGATCAGCGCGTTCCATGAGAACGTGCGCAACCGCAAGATGCGCGAAGAGCTGGCGATGACCAAGGTTAAGGATGTGGCCGAACTCTATGTTCTGGACGATAGGTGCGCCCGGGGTGAAGAGGGAAAGAAGTACCCCGGCGAAGACGCCGGTGCGGAAACCGACTCTACTGATGAAGACACCGCCACCCCGACAAAGAAGGGCCGGCGTCGCAACAGGAAACGCAAAGGCAAAGTCGTGCTTGCCGTTGAAGGGTCTGACGACACCGGCGCTGCCAAGAAGGTCAAGGCAGACGACCCCGGCAAGGAGATTGCCGGGTGCGTCGCCTGCCGGGCCTTAGCAGCTGCCGACAAGCCAGGGGGCTCCGGCAAGCAGTACTGCAAGATCGACCGCACCAAAGGCCACGACCTCCAGAACTGCCAGCAAGTCGAGCTGCTTGCTGAAAAGAAAAGGCCGAGTATGAGAGGCGGGACAAGGTGAAGGGCCAGGACAGTGCCGAGGGATCCAGCAAGAAGCGTGGCGGCCAAGGAGGCCGCCGCGACAAGGACAACCAGCAAGAGAGGCCCGCCCGGGGCCGTGACAAGAAGCAAGAAGACGATGATCATGACGAGGACGACGAGTCCGGTGAGCACGAGTTCCAGAAGGCTACGGAGGCCATGTGCGTCGACGGTGGTGCCTCGCTGCATACTTCTCACCGCCAGCTCAAGCAGTGGGCGCGTGAGATTACAGCAGCAGAGCCGTCGTTCGATGCTCAGAAGCCGCTGAAGTGGTCCAACACGCCCCTCATCTTTGACGCCGAGGACCACCCTAACCGCACAACCGCGGTCGGGTGTTTGCCGTTGTTGGTCTCCCCAACGATACGCAACCTCAATGTGAACAAGATGTTGGTCGACGGCGGGGCCGGCCTGAACTTGATCTCGCCCGTCGTGATCAAAAGGCTGCAAATCCCTGATGGAGACCTCAAGGAAACGGGCACGTTTCAAGGGGTCAATCCGAGGAGGAGCCAGCCGAAGGGGAAGGTCACGCTGCCCGTGACGTTTGGAGGGGACTTGAACCACAGGACAGAGAGGATCGTCTTCGACGTGGCCGAGATCCCCTTACCTACAACGGGATCCTCGGCCGCCCGGCACTAGCCAAGTTCATGGCGGCGTCGCACTACGCCTACAACATGCTAAAGATGCCCGGGCCGTTGACTATCATCTCCGTCCCCTCCGATAAGAAGGACGCGTTGATTTGCGCCGATCAACTCTATCGGGAAGCAGTTGCAGCAGCTGCCGCCAAGGCACTTGCTCCTGCCGCTGAAGTCCCGGGAGGGAAGAAGAAGCCCGGCAAGACCTCTCGCACCCACTCCGGCAAGCGCACCTCCTCGGAGTGTTGTGCTACGTCGAGGACGTGCCAGGGAGCTCTACCGGCAAGAGCAAGAAATCCAGAGCTGAGCCACCGCAAACCAAGAAGGTGTCTGTCAGGGAGGATGGCACGGGAGGGGCTTTCACCATAGGCTCCACCCTCGACAGCAAATAGGAAGGCGCGCTCGTCACCTTCCTGCGGGCGAATGTCAACGTGTTTGCGTGGAAGCATCCGACATCCCCGGTGTTCCCAGGGAGGTGATTGAGCACCACCTAGCTGTCTATCCTCATGCACGGCCCGTCAAGCAGAAGGTCAGAAAGCAGGCTCTGGAAAGGCAGGAGTTCATTACAGAGGAGATCAGGAAGTTGGAAGCGGCAGGTTTGGTGAGAGGAGTGCTCCATCCGACGTGGTTGGCCAATCCGGTAGTGGTGCGCAAGGAAAATGGGAAGTGGAGGCTGTGTATTGATTACACAGACATCAATAAGGCTTGTCCTAAGGACCCCCTTCCCGTTGCCACGCATCGACCAGATTGTCGACTCCACGGCCGGGTGTGATCTGCTGTCATTCCTCGATGCCTACTCGGGCTACCACCAAATCTTCATGACGAGAGAAGATGAAGAGAAGACAGCATTCATCACCCCATGTGGTACGTATTGCTTTTTACGGATGCCTTTCGGGTTGAAGAGTGCTGGCTCAACGTTTGCAAGAGCAATCCAAATTGGTTTTGAACCCCAGCTCCATAGAAATATGGAGGCATACATGGATGACATAGTGGTCAAAACCAAGGACGGGGCAACTCTTGTGCAAGATCTGGAAGAGACATTTGCCAACCTGCGCAAGATCAACCTTAAGTTGAATTCTGAGAAGTGTGTCTTCGGTGTTCCGTCCGGCAAGCTTCTCGGATTCTTTGTGTCGCAGCGCGGGATCGAGGCGAACCCAGACAAAATCAAGGCTATTAAATAGATTGAGGCGCCCAAGCGGATCAAGGATGTGCGTCGGCTCACCGGCTGCGTCGCCGCCATGAGCCGGTTCATCTCCAAGTCCGCCGAGTGCGCCCTTCCCTTCTTCAAAATCTTGAAGAAGGCAGGCCCGATGGAGTGGACCCCAGAAGCCGAGGCGGCGTTGCAGGATCTGAAGAAGTACCTTTCCTCCACGCCAATACTGGTTGCGCCTAAACCACAAGAACCGTTGCTGCTATATCTAGCGGCAACGAATCAAGTGGTCAGCACCACACTGGTGGCACAGAGGGAGGTCGATGAGGAGGCAGTGGCGATGACAGAACCAGCGAACGGCGAGCCGAAGATTCCCCCGGCAGGACCTGGTGCCGGCAAGGCAAGGCCCCCGGCAGAGTCTGACGCCGTCAGGGCGACACCCGCACAGTCAAGCGAAGTGGTGCAGAAGAATAAGATGATGATGCAACACCCGGTTTACTTTGTCAGCTCCCTCTTGCAGGGGACTAGGTCGAGGTACTCCGGTGTGCAGAAATTGCTCTTCGGCCTCCTTATGGCCTCGAGGAAGCTGCGTCATTACTTCCAAGCCCACGAGATCACTGTCGTCACCCGCCTCCCGCTACAACGGATACTGCACAACCCAGATGCAACCGGAAGGATTGTGGAATGGGCCTTGGAGTTGTCGAGCTTTGGGTTGAAGTTTGAAAGTACCTCAACAATCCAGAGCAGAATCTTGGCAGAGTTCATTGCGGAATGGACCTCAACACCTGACGAAAAAATCCAAGAGACCGTTCTCCCCGGCAAGGAAGCGGACCGCGACTGGATCATGTACTTTGATGGGGCCTTCTCGCTGCAAGGCGCCGGTGCCAGTGTGCTACTTGTCGCACCCACCGGGGAGCACCTCAAGTATGTGATCCAGATGCACTTTCCCAGGGAGATGTCCACAAACAACACTGCTGAGTACGAGGGGCTGCTTGCCGGTCTCAGGATCGCTGCAGACCTCGGGGTGAAGAAGCTCATCGTCGGGGGTGACTCACAGCTTGTCGTCAGACAAGTCAACAAGGACTACCAGAGCCCATTGATGGAGGCCTACGTAGATGAAGTGAGGAAGCTGGAGGAGCGCTTTGACGGTATCCAAGCGGAGAACGACATCGCTGATTACCTGTCGAAGCGTGCTGCATTCAAGCTACCTGTGGAACCAGGTACCTTTTTGCTTCGGTTAACTCAGCCATCCGTCGAACCATCAACGGGGCGGAACAAGCGGAAGAAGTCAAATCCCGGCAAGTACTTTCCCGCCAAGCCCCCTAGGGCTGCCGGCAAGGATGCTACCGTGGGCGCTGAGCCTGCCAAAGAGCAACTGCCTCCGGCAGGGTGTCAAGCCCTGGCCATGGAGACAACCGCTCCCATGGCAGAGGAAATGCCTTTGGTCCTCACCGTCGAGCCCCAGGCTCCAGCGTGGGCACAACATACTGTCCGATTCCTCCAAACAGGGGAACTTCCTGAGGAGCAGGAAGAAGCGGAAAAAGTAGCCCGTCGGTCTGCCCTGTACCAGTTCGTCGATGACTTCCTGTACAGGAGAAGGCCGAACGATGTGAAATTGAAGTGCATCCCCCGGGAGGAAGGACTGGAGCTGTTGGCAGAGATACATGGAGGCATATGTGGCTCCCACATAGGGTCGAGGGCCCTTGCCGGGAAGGCGTTCCGGCAAGGTTTCTTCTGGCCCACCGCCCTCCAGGATGCGATGACACTAGTAACCAAGTGTGAAGCGTGTCAGTTCCATTCAAAGAAGCTTCATCAACCAGCTCAAGCCCTTCAAACGATCCCTCTCTCCTGGCCATTCTCGGTCTGGGGGCTCGACATACTGGGCCCTTTCCCCCGTGCTGTCGGGGGCTTTGAGTACTTGTACGTCGCAATCGACAAGTTCACAAAGTGGCCAGAGGTGGAACCAGTGACGAAGGTGACAGCACAGTCAGCCGTCAAGTTCTTCAAAGGACTAGTCTGCCGTTTTTGTGTGCCAAACAGAGTCATCACTGACAACGGCACGCAGTTCACAAGCCACACCTTCATGCAATACATTCAAGACCTCGGCAGCAAGGTCTGTTTTGCTTCCGTGGTACACCCCCGGAGCAACGGCCAAGCAGAGAGGGTGAATGCTGAAGTGTTGCGAGGCCTGAGAACGAAGACCTTTGACAGGCTGCATAAGAGCGGAAGGCGCTGGATTGATGAGTTGCCAGCGGTTCTTTGGTCGATTAGGACGACACCAAATTGAGCCACCGGTCAGACACCCTTTGCCCTAGTATATGGGCAGAGGCAGTTCTCCGCACGGAACTCATATACGAGTCACCTCGAGTGCTCGCTTATGATGAGCTTGAGCAAGAGCAGTTGCGGCAAGATAACGCGACGCTCCTTGAGGAAGATCGTCTTCGGGCGGCTGTGAGAGCAGCACGCTACCAGCAAGCCTTGCGCCGCTACCATAGCCGCAAGGTTCATGCCCGAAGCTTTAAGGAAGGCGACCTTGTTCTTCGGCGCGTTCAGTCGGCCAAGAATTCCAACAAGTTGACACCGAAGTGGGAAGGCCCTTATCGGGTAATACGAGTCACCAGGCCTAGCGTAGTCCGCTTGGAGAGCGAAGATGCCGTTCCAGTGAGCAACTCCTGGAACATTGAGCATCTTCGCAAGTTTTACCCATAAGGCGCGGCTTCCCGGGCCCCCCCCCCCGAAAATCCACCTTTTGTACAAGCCTTGCCGGCAAGGCATGTAACCCTTTGTACAAAGCCAGGCGCAGACCTTGAGCACAAATAAATGAGGCGCTGGCGCCCTAAGTTATAGCATGCATGCTAGGTCGAGTCTCTTCCTTGGTTAGGGTTGATAGTGCTTAGCGGCGACTAAACCCTAGCCTAGAGGTCGACTGCGCGTCTCTCTGTTCTTTTCTGTCCTCCTTTGGTTCGCAGGGCACATGGGCACTTCTGCTGAGCTACTTGGAAGAAAGGGAACAGGCCGGCGTCCCGACCCCGGCAAACCAGAGTTGCCGGGGGCTGCAAGTACAAGGATCCAACCGCGGCAAGACGAGGTTGCCGGGGGCTGCAGATCCAGATAAGTCTTTCATCCTCTGTCATGCATTTCGGAACGGAACTGGGGCATGTGAAACCTCGTTTTATCTCCAGGCTACCGTGCTCCCTTTTTTCCCATACCTAAGGATTATCTCCTGGGTCCATATTTGGTTGTGGCCGCGGCGACAAGGAGATAGAACGAGGAGCCTAAACCCACTTCATCCCTGCCTCCGCCAAGAGCGCGAGAATGGTCGAGCGAAGTGTGGGGGACGGCAAGGCCTGTTGCCGGGCGAAAAACGTTTATCTTAAATAGTAACAAGGATTCGCTCCTTGTCGCGGGGTCTACCCACGAACGAAAAACCCGGCAAACATCCCTTTTTCATTAAAAACATCCCACACAGGTACAGTCCGTATGGAATGAAAAACATGAGCAAGGGGATTACAAGTTCTAAATTTAACGAAGGCCCGAAGGCTAACAAACTAAAAAAGAGATGAGATGCCCGTGATCCCTTTCTTGTCCCTCTCCTCAGGAGGCAGGTCAAGAAGGCGAAAGGGAAAAAGGGGCACCAAGGCGAGCTACGAGTAGCAGAAAGCTCCAAGAGAACACCTCGGTGGCTACCCAAGGGTGGGCCGGTGATGACGGTGCCGGGAAAGGAGCTGGAAGACGAGGCGGCAGGACGCCGGACACACGACGAAGGCGTCGGTCTCCGCGTACTCCGAGTTGACGGCCTTGCCGCCCACCCTCTTCTGCTTCCGCAGCCTCCCAACGCCAGCCGCCCAAGGAGACGGCCCCGAGAAGTTCAAGGAGCTGGCCCCTCCCCCGGCGAAACTCCGCCGGAGGAGCGGCCAGGTGCAGATGCTGCTGCTGCCGCACCCGCCCAGGCGCAGGGTGTCCAACGCCCAGTGGAACTCATCCCCGTCATCTGCCCCGCTGTCCTCCTCCTCACTCTCGCTCGAGGAAGAGCTTCCATCGTCGGAGTCTCCGTCGGAGGAGCTCTCCACGCAGCACTTCAGGCGAGTTCCAAACTCTCCGAAGACCTTGACGGAGAGCAACCCGTCCTCCATTAATTTGAAGTAGAGGACGAGCCCCGCCGTCAGGCTGTGGATGCGAGTGATAGTCTTCCATCCACGGCGGAGGTACATGACCCGAGGAGCCGGGAAGTCGACATCGACCCGCGTGCCCCCATTCCCACAGCCCCTCATGTGCAACCTGAGGGTTTGGGGCGGGTCACGCTCCATCACCCGAGCAAACGGGGCGGGGAGATGAAGACGACGACGCGGAGGCCGGCGCAGCCTGATGAAGAACTCGCAGGGCTGGTCTCCAACGTGGTCCTCCATCGGAAAAGGCATCATTGGCGGGGGCGAGGCCGGCGCGCCGCCCCGTCCTCCTCTTCGCCGAGCACCACGACCTCTGCCACGGCTTCGCACACAGCCTCGCCCCCTCCCCCTTCCCCTCGCGGCCGGCTCCACCACCACAGGCTCAGGAGGAGGGGGGACGCGCTGTCAGCGGCGACCCTCGCCGCCACCGTCGAGGGGCCTGGATTCCCTTTCTCCATGGCGGATGAGAGGAAGAAGCAGAAGCAGGAGGAGATAGAAGATAGAAGAATGCGGGATTCCATCCCCCCTTCCCACTCCTTATAAAGGGGCAGGGTCGGGGCTCGGCCGCCCCGCTCAACCAATCCAGACACCAGAGGCGCAAGGAATCGAGACCGACCCGCTGCCCCAACCAGCGACGGCCCGGTTTCTCGCCTCCACCGCTTGCCACCCCAGGCGCGTGAAGGACGCATAGCGAACGTGCAGAACCGAGGGGACGGGTGAAGCGACCTCTCCCCACCCCGTGATCGTGGGGTGTGGACGCCTTGAAGACCGCAACCCGGCCCCATTCAGTAAATGGGCCGCGACTTTACGCCTCTCCCTCTTCATGGGGAAGGCGCGAGCCGCCCCTGTATCGCGATGTGACGCATGCATGCGGAAACTGCCCCGCGCATGCCGCCCACGTCACGCGCGCCCCTTCTCCACGTCGCGCATTCAACGCGGGTCGTGGGGAAGAGCAGCGGACGAAGAGTTACTGCAGTGAAAATCCGCCCCGCCTGCCCGTGCACCGTTTTGGGCCTGGCCCAACAACGTGTCGCGCTTATGTGTGGCCTAGACCCGGGGGCTCCTATCGGTGTACAAAAGTATGGGCTCTCCTTTTGACCCCTTTACTTGTGCATGGGCAGTCAGAGCCACGCGCCGCGGCCACACGGAGCAGGGCAAGGGAGGGAAGCCGGAGAGAAGCCGAAGTACAAGACAGCCAAGGCAACGCCAGGGCCAAGAACACAAAGAAGCAGAAGGACAAAGCGGGCTCCCCCGGCAAGACCCTTGCCGGGGCAGCCTCAGCAACCCCGACAAGACCCTTGCCGGGGCGGCTAGCCCACACCAGCGGAATGAGCCACCCTCGATCCCACGGGTTCCAACTCAACCAACCACGTTGGAACTAGGGCTCGGGAGGCACCTCCATGGTGGCATGCAGATCTTTGTCAAGACCAAGGAATATTCAAGATCAGATGAGGATTAAAAGACAATGGTCATCGGCAAGATCCTTGCCGAGGAGAGCCACCAGACCCCCGGCAAGATCCTTGCCGGGGATGACAGCGCGCCACGGCAAGACCCTTCCCGGGCCACCCGGCAAGGCTCTCACCGAGGATGCCAGCAGGGCCACTGCCGGGCCCGCACCAGCCAAGTATCCACCGCCATTCGCATGCAGCTGCCAGCCCAACCAGCTGGGCAGGCACCTGCGTGGCAACATGCAGCTCTCAGGCCAACTCACCAAGCGCCTGCGTGGCGGCATGCAGATCTTTGTGAAGACCCTACCACCGTGCCACCTCAGCTGCCTGCCTGCCTACATGGCGCCGCATGCATCACTGGCCAGGGCACGTGTCGAAGCAAGGAGAAGCGGCGACGGACGGGATGGGCCTCGCTCCCGTCCCCGATAAAGCTAGGGGACACCTCAGCAGCGCATTAAATGCGCCTTGTCCTGTAATACGAGCGATAAGCTCGTGGCACTGTAGGCCTTTCCACCTCCTGTGTGCCACTATGGCAGCCCCTTTCGACTATAAAAGGAGGCCCATGGTGTACTGGAGAAGGATTCGGCCCTTTGAAACCACGCACCCACCATAGCTAGTTCGAGAGCTCAAGAACTCTCTGAAATACATCCACCAAAGGAGGACTAGGGTTCTACGCATCCTCGCGGCCCGAACCTGGGTAAATGATCCTTGTGCTGATTACTAATCCTGCTCTTCTCGCAACCCTGCGCCCCGGCAACCATAGTAGGGATTTTTGTGATCCCATAGGTGTCGTTCCACACCGATATGAAGTAGATTGCCAAATGTTTCGAAGAGATAATCATAATACGGTCTTTACCGGTATGCGTAGAGGTGATCTATACATTGTTGATTTCACTAAAAAGGCTCAACCTAGAACTTGATTAATTGCTAAATCTTCTAAAGGTTGGTTGTGGCATAGAAGGTTAGGCCACGTGGGCATGCGAAATCTTGATAAGCTTATTAAAGGTGATCATATCCTTAGAGTTAAAGACGTTATATTTGACAAGGATAGACTGTGCAGTGCTTGTCAAGAAGGAAAACGGGTTGGAGGAAGCCACCCCGTGAAAAACATCATGACCACGAGAAGACCGCTCAAGCTGCTTCATATGGATCTCTTTGGTCCTAACGCCTATAAAAGTCTCGATGGTAATTCGTTCGGTTTAGTCATTGTCGATGACTTTTCAAGATTTACGTGGGTGTTCTTTCTCGATGATAAATCGCAGGTCCAAAAGATCTTCAAGAACTTCGCTAGGAAGGCCCAAAATCAATTTGAAGTGAAGATCAAGAAGGTTCGCAGCGACAACGGAACGGAGTCAAGAACGCCAATGTGGACACCTTTCTTGACGAAGAAGGGATTTCACATGAGTTCTCGGTTATGTACACACCTCAAAGAAATGGAGTTGTTGAGAGGAAGAACTGGACTCTTATTGAGATGGCGAGAATGATGCTTGATGAGTACAAGACGCCAAAACACTTTTGGGCGGAAGCGGTTGAGACAGCTTGTCATGCAACAAATCATCTATATCTTCACAAGCTACTCGGCAGGACGGCATACGAGCTTCTCACCGGTAACAAACCCCAAGTTGGATACTTTCGAGTATTCGGCTCAAAGTGTTATATTCTTGATAAGCATCGTTGTTCAAAATTTGCTCCTAAATCTCATGAAGGTTTCCTACTCGGTTATGGCTCAAACTCTCACACATACCATGTCTACAACAATTTCACCCGAAAGGTTGAAGAGACGGTAGATGTGAAGTTTGATTAATTAACGGCTCGCAAGTAGAGCAATTGCCAATTCATGTAGGAGATAAAGACCCTTCGGAAGCAATCCAAGACTTGTCTATTGGCAAGATTCGCCCAACGAAGGTGAAGGAGAGTACCTCGTTCGTTCAAGTGGAAGCCTCTACCTCACGACAAGGAGAACCACGAGTTGACTCGGAGGCATCCGCAAGTGGGACACACCAAAATGAAGAAAACGAGGAAGAATAAGATGTTGAAGAAGATGTTCCACCCCGACCCAAACAAAAGCTCTCACGTGTTAGAGCAAGACTTTCAAGAGACCATCCCATCGAACAAATCTTTGGCGATATCCAAACCGGGAGAATTACTCGCTCTAAAACTCTTTGGATAATTTTTGTGAACATTATTCATTCATCTCTACTATTGAACCTATGAAGGTCGAAGAAGCGCTTGATGATCCGGATTGGGTGAACGCCATGCACGAAGAGCTACACAATTTTGAGAGGAACCAAGTGTGGACATTGGTAGAGAAGCCGGACAACAACTAAAATGTCACTGGTACCAAATGGGTGTTTCGGAATAGGCAAGATGAAGATGGACAAGTTGTACGCAACAAGGCCCATCTCGTTGCCCAAGGCTACACTCAAGTCGAAGGTATGGGCTATGGTGAGACATATGCCCCCGTTGCTAGACTTGAGTCCATACGCATCTTACTTGCTTATGCCAATCACCATGATATCACATTATATCAAATGGACATTTAAAGTGGTGAAATTGAGGAGGAAGCTTATGTTAAACAACCTCCCGGCTTTGTTAATCCTAAGAAACCCGATCATGTTTACAAACTTCACAAAGCTCTTTATGGTCTTAAACAAGCTCCTAGAGCGCGGTACAAATGCTTGACTAAGTTTCTTATTGAAAAAGGCTTTGAGATTGGAAAGATTGATTCTACACTTTTTACTAAAAGGGTTAATGGTGAATTATTTGTGTGCCAAATTTATGTGGATGATATCATATTTGGTTCGACTAACCGTCATTTTAGTGAAAATTTTGGAAGGCTAATGTCGGAGAACTTTGAGATGTCTATGATGAGTGAACTCAACTTCTTTCTTGGTTTGCAAATCAAGCAAACTAAGGAGGGTACCTTTGTTTCCCAAACAAAGTATACCAAGGACTTATTCAAGAAGTTCAACATGCAAGAAAGCAAAGGTATGAAAACACCCATGCCTACTAGTGGACATCTTGATTTGACAAAGGATGGCAAACCAGTTGACCAAAAGGTTTAGCGCTCTATGATTGGTTCATTGTTATATCTATGTGCCTCCCGTCCCGATATTATGCTAAGTGTGTGCATGTGTGCACGATATCAAGCGGCCCCTAAGGAATGTCATCTTAAGGCTGTGAAAAGGATAGTGAGGTACTTAATTCTTACACCAAACTTTGGCATTTGGTATCCTAAGAGGTCTTCTTTTGATCTTGTTGGCTACTCTGATTCGGACTATGCCGGTGACAAGGTTGATAGGAAGTCCACTTCGGGTACTTGTCAATTTCTTGGTAGATCTCTTGTGTCTTGGTCCTCCAAGAAACAAAACTCGGTATCCTTATCTACCACCGAAGCAGAATACATTGCCGCCGGTTCATGTTGTGCTCAATTACTTTGGATGACCCAAACTCTTAAATATTATGGGATATATGTGAAACATGTTTCATTGCTTTGCAATAATGAAAGTGCTATTAAGATTGCTCACAATCCCGTGCAACATTCTCGAACTAAGCATATTGAAGTTTGTCATCATTTCATTCAAGATCATGTTGCTAAAGGAGACATCGATCTTAAGCATGTTCGTACCGATAAGCAATTGGCGGATATATTCACCAAACCTCTTGATAGAAAGTATTTTGCCATTTGAGAGGTGAATTGAACATCATTGATGCCTCAAACTTGGAGTAGAAACTCCATTTGGGTACATGCAAGGCATGAGCCTTTGACTAATCCTTGATATTTCTCTTATGATGATGATCATATGTCTTGGATCTATACTTGTACCCTTGCATGTCGTCTAACCCTTGTAGGTACTTGGATGAATCCAAATCTATGAGATTGCAACTCACTCACAACATGAGCAATCTCTACATCACCAAGTCTCTACAATATGGTGGTTGAAGTCAACGAAGCATGAATCCTTTCAACATATCCTTTGACAATTTCAATATATCAAATTTCATGATTGTCATTTTGGATACACAAGTGCTCTTCCTTGCAAAACTAACCCATGTAGGTAGATGAACTCAAACTACAAGTGGTGCTCCCAACTCTTGATGAACTACATCAACCTTGAGCATCCTACACAAGTTTGACTACATGATCAAGATCAACACCACCACCCAAGGTATGTTATTCCATCTTAGAGAAGCTTTACCCCAAGTCATGGGTCAACAGCAGCTCAACAAGATGTGAATACATCAAAATGCTTAAACAAAAAATGGCAACCCCATTTTGAGCTTAAACGATGAGTATGACCTATGATCAAGTGACCTCACTTGACTCCTAAGTCAATATACTCTAACATAGGTGACTTTGTTGCCGACCAATTCTAGATGAAGTTCTCTAGTGTTTCTTTGTGTTCTTGCATTTGTTTCTTACTTGATTGACCCCCTTTCAAAAAAACTTCATCGAGACTTCATTTCTTTGTTTGTTATGTTCTGCATTCCCTGTATTTAATTCATTGCAAATCCTTCAGTTAATTCCTTGCAAATCTTTGTGAGATCTTATTTGCCAAGTGAGCTGAGATGACAAAATATTTCCTCTGAATTGAACTCGGTCTCACTGATTTATGCCTATCGGCTAGACCGAACTGCAATCCTGCATTGTAGATTGTTCATTGGTACAACTGACAAGGACAAACTCGGTCTGACCGATATGCATCCTCTATGACATTGCAAACTCAGTGTCACCGATGAAAACGAATCGGCGTTACCGATTTCAATACTGAGAAACCATTTTGTCATTACAATGTTAGTTCTTCTCCAGCCCCACTCGATGTTTCTTGTCCTCTACTAGCATCTTAAATTACATGCTGCTTTGTAATGTGTCTCTAGGACCAAACCTATATGACTCATGCTCCAGAAGGTCCCTTCTTGGAAATTGATGTCAAAGGGGGAGAGAGCACATCAAAGCTTATCACATAAGAGAGAAAGCATACTTTAAGCTTCTCCGGATACTTATTATCCATAGAGGAGAGAAGTCACATGTCTTTAAGAGAGGAAAGACATGTTAGTGTATGTTATGTGTTATGATTGTTTTGCTCTGATTTTCTCTTACCCTACCTTCTCCCATTATCCAATATCAGATTCAGGGGGAGTAAGAGTTCATATCTAAGGGAAGAAAATCTTCGGAATTCATTGCATATCTTTACTCTTTGGGTACATGTCTATATCCAAATAGATTACTAAGAGCTCACTCACTACATGTAATCCCAATCTTGGTACTCTTGTGGTTTCCTGAAATTTCTCTGTTTAGTAGGTGTTCTTGTGTTATCTAACCCTGTTTTCTCAAGTTCACCTCCTCCAAAGCCAACTCAAAACCACAAGGTAAGTATATGCATCACACTCATGTGCATGATGATCTCTTGCTAATTTACATATTGTTTGCAAGAAGGACTCATGAACATGAAGGTACACTTCATGTATTTACATCATTTGCTCTGATGCATATAGCCAAGATGCATGTAACTCATTGCTTGCTCTGACATGCTTATGCATTCCCATGCTCTTATATACAATCTTTACATGATTGCATACATGTAGGGGGAGCCTATGCTTGTTACATGTCTTTCCAAAGCTTTACTTGTTATTCTTCATATCTTTATCTAAAGCTTTGATGTATGTTGTCATCAATTACCAAGAAGGGGGAGATTGAAAGCACAAGTGCTCCCTGGGTGATTTTGGTAATTAATGTCAACATATCTCTTGTTGGAGTAATATTTTTATCTAAGTATATTTCAGAAAGTTCAACAAAGGTGTGGCATGGACAAGAGGATGTGGAACCCCTTCAAGATGCTAAGGACAATGATTGGCAAAAGCTCAAGACTCTTCATTTCCATTTTAGTGATCCAAGATCACATTGAGTCCATAGGAAGGGCCAATAATATTAAAAGGGGATGAGGTGTTGCTTAATGGTCTACTTGCTCAAAGTGCTTAGTGCTATGCTCCAAAGCCCTCAACCACTTTCTCAATTCCAAATATGTCCAAAACCTAAATTCAAACTCGGCCCCACTGATTTGATTCATCCGGGGCCACCGAGTTCACTTGACATAGCCACTGCCAATAACCCTAATTAGTTCGGTCTCACCGAGATGGGCTTGCAAACTCTCTATTGCCTATTGCAACTATTTTGGTCTCACTGAAATGTGCAGTCGGCCCCACCGAGTTTGCTTGACCAACTCTCAGTTTTGCTTATTACTAAAATCGATCTCACCGATTTTGTGTAATCGGTCAAACCGAGATGAGGTTTTACCCTAACCCTAGCACATCGGTCCCACCGAGTTAATCATGTTGGTCCCACCAAAAAGTCTAACGTTCACATTTTGAGCTAAATCGGTCTCACCGAGTTCATATATTCGGTCTGACCGAGTTGGCTCAAATGTGTGTAACGGCTAGATTTTGTGTGGAGGCTATATATACCCCTCCACCCCCTTCTCCATTAGAGAGAGAGCCATCAGAACGTGCCTACACTTCCACTATTCATTTTCATAGAGAGAACCACCTAATCATGTATTGAGACCAAGACATTCCAATCCAACCACAAGAATCTTGATCTCTAGCCTTCCCCAAGTTGCTTTCCACTCAAATCATCTTTCCACCATAGCCAAATCTGTGAGAGAGAGAGTTGAGTGTTGGGGAGACTATAATTTGAAGCACAAGAGCAAGGAGTTCATCATTAACACACCATCTATTACCTTTTGGAGAGTGGTGTCTCCTAGATTGGTTAGGTGTCACTTGGGAGCCTCCGTCAAGATTGTGGAGTTGAACCAAGGAGTTTGTAAGGGCAAGGAGATCGCCTACTTCGTGAAGATCTACCCAAGTGAGGCAAGTCCTTCGTGGGCGATGGCCATGGTGGGATTGAGGGAGTCCTGGATTAGGGGGTCCTCGGACGGCCGGACTATATCCCTTAGCCGGACTGTTGGACTATGAAGATACAAGATTGAAGACTTCGTCCCGTGTTCGGATGGGACTCTCCTTGGTGTGGAAGGCAAGCTTGGCAATACGGATATGTAGATCTCCTCCCTTGTAACCGACTCTGTGTAACCCTAGCCCCCTCCGGTGTCTATATAAACCGGAGGGTTTAGTCCGCAGGACAACAACAATCAGACCATAGGCTAGCTTCTAGGGTTTAGCCTCTACGATCTTGTGGTAGATCAACTCTTGTAATACTCATATCATCAAGATCAATCAAGCAGGAAGTAGGGTATTACCTCCATCGAGAGGGCCCGAACCTGGGTAAACATCGTGTCCCCCGCCTCCTGTTACCATCCGCCTTAGACGCACAGTTCGGGACCCCCTACCCGAGATCCGCCGGTTTTGACACCGACATTGGTGCTTTCATTGAGAGTTCCACAGTGCCGTCACCGTAAGGCTAGATGGCTCCTTCGATCATCGGCAACGATGCGATCCAGGGTGAGGTTTTCCTCCCCAAACAGATCTTCGTATTCGGCGGCTTCGTACTGCGGGCCAACTCGCTTGGCCATCTGGAGCAGATCGAGAGCTACGCCCCTGGCCATCAGGTCAGGTTTGGAAACTTGAACTATACTGCCGACATCCGTGGAGACTTGATCTTCGACGGATTCGAGCCCATGTCAGGTGCGCCGCACAATCACGACGAGCATGACTTAGCTCTGCCGTCGAACAGTGTTCAGGAGATCACACCTGCAACTACTCCGGCCCTCAATCCGGAACAAATTGCGCCATCTGAGGACGGGTGGATGGACCCCGCCACGGAGACCTCACACTCAGTGGCGATAGATCTGAATACTGACTTCACCTCTTATGAGACCCGTGTTGCCGAACCCTTGGATTCGTCCCCGGCCATGGGCTCCGAACCGCCTGCATCTGCGCCTATCGAATCCGATTCGGCGCCGATCATGGAGTTTACCTTCGCGGATATCTTTTAGCACTCGCCCTTTGGCGACATGCTAAACTCGTTAAGGTCTCTCTCCCTGACAGGAGACCCTTGGCCGAACTATGTCCGGCTAGAATGTGATGCGGATGACGAAGAAATTCGCTCCCCACCCACCACCCACTTAGTAGCCACTGTCGACGATCTAACCGACATGCTCGATTTCGGCTCCGAAGACATCGACGGTATGGACGACGATGCAAGAGACGAACAGGAACCACCGCCCACAGGGCGCTGGACAGCCACTTCATTACACGATGTATACATGGTGGATACACCCAAAGAAAACAATGATGAGGAACGAAAGGATGCAGCGAAGGATAGCTCCCTCGAGAAGCAACCAAAGCGACGGCATAGGCGCCGCTCCAAATCTCGCCTCGGCAAAAACAGCGATAACAGCACAAGAAAAAATAACACCCTGGTCGACTCCAGAGGAAGCGACGACCACATTGACCCAGCGATAGAGCAGGATGAACCAGCGAACGGCGAACATAGTATGGAGCCACTGTCCGATCACGTCGACGCCGAGGATAAAGCTCATCAACCTCTCTCCGGAGAGGAAAACAGTCCGGACGACGACGACGCACACATCATCCCGGAAAGGCACCTGGAACAAGAGAACCTCCGTAGAAGGCTTATTGCCACCGCGAGGAGTCTGAAGAAGCAGAAGCAAAGGCTTAAGGCCGCGCAGAATACGCTCAACAGTAGATGGAACAAAGTGCTTGACACTGAAGAAAAGTATGGTGGCAGTCGCCACACAAAGAGCTATCCAAAGCACAAGTTGTTACCCGAATTCGATGAGGAGGCCTTAGAGCCCACACAGCCGAAAAATAAAACGGCCGACCGGTCGGATCGACCACCTCGTGGCCACGATAGGGTGGCTAACGAGGCCGCACAAAAGTCAGCACACGATCCAAGCAAGGACTTGCATCAAAAGGCTGGCATGACCAGATCCATCTACGGATCTAGGAAGCGCGCTCCAGCGCATAATCAAAACCGAACACTACAACCGTCAGAACGCAATGACACATCCAAATACAGGGGTGCCGCGCACCCCCTATGTTTCACCGATGAGGTGCTGGATCACGAATTTCTAGAGGGATTCAAACCCGTGAACATAGAGGCGTACGACGGAACAACAGACCCTAGGGTCTGGATTGAGGACTTCATCCTCCATATCCATATGGCTCGCGGAGACCTCAACGCCATCAAATACTTGCCCCTCAAGTTGAAAGGGCCAGCTCGGCACTGGCTGAAGAGCCTCCCTGAAAATTCAATTGGAAGTTGGGAGGAGCTTGAGGATGCTTTTAGGGCTAACTTTCAAGGGACCTATGTCCGACCTCCGGATGCAGACGATTTAAGTCACATAATTCAACAGCCCGGAGAGTCAGCCCGAAAGCTTTGGAACAGATTTCTCACTAAGAAGAATCAAATCGTCGACTGCCCGGACGCCGAAGCCTTAGCAGCTTTCAAACACAGCGTCCGAGACGAATGGCTCGCCAGACACCTCGGCCAAGAAAAACCAAGGACAATGGCAGCCCTAACAAGCCTTATGACCCGCTTTTGTGCGGGCGAAGATAGCTGGCTGGCACATAGTAGCACCAGCGACCCAGGCACATCCGAAGTCAGGGATGGTAATGGAAAACCACGACGCAGTAAAAGCAAGCGTCGAAATAATGAAGACAGCCCAGACAACACGGCGGTAAACGCCGGATTTAGGGGCTCTCGACCCGGTCAGCGGAAAAAGCCTTTCAAAGGCAACAGAGATGGACCGTCCAGCCTAAACAAGATTCTAGACAAATTATGTCAGATTCATGGCACCTTCGATAAACCTGCAAATCACACCCACAGAGAATGTTGGGTCTTCAAGCAGGCTGGCAAGTTGAACGCCGAACACAAGGGGAGGGATACACCAAGTGAAGACGAGGATGAGCCTCGCCAGCAAAGCACTGGGGGACAGAAAAAATTCCCACCAGAGGTCAAAACAGTGAACATGATTCACATAACAAAAGGAAGAAGCAAACATGCACTCCGAGACATATGCGCCGTAGAGCCCGTCACCCCTAAGTCCAACCCTTGGTTGGCCTGCCCGATCACTTTCGATCGCAGGGATAACTCAACAAGTATCCGGCACGGAGGATTGGCCGCCTTGGTGCTAGACCCAATTATCGACGGATACCATCTCACCCAAGTCCTCATGGACGGCGGCAGTAGTCTTAATCTGATATATCAGGACACAGTCCGCAAAATGGGGATAGACCCGACAAGAATCAACCACAGCAATACTACCTTTAAGGGAGTAATACCAGGCCCAGAGGCCCGCTGTACGGGCTCTTTAGTACTAGAGGTTGTATTTGGTTCTCCCGACAACTTCTGAAGTGAAAGGTTAACCTTCGACATCGCTCCATTCCGAAGCGGCTATCAAGCACTACTCGGAAGAACAGCTTTCGCTCGTTTTAGTGCAGTACCGCATTACGCTTCTCTTAAGCTTAAGATGGCCGGTCCACGTGGCATCATCACAGTTAGCGGAAATGTTGAGCGTTCCTTACGCGCGGAGAAACGTGTGGCGGCTTTAGCGGCCGAATACTAAACGGCCCCTCCAATCAGAATAAACAATCGGTCGTCAAGACCGCGAACACGGCTGGACGAGTCCGGCGCATCACTAGCTGTAACAGCTTAGATAAACCTGAGATTGGTTTGATGGATATACCCCCGTAGGCGGTACCAGGGGCTTCCCGCATGTAAAAAGGACTACAATTCGGCTCGACCTTACTTATCTTGAATTTTAATGGTTTATTGAGAATAACCAATTTTTCGCACGACAACTTTCACCTAAGTTCTTCTCTTTTATAGATGATAATCGTGCTACACCCTTCTAGGATACGGCACAACGGAGACACAGGCGCAGACGTGCAGCAAGGCCCTGCTCAAAGGTTTCTTTTTAGATTAAGACCCTGTGTAAACCTTTTTACTGTCTCTTGTTGCTTCACATCCTCCGGATACTCAGTATAACCGAGAGGGATGCTGACATTATTGGCATTTCGCCACGTCAGAATAATGCACGTACCTGGACACTTGGGGTTCATTATCAAGGGCGTTACTCAGCCCGGTATATGTTGTAAAGACCGAATACCTTAGGGTGTGTTCGGCGTCGCGAGTTTGGCCTTATATGCATCAGCTCCGAATCATGGCTTTGGTCAAATGTTGGGTTTGCCCGGCTCCCGCGTTTTGCTACCTTACGTTCCGCTCTATCGGCTAAGGTGGCACCGGGAGAACTACTGCGATTGTGCCCTGGTTCATCCGGATGAGCACCTCAGTAGAGAAAGCCGAAAACTGACTGTCATGATAAAGCATGAGACTGGTCAACCACTCGATGACTCATCGGAATCTTCGGGATTCCTCCGCATTAACGAAGGACCGGTTTCCCCGGTCATGTACGTACGCGCACCGTATTCGGATAGCCACGGAAATACCAGGGACTATATCGTAGCCCCACTATCAAACTCCTATGGTTAAGTGAAAGTGTTAAAGCAATATAGTCTGATTGCCTCATTCGCCGCGCTACCACCTCCTTCATGGACCAAGACGTTTGATCAAGTGTGAAGACGCGCTTTCACGAACACCCCCGCATTATATGCGTGGGGGCTGAAGCCGACGACCGCAAACTTTTAGGATATATATATATATATATATATATATACACATACATAAACGATCGCACAGGAGGAATAATAATACTTTCAGGCAAAAGTATAGACACAGCCTTTATAATTAAAATAACATTGTTCTTACAATTGGGACACATGTCACTAGAACATGATACTCTTCGAGCACTGAGCCGCTATTAAACGAGCGCCTTCTAAGACTTCTTCAAAATAGTGCTCGGCCGATACCCAGCCTACCGTCGAACTCTGGGATGCAATAGCGGTGGCCTCCATCTCTGCCCAGTATGTCTTGACACGGGCAAGAGCCATCCGCGCACCCTCTATGCACGCCGACCTCTTCACAGTGTCGATATGCGGCACAACACCAAGGAATTGTTGCACTAAGCCAAAATAACTATTCGGCTTTGGTCCTTCCGGCCAAAGATGATCCACAACTGACCTCATGGCAAGCCCGGACAACCTATGGAGCTCGGCCCATTCAGCCATTTGCTCATTTAACAGCAGCGGACGCGCCGGAGCATTGAACTCCGACCAGAACAACTTTTCTACTTCGTGATCTTTTTTATCTTCGAAAAACTTGGTCGCATCAGCAGCACTTGCTGCCAAATCCAGGTACGCGTCCGCAGAACTCCATAATTGATCCAGAAGGGCATACTTAGGATCTCCGAACTTTGTCCGCAACAAAAAGGGCTTCCCAGCCGTCATATTTCCGGCTTGACGTAGCTCCTACTTCGCCGCTCTGATTTTAGAGCGGGCTTCCTTGGCTGCTACCGTGGCTTTCTCCAGGTCCACCGTCTTCGTTTGGTTTTCCTTTTCAAGAAGCTCATAACGGTCGGCGGCATCTTTCAGCTCAACAGCCATCTTGGCTATTTTCTCTTTGCTCTGGCAATGCGCAGCCTGTTCGGCTCTTAGCTCTTCGACCGCCTTTAGGGTGGCCGCATCACTCCTCGTGGCTTGTTCCTTGGCTCGGGCAAGTTCCGCCCGAAGGGTCTCCACGGCGGCAGCTCCATCTGCAGTCACAGCATATTACAGATACTAGCATCATGCTCCTCTTAATATGTGTTGATCATAGGAGAATATGTACCCTGTGCCTCGTCAAGCCGCTTGTTTACAAGCACGATGTCGGCATCTGCCGCATCAAGTTGCCGCTTCAGTTCGGCAAACTCACCAGTCCAGCTAGCCACCGGACCCTCAGCCGCCTGCACGTGAAAGCAGCATGGTTATTACCTGGGACTATGATCCTCTATTTGCCGCCTTTTGCGACAGCAACTAGAGTCTCAGGGGCTACTATCTGCATAGGGCACACCTAGCGTGTGCGGTACCGTAAAAAAATTACTTTGCGTACCTCAAAGCCTCTCAGCAGGCTCATGAAAGCTTCATGCAATTCGCTTTTGGCGGATGAAATCCTCTCAACCACCGTACACATTAGCGTACGATGCGCTTCTGAGATAGCCGCTTGCTCCAGAAGATTCATCAGTGCGTCTGGTCGCGCACCGGACAGTCCCGGACTCTTTCTGTTGCTCTCCTTAGGAGCCGAATACTCTGGACTTCGGGTGGCCGAAGGGTTACCCTCTGGCCTGGGCGAATCAGGAGAAATCCTCCGTGACGACACCTCAGGGTCGTCCACCTCACGAGGCGGGGAGGCACGGAGAGGCGTTTCGCTCTCCATCATCTCCGGAAGAAGATCCCCCGAAGACGAACTCTGTCGAGAAGGGCCGAACTACAAGACATACGTCTTGGTTATTGTTCTCAGAAACGAAGCAGGGTATATTTACTATAAAGCACTTTTGTTTACTTACAGCTCGGTGGAGGGTTGGTCCCCTTGCGGGTACTGTGCGATAAGGATGCCCTCCGAGGTAGGTGTCAGGACCCCAATTCTAAGTCACACCGATCTAGCCTGTAACACCTCATATCACTTTGCGGCCTCACGCACGGTATTCCCACGGGTGTCGCCTTACCATGGCCCGGGACCGTTTGCGCCTTTCGGCTCATGTATATGATAATGTCGCTAGCATCCATATGACAGAGAACCCGGGCCGACATGACTAGTCGTGAACCCAAAGTGGCACTAACTTACGGGGACAGGCATACATGAATCAACATCGAGCATGACGGTCAGCAGCGTGTGAATCCGGGCTGTAGCACTGGGCTAACAGGACTCCGGGAACCCGGGCTGTAGCAGGCTAGGCAGGACTCCAGATGTCACCGCGTGACATTTCCCCGGAGGGACAGACACAGGAACGAAGTGAATCACATGCCGGCCAGTCAAGTGTTCCGGAGCAGTAGTGCTGGGCTAGCAGGACTCCGGTGAACCGGGCTGTAGCGGACTACTATGGCTCATGGAAGCACAAGACTACATTTCCCCATAAGAGAGGCTACCAAGGATAAACAACTAGGTTGTCGGATCCCACACATACCAAGCATTTCAATCATACACACAATACGCTCGATATGTGCAAATACAACATGGCATCACAACAAGACTCTACGACTCAGAGTATTTATTCATTAGGCTCCGAAGAGCCAGATATTACAAACATGGCTCTCATGACCCAACATTCAGAGCATACAAGTCAAACACATGCGGAAGCTTAACATGTCTGAGTACACACATCTACAAATGAAAAAAGGCTGAGAAGCCTGACTATCTACCAGATCCTGCCGAGGGCACAAGATCGTAGCTGAGGTATCCAGCTAAACGTCGAAGTCCACACGGAACTACTAGCGAGACCGGCGTCTCTCTGCAAAACATAAAATAGGCAAACGTGAGTACAAATGTACCCAGCAAGACTTACATCAGAACTAGCTACATATGCATCGGTATCAACAAAGGGGGGTGGTGGAGTTTGACTGCAGCAAGCCAGCTTTGACTCGGTGGCTATCCTAAACTATGACTGCAAGTAACTCTTTGAGGTGGCGCACACGAGTCCACATATTCACCATATCCTCCACTATGGATCCGCTCCCGTCTCCCTACGAGAACGCCATCCATAGCACTCACGCTTATCTTGCGCATTTTAGAGTATCCACTTTCACTTGTCTATGAACTGTTATAGGCAACGCAGAAGTCCTTTACCGTGGACACGGCTATTCGAATAGATGATGTTAACCTTGCAGGGGTGTACTTCGACACACACGCTCTCACCACTTACCGCCGTTTACACGACATGTACTCGGCAACCTTCAAGCTGAAGCCCAGCGAGGGTGTCGGCCACAGCTTACCTAAACACTCAAGTCTCTAGTCCAGGTTTATCGCCTATTCAGGTTCCATCCGCAGGGAGTCCGGCCGAGGTTTCCACATACGGCCCCGAACGATGTGTGCGGGGTTCCGAGACACCAAACGGGCGCCCGGCATGCCCGGCCACGTGCCTACCGCATCACAGCCCACCCCTCCGGTCAGCGCTGCCCACGGCCTCCAGCATACTACAAACACCAGAAACTACTTGCAACTCCTGGACAGAGGACAAGGGTGATTAAGAAGCCGAGAGGGTCCATTGGTTTCGGGCCCAATGCGTGGTAGTAACTGTATCATGGATCACAAACACAGAACTCAGTTCCTGAGGACGGCTGCAATGAGACAACCCACCATGTACTCCTACATGGCCTCTCACCGCTACCTTTACCAAAACGTGTTCACACACTTAGCTCACACACAGTAGGACATGTTCATCACCATTCCAACTCATCCCCGATGAATCAGACCTGACACAACTCTAAGCAATAGCAGGCATGACAAACAAGCATGAATGAGTAGGCACACCAGGGCTCAAACAACTCCTACTCATGCTAGTGGGTTTCATCTATTTACTGTGGCAATGACAGGCCATGCAGAGGATAAGGGGTTCAACTACCGCAGCAAGTAACAGATGAATCGTTGTTGTCCTAATGCAGTAAAAGAGAGCAGGAGCGAGAGAGAGTGGGTTTGTAACGGAATGGACAAGGGGGTTTTGCTTGCCTGGCACTTCTGAAGATATTATAGTTCTTCATCGGTGTCATCGATCACGTCATCGGAGCATCGGCTACTGAGAGGGGACGGTTACCGGCAAACAGAGAAGGACACAATCAATGCAATGCGACAATATGGTGCATGGTCATGACATGTCAAGAATGTTATGATTTACACTAATGCATCTAGCAACAGTTTAAATGAGGTCCATATGAACTAAGGGTTCATATGCAAACTCCATATTTAGCATTTATAATGTCATTATCATGTTTTCACCTATACAGCAGGTATAACTTAGTTTGACATGCATGAAAATGATACAGATGGATAGATTGTATTTTTCTGATCATTTTTCATATATAAATTATTTCATTTTGAGCTACGGTTGATTTTATATGATTTTTAGAAGTTTATACTATTTTCTGGAATTTTCTGAATAACAATAAATCCAGAAAATGATTTATTGCATCAGCACTGCGTCACTATGATGTCAGCTGGTCAACAACGCCTAACCAGAGTCAAACCTGACAGGTATGGCCCATATGTCAGTGACACAGGGGCTAAACGCGGTCAAACCCAATGCTGACTGGGTTTGACCCTGCGGTAGGGCCCGCTGTCAGTGGCTGTTAGGGTGATTAGCTGGTTGGGTTAGCGCCTAATGACGTCCACGTCATCGGTCGCCGGAGTTCAACCGGCCGCGACCATAGAACACGGCGGGGCACGCCGGACTTGCGCTAGAGGCGTCGGCTTGGCACGCTGAGGGCAATAGGGGATAGCCCTTGATCTTGCGCATCCAAAGGACCAAGTGAGAGGTCGCGGGGTCATCGGAATTCATGCCGGCGACGAGCTTTGGCGGCGGTGTTGTTCGGTGGTGCACGGGCGCGTCGCTACGGTGTATCAGTGAGCAAATGGAGGGGCTGGGCAGCACCTGCTAGGCACGGGGAGCACTAAGAGCAGCGCGGTGAGGCCAGGGGAGCACGGAGGCTATGCGTGCAGCGGCAATGGCGGACGGCGGCTTCGGTGCTCGTGGGGAATGGTGCTATGGCAACCAAACGGAGACAGGGTTAGGGGGAAATGACCCGGGGCTCACCGCGGTCACGAAGAGCTTCTCGGCGAGCTCGGGGAGGCACGGACGGCGTCGAATCGACGGTGGGGTTGCCGGCGGCCGAAGCTCGAAGACGATGACGGTGCAGTCGTTGCAGGGCGTCCGGAGTGGCTTATTTAGGTGGAGAGGCATAGCGCGAGGTGGCGGAGCTGCTGGGCATCCTAGCTAGGCGGGGGGGCTCGGTGGCCACGGCAACGGCGAGCGGCGTCGACGAGCTCCACTCGGGCAGAGAGGAAGAGGGAGCAGAGGAGGGGGAAGAGGTCGGGAGAGAGAGCAGCGAGTGAGGGAGAGGAGAGAGGGGTTGAGGGGAGTGCGTGGCGCCCTCGGGTGCCTCCAGCGGCGAGCAGGTAAGCAGGAGGTGGCCGGCGCGTGGCCAGCGTGCGGCGAGCACGCGCTCGTCCTTCTGTCCAGGGAGGAAGACGACAAGGGGGGCTAGCTGGGCTGGGCCGCCACAGTGGTGGGCTGGCCTAGCCACTTGGGCTGCAGGTAAGGCCCAGGTATCTCTCTTTTATTTCTGTCTTTAGTTTCTGTCTTCTATTTTCTTTCTCTGTTTTGGATTAGCAAAAATACTAATTCATGCTGTAAAATCCTGAAAATAATTGTGGGCACTTTTGAAAATATTTCCAACAGCCCTCAACTAGTTTCAGAATTATTAGAGCATTTAAAATATTTATAGGATTTAAATGCCCCAATTCAAATACAATATGAGTTAATTCAAAAATCCAAAAATGACCTAGAAATATTGGCATCATTTTTGGCAGAGGTTTTCACCTTTATCAAAAATCATGAACATTTTCAAAGGCATTTTGGGTTAATTGAAAATATTGTTTATTTGAACCTAGTTGAATGCATTTGGTGCTAGGGTTTCAACATCCCCATTTCAAGTTTCTTTGAAAATTAAACATGATGACATGAGAAACAAGAAAAGTCAAACAAGGGCTGATCTGGGGCTGTGACAGTAGGGCCCTCTGACAAAGGTTTCTTCCCTCGTTTGAAAACCATTGTTTCCAAGTCTTTAGAGGCGGCCCTCTTCCTTCCTTGGGGAGAGAGAATTTTAGATTCTTCTCCCCGGTTATCTCCTTCTCGGAGGCACTAATTCCCCCGGTCTAGATGAATAATGAGTGCGGCCCGCTTTCGGCTGCTTTGTTCCTCCCTTTATCTTCCCCTGATGGCGCTTGATAAGGCGCAAGCTCAAGCATCCTGGCTAGTACAGGATCCAGTGGGCCTTCGGGAAGGGGGGCCGAACACCTGATCATCTTCGCCTTTTTTATCCAGCCCTGGTCAGAAGGCGACTTTTCAGAATGATGTTGTGGTTGTTGGAAATATGCCCTAGAGGCAATAATAAATGGTTATTATTATATTTCTTTGTTCATGATAATTGTCTATTGTTCATGCTATAATTGTGTTATCCGGAAATCGTAATACATGTGTGAATACATAGACCACAACGTGTCCCTAGTAAGCCTCTAGTTGACTAGCTCGTTGATCAACAGATAGTCATGGTTTCCTGACTATGGGCATTGGATGTCATTGATAACGGGATCACATCATTAGGAGAATGATGTGATGGACAAGACCCAATCCTAAGCATAGCATAAAAGATCGTGTAGTTTCGTTTGCTAGAGCTTTTCCAATGTCAAGTATCTTTTCCTTAGACCATGAGATCGTGCAACTCCCGGACACCGTAGGAGTGCTTTGGGTGTGCCAAACGTCACAACGTAACTGGGTGACTATAAAGGTGCACTACGGGTATCTCCGAAAGTGTCTGTTGGGTTGGCACGGATCGAGACTGGGATTTGTCACTCCGTGTGACGGAGAGGTATCTCTGGGCCCACTCGGTAATGCATCATCATAATGAGCTCAATGTGACTAAGGCGTTAGTCACGGGATCATGCATTGCGGTACGAGTAAAGAGACTTGCCGGTAACGAGATTGAACAAGGTATTGGGATACCGACGATCGAATCTCGGGCAAGTAACATACCGATTGACACGGAATTGTATACGGGATTGATTGAATCCTCGACATCGTGGTTCATCCGATGAGATCATCGTGGAACATGTGGGAGCCAACATGGGTATCCAGATCCCGCTGTTGGTTATTGACCGGAGAGGCGTCTCGGTCATGTCTGCATGTCTCCCGAACCCGTAGGGTCTACACACTTAAGGTTCGGTGACGCTAGGGTTGTAGAGATATGAATATGCGGAAACCCGAAAGTTGTTCGGAGTCCTGGATGAGACCCCGGACGTCACGAGGAGTTCCGGAATGGTCCGGAGGTGAAGAATTATATATAGGAAGTCAAGTTTCGGCCACCGGGAAAGTTTCGGGGGTTACCGGTATTGTACCAGGACCACCGGAAGGGTCCCGGGGGTCCACCGGGTGGGGCCACCTATCCCGAAGGGCCCCATGGGCTGAAGTGGGAGGGCAACCAGCCCTTAGTGGGCTGGGGCGCCCCCCATGGGCCTCCCCCCTGCGCCTAGGGTTGGAAACCCTAGGGTGGGGGGGCGCCCCACTTGCCTTGGGGGGCAAGTATCCCCCCTGGCCGCCGCCCCCCATCCAGATGGGCTCCTGGCCAGCGCCCCCTCCCTCCCAGGGGGCCTATATAAAGGGGGGAGGAAGGGCAGTAGTATTACAGCCTTGGGAGCCTCCCTCCTCCCCTGCTACACCTCTCCCTCTCGCAGAAGCTCGGCGAAGCCCTGCCGAGACCCGCTACATGCACCACCACGCCGTCGTGCTGCTGGATCTCCATCAACCTCTCCTTCCCCCTTGCTGGATCAAGAAGGAGGAGACGTCGCTGCACCGTACGTGTGTTGAACGCGGAGGTGCCGTCCGTTCGGCACTCGGTCATCGGTGATTTGAATCACGGCGAGTACGACTCCGTCATCCACGTTCATTGGAACGCTTCCACTCGCGATCTACAAGGGTATGTAGATGCACTCCTTTCCCCTCGTTGCTAGTATACTCCATAGATGGATCTTGGTGAGCGTAGGAAAATTTTAAAAATTATGCTATGATTCCCAACAGTGGCATCATGAGCCAGGCCTATGCGTAGTTACTATGCACGAATAGAACACAAAGCAGTTGTGGGCGTTGATGTTGCCAATTCTTCTTGCCGCTACTAGTCTTGTCTTGTTTCCGCGGTATTGTGGGATGAAGCGGCCCGGACCGACCTTACACGTACGCTTACGTGAGACAGGTTCCACCGACTGACATGCACTAGTTGCATAAGGTGGCTAGCGGGTGTCTGTCTCTCCTACTTTAGTCGGAACGGACTCGATGAAAAGGGTCCTTATGAAGGGTAAATAGAAATTGGCAAATCACGTTGTGGTTTTACGTAGGTAAGAAACGTTCTTGCTAGAAACCTATACAAGCCACGTAAAAACTTGCAACAACAATTAGAGGACGTCTAACTTGTTTTTGCAGCAAGTGCTATGTGATGTGATATGGCCAGAAGATGTGATGAATGATATATGTGATGTATGAGATTGATCATATTCTTGTAATAGGAATCACGACTTGCATGTCGATGAGTATGACAACCGGCAGGAGCCATAGGAGTTGTCTTTATTATTTTGTATGACCTGCGTGTCATTGAATAACGCCATGTAAATTACTTTACTTTGTTGCTAAACGCGTTAGCCATAGAAGTAGAAGTAATCGTTGGCGTGATGACTTCATGAAGACACAATGATGGAGATCATGATGATGGAGATCATGGTGTCATGCCGGTGACGAAGATGATCATGGTGCCCCGAAGATGGAGATCAAAGGAGCATAATGATATTGGCCATATCATGTCACTATTTGATTGCATGTGATGTTTATCATGTTTTTGCATCTTATTTGCTTAGAACGACGGTAGTAAGTAAGATGATCCCTTATGATAATTTCAAGAAAAGTGTTCCCCCTAACTGTGCACCGTTGCGAAGGTTCGTTGTTTCGAAGCACCACGTGATGATCGGGTGTGATAGATTCTAACGTTCGAATACAACGGGTGTTGACGAGCCTAGCATGTACAGACATGGCCTTGGAACACACGCAATACATTTAGGTTGACTTGACGAGCCTAGCATGTACAGACATGGCCTCGGAACACGGAGGACCGAAAGGTCGAGCATGAGTCGTATAGAAGATACAATCAACATGGAGATGTTCACCGATCTTGACTAGTCTGTCTCACGTGATGATCGGACACGGTCTAGTTAACTCGGATCATGTTTCACTTAGATGACTAGAGGGATGTCTATCTGAGTGGGAGTTCATTGAGTAATTTGATTAGATGAACTTAATTATCATGAACTTAGTCTAAAATCTTTACACTATGTCTTGTAGATCAAATGGCCCATGTTGTCCTCAATTTCAACGCGTTCCTAGAGAAAACCAAGCTGAAAGATGATGGCAGCAACTATACGGACTGGGTCCGGAACCTGAGGATCATCCTCATAGCAGCCAAGAAAGATTATGTCCTAGAAGCACCGCTAGGTGAAGCACCAATCCCAGAGAACCAAGACGTTATGAACGCTTGGCAGCAGCGTGCTGATGATTACTCCCTCGTTCAGTGCGGCATGCTTTACAGCTTAGAACCGGGTCTCCAAAAGCGTTTTGAGAAACATGGAGCATATGAGATGTTCGAGGAGCTGAAAATGGTTTTCCAAGCTCATGCCCGGGTCGAGAGATATGAAGTCTCCGACAAGTTCTTCAGCTGTAAAATGGAGGAGAATAGTTCTGTTAGTGAGCACATACTCAGAATGTCTGGGTTGCACAACCGCTTGTCTCAGCTGGGAGTTAATCTCCCAGATGATGCGGTCATTGACAGAATCCTTCAGTCGCTTCCACCAAGCTACAAGAGCTTTGTGATGAACTTCAATATGCAGGGGATAGAAAAGACCATTCTCGAGGTATATTCAATGCTGAAATCAGCGGAGGTGGAGATCGGAAAAGAACATCAAGTGTTGATGGTGAATAAAACCACTAAGTTCAAGAAGGGCAAGGGTAAGAAGAACTTCAAGAAGGACGGCAAGGGAGTTGCCGCGCCCGGTAAGCCAGTTACTGGGAAGAAGTCAAAGAATGGACCCAAGCCTGAAACTGAGTGCTTTTATTGCAAGGGAAGTGGTCACGGAAGCGGAACTGCCCCAAATACTTAGCGGACAAGAAGGCCGGCAACGCCAAAGGTATATGTGATATACATGTAATTGATGTGTACCTTACCAGTACTCGTAGTAGCTCCTGGGTATTTGATACCGGTGCGGTTGCTCATATTTGTAACTCAAAACAGGAACTACGGAATAAACGGAAACTGGCGAAGGACGAGGTGACGATGCGCGTCGGGAATGGTTCCAAGGTCGATGTGATCGCCGTCGGCACGCTACCTCTGCATCTACCTACGGGATTAGTTTTAAACCTCAATAATTGTTATTTAGTGCCAGCTTTGAGCATGAACATTGTATCTGGATCTCGTTTAATTCGAGATGGCTACTCATTTAAATCCGAGAATAATGGTTGTTCTATTTATATGAGAGATATGTTTTATGGTCATGCCCCGCTGGTTAATGGTTTATTCTTGATGAATCTCGAACGTGATGTTACACATATTCATAGTGTGAATACCAAAAGATGTAAAGTTGATAACGATAGTCCCACATACTTGTGGCACTGCTGCCTTGGTCACATTGGTGTCAAGCGCATGAAGAAGCTCCATGCAGATGGACTTTTGGAGTCTCTTGATTACGAATCATTTGACACGTGCGAACCATGCCTCATGGGTAAGATGACCAAGACTCCATTCTCCGGAACAATGGAGTGAGCAACCAACTTGTTGGAAATCATACATACCGATGTATGCGGTCCAATGAGTGTTGAGGCTCGCGGAGGATATCGTTATGTTCTCACTCTCACTGATGACTTAAGTAGATATGGGTATGTCTACCTAATGAAACACAAGTCTGAAACCTTTGAAAAGTTCAAGGAATTTCAGAGTGAGGTTGAGAATCAACGTGACAGGAAAATAAAATTCTTACGATCAGATCGTGGTGGAGAATATTTAAGTCACGAGTTTGGTACACACTTAAGGAAATGTGGAATAGTTTCACAACTCACGCCGCCTGGAACACCTCAGAGAAACGGTGTGTCCGAACGTCGTAATCGCACTCTGTTGGATATGGTGAGATCTATGATGTCTCTTACCGATTTACCGCTCTCATTTTGGGGCTATGCTTTAGAGACTGCCGCATTCACTTTAAATAGGGCTCCGTCGAAATCCGTTGAGACGACACCGTATGAATTATGGTTTGGGAAGAAACCTAAGCTGTCGTTTCTAAAAGTTTGGGGATGCGATGCTTATGTCAAGAAACTTCAACCTGAAAAGCTCGAACCCAAGTCGGAGAAATGTGTCTTCATAGGATACCCTAAGGAAACTATTGGGTATACTTTCTACCTCAGATCCGAAGGCAAGATCTTAGTTGCCAAGAACGGGTCCTTTCTGGAGAAGGAGTTTCTCTCGAAAGAATTGAGTGGGAGGAAAGTGGAACTTGATGAGGTGATAGTCACCCCTTCCGTGCCGGAAAGTAGCGCAGCGCGAGAAAATGTTCCTGTGGTGCCTGCACCGACTGGGGAGGAAGTTAATGATGATGATCATGAAGCTTCGGATCAAGTTACTACTGAACTTCGTAGGTCCACAAGGACACGTTCCGCACCAGAGTGGTTCGGCAACCCTGTCCTGGAAATCATGTTGTTAGACAACGGTGAACCTTCGAACTATGAAGAAGTGATGGCGGGCCCGGATTTCGACAAATGGCTAGAAGCCATGAAATCCGAGATAGGATCCATGTATGAAAACGAAGTATGGACTTTGACTGACTTGCCCGATGATCGGCGAGCCATAGAAAACAAATGGATCGAAGACGGACGCGGATGGTAATGTGACCATCTATAAGGCTCGACTCGTGCTAAGGGTTATCGACAAGTTCAAGGGGTTGACTACGATGAGACTTTCTCACCCGTAGCGAAGCTGAAGTCCGTCCGAATCATGTTAGCAATTGCCGCATACTATGATTATGAGATATGGCAGATGGACGTCAAAACGGCATTCCTTAACGGCTTCCTTAAGGAAGAGTTGTATATGATGCAGCCGGAAGGTTTTGTCGATCCTAAGAATGCTAACAAAGTATGCAAGCTCCAGCGCTCAATCTATGGGCTGGTGCAAGCATCTCGGAGTTGGAACATTCGCTTTGATGAGATGATCAAAGCATTTGGGTTTACACAGACTTATGGAGAAGCCTGTGTTTACAAGAAAGTGAGTGGGAGCTCTGTAGCATTTCTCTTATTATATGTGGATGACATATTATTGATGGGAAATGATATAGAATTCTTGGAAAGTATAAAGGCCTATTTGAATAAGTGTTTTTCAATGAAGGACCTTGGAGAAGCTGCTTATATATTAGGCATCAAGATCTATAGAGATAGATCGAGACGCCTCATTGGTCTTTCACAGAGTACATACCTTGACAAGATATTGAAGAAGTTCAATATGGATCAGTCCAAGAAGGGGTTCTTGCCTGTATTGCAAGGTGTGCAATTGAGCACGGCTCAATGTCCGACCACGGCAGAAGATATAGAAAAGATGAGTGTCATCCCCTATGCCTCGGCCATAGGGTCTATTATGTATGCCATGCTGTGTACCAGACCTGATGTAAACCTTGCCGTGAGTTTGGTAGGAAGGTACCAAAGTAATCCCGGCATGGAACACTGGACAGCGGTCAAGAATATCCTGAATTACCTGAAGAGGACTAAGGATATGTTTCTCGTTTATGGAGGTGACGAATAGCTCGTCGTAAAGGGTTACGTCGACGCTAGCTTCGACACAGATCTGGATGACTCGAAGTCACAAACCGGATACGTGTATATTTTGAATGGAGGAGCAGTAAGCTGGTGCAGTTGCAAGCAAAGCGTCGTGGCGGGATCTACATGTGAAGCGGAGTACATGGCAGCCTCGGAGGCAGCACAGGAAGCAGTCTGGATGAAGGAGTTCATTACCGACCTAGGGGTGATTCCCAATGCGTCGGGCCCGATGACTCTATTCTGTGACAACACTGGAGCTATTGCCCTTGCGAAGGAGCCCAGGTTTCACAGGAAGACCAGGCATATCAAGCATCGCTTCAACTCCATTCGTGAAAGTGTTCAAAATGGAGACATAGATATTTGTAAAGTACATACGGACCTGAATGTAGCAAATTCGTTGACTAAACCTCTCCCTAGAGCAAAACATGATCAACACCAGGACGCAATGGGTGTTCGATTCATCACAATGTAACTAGATTATTGACTCTAGTGCAAGTGGGAGACTGTTGGAAATATGCCCTAGAGGCAATAATAAATGGTTATTATTATATTTCTTTGTTCATGATAATTGTCTATTGTTCATGCTATAATTGTGTTATCCGGAAATCGTAATACATGTGTGAATACATAGACCACAACGTGTCCCTAGTAAGCCTCTAGTTGACTAGCTCGTTGATCAACGGATAGTCATGGTTTCCTGACTATGGGCATTGGATGTCATTGATAACGGGATCACATCATTAGGAGAATGATGTGATGGACAAGACCCAATCCTAAGCATAGCATAAAAGATCGTGTAGTTTCGTTTGCTAGAGCTTTTCCAATGTCAAGTATCTTTTCCTTAGACCATGAGATCGTGCAACTCCCGGACACCGTAGGAGTGCTTTGGGTGTGCCAAACGTCACAACGTAACTGGGTGACTATAAAGGTGCACTACGGGTATCTCCGAAAGTGTCTGTTGGGTTGGCACGGATCGAGACTGGGATTTGTCACTCCGTGTGACGGAGAGGTATCTCTGGGCCCACTCGGTAATGCATCATCATAATGAGCTCAATGTGACTAAGGCGTTAGTCACGGGATCATGCATTGCGGTACGAGTAAAGAGACTTGCCGGTAACGAGATTGAACAAGGTATTGGGATACCGACGATCGAATCTCGGGCAAGTAACATACCGATTGACACGGAATTGTATACGGGATTGATTGAATCCTCGACATCGTGGTTCATCCGATGAGATCATCGTGGAACATGTGGGAGCCAACATGGGTATCCAGATCCCGCTGTTGGTTATTGACCGGAGAGGCGTCTCGGTCATGTCTGCATGTCTCCCGAACCCGTAGGGTCTACACACTTAAGGTTCGGTGACGCTAGGGTTGTAGAGATATGAGTATGCGGAAACCCGAAAGTTGTTCGGAGTCCCGGATGAGACCCCGGACGTCACGAGGAGTTCCGGAATGGTCCGGAGGTGAAGAATTATATATAGGAAGTCAAGTTTCGGCCACCGGGAAAGTTTCGGGGGTTACCGGTATTGTACCGGGACCACCGGAAGGGTCCCGGGGGTCCACCGGGTGGGTCCACCTATCCCGGAGGGCCCCATGGGCTGAAGTGGGAGGGAAACCAGCCCTTAGTGGGTTGGGGCGCCCCCCATGGGCCTCCCCCCTGCGCCTAGGGTTGGAAACCCTAGGGTGGGGGGGCGCCCCACTTGCCTTGGGGGGCAAGTATCCCCCCTGGCCGCCGCCCCCCATCCAGACGGGCTCCTGGCGGGCGCCCCCCCTCCTCCCAGGGGGCCTATATAAAGGGGGGAGGGAGGGCAGTAGTATTACAGCCTTGGGCGCCTCCCTCCTCCCCTGCTACACCTCTCCCTCTCGCAGAAGCTCGGCGAAGCCCTGCCGAGACCCGCTACATCCACCACCACGCCGTCGTGCTGCTGGATCTCCATCAACCTCTCCTTCCCCCTTGCTGGATCAAGAAGGAGGAGACGTCGCTGCACCGTACGTGTGTTGAACGCGGAGGTGCCGTCCGTTCGGCACTCGGTCATCGGTGATTTGAATCACGGCGAGTACGACTCCGTCATCCACGTTCATTGGAACGCTTCCGCTCGCGATCTACAAGGGTATGTAGATGCACTCCTTTCCCATCGTTGCTAGTATACTCCATAGATGGATCTTGGTGAGCATAGGAAAATTTTAAAAATTATGCTACGATTCCCAACAGTGGTAAATTAAAAGACAACGTGTTCGGCCGCGGAATTACTTACTTGGGTATCTGGACGATTGCAGCTCAGACCCGCATCCTCGGTGGTGTCCGGACACTTTATTTGTGATCCGAAGAACAATCCGTACATCTCTTCGTGCGTCATGCCGAAGAAGTGCTGAATAGTTCGCGGTCCTTCCGGGTTGAACTCCCACATACGGAGAGATCGACGTTTGCAAGGCAGGACTCGACGAACTAGAATGACTTGCATTACCTTGACAAGGCTGACATCTCTCTCGAGGAGATCTCGGATGCAGCTCTGCAATGTCGGCACATCATTTGCTGGCCCCCAGTCCAGCCCCTTGTTGACCCATGACGCCAATTGTGGCGGGGGGGCCGAGCGGAAAGCAGGGGCGGCAACCCACTTAGTACCACGGGGAGCTGTGATGTAAAACCACTCCCGTTGCCATAAGCTGGACACCTCCGGGAAGGAACCCTTTGGCCATGGAGCATCGGCGCCTTTGCTTATTATGGCACCTCCGCATTCTGTGTGTCGCCCATTAATCATCTTCGGCTTCATATTAAAGGTCTTGAGCCATAAGCTGAAGTGTGGGGTGACGTGGAGGAAGGCCTCACACACGACGATGAACGACGAGATGTGAAGGATGGAATCCGGGGCCAGATCATGGAAATGCAGCCCGTAATAGAACATGAGCCCTCTAACAAAGGGATCTAGACTAAAGCCTAGCCCTCGGAGGAAGTGGGAGATAAATACGACACTCTCGTTAGGCTCGGGAGTGGGGATGACCTACCCTCGAGCAGGCAGCCTGTGCGAAATTTCGACGGTCAGATACCTGGCCTCTCTTAGCTTCTTGATGTCCTCCTCTGTGATGGAGGAGGGCATCCACCGACCTTGAAGGTTGGATCCGGACATGATTGAAGGTCCGAAGCGCCTAGCCTGAGCCTTGGGTGTTGGAACTCGAGGTGGGGGAAGGATTCGATTAAGCGCGAGAAGAACGGGACAGGCCTTGGCCCCTTTATAAAGAGGGTGAATATCAAGCGTCCTTCGCGTGGCCATTTGGGACTTGTCTAAAATCGAGGAGTCATACCAACAGGCACGATTGGGTTACCCATACCCGTATTGATGAGAATCCCGTGATAAGGGGGACACGATCTCTGCTTTGACAAGACGTACCAATAAAACCGCCTCGCGAAACATGCAGTGGCAGGCTCGGAGAAACGGTTCGAATAATGACCGGGCCGTGGTGTGATGCCACGTCATGAAAAGTTGTCAGCGGATTAGATTTGTGGAAGTATTATTCTCTCTACGGTGGTATGTGGAATTTGTTTTGCAGAGCCGGACACTATCCTTGTGTTCAAAATCTTCTATGGAATATTCGGAGGAGGAAGCCGCCTTGCAATGCCGAAGACAATCTGTGCGCCAGACTCATCATCATTGAAGCCTGGTTCAGGGGCTACTGAGGGAGTCCTGGATTAGGGGGTCCTCAGACGGCCGGACTATATCCCTTAGCCGGACTGTTGGACTATGAAGATACAAGATTGAAGACTTCGTCCCGTGTCCGGATGGGACTCTCCTTGGCGTGGAAGGCAAGCTTGGCAATATGGATATGTAGATCTCCTCCCTTGTAACCGAATCTATGTAACCCTAGCCCCCTCCGGTGTCTATATAAACCGGAGGGTTTAGTCCGCAGGACAACAACAATCAGACCATAGGCTAGCTTCTAGGGTTTAGCCTCTACGATCTCGTGGTAGATCAACTCTTGTAATACTCATATCATAAAGATCAATCAAGCAGGAAGTAGGGTATTACCTCCATCGAGAGGGCCCGAACCTGGGTAAACATCGTGTCCCCCGCCTCCTGTTACCATCCGCCTTAGACGCACAGTTCGGGACCCCCTACCCGAGATCCGTCGGCTTTGACACCGACAGGGATAGACAAGGTTGCTTCTTCGTGGACCCTTTGTGGGTGGAGCCCATCGTGGACTCGCGCAACCGTTACCCTTCATGGGTTGAAGTCTCCACCAACGTGGATGTACGATAGCACCACCTATCAGAACCACGCCAAAAATCTTTGTGTCTCCAATTGCGTTTGCACACTCCAATCCCATCCCTTTACTTCTTGCAACTTGCATACTTTACTTTCCGCTGCTCATATACTCTTGAAATGCTTGCTTGAAATGTATTGTGAATGTTTAAACTTGTGCAAAAACTCCACCTTAACTTGAAGAAATTAAAAACTGCCACTTTTACTTGTTGAGGGTCTAATCACCCCGCTCTAGACACCTCTTCTCGATCCTTTCACTCTACCTTCGGGATTAGTGTTGGACCTAAATAAATTCTATTTTGTGTTTGCGTTGAGCATGAATATGATTTAATCATGTTTATTGCAATGCGGTTATTCATTTAAGTCAGAGAATAATTGTTAATCTGTTTACATGAATAAAACCATATATGGTCATGCACCAAATGTAAATGGTTTATTGAATCTTGATTGTAGTGATACGCATATTCATAATATTGATGCCAAAAGATGTAAAGTTGATAATGATAGTGCAACATATTTGTGGCAATGTCGTTTAGGTCATATTGGTTAAAACGCATGAAGAAACTCCATGCAGATGGACTTTTGGAATCACTTGATTATGAATCATTTGATACTTGCGAACCATGCTTCATAGGCAAGATGACTAAAACTCCGTTCTCCGGAACAATGGAGCGAGCTAATGACTTATTGGAAATAATACATACCGATGTATGCGGTCCGATGAGTGTTGAAGCTCGCTGCGGGTATCATTATTTTCTGACCTTCACAGATGATTTGAGCAGATATGGGTATATCTACTTGATGAATCACAAGTCTGAAACATTGGAAAAGTTCAAAGAATTTCAGAGTGAAGTAGAGAATCATCGTAACAAGAAAATAAAGTTTCTACGATCTGATCGCGGAGGCGAATATTTGAGTTACGAGTTTGGCATTCATTTAAAACAATGTGGAATAGTTTCACAATTCACGCCACCTGGAAGTCTGGAACACCACAGCATAATGGTGTGTCCAAACATCGTAACCGTACTTTATTAGATATGGTGTGATCTATGATGTCTCTTACCTATTTACCACTATCGTGTTGGGGTTATGCATTAGAGACAGTTGCATTCACATTAAATAGGGCAGCGTCTAAATCCGTTGAGACGACACCGTATGAAATGTGGTTTGGCAAGAAACCTAAGCTGTCGTTTCTTAAAGTTTGGGGTCGCGACACTTATGTTAAAAGGCTTCAGCCTGATAAGCTCGGACCCAAATCGGAGAAGTGCGTCTTCATAGGATACCCAAAAGAAACTGTTGGGTACACCTTCTACCACAGATCCGAAGGCAAGATATTTGTTGCTAAGAATGGATCCTTTCTAGAGAAGGAGTTTCTCTCGAAAGAAGTGAGTGGGATGAAAGTAGAACTTGATGAGGTAATTGTACCTTCTCTCAAATTGGATAGTAGTACATCAGAGAAAACTGTTCCCGAGATGCCTACACCAACTAGAGAGGAAGCTAATGATGATGATCATGAAACTTCAGATCAAGTTACTACAGAACCTCGTAGGTCAACCAGAACACGATCTGCACTAGAGTGGTACGGTGATCCTGTCCTGGAAGTCATGTTATTAGAACAAGGCAAACTTACGAACTATGAAGAAGCTATGATGAGCCCAGATTCCGACAGATGGCTTGAGGCCATGAAATCTGAGATAGGATCCATATATAAGAATAAAGTGTGGACTTTGGTGGACTTGCCCAATGATCGGCAAGCCATTAAGGATAAATGGATCTTCAAGAGGAAGACAAGCGCTGATGGTAGTTTTACTATCTACAAAGCTCGAATTGTCGCAAAAAGATTTTCAACAAGTTCAAGGTGTTGACTACGATGAGATTTTCTCACTCGTATCAATGCTTAAGTCTGTCCGATTCATGTTAGCAATTGCCGCATTTTATGAAATCTGGCAAATGGATATCAAAACTACATTCCTTAATAGATTTATTAAAGAAGAGTTGTATATGATGCAACCAGAAGGTTTTGTCAATTCTAAAGGTGCTAACAAAAATGTGCAAGCTCCAGCGATCCATCTGTGGACTGGTGCAAGCATCTTGGAGTTGGAATATACGCTTTGATGAGTTTATCAAAGCATATAGTTTTATACAGACTTGCGGTGAAGCCTGTATTTACAAGAAAGTGAGTGGGAGCACTACAACCTTTCTGATAAGTATATGTGAATGAAATATTGTTGATCGGAAATGATGTAGAATTTTCTGGAAAGCATAAAGGAGTGTTTGAAAGGATTTTTTCAAAGAAAGACCTCGGTGAAGCTGCTTACATATTGGGCATGAAGATCTATAGAGATAGATCAAGATGCTTGATAAGACTTTCGATGAGTACATACCTTGATAAGATTTTGAAGGAATTCAAAATGGATCAGTCAAAGAAGGAGTTCTTGCCTGAGTTGTAAGGTATGAAGTTGAGTAAGACTCAAAACCCGACCACGACAGAAGATAAAGAGAGAATGAAAGTCATTCCCTATGCCTCAGCCATAGGTTCTATAAAGTATGCCATGCTGTGTACCAAACCTGTTGTATACCTTGCCATGAGTTTGGCAAGGGGGTACAATAGTGATCCAGGAGTAGATCACTGGACAGCGGTCAAAATTATCCTTAGAGGACTAAGTAAATGTTTCTCGGTTATGGAGGTGATAAAGAGTTTGTCGTAAAGGGTTACGCCAATGCAAGATTTTACACCGATCCAGATGACTCTGATTCTCAATCTGGATACGTATTGAAAGTGGGAGCAATTAGCTAGAGTAACTCCATGCAGAGAATTGTAGACATAGAAATTTGCAAAATACATACGGATCTGAATGTGGCAGACTCGTTGACTAAACCTCTCTCACAAGCAAAACATGATCACACCTTAGTACTCTTTGGGTGTTAATCACATGGTGATGTGAACTAGATTACTGACTCTAGTAAAACACTTTGGGTGTTGGTCACATGGCGATGTGAACTATAGGTATTAATCACATGGTGATGTGAACTATTCGTGTTAATTACATGGTGATGTAAACTAGATTATTGACTCTAGTGCAAGTGGGAGACTGAAGTAAATATGCCCTAGAGGCAATAATAAAGTTGTTATTTTATATTTCCTTATATCATGGTAAATGTTTATTATTCATGCTAGAATTGTATTAACCGGAAACTTGATACATGTGTGGATACATAGACAAAACACCGTGCCCCTAGTAAGCCTCTACTAGACTAGCTCGTTAATCAAAGATGGTTAAGTTTCCTAACCATAGACATGTGTTGTCATTTGATGAATGGTATCACATCATTAGGAGAATGATGTGATGGACATGACCCATCCGTTAGCTTAGCATATTGATCGTTCAGTTTTATTGCTATTGCTTTCTTCATGTCATAGACATATTCCTTTGACTATGAGATTATGCAACTCCCGGATACCAGAGGAATACCTTGTGTGCTATCAAATGTCACAACGTAACTGGGTGATTATAAAGATGCTCTACAGGTATCTCCAAAGGTGTTTGTTGGGTTGGCATAGATCGAGATTAGGATTTGTCACTCCGAGTATCGGAGAGGTATGTCTAGGCCCTCTCGGTAATACACATCATAAGAAGCCTTGCAAGCAATGTGACTAATGAGTTAGTTATGGGATAATGTATTACGGAACGAGTAAAGAGACTTGCCGGTAACGAGATTGAACTAGGTATGAAGATACCGACGATCGAATCTCGGGCAAGTAACATACCGATGACAAAGGGAATAACGTATGTTGTCATTATGGTACGACAGATAAAGATCTTCATATAATATGTAGGAACCAATATGAGCATCCAGGTTCCGTTGTTGGTTGTTGACCAGAGAGGTGTCTCGGTCATGTCTACATAGTTCTCGAACCCGTATGGGCCGCACGCTTAACGTTCGATAACGATTTTGTATTATATGAGTTATGTGATTTGGTGACCGAATGTTGTTCGGAGTCCCAGATGGGATCACAGACATGACAGGGAGTCTCGAAATGGTCGAGAGGTAAAGATTCATATATAGGATGATAGTATTCGGACATCGGAAGTGTTCCGGGGGTACCGGGTACGTATCGGGTCACCAAAAGGGGTTCCGGGCACCCCCCCGGCAACTATATGGGCCTAATGGGCCAAGAGGGGAAACACAGCAGCCAGCATGGGCTGCTGCGCCCCCCATATAGGCCGAAATAGGAGGAGAAGGAAAGAGGGAAGAGAGAAGGAAGGGGAGGGATTCGACCTCCCCCTTCCTTCCCTCCTCTCTCCTCCTTCCTTCCCCCTTCGGAAGTTATGGTAATGGGGGTGCCCCTTGGCTGTCCCCCTCCCCCTCCCACCTATATATATGTGGGGAGGGGGCACCTAGAACACACACCAACAATTGTTAGCCGTGTGCGGCGCCCCCCTCCATAGTTTACGCCTCCGGTCATATTCACGTGGTGCTTAGGCGAAGCCCTGTGCGGATCACTTCACCATCACCGTCACCATGCCGTCGTGCTGAAGGAACTCTCCCTCGACACTTTGCTGGATCAAGAGTTTGAAGGGACGTCATTGAGTTGAACGTGTGCAGAACTCGGAGGTGCTGTACGTTCGGTGCTTGATCAGTCGGAACGAGAAGAAGTTCGACTACATCAACCGCGTTGTCAAAAGCTTCCGCTTTCGGTCTATGAGGGTACGTAGACACACTCGCTCCCGTTTCGTTGCTATGCATGTCCTAGATAGATCTTGCATGAGCGTAGGATTTTTTTTGAAATTGCATACTACGTTTCCCAACACACCATCTATCAAACAATAGAGTAATCATGAGAATCCTACATTAAAAACTAAAAATGCAAATTATGAAAAACTTTGCAATTCAACTTACGTGACTTTGGACTCCAACCCGACTTTGATTCCAACCAAGAAACGGAAGCATAGTGCTCATCAAACTTGTTCACATGTTCTTGGATGGTGGATTATCTATGTTGGAGAGATCACATTACGGGTGGTACTGGTAGGATGCGGCTCCACATATTTCTTGTATTCTTGATTGTGCTTGTAGATCTTCTCCCAATAATTCTTCCCCTTTCCATCCGTGCCACATATAGGGTCCATACTTGTGGTCAACCAAACTTTGACCTATAAAATATCCTCAAAAGTTGTGAATGCTAGACCTCTTGCCTTGGCTACCTTTACCTTTTCTTTCTTCCTAGTACGTGATGCTCCCCCAACATCAAACGTAGGACAATTTGGATCCCCAACTCATATTCCAAACTGTCTGTAGGCTCTTGACCCTCGTTGATCATCTCGGCCATGTAATTCTCCTAAAAAGATCATGATTCCAAATAAACTAACAGAATATGCAACTAATTCATTCAATGGCATATCCAGATAATTGATCCAGTGACATAGCAAAAATACAAACAAAGGGATACAAAATGGAGCAAAATTTGTATTGCCTCCTATTGGGACATTCCGTCGAACATGAGCTGGGTAGACCGGATGCCGACACTGCCCGTGCTTCTCCGCACCCGTTAGAGTTGCGGCAAGCCGCACACCTCGTCGTCCTGCCCCTACATTTATGTAAATCCGCCCGGAATCTCTTAATCGGCCATCAGATCAATGTCGATCACGGGCGGGGGCGAACAACGACTTCATTGTCGGCGCCACGATGGACAGGCGCAACGCAATCGGGCATAGCGAAGGGGACACATCCTCATCGAGGTCCACAACATCCTTGGTTGGAACTCCCTGCACCCTCGCCTCCCTCCGCGCTGCTTCCTTCGCCGCTCCCTCCAGGCGACGTTCTCCGGCTTGTAGCTCATCGCCGCAGACGGGAGCCGCATGGATGACGGCGAGGCAGCATCCGTCGTGGCAGTTGGGGATGGGATACCCGACGATGACAATTAGGGTGGCGGATGGGGGTGGCGGTGCGGATGGGGAAGCAAGGATAGAGGGTGGCTGTGGCTAGGGCGCAGGAAATGGAGGGCGATGGATTTGGTGAACCTGGTCAATTTGGTACAATTTGTGGTGGGTCCTATCTTTTGGATCCGATGTGGCGGATGTGCATGGGCGCATCCGGGCCTCCTCATATCCGCCTCAGATTTGGGCTGGAGATGAAGGGTGTCAATCAGCCCGGACATATAGGGCTAGTTTGAGGAGCCCGACTGAGTCGCATTTTTGTGTCGGTCATTGATTGGGCCATTGCTCGGACGTAGGGGTGTTGAGGAGCCTGGCTGTAGATGCTCTTACCACTCACATATACCCCAAATTTAGTGTAGCGATATAGGTTCTACAGTACGCTAGCCTATTACAAATTTACAATACTTGGGAAATGAGTTGATAAGATCCATCGACTGTGGAGGAGATATATGCAAAGGGAGCTGGCCATCACTGCAACTACCTTAGCAATTTTGCAGCTCTATGTAGATTACAATTAGATGGCGGGAAATGTGTGACAACGAACATAAATCTTCCAAGCAATATCAGTCGTTGATAGTGACTTACTACCAATCATTTGAGTTATCCATCCAATCATTATGCTCCCCTGTTTCTCCTTTGTCGCCAGTGTTCATTTCTTCAGTCGTCGGGAAGTGCAGGGCAAACCTAATAGTCGCCCGCTCTAGAAGAAGGTCCTTGTCCTCAAGGATCTTGATTTGGAAACCAGGAGCGTATCGTGTGGTTGAAGAATTCAAGATATTGAATTTCATGATGTTTGTCTTTCCAAGTAGCTTCCATGAGGGACATGTTCACCCACTCTACTAGTCATTGAGTAAAAAATCGGGGATGTCTTGGGACAGAGTGAGTGACAAGAATACATATTGGAACCACCTTGATTCTACCAAAGGAATCCACCAAAGGTAGACCTGGAGCTGGAACAACGTTGGGTCCATGGTGTTTGTTCAGTCGACTGACATGAAGACATGATGAATTTGTATTCCTGCTAGTAACTGTAACTTGTATGAAGAACTTCTCGCTTAATGTAAAATTCTAAAAGGTCCATAGAACTTTGTTGCTAGCTTTAAGCCAACCCAAAAGACACAAGTCTGTAAGGCTGCATTTTCAGCTACACCATGTCTCATGTATTATAAGATATGTCGGTCTTTTTTCTTTTCGTTGATAAATGACATTTTTATTGACTCATAATATAGTATCGAGGGGTACAAAGACAATGAGTACACACCCAACCTCTACATAGCTAGGATGCACATAGCCAACACTAACACACGCACACAAAAGATCACGCCGGCGAAAGGTAAAGCCATACAATACCAAAGCTATATGAGGCGGAGAGAAATAAAAAGAATAGAAACAGAGCAACATTGATCCTCACCATGCAGTTGTTGACATAACAAAGATGATGCAAGCATGCACGATCTGAACGTGTATCCAACTACGCAACCGAAAACCCTGCCCACCCCAGGTAAAGCAGCATTTCTTCTTATTTGAAAGTGTTGAAGTATTTGTGTGCTCTCCCTACGGGAAAGGGTGTTTTGGTCCCTGTTTCTCGTTGTGTGATGCTTTAAACTTATCAAGTAGCTCGGTGCCTCTCATGCGTTGCCTCAGACCTAATAGCTGAGCACGGGCTACATTTGTACAATGGGGATAGTTATGCTTCTGTCATGCCATCGTGGTTTTAGGGTTTTCATGCGTGTGAACATGCGTGCTATTCGTGCTCTCGGTAGTGATGTGGAGGACGCAGCTGACATATCAACCCTTGAATATCAAAAACAACCTCCGGAGACCGAACTGAGACAATAAGCCTAACCTTTTCTCCCAAACCTACATTCTAAGGAACCAATCTTGCAAAACATCAGGCAAGGAAAGGGAACACACATACACAAAGGGCACAAAACTAGGAAGCTCATGAAATAACTACAACCCCCAAATCATGTGCCTATTCAATTGATTCTGGTGAGCCACTTTAAACAATACATAAGGAGAAACCAACAACAGAAGAGATGAACTCAATAAGAGATAAACTCAATGAAACAAAAGGAAGAAAACAAAAGACAATGAAAGCAAGGACAACAAACCAACAACAGAAGAATGAGTCGGCTTTTCTCAACGTCACTGAATGTGCACCACGAAGAAACAACAAAATCATGCTCCTCCTTGCAACCACCAAAAACAGGCAAGACTACAGAAGTATCAGACATCGAGCCACCTAGATTAAAACACACACACAAACACTGAACTAAACCAACCCAACACAACCGTCGAACCCCATAAATAGAAGGACACAACCAACACAGAAAAACATACTCGCATGCTTCAATCCACTCCGGGTACGAACAACCTCCGAGGGATCCATCTACCATGAAAGCTAAAAGCAAAGCTAGTAGCCAAAGTTTAAAAAGGCTAGATAAAAAAACTAACAGCAACAACCACAAATAATCAACAACAACAAAAATGCAGAATAACCCTATAGAATCAAACCATTCAATCCATGAATAATAAAACATAATTCAATATCGCAAAGCCACCAATACGAAAAAATAGGAGAAAGCACCAAAAATACTCCACTAATAACATAACCAAGACAAAAGTTGTCCAGTCAATCAAAAAGCTTAGAGAAACCATTGTGTCATGTGGCATGAATAAAAGAAGACTTCAACCATACAACAAAAGATTACCAACCAAGGATAAAAAAATGAGCGCAAAATAAACATTTCCCTGAAACATAACAAGACCCCCCCCCCCCACCCCAAACATTTTGTGAATAACCATACTAAACGAGGAAACACCAGCCTACATAAATAGAACAAAACATTATTTTAATGTGCAAAGACAACACAATCATCAAGCAAACATCTAATCAAGCCTCCCACGTATCCCAATAGAACCATTTACTTTGGAAGCAAAGTAGAAACAAGCATCAAACAGAATCGTTGACCACAACCAAAGGCCTCGTCAATGAGAAATAAGCATCCCCTTGCAACATCACAAGACCCACCCACAAACACTTCCTAAATAACCATTTTTATTCATAGAAACAACAAACAACCTCTCACACCATAAATCCCAGTGCCTACAAACAACATATATACACCAATAGTCGCCAATCTCAATGCCTGCAAGCAACCCTATGTGTCCCAGTTTAGCCCCCAAAGTTGGACAAGAAAAAGGATCGATGCCGAAGAAGATAGAACCGCAACTTGACAGGCACACAGACCACACAGGCCACCAATGCGGGCCACTCCAGCACCCAAACACTCCGAAATCCACAATCAACAAACCCCGACCCAACAAACATCACAAATCTATTTCAACAATTTAATCGAAAGCAATTAAAAGGAAGCAAAAAAGGAACAAACCTATGAGCCGAGAGAAGAATAATGAAGAAGACGACGCAAACCAAGCACGCGTAGCACGCTGGAACCTCCGTGCGAAGCGAGCAACACCAAAGAAGCCGATGTGAAAGAGGAAGAAACGACCAGCAATGACCCTGCCAATTCAACGAAACATCAATATCCTAATCCAGAAGTGAAGAACACCACTAACCCCTCTTGCGCAATAGACCACTGTCGCCGACCCTCTTGCCCAAATCAGAATAAGAAACCAAATGGAGACATGTCCGACAAGAAAAAGGGGACACGCACTGACACGTGGACAAAAAGGGCACCTAGTTGCCACAAATGCACGCGAAGGGACCAAGTGTAGAAAACACGGCTCCACACACACACACACATGTGTGGCCACGACCCACAACCCACAACCCGTATCACCCAGGTGCCTCCCTTTCAAGGGGGCTTAGAGTTTTAGGAGATGTATCTGAGAAACTATATGAATGAAGAGGGGTACCAACTTCTCAAATAAATAAACAAATATCACCTAAAACCGTCTCCTAAAACTTTTACGAAACAGAAAAATGTTCACATTTTTTTTTAAAATCGCATATTTGAAAAAAGTTCAAGAATATGAAAACAAAATCAGGAATTTCATAAAAGGTCTTAAAGCTCTTCAATTTGAATTTTTTTTTCTCAAATTTTAAAAAAATTCATGAATTTACAAAAAATCCAAATTTTAAAAAGTTCATGGATTTAAAAAATTGTTCAAGAATTTGAAAAGATTCACACATTTTAAATTTTTTTCATGATTTAAAAAAAAGATCACAAACTAAAAAACGTTCATGAATTAAAAAAATCAAGAGTTTTAAAAAGAAATCTTGGATATAAAATAAGAGAAAGGACAAACAAAAAACAAAAAAATAATAAACTGAAATATAAAACCAGGAAAAAACCGATTGGAAGCTTCTTGAATCTTCACAGAAACCGGTCAGAAGCTTCACAAAACCGGATTGTGTAAGCTTTCGGAAACAGAAAACGCAGCATGGGCCAGCCCATTTCGCACGTAGGTCCGTTCGCTGGGAGGGTGTGCGCGATGTGCAAAAAAGCATATAAGATGGCGCCTGAAGCGGCAAACAGGAATTGGCTCGAGTCGTATCCAGTTCAAATTCAAACCCAAGGTTCTAGAACCCACCCAACCCACCATTCCGAGGCCAGAGCGGCACCGCCCACCATGGCCAAGCCTCACGCCGGCTTCAACACCCCGCGCCCCTCCTCCGTCCGCTCCGCCGCCGCCGCCGCCGCTCGCACCACCGCGGGTTCCTCGTCGACGGACACGACTCCCCTCGCCCCCACCTCCATCCCCCGCGCCGACCTCTCCTCCTCCGGCGCCAAGGCCGGTGTCACCTCCGCCATCCGCACCCCCGTGGGCTCCTCGTCATCCACAGATCTCTCCGGGCCCTTCACCCGCAGCTCCGTGGGCTCCTCGTCATCCTCGGATCTCTCCGCGCCCACCACCCGCGACATCGCCTCCATCGCCAAGGTAACCGCGCATACCTCCCGTTAATTGCCTGCGAGAGTCTCGCAGCCTAATCGATGACCTTCTCCGGCCTCTTTGTGACCAACAGGAGGTGGGCAAGCGCCTGGACTACGAGGACGACTCCCCCTTCCCCACCGCCGCCTCCCTGCAGCAGCCGATGCTCGCGCCCGAGGGCCTTGCCGACCTCGCGCCGCTGCTCGAGCTTCCCGACCCCAACAACGCCTCCTCCAACACCGTCGTCTACGCTTCTGACGCTGACGCGAAACACGCGATGACCGCCTCCGTCGACTCCACCGTCACCGAGGTGAGGCTCCCAACTGATTCCGATTTGTGCTGCTCCTCGAGTTCCGATTGCTGGTTAAAATTTTGGAGTGCGCGCCGCGGTTATGGATTCGCGTTGTTTTATTTGAGCTCTCTGTGGACCAAGTTCGAGTTGATTCGATGGAAATTGAGAGCCATTCTGCAGGGTCTGTGTCGAGGTTGCTTCGGTATGCTCCGGTGGTGACGAAATTTGGGACGAGGGTCCGTGTCGAGGAGTTTTCCCGTCCGAATCATGATTCCTGTTGCCGATCAATTAGAATTTGTGCAGGATCTCAATTGAGTTCCGTTTGCCGCTTTGAATTTGCAGTGCAACTTGTTGTCGGGGATTCTTAAACTACGCGGCTACGGCCTATCTGTTCCGTGAATCTGCAAGTTCCTGACGCACTGAAGAAAATGTCGGTGTTCTTCTCCATGCAGGTTGCAGCGCCTGCCGACTCCACCGCCGACGCCGATGGCCCCCTGCTCACGGAGATGGAGGTCGCCCTCGACGAACTGAGCAGCGCCCGCGGCCTCAGCCCGCGCTCAAAGCGCCTCCTCCTCGCGCTCGTTGAGGTCGCCGACGCGGAGCTCAATGCCAACCCGACTGCCGCTGTCCTCCACATTCGCCGCGCTGCCTTCTGGAGGAAGGTGCGGGTCGGGATCCTCGCCGCGACGGTCTTTTCTGTCGCCGTGATCGACGCCGCGCTGGCCTTCGCGCTCTACGGAGCCCGCCGTGGCAACGGCCGGTACCACCACGTGCTGCCCCCTACCTGATGCGTGCACACGAGCCGGTGCCGGTAGATTTGCTTCGCTTCTCCAAGTGTTTGCCGCTTCCGATTTTTACCAGTACTTATGTTAGCCTTGTCGCTCTAGTAGACACATCGTGATGTTTAATTACTGGTGTTTTTACATGCATATATAGATAGAACAGAAGAGAAGGGCATTGCTGTTTTAATTAGTGTGACTGAGTTCTGCTTCAGTAACAGTGCGTGGAAAAATCGGTATTATGCTTGCCAGTGCTAGATGCAAATTGTAAGATCAGCGCCTCTTGAGGAAGACCAAGTGCCATACATATTTGGCTCTTTTTTGTGGGCACTGTTCTGGTAATTCTTGAGCAAGGTATTTGTGGATGCTCGAACACTTATGAGTCTTGAATGCAGGTGTTGATATACTAGAATGTAGAAACCACACTTGTCCAAATTTGTATAAGTCTTCAATGGACTCCATGGATGATATACATCAGCAAGACAGTAGCATTAGTTATTCATCTTAACAAAATCATAAGCCGATGGCACTAGTGCAAATCAAATATGCAAAATATAACAGCTGTCCAAATATATGTGGAGTGGATGTTTCATGAGTCTCTGTTTCGAATCGGGTTAATAGTTGCATGAAGTTTATGGCCCTTTGTCCAACTATGCTTGCACTCAGCTACCTGGTCATGTGAAGTTACGCACAAATACACCTGAACTGACATGGATATGGCAATATTGTACAAAGACAAAAGTTGAGTTAATTGAAGTGATTTCTCAGGTGGACTCACATTGTCATTTCATTATCATCTTGACCACCATATAGCCATATAGGGTGAGTCCAATCTCCATCAACTATCACCAAAACTATCTCAAACAACTTCATGGGTTTTCATCATCCTCTGTTGGAATGTTATATTTTAGATAAAGACCGGTGTTAGCACTTAGCAATATGAACATTGGCCGTGTGGATAATTAAATGTTAGGAGAAAAACAAACTTTGTGAAAAAATAAGCAAACGAATGGCAATCATCTCTTTTATAGGCAGATAATGTTCACCACTTTAATTGACACAACACAGACTTGTATTTGTAACTAGTAAGATGCCCGTGCATTGCACGGGACACCAAAATTGGAGGTGGACGACGCCGGCAGCGGCCATCGCACCAGATTGTTCCATGGCCTTCTGGATGTGGTGGCGAAGATATAAGGCTGATTGGGAGAGACAAGGAGTTGTTTGTAAATATGAAAATAAGTGTGGGCATCTTTTTGCAAAACTGCAGCAGTTTTCTTTGTATGCGTCAGATTTAGATCCGACGGCTATTGATGAAAGATGGCAGGCACACCATCATCACCAACTCAGATTTTTATAGGAGTAGATAATATATCATATGGAGTATTGTAGGAACGAACTAGATAATATTGTGCCCGAATTTCTTGTTCGGCTTGAATCTTCAACCTTTACAATCTTCTTCACCGTTGCATTCTCTTTTCAGGTAAACCCGAACTCCTGGCCGGAGGCAAAGGAACTAGAGAAAAAAACAAATTTGAATTTCGGTGTCAATTTTGAAAACCCATAATATTTTTAACCCAAATTACCCAATCCAAATTTTCAGGTAAACACGAACTCTTGGCATGAGGCAAAGGAATTAGAAAAAAGAACTCTACAAACTGGAGTAATCTCGTAGGTTTTGAAAGATCGTTGAACACATTGTGGCCGAGGACACTCCTTTGCAAGGAAGGCTCGAACTGCTACTTCGTTGCGTAGTGTCAGGGACGAAGATAAAGAGTAAAAGGTGAAACAGAAGGCTCAAGACGACATAAAACAAAGCTTCATAGCCTAGCATGTAGGCCAATTTTGCCTTGCATCTTTCCAAATAAACTTCTCTTCATGTAAGAAATTCACACAAGCTGGGACCAATAACTCTCCAGTGAGATCCTTCTTTTTTAATAATGAGGAAACAACAACTCTCCAACAATCCTAGCAGCCTGGAACGATGGAAAATCTGCCGAGCTCTACTTTTTTCTATGATTAAGGGTCGATTTTATTGATTTAAAATGAAGCATCAAAGAGATACAAGCACAATGAGCACTCCCCCAACATATATATGACAAGGATGCACACATATAACACCAACATATAACACCAACATATACACACAATGAATCACATCAACAAAAAGTAAAGTCATACAAGTCTGAGACAGAGCTTGATCAGACGGATCGGCAATGGCTCAACAACAAATATATGGAAGGACAATTGGTTACCACATGATGAGATGTTGAGGCCGTACAGGTGCAGGGTTCCAAACCCTCTGGTCCTGGTAGCTGAACTGGTCGATGCTACTTCTGCCACTTGGAATATGCAGCGGGGGAAGAGGTGTTTATGCTAATATCATGGGGATCCCACTGTGTACAAGGAACTTCGAAGATTTCTGGGGGTCGAATTTCGAGACGAGTGGAGTCTTTTCTGTGAGATCCACATATAGAATGCTTGTGGCGACAAAAGAGAGGCGGGAGGCGTGGCTATAGGGCTCGGCCGGATCTTCAATCACTAATACCAAAGAGAACTCTTGGAAGATGCTATGGAAAACACAAGTCCCGGCCAAGATTAGAATGTTTCTTTAGTGACAAGCATTCAATTCCAATTGAAGATGTAAGAGCCCATTGCCATATGACCAATTCAAGTGCTTGTGGATTATGTGATGCACCAGATTTGTGGAGGCATTCATTGGTGGAGTGCACCGTGGATAGGTGTATGTGGGCACTGGAGGATGACGAAATTGCTCAACACCTTATTGCAACAACAGAGCCAAATGCACGACACTAGTTGTTATCGTTGACGGAGTCTCTTCCACACACACAATTCACTCGGATAGCGGTCACTGTTTGGGCCATCTGGTCATCGAGGGGGAAAGCTATTCACGATGGAATTTTTCAAAGGCCGCAAGCGACTCATATTTTCACTGACAAAATATATAAGAGACTTGGAGATTCTGAAGGAGCCTAGGCCGATGCAAAACACTGGAACTGCAGTAGTGCCGAGAGGTGTTAGAAGACAGATGGCGCCACCAGCCGGCTATACCGAAATCCACATGGACGCCGGGGTGTCAATGCCATCGAGGGGTGGCATGGTGGCAGCGGTTTGCCGAGATGATCAGGGGAATTATATGGGAAGCTCGGTACTGGTTGTGCCTGGACTCCAAGACCCGGTGACTCTAGAGGGTATTGCCTACAGGGAGGAGTTAGCGTTGGCAGAAGATTTGCTCGTGCAAAATTTTATGGTGGCCTATCAGACTCCAAACATGTGGTGGGAAACATCCACAGGGCAATTGCGGGAGATACAGTACTATTGTTAGTGAGATTCTTCATAGCGCTACTAGTTTTACTTGTCATTTTATGTTTGAAAGTCAAGATTCGAATAGCGAAGCTCATAGTCTAGCCAAGTTTGATCGTTCTTTATGTCAAGAGCGTCGTGTGTGGCTTGGTCAACCTCATGATCCGAGATGTATTCCTGGCTTACGATGAATATAAAACTTGGTTACACCCTCAAAATCAAAAACAAAAATAAAAACTGGAACCAACATGTTCTAAAAAAAAAGCTGGGCCGATCCTAAAAAAAACAGCAGCAGGTCTCCAACAGTCGTAGCAGGGCGGCACGACGGGAAATCGCCAAGCTCTAAGCTATGCTTACACATCCGCAGGCTATAGGATCGATCACAAATCATCTGCATATCACTCTGGGCGGAGATGGTCCCGGAGCACAGCAAGCACATCGGCGCAGCTGACGACTCCGACTAGAGCGCCGCTGAGCTCATCGACGACCCAAACATGCCCGACTCGGTGCGCAAGCGCTTGGGCCATGACGGCGACCAGCGAACTCTCAGCATGACACGCCGCCACGTCCTCCGTCGACCGCCACCGGAAGCTTCCCGACGACATCTTCCTCGCGCGTCTCGCAGGCGCCAATGGCAAACACTCCTCATCAGATGACGTTGATGACGACGACAGAGCTCCAACGTCCGTTGTGTAGGCGGCATCCATGAGGTCGCACATGGCATGAAGCCCTTTGCCCGTGAGCTCGGCTCTGATGGAGCGGAGCAGGAACTCGGGCGGCGAGAAGTAGCAGTCGATGTACGTCATGGCGTCGCCGGCGGAGAGCGTGGCGAAGGCCGCGGACACGGACTCGACGTCGTCGCACGAGCCGAGCACGCCCGGGCAGATCTCTCCGACGAGCGCGTCGTCGTCCGCCACGACGGCCACGGCGGTGCCTTGCCCGATGGACCTCCGCAGGAGAGGGATGGCGTCGAGCGCGTCGTCGTCGACGTGGACGGCGTGCACGTCGTCCCGGCGCACGAGGCCGAGGGAGGACACGGAGAGCGCGGCGACCGGGGAGAAGAGGGAGATGGAGCCGAAGAGGTGCCGGACGATGTCTTGCTGCGTCAGCACGCAGTAGCCGGCGGAGACGTGGTGGTGCTTCTTTCGGGCCCGGGCGTGGAGCGGGACGACCAGGCTGTGCGAGTTGTTGGCCAGCAGCGCGTCGATGGCGTCGAGCAGGCTGCAAAAGTTGGACCGAACAGTCAGTTTTTTCCAAAATGGGTTGGTATGGGCGGCTGAGAGAGACAGTTCCGATTTCAGAACAAAGTAGTAGCAAGATTCAAAAGGTACGGCGGCCGGGCGGCGGCTGACCACGGCCGTATTCACGCACCTCGTCTGTGGATCCACTCGGCGAGTGACGCCGTGATCGCCCACCACGGCCGTGAGCACGGAAACGGGCCGGCCGAGCGCGGCCGCGGGGTCGCTGAGGTTGCCACCGTCGCCGCAGACGTAACACAGGATCTCCGCGACGCTGACCTTGACGACGGACAACACGGCCGTCTTCTTCGCGTCCGGGGGTGCAGCGTCCACGAAGACGAACGGGTCGGCACCAGCGCGGAGCGTGGCGAGGGCCGCCGCGATTGGAGTCGACGGCGGCAGCACACGCACCGCCGGCTTGCCGATGCAGAGGTCGGAGACAACGTGGGACAGAATGCTTGCAGCCATTCTCGCACGAGAGGAGTGCAGAGAACGTGTATTACCGGAGAGCGGGATGAGGCGATACTAGTCATGGAGCGGCGAGGGCTATTTATAGGTGGAGCAGGCGGGATGTGCGATGTGCTGTAATCTTGCGAGGATATCCTATTTGGAATGTTCTGCAACAGAATCAATCCGTGTTTCACCGCACATTACTAATTTGATGATTGATGAAAGGCCTAAATTACGCTATTGTATGCGGAGTAACATTATTTTACTCTCCATGCATGCATGTAGGAAGACCACCAGAGGTTATTTCCAGTTAGTGGTAATACTTTTCCTTTGATAGGCTAGATGGTTAACACCCTATCTATTGCAGCGAGATAGCTCAGGTGTCATGTACTATCGAGCACCAAACAACCTCCCATTTTCAACCATTTTGGTCTGGTCCAATCAGTGCGTGCTACTAGCACCACTTCAATTTGTTCTGCTTCATACAGGCTGGGACAGTCCTACTTCAATTTGGCTTGCCCAAAACACACATGCCGGTCGCTGATACAGTATATTAACATTTGCCACGGCGGACACGACGGGGAAGATGCGTCCTGTCCCCGTACGACACATTACAGCCCAAATCTGAAGTACGAATACACCCATCTAATAGAAAATTGAGAACTGCTACACGTACGACGAATTTATACGATTTTTCCTACGACAGTCCTCAGCAGCCGATTGATCAACTGGCCGGACGAGTGAGATCAAGTCGTACAAAGTCGTACGCACAATTCATCATACGCATAGCAATTTCGTAGAAAATTTTGAGACGAGCAACAGCTATTACACCCGGATGCGGACAAGCCCTGGAACGGCGCGAAGTAGCGTCCCGGTAGACGCCAATCCCACGGTCTTCGAACACGTCGACGAGCCGTGCTGCCGTGCAGGAACAGCTGGGCTCCTCGCCGTACGTATCGAAATGGCCAATGGCAGATCACATGGTGGCAGTTGGGGCCGTATCGCTACAAGACGAGGGGTGACGGCGCCGCACCATGCCCCGCCGCGGTCGACGGCGCTTATCACCTTCCATGGAACTTCGTGCATCGTGATCCCAGCTCACGGCCCTGTGTTCCGAGGGGACATCACAAACAAGAAACCAAAATGTGGTGGAAACCACACCAAAATGATGTTCGAGGTTTTAAAAAATCTCGAAAAGATATCGAATGTTAGGGGGGTGATGTAAACTCAAGCTCAAACATATTTTGCTGATTTGTTTTTCATATCTTGCATCTCGTAATGTGTTTCGTCTTTATTTTTTGCATGGCAGTAGGACATCATCCTTTTAACATCCAGTATTTTTTCAAGTTTTTCTCAAAAACTTTCGAATGTGGTTTCCACGAAGTATTCTTTGAATGTTGATTTTCATGTGTTATTCTCGCCCTTCGTCCCTTGTAACCTGAGGCGTCGGCGCTTCAATTTGCAATGCAGATGGTGGCCCAAATTCACAACTTGCCTATTATTACCTTCATCTCAAAAAGGTTATTTTAGATTTATCTAGATACAGTGTTTGACAAGTAATTCAGGACCAAGGGAGTACTTTCTACACAGGCAGCCTCACACTACTTGCCTACTACTTTCTACACAGGCAGCCTCACACTTGCCCACGCCGCAACCTCATTCTCTACCCTGGGCATTGGGACATTTGAGGTCAACTAACAGGTTTCTTTGCTGCAACATCTCCAGATTAACACCCAGGTGCTCCATATCTCTACGAACCTTAACAGGGAAGCACACACATGTGCATCCAATGTTTATAACTTGAAATTAATGTGAGTACAATAGTGAGATGTAGCACAGCGCACAGAGATGTCATATGCTCTTATAGGCAATCTAAATGTAAAAGATTTCCAAATCCTCCCATGTAAACTATTCTTGATGGTAATATATTCCACTTTCGCCTCCCCTTGTTCAAATAATAAAATAAATAATGGAACATATCATCAGCACATTACTGAGGGCATCAAACATACAAGCATCAAGATGCAAGAAAGAAAGGCTCTTGATTAATGAATTAATCACAAAATACCCCAATTTTGTTGTTAGGGTTGCTAACAAGAAAATATGGGGGGGGGGGGGGGGGGGGGAGGGAGTATACTTGAATGGTAGATAAAACATAAATGTTGCTGCAACTCTTTTTTCTTTGAGAGCGATGCTGCAACTTTTAATGGAGCAATGGATTATGAACATCCATAAAGGAGACCAAAACCATTAGCATCTACTCCCTCCGTTCCCAAATACAAGTCTTTTTAGAGATTCCAACAAGTGACTACATACGGAGCAAAATGAGTGAATCTACACTCTAAAATATGTTCTACATACATCTGTATGTTGTAGTCCATTTGAAATGTTTAAAAAGACTTATATTTAGGAACGGAGGGAGTACACAACAGCAAAACAGGATAGATTACTACAAACACAATACCTTGAAACAACTCTTGATAAGTGGTGTTATCAAGTTAATAATTCTACAGTCAAATATGTTCATTGTCACATTCCAAGATTCTGACAGGCATCACTGACAAGTGATAAGCACAATATAATTGCACTTATGAGCTTAGATTGCTCTATAGGTGTGCTTTTGTGCTGAAGACAATGATACCAATTTAATGGAGATCAATAATATAATGTAATCAGCAGTTTGACAATGATTGCCCTTCCCGAAAGAAGGGCATGGGTCTAAATGGTCTTCATATTAGGAGGCATCATTATGTTGGTAAGTCGCAAGCAGCCATTTGATTCTTTGATTTCACCTGTCCAAGCATCTCAGCTACTGTCTTGCAGCGACATTGTTTGCCAGGACGAATGACATCCCCATAGACTGCCATCTCGATTACATCAAGCTCCTTGTCTGACCAAGATGGAAGAAACGCTAGCAAATCAGGCCAAGTTTGCATGATATGAAACTGGAAGAGATGTTTATGCATGCCAAATAATTTAGATGAAGAAAGTTGCACAATAGGGGATTCTGGCTTGATTTCTCAACTTAGATTGTTATGATTTTATATAACGGAGGACAAAAAAGAATAGGTCAAAAATAGTCTGTTGCATACTTACCAGATTCATGATTCATCCGGGTCGCGATTCAAATTCGCTGGATCCTACAAATTGGATCCACTTGTGGCATCTAGCGCGTAGGGCATGGAGTGCCCTGCGATAGTGTGGAGTGTGACTGCTGCCGGCACAGCGAGCACTCACATGGCGGGCCAGCACCTCGGCAGCACTGCTCGCGGATTTGCCTCATGGACACCGGCGATCGAGTGGCAAGCAGCGTCGTGGACTTCGCCCACCGTACATCAAGCTCGAGCTGTAAAAACGACTGCACGGCTCCTCTCTTCTTCCTCCTCACACCATGCCTCTCTACTATTTCTTCAGTATGGAGGAGCTTGAGCCGAGGTCTTTTGGTGAAGCCGCGATCCTGGTGCTGTTCCGGCTGCTCCTAGCGGCGATGTTGGCGGCGTTGATCGGCTCGTTGTTGCTCCTGTGGGCGATGGTCCACGATGAGCGTCGTGATGCGGCTGCTCGTGTAGTGGCGGCGGTGACGGCGATCACGAAGACTAGGTATCGTGTTGGGTACGAGTTTAAACTAGCGTGGTTGTAGTGGCGGCGGCGGCGACAGCGATCACGAGGAGTCGAGGACCTAGGTACCGGTGTCGGGTACAAGTTTAAACTTTAAACTAGTGTGGCTGTAGTGGGCTCCGTAGAAATAAACCTGCGGTTTTTCTTTTGAAAATCATAGTGTAGTTCTAGCGACGTGCCAAATGAAGTCTGTAAGGATGTGTGTGCGTGGTGTCAGCACTTGGTGCATCTTGTAGTGTTGATGTGGCTGTGAGCTGGATGCCAAGGTAGCACGTGAATTAAATTTATGTTAAAAAAATTGTGCTAGTGGGTATATGTAGTCCTGGTATACATATACCTACACTGACTTGCATTTTGGTGTTAATTTCCAAGGTGTTTTATTGTCGTAATGTATGTGTTTTGTTGGGTTTTAAAACTTTGCAAAGACACTCACCGCCAGCCCTACTAAGTGTTTCTGCTTAACAGAGAGGCAGATGAACAAAACTACAAAAACAACTAGCAAACAAACACAAAATTAAAATAGCACAAGGAAAACAAACAAAGACACGCCAACCACGAACTACTACTACACGCACACTTAGGCCTCCTTTGGTTTGTAGGAATCTCATAGGATTTCTATAGGATAGGATTTGTATAGGAAAATTTCCTTTGAAGCCCTCTGGTTTGTAGGAATGGATTCCTATTCCTATGTAGGATAGGAATCAATCCTTCACATTTTGGAGGAAAAAAAACATTAGCTAAGACTCAATGGAAAAATTCCTATCCTATGCATCAAATGACATCTCTTTCTCTATAGGAATTGAGATACATGTCATCTCACTTCCTATGATTTTCCTATTCCTATGACATTCCTATCCTATGAACCAAAGGAGGCCTTAACTGTACTGCCCTCTTCGAACTTGCGGCTTCACTGCCTAACTGATGTTGACGGCGCAACTGAGATGCTCGTTTCCAACTTCCACTTGCTCTGCCCAAGGCCTGGGCCACTGGTTGGCCTAATCCATCTGGGATTTACATGGGGTGCACAGACTGAGGTGCTTCCCGTAGTTGGGCCTTTCCGAAAGTCTGGGTCCAACGACTTGGGGTTCATGGGGCTCTGAGCTAGCAGGGTCCTGACTGCCAGCGCTCCATGCAGGTAGAAAACTTACTAACTGCGGGGAAGGTACTGGGTTTGCAGGCTCCGGGTAACGCGTGAAGTGTTTTTTTTTGTGGTAACGCGTGAAGTGTTGCGGGGAGTCCTGGTTGCCCCTGGAGGTCTTGGGTGGTGGCATCGCTTGCGGCTGTCAGCTGGGCATAGGTCTGGTGTAGCAGTACTCCTTGGGCGTGGATGTGCGGATCATCTGGACAATTGCGGGGTCTTCTTCCTTGGAGGGGCGGGGATAGGTGAGCTCTTTGTCCATACCTATCGCATGGGGAAAGTAGCAGTAACCTCTCATTGCTCCGAGCTTGGGGGAGATGGTGCGGAGTCTGGTGACAGCTTCTTCGGCAGTTGCTTGAATGGCCAGCCTTGCTGTGGGAATGGTTGCTCCTTGGTAGATGAGAGGCTTCCCATCTTTCAATGTGCCGGGGCACACATACACCTCTATGGTAAATATTTGGGTGAGGAGGTGTGGCGTCGACTTGTAGACCAGGTAGTAGAGGCAGATACTGCACTCTTTGAGCCGGGCAATCATGTCCCAAAGGAGGACAAGAAAGCCGACTTGGTCGCTCGCAGTAGAGCGACCTTCCAGGGTGACCTTCTCGGATGAACTGGACATGGCTTGAGTGGGTGGTGGTTCTGGATCTTGGCATTATATATAGGCAGGACTGGGTTATATATAGGCAGGACTGGGTTGCTCTAGGATCACTCGACGCACTCTCCTACTGGAAAAGTCACGCTGGGACAGTTGGGTAGGTTTGGGTCACGTCCTACGATGGTCATTTGTTAGCTGATAGGACCCATGAGAGATGAGGATAAGACACTGGATCCCCTTGGTTTGTTGTCGGTTGGCAGGAACATCATCCTAAGCTAGCGTCCCTACTGCAAGCCTAGCGCTCTGATACCATGTTCTGAGGCACCCCGACATGCGTCGGACAAATGTCTGCATGTGCCGGCCCAAGACAGGTCCCGACACGCACCAAATTCACGATATAGTGCTCCAAACACAACTTTATTAATAATACAAAGTATACAACACGATTACAAGAGTCTTAAGTCATATAACTCCATGACAGAGCTATTCGACAGCGGAAGAAATAAACGGCAGCGGAAGACTGTTGAATACGTCGGCGGCTTGGTTGGGCTTCACAACACACAGGACTAGCCGGGGCGACCCTTTAGCTTACTCCTCTTCTCCAGAATTTGGCCACGTGCAAGGCCAGGTAAGTACATTGAATGTACTTGCAAGACAGCTAATTACATAGCAATCAAATAAACAAGTAACAAAGCTTAAGCAAAAAATAACACTATTATCCAGACAAACACACAAATAAACTTACCGCTACACTAGAAAGCAAAAACACCTTTACCTTCCGTGAGGGGTGAAGACATGTGAGTTGTTCCATCAATCAACTCACTGCCCCTTGTGGGCTACCCCTGACTCACAGACTCCTCGTGAGCAGGTCAGACAACACTGTGACCTTTTCAGGTCCTCACAATCCAACTTACTATGACAACGATACGACCTTACACCATAGGTACTATTACTAAAGTCTTTCCTCAAACTTGATCGTTTCTAAATTGAACTTTGACATAATTCAAGTGGTCATAACTCAACTCATCGCAATCCACGTGGCCTTACATTAAAGTCATCGAACTCCAATTGGCCACATCTTTCATCTTAAACTTTTCCAAGTTACCCTTATAATCCCGGTGGCCTTATATTAAAGTTATTGAAATCCAATTGGCCAAACACTTCGTCTCAAACCAAAACTAAATACTTTTCCCAGATTACCAAAACTCCTGTTCTGCGACTCCTTCCTTTGTGAACTCTTGCTTTAGTTGTTATTAATGAAATAGTGGATTAAACCTGAACTCGTCCTTGACCGCGAACACGGCTATTCGAATAGATTTTTAACACTCTGCAGAGGTTGTAGATTTTTCCCATACCACGGACAAACATGATATACAACATGGCCCTCCTACCGTATCACCGACATCCCACAGGGTAATCCTGGGACGAGGGAAACTGGACCCGACCACCCTGTGGCACAACTCATCCACTCTAGGATTCAACCATTTATAACTCGCGCTCAAACCATCCCAGGCCCTCTAAGCTTTGAACGTCAATCTCCCCTGTCGAGGAGATACTGACCGTCGAACTCCCCTCTTTGGCGACACGCATAAGAGACATAACTGCAACCCAGGCTAGGGCCTTCCCATAAAGGCAAATATGGTTGCATGATTTAGTTCAACTAGTACAAATGCCCGTGCGTTGCAACGGGCAAAAAAACGCAAAACTTGATTCGTGTGCATTACGCGCCATTTCTCATATCTAGTTCTGATAAACATCGGTGATAAGGATACATTGTTATCACTTTTCGGAGCATGAATGTGGACGTGAAGAAGCTACCCTAACATCCTTCATCCGATGGAAGAGTAGTGGTGCATGTACATGGAATAATCTGTAAATCGGTTTTATTTTTTGCTTTTTGGAAAACCAAACTATTCCTTTTTTTTCCTTTCTATTAAATTGAATATTTTTTGATTTTTTTATTTATTTTACTAGAATTAGAACATGTTTTGAAGCCGAACACTTTTTGAACACATGATTCTTAAAACAAAATTGTGATTTTTTTTATAATTTTGTGAACAATTTTAAATGTATTTAAAAAATATCGGAACATTCTTTTCAAAATTTTGAGTATTTTTTAAAAGCATGAACTTGTTAAAAATGCGAATATCTTTGAAAATCAAGAACAATTTGAAACTCTCTTTATCTTGAAAAACACACACGCTCAGTGTTCACAATTATACACGGATGGGCTAGATGGAGAAGTGCTGATAGGATCCAACTTATGTGGGGCCGGATGGGCCAGCGTGGCCAAATCTGACGTGGCATGCACGTCCAAACGTTCCAAAGCCCCCTAGATATAGGTTGGATATGGAGAGTGTCCGTCAGTCCGGGTGTTTGGACCAGAAATGGGGTACCCAATTGGGTGACATTTTTTGGTCCGAAGACCCGCGGACGGGTATGAGAGGTCCGGGCTGTAGATGGTCTTATAATTCCTGTCTTGTTTTTTGCACACTTTGCTTTCCACTCCCCAAACAAGTATTTCACGAATTGTAGGCTGCCTAAAAGAAATAGAATGTAGGCTCTTTCTCTAAAAAAAACACGTGCACTTTGGAGAGACGCACACACACCTAAAAAACTTTACTCTGCACCCCCTAATTTAGCCCACATAAACTTGTACGCGGCCATGGGCAAACAAAGAGTATATTTGTGGAACACTTCAGTCTTAATATCCCACGAGCAGCCAGCATAACCACATACGGAGAAATAACAGACGTAGGAGCCAGCGTGAACCGAGTGCTCAGAGTAGTGTTTTTCCCCGGCCTCCTTCCTCGTATTCTCCGCCTGTCTCTCCAAGCTTCCTCCTTTTCTCTTCCTCCGCTGGCCTCTCGCTCCTCCCCCTCCCTCTCCCTCCCCCTTGCTAGTTAGTAGGTCGCAAGCCTAGCGCACGAGGCGCTCGCCGGGGCATGGAGGCGTCTGCAGCCTAGCTTCTCTACCCGCTGCTCCATCATGGGTGTCATGGTTCTTGGTGTCCCCCTCTTCGGTGCTGCAGGTTCTAAAAATAATTCCCCCTCCTTATAATCCGTTTGGATCAGCTCTTTTCCCCTCTTCAATGGCTTGCCGCAGGAGCCGGTGGATTTGTTTGTCTTCTTTCTGCCTAAAATAAATCCCCTGCTATCTCTCTGCTTGATCTACTCAAAGCTCACCGGTCTGGTCTCGATTTGGATTGAGTACGACGCGCTCGTGACCCGCTGCGCTCTTGCTCCCTCCAGGTGCTACGCCCCGATCTGCGTTCAATCCTTATTTATTCTTATTCCTTCTCTGTTTTCTTCACCGGCAGCCGGCCTGTTTATTCAAGGGGTCGTCCGCCGATTGTGCTATTTCGCAGGTTTTCATCTGTTTTCTTCACGGGCCGCTCCCTCTTCCCCTGTGTAAGGGTTATAATTCGTTCGTTCTATTCCCTTCCTCTCGGCTTGTTGATTACCAGCGCCATGGCCGCCTCCCTCCCCCGCACATATTTGCCAGCTGCCATTCACACAAGCACATAGAGAGGAGAGAGAGCCCCCGCGCGCCGCGCATCTGCTTCCTCCCCGCCGCTGCTGCCCTTTGCCGTCCGCGCCAGATTAACTCTGGTGCTGCCATCTCCGTCCCCTGCCTCACTCCACCTTTTCCCGACACGACCACGACCACGGGATCTCGCGGCCTGATGACGAAAGAGGCCGGGGATGGAGGCAGGTTGCGACACGTCCGCCGACCGCCGCGAAGCCTCCTGCAGCACACTCGCCCACGAGCCCACCCGGAGCTGTCGCCGTCGTGAAGGGCGTCGCCCCGCCGTGCTTGAGGAAGCGTCTGGATAAGATAGAAGAAAGGATCGCGGGCTGAATTCTTACAAACATAGGGCTACTTTTGTAAAAATGAATAGTTTTCTCAGATTCACTTAAACAGGGACTGCGGGTTGATTTGTGAGAAACAGAGGGGTTTTTTTGCAAAATTGCTGACGACGTACGACCAGAAACCCAATTTTCTTTATTATTAGGTAAAGATTTTGTGGCACCGTGACTTAATGTTGTTAACGAAGGAGGAGGTGTGCGAGACAAAATGACTTTACCCTCCGTCGTGTTCACAGTTTTATCCAACTTGACCGACAATCAAGACACAACAACAACAAACCGATAGTACGATAGTATATTAGCATCAAGCAACGAAAGTAAACCACGGTGCTCCTCGGTCGTCGGCGGTTCCAATGCTTCTCTCGCTCCTAGGCTCCATCGATGATGGCGTCGGCTTCCTCTTGCTCCTCTGAACTCCCTCGTCCTCTCAATTTCTCTCGTGCTGGTCTAGGGGTGTGGCTTGGGGTGGTGGTCGTGCGCGGCGACGCCAACGGAATTCGAGCGCGAGGATGGCCGGCAGCTCAAACCCGAGGCTTGGGTAGTGCTAGGGGAATAGAGGGAATGAGGTGCGAGTCAAGAGGGCCATGGAGGGCTCTATTTATAGTTGGCCGAGGGCTTGGACACCACAGCGGCAATGGCAGCTGGTTTATCGGGGTCCAGGGTGGCGCTTGGCCAGCTCTGCGGCCACGGGCGGCGTCACGACGCGGTTTGGTAGGCGCCTAGGTGCGCTACACGTAAGGGGGGCCTGGACGACGCGTCCGGCCAATCCAGAGGGTCAAGTGGGCAGCTGGGTGGTCCGGGCGACGGGGCCGCCGGCGATGGTGGGGGCTTGCCTTCACGCCAAGTCTTCTAGAAGGTCAAGGGGGCCTAGGGAGGGCGTTGAACATCAAACGCATGGCCATGGCAGCTGGACGGCGAGGGGGTGCACTGGATCTAGCCAGAGCACGAGTTTGGCATGCTCTGCCTGTTGTCACCAGTGGGCCACAGGGGGCCAAACTATGTCTAGGGGGTCTGTTAGTGTTCAGTGAGTGTGGGTGTGTGCTCTAAGTTGTCCCAGGATGAATTAGTGCTGGAATCCTTCATCCTTTCCATTTGGGCAGCAAGGTGTTTGTGTTGGTGTGTTGGTTTCTGTGTGATCTACTGTGAAGCAAGTTGTGAAATTTTGGAGAGAATATTGTGGTGCTAGGGTGACTATTTCCTCCAAGACTCAGCCTCCGAAGATTTGCCTAGCTAACACTTCCTTCACAACCTTATAGTTAGGGCAAAAACTTGCCCCTTGCCCTGTGCTTTGGTGTGGCTGAGAATGGCCAAGTGTGTGGTGTATTTTGGTCATGTGTCACTACTAGGTGCTGCCCAAATTATTTGGGAATTTTCAATGCTACCAAAATGGTAGTTCCTTTATAACAGAAACCAAGAGCATGGCTTTACCAATTAAGGCAAGACCTCGTCTTGCCCTAATTGAGCCAATATTTTTACCAGGGTCTACTATAGGCACAAAGATCATCTCCAATTAATTTCATTCTTTCCGAAGGTGCCTAAATATTTTTCTGGATTTATTTCCCCAACTGGCAAAAACTTGAATTGTCTCTAGAAAATAAATACTGCTTTTGGCATGGCAATATTGGTTCACTCCTTTGATCCATAGGAATTGGAGAGTCTTTTCAAACCTTGGGGTAAACTGGCTCAAATGGCGCTCCCACCTCCCACCACGGCGCTGACCTCACCACCGGCGATCTCCATCCTCCACCACTGATCTGTGGATCCCTTCCGATCATCATCTCCGGCGTCTCTTCTGGATCAAGGCAATACCCATCTTCTATGGGTTCCTTTGGTGGATCTACCCTTGTCTTGGATTTCTCCAAGGGTAGGGTTTTCTCTGATGAGGTTTTCAGATCTACTGGTCAAACCATCCATCCGATGGGACGAAGGAGAGCTTTCACATTGATTGTGTCCTTTAGCCGCCATGCTTTCCGGTTGTCGGAGGATTCTGTGGCGGCAGCTCTGGAAGCTGCGATTGGTGGATCGGCCATCGATCTTCGGGTTCTTCATGTCAAGGACAAGGTTTTTTCTTTCCAAGTCTCATGCAAGCAAGTTGGCTTTATTATTATGGATCTGCGTTCATTTGCTTGCGATCTGTTTAAATGTTATTTCAATCTTTGGGGCAATGGAGGGCCTAATTGGGTTCGGGAACTTAAGATCTGGCGTAAGGAATGTGATGCTGAGTGGATTTTGATTAGTCCTACCAAACGTAGATCTTCTTTAGATTTATTGGCCATGCATAAGCCTCCGGTTAGATCTTCTCTTAAGTCAGCTAGCACTGTTCGGAAGAAATTATCTTTTGCCACGTTTGAACATTATTCTGCTTGCAAAGGTTATAGATATCCTGCTTCTCAAAACTGCATTGATACTATCATGGATGGGGGATATGATCTATCTGCTCATGAGCGCGTTGTTATTCGACAAGCGCCCCCTCCTGACTTGCATTGGACGGTGGCTCGCCCACCTATCGTGTTTGGTACAGTCGACCCGTTGCTGGAGTTGCACGGGTCGACCACGTCGCCCACACTTGATCTGGTACCTGTGGATCCGCAGCCCGTGGTTTCTGGTAATCTATCTGCACGATTTGCGGAAGTGGGAATTTCTCCAGTTCAAAATGGTAGCTTGGGATCTGGCCCATCTCTTTCGGATGCACACCAGGCTGGCCCAGTGTCTTAGGATTTTTCTGTTGGGCCAATTTCTGGTTCTGTTGCTGTTGGGCCTGCCTCGTCTCAGAATACCCCAGTTTCTGATAGGCTGGATGCACCTATTGACCCAAGCCCAGCGGCCCTCCCGCAGGAAATACCCACCACGCAAGAAGCTGCACAACAATTTGAAGCCATGGTCGATGACATGGTGGACCGTGTTTTAACCTGTACCCTATGTTCTCAGAGGGGCCACCTTGCAGCCTCTTGTGGAATGCGAGCGGTCTGCTCGGCTTGCTCCCGCACGGGTCACTCTAGCAAGGATTGTAATGATTTCGCGCGCACCAATGGATTGGTTTGGAGACCAATTTCTCTGCAACAAAGCACGAGTATATCGGAAAACCCTGCCGGTCAGGGGAAGGGTGCCGGAGTTATTGGGATAGCTTGCCCAGTCATATCATCGCCGCCCACATTGCGCCAATCCCCCCCTCTTCCTCCCAAAGAAAACCCCATCCCCTCCCCGTTGCGGCCGGCCATGGCGAACTTTGAGCTTGATCCACAGCGCTTTGTGTCGGCAGGCCATCACATCATTGATGGCGGGGACAGGCGTCTTCCACGCACCTTCTTCACGCCTGCGGCTCGTCCTCCTCGCCGCCATGAAGATTACATGGTCGTTGAGGTCATGCCTGCTCCGGAGGGACCGCTCGGGCCGGTCAGGGAAGAGATTGTTCGGTTCTTTCAAAACAGAGGTACTCTGGTTCGCTCCGCTCAGCCTTGGTTCCATGGGGTTGGGTTATTTCAAGTCAGGGATCCATCTGTCAGATATACGTTGATTCAGCATGCCCCATTTCCTCTGGGTGATGATCATTTTGTTAGATTTATGAAGCATGATGAGGGAGAGAACTTTAAGGGGAGTCATGGTTTCCGTAAGGGTTGGCTTATGTTCATTGGTATTCCTCTTGATTATCGCAATACGGAGTTCATACCACAGGCGGTAGGCACTTTTGGGAAATTTCACTCTTGGGATAGTGAGGATCCATATTTGGTTCGTACTCCTCTAGTGGAGGCTAGTTTTCCGGACACACCACGGGTGCCACGTGATGTGGTCTTTGGAGATTATGCATAATGGGGAGGAGCTCAGGTTTCTTGGATAGCGGCTTGCTATGTGCTAGGTGCTGACTTCGCTGACCAGATGCCAAACGATGAAGATCCAATGCCTCTGGATGGTAATCCTCACCCATTACCTGGAAACCTGCTGCAAGACAATCTGTTGTTTGTTCTTCCGCCATATCCAATGCTGGGATGGAACGATGCGCCAGTGGCCCCTCCACCGCCTCCAGAAAATAACATCGGGGATGCAGGATGGGGAAATGCAAACTGGGGAGACAATGAGGATGACCTTCAGCAGCCACCACAGCCTGCAGTGCCGGAGCAGGACCAGGTTTCTATTGTCATTGATCAGCCAGAGGGCTCTGGGTCTGTGGAACAGCATGTGGAAGTTCAGTTTGATGAGCAACATCAGTTTCAGCTTGAGCAACAGTTACAGGACAATGTGCAGCCGGCTGTTTTGGAAAACCCTTTGGCAATTGTACCATATCAACCTCCTGTCATTCATCAGCATCAGATCTTCATTGGCATGGCGAGGATTGTGGCTGGGCCACCGCTTCCTCCTGAGATGATCTGGAAGAGATCTTTTGAAAATCTGCTGCCTGAATTTGCTGTCAAGGAAGTGCCTAGACCTATCTTCTTTAAGCCACTTGGAACAGTGACATACTCCAAGCGCACGTGGACCATTGCTTTTGATGATTCTCAGAAGATGTCTTTATTGGTGCCAAGCTTGCCCAGCAATCTGACTCTAAGGAAATCTATTGTGGCTAAACGCCCAGTTGCCAGAGCTCTTTTCGGAGGTTCACCTGAGGAGGTTCTCAGTGCTAATGATGATGCTGTGTCTGAAGAGGTGTTTCCTGAAGATGTTGTGTCTAGTAGCATGGAGGAGAACTCTTTTTCCTCTTCTGTGGTTTTTTCTGCTGACTCGCAGGCCAATGAAAAGAAACAGACAAGAAGAAGGAAGACCGTTGCCCCGTTAGTGGATACTTCTGTACGGAGATGTACAAGAAGCGCGGCAAAACTGGATGGGTTTAAGCCTGTGAGTTTTGAACAACTTTCCCTCCAGCCCACTAAAAGGCGTCCCCGGTCCAAGCCCATTGAACTGAAGGCCCAGCCCAATCCTGACGACGCTGGCGATAATGGCAAGTCTGAAGTTGTTCCTCCATCCACACCTCTCAACGTGCTGCAAACAATTGGAGCGGAGCTGGAGATCGACCCCAACCTGCTGTCCAAGGATAAGCTTATGGCTAATCCCAAGGACGACTCCTCCAGCGGTGTTTAAATGTTGCAGTTTAAAACTTTATCTAGGTGTAGCGAGCCTGTTAAATTTGCTGTCTTTTATGTCGTGCTAAACTCTATGCAGTGTGGTCAGAACTGGATGAATTTTGTTTCTTATGACATGGGATGTATGGCATTGTATGTCATGCTGTTTTTGCTACTTTTGCTTTTGGTTATTCCATGAATCAAATGTCTATGCGTAATTGGAAGGTGCTTTGTTGGAATGTTCGTGGTCTGAACTCTGAAACACGACAGCGTTCTGTTACAGAGAAAATTACTAAAAGTCAGTGTGCGGTTGCTTGTTTGCAAGAAACTAAGTTATCAGATTGTCCTCGTTCATTAATTAAGAGCATTTGCCCTGTGGGTTTTGATCAGTTCATTGAATCTCCCTCGAGAGGAGCCTCGGGAGGTATTCTGACAGTGTGGCGTTCAGATGTTTTTACGGGTACTTTAATTGAAGTAAAGCCTTTTGGTATTGTCATCAGTTTCACCTCGGTGCATAATAGTGATCAGTGGTTTTTAGTAAATGTTTATGGGCCTTGTCAGGGTATAATGAGGGATGCGTTTGTTAACTGGCTGTACAATCTTCAGGTGGAACCTGAGCAAAAATGGTTGTTATTGGGAGATTTTAATTTCATTAGGTCCATGGATAATCGTAATCTTCCTGGTGGAGATGTTAATGACATTTTCATCTTTAATGAGATCATTGGTCACTTAGGTCTGCTGGAACTTCCTTTAGAAGGTACTCCCTCCGTTCCTAAATATAAGTCTTTCTAGAGATTCCACTATAGACTACATACGGAGCAAAATAAGTGAACCTATACTCTAAAAAATGTCTATATACATCCGAATGTAGTCTTTATAGTGAAACCTCTAAAAGGACTTATATTTAGGAACAGAGGGAGTAGAAGATTCACCTGGTCAAACATGCAGGATGTTCCACTTCTTGAGCAATTGGACTGGTTTTTTACTTCTGCCAGTTGGATAAATCAGTATCCCATGACACAAGTTGCACCTCTTGCTAAAACTGCTTCTGATCATGTTCCTTGTGTAATATCTATCTGCACCTCAATCCCAAAAGCTCATATCTTCAGATTTGAAAACTATTGGATGCATCAACCTGGGTTCATGGACTGTGTGCATGAGGTTTGGAACAAACCTTCACATAAGACTCATATATCTGCAGTTATTATGGACAAATTGAAATCCTTGAGATTTGCACTCAAGAAATGGCAGAAGGGGCTGTCTCATATCAAACCATTGATTGAGAAGTGCAATTGGGTAATTCTGTGGTTGGATGATTTGGAGGATTGGAGGCCTCTATCCAGACCTGAATACAACTTCAGGAAGATAGTTAAGATGCATCATGAGCACCTTTTACACTTACAATTTTTATACTGGAGGAAAAGGTGCACTATCAGATATATCAAGGTGGGAGAAGAAAATTCAAAATTCTTCCAGGCCATGGCAACTGAGAGGTATAGGAAGAATTCTATTGCTAGGCTGCAACTATCTGATGGAACAGTTTCTTCAGATCATGGGGAAATGGCTAAGGAATTTTTGGAATCTTTCAAGGGCAGAATGGGAACTGTTAAGCCAATTTTGTTGGGCAATGACATTCTTTCACTTATCCCAAAAGTGCAGGGACTTGAGGTGCTCACAAAACCTTTTGAGGTGCAAGAAATTGAAAAGGTCATAAAAGAACTGCCCATTGATAAGGCTCCAGGGCCAGATGGTTTTAATGGCCTTTTTATGAAGAAATGCTAGCCTATCATATCCAGTGATTTTATTAGGCTGGTGAGGGAATTTCATGCAGGAACTGCTCATTTGGAGAATCTCAATGAAGCTTTCATTACTTTAATTCCAAAAAAACAAACACCTGAGGTTGTAGGAGATTTTAGGCCAATCTCTTTGACCAGTGTGGGACTGAAATTTCTTACTAAACTGGCAGCCAATAGGTTTCAAGATGAAATCACCAACTATGTTCATAAGAATCAGTATGGCTTTGTTAAATCAAGAACAATTCAAGATTGTATTGCTTGGACTTTTGAGTATATTCATCAATGCAACCATTCAAAGAAGCCAATCATATTGCTCAAGCCTGACTTTGAAAAAGCTTTTGACTCTATTCAGCATGAGGCAATTTTAAAAATTCTTGTGGCAAAAGGTTTTGATAGCAAATGGATCACCTGGGTTCAACAGCTATTATCATCTGCAACCTCCTCTATCTTGTTAAATGGTGTACCTGGAAAAGATTTCAAGTGCAAATGTGGTGTAAAGCAAGGAGATCCTATCTCTCCTTTGCTCTTTGTGATTGCTGCTGATCTTTTGCAGACTATGATTAATGATCTTTTGTGTAAGGGCCTGCTAACCTTGCCATTGCCAACACATGATCCTGATTATCCAGTGGTACAGTATGCTGATGATACTTTGCTGTTTGTGACTGCTGACTCAGCTCAGTTGGAGGTCCTCAAATCAGTTTTGAATTCTTTTTCTTTGGCAACTGGACTGCAAATTAACTTCCATAAGTCTTCAATGTACCCAATCAATGTGGAAGCCTCTGTTGCCTCTGCACTTGTTGCCCAGTTTAGTTGCCAGCTAGGTTCAATGCCCTTCACATATTTGGGACTTCCTGTTGGAACCACTAGGCCCAAAATTGTTGATCTGCTACCTTTAGTAGACTGCATGGAAAGAAGGCTAACTGCAAGCTCTTGGTTTCTACCACAAGGCAGTAGGTTACAACTGGTAAATTCTGTGATCCCACTGCCTATATTTTTCCTTTGTAGTCTATCTTTACCACAAGGTATCCTAAAGCAGTTAGAAAGAATTCAGAGACAGTGCCTGTGGAGGAAATATGGTCAGGAGAAGGGGCACTCTTTGGCTGCTTGGCCTCTGGTCTGCAGGCCTAAGCTGAAGGGGGGTCTTGGAATTTTGAATCTGGGACTGCAGAATGATGCTCTGCTTCTTAAGTATCTGAATAAATTCTATAATAAAGCAGATGTGCCATGGGTTCGTTTGGTGTGGGATTCATACTACTTTCAGAGAGTTCCTCATGACACTACTCTTTGTGGCTCCTTCTGGTGGAGGGACATTTGCAAATTAATGGACAAGTTTAGGGCGGTTACCTCTGTCACTGTTGGCAGAGGGGATTCTGTACTATTTTGGTCTGATCGTTGGGAGATTGACCAGTCTTGCATTCCTCTTCAAGAAAGGTTTCCAAGGCTATTCTCGTTTTGCCTGCAGAAAAATCTCTATCATGGAAGTGGTACAGGCAGGAAATTTGCAGCAAATGTTTTCTCTACCACTGTCTGAGATGGCTTTTAAGGAGTTCAATCAGTTATCAAGCATGTTAGCTGTGACTTCCTTGGACAATGGTTGTGATGATATCTGGGCTTGGAGGCATGGGAAAAAGTCTGAATACTCAGCAAAGAAGTACTATGATTTTGTTCACCAGCCAGTTCCTGCCAATCCTATTCTGAGCTGGGTTTGGAAGAGTTGCTGTACCATGACAATTAAAATGTTTGCCTGGCTGGTAATTATGGACAGAGTTAACACCAAGGATATGATTCAACGACGACATTGGAAAATTGATGATGGACCTAGTTGTGTCATGTGCCCGACTGGAGTGCTTGAGGATAGGAACCATCTTTTCTTCCAATGTAACTTCAGTATGAGAATCTGGAACTATCTGCAAGTTTCCTGGTTGGATAGCAATGATATGGTGCAAATTGCCTTACATGCCAAGGAGTTTAATAAGCCTTTTTTCTCAGAAGTGGTTTTTCTTGCATGGTGGAACATTTGGAAAGTTCGGAATGACAGGGCTTTTAGGCATGTCAACCCATCTTTTAGGCAGTGGAGGAATGGGTTTATTCATGATATTACTCTCCTTTCACACCGGATCAAGACCAGATACAAGGAAGCTCTGCTCAAGTGGATTGATTTCTTGCCTCCTTGAGGGCCACCACGGATGTATATTCATTCTTTTCTAGTTGTAGATTTTAGTGCTTTTTCTTTCTCTTTAGATTACTTTAGCCTTTCTTGTATAGCTTTTCTTTTTGTTTGTTCCTCCCCTTGAGGAACCTTGTTTTGTATCTGTTTGGTTCTTTTCTAATAAAATGATGTGGGGTGTAAGCCCTGCAGTCTTCCAAGTTAAAAAAAAACTGGCTCAACAAAGAAAGTGAAATTTCCTTTGTGTCAATTCAGAGCTAGGGTTTCAAATTCCATATGACTGGGATTTGAGCTTAGTTGGTCTTGGTTGTGCAGTGATCCAGCTGTAAGCTAGGGTGAGGGACTTTCATAACAAAGTTCAGAAGAAAAAGTTTGGACGAAAGTCAAAAATTAATAATAGCACAAAAATCAAACCACCCTAATTTTTGGGGTGTTACAGGAGTATACACCCTGTTTAAGAATTCGTCCGATTAACCAGTTAACTTGCCGATTAATCCCTACTCGTAGGGTCACCGAGTAGCCGATAAACCGATAAATCATCCATTAATTGATTAAAGGGCCGATTAACTTGCCGATTAGCCTATTAATCCCCTACTCGCCAGCCGACCGAGCAGCTACCAGTTAACGATTTCCTCAACAATGAGTATACATCTCCGGTTCGCAAACCCATTATTCAATAAACTTCAGAAGCAAATGGCCACAGAAAATCCCGCAACACAAACGGGAAAAGGAAAAATTATGTTGGTTGGCCCATCAACCCAAATAGGCCTCCCGCTTGGCCTGCTTCTACCCCCCTCCCCCCTACTCGTCCAGGCAATCACCTCGAGGGAAGGACGACACTGCTGCTCCACACTCCCTTCTGCTAGCTTCCCTCTGCCGGATGATGCCACTGCCTCCCAACATTACTCTCTCCTATGGTCCCCTCCTGCTCATACTCCTGATAGATGGAGAGGAGCCTGTCCTCTGTGCATGTATCCGCAATGAGCAGGAGGAGCTATTGTTGCATGACAATGACTGGCCGGCCAACTGGATCTTGGCCAGCATCACTGTTCTCACACAGATGGTCCTAGCATCGGGGGAGAACGATTTCATTTTTCTGTTAGCAGATCAACGACTCGAGGTGCAGACTCGGACCAATCTGAGCGATCTCGAACCCTGATCTAGATTAATCGATCGGGGTCAGGGTTCAAAGCTCATCCGAGTGAATCAAGTAACTATGGTCTATTGGTAACTTGAATCTCCTCTAGCCAATGCGGCCAATGACAAATAATTGACACCTTGTTTGGCTACCAGGTATTGGAGCTGGAATTGAGGAACTGTAATCGGATTCCGTAAATTTAAGTGTACGGCTAACACTGGAATCGGAATCCTTGACTCAAACCACAAATCCCAGCGAACTATCCAGCAGCAGGAGTAAAATTATATCTTTAACACATCCTTTATTCATAGGCTATGTCTCTCCCACCCCAAATTCTCCTTGCAATCAGCCAATCATGTGATAGTGCTTGTACCACCCTGACCTTTTTTGTTGCGCTTCACCCTGTCCAGTGACATTTCCTATCCTTGAAAGCATCATCTTCTATGGTACTCCTCGACAACTTCAATGGAGCTCGACATTGTCATCAACGCTGGTTGGTTGACTTGCGAATTAGCATTCCATCATGTGCTTGTGATCAGGGGCAGAGACAGGACAGGGGCACGCCACGGCCCAGGTCATGCTTGGGTAGTAGCACCTAGGCTATACTACTGTAGCTACAGTGCTCAAAGACCCTGAAGCTTCATACCGGCCTGGCTTTGCCACTGGTTGTGATACCAATAGTTCCGTCGACACAAGATTGGTTACTAGTACTCACACTAGGATATGGAGGCATTTATTTCATTTGCTACTTCTACCAATTCTCTAAATTAGGGATATGTTTTGTTGTTGTTTTGTTGTAGTGCCGACTACCGAGTGCTCCATCAAGTGTGTGCACGTTTTGACCACTTTAGCTGCTAGGAGAACCCACTAGCCATCCTGCCATTCGAGAGGACTGTAATGTGCAAGAGCATTTGTTATGGCGCTGCTAGAAGGAGGGCGCGAGAGGGCCGGCCGGGGGCCTTTTGCCCACGGCCGGGCAAGATGGAAGGGATTTCCTTCTTAATTCTTGCTTGATTAGATTGATACATTTTCTCTCTTCATATAAAGGCCCATCAGGACAAGCTGCATGTCCAGGTGGGGTGTAGTGTTAGAGTACGTAATGGGCCTAATGGGCCTGGGCTGGCGGTATAGCCCGTTAGTCTTAGGATTAATTAGAGATAAGGGTCGCTTGCTTAGGGGTCAAGTAAGCCTTACTTGGGAGTCAAGTAAACCTCTTTATATAAAGAGAGGAAATGTATCAATCTAATCAAGCAAGAATTAAGAAGGAAATCCCTTCCATCTTGCCCGGCCGTGGGCAAAAGGCCCCCGGCCGGCCCTCTCGCGCCCTCCTTCTAGCAGCGCCATAACAATTTGGTATCAGCTAGCTTCAGTTCGATCATGTCTTTCTCCGTCGCGCCCTCCCCCCCCCCCCCCCGTCCTCACCCCGGAGGAGGTGTCCGGGGCGCTGCGGGACCTAACCCAGGCGGTCCAGGAGATCCGCCTGTTCTTGGCCGGGTCCTACGGGCCGCACCCGGCTGCGCCGCCACCGCGCCGCCGTGGCAGCCGCCGCACCAGGCGGCCTCCGCCGCGCTCGCCGGGCTGCTGCAGCAGCCGCAGCAGCCGCTGCAGCTGCCATCCACCACCACCACCGCCTCGCCCTGGCTGCAATGGCAGCCGCCGCTCCTAGCGGCCTCCGCCGCGCCCCGCGCTCTGCCGCAGCAGCCGCTGCAGCTGCAGCAGCCACCACCGATCAGCTCCGGCCTCGCATCGACCGCGTCGGCGGGAGTCCCGATCCACCAGATCAAGTTCCCGCCGTCGCCATCACCGCTTCCCCAGGGCGTCCCCATCCAGCAGATCAAGTTCCCGCCGTCGCCGTCACCGCTTTCGGCTTGGATCACTACCCGCCACGTGTCGGCGGTAGTGAGGCTGCAGGATGCTGCGCGCGGCCTCCTAGCGCATCGGCGTGTGCGGGAGATGCGTGATCTGCAGCTGCCGCTCCTCCCAGTTGCGCTTCGCTGCGCAAAGGACCTCGATCTCGTCCGCTGCGTCGGGGATCTTGGGCATGCTGTTTTCCCCACGGACAACGACCTCAAAGTCTGCGACATCAGCGGTTGGGGGGCGCACCCCTCCTCGCCATTCTCCATCGACAGCCCTCCACTCTTCTCTGTGCGGTGCAGACCAACAGCCGTCCGGCGGGGAGAAGGCATGGTGTCACCGACAGGAGCGCACCACGTAGCACCACTGCATTCCGCCGGCGGCCGCCGCGAGGGCGCCTCTGCTGGTCGCTCTTGCGACCACTTCCAGGTGGCCATACACATGCACTCCTTTTGTTCAGATGGTGTCCATGGGATCCAGGTGGCTGTACACGTGCACGTCCGACGTGCGGATGGTGTCCATTTTATGTTCAGGGGTCCAAAATAAAGCGTCCCAGTCCATTTTAGATTGAGAGTAATAAAACAAGCCGAGATGTAAAAGGCTTGTTTTTAGGGCTTGTTTTTAGGTGTTAGGTTTGTGTTGCATCGAGTCATGGTTATAAGTTGGTTAGGCTGCAGCTCGAGGACAAGCTGCATGTCCAGGTGGGGTGCAGTGTTAGAGTACGTAATGGGCCTAATGGGCCTGGGCTGGCGGTATAGCCCGTTAGTCTTAGGATTAATTAGAGATAAGGGTCGCTTGCTTAGGGGTCAAGTAAGCCTTACTTGGGAGTCAACCCAAGTAAGGCTTACTTGACCCCTAAGCAAGCGACCCTTATCTCTAATTAATCCTAAGACTAACGGGCTATACCGCCAGCCCAGGCCCATTACGTACTCTAACAGCATTTGACATATGAGCATGTATTTGGCTGCCTCAACAGATAGTAGTACAAGAGCTGTGTTGACTGTCACATTGACCGATACCATAACTCTGCAATGAGTATATTTAAGCATCTCCACATCAACAGTCACTGTATTTTGGCTGAAAATATCACAGAAAGGATGGAAAAACATAAACATGCATAGTGCAGTACGAGAAGTGAGGAGGAGGGTGGGCGACGGCTTTTTGCACATAAAGGAGAGACGGTATGGCCCAATGGAAAGTAGAAACTGGTGACACAGTGGATAAGCGTGGTTCAACACTCATACTTGGAGTGGTGGAAAAACTACTACCTCTTGGCAGGGATCAAGAATTGCTCCCTCACCGATAACATGCAGCGGCTAGGCATCTGGCTGCAGGCAAAGCAAAGTGGCTCGGGAAATCGGAGGGAGCATTCAACGAGAAGCGGAGCAAGCCACCGCATGGTCGATACTCGATAGATATAGTGTTTACTACAGTGATTATGAATGTAAAGCTTTGTCCTGAATTGTAGAATTTGTTTGTCAAAATGCCCCCCATGCTAGATTTTCATATTTACGTGGTAATTATTGATGGATCCCAATGACTGTAACTTGTGTGTCAAAGTCATAACCAGATTCCTGGTTTACCATTCTAGATAACATGCAAGCAATATTTGGATTTCATTTCATTTTAGAAATCCAAACCGCAGCCAAACACAAGTATTAGAGATGGAATCTATTTTTAACTAATCCCGTCCAGAAAAATGGTACTCTCTCCGTAAAGAAATATAAGAGCATCTAGATCACTAAAATAGTGATCTAAACGCTCTTATATTAGTTTACCGAGGGAGTATTTGAATTTAACTGAATTCACCAAATTCAATACACGGCTACCAAACAATGTGTGAGTGAAAACGTAAACTTGTAATTCTAAAATTCATCAAGATTATATTTGTTCATACGCAAGAGATACAAGTGAGTCCGCAACTCGCAATCATTAAGAGTCAAAAAGGTCAACACAGTTCAAAATTCAACCCTACCTTAAGTGATGATTAGCTTATATGAAAGAAATTGCTATTTCCAAAGCAAATGAACTAGGATGGGATACAAAATATGCGTTGTAGCAGCTATTGCAGACACATAAATGGGGAAAGTTTACCACAGACTAGATTATTATGTGCCAACTGCCTACTCTGATCGAACAGGTGAAATGACTGTCAAGCCAGGACAAGGCACACACACAGTCCTAATTGGAATAGAAGAAAACAACCGAAGAAACTGGTATGGTCATGCGCAAAGCAGCAAAATTATCCCATGATCAAATAAAGATAGAATACTGGAGCTGGCCTGTAACTTAAGCTTTAGAGCCTCTCTTTCTGTCAGGAACAAGCCTTATAGTGGGTAGCTGAGGACAAGCACAATATCCTCAGTCTTTGAGCCCTTATCCAAACCCAAATTGATCCATTGTGAGCCAAGGTTCATAACAGAAAAAAAAGCCAGAATATTTCCCAATCTATGTTAGTAGAAGCTGTCAGATAGTCTAACTTTCGGTCTAACTTCTGGGGCACTTCTAGATGGTTTTGCATGTTTTTCGCCTACATCACATGTTAAATTCAATCTAGACTCATTTCAAATATAGTACCAGCGTATGAACGACCAATTGATTAATTTAGAAAAGAATTAAGAACATCAGCACCCCTACACTACAGTACTACACCTAAATCAAGAATCATCACTACGAAAACATAACTCCCAGATGGTCCAGGAATATGCTATTAAACATATAACGATACTCAATTCTAGTAGACTAATAGCAATTCTGCTTCCACAGCTCACCTAATTTTCTTTCTTATAAAGAGATTATATACAGTACTTTTCGATACCCTATTACCCTCTATGTCCGATGGGAATATGTATATAAGCGATGACATAAGTGTGTCTCTGTGACACTTGCCCAATAACATTAAGCAAGTCATGTATCAGAAGTTCATCTGCCAAAAATGAAAAAACAGAGCAGGTATATTCCGTATCATTGTTGAAATGTAAGAATCAAAATATTGTTTAGCTCACCTGTGAACTTGATATCGCAGGAAAAGCCTTGCATCTCTGCCTTCTCCACCCATGCTTTATCAGACTTGGAACGGTTCACCCTAGTCTGAAGGATCTGGCAATTCTCAACAGTAGACTCCCCTCCTAAATCCAATGATCAACAGTTAAACTGAGCAGTCTATAATAACTAATGCAAGAAAATCAGAGTTTCAAAGAGAACATATTGTACCACTTCCAGGTACACTGCAAAAGGGCGGCAACAAAATATTTACAGATAAACAAGGATTAGGAAAGAGTAAAAGGTAGAAACAACAAATGATGCAAGATGTTCCTGTTTAGAACAAAGCTCATACACCTCAGGAAGTAAAAGATGCAACAATTAATCGACATATTTGGTAGCACAAGTTGTTTGGATAATTCTAACTTAAAACATTCAGACATGGGATCCTGCACAAGATATACAAACAAAGCTAGGAATCCTAATATCTTCAGTGTCATGGGAATGCTGAGACGGCTGCACAAAGGACATAAGATCATGTCGTCTTTTGTTTGCCACACATATATCAAATCAGGTCGTGTAATATTTGGTTTGGTAGGTATGTTATCCGTTGCTTTGCCTGCAGTTATTTCCAACTAATCAAATCCAAACACACATCCGATAAATTTAAGACTTGGACCCAGCTATGAGCCTATGATATATTGATATATATCGTAGAACAAAAAAATGGTAGCATCCACTGTTTCGACAACACTGTTATCAAAATCCAAACTAAATATTCATCCATTCAGATTTCGGAGCTAAATGAGCAGGTGCTTGGAAGAGTTGGATTCTAAACTCAAAGATGTATCCGCAAAAATCACCTCATATGCCCCTGAACTAAACTTACGAGTGTTCAACAAGACACTAACCTGATAAAAAACTAATCAACGTTTTGAACATGCTCGCGTGCAACAAAACATAACTGCTTACTACAAAGTAGGCGGTTTGTTTAATCCCCACCCTCTCTTTTAAGCAATAAAAAATAAGAAATGTGGTGGTTTCTGGCGGAAACAGCAAGCTGACCTTTGGAGAAGGGAATGATGTGGTCGTATTCATAGCAGAGGCAGCCGTGGCAGCTCCAGAAGCGGCGACACACCACGTTGCCAGCGGCGTCCTGCCGCCACCGCTCTGGGTGTCGCCCTGCCAGCACCGCCGCCTTCCGCCAGCACGCAGTACGGGTCTTCTCGTCAAAGGACCTTGGCCGCTCCTTCTCCTTCGATTTTGAGCCCGCCCCGCTGCTGCTCGCCTCACCGTTGTGCTCTCGATCGGATGTGGAAGGCGCCATCCAACTCGACCCCTGTAGCTTTCTCTCTAGCAATCAATTGTAGGAGACGGGTTACGGAGCGCGCCGCCGTGGACGATAGGGTTAGGGGATGCCGACGCCGCGTATGGGTGTGTGCCGGAATCGAGTGAGAGGTTTACCTTTTTTTTAGGGGTGGAATCGGGAGAGAGATGATGGAAGGAAGAGAGAGCGGTAGGGCGGGTTGGGCTGGGCCGACGGGCAGCTGACCGCGCTGGTCCAAAAAAAACTGGCGGCTGGTCCATGTAGGTTTTCCAGTTTTCCTCGAATTTTTCCAAAGAAAAAAAATCTCATTAACCTGTCTTATTTTCCTAGAAAACTTCCTATGGCATGGCAGTGCAAAGAACATAGAAATAACAAAAAATACATCTATGTTCATAGACACACGAACTAGTGCAACAGAACAACAAACGTCGCTGATGAAGAAGTATAGATCGAGAGAATCTAACCTGTAGACACAAGAACAAAGACGAACAAAGAATGGATCCAAACAGATCTATCGAAGATCAGAACCGACCAAACCCTGATATCCGCCGACACTTTTGCATGCCCTTCAACAACGTTAGATGCATCATCGAAACAGGGACTAGGCGGGGAGAAGCTTATTTCATCTTTAGATCTGCTTCCCAAAATAAAGGCACACGTGTTCTTCCAAAAAAATGAAAAGCACGGATGTGCTTCCTATTTCCATTTTTCGGGTTTTCGTTGTTTGCTTCTGATTTTTTTTGTTTCAATTTTTTTTTTATTTCCGACTTTTTCCCATTACAGGTTTTCCTTTTTTTTCTATTTCACAAAAAAAAAACCGTCAAACCTACTAGCATGGGATCTAATTTTGAAGATATTGATGCGAGAAACGCAACAATAAAAATAGTTTATAATTTAGATGCACGGTTCAAGAGATAAAACATTAAAAAAACGGACGGACGAACATAAAACACAAAACTTCCACGTTATTAGAAGTGTTACATATACGCTGCACCACTTGTCATCGCAAGTGAAGGTGAGATCGAATTTTTTAAGGGGTATCCTCTAATTAATGATTTCGACGACAACCACACACACAACTTGGGTAAACCGTTCCACCAAACTAGTCATTCTCACACCAGTACTAATCTTGTCACCCACGCAATTCTAACGCCACGACAATCTTGTCACCCACGTGACACAAGATGAATTTCATTATGAATTTCGACTTATACTCCCTCTATTTTTTATGCAAGACTATTTCGGTTTTCATGTTAAATTTCGACTTATAATTTTGGTCAACAAAATATGTGTATATGTCATTAAAAATATGTCATTGGAAAGTTCTTTAAAATGTGCATCCAGTGATATGCTTTTTCTGGCATATAACTCACATTTTGTTGACAAAATTAATGATCAAATGTAGACATAAAAAAAAATAAGAAGTGACCTTGTATATAAAAATGAAGGGGGTATCAAATTGTTGAACACCGTTGATTCCTACCTTGCGAGTTAAAGGCCTGCATGCAAATTCAAGCATACGCACGACTCGTTTTGGCATTATGATTTGTTAGAGTTGTGTCAAATATTTGTGTGGGAAACGTAGTAATTTCAAAAAAAAAATCCTATGCACACGCAAGATCATGGTGATGCATTGCAACGAGAGGGGAGAGTGTCGTCTACGTACCCTCGTAGACCGTTAAGCGGAAGCGTTATGACAACGCGGTTGATGTAGTCGTACGTCTTCACGATCGACCGATCCTCAGTACCGAACGTACGGCACCTCCGCGTTCAGCACACGTTCATCTTGGTGACGTCCCGCGAACTCACGATCCAGTAGAACTCGAAGGAGAGTTTCGTCAGCACGACGGCGTGGTGATGATGTTGATGAAGCTACCGTCGCAGGGCTTCGCCTAAGCACCGCTACGATATGACCGAGGTGGATTATGGTGGAGGGGGCACCGCACACGGCTCGGAGAGATCAATGATCAACTTGTGTGTCCTAGGGTGCCCCCCTGCCCCCGTATATAAATTAAGGAGCAAGGGGGGAGGCCGGCCGGCCCCTGTAGGTAGGCCTGGGCATTCGGTTAGACCGACCAAATCGGTTTGGTGTCTCGGGTTTTTTCGAATTTCGGTTTTCAGATTTTCCTGACCGATCGGTCTGCGGAGAAATCAAAGACCGAGAGTTCGGTCCATCAATAAATCGGTTCGGTCCACCGTTCTAACCGAAGTGACCTGGTGTTTTGGGGGAGGAAGAAATCGTGAGCCAAAGCTTGACAAGGAAATACGAACTGACCAAATCAATCGTAAGAGTAAATGACGCATCGTCGGAACTCGGAAGCGGGCAGCCTGCCGTGAAGCAACGATGGCCGCGAGCACACAACTAAAGAGTGATGGACGTCGTTGTCCACGGCTGAACGAGATCCATGGGCGCCGCCGGCCACCACCGCGTAGGACCCATCAGCACAGGCCTGCAGCTGGCCGCCACCGTGCAGGACCCATCAGCGCATGTGCGCAGCTGGCCGCAGCGCAGGTGAGTTGAGAAAATGGAGGCAGCGGCGTGCGATTTGCATGTGGGAAGCCTCGAGCATATCCAGGAAACAGGATAAGGTTTGGGGGCTGCGTTTGTGGCTGAGAAAAAAGGGTGGAAAAAGGCTTCGTGTATTTGCTGCATTAACATGGATGGGCCATTGGGCTTAATTAGCTAGGATTAATACAATCTATTTTCGGTTAGTTCGGGAATTCGGTCAGCAGGCTACAGCGACCGAACTCACCGAAGTATTTTCGGTTTCTACCGTTCGCTAACCGAGTGAACAACCGAAGGGTCGGTCCTCGGTTCTTTCGGCTTCGGTCCCGGTTATTTTGGCTCTGGTTTTCGGTTGTCGGTTTTTATGCCCACCCCTACCTGTAGGGCGCGCCAGGAGGAGGAGTCCTCCTCCTAGTAGGAGTAGGACTCCCCTCTTTCCTACTCCTACTAGGAGGGGGAAAGGAAGGGGGAGAAGGAGAAGGAAAGGGGGGCGCTGCCCCCCTTCCTAGCCCAATTCGGACCAGAGGGGGAGGGGGCGCGCGGCCTGCCCTGGCCGGCCCCTCTCTCTCTCCACTAGGGCCCAACTAGGCCCATTAACCCCCGGGGGGTTCCGGTAACTCCTCCGGCACTCCGATAAAATCCCGATTTCACCCGGAACTCTTCCGATGTCCAAATATAGGCTTCCAATATATCAATCGTTATGTCTCGACCATTTCGAGACTCCTCGTCATGTCCGTGATCATATCCGGGACTCCGAACTATCTTCGGTACATCAAAACATATAAACTCATAATACCGATCATCACAGAACTTTAAGCGTGCGGACCCTACGGGTTCGAGAACTATGTAGACATGACCGAGACATGTCTCCAGTCAATAACCAATAGCGGAACCTGGATGCTCATATTGGTTCCTACATATTCTACAAAGATCTTTATCGGTCAAACCGCATAACAACATACGTTGTTTCATTTGTCATCGGTATGTTACTTGCCCGAGATTCGATCGTCGGTATCTCAATACCTAGCTCAATCTCGTCACCGGCAAGTCTCTTTACTCATCCCGTAATGCATCATCCTGTAACTAACTCATTGGTCACATTGCTTGCAAGGCTTATAGTGATGTACATTACCAAGAGGGCCTAGAGATACCTCTCCGACAATCGGAGTGACAAATCCTAATCTTGATCTACGCCAACTCAACAAGTACCATCGGAGACACCTGTAGAGCACCTTTATAATCACCCAGTTACGTTGTGACGTTTGGTAGCACACAAAGTGTTCCTCTGGTAGTCGGGAGTTGCATAATCTCATAGTCATAGGAACATGTATAAGTCATGAAGAAAGCAATAGCAGTAAACTAAACGATCAAGTGCTAAGCTAACGGAATGGGTCAAGTAAATCACATCATTCTCCTAATGATGTTATCCCGTTAATCAAATGACAACTCATGTCTATGGCTAGGAAACTCAACCATCTTTGATCAACGAGCTAGTCAAGTAGAGGCATACTAGTGACACTATGTTTGTCTATGTATTCACACATGTATTATGTTTCCAGTTAATACAATTCTAGCATGAATAATAATCATGATATGAGGAAATAAATAATAATTTTATTATTGCATCTAGGGCATATTTCCTTTAGATTACAGTTGGACTTGTAGTTGTATTGTGTTTAGATAGGATATGGAGTCGTGTCCTAGTAGGACACTTGTATCCTAGGCCTCTCATATATAGTGGGGGTAGACACACGATGTAACCTATGCCAACATAATAGCACCGGAACACAGGGGAAGCCGGCGGCATGTGCCGGCGTCCAGGGCGACCAGTTGTGGTATTGTAGCGGTGTCATGGGGAGGAGCGCCCATAGTCAGGCCCCGGGGATGTAGCCATATCAGTGAATCTCGTTAACAAATCTCGGTGTCGTGCCTCGTGTGATTGCTTGGTCCTTGGATGATCGACGGTATGCCTCGGATTAAATTCTAACAAGTGGTATCATGATCAAGGTTACGAGGAGGCTATGGAAGTTGATCTAGAGGAAGTATGAGTTTGAGATGCAGCCGGTTGCGGTGTGGTTCTCGGCAAGATTGAGGAAGCGATCAGCGGAATTCTGTGTGCGCATGACAGCGGTAGTGCAAGACGTGCGGCGATTGATTACGTGGATCGATCGAGCGAGCGTACATACGGCCGGCGTGTCTTCCGGGCGAAATTCTCAGCGAGGTCGGATCGAGCAGGCGACTGTGATGGTGTTCCAGATCGAGTCGGTCGTGACAGGATCGTGGTGATTAACAAAACATGCAGACGAGGTAGCGGAATCCGAGGCACGTGTGAGGTGGAAGCCCACACGGGGCGCGTGGCCCTGCAAGCGGCCGATCGCGCAGAGGCAGCGGCCCACAAGCTGGCGTGTAGCTAAAGTCACGTAGCTATATGATGCAGGTAGCTGGATCATGCAACACATCATGGAGGTTTGTTTGAAAAAAAGAGGACCGAGTCCTCGTATACGACGCAAGGCAACAGATCGATTTGAGTGAAAAGAAAAATCCATCAAGCGGCGTATTGATACGTGTCCAATGTATCTATAATTTATGAAGTATTTATGCTGTTATATTATTATTCTCGGATGTTTTACAATCATTTTATAGCAAATTTATATCATTTTTTGGGACTAACCTATTGACCCAGTGCCCAGTGCCAATTGCTATTTTTTTGCTTGTTTTTTACATCGCAGTAAATCAATATCAAACGGAGTCCAAACACCGTGAAATTTTTTGTGGATTTTTTATGGACCAGAAGACATCCAATGGGCCAGAGCAGCGCCTTAGTGGGTTGTGCTCACCTCAGTGGCCTCCCGTACCCCCTCTTCGCCCTATAAATTCCTAAATATTCCAAAAAAAACTGGGGGTAACCCTAGATCGGAAGTTCCGCCGCAAGCCTCTGTATCCATGAAAACCAATCTAGACCCCGTTCTGGCACCCTGCCGGAGGGGGAGATCATCACCGGTGGCCATCTTCATCATCCTGGCGGCCACCATGATGAGGAGGGAGTAGTCCACCCTCGGGATGAGGGTTTGTACCAGTAGCTATGTGTTTAGTCTCTCTCTCTCGTGTTCTTGAGATGTCACGATCTTGATGTATCACGGGCTTTGTTAATATAGTTGGATCATATGGTGTTTTCCCCTCTCTATCTTGTTGTGATGAATTGAGTTTTCCCTTTGAGATTTCGTTTTATCAGATTGAATACTTTTATGGATTTGAGAACACTTGATATATGTCTTGCATATGAATACCCGTGGTGACAATGGGGTATTATTTTGATTCACTTGATATATGTTTTGGCACTCAACTCGCGGATTCCCGAGTTGACATTGGGGTAATCTACGCATAGGGGTTGAGGCACATTCTTGTCTTTGTTTCTCCCGTAGAAATCTTGGGGCGCTCTTTGAGGTTCTTTGTGTTGGATTGAGTATTATGAATCTAAAATTATTTGGTGTTATTTTAGTACGAACTCTTGGATACATCGATCAGAAAGAATAGCTTTGAGGTGGTTTCGCACCCTACAAACGATTTCTTCTTATGTTCTCCGCTAGATAGGAACTTTGGAGTGATTCTTCATCGCACTTTGAGGGATGGTTATATGGTCCAATTATATTAGCATTGTTGGGAGATTGCACTAGTGAAAGTACGGAACCTAGTCCTCATTTTCAAGCATTGCAATACCGTTTGTGCTCCGTTTTATCAATTGCTACCTTACTGTTTTTATTTATTCAGATTATAAAATATATATCTACTATCCATATTACACTTGTATCACCATCTCTTCGTCGAACTAGTGCACCTATACAAATTACCATTGTATTTGGTGTGTTGGGGACACAAGAGACTTTTTATTATTTGGTTGTAGGGTTGTTTGAGAGAGATCATCTTCATCCTATGCCTCCCACAGATTGATAAACCTTAGGTCATCCACTTGAGGGAAAATTGCTACTGTCCTACAAAACTCTGCGCTTGGAGGCCCAACACGTGTCTACAAGAATAAATTTGCGTAGTAGATATCAAGCTCTTTTCTGGCGCCGTTGCCGGGGAGGTGAGTGCATGAAGGTATATCTTTAGATCTTGCAATCGAGTCTTTTAGTTTCTTGTTTTATCACTAGTTTGGTTTATAAAATAAAAACTATATAAAAAATGGAGGTTGCATCATATTATTGATCATCTTTATAATATCTTTCTTGAAAATGATGGATCGAAAAATTGTGCTCAATTGTTAGAAGAAGAAGTCAATAAAATGTTTGGCAAAAAATATTTGAATGATGAGCATGATTGCAATGTTGTTAGTATGAATTCTTTGAATATCCAAAATGCTAATGATGATTGCACAAGTCATGACAAAAATGTTTTTATAAGCATATCAATTTTTGTGGAGTGCATAAAGTTTGTGAAGACATGCCTTATAGGGAAGATAGATTTGCAAGAAGCATAGACATGATAGAACCAATTCTTTGTGAAAGGATCGAGAAGAGGTGTCTAGAGGGGGGTGATTAGACCCTCAACAAAGAAAAGTAGCAGTTTTTTAGTTCTTTAAGTTAAGGTGGAGTTTTAGCACAAGTTTAAACATCCACAATACATTTCAAGCAAGCATGGCAAGAGTATATGAGCAGCGGAAAGTAAAGCATGCAAGTTCCAAGAAAGTAAAGGGATGGGATTGGAGTGTGCAAACGCAATTGGAGACAAGGAGATTTTTGGCATGGTTCCGATAGGTGGTGCTATCGTACATCCACGTTGATGGAGACTTCAACCCACGAAGGGTAACGGTTGCGCGAGCCCACGGAGGGCTCCACCCACGAAGGGTCCACGAAGAAGCAACCTTGTATATCCCACCATGGCCATCACCCACGAAGGACTTGCCTCACTTGGGTAGATCTTCATGAAGTAGGCGATCTCCTTGCCCGTACAAACTCCTTGGTTCAACTCCACAATCTTGACGGAGACTCCCAAGTGACACCTAACCAATCTAGGAGACACCACTCTCCAAAAGGTAATAGATGGTGTGTTGATGATGAACTCCTTGCTCTTGTGCTTCAAATGATAGTCTCCCCAACACTCAACTTTCCCTCATAGATTTGGATATGGTGGAAAGATGATTTGAGTGGAAAGCAACTCCGGGAAGGCTAGAGATCAAGATTCTTGTGGTTGGATTGGAATGTCTTGATCTCAACACAAGAGTAGGTGATTCTCTCTCAGAAAATGAATGTTGGAAAGTGTAGGCACGTTCTGATGGCTCTCTCCACAAATGGAGAATGGGTGGAGGGGTATATATAGCCTCCACACAAAATCTAGCCGTTACACACAATTTACCAAACTCGGTCAAACCGATATGGTTCAAAATGTGAACGTTAGAGTTTTCGGTGGGACTGACAAGGTCAACTCGGTGAGACCAATGTGCTAGGGTTAGGGTAAAACCTCAACTCGGTTTGACCGATTACTCAAACTCGGTGAGACCGATTTTGGTAATAAGCAAACAGAGAGTTGGTCATGCAAACTCGGTGGGACCGATTGCATATCTCGGTGGGACCGAAATAATTGCAACAGGCAACAGAGAGTTTGCAAGCCCATCTCGGTGAGGCCGAGATCCCATCAGTGAGACCAAACTGATTATGGTTTCTAGCAGTGGCTATGTCAAGTGAACTCGGTGGCGCCGAATAGATCAAATCGGTGGGGCCGAGTTTGACTTTAGGTTTAGGACATATGTGGAAATGAGAAAGTGGTTGAGGGCTTTGGAGCATAACAGTAAGCACTTTGAGCAAGCAAGCCATTAAGCAACACCTCATCCCCTTTTAATAGTATTGGCTTTTCCTATGGACTCAATGTGATCTTGGATCACTAAAATGAAAAAGTAGAGTCTTGAGCTTTTGCCAATGTTTGTCCTTAGCATCTTGAAGGGGTTCCACATCCTCTTGTCCATGCCACGCCTTTGTTGAACTTTCTGAAACATACTAGATAAAAATATTAGTCCAACAAGAAATATGTTGACATTAATTACCAAAATCACCCAGGGAGCACTTGTGCTTTCAATTTCCCCCTTTTTGGTAATTGATGACAACATACATCAAAGCTTCAGATAAAGATATGAAAAATATCAAGTAAAGCTTTGGAAAGACATGTAACATGCATATGCTCCCCCTACATGTATGCAATCATGTAAATATGGAATGTAAGAGCATGCGAATGCATAAGCATGACAGAGCAATCAATGAGTTACATGTATCTTGGCTATATGCATGAAAGCAGAAGATGTAGATACAGGAAATATACCTTCATGTCCATGAGTCTGTCTTGCAAACAATATGTACATCAGCAAGAGATAATCATGCACATAAGTGTGATGCATATACTTACCTTGTGGTCTAGAGTTGGCTTTGGAAGAGATGACCCTGAGTAAACAAGGTTAGATAACACACGAACACCTACTAGACAAAGCAAGTACAGGAAACCACAAGAGTACCAAGATTGGGATGACATGTAGAGAGTGAGTACTAGGTACTCTATTTGGATATAGACATGTCCCCAAAGAGTAAAGATATGCAATGAATTCAAAGATTTCCTTCCCTTAAGTGTCTTTCTCCCCCTGAATCTTATATTGGATAACGGGAGAAGATAGGGTAAAAGGAAATCGGAGCAAAACAATCATAACAAACATAACACATACTAACATGTCTTTCCCCTCTTGAAGACATGTGACTTCTCTCCTCTATGGATAATAAGCATCTAGAGAAGCTTAAGGTGTGCATTCTCTCTTATGTGATAAGCTTTGATGTGCTCACTCTCCCCCTTTGACATCAATTTCCAAGAAGGGATCGTCTGGAGCATGAGTCAAGTAGGTTTGGTCCTTGAGTCACATTACAAAGCAACATGTAATATAAGATGCTAGTAGAGGACAAGAATCATCGAGTGGAGCTGGAACAAATATGGAGGATGCTTTCACACCCTGATTTTCATGCCACAACACTTAAGTCAATAAATCATGCTAAAATGTGGTTTGACAATTTTTTTGAGTGTTCTGGACTTTGCTTGATTTGCTTTTTGTGTGTTGTTTGCAAGTGCTCTAAAAATCAAATAAATCCTCCAACTCTTATACTCATTCTCCTTGATCCAAAAACTTTCCTCAATGATCATTCCATGTGTATAGGACATAATAGTATTTTCTTACAAAAATAGTTTGGCCAAAAAGTATTTTCTAAATTAGGTTTTCCAAAACCCCCTGAATTGAGGTTTGCACTGCAAGTACTTGATTTGGGGTGTGAAAAATCTTTCAAAAATTATTTTTGAATCCTATTAGGTATAGGACTCCCATAAACCACAAAAATTTAATTTTAAAAGTTATTTTCCTATTTTATTTAAAGGATTTTTCTTAAGGCCAGAAATGGTCTTTAATAGGTTAAAATTATTTTAAAGATTCAAAAATATTTTAGAAAAATCAGGGAAACTCAGTGGACATATATTTTCCATATATAAGAGTTTTAACACATGGTCATGTTCAAATTATTTGTCAAACCCCTCAAAAACCCTTTATGGATATTTCAAGCTTTTGAAATATTTACAAAGGAAATTTTCTTCATTAATTCCAATAAAATTCTAGCAAGTCACATATGCATAATTTGATGATATTGCAAAGTTTCACCTCAATCAAAATAGTTTAGGTTCACAAAAGTGCCCCAAAAACCTCTCTGTCCAGATCCAAGTTTGAACAACTTTACATTGCCAAGTATCTCCTTTTGATCTGAATTTTTGTGGACATGTTCAAATCCTCAAATAATGACACTACACCAAGTGGTGCATCAAGGAGAAAAGATTTGCATGACTAAATCTTGGAAAATCCATTTCTGTTGATTTCTAGGGTTTGCCAAAGTTACATTGGCAACTTTCCTCAAATGAGCTCAAAATTGGTGGACAACCTCAATTCTTTATGCCATTTGATCCTGTTAATTTTCATGTCAATTGGAGTCCATTTGCTTTCCCAAAACAATATCAAACACCTTCTGGCACTTTGCCAAAACTACCATTTGGACCACTTTCACTACTCCCCTTTACCTCAAATTTTTACCAGAGCGGCACCTGATCATCTTCTACCTCCAGTAAGTTTTTCTTAGCCCAAGCTCAATTATTGGGGGGATAAAAACCTCTATCTCCCTCTTTGGACAACCATTTTCTCTCTCTCCCTCAACCTCTCTCCTCTCCTACTGGCTCTCCAGGGCATCCAATGCCTCTACACACTTCTTTACTACCCCCTAGCACTACCAGACACACTTGGCCACGCCCACAATGCCAAAAAAATTGCCATGCCGGCCACACACGCGCTTTGGAGCGCACTACAGTGCGCTCCCGCACTGTAGCGTCTCCCTGCCCAACACCTTCGACCACCTCGGCCCTCCCCGCGCGCCCGACGATGCGCCTCGACGTCCACAACACGCAAGGATGTCGGGCCCCTCCTCCCTTGCCCTCCTGCCCACGGTGCACAAGTGCGCCCACTATATAGGGCCCCGTTGAACTCTCTTTGGTCTCTGCTCGCTCTCCCTCTCTCTCAGCAAGCTCTCGGACATGCCCAATCTCCTCCTCGTGCCCTCTCCCCACCTCCATGGACGGGGTACCGCCACCGGCCTCCACTCTAGTTCGGGCAAGGGCGGGCTTATACCCTCCTCCTCTCCACACCAGAAGAGCCGCCAAGGTCCGGCCACCCTTCTCCCCCCATCGCCCAGGCTTCCGGGGCGCTGCGCTCCCTACACATCATCGCCCGGGCTTCCGCCCGCCTCTGCCGGTGCCGGGCATGGCTCGGCCATCTCCCTGCCGTCCCCAAGGGTGCCCCCTGGTGCGCCGCTTCCCGGCGACCTCTCTGGTGGCTGGGGCTTTGCCGGGTGTGGCCTGTGCCGCTGGGGGCAAGCACCGGCCACCGCGCTGTTGGGCTCGATCCCCCTCTGTCCCGAGCGCGCGAGGAGGGAGACGACCCTGCGGCTGGGGCCCGCAGGTCAGCGACCCTGTCGGCCAACCACGTCATTAAGTGGAGACGCCCCCACCTTTTCTTCGCCTCTCTGCAGCGAAAGCGCCCACGGGGAATGCGCCTTCGGCGTGGCCCTTCAGCACGCGTGCGGCCGAGTCTCTGGGCCGGCCCAATAGCGCCCTGCCACTAACTCACGCCCGGCGCGCGCTGCTGCCACCCCAAAACCGGCCCGTTTAGGTAAACCTCCTTTCTTTTTCTTTCTGGAAAAAATGTAAAATCCATAGATAAATCATCCTAAGTCCAAATTTGATGATTCAAATTTCTAGTGGATCCATAAATCATGCTCTACCTCATGAAATACCTTTAACCTTTTTCCACAAAACATTCCCTCACAAATAATTATCAAATCCCATTTTTCCATTTCTGTGATAAACTTTAGAAAGTCACAGAGAGCCCATTTTTATTCAAATGTCATAATTCAAATTCCTATATACTTTTAAGTTCGAAACTTAGTTTTTGAACATTTTTCCCAGTACTTTCTGTGCCACATAAAATATTGGTCCATTTCTCCATATATTGCTAACTTTGCAAAATTCATAGAGAAATCATTTGAACTCCAAATCAAGTGAAACCAACTCCTAGATGCTTCTAAAATCATTCCTTCTTAAATGGGTGCCTCTGCTCATTTTTCAAAATAATTTTTCTGTGCACTTCTTGCAGATCCATAAACCCTTTGAATTCAACATATTGAAATGCTCATAAGTATCCATTGATCCCCTTCCAATAAAACCACTTTGGTCATTTTTCATATGACCAAAGGTATCCTAGAAAAGTCCAACTCACATTTTTAGGGCACTTTTACTTTTGCCTTGTTGTGCTGCTTATTGTGTTTGTTTCCGACGTTAGTTGACGAAGTAGACGGAGTACTTGGAGGAGGACCAGAAGAATTCAAGACTCTGATGAACCAGGTAAGCAGCCCTTTGACCATACCGTGAAACCTTTTTATGCATGTCATATAGCACTTGTTGTTGTTGCAACGGAATCATGATGAGAGGGTACCACTTTGGTGGGTTACTCCGTTGCTTTTCTCGTTGATACTTGCATGATGCATGGCCCTACCTTTCTATGAGGGTTATGCGAGTGTGTGTAGTTAGGATGCTAAGTAGCTGGTACGGGATGGGTATATGCATGGTGAAGGAAACCAAGTTGTTTTCAAGGACTTTTCAAAAACCCCGTCGGGTGCCACTAATGCCCGAAGTGTTGGGGAACGTAGTAATTTCAAAAAAAATCCTACGCACACGCAAGATCATGGTGATGCATAGCAACGAGAGGGGAGAGTGTTGTCTACGTACCCTCGTAGACCGTAAGCGGAAGCGTTTATCAACGCGGTTGATGTAGTCGTACACCTTCACGATCCGTCCCGATCAAGTACCGAACGTACGGCACCTCCGCGTTCAGCACATGTTCAGCTCGATGACGTCCTCGCCTTCTTGATCCAGCAAGAGGGGCGAAGTAGTAGATGAGTTCTGGCAGCACGACGGCGTGGTGACGGTGTTGGTGAAGAACAATCTCCGCAGGGCTTCGCCTAAGCACTACGAAAACTATGACGAAGGATAAACTAGGGGGGACAGGGTTGTCGGCACACGGCTTGGTGTTCCTTGATGCGCCTTGGGTGCCAGCCCTACCCCTCTATTTATATGTTGAGCCCTGGGGTCGAAACTTGGAGTAAAAGCCTCCTCAAAGTCGGTTTTGCCCGAAAGGCAAGAGTCCTTCTCGGACTCCAGGGCTAGAAGCCAGGGTTCCCGGCATCTACCCCCTAGACGCCAGGGTTCTACCCCCTCTGGTCTCCGCAAAACTTCCCTTTGCACTTTCCAAAAGCCTCATGTGCTTTCCCCTTTGGCCCAAATAAAGTGTTCTTGTACCCAAACATTTCGGGAAACATCCGGAACCCCTTCCGGAGACCAAACACTATTATCACATATATCAATCTTTATCTCCGGACCATTCCGGAGTTCCTCGTCATGTCCATGATCTTATCCGGAACTCCGAACAACATTCGGTTACCAACATACATAACTCATAAATACTATATCGTCAACGAACGTTAAGCGCGCGGACCCTACGGGTTCGAGAACTATGTAGACATGACCGAAAAATCTCTCTGGTCAATAACCAATAGCGGAATCTGGATGCCCATATTGGCTCCTACATATTCTACGAAGATCTTTATCGGTCGAACCGCATAACAACATACGTTGTTCCCTTTGTCATCGGTATGTTACTTGCCCGAGGTTCGATCGTCGGTATCACAATACCTAGTTCAATCTCGTTACCGGCAAGTCTCTTTACTCGTTCCGTAATACATCATCCCGCAACTAACTCATTAGTTACAATGCTTGCAAGGCTATAGTGATGTGTATTACCGAGTGGGCCCAGAGATACCTCTCCGACAATCGGAGTGACAAATCCTAATCTCGAAATACGCCAACTCAACAAGTACCTTCGGAGACACCTGTAGAGCACCTTTATAATCACCCAGTTACGTTGTGACGTTTGGTAGCACACAAAGTGTTCCTCCGGTAAACGGGAGTTGCATAATCTCATAGTCATAGGAACATGTGTAAGTCATGAAGAAAGCAATAGCAACATACTAAACGATCAAGTGCTAAGCTAACGGAATGGGTCAAGTCAATCACATCATTCTCCTAATTATGTGATCCCGTTAATCAAATGACAACTCAGGTCTATGGCTAGGAAACATAACCATCTTTGACTAACGAGCTAGTCAAGTAGAGGCATACTAGTGACACTCTGTTTGTCTATGTATTCACACATGTATCATGTTTCCGGTTAATACAATTCTAGCATGAATAATAAACATTTATCATGATATAAGGAAATAAATAATAACTTTATTATTGCCTCTAGGGCATATTACCTTCAGTCTCCCACTTGCACTAGAGTCAATAATCTAGTTCACATCGCCATGTGATTTAACACCAATTGTTCACATCACCATGTGATTAACACCCATAGTTCACATCGTCATGTGACCAACACCCAAAGGGTTTACTAGAGTCAATAATCTAGTTCACATCGCTATGTGATTAACACCCAAAGAGTACTAAGATGTGATCATGTTTTTCTTGTGAGAGAAGTTTAGTCAATGGGTCTGCCACATTCAGATCCGTATGTATTTTGCAAATTTCTACGTCAACAATGCTCTGCACGGTGCTACTCTAGCTAATTGCTCCCACTTTCAATATGTATCCAGATTGAGACTTAGAGTCATCTGGATCAGTGTCAAAACTTGCATCGACGTAACCATTTACGACGAACCTTTTTGTGACCTCCATAATCGAGAAACATATCCTTATTCCACTAAGGATAATTTTGATCGCTGTCAAGTGATCTACTCCTAGATCACTATTGTACTTCCTTGCTAAACTCAGTGTAGGGTATACAATAGATCTGGCACACAACATGGCATACTTTATAGAACCTATGGCTGAGGCATAGGGAATGACTTTCATTCTCTTTCTATCTTTTGCCGTGGTCGGCTTTTGAGTCTTACTCAATTTCACACCTTGTAACACAGGCAAGAACACTTTCTTTGACTGCTCCATTTTGAACTACTTCAAAATCTTGTCAAGGTATGTACTCATCGAAAAAACTTATTAAGCGTCTTGATCTATCTCTATAGATCTTGATGCTCAATATGTAAGCAGCTTCACCGAGGTCTTTCTTTGAAAAAAAACTCCTTTCAAATACTCCTTTATGATTTCCAGAAAATTCTACATTATTTCCGATCAACAATATGTCATTCACATATACTTATCAGAAATGTTGTAGTGCTCCCACTCACTTTCTTGTAAATACAGGCTTCACTGCAAGTCTGTATAAAACTATATGCTTTGATCAACTCATCAAAGCGTATATTCCAACTCTGAGATGCTTGCACCAGTCCATAGATGGATCGCTGGAGCTTGCACATTTTGTTAGCACCTTTAGGATCGACAAAACCTTCTGGTTGCATCATATACAACTCTTCTTTAAGAAATCCATTAAGGAACGTAGTTTCGACATCCATTTGCCAGATTTCATAAAATGGGGCAATTTGCTAATATGATTCGGACAGACTTAAGCATCGCTACGAGGGAGAAAATCTCATCGTAGTCAACACCTTGAACTTTGTCAAAAAAAAAACCTTTTTCGACAAGTCTAGATTTGTAGATAGTAACACTACTATGAGCGTCCGTCTTCCTCTTGAAGTTCCATTTATTTTCTATGGCTTGTCGATCATCAGGCAAGTCAACCAAAGTCCAGACTTTGTTCTCATACATGGATCCCATCTCAGATTTCATGGCCTCAAGCCATTTTGCGGAATTTGGGCTCATCATCGCTTCCTCATAGTTCGTAGGTTCGTCATGGTCAAGTAATATGACCTCCAGAACAGGATTACCCTACCACTCTGGTGCGGATCTTACTCTGGTTGACCTACGAGGTTCGGTAGTAACTTGATCTGAAGTTTCATGATCATCATCATTAACTTCCTCACTAATTGGTGTAGGTGTCACAGGAACCGGTTTCTGTGATGAACTACTTTCCAATAAGGGAGCAGGTACAATTACTTCATCAAGTTCTACTTTCCTCCCACTCACTTCTTTCGAGAGAAACTCCTTCTCTAGAAAGGATCCAAATTTAGCACCAAAAGTCTTGCCTTCGGATCTGTGATAGAAGGTGTACCCAACTGTCACCTTTGGGTATCGTATGAAGACATTTTTCTCCGATTTGGGTTTGAGCTTATCAGGATGAAACTTTTTCACATAAGCACCGCAACCCCAAACTTTAAGAAATGACAACTTTGGTTTCTTGCCAAACCACAGTTCATATGGGGTCGTCTCAACGGATTTAGATGGTGCCCTATTTAACGTGAATGAAACTGTGTCTAATGCATAACCCCAAAACGATAGTGGTAAATTGGTAAGAGACATCATAGATTGCACCATATCTAATAAAGTACGGTTACGATGTTCGGACACACCATTACGCTGTGGTGTTCCAGGTGGCGTGAGTTGCGTAACTATTCCGCATTGTTCCAAATGAAGACCAAACTCGTAACTCAAATATTCTCCTCCACGATCAGATCGTAGAAACTTTATTTTCTTGTTACGATGATTTTCCACTTCACTCTAAAATTATATGAACTTTTCAAATGTTTCAGACTTATGTTTCATCAAGTAGATATACCCATATCTGCTCAAATCATCTATGAAGGTCAGAAAATAACGATACCCACCGCGAGCCTCAATATTCATCGGACCACATACATCAGTATGTATGATTTCCAACAAATATGTTGCTCGCTCCATTGTTCTGGAGAACGGCGTTTTAGTCATCTTGCCCATGAGGCATGGTTCGCAAGTACAAAGTGATTCATAATCAAGTGATTCCAAAAGTCCATCGGAATGGAGTTTCTTCATGCGCTTTACACCAATATGACATAAACGGCAGTGCCACAAATAAGTTGCACCATCATTATCAACTCTACATCTTTTGGCTTCAATATTATGAATATGTGTATCACTACGGTCGAGATCCAACAAACCATTTTCATTGGGTGTATGACCATATAAGGTTTTATTCATGTAAACAGAACAACAATTATTCTCTAACTTAAATGAATAACCATATTGCAATAAACATGATCAAGTCATATTCATGCTCAACGCAAACACCAAATAACACTTATTTAGGTTCAACACTAATCCCGAAAGTATAGGGAGTGTGTGATGATGATCATATCAATCTTGGAACTACTTCCAACACACATCGTCACCTCGCCCTTAACTAGTTTCTGTTCATTCTACAACTCCCATTTCGAGTTACTACTCTTTGCAACTGAACCAGTATCAAATGCCGAGGGGTTGCTATAAACACTAGTAAAGTACACATCAATAACATGTATATCCAATATACCTTTGTTCACTTTGCCATCCTTCTTATCCGCCAAGTATCTAGGGCAGTTCCACTTCCAGTGACCAGTCCTTTTGCAGTAGAAGCACATAGTCTCAGGCTTAGGTCCAGACTTGGGCTTCTTCACTTGAGCAGCAACTTGCTTGCCATTCTTCTTGAAGTTCCCCTTCTTCCCTTTGCCCTTTTCTTGAAACTAGTGGTCTTGTCAACCATCAACACTTGATGCTTTTCTTGATTTCTACCTTTGTCGATTTCAGCATCACGAAGAGCTTGGGAAATCGTTTCCGTTATCCCTTGCATATTATAGTTCATCACGAAGTTCTAGTAACTTGGTGATAGTGACTAGAGAACTCTGTCAATCACTATGTTATCTGGAATATTAACTCCCACTTGATTCAAGTGATTGTAGTACTCAGACATTCTGAGCACATGCTCACTAGCTGAGCAATTCTCCTCCATCTTGTACGCAAAGTGCTTGTCAAAGGTCTCATATCTTTCGACATGGGCATGAGTCTGAAATACTAATTTCAACTCTTGGAACATCTCATATGCTCCGTGGCGTTCAAAACGTCTTTGAAGCCCCGATTCTAAGCCGTAAAGCATGGTGCACTAAACTATCAAGTAGTCATCATATCGAGCTTGCCAAACATTCATAACGTCTACATCTGCTCCTGCAATCGGTCTGTCACCTAGCGGTGCATCAAGGACATAATTCTTCTGTGCAGCAATGAGGATAATCCTTAGATCACGGATCCAATCTGCATCATTGCTACTAACATCTTTCAACTTAGTTTTCTCTAGAAACATCTCAAAAATAAAATAGGGGAGCTAAACGCGAGCTATTGATATACAAAATAGATATGCTAATACTACCAGGACTAAGTTTATGATAAATTAAAGTTCAATTAATCATATTACTTAAGAACTCCCACTTAGATAGACATCCCTCTAATCATCTAAGTGATCACGTGATCCATATCAACTAAACCATGTCCAATCATCACGGGAGATGGAGTAGTTTTCAATGGTGAACATCACTATGTTGATCATATCTTCTATATGATTGACGCTCGACCTTTCGGTCTCCAGTGTTCCGAGGCCATATCTGCATATGCTAGGCTCATCAAGTTTAACCTGAGTATTCCGCGTGTGCAAAACTGTCTTGCACCCGTTGTATTTGAACGTAGAGCTTATCACACCGGATCATCACGTGGTGTCTCAGCACGAAGAACTTTCGCAACGGTGCATACTCAGGGAGAACACTTATACCTTGAAATTTAGTGAGAGATCATCTTACAATGCTACTGTCTATCTAAGCAAAATAAGATGCATAAAAGATAAACATCACATGCAATCAATATAAGTGATATGATATGGCCATCATCATCTTGTGCTTGTGATCTCCATGTCCGAAGCACCATCATGATCACCATCGTCACCGGCGCGACACCTTGATCTCCATCGTAGCATCGTTGTTGTCTCTCCAACTATTGCTTCTACGACTATCGCTACCGCTTAGTGATAAAGTAAAGCAATTACAGGGCGATTGCATTGCATACAATAAAGCGACAACCATATGGCTCCTGCCAGTTGCCGATAACTCGGTTACAAAACATGATCATCTCATACAATAAAATACAGCATCATGTCTTGACCATATCACATCACAACATGCCCTGCAAAAACAAGTTAGACGTCCTCTACTTTGTTGTTGCAAGTTTTACGTGGCTGCTACGGGCTGAGCAAGAACCGTTCTTACCTACGCATCAAAACCACAACGATAGTTCGTCAAGTTAGTGATGTTTTAACCTTCTCAAGGACCGGGCGCAGCCACACTCGGTTCAACTAAAGTTGGCGAAACTGACACCCGCCAGCCACCTGTGTGCAAAGCACGTCGGTAGAACCAGTCTCGCGTAAGCGTACGCGTAATGTCGGTCCGGGCTGCTTCATCCAATAATACTGCCGAACCAAAGTATGACATGCTGGTAAGCAGTATGACTTGTATCGCCTACAACTCACTTGTGTTCTACTCATGCATATAACATCTACGCATAAAACCTGGCTCGGATGCCACTGTTGGGGAACATAGTAATTTCAAAAAAATTCCTACGCACACGCACGATCATGGTGATGCATAGCAACGAGAGGGGAGAGTGTTGTCTACGTACCCTCGTAGACCGTAAGCGGAAGCGTTTATCAACGCGGTTGATGTAGTCGTACACCTTCACGATCCGTCCCGATCAAGTACAGAACGTATGGCACCTCCGCGTTCAGCACACGTTCAACTCGATGACGTCCTCGCCTTCTTGATCCAGCAAGAGGGGCGAAGTAGTAGATGAGTTCCGGCAGCACGACGGCGTGGTGACGAAGAACAATCTTCGCAGGGCTTCGCCTAAGCACTACGAAAACTATGACGGAGGATAAACTAGGGGGGACGGGGTTGCCGGCACACGACTTGGTGTTCCTTGATGTGTCTCGGGTGCTAGCCCTACCCCTCTATTTATATGTTGAGCCCTGGGGTCGAAACTTGGAGTAAAAGCCTCCTCAAAGTCGGTTTTGCCCGAAAGGCAAGAGTCCTGCTCGGACTCCAGGGCTAGACTCCAGGGTTCCCGGTGTCTACCCCCTGGACGCCAGGGTTCCTGGCGTCTAGCCTCTGGTCTCCGCAAAACTTCCTTTCGCACTTTCCAAAAGCCTCGTGGGCTTTCCCCTTTGGCCCAAATAAAGTGTTCTTGTACCCAAACATTTCGGGAAACATCCGGAACCCCTTCCGATGAATTTCAGAACCCTTCCGGAGACCAAACACTATTATCCCATATATCAATCTTTATCTCCGGACCATTCCGGAGTTCCTCGTCATGTCCGTGATCTTATCCGGAACTCCGAACAACATTCGGTTACCAACATACATAACTCATAAATACTATATCGTCAACGAACGTTAAGCGTGCAGACCCTACGAGTTCGAGAACTATGTAGACATGACCGAGACATCTCTCTAGTCAATAAACAATAGCGGAACCTGGATGCCCATATTGGCTCCTACATATTCTACGAAGATCTTTATCGGTCGAACCGCATAACAACATACGTTGTCCCCTTTGTCATCGGTATGTTACTTGCCCGAGGTTCGATCGTCGGTATCTCAATACCTAGTTCAATCTCGTTACCGGCAAGTCTCTTTACTCGTTCTGTTACATCATCCCGCAACTAACTCATTAGTTACAATGCTTGCAAGGCTTATAGTGATGTGTATTACCGAGTGGGCCCAGAGATACCTCTCCGACAATCGGAGTGACAAATCCTAATCTCGAAATACGCCAACTCAACAAGTACCTTCGGGGACACCTGTAGAGCACCTTTATAATCACCCAGTTACGTTGTGACGTTTGGTAGCACACAAAGTGTTCCTCCGGTAAACGGGAGTTGCATAATCTCATAGTCATAGGAACATGTATAAGTCATGAAGAAAGCAATAGCAACATACTAAACGATCAAGTGCTAAGCTAACGGAATGGGTCAAGTCAATCACATCATTCTCCTAATGATGTGATCCTGTTAATCAAATGGCAACTCATGTCTATGGCTAGGAAACATAACCATCTTTGACTAATGAGCTAGTCAAGTAGAGGCATACTAGTGACACTCTGTTTGTCTATGTATTCACACATGTATCATGTTTCCGGTTAATACAATTCTAGCATGAATAATAAACATTTATCATGATATAAGGAAATAAATAATAACTTTATTATTGCCTCTAGGGCATATTTCCTTCACGAAGGAGATGGTGAGCTAGGTTACCGCTTGATAAAGAAGTGGCGTACCGGAGCAAGTTGTGTGGGAGTGTTTTTGAAAACGGATTAGATTTAAGATTTGTCGACTGTCCCAACCTTACATGCGCAACCACTCTACCCTTATATGGGAAAGTGCATTATTGATTACCTAGGCCGATACTAGCTTGGAGCCCGCATTACTAGTGACGGGAGAGTTGTTGTTGCGCTCTCTCGGGACAGGGTCGTGCCAGGTAGGGCGGCCATGACTGTTTTCACGGGGCACCGGACACACCATTGGTACCCCGTGCTTGTGGTATGTGATGAATATGGGAGCGAGGCTCCACAATTTTAAGATGTGAAATGTTGGGCACGGGGGTTACTACCAATCGAGTGGACTCTATGTTAGTGTCGTCTAGGGAAAGATAGTGATCGGGTGCTTACCCCGGGTACTTGAGGTACCGCGGGTCATGGATCACACGGAAGTTCCTCGGATCTTGTGGGTAAAGTGTGCAACCTCTGCAGAGTGTAAAACTATTTGAATAGTCATGTCCGCGGTCAAGGACAGTTGGGCGGTGCTGCTTAAACTACGTCCAGAGTTTTACAAACCGCGTGTGTGTGCGTGTTGTTGAAGCTATTTGGGTTAAGTCGGATGACTTGACACGATGACCAAGTTGGATTGGTGTCCAACTCTGCTTATGTTGATATCTATAACTTGTCCGTACGGATATCTGTACTCCATGATGCATACTTTACAAGTTGATATATCATGCCATTGCACTCAAAACTGGCTTTCTGCAAACTACCTACTTAGTGCTACATCATTGCATTATTGTGCCTTGTTCCAATCATGGGTTGCTTGCGAGTACGTTCAAAGTACTCATTGGCTTGCCACTGGTTATTTTATTGGCCAGGCATGAAAGAACATGAGTAAGATGAAGATTTGTTTGGCGACGAACATGCGAGCTAGGACGCTTCCCAGTCAGAATGCCTGTAGGGTTAAGGCAGATGGCATGGGTCCAAGTTGTCAATGAGGATTTCCGCTGCGAAGTTATACTCAAGACTAGACCATAGTGGTCATAATTTATGTAAGGCGGTATGTATGGATGTAAGTCTCTTGTTATTCAGCTTCTGTGTGTTCAGTGAGCATTGATCTTCGGAATCACTATACACGTGCATTCGGCGATCTCGACTTATGAGTCGGGGTCCCCACAAAGCTGGTATCAGAGCCATCCTGACTGTAGGAAGCCTTGGTTAGCATGGTCGTTAGTTAGGGTTAAAACTATTACCAGTTTTCAAAACTATCTATACTTCTCTTCCCTTCTTAGTTTTTTGAAAACCAAGGTATACTTTCCTTATTGATCTCTTCCCCTTCAAAACTTTTGGTCGCTAGAACCCTTATGCCCCTAACCACTGGATTCCTTGTAATCCTCGTGGATAATCTAGAAGGAAGATGCCTTGTCAGACATTCACCCACATCTTCTGAACACAAGATTGGCGACACCTCGACAAGACGATACCAACAAAAGATACATCCTCGAGAATGAGGACATGAATACCCAGTAGATGGTGACACCCTTGACACTGCCCCAAGATGATGCGACCTTAGCCTGAATGATCAGGGCATAGGATATGCAAGATCATGATATACATCGCTAATAGAGTAACCCTGTCACTACCGTTGTTGTATCGGCAACCACCGGTGGATGAGAACCTGGACATTTGGTCCGCCTCACTATAGTGAGCAGGAAAACGGCTCTCTTCACCCCCCGCTCTCGGTGACGATATTGTCAATAATGTGTCCGACAAATTGGACCTCTACTATGCCTTGTTAATGTCATTGCATAAAGGATTGCCACCTGGAACCGCCGATGCCTTAGAATGCAAAAGGATCGTCATGAATAAGAAGACAAGAGGAGACCAAGTCAACGCCAGCTACGAGGAGCCACCTTCACCCCATCACTTCAACATGCGAGTAGTTGTTGAAGATACTTTAGGCTCAACCCAGATCGTTCCGTCAAAATAAGAGACGTAGCAACACCTGAGGAAAACTCAGAAGACTGCACGAGGCACAAGGCACGACTACTGAGTCCGAGAACCCCTAGGGTAGGATGAGTCGTGTACCCCCTATGCGTAGTCGAGTCCGTATGATGGTTCGAATAGAACCATGATTGTGTGTTGCTTGTTTTTATTGTTTGTGTTTTGATATAAGTCGCACTTTTTCCCTAGGCAACAAGTGCTCGACTATATCAACTTCCTTATCTTAATGCTTGTGTTTGGCCCTTTTGACACCTTTTGTTTGCACTTGCACTATAGAACCCCCTTTAGGCATTCCCCTCCTCTATGCTACTTTTCCCTCTCCTCTCTTACATCAACTGAAGACCAGCAAGACAGGATGCACAAAGGATTCCACCTCGGCAACCAACCAATACCAAAGACTTTTGCTATGGCCTCCTCAAACAAGTGCAACCCGGTAGAGTTATGTTTAATCCTCCAGACTGGGAACCCATCCCTAGACACTTCGAGACTTCACCATGTGCTTAACCCACGGAATTGCAAGAGAACATGTTAAGCCTCTGTAACCTTGCACAACACTGGGTTCATTGTGGAACTAGAGGACATAGTGAACGAGCACATTGTCATTCTAATATAGCACAAGAACTGACAATGCCATAGGGAAGACCAGTCTGAGGATATAGGAATAGAGGACGAATGACTCTTTGGTGGATTATGAGGCTTTCATGTTGGTAGATGAACTTGGTGGATCATGTTAATGGAGTAGCATAACTTTCATTGCCCTGAGTAAATTGGAGGACAATTATGATCGCAAGCTGAAATTCTTGGAGGTATAAATTATTTGATTTAGCCAGGGGATATTGATAGGAGATGGTTGACATTACAATATTGATTTGGGGAAAACATGTAGGAATCCTCGTTGGACATGAGATTTGGATTTAAATAGGTGATTCTAGTTGAATACAGATGCTGAGTATGTCTACATGGTTCGGAGTAAATTGGATTTAGACTGATGATCTCGATCATGATACCATGTTTCTCGATGGACGATAAACTAGGAGATTGGATTAATTGTCGGAGTTGATTTAGGGATCTATATACGCCTGACTTTGGAGTTTACATGACCATGGTAATGGAAGTTGGTGGACTGACTATAGTAAGGCTAGCCCTTTTCAAGGATTTAGGAATTATAGGATATTAGAAGATCTTGTGGAACGCCATAGAGATTGGATTTGTAGAACTACTGGATCATGTAGTGATTGGTGTAATTAATGGGCTATTGGAGTCGATTCATAGGAAGGAAACAAGATCTTGGAGTGGCTTACGATGTGTTTCCTTAGGATAGAGATGCTTTATCTTAGACCTTGGAAGAATATGCTGAGCACTTGGATTGTCATGTTTAACTCCAGCTTGGAAGCTTGTATACCCATGGATTTTTAGGGGTAGACATACATACGCGTTTGGGGATCGTAGACATATATGATTTTGTTAAACCTCCTCTTGAGAGTCATGAGGATATGAACAGCATGAGTGATGATTGGAGTTAACCTACACGGGTTGATGCTTTCGGTGGTATAAGGTTATTTGTTTAAAGGACTAAGTAGAACTGTTGGCATCTCAGAAACTGTGCTCAAGGATAAGATGATAAACGTTCACTCGCACCCTAGAATCCTTGAAACCCTAAAACCCTACCAAGCCACAACATGGTCGGATCATGACCACGGACTTTGGCTCTAGGTCGAGAAGACCTTGGCCAATACTCAACCACCACCAATACCCCAGCCTACTTTACGTACCCCATAGACTTCATGGAGTACTAGGACAAGTTGGTTGTCATCTTTAATTGGTGACCTACTTGTCTACCCAAAGACGAAAGAAGAATCATTCGGCTGGTTAGGGAGCATTTGAAGACCGCCATGTCAAGGAGGAAGAACTGTACCAACCACCATCGGCAAGAAGTGAGCTTCCTCGTCGAAGACCGTGCATGTCTGCAAACCACTCCTCTCGAAGAAACCAAGCATTTCCATGTCAGAGGGAAGCTCACACCAAGATCTATCGACCCTCTTCGACATCACTCTAAGACAAAGAGTAGATGGTTACCCGATGAAGTCACCACCTGAGTCACCCACTGTGCACAACGTTTTTCCACACGACACAACTCCGGAAGTGTTTCCTACTTCCTAACTAGCCCGGTCTCTGCAAAGGACATTAATCACCGAGCCGTTGACATCTAGCCTAACTCGACTTACGCAAGGAACCCTTAGCAACCGGTATCAAGCAGAATGTCATACATGAAGCCACACCCTTAAGCACTCCAAGGATTCAATGGAGCACTACTCGGAAGCTGAAGCAATATGAAGAAGTGAAGACTACCCCAGATCCAAGTTTTCGTATTCCTTTCCACGCCTAGTTTGGGAATCTCGGGGACGAGATTCTTGTAAGGGGGGTAGGTCTGTCACACCCTGATTTTCATGCCACAACATTTAAGTCAATAAATCATGCTAAAATGTGGTTTGACAATTTTTTTGAGTTTTCTGGACTTTGCTTGATTTGCTTTTTGTGTGTTGTTTGCAAGTGCTCTAAAAATCAAATAAATCCTCCAACTCTTATACTCCTTCTCCTTGATCCAAAACCTTTACTCAATGATCATGCCATGTGTATAGGACATAATAGTATTTTCTTACAAAAATATTTTGGCCAAAAAGTATTCTCTAAATTAGGTTTTCCAAAAACCCCTGAATTGAGGTTTGCACTGCAAGTACTTGATTTGGGGTGTGAAAAATCTTTCAAAAATTATTTTTGAATCCTATTAGGTATAGGACTCTCATAAGCCACAAAAAATTAATTTTAAAAGTTATTTTCCTATTTTATTTAAAGGATTTTTCTTAAGGCCAGAAATGGTCTTTAATAGGTTAAAATTATTTTAAAGCTTCAAAAATATTTTAGAAAAATCAGGGAAACCCAGTGGACATATATTTTCCATATATAAGAGTTTAAAAACATGGTCATGTTAAATTTATTGGTCAAACCCCTCAAAAACCCTTTCTGGATATTTCAAGATTTTGAAATATTTACAAAGGAATTTTTCTTCATTAATTCCAATAAAATTCTAGCAAGTCACATATGAATAATGTGATGATCTTGCAAAGTTTCACCTCAATCAAAATAGTTTAGGTTCACAAAAGTGCCCCAAAACCCTCTCTGTCCAGATCCAAGTTTGAACAACTTTACATTGCCAAGTGTCTGCTTTTGATCTGAATTTTTGTGGACATGTTCAAATCCTCAAATAATGACACTACACCAAGTGGTGCATCAAGGAGAAAATATTTGCATGACTAAATCTTGGAAAATCCATTTCTGTTGATTTCTAGGGTTTGCCAAAGTTACATTGGCAATTTTCCTCAAATGAGCTCAAAATTGGTGGACAACCTCAATTATTTATGCCATTTGATCCTGTTAATTTTCATGTCAATTGGAGTCATTTGCTTGCCCAAAACAATATCAAACACCTTTTGGCACTTTGCCAAAACTACCATTTGGACCACTTTCACTACCCCCCTTTACCTCAAATTTTTACCAGAGCGGCACCTGATCATCTTCTACCTCCAGTAAGTTTTTCTTAGCCCAAGCTCAATTATTGGGGGGATTAAACCTCTCTCTCCTCTCTGGACAACCATTTTCTCTCTCTCCCTCAACCTCTCTCCTCTCCTACTGGCTCTCCAGGGCATCCAATGCCTCTACACACTCCTTTACGACCCCCTAGCACTACCAGACACACTTGGCCGCGCCCACAATGCCAAAAAAATTGCCATGCCGGCCACACACGCGCTCTGGAGCGCGCTACAGTGCGCTCCCGCACTGTAGCGGCTCCCTGCCCAACACCTTCGACCACCTCGGCCCTCCCCCGCGCGCCCGACGATGCGCCTCGACGTCCACAACACGCAAGGATGTCGGGACCCTCCTCCCTTGCCCTCCTTCTCCCTCCACGGGCTCACCCGAGCGCGTCCGTGGACACTGCCCGCGGTGCACCAGTGCGCCCACTATATAGGGCCCCGTTGAACTCTCTCTGGTCTCTGCTCGCTCTCCCTCTCTCTCAGCAAGCTCTTGGACATGCCCAATCTCCTCCTCGTGCCCACTCCCCACCTCCATGGCCGGGGTACCGCCGCCGGCCTCCACTCTGGTTCGGGCAAGGGCGGGCTTATACCCTCCTCCTCTCCACACCAGAAGAGCCGCCAAGGTCCGGCCACCCTTCTCCCCCCATCTCCCAGGCTTCCGGGGCACTGCGCTCCCTGCACATCATCGCCCGGGCTTCCGCCCGCATCTGCCGGTGCCGGGCATGGCTCGGCCATCTCCCTGCCGTCCCCGAGGGTGCCTCCTGGTGCGCCGCTTCCCGGCGACCTCTCTGGTGGCCGGGGCTTTGCCGGGTGTGGCCTGTGCCGCCGGGGGCAAGCACCGGCCACCGCGCTGTCGGGCTCGATCCCCCTCTGTCCCGAGCGCGCGAGGAGGGAGACGACCCTGCGGCTGGGGCCCACAGGTCAGCGACCCTGTCGGCCAGCCACGTCATTAAGTGGAGACGCCCCCACCTTTTCTTCGCCTCTCTGACGAAAGCGCTCACGGGGAATGCGCCTTCGGCGTGGCCCTTCAGCACGCGTGCGGCCGAGTCTCTGGGCCGGCCCAGTAGCGCCCTGCCACTAACTCACGCCCGGCGCGCACTGCTGCCACCCCAAAACTGGCCCGTTTAGGTAAACCTCTTTCCTTTTTCTTTTCTGGAACAATTGTAAAATCCATAGATAAATCATCCTAAGTCCAAATTTGATGATTCAAATTTCTAGTGGATCCATAAATCATGCTCTACCTCATGAAATACCTTGAACCTTTTTCCACAAGACATTCCCTCACAAATAATTATCAAATCCCATTTTTCCATTTCTGTGATAAACTTTAGAAAATCACAGAGAGCCCATTTTTATCCAAATGTCATAATTCAAATTCGTATATAATTTTAAGTTTGAAACTTAGTTTTTGAACATTTTTCCCAGTACTTTCTGTTCCACATAAAATATTGGTCCATATCTCCATATATTGCTAACTTTACAAAATTCTAGAGAAATCATTTGAACTCCAAATCAAGTGAAACCAACTCCTAGATGCTTCTAAAATCATTCCTTGTGAAATGGGTGCCTCTGCTCATTTTTCAAAATAATTTTTCTGTGCACTTCTTGCAGATCTATAAACCCTTTGAATTCAACATATTGAAATGCTCATAAGTATCCATTGATCCCCTTCCAATAAAAACACTTTGTTCATTTTTCATATGACCAAAGGTATCCTAGAAAAGTCCAACTCACATTTTTAGAGCACTTTTACTTTTGCCTTGTTGTGCTGCTTATGGTATTTGTTACCGACGTTAGTTGACGAAGTAGACGGAGTATTTGGAGGAGGACTAGAAGAATTCAAGAATCTGATGAACCAGGCAAGCAGCCCTTTGACCATACCGTGAAACCTTTTTATGCATGTCATATAGCACTTGTTGTTGTTGCATCGGAATCATGATGAGAGGGTACCACTTTGGTGGGTTACTCCGTTGCTTTTCTCGTTGATACTTGCATGATGCATGGCCCTACCTTTCTATGAGGGGTATGCGAGTGGGTGTAGTTAGGATGCTAAGTAGCTGGTACGCAAATGGGATGGGTATATGCATGGTGAAGGAAACCAAGTTGTTTTCAAGGACTTTTCAAAAACCCCGTCGGGTGCCACTAATGCCCGAAGGAGATGGTGAGATAGGTTACCGCTTGATAAAGAAGTGGCATACCGGAGCAAGTTGTGTGGGAGTGCTTTCGAAAACGGATTAGATTTAAGATTTGTCGACTGTCCCAACCTTACATGCGCAACCACTCTACCCTTATATGGGAAAGTGCATTATTGATTACCTAGGCTGATACTAGCTTGGAGCCCGCATTACTAGTGACGGGAGAGTTGTTGTTGTGCTCTCTCGGGACGGGGTCGTGCCAGGTAGGGCGGCCATGACTGTTTTCACAGGGCACCGGACACACCGTTGGTACCCCGTGCTTGTGGTATTTGATGAATATGGGAGCGAGGCTCCACAATTTTAAGATGTGAAATGTTGGGCACGGGGGTTACTACCAATCGAGTGGACTCTATGTTAGTGTCGTCTAGGGAAAGATAGTGATCGGGTGCTTACCCCGGGTACTTGAGGTACCGCGGGTCGTGGATCACACGGAAGTTCCTCGGATCTTGTGGGTAAAGTGTGCAACCTCTGCAGAGTGTAAAACTATTTGAATAGTCGTGTCCGCGGTCAAGGACAGTTGGGCGGTGCTGCTTAAACTACGTCCAGAGTTTTACAAACCGCGTGTGTGTGCGTGTTGTTGAAGCTATTTGGGTTAAGTCGGATGACTTGACACGATGATCAAGTTGGATTGGTGTCCAACTCTGCTTATGTTGATATCTATAACTTGTCCGTACGGATATCTGTACTCCATGATGCATACTTTACAAGTTGATATATCATGCCATTGCACTCAAAACTGGCTTTCTGCAAACTACCTACTTAGTGCTACATCATTGCATTATTGTGCCTTGTTCCAATCATGGGTTGCTTGCGAGTACGTTCAAAGTACTCATTGGCTTGCCACTGGTTATTTTATTGGCCAGGCATGAAAGAACATGAGTAAGATGAAGATTTGTTTGGCGACGAACATGCGAGCTAGGACGCTTCCCAGTCAGAATGCCTGTAGGGTTAAGGCAGATGGCATGGGTCCAAGTTGTCAATGAGGATTTCCGCTGCGAAGTTATACTCAAGACTAGACCATAGTGGTCATAATTTATGTAAGGCGGTATGTATGGATGTAAGTCTCTTGTTATTCAGCTTCTGTGTGTTCAGTGAGCATTAATCTCCGGGATCACTGTACACGTGCATTCGGTGATCTCGACTTATGAGTCGGGGTCCCCACAGATGCAAATGGCAAAATGTTTTCTCAATATTGAAACCGGTAACACCGAGTCGTTTTCTTCGGTGGCACCGAGTTGTTTCGGTTTAGCCGATAAGAAACAAATCGGTGAGGCCGAATTCAACACAGAGAGAAAACAATTGTCATCTCAGCTCACTAGGCAAAAAAGATCTCACAAAGATTTGCAAGGAATTAACTGAAAGATTTGCAATGAATTGGATGCAGGGAATGCAGAACATAACATAGAAAAAGGAAAAAGATCTAGATGAAGTGAAAGGGAAACATACTAGGCACAAATGCAAGAACACAAAGAAACACTAGAGAACTTCATCTAGAATTGGTCGGCAAGAAAGTAACCTATATTAGAGTATATTGACTGAGGAGTCAAGTGAGAACACGTGATCGTAGGTCATACTCATCATTTAAGCTCAAAATGGGGTTGCCATTTTTCTTTAAGCATTTTGATGTATTCACTGTTGGGGAACGTAGTAATTTCAAAAAAATTCTACGCACACGCAAGATCATGGTGATGCATAGCAACGAGAGGGGAGAGTGTGTCCACGTACCCTCATAGACCGAAAGCGGAAGCGTTAGCACAACGCGGTTGATGTAGTCGTACGTCTTCACGATCCGACCGATCAAGTACCGAACGCACGGCACCTCCGAGTTCTGCACACGTTCAACTCGATGACGTCCCTCGAACTCCGATCCAACCGAGTGTTGAGGGAGAGTTTCATCAGCACGACGGCGTGGTGATGATGATGATGTTCTACCGATGCAGGGCTTCGCCTAAGCACTGCTACGATATTATCGAGGTGGACTATGGTGGAGGGGGGCACCGCACATGGCTAAGAGATCCAAAGGATCAATTGTTGTGTCTATGGGGTGCCCCTTGCCCCCGTATATAAAGGAGCAAGGGGGGAGGAGGCCGGCCAAGGAGGAGGGCGCGCCAAGGGGGGAGTCCTACTCCCACCGGGAGTAGGACTCCTCCTTTCCTTGTTGGAGTAGGAGAGAAGGAAAGAGGGGGAGAGGGAGAAGGAAAGGGGTCTGCACCCCTTGTCCAATTCGGACCAGAGGGGGGGGGGTGCGTGCCTCCTTCCTTTTGGCCTCTCTCCTCTATTCCCGTATGGCCCAACAAGGCCCAATACTTCTCCCCGGCGAATTCCCGTAACTCTCCAGTACTCCAATAAATACCCGAATCACTCGGAACCTTTCCGAAGTCCGAATATAGTCGTCCAATATATCAATCTTTATGTCTCGGCCATTTCGAGACTCCTCATCATGTCCCCGATCTCATCCGGGACTCCGAACTACCTTCGGTACATCAAAAGACATAAACTCATAATATAACCCTCATCGAACTTTAAGCGTGCGGACCCTACGGGTTCGAGAACTATGTAGACATGACCGAGACACGTCTCCGGTCAATAACCAATAGCGGAACCTGGATGCTCATATTAGCTCCCACATATTCTACGAAGATCTTTTTCGGTCAAACTGCATAACAACATACGTTGTTCCCTTTGTCATCGGTATGTTACTTGCCCGAGATTCGATCGTCGGTATCTTAATACCTAGTTCAATCTCGTTACCGGCAAGTCTCTTTACTCGTTCTGTAATACATCATCCCGCAACTAACTCATTAGTTACAATGCTTGCAAGGCTTATAGTGATGTGCATTACTGAGTGGGCCCAGAGATACCTCTCCGACAATCGGAGTGACAAATCCTAATCTCGAAATACGCCAACCAACAAGTACCTTTGGAAGCACCTGTAGAGCACCTTTATAATCACCCAGTTACGTTGTGACGTTTGGTAGCACACAAAGTGTTCCTCCGGTAAACGGGAGTTGCATAATCTCATAGTCATAGAAACATGTATAAGTCATGAAGAAAGCAATAGCAGAATACTAAACGATCGTGTGCTAAGCTAACGGAATGGGTCAAGTCAATCACATCATTCTCCTAATGATATGATCCCGTTAATCAAATGACAACTCATGTCTATGGCTAGGAAACATAACCATCTTTGATCAACGAGCTAGTCAAGTAGAGGCATACTAGTGACACTCTGTTTGTCTATGTATTCACACATGTATCATGTTTCCGGTTAATACAATTCTAGCATGAATAATAAACATTTATCATGATATAAGGAAATAAATAATAACTTTATTACTGCCTCTAGGGCATATTTCCTTCAGTCTCCCACTTGCACTAGAGTCAATAATCTAGATCACATCGCCATGTGATTTAACATCAATAGTTCACATCACCATGTGATTAACACCCATAGTTCACATCGTCATGTGACCAACACCCAAAGGGTTTACTAGAGTCAATAATCTAGTTCACATCGCTATGTGATTAACACCCAAAGAGTACTAAGGTGTGATCATGTTTTGCTTGTGAGAGAAGTTTAGTCAACGGGTCTGCCATATTCAGATCCATATGTATTTTGCAAATTTCTATGTCTACAATGCTCTGCACGGGGCTACTTTAGCTAATTGCTCCCACTTTCAATATGTATCCGGATGAAGACTTAGTGTCATCTGGATCAGTGCCAAAACTTGTATCGACGTAACCCTTTTACGACGAACCTTTTGTCACCTCCATAATCGAGAAACATATCCTTATTCCACTAAGGATAATTTTGACTGCTGTCCAGTGATCTACTCCTAGATCACTATTGTACTCCCTTGCCAAAATCAGTGCAGGGTATACAATAGATCTGGTACATAGCATGGCATACTTTATAGAACCTATGGCTGAGGCATAGGGAATGACTTTCATTCTCTTTCTATCTTCTGTCGTGGTCGGGCTTTGAGTCTTACTCAATTTCACACCTTGTAACCCAGGCAAGAACTCTTTCTCTGACTGTTCCATTTTGAACTATTTCAAAATCTTGTCAAGGTATGTACTCGTTGAAAAAAAAACTTATCAAGTGTATTGATCTATCTCTATAGATCTTGATGCTCAATATGTAAGCAGCTTCACTGAGGTCTTTCTTTGAAAAACTCCTTTCAAACACTCCGTTATGCTTTGCAGAACAATTCTACATTATTTCCGATCAACAATATGTCATTCACATATACTTATCAGAAATGCTGTAGTGCTCCCACTCACTTTCTTGTAAATACAGGCTTCACCGCAAGTCTGTATAAAACTATATCCTTTGATCAACTTATCAAAGCGTATATTCCAACTCCGAGATGCTTGCACCAGTCCATAGATGGATTGCTGGAGCTTCCATATTTTGTTAGCACCTTTAGAATTGACAAAAACCTTCTGGTTCCATCATATACAACTCTTCTTTAATAAATCCATTAAGGAATGCAGTTTTTGTTTATCCATTTGCCAGATTTCATAAAATGCGGCAATTGCTAACATGATTCGGACAGACTTAAGCATAGATACGAGTGAGAAACTCTCATCGTAGTCAACACTTTGAACTTGTCAAAAACCTTTTTGCGACAATTCTAGCTTTGTAAATAGTAACACTACTACCAGCGTCCGTCTTCCTCTTGAAGATCCATTTATTTTCTATGGCTTGCCGATCACCGGGCAAGTCAACCAAAGTCCACACTTTGTTCTCATACATGGACCCCATCTCAGATTTCATGGCCTCAAGCCATTTTGCGGAATCTGGGCTCATCATCGCTTCCTCATAGTTCGTAGGTTCGTCATGGTCAAGTAACATGACCTCCAGAACAGGATTACCGTACCACTCTGGTGCGGATCTCACTCTGCTTGACCTACGAGGTTCGGTAGTAACTTGATCTGAAGTTACATGATCATCATCATTAGCTTCCTCACTAACTGGTGTAGGACTCACAGGAACAAATTTCTGTGATGATCTACTTTCCAATAAGGGAGCAGGTACACTTACCTCATCAAGTTCTACTTTCCTCCCACTCACTTCTTTCGAGAGAAACTCCTTCTCTAGAAAGGATCCATTCTTAGCAACGAATATCTTGCCTTCGGATCTGTGATAGAAGGTGTACCCAATTATCTCCTTTGGGTATCATATGAAGACACATTTCTCCGATTTGGGGTTGAGCTTATTAGGATGAAACTTTTTCTTATAAGCATCGCAACCCCAAACTTTAAGAAACGACAACTTTGGTTTCTTGCCAAACCACAGTTCATACGGTGTCGTCTCAAACAGATTTAGATGGTGCCCCTTTTTTTACGTGAATGCAGCTGTCTCTAATGCATAACCCCAAAACTATAGTGGTAAATCGGTAAGAAACATCATAGATTGCACTATATCCAATAAAGTACGGTTATGACATTCGGACACACCATTATGCTGTGGTGTTCCAGGTGGCACGAATTTGTGAAACTATTCCACATTGTTTTAATTGAAGACCAAACTCGTAACTCAAATATTTGTCACCGTGATCAGATCGTAGAAACCTTATTTTCTTGTCACTATGATTTTCCATTTCACTCTGAAATTCTTTGAAATTTTCAAATGTTTCAGACTTATGTTTCATCAAGTAGATACACCCATATCTGCTCAAATCATCTGTGAAGGTCAGAAAATAACGATACCCGCCGCGAGCCTTAACACTCATCGGATCACATACATCAGTATGTATTATTTCCAATAAGTCAGTTGCTTGCTCCATTGTTCCGGAGAACGGAGTCTTAGTCATCTTGCCCATAAGGCATGGTTCGCAAGCATCAAGTGATTCATAATCAAGTGATTCCAAAAGCCCATCAGCATGGAGTTTCTTCATGCGCTTTACACCAATATGACCTAAACGGCAGTGCCACAAATAAGTTGCACTATCATTATTAGCTTTGCATCTTTTGGCTTCAATATTATGAATATGTGTATCACTATGATCGAGATCCAATGAACCATTTTCATTGGGTGTGTAACCATATAAGGTTTTATTCATGTAAACAGAACAACAATTATTCTCTAACTTAAATGAATAAATGTTTTGCAATAAACATGATCAAATCATATTCATGCTCAACGCAAACACCAAATAACACTTATTTAGGTTCAACACTAATCCCGAAAGTGTAGGGAGCGTGCGATGATGATCATATCAATCTTGGAACCACTTCCAACACACATCGTCACTTTACCCTTAACTAGTCTCTGTTCATTCTGCAACTCCCGTTTCGAGTTACTACTCTTAGCAACTAAACCATTATCAAATACCGAGGGGTTGCTACGAACACTAGTAAAATAGACATCAATAATTTGTATATCAAATATACCTTTGTTCACTTTGCCATCCTTCTTATCCGCCAAATACTTGGGGCAGTTCCGCTTCCAGTGACCAGTCCCTTTGCAGTAGAAGCATTTAGTCTCAGGCTTAGGTACAGACTTGGGCTTCTTCACTTGAGTAGCAACTTGCTTGCCATTCTTCTTGAAGTACCCCTTCTATCCCTTTGCCCTTTTCTTGAAACTAGTGGTTTTGTTAACCATCAACACTTGATGCTCTTTCTTGATTTCTACCTTCGTCGATTTCAGCATCGCGAAGAGCTCGGGAATTACTTTCGTCATCCCTTACATACTATAGTTCATCACGAAGTTCTACTAACTTGGTGATGGTGACTAGAGAATTCTGTCAATCACTATTTTATCTGGAAGATTAACTCCCACTTGATTCAAGCGATTGTAGTACCCAGAAAATCTGAGCACATGCTCACTGCTTGAGCTGTTCTCCTCCATCTTTTAGCTATAGAACTTGTTGGAGACTTCATATCTCTCAACTCGGGTATTTGCTTGAAATATTAACTTCAACTCCTGTAACATCTCATATGGTCCATGACGTTCAAAACGTCTTTGAAGTCCCGATTCTAAGCCGTTAAGCATGGTGCACTAAACTATCAAGTAGTCATCATATTGAGCTAGCCAAACGTTCATAACGTCTGCATCTGCTCCTGCAATAGGTCTGTCACCTAGCGGTGCATCAAGGACATAATTCTTCTGTGCAGCAATGAGGATAATCCTCAGATCACGGATCCAATCTGCATCTTTGCTACTAACATCTTTCAACATAATTTTTCTCTAGGAACATATCAAAATAAACATAGGGAAGCAACAAGGCGAGCTATTGATTTACAACATAATTTGCAAAAATACTATCAGGACTAAGTTCATGATAAATTTAAGTTCAATTAATCATATTACTTAAGAACTGCCACTTAGATAGACATCCCTCTAATCCTCTAAGTGATCACGTGATCCATATCAACTAAACCATGTCCGATCATCACGTGAGATGGAGTAGTTTCAACGGTGAACATCATTATGTTGATCATATCTACTATATGATTCACGCTCGACCTTTCGGTCTCCGTGTTCCGAGGCCATATCTGTTATATTCTAGGCTCATCAAGCTTAACCTGAGTATTCCACATGTGCAACTGTTTTGCACCCGTTGTATTTGAACGTGGTGTCTCAGCACGAAGAACTTTCGCAACGGTGCATACTCAGGGAGAACACTTATACTTTGATAATTTAGTGAGGGATCATCTTATAATGCTACCGTCAATCAAAGCAAGATAAGATGCATAAAAGATAAACATCACATGCAATTAATATAAGTGATATGATATGGCCATCATCATCTTGTGCTTGTGATCTCCATCTCCAAAGCACCGTCATGATCACCATCGTCACCGGCGCGACACCTTGATCTCCATTGTAGCATCGTTGTCGTCTCGCCAATCTTATGCTTCTACGACTATCGCTACCGCTTAGTGATAAAGTAAAGCATTACAGGGTAATTGCATTGCATACAATAAAGCGACAACCATATGGCTACTGCCAGTTGCCGATAACTCGGTTACAAAACATGATCATCTCATACAATAAATTTAGCATCATGCTTTGACCATATCACATCACAACATGCCCTGCAAAAATAAGTTAGACGTCCTCTACTTTGTTGTTGCAAGTTTTACGTGGCTGCTACGGGCTTAGCAAGAACCGTTCTTACCTACGCATCAAAACCACAACGATAGTTTGTCAAGTTGGTGCTGTTTTAACCTTCGCAAGGACCGGGCGTAGCCACACTCGGTTCAACTAAAGTTGGAGAAACTGACACCCGCCAGCCACCTATGTGCAAAGCACGTCGGTAGAACCAGTCTCGCGTAAGCGTACGCGTAATGTCGGTCCGGGCTGCTTCATTCAACAATACCGCCGAACCAAAGTATGACATGCTGGTAAGCAGTATGACTTATATCGCCCACAACTCACTTGTGTTCTACTCGTGCATATGACATCTACGCATAAAACCTGGCTCGGATGCCACTGTTGGGGAACGTAGAAATTTCAAAAAAATCCTACGCACACACAGGATCATTGTGATGCATAGCAACGAGAGGGAAGAGTGTTGTCTACGTACCCTCGTAGACCGAAAGCGGAAGCGTTAGCACAACGCGGTTGATGTAGTCGTACGTCTTCATGATCCGACCGATCAAGTACTGAACGCACGACACCTCCGAGTTCTGCACACGTTCAACTCGATGACGTCCCTCGAACTCCGATCCAGCCGAGTGTTGAGGGAGAGTTTCGTCAGCACGACGGCGTGGTGACGATGATGATGTTCTACCGATGCAGGGCTTCGCCTAAGCACTGCTACGATATTATCGAGGTGGACTATGGTGGAGGGGGCACCGCACACGGCTAAGAGATCCAAAGGATCAATTGTTGTTTCCATGGGGTGCCCCTGCCCCCGTATATAAAGGAGCAAGGGGGGAGGCGGCCGGGCAAGGAGGAGGGCGCGCCAAGGGGGGAGTCCTACTCCCACCGGGAGTAGGACTCCTCCTTTCCTTGTTGGAGTAGGAGAGAAGGAAAGAGGGGGAGAGGGAGAAGGAAAAAGGGGCTGCACCCCTTGTCCAACTCGGACCAGAGGGGGGGGGTGCGCGCCTCCTTCCTTTTGGCCTCTCTCCTCTATTCCCGTATGGCCCAATAAGGCCCAATACTTCTCCCCGGCGAATTCCCGTAACTCTCCGGTACTCCGATAAGTACTCGAATCACTCGGAACCTTTCCGAAGTCCGAATATAGTCGTCCAATATATCGATCTTTACGTCTCGGCCATTTCGAGACTCCTCGTCATGTCCCCGATCTCATACGGGACTCCGAACTACCTTCGGTACATCAAAACACATAAACTCATAATATAACCGTCATCGAACTTTAAGCGTGCGGACCCTACGGGTTCGAGAACTATGTAGACATGACCGAGACACGTCTTCGGTCAATAACCAATAGCGGAACCTGGATGCTCATATTGGCTCCCACATATTCTACGAAGATCTTTATCGGTCAGACCGCATAACAACATGCGTTGTTCCCTTTGTCATCGGTATGTTACTTGCCCGAGATTCGATCGTCGGTATCTCAATACCTAGTTCAATCTCGTTACCAGCAAGTCTCTTTACTCGTTCTGTAATACATCATCCCACAACTAACTCATTAGTTACAATGCTTGCAAGGCTTATAGTGATGTGCATTACTGAGTGGGCCCAGAGATACCTCTCCGACAATCGGAGTGACAAATCCTAATCTCGAAATACGCCAACCAACAAGTACCTTTGGAAGCACCTGTAGAGCACCTTTATAATCACCCAGTTACGTTGTGACGTTTGGTAGCACACAAAGTGTTCCTCTGGTAAACGGGAGTTGCATAATCTCATAGTCATAGGAACATGTATAAGTCATGAAGAAAGCAATAGCAGAATACTAAACGATCGTGTGCTAAGCTAACGGAACGGGTCAAGTCAATCACGTCATTCTCCTAATGATATGATCCCTTTAATCAAATGACAACTCATGTCTATGCCTAGGAAACATAACCATCTTTGATCAACGAGCTAGTCAAGTAGAGGCATATTAGTGACACTCTGTTTGTCTATGTATTCACACATGTATCATGTTTCCGGTTAATACAATTCTAGCATGAATAATAAACATTTATCATGATATAAGGAAATAAATAATAACTTTATTACTGCCTCTAGGGCATATTTCCTTCATTCACATCTTGTTGAGCTGCTTTGACCATGACTTGGGGTAAAGCTTCTCTAAGATGGAATGACATACCTTGGGTGGTGGTGTTGATCTTGGTCATGTAGTTTAACTTGTGTAGGATGCTCAAGGTTGATGTGGCTCATCAATGAGTTGGGAGCACCCCTTGTAGTTTGAGTTCATCTACCTACATGGGTTAGTGTTGGGGATATGACTATTGGATATGACCCGCCCAGGAGGGGCTGGGTCATCCTTATGGCTGTTCATCTCAATGAAGCCCAAGAGTATGTTAAGGCGGCGGTTTGTAGACAGGCCTGTTAGAAGGCCCAAGCCCAAAGGCGGTTTAGGGCCCGTAAGTATAAACCGCCATGAACATGTAAACTTGTATCGTAAGGCATTTAAAATAAGTCACCGAGCCGGACATGTCATATGAGCCGGCCGGGACTCTGTAGGCTGCAGGGCATCAACCCGTGTATATAAGGGGACGACCCGGCAGCGGCTTAGGGCAAGAAACAACAGATCGAGAGCCAGGCTAAGCGTATTCGCTCCCTGGTCATCGAAACCCTAGCAATACCACCTCAAACTAGATTAGGCCTTTACCTTCACCGCAAGGAGCCGAACCAGTATAAACTCCTCGTGTCCTTTGTCCCGTTTAACCCCTTTAAGCTAACCTCGTCGCAATGTCTCCACAACTAAGTCCTTCCATGAGGACATCTGGCGTGACACTTCCACGACAGTTGGTGCCCACCGTGGGGCCAGCACATGGTGGTTTCGAGTTCTTAAAGGGAAACTTTGAAGGGATCAAGGGATACACCGTGGGCCGGATGACCAAGAGTCGTCGCGGCAAGCTCTACATCGACGATGCAGGCTGGGGCCCCGAGGCTGGATCAATTGAGTACGGGTACCAGGTCCCCTTCGGCGGAATTCACGTCTTCATCGGCAAGATCGGCGAACCGGGCCCTGAGCCGGACATCTGCACCAACATCGTCGAGACGGCTCAGCGTGCAAGATCCACCCGAGTTCAGCCCGCCATGAATCATGCCTTCGTGGGATTCATCCATGGAGCGGAATCTGAGGATAGATCGGCATCTGGTGGGGAGACGGTTGTTTACTCTGATGGTGAGTCGTCCACCGGTGAGACCAGGTCATTGTATCAACTGCAAGACGGCCGGCTTGGGGCCTGTTCCGATGGCGACAGTATTCCGGACCCCTGCGAGCCGCCGAACTGGGTTGCAATCTTCATGGCCGGTACGCAGCCAATACAGCGTTCTTCAACTACAACAACATTGATTTCTGGGTTAGCAGCGGCAAACGGTGGCCGGGGCAGGAGGCCCTGCCCGCCGGCTCAAGTCTTGTCCGATTTACTAGATGCCTTGGCGACACTGTTGACGATGGAGGTTAACCCGGATAACTAAGATCAGCATAATGCAGAAGTCGCAAAATTGCGAGATCAGATAGCTCAAGCTAAGGAAGACCTGGTGGCGGAAGACGCCAGGATGGCCATAGAGCGGGTTACATTGGAGGCTCAGGCGCAGCGGATTCAGTCAGAGTCTTACCGGCTTATGCTAGATCGGAACGCTTCAAACGAAGTCATGAGGAGGAGGCATCAGACTCGTCTGCCCCTGGTTTACGAGGCAAGAAATCTCTTTAACACACCAGGAGTAGGAACCGGTAACCCGCCAGTGGTAAACCGGGTTGAAGCGCCTGGGACGGGTACGCCGGTTCAGCCGCGCACGACGGACCCGCCTCGTCAGAATAATACCCTGCCGCAACACATGCCGACACCACCGGGTCATTACTCTAACCCTTTGGATAACATGATCGCTGCGGGATCACGATTGGCGGCTCTCCCGGTTGAAGGCGAGTCCCCAACGGCGGTTGAAACACGGAGGGCTAGGGAGCTCCTTCAGACAGCATTGGTTCAGCAGCAGGCTTATTCTTACAGTCGTGACAGGATTCATTCCACCCCTCGCCCGAGCCAGACTTACAGCAGGCATATCGATGAGCCGGTTGTGTCAAGCAGCAAGCGACACCACAATATGCCCCGTGGACATAACCCGGCGGGTGATGGAGCCGATGCACAGAATGTAGTGGATCAAGGTAGGGCACGCCGGGAGGCCGAGCTGGCGGCTCAGTATGCGGCCCATCAACCTTCTTCGGTCCGTCCGACAACTTCGGTGGAGCCGGGTGTAACCTTTAGAAATTTGGATGTGCCGTGTTTAGTGCCGGCTCTGCGCAATGAGCGTCTGCCCCAGGATTTCAAGGGTCCTCGCAAGGTGCCCAACTATACAGCCAACTTACCTCCTGAAGCATGGGTCGAGAGTTATGAGATGGCCATGGAATTACTAGATGTCAGCGATGCTGCGTGTGCTAAATATTCCCCCCTGATGTTGGATGGAACGGCCCGTACTTGGTTGAAGGGGCTCCCTGCCAACTCCATTGGGTCATGGGCCGAGTTAAAAGCCCGATTTATACAGAATTTTAAAGATACGTGCAAGCAGCCCATGTCAATTGTGGATTAGCCTCCTGGGTCCAAGAAGAAGGTGAGTCGACAACTCATTGGGTGCGCCGGGTCTCGACAATCCTGCATTCGTCGGATCGCATCAAGGCCGATTCATCAGTCTTAATGTTGGAAAGCAATTGTCGTTTCACGCCCCTGAAGCAGAAATTAGGACGGCTCAAACGCCACTGCAACGACATGGGGACACTCATGGCAGCTCTGGTTAAGTACGCTGACTCTGATGGCACCAAGGACCCCGAGTCTGATGATGAGAAGCCGGCAAAGGGAAAGAAGAGCAGCTGCACCAGAGGGCAGCAGCATAACCCGGCGAATCAGGGAGGCAACGGTAAGCGCAAAGCTGATAATAGTTTGGACTTTGTGGCTAACACCAACGCATAGAATAATGGCCAGCGTCATAAAGGTAAACCGCCCCCACGGACTGGAGGATCAGGCTTTAATCTTGAGCAGATGCTAAATCAGCCCTGCCCAAGGCATGGGACGCGAGAAAGACCGTCTGGCCACCTCTGAAAGGATTGCTTCATTATGAAGGAGTACAAAAATTCCAATCTTTTTTAAGACAATCATGGGCCGGGTGGTGGCTCAGGATCCAGCTCTCATGGACCGGGTTACGGCGGTGGCGGCTCTAACTCTGGATTCCAAGGAAATCAAGGCAATCACGGCAACCAGGGTGGTTACAATCAACAGAATAATCAGGGGAGTCAACAGCAGCAACAATCTGGTTATCAGAGCAACCCGAAGCAGTTGAATAGTGGACAGTATCATGTCTTCAGCACTAGCTTATGTAAGCGCGACCAGAAGCTTCATAAGAGGGCAGTCAATGCTGTTGAGCCGGCGGTTCCCCGTTACTTGAGCTGGTCTGAGCAGCCCATTGTGTGGAGCCAGGAAGATCACCCGCCTCGAGTGATAATCCGGGTCACTTGGCTTTGGTGGTCGCACCTCAGGTCGGAGGATATAAGTTCACCAAGGTACTCATGGACGGAGGGAGCAGCATCAATATCCTTTATTATGAAACTTTCCGCCGCATGGGGTTGACTGATAAAAATCTTAAACCGTCAAACATTATTTTCCATGGCGTCGTGCCTGGTAAGTCGGCCTACCCAGTTGGTAAGATAGCTCTGGAAGTTGCTTTTGGAGATGATCATGACTCTAGATCGGAGACATTGACCTTTGAAGTGGTCAAGATCCACAGCCCATATCACGCTCTGTTTGGATGGCCGGCTTACGCCAAGTTCATGGCGCGGCCTTCTTATGTGTATCTGCAGCTCAAGATGTTGGGTTACAAGGGAACCATCACGGTGCATGGAAGTCGGAAGATAGTCTTGGAGTGTGAGGAAGGTGACGCCGCCTATGCTGAGTCTGTTTGTGCAACTGAGGAGTTGAAGTTTTATAAGGATAATGTTGACCCGACGGACATGACGTCGTTGAAGAAGCCCACCACAGAGCATGATCCTTCACTCAAATTTAAGTCGGCAGATGACACTAAAATGGTTGATTTCGTTCCTGGCGACTCATCAAAGCAGTTCATTATCAGTGCCAATCTGGATCCGAAATAGGAAAGCGCGCTCATCGAGTTCATCCGTGAGAACCGAGACATCTTTGCATGGAAGCCTTCAGACATGCCAGGTGTATCGAGGGAACTCGCTGAGCACACTCTTAATATTGATCCGAAATTTAAGCCGGTCAAGCAGTTTCTTCGCCGATTTAATGAAGAGAGGCGGAAGGCCATTGGGGAGGAAGTGGCCCAGCTCTTGGCAGCCGGGTTTATCGTCGAAGTTTTCCATCCTGAGTGGTTGGCTAACCCGGTGCTGGTACTCGTCAAGAAGAATGGGACTTGGCGGATGTGTGTGGATTACACGGACGTGAACAAGGCTTGCCCGGCTGATCCGTTTGCTCTCCTCGTATTGATCAAATTATTGATGCTACGGCGGGTTGTGAGCGCTTGAGTTTTTTGGATGCTTATTCTGGTTATCATCAGATCAAGATGGCAGTTAAGGACCAGGAGAAAACAACTTTCATTACTCCGTTTGGAGCCTTCTGCTATGTGTCTATGCCTTTTGGGCTCAAGAGTGCCCAGGCAACTTATCAGTGATGTGTGCAAAATTGCCTTCACAAACAAATTGGGCGCAATGTTCATGCTTATGTAGATGACATTGTGGTGAAGTCAAGAAAGAAGGAGACCCTGATTGATGATTTGAAGGAGACGTTTGACAATCTCCAGGTCTACACGATGATGCTTAATCCGGCTAAATGTGTCTTTGGTGTGCCAGCAGGCAAGCTCTTGGGTTTCTTGGTTTCTAATAGAGGCATTGAAGCTAACCCGGAGAAAATCAAAGCCATTACTTCATTGGCCAAGCCGGCGTGCGTTAATGATGTTCAGCGTCTGGCGGGTCGTATTGCGGCTCTGAGCCGGTTCATAAGCCGGCTGGGTGAGAAGGCTATCCTCCTTTATCAGATGATGCAGAAGATGGATCATTTTGTTTGGAGCGATGCTGCTAACCAAGCATTTGAGGATCTGAAGAAACAATTGGCTGAGCCGCCCGTGCTTGCTGTCCCTGTTGATAAAGAGCCTCTGTTGTTATATGTGGCTGCTAATAGCCGGGCCGTCAGTGTAGCCATCGTGGTGGAAAGAAAGGAGGCCGCCAAGGAATATCCGGTTCAACGACCGGTTTATTATATCAGTGAAGTGCTTATTGAGTCCAAACAGAGATACCCACATTGGCAGAAGCTGGTATATGGGTTTTTTATGGCAAGCTGGAAGCTTAAGCAATATTTTCAGGGTCATCCCATCACTGTGGTTAGCTCTGATCCTTTGGAAGATATCATCCAAAACAGGGAAGCAACTGTCCGAGTTGCTAAGTGGGCCATTGAGCTTGGACCTCACGGATTAAAGTATGTGCCTCGTACGGCTATCAAGTCCCAAGTGCTTGTGGATTTCATCAACTATTGGATAGAGTTGCAGGCACCGGAGGAAAAGCCGGATAACACATATTGGACTATTCACTTTGATGGATCTAGACAGCTGGAGGGCTCGGGGCTGGAGTTATCTTGACTTCCCCACGAGGTGATAAATTTTCTTATGTCCTCCGGTTAATGTGCCCTTGCACTAACAATGCAGCTGAGTATGAGGCCCTGCTCCATGGTCTTCGGATGGCTAAGGAGATGAATTCAAGCCGGGTGCAATGCTTTGGCGATTCAGATTTGGTGGCCCAACAGGTTTCTGGTACTTGGGATTCCAAGGATCCGCTTATGGCGGCTTATCGTCGAGAGGTCGATGCCATTGCAGGTCACTTCAAGGGTTACCAAGTTGAACATATTGATCGAAGGAAGAATGAGGCGACTGACAACTTAAGCCGGCTAGGCTCTTAGCGTAAGCCGGTACCGCCTAACGTTCCTGGATGTTCTACTCAACCCTTCGGTCAAGTTGCCTATGGAAGAGGACCTTGCTGTTCCTGACCCGGAGGCACAATTGGTGGCGGCTCTTCATGCTATTCCTGATTGGACAGTACCATATTTGGCTTACATGACCCGGGGTGAGTTACCGGAGGATGAGACCTTGGCAAGGCAGATAACCCGACGGTCAAAGTCCATGACAATTGTCAATGGGGAGCTGCACCATTGCAGTGTTACAGGGGCATTTCAGCATTGCGTTTCTCCTTAAGAAGGCTGTGAGATTCTGCGTGAGATCCACGAAGGAGATTGTGGTCATCATGCCGGCTCTAAATCTCTTGTAGCCAAGGCTTTTCGTCACGGTTTCTATTGGCTGACGGCTCATGCTGATGCTGACGACTTGGTCAGAAAATGTGACGGTTGTCAAAAGTTTTCACGCCGAGCTCATGTTCCGGCTCAGGAGCTGAGGATGATTCCAATCACTTGGCCGTTTGCGACTTGGGGGCTTGATATGGTTGGACCTTTTAAGAGGTCCAAGGATAAGAAGACCCACCTTTTGGTGGCGGTTGATAAGTTCACTAAGTGGGTAGAGGCAGAGCCGGTCAGTAAGTGTGATGCAGCAACGGCGGTTCAATTCATGAAGAAGGTGATCTTTCGTTTTGGCTTTCCGCACAACATTATAACAGATAATGGCACTAATCTCTCCAAGGGTGCTATGAAAGAATTTTGTCAACGTGAGCATATTCGGCTTAATGTATCATCAGTGGCTCACCCCCAATCCAATGGTCAAGCTGAGAGAGCCAATCAAGAGATCCTAAGAGGCATCAAGCCCCGGCTTATGGTTCCCTTACAGAGGACGCCGGGTTGTTGGGTGGAGGAGTTACCTTCCGTGTTATGGAGCATTAATACCACCCCCAACAAATCTACGGGTTACACGCCCTTCTTCATGGTTTACGGAGCAGAGGCGGTTCTCCCTAGTGGCATCCGTCATGACTCACCGCGTGTGGCGGCTTATGTTGAAGCTGACAATGAAAAGGCACGTCAGGAAGCACTTGACCTGTTAGATGAGGAGCGTGATATCGCGGCGGCTCGTTCGGCGATCTACCAGCAAGATCTGTGCCGTTATCACAGCCGCCGGGTTAAAACCAGAACTTTTCAAGAAGGCGATCTGGTGCTCCGGCTTATCCAGGATCAAACTGATATGCACAAGTTATCCCCACCTTGGGAGGGACCTTTTGTGGTCAGTAAGAATCTCAACAATGGGTCCTACTACCTTATCGACGTTCGAGAGCACAAAGACTCACGTAAGTCGGAGGAGGAGACCCACCGGCCGTGGAATATTGCTCATCTTCGGCCTTACTACACCTGAGCCACTGGCTCTTCTAATGTACATATTTTGACAATGTATATATTATGATCAATATAATAAAGCTGGCATCCCTGTTAAAGCAGGGCCTCTGTCATTTTTTCTCTTTAAATAACGAGTTTTTGGTCACTTGGGGGCTTCTGCTTTATAAAGCAAGGTTATGATTACCCTTTGATCTGGCTTATAGGCCATATATGAAAAAAAAACTTGGGGGCTTGCTACCCAGGTTAAAGGGACCAAAGAGATTCTATTGCAAAAGCACAACTCAAACATAGGTGCCCATTGAGCACAACTAAAAAATATTGCTTGGGGGATCTTGGTTCTAAAGAACAAGAGTTTTTATAACCCTTGTAATAGGCTTAAAAGCCAGGCTTGGAAGCCAGGTGTATTCACCTAAAACCCCGGGTTATCCTGCCTTTTTAAGTCTGCCACTCCGCCCAGGTAATCCTGGAACAACCCGCCATACTTTTGACAAGTCAATCTTATACATACCCTGAACTTGTCAAAGTTAAAACGATGATTGGTTGTGTGAGGTCCGACTTATAAGGTTTGTATGAAGGTTTAACTCAGTGGCTGTGCGGCCCGTGAAAGCACTTGAGTTTTAGGCCTAGCCGCCTATGAAAGCCTTGATTTTTTGTTGTTTGATTTGAACATTTTTTGAGGTTTTTTCTCATATGACATAGTAACATATGGTTAAAAGCCGTTGAGGGCTGTGATGCTTTATGGTTTATACATGAAATTACCCGGTGTTTATTAACCCGGCCTGGCTTTTGACTATAAGTCGCCAGTATGAGATAAGATAATATCTGGTGTTTATTAACCTGGCCTGGATTTGTTCATAAGCCGGCAATGTATGGTAATTACCAGTGCTTAAATTTTGGGTTAACACCCTTACTACACCGGCTTGGTAAGGCAATAGTGTGATCAAATATCACAGGTATGATATTTTTTGTTATAATTATATATGGTTAGAATTAAGCCAGCCCTGGTTATGCACTATTTTAGTTTCCAGTGATTATCTATTGGGCATTATGACCCGTCCTGTGGTAAACCGTGGGACACTTGTGATCTATTTGCATACAAGAACAGACTCAAAAAACTGATATTATAAGCACAAGTGGCAGATCAACAGTATCATGCAAAGAAAAACATGCACGATGGCACGACAGATTGAAGTTTTACTACCCTATTACATGCCTCCGTGGGCCGGGTGAGATCAAGTGTTTTTCAAAACATTAAGTATTTTGAACCGCCCGATGGTTCAATCTTCTTGGCCTTGCTGGCCGGAGGCTTCTACGTCATCCCTTGCCGGTTCTTCGTCCTCTTCTGCCGGCTGAAAATTTGGTGATGACCAATCGATGCCAGATAGATCTTGAAATTCAGCTTCGTCATCTATAAGATCAGACGGTTCAACTTCAGGGGCAAAAGTATGCTTACGGATTGGAGGGATCAGATCCATCACTCAATAAGCCGGTGTAGACATCTTCTGATTTTGCTTGTCGTAAGCCGGATGGTACTTTGAAACGTCTGAATCATTGGCAATCTGGGTGGCCATTGGACGAATTTCCTTCACACAGGCGCCAAAGTCATTTTGGTCAAAAGGAGTACCATCCTCTTTCAAGCTTGGGTATCCTGTGGCTACACTAGCCGGCTCTAGTTCCGGTACCCATGCTTTTGCCCAACTCAAAGCTGTCACAGCGCCGGCTCTTGCAGATGATCGCTTCATCTCATCGATCCTGACAGGCAGCACTGAGAGCTTTTTCAAGACATCTATCAAAAGTTTCAGAGCTTGATTAGTTGGAGAAATTTTGGCCAGGGCACGCTGAGTTCCAGTATACAGCTGTTCAACAAGTGTATAGACAGCTTTCAGCTTCACAAGCATGTCTTGATTGAGGTTGCTACTCCTGGGACCTGGATATATCACATATTGGTTAATGGCGGGTTATCTGATCACAACAAAAAATTTACTTTGGACTAGCAAGGCGGCTCACCAAAGATAGCTGAAACCATCTGAGATACATGGTGTTTTAAGCCGGTGAGCTCAGTGGTCACCTCTTCAAGTGTTGCCTCAGCTTTTTCCGCCCGCTGTGTTAAAGCACTCTTCTCTTCAGCCCAAGTCTTTTTCTCTGCCTCAAAACTGGTCTTCAGCTTTTCCGATTCAGCCACGCTAAACTGGAACTTTGACTCGGCTTTCCGGGTTTCAGTTTCCTGAGTCGCCAGCCGGGTCTTGGCGTCGTTCAATTGAGACTCCAGTTCAGCAGTAGCAGCCTGTATGAAGTACAGAGTTATCAACATTTATATCAAGGTCACAGGGATATATGTCTCAAGTCTTTTGCAAGCAACAACACTTGACACTTGGGGGCTAATGTATGTCAAAGAAATTTTTCAATGAAATGGCTGTTATAACTAAAGTCCCAAGTACTTTGCGAGCAAGACTACTTGGCACTTGGGGGCTAATGCATATCGCTTGTTTTTTCTTCTTCATGAGCCGGAAGTGCTGTAAACAGTCCCAACCGACTCATGGGGGCTATGCAGTTAAGCTCTTTTTCTTATACAAAGACAAATAGGACCAGCTCATTCATGCTGATTAAACCGGCCCTTGGGGACTACGAATGCAAATTCAACTGGTGTAAACATCCGGTTTACATTTAAACCGGACAAGGAGGGATTCTAGGACAGAAGTTTATGGATTCTTCTAAAGTCTACATACTATTCAATCTTGTCATAAGCCAGTAGACTTGGGGGCTGGCAGGATATGTATATAAATTACTTAAAGCTGGAAGTCATACCTCATATTTTTGGTGCATCTGTTTCACCATATCAACTTCAAGGTCGCGACTGGAGTGGACCTGGCAGAGGTAACCAGAGAGGATCTCATTGTTGCTCAGTTGCGCATAATGGGAGATGTCAAACTTCATTTTCCGCCTCTCAATAACCTCTTGCTTGGCAGTATGTTTAGCTAAGGCTACTGGATTTCCCGGTTCAACAAAGCCGGTGCCAGTAATCAACACGTCATCATTATGAGTCTCTGACGGCTTAGGTGAACTCGAGGGGGCAGGAGTTGAAGGATTAATAGTAGTATCATCAACACTGAGATCCAGAGTCTCAGGCGGAGTGACGGTAACAGGTTCTTCCGGCTGTTTGTCAGAAGCTTTAGGAACAGAGACTTGTGGCTCCGGCTCAGCAGTTTTTGGTGCCTCAGTTGGTTTGTTCACCTTCGCCTTCTTGTTGGGTTTTGCTTGTCCACTAAGCGGATTATGACAAGTTAGTGTAAATATAATGGTATAAAGAATTACAGAGTAAAATCAATTGCTATTATCCAGGGGCAGTTTTGAAAGCCGGCAACTCAGTTTGCAATGAGTCGCCAGAGGAAGAACGGGCAAGTTCCTGATTAAAGGTTATCAACAGAGTTAGAAGGTATGCAGATAAGATCCGCCAAACAGACAAAAAGAGTAATTAAAAAGGAACCTCGTTTCGACGTTTTCGAGGGGCAGGAGTGTTCGATAAGCCAGAGGATAACTCGTCACCTCCACTGGTCCGGGTCTGGCGGTGATTCTTGTGTTGCTGTTGCTTCAAAAGAAAGTGAGGATCTAAATAAGCCAAGGGGTGTGGAAACCTTACTTTCCGGGTTACTTGTCGAAGTTTCTGTCTTGGCAAAGGGTCTGAGCCGGAGGAAATAACAGTTACCTCTTCTTCAGCTGCTTGGCTGGCTCCCGTGTCAGACTGATAATAGTCAGTGTCAATAAGATGATTGAAAAATGAGCCAAGAGAGTCAAGAGCTACCTCCGACTCAGAGGTGTCATCCAGTTTGAGCAGGTCAGAGGTGCTCGGTTTCTTCTTCTTCTTGGTGGTCTTCTTGGCGGTTTTCCTAGCGGCTTTTTTGGCAGCCCTGGCCTTCTTAGCAGCCTCGTGATCATACTCCACTTTCCAAAAGTCAGACTTAGCCTGCAAAGGTTATTAAGGGTCGAGTTAATAAAGTATTCAAATGATGAGGTGAAGATAAGTAAGTTCAGAGGCTTACATATGGTGGCGGGTTAAGCTTGCAGAAAGGGGCCAGACCCACTTTAACACAATCTTCCGGGTCTTCATTCAGAAGAGACTTAACCATTTCATTTATTGCTTCATCAGTTAATGGTGCGGAGCTGTGGCGCAATGAATCCTTTTCACCACCAGTGTAAGTACACATTAAGCCGGTGCGGCGGCTTAACGGAATGATCCGCCAAGAAACCCAACACCTGACTAAACCAACGCCAGTTAGCCCATTTCCTAACAGAGCTTTGACCTTCACAATAGTAGGTGTAATCTTCTTCCGTTCAGCAGCGGTAAGTTTTTCAGGAAGATTATGTTTTGGGTCCAGGCGCTCAATACGATAACCCGGCAGTGGATTCTCGTCAGCCGGAGAAGTATCTTTGCAATAAAACCACGTCTGGTTCCAATCTTTTGGGTGGCTCGGCAAGCAGGCATAAGGAAAGATGTCATCTCTTCTACGTTGAATTGATATTCCACCGAGCTCCAAGCTAGGACCATTTGTGAACTCAGTCTGGCGGTTTAAGTAAAAATACTCTCTAAAGAGTTCAACACTGGGCTCCTCTTGAAGGTATACTTCACAGAAGACTTGAAAGTTGCAAATATTTGACACGGAATTGGGTCCAATGTCTTGATGACGGAGTTGAAAAAAGTGCAGAACGTCTCGGAAGAATTTAGAGTCGGGCGGTGAGAAGCCCCGGTTCATGTGGTCAGTAAAAACGATGAATTCGCGTCTTTCGGCTGAGGTCTTTCTTCGCCCAAGTCAGGAGCACGGTAATGCATCACACTCTTGGCGGGCAGATGCCCGGTTTTGAAGAAGTCTTTAAAAGTGCCCTCAGTGACGATGGAGGGGACCCAGTTGCATGTGTAGACTGTTTTTGGCAGCATTATGAACGAAATAAAGCCTAAAGGAAAGAAAACATTTTGCCGGTTCAAGTCAATTGGTAAAATCACAGGTTAAGCAGTATACATTCAGAATGGCAGCTTAAGTGAGGACTAATGGTATATGAATAATTGTAAGCCGGACGTGTAAGCGGCCATGAATGGTACAGGTATTCAAAATCTGACAAAGAGTAAAATTCTACTAAGTGTCGGACAAACAGGTTTCACAGATTAAGGTTATAGATTTGGATCTGCAACTGTTCAGAAAAAGGGAATAAATTCGAAACCTACAGAGGCGGCAGTACAAATGCGGAGGTGCCCCAGAGGAGATCTGTCGCGATGAGGACATATTCTAGTATCAAAAACAGGTGCTAAAACTACTACCGCACAAGATTTATGTGGTTTTTGGATCTAATCCATGGACCTAAACAAGAATAAAGAAGGGCGGCGACGAACACCGACGAACGCCAATGAGCACCGAAACCCTAAATGACAGATCTATGGCGAAGAAAAGGAGAACTTACTGATGCTGATGGGACAGCAGAGAGGCGCCACGATTTTCTAGTCCGTTCAGGGTGATGCAGCGGCAGGAGTTGAGGTCGGAGACGAAGGTTGACGGCGGCGGAGCTCGTACGGGTTGGTGCGCCAGAGGAAGAAGAAGAAGGTGAGAAGGAAAAGGGGGAGATTGAGAGGAGAGTCCAAGGTCTTATTTATAAGGCTGGAAGGACAAACGACAGGTGCGAGAATCGAGGAGGCAGAAAATGGATAAGCGACTGCGCGGGCGCCTCGATTTTCGGAAGGATAGTAAAGAAAGAGATTTATTAAAGATTTGGGTTCTGTGAAGCATTAATGGCAGGTGACGTCACGGCGGGTCATCGCAATTTCCGGAAGATGATGTCATGGCGGGTTACAATACTTCGCAGTAAGATGAGGAAGGATTTTTTATTAAAAGATTGACATGAACAAGTTCAAGTCAACCTGGGGCCTAATGTTGGGGATATGACTATTGGATATGACCCGCCCAGGAGGGGCCGGGTCATCCTTATGGCGGTTCATCTCAATGAAGCCCAAGAGTATGTTAAGGCGGCGGTTTGTAGACAGGCATGTTAGAAGGCCCAAGCCCAAAGGCGGTTTAGGGCCCGTAAGTATAAACCGCCATGAACATGTAAACTTGTATCGTAAGGCATGTAAAATAAGTCACCGAGCCGGACACGTCATATGAGTCGGCCGGGACTCTGTAGGCTGCAGGGCATCAACCCGTGTATATAAGGGGATGACCCGACAACGGCTTAGGGCAAGAAACAACAGATCGAGAGCCAGGCTAAGCATATTCGCTCCCTGGTCATCGAAACCCTAGCAATACCACCTCAAACTGGATTAGACCTTTACCTTCACCGCAAGGGGCCGAACCAGTGTAAACTCCTCGTGTCCTTTGTCCCATTTAACCCCTTTAAGCTAACCTTGTCGCAATGGCTCCACAACTAAGTCCTTCCATGAGTATATCTGCCGTGACACTTCCACGATAGGTTAGTCTTGCAAGGAAGAGCACTTGTGTATCTAAAATGACAAGCATGAAGTTTGATACCAAATGAAATTTGATATATAGAGATTGTCAAAGGATATGTTGAAACGATTTATGCTTCCTTGTCTTCAACCACTGAATTGTAGAGACTTGGTGATGTAGAGATTGCTAAAGATGTGAGTGACTTGCAATCTCATAGATTTGGATTTATCCAAGTACATACAAGGGTTAGATGACATGCAAGGGTACAAATATTGATCCAAGACATATGATCATCATCATAAGAGAAATATCAAGGATTAGTCAAAGGCTCATGCCTTGCATGTATCCAAATGGAGTGTCTACTCCAAGTTTGAGGCATCAATGATGTTCAATTCACCACTCAAACGGCAAAATACTTTCTCATCAAGCGGTTTGGTGAATATATCCGCCAATTGCTTATCGGTACGAACATGCTTAAGATCAATATCTCCTTTAGCAACATGATCTCGAATGAAATGATGATGAACTTCAATATGCTTAGTTCGAGAATGTTGCACGGGATTGTGAGCAATCTTAATAGCACTTTCATTATCACAAAGCAATGGAACATGTTTCACATATATCCCATAATCTTTAAGGGTTTGGGTCATCCAAAGTAATTGAGCACAACATGAACCGGCGGTAATGTATTCCGCTTCGGCGGTGGATAAGGATACCGAGTGTTGTTTCTTGGAGGACCAAGACGCAAGAGATCTACCAAGAAATTGACAAGTACCCGAAGTGGATTTTCTATCAACCTTGTCACCAGCATAGTCCGAATCGGAGTAGCCAACAAGATCATAAGAGGACCTCTTAGGATACCAAATGCCAAAGTTTGGTGTGTGAATTAAGTATCTCACTATCCTTTTCACAGCCTTAAGATGACATTCTTTGGGGGCCGTGTGACGCCCCCGATTCAATTGTACACTAATCATGCACGCAAACGTGTATGATCAAGATCAGGGACTCACGGGAAGATATCACAACACAACTCTAAAAACACAAATAAGTCATAAAAGCATCATAATACAAGCTAGGGGCCTCGAGGGCTCGAATACAAGTGCTCGATCATAGACGAGTCAGCGGAACCAACAATATCTGAGTACAGACATAAGTAAACAAGTTGCCATAAGATGGCTAGCACAAACCGGGATACAGATCGAAAGAGGCGCATGCCTCCTGCGTGGGATCCTCCTAAACTACTCCTGGTCGTCGTCAGCGGCCTGCACGTAGTAGTAGGCACCTCCGGTGTAGTAGGAGTCGTTGCCGACGGTGGCGTCAAGCTCCTGGGCTCCAGCATCTGGTTGCGACAACCAGGAAGAAAGGAAAGGGGGGGAAAGAGGGAGAAAAGCAACCGTGAGTACTCATCCAAAGTACTCGCAAGCAAGGATCTACACTACATATGCATGGGTATCTGTGTAAAGGGGCAATATCGGTGGACTGAACTGCAGAATGCCAGAATAAGAGGGGGATAGCTAATCCTATTGAAGACTACGCTTCTGGCAGCCTCAATCTTGCAGAATGTAGAAGAGAGTAGATGGTAAGTTCACCAATTATCATCGCATAGCATAATCCTACCCGGTGATCCTCCCCTCGTCGCCCTATTAGAGAGCGATCACCGTGTTGTATCTGGCACTTGAAAGGGTGTGTTTTATTAAGTATTCGGTTCTAGTTGTCATAAGGTCAAGGTACAACTCCGGGTCGTCCTTTTACCGAGGGACACGACTATTCGAATAGATAAACTTCCCTGCAGGGGTGCACCACATTACCCAACACGCTCGATCCCCTTTGGCCGGACACACTTTCCTGGGTCATGCCCGGCCTCGGAAGATCAACACGTCGCAGCCCCACCTAGGCACAATAGAGAGGTTAGCACGCCGGTTTAAATCCTAAGGCGCAGGGGTCTGGGCCCATCGCCCATTGCACACCTGCACGTTGCGAGGGCGGCCGGAAGCAGACCTAGCCTCCCTAATACAAGAGCAGGCGTTCCAGTCCAATCCGGCGCACGCCGCTCAGTCGCTAACGTCAAGAAGGCTTCGGCTGATACCACGACGTCGAGTGCCCATAACTGTTCCCGCGTAGTTGGTTAGTGCGTGTAGGTCAGTGGCCAGACTCACATCAAATACCAAGATCTCGTTAAGCGTGTTATTTTGAAGTAACCGTGAACGCCGACTAGGGCCAGGCCCACCTCTCACCCAGGTGCTCTCAACCTGCCCTGTCGCTCCGCCACAAAGATCCACCCAAAGAGCCGTCGGGACAAAGGTCCTTTCGACCCCCAATCCGTGAATCACTCGCGGGTACTCTACGAGCCGACCCGACTTTAGTCACCACATGTATCATGTATAAAGTATATAGTATATACTCGTGATCACCTCCCGAGTGGTCACGGCCCGATAGTATAGCATAGCAGACGGACAAGAATGTAGGGCCACTGATGGAATACTAGCATCCTATACTAGGCATTTAGGATTGCAGGTAAAGGTAACAACAGTAGTAGCAAGGACATGCTATTCATCAGGATAGGATAAACGGAAAGCAGTAATATGCTACACTACTCTAATGCAAGCAGTAGAGAGAAGAATAGGCGATATCTGGTGATCAGGGGGGGGGGTTGCCTGGTTCTCTTGCAAGTAGGGGTCGTCAACAACGTAGTCGATCGGGGCACGAGCAGCGGCGTTAGTCTCGTAGTCTACCGAAGAGAAGAGGGGGAAGAAACAATGAATACAATGCAAACAGATGCATAACGATGCATGACATGTCAAGTAACGGTGCTAGGAGTTCCCTAACGCGGTTGGAGGTGATACCGGCGGAGGGGGAAAACAACCGGGAGAGAATCCCCGGTGTTGCACGTTTTCGGACAGATGAACCGGAGGGGGAAAGTTGCGTGTTTGCGATGCTAGGGATGTGTGGCGGACGAACGGGCTGCGTTTCCGGATTCGTCTCGTCATTCTGAGCAACTTTCATGTACAAAGTTTTTCCATGCGAGCTACGGTTATTTTCTATTAATTTTTAAAGTTTTAAATCATTTTCTAATTTTTTTCGACTGGGAACTGTGGGGCAAACCCCCACAGCATATCAAAAACTTTATTAAACAAAGTAACAAAGATACAAAAGCTGATTACAAGGAGTACTCTAGAAAAAGAAGCTAAACTCAAAGGAGAGGAGGGGGGCATAAAAGCCTTACTACACTAAGCCTTAAGGGGGAAGGAAAGAGATCCACTTGAGAAGGTCATCCTTGTAGGCAGATTTAATCCTATATTGCAACAAAGAGATATCATGCCTAAAAGCAGCACACCATTTATAAAATCTGGCCCTCTCATTTCTGAAAACCTTGGCATTTCGAATGATCCAAATGTTCCAACATGCAGTGAACACCACTTTAGAGAAAAAAGGCTTGTCAAAATCATTCCTAGCCTGATTAGCCACATCAGACCACCTCCCTCCCATGCACGAACGCGCACAGGGAAGGGGAAGGGGTGCGGTGGCCGGACTTGGCCCCGACGAGGCCATGGTGGAGGCCGGCACCGGGTAGGCGGAGCAGGGCAGAGGGCGGCCGGAGCCGGCCAGTAGCAGTTGCTGCTGCAACAGCAGCTACACCAGCAGGTGGTGGGTGATAGCGAGTGAGGTCAGGGGCGGGGTCGGACGCGACGAGCGGCCAGCGTGTGCAGAGCAGGCTCGGCGGCGAAGGCGGTGCAGCGGCAGGGCGTTGGCCGCGGGGTGGAGCGCGAGGCGGGCGGAAACAACGCGGGCAGGCGGTGGAGGCAGCAGGGGAGGCTGCGGCGGTGCGGGCCACGGCAGGTGCGAGCGCTCCGGGGAGGAGCAGTACAACGGGTGCGGCTGCAGGCGTGCGCGACGGCACGCCGGGCGGGGTGAGGCCGCGGTGAGCGCGGTCGGCGGGCGTACGGGGCGGTGGTCAGGGGCGTGTTCCGGTGCGGTGGTCGGATCGACGACAGAGTGCAGGGGGTAGGAGGCTGGTGGCCTCACCAGCGTTGAAGAGAAGCGGGGCGGCGAGGCGTGAGGAGGCCGGTCGTGGAGGAGGACAAAGATGGGTGGTCCGGTGATCCGGTGACGACGACGGCGCACAACGGCGGGGAGGCGACGGCGGGCAACGGCAAGCGGCGTCGGGGCGGCGCCGGGGCAGAGGCCTCGGGCGCAGGAGGGTTCGATCCCGATCCAGATTGGATCGGGAGAGGGGGAGAGGAGCGACCGAGGGAGAGAGGGGATCATGGGAGAGTGCGGGGTGTGGTGGTGGATCGGGCTAGGGTTAGTGGGGCGTGGGGGTTATGCAGGGGCACCGAGTGGGCCAGCCTGTGAGCTGGGCCGAAGCCCGGTGAGGGGGGGGGGTTGCCCCTTCCATTATTTTATCTTTTTGTTAGTTTTCTTTTCTATTTTTGTTCTTTTCCTTTTTCTTTATTTTCTTTTCTGTTTTCTCTCATTTCCTAAACATTTCAGTTTTGGAAAAATACATAGGTTGCACCTAATTTAGTAAACTTAATTATGTCACATTCGGAACATTTTAGTTTTGATATTTGAAAGCTTTTATTGTTTGTCAAAAATTCAAATTTGATTTTGAAACATTTTGATCTAACGCGAGGTTAGCAATAGTAATAGAGGTGACGTGGCATCATTAGCAGAGGTTACTGTAGCTTGATTATCCGGGCGTCACATTTCTCCTCCACTACAAGAAATCTCGTCCCGAGATTTAAGAGGTAGAGAAGGGGGGAAGGTCTAGTTACGAAATTCTAACGATCTTCTTGGCCTTGGTTGCTCTTGTCTAAGAGGTCGATCCATTACATTGGCGTCTTCATTTCTCTGCTTCAGGTCATCATGGTGAAGTCGTCCTTTTCTTCGGGAACTCCAATGTACTTACGAATAGGTAAGGGGCAGCTCGGCTACGACATAATGCTTATGAGGGAAACAATCTGGAGTTAACCCATGAATGAGCATAAGAGTATCTCTCGAGTTGAACATATAAAATACATCGAGAGTAAGGTACGAAGGTACAATAAGAGGTTCCAAGCGGATATATAGTTGCTTGAAGTTTGAACCAGAGTGAGAAAGGGGTTCAGAGCAACGAGAGTAAGTATTGCGTTTGATACCAGAATAGAGCACTAGGAAGGTGGCCCGTGAATTAAATACGAAGCCAAGCGTGAGGAATAACCATTAGAAACAGGGTTGTACAAGAGAGTCAGGTTTCGATCCTGTGGAACTGTGGGTTATGGGCCCACCATGTGGGCTAAAAGTAGGAAGGGCGGAGACATCTTGCGTGATCATGTAAGCAAGGCATGTCAGAGGATAGCATGTCGTTTATGTCGGCAACAACATCGGTACCAAGGGCGAGGGACGAAGAGAACCATTTTCCTGCTCGTTGAACGAGGCAGACCAATAGGCAAAGTTCTCGTCCATCGGTGGTTACCGAAATGTCATCAACAATAGTAACAGGGTCTTACTGACAAAGTTGTACACCGAGGTGTTTACATAAGCAGCAAAATATTACTGCTTAGATCACATAGATCACCATAAAGGTTAAACAAAACAATGAAAGGAAAAGGTGATCATCAGATTAAACAGAACAATGGAAAGGAAAATGTGTTTAAACACATTATTCAGCGGTATATCCTTCCCAAGGACAAGCACAGCATGATATCCATGACAGGATATAACGTAGAAAACCATTTAGGTAAGGGGAGAGGAAGTTCATGACATTACCCAAACAACGGTGTTTGAATAATTGATAAAGGAAATTTAGCATGGCGCTTCAAATGTTCTTATCGATGATCAGAGTACCCACAAACATGCTTTGAGATAGCATTGACATGGTCATCAATTAAGGGTCAGAATTTGGATGCACAAAGGATCCATCAGGAATAACTTATACAATAAGTCTTACGATTTCCTCATGGAAGAATCGCTAACCTTGCTAAAAAGGGAACTATAACAATAGGTCCTACGGCCAGGTGTACTAGGCAGGACATCATCTTACTGGGTCATATAAAAGACCAATGTTATAACTCTTGGAAATATATTCCAACCATCATATCTGATCGAGTTTCAAATCTGATTGGCATCAGGATACCTCAGACTCAGGATGCCTGAGAAGAAAAGGTGCAACAAAAATTGACGAGAAGACATTGTAAGATTCTCGGGAAATGAACTATCCAATGAGTTCCGAAACAAGAGTTCATCATTAAACCAAGGAGAGGATGAGGGGTGGCTGATGGACTCAGCGACATAGCATCGAGATTTCCAAAAAGATGGATTTCCACAATTATGTGAACAAGGAGATAACATTTGTCATATCAAATGATATAATGATGTATGCTCGAGGAAAAACATACACACTTAAACATTGGTTGAAAAGTGCACCCGAAATATGGGCTAAGTAGCATGATCAATGTTAGGATGATGAGTCAATAACCAACACAAGAAGAAAGAAACTATCATTCGCAACTTACAAGCGATAGGGTTGCTAGAAGTTTTGAATTCACACATCATAGTTCATTTGTCGACATTCCAGTTATAAACAACACGAGGACCAGGAAGGCATGGTGATGGTGAGAAGTATCACTTGTATCAAGGATTCTCAGGAGGTGGTGAAATTCCCACGACATTCTTGACATACAAGGTGGTAATATTCCATGGTAAGGAAGAACAAATGCTGGATAGCAAGGAACTCAAGGTATAACACAAAACACGAACAAGTTTGTGTTGGAGGGAAGGCAATAAAGTGGCCGATGATAACACAAATCATCGAGGGCAAGGATGGTATTTCTCGTCATGAATTCGACTGATATCATGGAAGACCTTAGAAGGTTGATGATGATAACGACACATTTGTCGAGGGATTTCAAGATGTAATCGATCGACAATGACATCAAGTCAAAGGAATGGTGAAGCGAAAGGTTATTGGGACCAAGGGTATGACACAAACTCGAGACCAAGCTTGCGGTTCAAGGCAAAATGATATGATGAGGAAGATCTACGTAAGCTTAGCTCATCATCGAAAATTGTGCTCCGGGAAGGACCAGGTAGCATAGTTAAAATTTAGCACGATAAGGATATAGCCAATCAGGCTAGGAATGACTTGAAGGATTATTAAACTCATAAGCAATGAAAATTACTTAGAGTTATCGTATCGGAGCACGGAATCGATTCACTTATCGATGTTTTCGGTTGACGACAACCTAGAACCCGTGGAGTCACTATGACAGTGAAGGTACTACTTCAGCAGAAATTCATAAGATATATCCTCGAGATACCATGGGGGTAATACAAGAAGGCAGATCAAAATAGAGGTTGGGCAGGCGTATTGATCTGCAGAATGCAAGTACTCTAACTTGTCCGAGAAATGGAATCAAGAAGAAAATATGGTCGGAACCATAATTGCAAAAGATCAATTCACCGATACCAATGGATATTATATCAAGGAAATAGTTATTATTACAAGAAGCTTCCATGATAGGATGTACATCGTGTCCATGGGCATGAACACAAAGGTTCAAGGTCGACTCCCACTTCCTCAATGCATAACCTTCCATTCACCCCTTGCATTTCAAAAATGACATTAGTTGTTGAAAGTTTTACCTGGTGCAATACCAGAACACAGATTAGGGAAGGCGTTGGTTCAACCCATCGGGGCATCTTAGGAACATATGCCACAAACTTCAGAGTAACTAATACAAGCTCGAAAGTAGAGCATGGTTTAGAAAGCACATGATACAATTTACCAAAGGCATTATGTATCCGAGGAAAAGCTCACAAGGTTATTGAATATGGAGGATGTTGTCGGATAAAATCCAACAAAGGATCCGTCAGGCCAAAATGGAGCTGATGTGAGTATCGGCACACAAGCAGAGGAAGTAACAATGCAAAGTCATTGGATTATAGAAACAACTGACTAATTCAGAGCTCAAATGCAAAGGAATGGCGATTTTCAAATCAAGGGCTCAGAAGCAAACACTCTGATTAAGGATGGATAAGTTGAGTAGACTTAGGGATACAATCGACGGTAATTTGATTAGTCGAGAACCAGCTCCTATTCAAAATGACATCTGAGCCGGAAGGATGAATTCTAGGATTCGACTGAGGAATGCGAGCATCCTCAACATATTGAATCAACGGACTTAAAATGACAAAGACAAGGGATGCCAATAAGATTACGAGACTTATGGGATTAACCATAATGCAAGCAAGCAAGAATTTCAAGAGCAATAGGCTGCTCAGGATTTTCGAAAGATCGAATGGTATTTCGAAGTCTTTTGCGAAACACATGAAGAACTGGGAATGAGCAGATACTAGATAAGTGCGAGGAATTATCCGTAGGGGTATTCATGCGGCAAAGATCTGTAAGTCAGTGGCTCAAGAGATTCTTAAAGTCGAAGGATAATTCGATGCATCTTGTAATAACAAGAGCAGCTGGGGATGAATGTAAGAATGGCAAGGCCAGGTAGTTATCTATTGGGGTTGACAGTGGAAGGGAATTGCACAAGCATGAGCACAAGTTATCGGGATAACATCGGAGAGTATCTTCGAGGTCTACTGATGAATCAAGCCATCATCTGGAATGAAGGGGCTCTCCGGGAGGAGGTAGTTACGAGAACCTAAAGTCAGATTTAGTAAAATCATTTAACCCGAATAGGAGAGAGATCAGAGTCCCAGAGTATAGACGAGGAGTAAAAGATCCTAATATCACCCAATGGTGACGTGGGCCCGTAAGGCACACAACCATGTTAGTAAAAGTTTTGCAATGACTAGACTCAACTTCGGCCAAGGAGTTTGGAAGGGGGATTCCTACAGGCGGTCGGCTCTGATACCAACTTGTGATGCCCCCGATTCAATCGCACACTAATCATGCATGCAAACATGTATGATCAAGATCAGGGACTCACAGGAAGATATCACAACACAACTCTAAAAACATAAATAAGTCATACAAGCATCATAATACAAGCCAGGGGCCTCGAGGGCTCGAATACAAGTGCTCGATCATAGACGAGTCAGCGGAACCAACAATATCTGAGTACAGACATAAGTAAACAAGTTGCCATAAGATGGCTAGCACAAACTGGGATACAAATCGAAAGAGGCGCAGGCCTCCTGCCTGGGATCCTCCTAAACTACTCCTAGTCATCGTCAGCGGCCTGCACGTAGTAGTAGGCACCTCCGGTGTAGTAGGAGTCGCCATCGACGGTGGCGTCAAGCTCCTGGGCTCCAGCATCTGGTTGCGACAACCAGGAAGAAAGGAAAGGGGGGAAAGAGGGAGAAAAGCAACCGTGAGTACTCATCCAAAGTACTCGCAAGCAAGGATCTACACTACATATGCATGGGTACCTGTGTAAAGGGGCAATATCGGTGGACTGAACTACAGAATGCCAGAATAAGAGGGGGATAGCTAATCCTATCGAAGACTACGCTTCTGGCAGCCTCCATCTTGCAGCATGTAGAAGAGAGTAGATGGTAAGTTCACCAAGTATCATCGCATAGCATAATCCTACCCGGCGATCCTCCCCTCATCACCCTATTAGAGAGCGATCACCGGGTTGTATCTGGCACTTGAAAGGGTGTGTTTTATTAAGTATCCGGTTCTAGTTTTCATAAGGTCAAGGTACAACTCCGGGTCGTCCTTTTACCGAGGGACACGGCTATTCGAATAGATAAACTTCCCTGCAGGGGTGCACCACATTACCCAACATGCTCGATCCCCTTTGGCCGGACACACTTTCCTGGGTCATGCCCGGCCTAGGAAGATCAACACGTCGCAATCCCACCTAGGCACAACAGAGAAGTCAGCATGCCGGTCTAAATCCTATGGCACAGGGGTCTGGGCCCATCGCCCATTGCACGCCTGCACGTTGCGAGGGCGGCCGGAAGCAGACCTAGCCTCCCTAATACAAGAGCAGGCGTTCCAGTCCAATCCGGCGCACGCCGCTCAGTCGCTGACATCAAGAAGGCTTCGGCTGGTACGACGACGTCGAGTGCCCATAATTGTTCCCGCGTAGTTGGTTAGTGCGTATAGGCCAGTGGCCAGACTCATATCAAATACCAAGATCTCGTTAAGCGTGTTATTTCGAAGTAACCACGAATGCCGACCAGGGCCAGGCCCACCTTTCACCCAGGTGGTCTCAACCTGCCCTGTCGCTCCGCCACAAAGATCCACCCAGAGAGCCGTCGGGACAAAGGTCCTTTCAACCCCCAATCCGTGAATCACTCGCCGGTACTCTACGAGCCGACCCGACTTTAGTCACCACATGTATCATGTATAAATTATATAGTATATACTCGTGATCACCTCCCGAGTGATCATGACCCGATAGTATAGCATAGCAGACGGACAAGAATGTAGGGCCACTGATGGAATACTAGCATCCTATACTAGGCATTTAGGATTGCAGGTAAAGGTAACAACAGTAGTAGCAAGGACAGGCTATGCATCAGGATAGGATAAACGGAAAGCAGTAACATGCTACACTACTCTAATGCAAGCAGTAGAGAGAAGAATAGGTGATATCTGGTGATCAAGGGGGGGGGCTTGCCTGGTTGCTCTGGCAAGTAGGGGTCGTCAACAACATAGTCAATCGGGGCACCAGCAGCGGCGTCAGTCTCGTAGTCTACCTGAGAGAAGAGGGGGAAGAAACAATGAATACAATGCAAACAGATGCATAACGATGCATGACATGTCAAGTAACGGTGCTAGGAGTGCCCTAACGCGGTTGGAGGTGATACCGGCGGAGGGGGAAAACAACCGGGAGAGAATCCCCGATGTTGCACGTTTTCGGACAGATGGACCGGAGGGGGAAAGTTGCGTGTTTGCGATGCTAGGGATGTGTGGCGGACGAACGGGCTGCGTTTCCGGATTCGTCTCGTCGTTCTGAGCAACTTTCATGTAGGGCCACGGCCCGATAGTATAGCATAGCAGACGGACAAGAATGTAGGGCCACTGATGGAATACTAGCATCCTATACTAGGCATTTAGGATTGCAGGTAAAGGTAACAACAGTAGTAGCAAGGACATGCTATGCATCAGGATAGGATAAACGGAAAGCAGTAATATGCTACACTACTCTAATGCAAGCAGTAGAGAGAAGAATAGGCGATATCTGGTGATCAAGGGGGGGGGTTGCCTGGTTGCTCTTGCAAGTAGGGGTCGTCAACAACGTAGTCGATCGGGGCACCAGCAGCGGCGTCAGTCTCGTAGTCTACCGAAGAGAAGAGGGGGAAGAAACAATGAATACAATGCAAGATGCATAACGATGCATGACATGTGAAGTAACGGTGCTAGGAGTGCCCTAACACGATAGGAGGTGATACCGGCGAAGGGGAAAACAACCGAGAGAGCATTCCCGGTGTTTCACATTTTCGGACAGATGAACCGGAGGGGGAAAGTTGTGTGTTTGCTATGCTAGGGATGGGTGGCGGACGAACGGGCTTCGTATCCGGATTTGTCTCGTCGTTCTGAGCAACTTTCATGTACAAAGTTTTTCCATCTGAGCTACGGTTTATTTTCTATTAATTTTTAAAGTTTTAAATCATTTTCTAATTTATTATTATTAAATTCACTTTACTATTTCCTTTTATTTTCCATTTTTGTTTTTCTCTACTCTTTTCTGTTTATCTGATTTACAGGGGGAGGGCCCCACCTATAAGTGGCTCAGGCCACCTCCCTCCCGTGCACGAACGCGCACAGGGAAGGAGTAGGGGCGCGGTGGCCGGACCTGGCCCCGGCGAGGCCATGGTGGAGGTCGGCAGCGGGTAGAGGAGCAGGGTAGAGGGCGGCCGGAGCTGGCTAGTAGCAGTTGTTGCTGCAACAACAGCTACACCAGCAGGTGGTGGGTGATAGCGAGCGAGGTCAGGGGCGGGGTCGGACGCGACGAGCGGCCAGCATGGGCAGAGCAGGCTCGGAGGCGAAGGCGGTGCAGCGGCATGGCGTCGGCCGCGGGGTGGAGCGCGAGGCGGGCGGCAACGGCGCGGCCAGGCGGTGGAGGCAGCAGGGGAAGTTGTGGTGGTGCGGGCCACGGCAGGTGCGAGCGCTCCGGGGAGGAGCAGTACGGCGGGTGCGGGTGCGGGCGCGCGCGACGGCACGCCAGGTGGCCACGGTGAGCGCGGTCGGCGGGTGTACGGGGCAGTGGTCAGGGGCGTGTGCCGGTGCAGTGGTCGGATCGACGATAGAGTGTACGGGGTAGGAGGCCGGTGGCCTCACCAGTGTTGAAGAGAAGCGGGGCGGCGAGGCGTGAGGAGGCCGGTCGTGGAGGAGGACGAAGACGGGCGGTCCGGCGATCCGGTGATGATGACGGCGCATAGCGCCGGGCAACGACAAGCGGCGTCGGGTAGCACCGAGTGGCGGGGCGCGACCGTCGGGGCGGCGCCAGGGGCAGCGGCCTCGGGCGCAGGGGGTTCGATCCCGATCCAGATCGGATCAGGAGAGGGGGAGAGGAGCGACCGAGGGAGGGAGGGGTCGTGGGAGAGTGCGGGGTGTGGTGGTGGATCGGGCTAGGGTTAGTGGGGCGTGGGGGTTGTCGGTGTCAAAACCGGCGGATCTCGGGTAGGGGGTCCCGAACTGTGCGTCTAAGGTCGATGGTAACAGGAGACAGGGGACACGATGTTTACCCTGGTTCGGGCCCTCTCTATGGAGGTAATACCCTGCTTCCTGCTTGATTGATCTTGATGGATATGAGTATAACAAGAGTTGATCTACCACGAGATCGTAATGGCTAAACCCTAGAAGTCTAGCCTGTATGACTATGGTAATGAGTATCTCCGTTTCCGGACTAAGTCCTCTGATTTATATAGACACCGGGAGGATCTAGGGTTACACAAGGTCGGTTACAAAGAAAGGAATCTACATATTCGGCTGCCAAGCTTGCCTTCTACGCCAAGGAGAGTCCCATCCGGACACAGGTGCAGTCTTCGGTCTTCGTATCTTCGCAGCCCATCAGTCCGGTCCATGGCTAACAGGCCGGATGCCCGAGGACCCCTTAATCCAGGACTCCCTCAGTAGCCCCCGAACCAGGCTTCAATGACAAGATGTTCGGCATGCAGATTGTCTTCGGCATTGCAAGGCGGGTTCCTCCTCCGACGACTTCCAAGTAATGTATTCGGCTTATAATTCAATGAAAGCACCCCTCGGCTTCTATGCATCTATGACTTCAGCTTCCACATGTCGGGCGAATGCGGACGGTCAGGGTATTTTTTGCAAATAACACCCTAGCCATGCAAGAAAGAGCATCTATTTAAAGAGGTTGGATCTCAGATCCACTCGACACCATGCGGAGAGAATCCTTAGAGACTGCCAGGAAAGACCGTTCCAACATGGCTAACATTCCCAGTTCCTCTTCCCGTTCCAACCTAGAGAGAGGCGAGTGGGAGAGGTGCTCTGTATCCCACAACCAATTGGAGAAGTTGCGAACGCAGGGATTTCTCCCTCCTGCAGATTTGGTCCCTGTTCGAGCAGAATTGGCCTCCTTCAACGGCAAAACCCAGGCGAAGGATTTCCCCAATCCGCCTATGGGAGAACTAGTGTGCTTCGTCCCCTATCTGCCGAGGGGCGTGGGATTTCCAATTCACCCATTCCTCCGAGGGCTTCTCGAGTATTATGGCCTCCAGCTGCACAATTTTACCCCAGCCTCCATCCTGCACATTGCGGGTTATGTCGCTTTATGCGAACTATTCCTGGGTTGTGAGGCCCATTTTGATATGTGGAGAAAGTTGTTTTGCCTTGTCCCGCGCAACCACGAGGGATCGATATTTGAAGTGTGCGGGGCCGAAATATGGCGCATTGCTGAGACCAGATACCTATCCGGCACACCGAAGAAAGCTTCCGAAGAGTGGACCTCTGAGTGGTTCCACATTGATGACGTCGTACTTCCAGATCCAATCCGGAGAGGTCTCCCCGAGTTTGCGAGTGTTCCTTTGAAGAAACGCCAAAGCTGGCGCCCTCGCAGCCTCGACACTACAAAAAAAGACACATCCGTGACATTTTGGGCCGAACAATTTTTTTTGTCATACTTATGACACTTCTATGACGATAATTGTGACAAAACCCAGTATCATCATAGATGTGGTGGGGTCCTACTTCTATGAGAAAAAATCATGACAGAAAATGGGCTTTTCGTCCTGGGTGGGCCGGAGACGCAGCTGCATGACATTCTTTGGGCCGTCCACGACGGAAAAACTGGTGGTAGAAGCGAGGGCGAGGAAAATATCGGGGTGTTCCCGGGTACGGTGGGTGGTCGGGGCCGAGCGATGCGCGTTTCTCTCATACACGCACGCGCGTGGGTGCGAGGCGTTGGGCTCTAACTGAACCCGAGCGAGGCGTTGGGCTCTAACTGAACCCGAGCGATTGCACTGCAGGCTACGCGTTACTGAACCTGAGCGATCGATCGATGGCTGTTAACTGAACCCGATCGAGCGATTCCTTCGCTACTGCTGCTAACTGAAGCTGATCGATGCTGCCTGTGGATGCACAGTGAGCATTGCTGGGGGGGTTTGGATGAACAGTTCCTGGTGGGGGTGGATGAACAGGACCGCGTGGCATTGCCTCTGGATGAACAGGACCCCGATTGATCGAGTCGGTTGGGGCTGGATGAATAGGACCCCGTGGAGGGCAGGATGAACAGGACCACCCCGTGGAGGGCAGGATGAACAGTAGACGGTGGAGGGCTGGATGAATAGTAGCCCGTGGAGGGGTGGAGCCCGTGGAGAGGGCTGGTTGAACAGTAGCCGGTGGAGTAGCGCGTGGTGGAGGCTGGATGAACATGAGCCCATGGATGAACAGTCGCAGGTGGATGCTGGAGGAGGTCGACGGTGGGAACAGTAGCCCGTGGAGGCTGGAGGGGGTCGACGGTGGAGATGAACAGTATCCCGTGGAGTCCCGTTTTGCGGTACGCCACACCCCTCCCGATGAAGAGGACCCCTGTTTCGACCGTAGCGCTCCAACACAAGTCTGTTTCCTCCGTTTTGCGGTACGCCACACCCCTCCCGATCAACAGGACCCCCGTTTCGACCGTAGGAGGTCCGTTTCCTCCGTTTTGCGGTACGCCAGACCCCTCCCGATGAACAGGATCCTGTTTCGAACATGGCCGTTCGAACACAAGGCCGTTTCCTCCGTTGTGTGGTACGCTAGGCCTCGTTTCCATCGGCTGTTCCGTCCAAGCCGGTTGGCTCCCACGCGTTCCGTTGCCTCCCGATGAACACGACGCATTCCGTTGCCTCCCCATGAACACGACGACGACGTTGTTTCTCCGTTCCGACCCAGCCATGTACACGAGCCCTGGCCGTACGTACGCGCGAGTAGGCGTTCGAGACCCCGCCCGTATGTACGTACGTGGCCGTATTTACTTTCTTGCACCCTGGCTGCTGTATGTACGTGTACATGCTACGTGCGCGCCTCTACTACGACACGTGCACGCCTCTACATCGACCAGTATGTACGTACACGTTCGCGACCAGAATGACAACGCTACATACGCTTTGACCAGGTGGGTCCCGACTGTCAGGCAGTTCCTTGCCTGCGAAGATGTAGCTGGTGGGTCCCAGCAGTCAGGGGGGCGAATCGTTTTTTTTTGCCCGGACGCACTTCCTTGCGTGCGCAGATGTAGCTGGTGGGTCCCAACAGTCAGGGGGAAACATTTTTTTCATGAAATACGGTGGCCCGTCCGGTGGGTCCCCGCTGTCAGGTGGAGGAATAATTATTTTGCACGTAATAAGGAGGCACTTCCTTGCTGCGGCCGTGGACCCAGTTGTCAGCCTCTCCACGTACAGTCCACATCCGATGGAAGCCGTTCCTTGACCACGTTGACCATGCCGCGCCGAGAGCACCAGGGCGGTGGACAACGGCGAGGCCTAGGAAGGGGACGACGCGGAGCCGGGGAAGACACTGCAGTGGATGCCCACGCGTAGAGGAGTACGAGGGTTCACTGGTTCGCTGCGGTGTGAGGCTGCCGTCTGATACGTCTCCGTCGTATCTATAATTTTTGATTGTTCCATGCCAATATTATACAACTTTCATATACTTTTTGGGAACTTTTTATACTATTTTTGGGACTAACATATTGATCCAGTGCCCAGTGCTAGTTCCTGTTTGTTGCATGTTTTATGTTTCGCAGAAACCCCATATCAAACAGAATCCAAACAGGATAAAAACGGACGGAGAATATTTTTGGAATATTTGGAGAATATGGGAAGAAGAATCAACGCGAGACGGTGCCCGAGGGGGGCACGAGGCAGGGGGCGCGCCTGCCCCCCTCATGGCCCCCCATAAGGCGGTTGCTGCTCTTCTTTGGCTGCAAGAAAGCTAATTTTCAGAAAAAAATCTCGGCGAAGGTTTCAATCCAATCGGAGTTACGGATCTCCATATATATACGAAACGGTGAAAGGGCAGAATACAGAACACAGAAACAGAGAGAGACAGAGAGACAGATCCAATCTCGGAGGGGCTCTCGCCCATCCCATGCCATGGAGGCCAAGGACCAGAGGGGAAACCCTTCTCCCATCTAGGGAGGAGGTCAAGGAAGAAGAAGAAGGGGGCCCCTCTCCCCCTCTCTTCCGGTGGCGCCGGAACGCTGCCGTGGCCACCATCATCATCACCGCGATCTTCACCAACACCTCCGCCATCTTCACCAACATCTCCATCACCTTCCCCCCTCTATCTACAACGGTCCACTCTCCCGCGACCCGCTGTACCCTCTACTTGAACATGGTGCTTTATGCTTCATATTATTATCCAATGATGTGTTGCTATCCTATGATGTCTGAGTAGATTTTCGTTGTCCTATCGGTGGTTGATGAATTGCTATGATTGATTTAATTTGCTTGTGGTTATGTTGCTGTCCTTTGGTGCCCATCATATGTGCGCGCGCGTGGATCACACCATAGGGTTAGTTGTATGTTGATAGGACTATGTATTGGAGGGCAAGAGTGACAGAAGCTTCTACCTAGCATAGAAATTGATGCATACGGGATTGAAGGGGGACCAATATATCTTAATGCTATGGTTGGGTTTTACCTTAATGAACGTTAGTAGTTGCGGATGCTTGCTAATAGTTCCAATCATAAGTGCATAGAATTCCAAGTCAGGGATGACATGCTAGCAGTGGCCTCTCCCACATAAAACTTGCTATCGGTCTAGTAAAGTAGTCAATTGCTTAGGGACAATTTCGCAACTCCTACCACCACTTTTCCACACTCGCTATATTTACTTTATGTTTCATACTTGTTCTAGGTAAAGCGAACGTTAAGCGTGCGTAGAGTTGTGTCGGTGGTCGATAGAACTTGAGGGAATATTTGTTCTACCTTTAGCTCCTCGTTGGGTTCGACACTCTTACTTATCAAAAGAGGCTACAATTGATCCCCTATACTTGTGGGTTATCACCGTCGCCGTAGAATAACAGGGGGTGTGGGTGAGTAGAGGGATGGCCTGGCCAGCGGTGGGAGTAGTAGGGGGTGGTGAGGCCTCCGCCGCATCGCAGCCGGCCACGGGAGGCAGGAGCATGAGGCACGATCGGCACTAGTTTGGGCGGCTGGAGCAAGAAGACCAGAGGTTGAAGAAGCACTACGGCCGCTGGATGGACATCGTACGGTCACTTGAGCTAGAATCGTGCATATTGACTAAGTTGACAAAGCCCTCCGTCCCCGTCAACTTAGTAGGCCCACAGTCAGCCTGCCACTATACTGGGTCCCAGCTAACAGGGGGAGTATTCATTTTTTGTGCGTAATAAGGAGGCACTTCCTTGTGTGCGAAGATATAGCTGGTGGGTCCGAGCTGTCAGCGGCGGTAACATTTTTTCGCAAAATACAGAGGCCCTTTCGGTGGGTCCCTAATGTCAGGTGGAGGAATCATTATTTTGCGCGTAATAAGGAGGCATTTCCTTGCATGCGGCCGTGGACCCAGCTGTCAGCCTCTCGACGTACAGTCCACTTCAGATGCATGTCGGTCGTTGACCACGTTGACCAGGCCGCGCCGAGAGCACCAGGGCGATGGACGACGGCGAGTCCTAGGAAGGGAACGACACGGAGGCAGGGAAGACTCGGCAGTTGTTTCCCACGCGGAGGGGAGTACGACTGTACGAGGGTTTACTGGTTTGTCTACCATCGCCGGAGAATAACAGCAGGTGTGGGTGAGTAGAGGGATGGCTAGGTCAGCGATGGGAGTACGGTGGGGCAGTGAGGCCTGCGCGGCAGCACAGCCGGCCGCGGGGAGGAGGGAGCAGGCAGTCCCGCCGGCGCTTGTTTGAGTGGCTGGAGTAGGAAGAGCAGAGATTGAAGAAGCATGACGGCCATTGGATGGACATCCAACAGTCACTGCTTATGCGTCAACCTTTTTTTTAGGAAAGCCTCAAATCTGTGGAAAACAGCATACAACCCATCTGCCATTATTTCTAATAATTTACAGCCCATTTGCTAATTCTTAAGGTTTTTTTGGAGCCCATATTCTTTTTGTTAGCATTACAGCCCATATTGTGGCCACGGTCAAAATTTTGCATATTTTGGTGTGGTCCGAACTATTTTTAATCCCAAAATTTCGAGTCACATTCAAACTGATTTTAAAAATAAATGTATATCAATATAAAATCCAACAAATTGTCCACGCATAAAAAATAATGTAATTTAAAATCTCGAAATGAAAAAAGAAATTTGAAACTAATTGCCGGTTTGATGTGTTTTAAAAATGTACATCCCATTTCTCATTACTGATAGGCCATTTTCTCGGCCAGCCGAATTAAAGCTCTCCTCGTCTTGAAAGATTTGCAGCCCAACAGGCCTGACAAAGCGAATTACTTGGCAAATCACAAAAAACTGGGCTGTGGCCGTGGACCCAGCTGTCAGCCTCTCCACGTACAGTACTCTTCCGATGGAAGTCGGTCGTTGACCACATTGACCACGCCGCGCCGAGAGCACCAAGGCGGTGCACGACGGCGAGGCCTAGGAAGGGGACGACGCGGAGCCGGGGAAGACACGACAGTGGATGCCCGCACGGAGAGGAGTACGAGGGTTCACTGGTTCAGCTGCGGTGTGAGGCTGCCGTCGCCGCAGGGCCTGGCTAGCGGTGGGGGTAGTAGGGGGCGATGAGGCCTCAACGGCAGCACAGCCGACCACTGGAGGCAGGAGCAGGCGGTCTCGCCGGCGCTAGTTTGGGCGGCTGGTGCAAGAAGAGCAGCGATTGAAGAAGCAACAGGACCGTTCGATTCAAATCCAACGGTTACTGCTGCTAGAATCGTTTGTTGACTAAGTTGACAAGCCCTACGTACGCGTCAACTTAGTTGGCCCACAGGTCAGCCTCCCAACTGGTGCCCCCAGATGTCAGTGGGAGGAATCATTTTTTCGCGTAATAAGGAGGCAGTTGATTGCGTGCGGCCAGGCCAGCGGAGGGAGTAGGGTGGGCCGGGGAAGCCTGCGCGGCATCACAGCGGGCCACAAGAGGAGGGAGCAGGCAGTCCCACCGGCGCTAGTTTAGGCGGCTGGAGCAGGAAGATCAGAGATTGAAGAAGCACGTCGGTCGTTGGATGGACATCAAACAGTCACTGCTGCTAGAATCGTGTGTTGACTGACAAAGCCTTGCGTAAACAAGTCAGCCTCGAAATATGTGGCGTGTACAACCCATTTGCTATTATTTTTATAATTTTTACTCATTTTCTAATTCATATGGAATTTATTGCAACCCATTTTCCATTTTTAGAATTGCTGCCCATTTTCTGGTCAGTACCAGGGTTAAAAAATTAACTAAATATGTGGGAAATTTTGAAAATTCGCAAATTTTTGCTGGGGAACAAAATATTCTTAATCCAAAAATTAGTAGCCATACTAAAACAAATTTAAAAATAAATTAGTACTATGTCATGTTAAATCCAATGAAATACGTATAAGATATCAGTGAAGAACAAAAACAAAAAAGAAACTAATATCCCATTTGCTAATTTTTTTTTGGAATTTTCAACCCCTTTTGATATTACTTTTAACAGACACTGACCATACTCTTTGGCCATGTCGGAATGCATCCCTCCTCGTCTTGAAAGATTTGCGGCCCAGTAAGTCGGAGAAAACAAATAGGCCTAGCTTGGGTATTCTTCAAAAAGAAATACCGGGCTACCTATTTTCCCAAAGAAAAAACTGCTGGGCTGGTCATGTTGTTAGACGAGCCACAGAGACCGCACAACCCAGTTTATAGCCTGCTCCTCCGAATTACTACTAAAAAAAGTTGACAGGGACAGTTTTGAAAAAAACAATGTTGACAGGGCCGGACGGTGGCGCCGCGGCGAGCGCACCAAGGCGGAGGATAAAGTGCTGTCGCCAATGTGCTGGGCTGGGTTGGACATTCTTATTGAAAAATAAAAATGGACCGGATCTATTTACGACGTTGACTACGATTTGCATGGGTCCGCTGGTTGCAGGAAGAAAATGCTGGGAGAAAGAAGACTGGTCGCTATCTTTGCCGAAGAATAATATCGACTGAATGTAACGACACTATCATAGGAAATAATATCCTCCTGTTAAATCTTGAATTTAAAGAACTGGTGCATGAGCATTTAGCTTTATTTATTTATTTACTTATTTATGTTTAGGGGACCATGAGCATGTACCTGGGCCGGATTCATGTGAGAGCCTCCCTTCCAGTTAATTATGGGCTTCTCTATTGGGCCTTCATCAGTGGGCTGCATGTTATCAACAAGTGGAAAATGTGTTCCGTACGAAAAATAGTATGCGCTACGTATGGTACGGGGCACTAAAGGATCGAACCGTGCAACGACTTCCAAAACATTGTGTTTGTCGTTCTAAGAACACATTTATTCAACCAACAGACGAAATATACTACTGATTGTACATTGAAAACAACAGCAGCAGCAACCAGGACTGGGGGTGCAGCAGAAGCAGTAAGCAGGCCAGAAGAGTGAAGACGCAACTCTCTCTTCCAAACCAAACATCAGCCATCATTACAAAAGGGCTACCAAAAAAGAACAAGTGTATGCATCAAACTAAATAAAGATCCTACTACACCAAGTGTACGCATCTAACTAACTGGCTCAGTTAGACATTACTATTTATTAAGCTGTGTAGATTGGCTGACGGCTTGAACGAGATGGGTGCCTGACGGGGGAAACTCCAGCCAGCAGGTCGAAGTCTGATACTTGCGACCCCCTCTCCTACTTTGGGCTGCAGAGCGTGGCGGCACATATCAGGGTATGGTGCATGCAAAGACGCATGGTACGCTGTGTACACACAGTTTTGCCTGATGAACGAAACCGCGCTACCATCATGATCCTTGCCGTCGGTTATCTCCTGGTTAATCGGATAATTAAGTTCGACAAACAAAGAGCATTTACCAAGGCTACTTACCAACCTCCAGTCAAAAATTCCTGAAGGCCCAGAGAAGCTGGGATCCTGCTCAAAGACCTTGCAGTGACTGTGATTGTATTCCGCGAGACAACACGTTCGGTACGTGCGAACGATCATCAATCGTTCGCCGTCGTCTGATCGAGCCAGGAACCACCTGCAACTGCCATGCCGCTTTTCTTTGAAAGGTTCTGGGATTAGGAAGGGTAGGGACACCAGGCGGCCTACAACATCATATCAAGTTGGAGTCAAATAACCCTCAAAAAAAAGTTGGAGTCAAATAAAAAAGGGCTCTTGATGTAGTCAATCTTAAGAACAGCATGTTATGAGCATGAATATTTTTCAGTAAATGTTGACAGTAATATAAGCAAGCCATCATGATATCATAGGAAAGTAACATACTGCTGTAACAGCCGTTTGTAGCGATGACTGGAGTAGGCCAGCAATACGTCCAGCCATAGAAGGAGTCGACAGCGTAAATGAAGCCCTTGTGTTCAATGGCATCAGAGAACCATGGAGGATGTATGATCTTGCGATGGACGTGCAGATTTATCCACTTACCGCAGTGACCTATCAGATAGGCGAGACCGCGGTTGAAGAACGCAATTAGCCTGAAGTCTTTATAATTCGCAGATCTTGTGGGCACTTGGCAGATTACAACCTTGAGCAAATCAAACTTGGTATCATGTTGGCTACTGTAAGATTTCGAGTATTCTGGGCCGCGGTGCCAAAGCAGTGCAGTGTTAATCGAAGGAAGGGGGATCAATCGCCGGGTGTAGACCTCCACGAGCATCCAGCTACCGCGAACGTCGACGAGCACCATCCAAGACGTGTTCATGCCGACCCAGTACATACCGTTAATGTAGTTGAGGGTGACGGGGATCGGATCGTAGTAAAGGGGGTTGATGCTCGCCACCCTACGATCTTTATGCTGCGTGACACGCCGTTTCTGAAGATCGGGCGGCATCAGCAAGCAAGGAGTTGGCTTAAAAAGCTCCGGCCTAAGGGCTTTGAGTAAACAGTACAGCCCCGACGAGCATGCGGCGAGCGGCATGGTACTGAGATTGTCCACACGCGAAACAATGAGCTTGATTACCTCTGTGGGGAGCGAATTCCAGCCACTCTTTCGGCGGACGCTGCTCGGTTCTGCCATTGTTAGTGCTTGGGTTTCGGACGAGGGGGGGGGGAGGCGCCTTAGCGGGGATGTAAGATTGGACGAGGGGGGAGGCGCCTTAGCGGGGATGGAAGAGCGGACAAAGATGGAGAAGCGAATATGTGCTGCGGGAAGTGGACAGGTGATGATGACTACAGCACGCCGCTTGACTTACGAGACACATACCAGCAGCGTAGGGTCATATCAAAGTCAGACAACTTGCTTGAGTGATCACAGTACTGGTACTCCCTACAGTACCTGCTACTATGCCCTAACTTGCTTGAGTAGAGTAGTAGTAGTGGAGTAGGACTCTGCCCTACTACTAGCACCGGAGGAGTAGTATGTTCTAATCTAAAATAGTTACAAACTTCAATGCCCGAGCGTGGAACGACTACGAACCGCCATCGGTGCTAACTCCAATCCTGCAAGTCATGGATTTGTTTCTTTTTAACTTTCTGTACAAATCTGTAGCCAGCCTGCAAGTCATGTACACTGTACTAATAGTGGAACCCACAGAGTACTTAGAATACAAGATTAAAGATGCAATTAACTTTTTATAGAGGGAGAATCATACAAGCAATTAACTCAAATGGATTGGACGTGACTCTATTATTCTCCAACAGCAACCGGCAAATTTCCTCCCGCGGGCCAGAGTAGGTTTGTCGGTTTGAATGCGGGTTTAACGGAGGGGTTTGATGGAGGTGAGGAGGCGTGTTCAGCCGGGCGTGCAGTGGACGGCCCAATACTATTTGATTTGACAACTACAACTAGTATATTATAAAAAACAAAGAAGAGTAGTAGAGATAGAGATAAGAATAGAGACTAGGGAGGAGCACCATCTACTGCTTCGTGGGCTACTCCTGCGCTCCATTCGGCGGCCGCAACGTCCCCTACAGCCACTCCCTCCTGTGCTCCATTCGGCGGACGCTGTTGAAATTTGGGGAGCGCACTCTCGCGACTGCTAGCAGCGACGACTTCACCGACGACGGCTTCTTCCCCGACCTCGGCAACCTCTTCCTCAACGACATGGGCGAGAACCTCAACGCCAATGGTGCTGCTCCCGTTGCACCGTATGTGTTTCTGTCCTTCCTGTTTGAAATCGTGGTAGAATTCATGTTTCTAGTCTGTGTCCTAGATTCGATCTGTTCATCTACTATGCTAATCCGCATGATTAGTTTAATCTCTGTTATAGCCATCATGATTTATTTTGTGCTTATTCGGACTAAATCTCGTAGTAACTTGCTCATATATTCAACTGGCGGAACATCCCCTACAGCCACTCCCGTTTCATGGACGACCTGGTCGATGCCTCCAAGGAGTCCTTCGTCTACTGCTATGAGTGCCCGGTGCCGTTTTGGGGCTCGCCGGCGGACATCGTGCATCACCTGACGCGGGCATGCGGCAATCACTACTAGCCCTTGGCGAAGAACATCAAGTACGAGACGTGCTACCCGTTCACCGTGCCGGAGTCGCTAGAGGATCAGCGCCGCCTGCTAGTCTCGGAGGAGGACGGCAGCGTCTTCCTCTTGATCATGGCCACCGGCGAGGCCCGCGCAAGCCGCCGCCACATCTCTTTAGTGTGCGTCAGGGGCGACGCCGCTGACGCTGACACTGACACGAGGCCGATGTCGGGTGCGTGCTCACTATTACTACCCCTCGGAGGTACGTGGGCGGCGACACTGGCTACGCCAAGCATACTTGGACTCTGCCGAGCTGGGACTTTCCCACCGATGTGGACATGGAAGACGCATGACATTATTTGACCCCCAACAATGTGCACGGGGACTCCAAGGAGGTTCACCTGGACATCTGCATTATCAAGTTAAATGTTGATCATTAATCTTCGCTCAATGTAATCCGCTGTCTAAGCATGTGGAGATTTCCATGCATGATCTTGCTCTGTTGGAGTATCGCGCATGAATAAAAGTGTATCCATTTATGGTTTAGTCTATAATCTTCCATGTATGAATTTTTACTACAGTACTGGTGAAAGACTTATGATGAACCATTTCTTACATATCCTCTGCCCCCTTCCAAGTCATCCTGATTTAATCCCTCCGTCTAGGTGTATAAGGGCATGGTTAATACTTAAATTGTATAGCCAACTGTTGACTATAAGAAAGTGCCATGTCATCTGTAGCCAACATGTATAACAATGGATACTCAAAAACTAATTCTTGAAGATCATTTCCTGCAAAGCACAATAAGAGTTATTTCTTCACAAGTTTTGGATGCAGGTTGAACAGTTGAACGCTTTTGTTTGCAAAAGATACTTTTTTATCTATTTCACCCGGATGTTTGTGAGCTCTAGAGATGAAATAATATCCGAACAAACCTATCTATACCCGTTACACATGAGATGACCCCCACATCCTTTGTCAAAATAAACAACTCCCCGATCAATGCATTTCACTCTTCCGTGCAATGCACGGGCACCTTACTATAGATTAGTACGACCAAAAATTGAACTAACATTATATATAGTACGACAAATGAAAATGCATGTCACCTAAAATTATATCATTGAAACCTATGTCCAAATACGAATCCAACGATATTATTTTTGTTGACATGCACTAACATTTTGTCGGTTAAATCTTCAGTCAAATTCAATGGGGGATAAACCATGACCGATGTAGTAGTACTAGTGTAGAGGGCGGCACTGCACGGGAGTCTCACCCCACTCGTGGCGCGGCAGTAAAGCCGTCATATCACAAAACCCAACCACTCCCAGTAATAAGTGGCTTGGTAAAATAAACGGACAAGCAACCATCACATCCCTCCGTCTTTTTTGCATTTCATCTCTCTGCATTTACTTTCTCTGGTTCATATCGCACACTCGATCCCTAGCTACTACTCCTAGTATCCCTAGCTACTCCTCCTAGGGCCAGTTCTTTTGGCGGCTTCCCCAACTTTTCCCATAAGACTAGTCACAGTGGAGAGTAACATTAAGGCGCCTCACTCATTTATTTGGGCTTCTAAACTACTACTCCCTCCTTTCCGGTTTATAGGGCTTATCTGAAAATTTTAGTTTTTCCATTTTATAAGGCTCAATTTGGTTGTTCCACATCACATGTTCAGATTCCAAGGTGCATTAAATCATTGCATGCAAGTATTAAGAGAAAATTGACCAATGCATGTAATTTATGCATGCATGCATTGCAAATAATGCATTGGTAAACATACTTTTTTTGAGGAAAACAAGAGAATTAATTGGGTGCTTTTGCAAACTACAAAAAAAATTCCACCACTCATCATCTACCTTGGTTGGTGAGATTTTTGAATTGAGCCTTATAAACCGGAAAGGAGGGAGTACTAGTAGTACCTCCGTCCTGGTTTATTCCTCACCATTGTAATTTGTGCTAAATTTTGACCAAAGATTTAACTGATAAAATGTTAGTGCATGTGACATGCACTAACATTTCATTAGTTAAATTTATGAGCAAAATTTGACACAGATTACAATGGGGACCAATAAACCAGGACGGAGGTAGTAGTTATGGGATTACTAATCTAGAAGCCTAAAAGAACTGGCCCCTAGTACTCCTACTAGTAGTAGTACTCAAGTTGGAATTCCAATTGCACGACACAACTTGTTAGGCAAAAAATTCGATACAGGGTGTAGGAAGCGGTTTGGGAATTTGCATGCCTTTCCAACCAGTGAGATACTCCGTACAAAGTACGACAGAGAAATAACCATAGAGAAGGAAGCTAAAAGTAAACAATCAAACGAGCATTTTTGCATTTGTTTTGCATTGAATCGTTTCACAAGCTTGACTAGTGCTGTTTTTCTACTTTCACAAAAACCGCATCGTAATGTTAAAACGTGCATTTGCACGTACATAAGTAATAGTAGTACTCCCTCCGTCTAGGTGTATAAGTCTTCCCTCCTTCTTGGTCACGGTGCACAACCAAAGATGACTTATTGACCTGGACGGAGGGAGTAGCACAGTCTGCAAGCATATATAGAGAGATGTGTAGTGCGATAGTATATAGTAAAGTTTGTGCTATATGCACGTACTTGCAAAATGCGTACGAATACACAAGGTTTCCAAACTTTCCCTTTTACATACTTAATTAAGGACGCTAATAATAAATCCTGAACATTCGAGATTTATCATTTGCGTCCCAAAACTAATGAGACCGCCTTACGAAACAAAAATTATACTCCTCCTAAAAGCCACGGCGCTCGTAGGAGAGCTTGCGGCGCGCCACGAGTGCCCTGGTGCGCGGCCGTTTCCCAGCGTGCCGACACAACGCCTCTTCCTCAGCCTCGCAACTCGCGAGGTGCTGATTGGCGGCTTGCCGGCGGGCGAGCGCGATCTCACCGGTGTGTTGATCCGGCGCCAACAGGTACTCCTCCTCGCTGGAAGCGTGCACCCGGTCCACGTACCGCCAAGCGTAGATGAGGCGCTTGGGCCCGACTGCACTCAGGGCGTCGGCACGGGCGTCCTCTGCCACCCTCACGGCCCTCGCACGAGCCTTCTGCCAAAGAGCCAATTGCCTAACTCTCTCGGACGCGACATAGGCCTCCTAGGCAGCTTGTTCCGCGGTGCGCTTCTCTTCCTCGGCCTTCTTCTCCGCCTCTATTTTGGCGTGCTCTGCTGGAGGCAAAGCCTCCCACAAGGCGACATCCATTTCTTTCCAAAGCTCCTCAAGGCTCGGGGGGCTCGGCGGGCGGCGCGGCGTTCTCCTCATAGTGGGGAGCCGACGCGTCCTCTGACGCGCGTGCTGGCGAGATTGGGAACGCCGACGCGTCCTCCTCGACTAGTGGCGGCGAGGAACGGAACGGCGACGCGTCGCGTCGCGGCGAGGAGCGGAACGCCGATGCGTCCTCCTCGACTAGTGGCGGCGAGGAACGGAACGGCGACGCGTGACCGTCTGCACGATGCAGCGAGGGGCGCCTAGGGCTTGGGAGGGGCGATGCCATGGTGGTCGATGTGAGAGGGAGCCAGGGAGGGGGAGGAGATAGCGATGAACGTGAACGTGAGGGGGAGGAGATAGCAATGTCATGGGAGGCGCAGTATTTATAGCGAGCAATGGCACACCTACGTAAGATATGGACTGAGCTGCACTGACTTAACTGCAGGTCAAGTTGCGTCACTGACATGTGGGCCAGACCCCTGTTGGGCCCATATGTCAGTGACCCAATGCACCTGCAGTTAAGTAACAACTATGTGGGCATATTTGTTGGAGTAAATTACGGGGGAGGGAAGGGGTGGAAATATTGCTGGTCACAACGGATTGGACGAGCGCGGGGGGAGGAGAGTCATGCATGCAGATTTTTTCCACACGGGGTGGAGTGGTGGGACCGCCGGAGGGAGAAGGAGAGTCTGACAGGCATATTGTTTCCACATGGAGAGGAAAAGATTTGGAGATGAATGGGCTTCCTACAGGTATGGGGAATGGTGCATAATAAGTCTCATCTTGCATGCCGGGCTAGGTATAGTCTCAAGTCATTAAAAACATACATGCCCCACACATGTTCATATTTCAAGGTGCACTAAATTATTGCATGCGATGATTAAGGCTGCCCATAATGGTGGTATCTTAGCTGGTATCATGCACACGGGAATAGCAAACATGCTGATGTGGCAAAGAATTAAAGAAGAGAGGGGGGTTAGAGTAACTAGTGTTCATGCATGCATTGGTAAACACATTTTTGTGTGAAGAACTACAAAAACTATTCCACCGCCTCTATCTTGCTAAGAGTAGGTCAAATTTTTGAATCGGGCCCTTTAAACTAGAAGGGAGGTAGTAGTACTCTAATAGCTAACCTTGGCCCTATTTGGATCCATGTGTTAGAGTTAGTTTCGGTTAGTTTGAACTCAACTAACCCAAAAAAAATCTAACCCACCCAAGAGGTGCTTTATACTCATTATAATCAGTATTGTAGATATTGATATTTTTAGTATAAATGGTTGACGGAAGTAAAAAGGACTAGAGGGAGTATCATGCATGCGGAGTAGGAATAAAAATTGCTCATTTATAGCCGGTCGAAGTCTCAAAGGGCGCGACCGCGCGAGGGAGGCGAAGGTCGTGGGAGGCGCGACGGTTGACGGAATTAATTGAAGTTACACACAAGCCGGCATGGCGTGCGAACAGGCAGAAGCTATACCGTCAGGCCTACGATATGGGTCTAGTAGACATGACATCTAGTGGGTCCCGCATAGTTCTCGAGAACTGTTTGGGGGCTTGCAGCTGTTTATCCATCGGGCAAGCTAGCAACCCCACGCCGTTCGCACGCCCTACTCGTCCCCGTCTTCTACTAGTACAGTACCTTACAACAGTTCACTCCCAGTCGTCTCGTCCTTTCACATTACGGCAGTTCCACTAATCCTAACCCTCCTCCCAAATCCATGGCGTCCCAAATCTCGATGATCGGCGGTGAGTACAACATTAGAACCATCACCGGCGATGAGTTCAACGTCATCTACACCCGTTCTTCTGCAACGGTGAAAGAATGCCTTGCTCGCTTCAAACGCATGTTCGAAAACTCAAATGATGAGTGGGTCGCTGGGCTAGATGTTGAGTACACCATAGTCCTGGGAAGCGAGAAGAAACTAAAGGAGGCAGAGAAGAAGAAGCCCGCCGTGATCCAGGTTTGCGTGCATGACTTATGCTTGGTCTACCACATATGCCATGCCGACGTTGAGTGCGAGGAATTTAAGAAGTTCCTCAAGGGCGGCCGAGTCAAATTCGTTACTGTAGACTTTAGGAATGACAAGGAAATCCTGGGTCGGATAGGCCTCGTTGTAGGCGACCCCTTTGGCCTCCAGAAGGAAGGGCTGGTGTCCTCCTCTCAGCCTTCAATGCTGACCCTGGCAGTAGCCATGATTGATCATTCGTATGCTAAACTGAAGAAACCTCATCACGAGTTTCATCATGCATGGGAGTCGAAGACATTAGATGAAGATCACATCCTGTACGCAGTAATGGATGCCTACCTTTGCTTAAATATCTACAAGGGTTGGATGAAGAAGCAGAGCCCAGTGTTTGGTTCAAGCAAAGAAGCGTCGACGAAGAGGAAGAGGGACGAGGACGAAGTCGAGGACGTGGACTCGGACTCCGAGTAGGTGGCAGTGCCGTCGCTCATGATGGTTCTACTGCAGTGTCAAGCGGACTAGTTGCTTAGTTTATTTTCAAGGGTGTGTTGTGCTGAGGCCCCAGCAGAACTATGTTTATGTTCTTTCTCGTTATTTGAACTCTTTAGTACGTACAGTAGTACTAGTACTATGTCTTACTACTGTTCTTCTTGCAGTTGGTACTACTGCTCGTATCTTTGTGTTCCTACTGTAGTAAATACGTTCATACTAGTAGTATAATTTGGGTCAGTCGATTTGTGAAAGAAGTTCGACAGAGTGAAGGAAGAAGACGGCAGGGTGCCCATGATCTATCTTATGAGTGTTGCGTGTGGAATGCAGTTCGCCGGAAAAAAATGGATCGTGCCCGGGGTTAAACGGATGGCGGGGGTGGGGGGAGCATGGCGGTGGCAGGTGGTTCAGGGGAGGGCGCGGTGGCGGCGGCAGGCGGTTAGGCGTGTGGCGGGCTGAGAAGATGAACCGTGCATCTATTTCGGAGGTTGAAGAAGCCCTTCTAGCCATCCATGTTGCATCAAACGGCTCACAAGAGTCGACTGACCCAAATTGCTCCTTCAGATTGCAGGATCCACATGGCATTCAAGGTCTCGAAGGTAGATTCCGCGTCCGCATCCAGTTTGCGGGCTCGACACGCGCGCAACCGGCTTCCGCCGCGACAGCCACCATGCGCGCCTCCTCCGCGCGGGCGGAGACGACAATGACACGCTAGTTCCTCCTCGCCGGCGTGCTGAAGCACGCGCTCGTCCTCCTCTTCGTACACTGCGTGCATAGACGCGGCTCCACCAGCTGCTTGCGTGCTTGGCACTGCGGCGGCATCGCGAGGAGGGACTGCAGACGACGTGAACGGGCGAGCCTTCGGCTTGGCGGCGACACGATGGTGATGGGCGAGAAATTGTTGGCCGGAGCAGGCGGGCGCCGGCATGCGAAACGGCGGCGGCGGCATATTGATGAGTGCGCGTATGGGAGCTTAGTTTAGTTTTATATAGGGTTGGTCAAACTTAAAAGAAAACCGTACTAGTACACGTAAACATTAGACTTAGGCAGCGCTTTTATTAGTTACCACAGCCACGATATGGAATCCTGTGCAAGCGCGTGAACCGCGACCGCGCGGTCGATCGAACGGTGCGTCACCGTGTCACGCTCGAAGGACATCCACCGAACCTTTTTGTGTGTGTGAAAACAAACCCTGAATATTACTCAACTATTTTTTCCGGGAAAAGTTCTTGACGCTACAATATTTCCATATATTTGAATTTAGCTCCAGTTCGTGTTTATTTGGATTTGGACGTTTTAGGTGCGCCCTAGTTTTTTTAATACTGATTTTGGGGCTGTTTGGTTCCCAGCCACCGTTTGCCAAGCCAAAATTTGGCAGCCACAGTTTAGTTGGCATGTGTTTGGTTTTTTCCACACTTTGGCTTGCCACACTTTATTGCCCCTATGGACCACTTGTCATAGAGACAATGTTGCCACACTTGCCTAAGGTTAGTGGCTGTTTGGTTTTTGATTAACTTTGCCAAAGGTTGCCACACCTAAGGTTAGGCAAGTTTGACTAACTTAGGTGAGTGTTTGGTTCAAGACACACCTTAGGCAAGCCACACTTGAGCCCCACATGGCATACACACAAAAAGTGTGGCAAGATTCCCTTAGGCTTGCCAACTTGTGGCTCTTATTTTGATGAACTAAGCTTAGGCAAGGTTGGCAAAAATGTGTGGCAAAGTATGGCAATGCTGGGCCTAGAACCAAACAACCCCTTAGTTCTTCAAAATGAGAGCCACAAGTTGGCAAGCCTAAGGGAATCTTGCCACACTTTTTGAGTGTATGTAATGTGGGACCCTAATGTGGCTTGCCTAAGGTGTGGCTTGAACCAAACACCCACCTAAGTTGGTCAAACTTGCCTAACCTTAGGTGTGGCAACCTTAGGCAAACTTAGTCTCAAACCAAACAGCCCCTGTGTGTGTGACTGAGAGAGAACGTGTGTATGTGTCCATATGTGTGTTGTGGCGGAAGGGCAATGTGGAGACGGTGTGTGTGTGTGATAGAGACATAGAGAGGTGTGAATGTGCAAATGATCATGCATGAGTGAGACATAGACAGATGCCGATATGTTGTGTATACATGAGAGAACGGTCTTCTATTTTACTTGTGTGTGTGTGAGAGAGAGAGGAGCATCCATAACACAACAACCATCTCTCTCGATTCGTCCGTCCCTCACACGATCGCATGTAACACATGCATCAACGCACACATTTTGACACCCTCACCCGGCCCCTGCCCACCTCAAGGCCCGCACATCGCTCTCTATCTCGCACGCACAATCTCTTCGTGAATACCCTGTTTAACAAGTAGCTTTCCGTCACATACACACACATTTCCCTCCTTAGGTTTGTTTTCTCTCAATATCTCTCTCTCTCTCACACACACACAGACAACACACATCACACACACACCCCCTCCCCCAAGCACACAATTCATCCCCATCCAAGGTTATATGGCGACCACTCTCGCTTGTGCTTCTTCGCACCCTAGCATGCACAACACCTCAATCTTCAAAGAGGGCATCGAGGAGATCGAAGACGGCGACCACACTGTGCTAGAGAATGCGGGGCCATTTGGAAGCAGGATGATGTGACGACGGCTGACTGACTCCTCCCCCCACCCTCTCTCTCTCTCGCACAAAATTACCAATCCCTCTCTCCCCCACACAAATTTATCAATCCCTCAACCCACGAGATCCTTCCCCTCTCGTCCATGTTTTTCCAGCTCTCTCATCAAACCTGTTTCCTCTTCTCCTTCCACGTGTACAGAATCCGGATGCACACGCATCTCACGTATGTTACATGTCTCCATCTTTCTCACAGACCTAACTTCTTCCTCTCTCTTTTTCTCTCTATCTCCCTCTTTCTGTTTTGTTAGGTTTGTCTCCTACTCTCTCGTCCACATACATACAATCTTTCCCGCCCTATTTGCTCCATCTTCACAAGCTCTCTCTGCACGTTTCATTCACACATTGGGATATGTTCAAAATGTTGCTTTTATAATGGCTGATGTAGAGTTATTGTTGGTTTTGTTGCATCCTACAAAGTAATAACTATGAAATGCATTTTGATTGTCATTTGACTGGGATTATGCGAGTTTGAGCATGTTGTGAAGTACTATAGACCTCGTATACATCTTGGAATTCGACAATGATTGTAACTATTGAATTGTATAGACCATTACATTCGAAGTCAGTAGCCTAATATATTCATTTCATAATTTCAACAAATGATTAATTCACTACATACTAAGGAAAAAAATGTGTACTCCCTCAGTTTTTATTTAAGTCTGCGTATTAGCATTGGTCAAAGTCAAGTGTTGTAAACTCTCAGAAAGTTTATAACAAAAAATAATAACATATACAATAACAAATAAATACCATTAGATTCATTATTGAATGTACTTTCACATCATACATATCTGTTATGGTAAATGTTTATATTTTTCTATAAACTTGGTCAAACTTTAGGAAGTTTGACTTCGGTCAAACCTAATATGCAGAGTTTACTAGTACTACTCGCTAGTTGCTTAGCCGAATCACCCAACACGCCACACGGGGAGTTCAGTGTCACAAAATTTTGAGGTCGGCAGGAAAATCTCCCGCGACCCTGATTCGAGCAGTGGGAAGTTACCATCATAGCCTTCGAAACAGGCCTACGGATGACGGTTGGTAGGGGGCTGTTTTCGTAACTTCAGGTTCACCCAACCCAGCCAACGCCACCCCGACACCCAGAGTAGTACACCTGAATAATCCCCATTTACTATCCCCACTGCAAAATAGACTTCTCCATGGCACCGCAGCCTTCGTGCTCCTCCCCTTCTACATTGGCGCACTCGTCCACCGCAGCGCATCTGCCTCATCGACGACCTCGTACGCCGCACTGGAGCCGGTCCACCGTCGTCGTCGTACACGGAGCCTCTTCCCCGGCACTGTCTTCCACGGTCTCGGATCTGCTTCCCGGAAGCCGACGCCAAGCGCAGAAGCACCACTGTCGTGGACAATGAACTGACCCGTTGCCGACCATGACTCATAGAGGCCGCCGCGACCATCGTTCTCCTCCTCGATTGGTAATGTGTGTATTGAATCACTTAGCAGGACATGTGCAGTTCCAATTTTGTTCATACCTACCCTTCAAATTTCTTGGGTGCTATTGTTCCCGTAAAAGTAATTGGTTATAGCCTCCATTGTCCAACAGAATATCAGCTTGTAATTGTGCGTCGCTCCTGTATCGCGCTGTGCTTGGGTAGGTATTTCATCTGCAACCAGTAGTGTGGCAAATGATGGATAGTTTTTTAGAACTAGCAAGATGCCCATGCGTTGCACACATCAAGATGCATTTGTATGAGTAGTTTATCTTGTGGGAGAAAAGGATGAACGTGGGAATGCCTTATTTGTAAATGCGGAGAGGGGTGTGGGTATCTTTTTGCAAAATTGCCACAGTTTCCTTCCTATTCGTCGGATATAAATCGGATGGCCTATATTGCAGGATGGCAGGAACACCATCATCACCAACTCTGTTTTTTATAAGAGTAGGGAAAAAGTAGACAAAAAATAGAGGGTAGAGAAGTAGAGATAAATATAAAATATAAAATAAATATAACAGTAGAGAAGAGAGTAGAGATAGCAGAGACGTCGGGAAAGGATTGCGCGCGCGCGGGAAAAAGCGGCCGGGCGTGCGCTAGTTTTGGCGCGCGGCGTCCGGCGCGCTTTATAAAATCCAACGCCCTCCCACCGCTCTGTGCCTTGCCACCGCTCTCTCCCCGCTCTGTGCCTCGCCACCGCTCTCTCCCCACTCTTTCTCGCCTCGCCGCCGCCGCGCCACCATGCCGCCGCGTCACCGGGAAACTTGGGGATACCGCGGCGTCCGCGCACGCCCCTCCAGCGGCTTCTCCGCCGAGATCCGGTTCCGCGGGATGCGCCTCGGCCTCGGCAATTTCGACACCGCCAACAAGGCTGCCCGCGTGTACGACGCGGCGGCGTGGCGCCTCCGGTGGCCTCATAGAACATTGAACTTCCCCAACATGCCAACGCGGGAGCGGGCCAGGAGCTCGTGCCTCTGCCGCGGCTTATCACCGACGAGGATCATCGCGACAACCGGAGACGGGAGCACCGTCTCGGCATCGCCGAGATGGACGAGGAAGCCATGGCGCTATGGTGCCAACGCTTCCCACAGGACATCATCAACGAGCGCGAGTTCTACGAGCAAAGGAGGTCGGAGAGGGATAAGAGGAGGGCGGAGCGAGCCGCCTATCGCGAGGACAGGCGTAGGCGAAAAGCGGACGCTCAATTCACATGAGGCTAGGAGCAGCGTCGCCCTGGGAATCCGACAACGATCGGTATCTTCACACCTACGGTCAGACGTCGGAGGAGGACATCACCGAGGAGGAGTCGGACGACGAGGAGTAGTTGAATAATCTATTTTTTATCTATCTATGGTGAGAACTATCCTCTACTCTCTATCTCTACTTCTCGATCTCAGCACTGTAAATGCTTTTTTAAAGCGCCGTGCATTGCGATTCTGTTGGAGATGCTCTAACATGGCAGACGAGTGCTTTAATGTTGCCCACAAGATGCGCGAGTATTACTAGTAGTATATTTTTCTTGCCATGTTGAGATTTTAAAACTACGAGTGCGAACATGCAGAGGAGCAATGAAGACCAAACACGGGATATTGGGGACATCTTCAAGGAGCGTGGCAAGTTAAAGAGGAGGTGCACCGAACCTGTAAAACGAGCTTTGGTAAGTAACACCCTTTCAATTACTTTCGTTTAGCCTCGTGTTCTTCGATGTGTATATGTTGTAGTTTCTGTTTCTCTTAAGCCTCGTGTTCTTCGATGTGTCATAAGAAGATTCTTAATCGTCCTAATGCTTTCGTTTTTAGCTTGATGTAGGAAGTGGGTGTTCTCACCTTGTAGTCTGTTTTTATATTTTTTCCTTTTGAATTCACTTCTCCCAGTTCTGTTTATGTGGCTTCTACTAAATGGATCTGGGTTGCTCTGAGTAATTATCTAAAAACAGGATGCAGTTCCTGCGAGGAAGGAAGTAAGGTCAACCTCGAGATCATGTTTCCAGAATGAGGTTGGATTACACACAAGGTGCCAGTTCCCTAATGATGCTGGATTAGACACAAGGTGCAAATTCCCAGATGATGCTGGATTACACACAAGCCAGGTGGAGTCGTCAGCTGTTCGTGTCCTCGTGGCTCTAGTAAAGGCTGAAAGAAAGCATGCAACAGCCCTTGAGAATGTAGCTTAGTTCCTGAAGAAGCGAAAAGAGCAATCATATGCTCTCTTCACCCATGCCAAAGAAGAGATGGAAGAAGCCAGAAATAAGCTAGCAGAGGCAGAGCAGGCTAGGCGTCTCCTGCTATCTAAAACTGTTGTCAATACAAAATTTCCTTCATAGTAGCTAGGTTCAAATGTTTATCTAGTTAGCATGCCTGTTGTGATGTCCGTGCATCTACTGATGTGGCACAAAATATTTTTCTTCAGGTCATGTAATAAAAACAATTACTTTCCAAACAATAACAGACGAAGCATTGGACATGGTATAGTTCACGCGCAAGCCCAACATTCCAAGTTCAACTTCCACATCAAACTCATGTTCACATATATCTCCACATTCATACATAATGTCCACAACCATGATTCACTTCAAAGCCAAAAAAATTGAGGAGAGTTATGAATAAAGAAAAACCTCTAGTTCCTGCTACCAGTGCGAGCACAACAAGTCAAGACCATGCGTAATTAATTATATTTTGGTCACTTTTTGTGTTCTAAAATGCCGGCCGGCTCGCGGAAGGACGTGTTGCCGGCACACGCGCAGATTCAATGAAGGCAGGCGGGGCAGTCTGAAGCCGGTTGCATGCAGCGAGGAGGCGTGTTCAGCCGGGCCTGCAGCGAGTGGGGCCCTCTTGGCCGGCGCGCCGGTTCAATGCCTGCGCTATGAGAGGTCGCGTCCATGTCAGAGCAATCACTCCCTCCAGTCCCTTTTTGTTTGCATATAACAAAATCTCGTTTTCCATTCACATTTTACAAGTAAAATTCGTGGACAAACTTTGACCCAAAAAACGATGGGGACTAGTAAACCAGAATGGAGGTAGCAGTTTTTTTAATCAAAGAAGGGTTTCCCCCTTCCGATTTTCATTTCTGAAAACCAACATCTAAATCTAAACATAATATTTGCCCTAGAACTACCGGGTTCAACATCTCGCAACATAAACCCATACAACCATATGCCAAGGAGGTACGTAGTAGGTAGTACTATGAATTCAATTTTCGCTCCATACCAATCGTTCTAAAAACTACTCCCTCCGTCCCATAATATAAGAACACTTTTGACATTAGTGTAGTGTTAAAAACGTTCTTATATTTTGGGACAGAGGGAGTACTTAGTACTTATAACGCGCCATTGAAAATCGGAACTCTTAACCCCGCTAAAAAATGATATTTTAAACGTGGCTACTCGATCTGTGGCAACCGGCGAGCCACCGCCTCCAAGTCGTTCACCTGTGGTCCCGACCATCAACTCCTACAGATCAAATTATCATGCGAGCTGACTATTCCTACAAAGGTGCGCTCGACCACGTACCCGGTACCCGCGAATGCAGCAATCGTGCACCTAGGGTTTTAGGGTTTATTTGTTAATGTTGCCTTTACGTAACACTCATGTGTGCGAGACAGCGAGAGACCGACTGCGTGCGTGCGCCTCTTCTCTTTGTATATGTACTCCACCGTTTGTCTGGTGTCCACAAAATTATAATAACTACTAGCAATGTGCCAATGCGTTGCCACACGATCTGAGTAGATTAATACATATTCACCGATTTGATAGAAAAAAAGTCTAGTTTTGAAATACGTATATCACTAAAAAAATGTTATGTTTCACTCAAAATATATTCCTTTGGCGGTTTTGATGAGATAAGGGAGGAATGTTGTTGGTTTCAAGATTCGAGAAGTGGTATATGTCTAATTTCTACTCTTACTAGCAAGATGCCCGTGCGTTGCACGGAACATCAAGATCTTGTGGGAGAAAAGGATGAATGAGGGAAGGCCTTATCTGCAAATGTGGAGAGGAGTGCGGGTAAATTGCCATAGTTTCGTTCCTATCCGTCAGATATAAATTGGACGACCTATATTGCAGGATGGCAGGCCCACCATCATCACCAACTCTATTTTTTATCCCTACTCTTATAGAAAGCATAGTCGGTGATGATCGTGTGCCTGCCATCCTGCAATATAGGCCGTCCGATCTATATCTGACGGATAGGAAGGAAACTATGGCAATTTTGCAAAAAGATACCCACACCCCTCTCCACACTTGCAAATAAGGCCTTCCCTTGTTCATCCTTTTCTCCAACAAGATAAACTACTCATACAAATGCATCTTCATGTTCCGTGCAACGCATGGGCATCTTGCTAGTTGTTGCAAAAAGCCCATGTGTGTGAGAGAGAGAGGGAGAGAGGAGGAGGACGGAGTGCATGTGTGACAAAGACACAAAGAGTGTGTGTGCGAGAGGTATCAGCTTAAAATGAGGCGATAGTGTGTGTGTGTGCACGATCGTGAGGGCGTGTCTCAAGAAGGGAAGAAAAATCTACATAGATACAAGGAGCGGGAGAGAGACATGTATGCGATAGTGGAAGCACGAGTGTGCGGGTGTATAAACTATCTAGAGGCTAGTCGATAAATGTTTGTGAGAGAAATACGAGACGGGGGTGCGAAAGCGAGAGTTTTGTGTGTGAGAGAGAGAGACGGTAGTCGGGAAGGGGAGTGGAAGCATGAGTTGTGTGTCTGTGTGAGAGAGAGGGGGGAGTTTGTCTGATCGGTAAACAAATGAATAATGTCATTCTGGGATGGAGACAAAAAGGAGACCGCAACAAATGTTGTGTCTATAGGAGAGAGAGAGAGAGTAATTTTAGTGGTATGATTCATATCTAGAGACATATAGGGTGTGTGAGAGAATCCCATAGAGAGAAAGACAAAGTGAAAGACGAGTGGGGACTGTGTGTGTGGCGGTGAAAAAGCAAGCTTAGGTACCTAGTGATACGAGAGAACGGTAGAGACGTGAGAGATAAGGAAAACCGTGTAATGTATAATGATAGGGAGAGTGTGACACTTCTCAAGGGAGACGTCGAGAGACCATGTTTGCGAGGATAGGAGAAACATGAAGTGAGCGTGCGGATGAGCTGGAGAAAAGAGAGTGATAGCTACATGAAGGAGCATGCATGCGAGAGAGATGGGCATGAAAGGAGTGAACATAAAAGGGATTCAAATATTTGAATTCGAGATGATGATACATGTAATCCATACTCGAACCAAAATTGATCTATCAAACATGCATACTCATATGAATTTACGCGCATCTATGTTATTTAATATGTAGATATTACTGATCCATACATTTTAGTAGAACATAATTTGGTTTAATTTTTTGAATTCAACCTTATGATTTTGGGATCATTGTATTTGTAAATCATATTATACATATAAAGGAGCAGAATTCTTTGTTGTGCTTTTGAAAGTATATATTAAAAAAAGATGTATATAGAATTTTATTCCAATCGAAAATGGATCCCGCCCGAAAAAATAGAATACAAATGGGATTCCAATTGAGTTGGCACGGTAAACGTGCACTCTGCAAAATTTGAACGAAGCGGGGAAAGTCACAGTAACTGCCCGAAACCAAAATCTGCGAGATGGAAATTACTACTGCCTATCCCTGCCACGCAAAGCCTATCTGCTCGATTTCTATAGGTTTCTATAGGGGTAGGTTTGTAATTTCACTCGAACGTGACATATCCCCCTCTCACCCGGATTCATACACGGTGGGCGCCAAAACACAGTGTTCCTCGGCCGAAATCGACTCCCTCCCCGAATCATACACGGTGGGCGCCAAAAACAAACTCTCGTCGGCAAATATTCGGTGTATGCGAGATTACCGTCCTATCCCCAACCGACTAATATTGTTCTGATGTAGGAAATTTGAAACGGGGGCTAAGTTTGTAAATTTCCTCGCATTTGAGACAAGCGCGCCCTGAAGACATGGTTCCCCCTTCCTCTCCACCTCCATTTCCCCATTCGTACTCCGTGGGCGCCAAAACACCCTCTCCACCCCAGCCTCCTCCGTCCGCCATCCCATCCACCGCCGTCCTCCTCCACCATGCCATAGCTGATACCCCGACGCCGCCGTCCATTACAAGAGATCGACCTCTCTCATCCACGGCTTCGGACCGGGATCCTTGCATCCCGTCCTCTCGCTTCATCCCCGCCGTCGTCCACCTTGCCGGTGCCGCTCCTACGACCGTCTCGTCCACGGCGCCCCGCCGCCATCGTCTACCCTCCTAGATCTGCCTCCACGCCGCCGACAGCCATCGCTACCGCATCACCATCAAATTCTCAGCAGATACATACACGGCGCTGTACCAGAGGCGGTACTCTTTCGTATCTTCTCAACTTATTTATCGCAGCAAGAAAATAGATCACCACTGCTTTACTCTGATTTCTTGTCCATCACTTACTTGCTAGTTGAGAGCAAACATTGGTTGCGAAGTTGCCTTTGTCCGGTTTGCACCTTCAGATTCGCCATGGCACGCTCAACACTATACTCCCAATGCTTATGGTTTTCACCTTTTATATTCCACACTAGTTAAATCACAGTAGACTAAATTTCAAAATTGGGTCAGTCAATTTTTCAGAGCTCGCCGGAGTTCGCCGGTGCGGACGAAGGGGCTCGGGTGGGGACTTTGGTTGTTGGGGGGGGGGGGGCGGTGGTGGGGCCTTGTCGAACAAAGAAAACTTGACGCGGGTGGGGGCGGGGGGGGGGGGGTGGGGGTGCCGGAGGAACACAAGCGGTGGGGGCCGATGGTCCGGCCGGCGGCCCGTGCGGTGTTCTGTATGGGAAGAATCAGAGACGACGAAGAAGAAGGGTTAGGAGACGTAGGATCTTCATCCAACTGCCTGAAATGGTTGACTGACCCAAATGCAGACATGCCTTTATATTCAGTACCATCATCGTGCCTGCTTAGCACAGCTCCTGAATCCATCAAGCTAAACAACGTGCCACTCATAATTCCAAACTTGTTGCTCAAGTACGAATCTGATATGATGCTGATATTACTAAAACAGATAACATTTAATTGGTCAGCTAATGTTCCTACTTTACTTTTGAAAAAGCACGTGCACCACATATAGAGAGACAACATGGAGTTGCTTTCTTAATGCGCTCTGGTTCATCATGTGTGGGCACTGCGCAACGAACATTTTATTATCCAAAATCTGCTTGCTCTTCTTTACCATGTTCCTCTTTCGTTCTTCTTTAATAAGTACTCTCTCCGTTCCTAAATACAAGTCTTTGTATAGATTCCACCATGGACTACATATGGAGCAAAATGAGTGAATCTACACTCTAAAATGTATCTGGATACATCTGTATGTGATCCATAGTGGAAATCTCTACCAAGACTTATATTTTGGAACGGAGGGAGTATGATAGTAGTACACTATGTTCCTTGTAGTGAATATGAGCAGGGACATTGGCAGTGTAGAGGTCTATACGGTCGGTTGGTATGGACACTTTGAACTCGTCGGGCCTCTTTGATTCGTAGGATTTTGTAAACATGGGAATATGATTTGTAGTGGCATGCCCACTTGAATCCTATAAGAATAGCAAGGAAATGCGGGGAGCTGTGTCGCCTTTGAGAGTTACACTGATATTAACAGTACCGCACCTTCAGTTGAAGAGAGCTGGTATCCGAAGGCTTTCTAGCCGTACCGGCAATACTAGCACATATATTCCAGCAAGTTCCACTTTGCTGATTTTACTCTGATGCTTACGGTTTTCCCGTTATATCTACACTATGATCTGTGTAGCTGCTTTGTGTCGCACTAGCAGTAGTCCACTCTTGAAGCTAAACACCGCAATGACTTACAAAATTGGCACCAAGGCATTGAGTGCCATTCTGGATGCAATGAAACTCATACGCTCACCACCTGTTGATTCTTGTTCAGAATATGAACCTAATGACTATTCTAACCTCGAGGAGTCAAAGGCAGATGACCTATCCTATTCACCCATCAAGGCGCCTGTTCTAATTTGGCAAGGTTTTATTGATTGTGCGTATCTTGCATATGTTGTCTTGCATTTCTTCTACTTTGTTGCACCGCCATCTGCTTAGTTTACTCATCATATATGTCGAGATGCCATGCCCATCCATTATCAATACATATTCCATCTGTTATCATACCATGTTTTTCCACTCAAATGTTGTTCTTGTGCATCAAACATCAAAAAGGAAGAGGGTGATTGCCGAACCTGAAGGAGCACCAGCAAAGTCCTTGAAAAACATGGTTGTGCCGGAGAAATCAGACAACACTCCACTTATATTGGCTGTACAACCAGTGACACAAAACGTAGGACCAACTCCAGCAGACTGTACCCATACTTCACTGGCCACACCACTAGCCGCACCACACAGGACCTGCACTCTAGCAAAAGGTATGCTGATTTCAATTGCCATAGCACCAGCCATACCACAAAAAAATCCCACTCCAGCAAAAAGTACAGCAAGTCCACCGGCTGGAGACCTATCCCAACTGCAGAGATGGCCAATTCCTGCAGATTGGAACCCCATTCCAGTTATTCCCAGTTTAAAAGACAATGCTTTCAATGTTGTTAGGGACTACGTGCATATATTCCCATCATGGGAAGATTATAGTGAAGACAAACACCATTTTCACATCTTCCTGTCCCACTTACGTGTAAGTGCTATTATTCATGGTGATTAATTTCCTGTTTTCTGCTGATTGAACACATCAATGATTTACATTACATTGTTGTAAGTAGGCGAGGCTCAATCTGGATAGTCATGACGAGCAAAGCTTTCTTGCGCTTTTCAAGGAAGCATTGCAGCAGTATCGGTGTTACCTGAGGAAATCACACTTTGATGGCAAGTCTATAAACGAATTTCTGGTGAAGTCTCTTGTGCTAAATTTAGAAGACATTGAATGGAAAAACCTTGTTATGCACTGGTCTCGTTCCGAGGATGAGGTACTGTCTATGATATCGCATGACAATTTGAACTTCTACTTTTCCGCATGTGCCTTACAGATCTTTTTTGCAGGAAATCTGCTCGAAAAAGAATTTCGGTTTGAAAAGAACGACATGATATCGCAAATATGCTGCCCGCTGCTTTGCTCTTGTTAGTACCTGTTGTCCTGTATCACTGTACTTGCATACATACCTGGTTCATTATGTGACAGCAGTATGCATGATAGCTTGCTTATCAATTGTTCGCTCCAAATTATCTGATCTATATGAATGGTTACATTAGTGTGAATATATCCAATGCCAATGAATTTTTTTAGCTCTGCATTGTTCTTGTAAGTACCTGCTGTCCTTTATCAGTGTACTTATATTGACAGGTAGTTGTTCATGTACCATCACTCTGCGGCTTATTTTCCTTTGCCCTCCATTTTCTACACATAAGATCTATATTTACTCTTACCATAAGGTTGGATAACACCGATGGTACTAAAGAAGTTTAGCTCTGCATTGCTCTTGGCTGTACCTTTTGCCTGTATCGTTGTACTTACATTTATAGCTACTTGGTTATGTAGCATCACTCTTCATCTTATCTTAAATATTCTCCATTTTTTCTTATATTGTCACATCTATATTTACTCTTAACAAAATGTAGAATAAAGGCAATGCTTATGAAGAAGATTCTGTGGTAAACTTCTTGAATTGCCCCCCCATCAGCATGGACAAGGGCTTTATAGAGCCTGCCTTCACCAATAATGTAAGTTTGTCCTTCTCAAGCCTTCAAACTTTGTTGTGTATATTTGGTTAGGCATGACTGCAACAACTGTTTATTTTTGGTGTTTGCATCAAATTGCATGTTTAAAGTTTATTATGTACTCCAGTTCATAAACAAAAGTTTGCCCTTCTCAATTTAAGTTTTCAGCTGTACAACCAAGTTCCTTCTTCATACCATGTAAATTAAACTATACAGAGCAAGTGATCTTATTTTGCCAATCTGAAATGGGATAAATTGACAGCACACTAACCATTGATACTTATGAGTTCTTGATCTGTAATCCAGTGGTGTCGTGAAGCTGCCAACTCCTTCACAATGTCATTTCCTGCCATGTCTTGACCTGAACAATACCATATTGTGTTAATGCTATTTTAAACTGTGTCACTTTATTCGTCAGTAAGAAATGTGATGAATTGTCAGCACTGATACTTATATGTGCAAAACCTGTCATCTGTCTGTGTGTTTATCTTTCAGAGTGAGGAGGATATAAGTGTCAAACAAGTGCAGTCTCACCAGCTTGCTCAGCTGCTTGCGCTGCAGCTCCCGAGCAGGGCTAACCTTTCTGGAACTCTATTGAAGTGCTGTTGGTTTTGTACATTATTTTGTCGGCGTGTTTAGTTGCACTGGTGGCGATCTTTGATGCCCACTGTATGTAATCTGCTGTCTGCTTGTGCTTTATTATCATAGTGGCAAACTTTGATGCCCAGTGGATGTAATATGCCATAATTTCTTTATTGTATAGTCTAGGTTTTTTTTCTTATTCACGATGCTGCAGTTATTTTACTGTATATATATCCTGTCTTCGCAGTAAACGGCCAAACCGTAAAATTACGGTACATAATCGGACCGTCATGCAAATCACCATGTATGATCCGCATCATGGGCTCCGTCATCTTGGTCCGTTAACAGGCCTAAATGTAAACTGGCCCACTAGTAGATTCGGGCCTTTAATAGGCCAAGTAAATCGCCGGCCCTATTTTCCCAAGAAAACTCAATGGGCCTTTAGGAGGCTGAAAAGTAGGTTGGGCCTGAAACATGTCGAACAGCTCACGGGCCGGCAGCAGGCCGAAATAGACCCCGGCCCATGAATGTGCCAATCAAATCATGGGCTTATAACAGGCCAAAATTGTCTCGGTCCTTGTTTGGCCCAATCAGATTATCGGCTACGAGCAGGCCGGATGCAAACCGGGCCGTAGTTAGGCCCAACTATATGACGGGCTTTTAACAGGCCGAAATTAATCTAGGACCGAAATGTTAAACGGGCCCTTAACAGGCCAAAACTAATATCAGGCCGAATTACTAAATGGGCCTTTAGCAAATGGGCCCAAAAGCGTAGCGTCCAGATGACGGGCCGAATCTGATATGGGCCATAATTTAGCCCAAAGCCTCTTAAAGGGCCGGACCTGATCTGGGCCGTAATTTGGCCCAGAACATGGTAGGCTTTTAACGGGCCGGATCTCATATGGGCCATTATTAGGCCCGGAATGTGGCAGGCCATTAATGGACCAGATCAAATATGGGCCGGCATTTGGCGCAAAACATGGCACCAGTTAATGGGCCGACCTACTAGGGTCCTCAAAATCTTGTGGGCCTATAACTGGGCCGGCCCATTAATGTCGGCGAAATCTCGTGGGCCTTTAGCTGGGCCGACCCATTATGGTCCACAAAAATCTTGTGGGCCTTCACCTGGGCCGGCCCATTATGGCCCGCAAAAATCTTGTGGGCCTTTACCTGGGCCAGCCCATTATGGCCCGCAAAATCTTGTGGGCCTTTAGCTGGGCCGGCCCATTATGGTCCACAAAATCTTGTGGACCTTTAGTTGGGCCGGCCCATTTAAACTTTATGGGCCACTTTTGGGCGAGTCCGCGTGTTAACATATCAAAGGCGCATCTCGCCCATTGGATGAGTGACACCTGTGCCAACACGGAGCTGACACGTGTTTCCTCCAGCCAATGATGATTTTACACGTGGAAAATCCCCATTGGTCGGGGCTGTTAACGGGTTATCGGATCCAAAACCGGACCCAATAGCTTAACGGTGTCCGTTACAGTGGATGCCACGTGTCGGTCACCCTTGACGAAAGCACTTCTGTGACGCGCGATTTATCGTCGTGGAAGTGGACACTTCCGTGATGATAATTTTGGTAATGTCATGGAACACTTCTACGACAGCACAGGTATGACTATCTTGATTCTGTCATAAATTTGTCATGGATGTACATGCATGACAGAAAACGTGACCTACTGTGACAAACACGTATCATCACAGAAGTGTATTTTTTTTGTAGTGTGAGGAGGAAGATAGTGCGGAAGTTCGCCAACTCCTGAGCAAGATCAGGACACTTGCCCAGTCCGGGTATACGATAGTCGAAGTAAGGGCTACCTCCATAGTACGGGGAGTTTATCCACTCCAATACAGAGGACTTCCCATGTGTAATTACAATGGGGAAGATGACACCTCCCGCTGCGGCAGGAAAGGTCCGGACACCCCTGCCGCCCTAGCCAAAATATTGGCCGAACTATTCAAGGGTGAGGAAGAGGAGTTCCTGCGCGTCACGCACAGAGAAGGATATTCCATGTACATGTTGGGGAACGTAGCAGAAATTCAAAATTTTCTACGCATCACCAAGATCAATCTATGGAGTAATCTAGCAACGAGGGGAAGGGGAGTGCATCTACATACCCTTGTAGATCGTGATGCGGAAGCGTTGCAAGAACGCGGATGAAGGAGTCATACTCGTAGCGATTCAGATCGCGGTTGATTCCGATCTAAGCGCCGAACCACGGCGCCTCCGCGTTCAACACACGTGCAGCCCGGTGACGTCTCCCACGCCTTGATCCAGCAAGGAGAGAGGGAGAGGTTGGGGAAGACTCCGTCCAGCAGCAGCACGACGGCGTGGTGGTGATGGAGGAGCGTGGCAATCCTGCAGGGCTTCGCCAAGCACCGCGGGAGATGAGGAGGACATGGAAGAGGGGGAGGGCTGCGCCAGAACTTGGGTGCCGCTGCCCTCCCACCCCCAACATATATATAGGGGCAAGGGAGAGGGGGGCCAGCCCCCTCAGATCCAATCTGAGGAGGGGGCGGCGGCCAGGGGGGTTGCCTTGCCCCCCAAGGCAAGGGGGCCGCCTCCCCTTAGGGTTCCCTCAAACCCCCAGGCGCATGGGCCCTGGGAGGGAAGGCGCCCAGCCCACTAAGGGGCTGGTCCCTCTCCACACACAGCCCATAGGGCCCTCCGGGGCTGGTGGCCCCTCCCGGTGGACCCCCGGAACCCTCCGGTGGTCCCGGTACATTACCGGTGACGCCCGAAACTCTTCCGGTGGCCAAAACGGGACTTCCCATATATAAATCTTTACCTTCGGACCATTCCGGAACTCCTCGTGACGTCCGGGATCTCATCCGGGACTCCGAACAACATTCGGTAACCACATATATCTATTCCCTATAACCCTGGCGTCATCGAACCTTAAGTGTGTAGACCCTACAGGTTCGGGAACCATGCAGACATGACCGAGACGTTCTCCGGCCAATAACCAACAGTGGGATCTGGATACCCATGTTGGCTCCCACATGTTCCACGATGATCTCATCGGATGAACCATGATGTCGGGGATTCAATCAATCCCGTATACAATTCCCTTTGTCTACCGGTATGGTACTTGCCCGAGATTCGATCGTCGGTATCCCGATACCTTGTTCAATCTTGTTACCGGCAAGTCTCTTTACTCGTTCCGTAACACATCATCCTGTGATCAACTCCTTGGTCACATTGTGCACATTATGACGATGTCCTACCGAGTGGGCCCAGAGATACCTCTCCGTTTACACGGAGTGACAAATCCCAGTCTCGATTCGTGCCAACCCAACAGACACTTTCGGAAATACCTGTAGTGCACCTTTATGGCCACCCAATTACGTTGAGACGTTTGGTACACCCAAAGCATTCCTACGGTATCCGGGAGTTGCACAATCTCATGGTCTAAGGAAATGATACTTGACATTAGAAAAGCTCTTAGCAAATGAACTACACGATCTTGTGCTAGGCTTAGGATTGGGTCTTGTCCATCACATCATTCTCCTAATGATGTGATCCCGTTATCAACGACATCCAATGTCCATGGTCAGGAAACCGTAACCATCTATTGATCAACAAGCTAGTCAACTAGAGGCTTACTAGGGACATGGTGTTGTCTATGTATCCACACATGTATCTGAGTTTCCTATCAATACAATTCTAGCATGGATAATAAATGATTATCATGAACAAGGAAATATAATAATAACCAATTTATTATTTCCTCTAGGGCATATTTCAAACAGTCACCCACTTGCACTAGAGTCAATAATCTAGTTCACATCACCATGTGATTAACACTCACAGGTCACATCACCATGGGACTAACATCCAAAGAGTTTACTAGAGTCAACAATCTAGTTTACATCACTATGTGATTAACACTCAATGAGTTCTGGTTTGATCATGTTATGCTTGTGAGAGAGGTTGTAGTCAACGGGTCTGCAACATTCAGATCCCTATGTATTTCGCAAAACTTTATGTCATATCGTAGATGCTGCTACCACGTTCCACTTGGAGCTATTCCAAATTGTTGCTCCATTATACATATCCGGTATCTCTACTCAGAGCTATCCGGATAGGTGTTAAGCTTGCATCGACGTAACTCTTTACGTCGAACTCTTTATCACCTCCATAACCGAGAAACAGTTCCTTATTCCTCTAAGGATAATTTTGACCGCTATCTAGTGATCCACTCCTGGATCACCTTTGTACCCTCTTGCCAGAGATGTGGCAAGGCACACATCAGGTGCGGTACTCAGCATGCCATACCGTATAGAGCCTATGACAAAAGCATAGGGGACGACCTTCGTCCTTCCTCTTTCTTCTGCCCTGGTCAAGCTTTGAGTCTTACTCAACTTCACACCTTATAACTCAGGTAAGAACTCCTTCTTTGACTGATCTATTTTGAACTCTTTCAAAATCATGTCAAGGTGTGCGTTCTTTGAAAGTATCATCAGGCGTCTTGATCTATCTCTATAGATCTTGATGCCCAATATGTAAGCAGCTTTATCCAGGTCTTCCTTTGAAAAACTCCTTTCAAACAACCCTTTATGCTTTCCAGAAATTCTACATCATTTCAGATCAACAATATGTCATTCACATATACTTATCAGAAATGTTGTAGCGCTCCCACTCACTTTATTGTAAATACAAGTTTCTAACAAACTTTATATAAACCCAAAAACTTTGATCACTCCATCAAAGCGTATATTCTGACTCCGAGATGCTTGCTCTAGTCCATGGAAGGATCGCTGGAGCTAGCATACCTTTTAGCATCCTTAGGATCGACAAAACCTTTCTGATTGTATCACATACAACCTTTCCTTACGAAAACTGGTAAGGAAACTTGTTTTGACATCCATCTGCCAGATTTCATAAATGCAGCTAATGCTAACATGATTCCGACGGACTTAAGCATCGCCACGGATGAGAAAATCTCATCGTAGTCAACTCCTTGAACTTGTGAAAATACTCTTTGCCACAAGTCGAGCTTCATAGACGGTAACATTACCGTCCACGTCCGTCTTCTTCTTAAAGATCCATTTATCTCAATGGCTGGCCGATCATCGGGCAAGTTCACCAAAGTCCATGCTTTGTTCTGATACATGGATCCTATCTCGGATTTCATGGCTTCTAACCATTTGTCGGAATATGGGCCCACCATCGCTTCTCCATAGCTCGTAGGTTCAGTATTGTCTAACAACATGATATCTAAGACAGGATTACCGTACCACTCAGGAGTAGTACATATCCTTGTCGACCTACGAGGTTTGGTAGTGACTTGATCCGAAGTTTCATGATCACTATCATAAGCTTCCACTTCAATTGGTGTAGGTGCCACAGGAACAACTTCCTATGCCCTGCTACACACCAGTTGAAGTGACGGTTCAATAACCTTATCAAGTCTCCACCATCCTCCCACTCAATTCTTTCGAGAGAAACTTTTCCTCGAGAAAGGACTCGTTTCTAGAAGCAATTACTTTTGCTTCCAGATCTGAAATAGGAGGTATACCCAACTTTTTTGGGTATTCTATGAAGATGCATTTATCCGCTTTGGGTTCGAGCTTATTAGCCTGAAACATTTTCACATAAGCATCGCAGCCCCAAACTTTTAAGAAACGACAACTTACGTTTCTCTAAACGGTGTCGTCTCAACGGAATTGCGTGGTGCCCTATTTAAAGTGAATGCGGTTGTCTCTAATGCCTAACCCATAAACGATAGTGGTAATAGACATCATGTCATGCACCATATCCAATAGGGTGCAGTTATGATGTTCGGACACACCATCACATTGTGGTGTTCCAGGCGGTATTAATTGTGAAACACTTTCCACAATGTCTTAATTGTGTGCCAAACTCATAACTCAGATATCTCTATGATCATATCATAGACATTTTATCCTCTTGTCACGACGATGTTCAACTTCACTCTGAAATTACTTGAACCTTTCGATAATTCAGACTTGTGTTTCATCAAGTAAATACACTCAGCATCTACTCAAATCATCTGTGAAGTAAGAACATAACGATATCCACTGCATGCCTCAGCACTCATTGGACTGCATACATCAAAATGTATTACTTCCAACAAGTTGCTCTCTTGTTCCATCTTACTGAAAACGAGACCTTTCAGTCATCTTGCCCATGTGGTATGATTTGCATGTCTCAAGTGATTCAAAATCAAGTGAGTCCAAACGATCCATCTGCATGGAGTTTCTTCATGCATATATACCAATAGACATGGTTCGCATGTCTCAATCTTTTCAAAAACGAGTGAGTCCAAAGATCCATCTACATGGAGCTTCTTCATGCGTTCTATACCAATATGACTCAAATGGCAGTGCCACAAGTATGTGGTACTATCATTACTATTTTTGGCACGAACATGTGTATCACTGCGATCGAGATTCATTTTAGGTGCAAGACCATTGAAGGTATTATTTAAATAAACAGAGTAACCATTATTCTCCTTAAATGAATAACCGTATTGCAATAAACATAATCCAATCATGTTTATGCTCAACCAAATAACAGTTATTAACACCAATCTCGATGGTAGAGGGAGCATGCGATGCTTGATCACATCAACCTTGGAAATACTTCCAACACATATCGTCATCTCACCTTTAGCTAGTCGCCGTTTATTCCGCAGCTTTCATTTCGAGTTACTAACACTTAGCAACCGAACCGGTATCTAATACCCTGGTGCTGCTAGGAGTACTAGTAAAGTACACATTCATATAATGTATATCCAATATACTTCTGTCGACCTTGCCTGCCTTCTCATCTACCAAGTATCTAGGGTAGTTCTGCTTCAGTGACCGTTCCCCTCATTACAGAAGCACTTAGTCTCGGGTTTGGGTTCAACCTTGGGATTCTTCACTAGAGCAGCAACTGATTTGCCATTTAATGAAGTATCCCTTCTTGCCCTTGCCCTTCTAGAAACTAGTGGTTTTACTAACCATCAACAATTGATGCTCCTTTTTGATTTCTACTATCGCGGTGTCAAACATCGCGAGTTGCTCAAGGATCATCATGTCTATCCCTGATATGTTATAGTTCATCATGAAGCTCTAATAGCTTGGTGGCAGTGACTATGGAGAACCATCACATCTCATCTGGAAGATTAACTCCCACTCTATTCAAGTGATTGCAGTACTCAGACACAGACAATCTGAGCAGATGCTCAACGATTGAGCTTTTCTCCCTTAGTTTGCAGGCTTAAGAAACTTGTCAGAGGTCTCATACCTCTTGACGTGGGCACTAGTCTGAAATCCCAATTTCAGTCTTCGGAACATCTCATATGTTCTGTGACGTTTCAAAACGTCTTTGGTGCCACAATTCTAAACCGTTAGCATTATGCACTGAACTATCACGTAGTCATCAAAACGTGTATGCCAGATGTTTCGCAACATCTACAGACGACGCTGAGGTTCAGCACACCGAGCGGTGCATTAAGGACATAAGCCTTCTGTGCAGCAATGAGGACAATCCTCAGTTTACGGACCCAGTCCGCATAATTGCTACTATCAACTTTCAACTAAATTTTCTCTAGGAACACATCTTAAACAGTAGAACTAAAGCGTAAGCTATGACATAATTTGCAAAGACCTTTTAACTATGTTCATGATAATTAAGTTCATCTGATTATTTAATGAACTCCCACTCAGATAGACATCCCTCTAGTCATCTAAGTGCTACATGATCCGAGTCAAACTAGGCCGTGTCCGATCATCACGTGAGACGGACTAGTCATCATCGGTGAACATCTCCATGTTGATCGTATCTACTATACGACTCATGTTCGACCTTTCGGTCTCTTGTGTTCTGAGGCCATGTCTGTACATGCTAGGCTCGTCAAGTCAACCTAAGTGTTTCGCATGTGTTCCGAGGCCATGTCTGTACATGCTAGGCTCATCAACACCTGTTGTATTCGAACGTTAGAATCTATCACACCCGATCATCACGTGGTGCTTCGAAACAACGAACCTTCGCAACGGTGCACAGTTAGGGGGAACACGCCTCTTGAAATTTTAGTGAGGGATCATCTTATTTATGCTACCGTCGTTCTAAGCAAATAAGATGTAAACATGACAAACATCACATGCAAATCATAAAGTGACATGATATGGCCAATATCATCTTGCGCCTTTTGATCTCCATCTTCGAGGCGCGGCATGATCACCTTCGTCACCGGCATGACACCATGATCTCCATCATCGTGTCTTCATGAAGTTGTCTCGCCAACTATTACTTCTACTACTATGGCTAACGGTTAGCAATAAATTAAAGTAATTACATGGCGTTTTCATTGACACACAGGTCATACAATAAATTAAGACAACTCCTATGGCTCCTGCTGGTTGTCATACTCATTGACATGCAAGTCGTGATTCCTATTACAAGAACATGATCAATCTCATACATCACATATATCATTCATCACATCCTTTTGGCCATATCACATCACATGGCATACCCTGCAAAAACAAGTTAGACGTCCTCTAATTGTTGCTGCATGTTTTACGTGGCTGCTATGGGTTTCTAGCAAGAACGTTTCTTACCTACGCAAAAGCCACAACGTGATATGCCAATTTCTATTTACCCTTCATAAGGACCCTTTTCATCGAATCCGATCCGACTAAAGTGGGAGAGACAGACACCCGCTAGCCACCTTATGCAACTAGTGCATGTCAGTCGGTGGAACTTGTCTCACGTAAGTGTACGTGTAAGGTCGGTCCGGGCCGCTTCATCCCACGATGCCGCCGAATCAAGATAAGACTAGTAACGGCAAGTAAATTGACAAAATCGACGCCCACAACTACTTTGTGTTCTACTCGTGCATAGAAACTACGCATAGACCTAGCTCATGATGCCACTGTTGGGGAACGTAGCAGAAATTCAAAATTTTCTACGCATCACCAAGATCAATCTATGGAGTAATCTAGCAACGAGGGGAAGGGGAGTGCATCTACATACCCTTGTAGATCGTGATGCGGAAGCGTTTCAAGAACGTGGATGAAGGGGTTGTACTCGTAGCGATTCAGATCGCGGTTGATTCCGATCTAAGCGCCGAACCACGGCGCCTCCACGTTCAACACACGTGCAGCCCGGTGACGTCTCCCACACCTTGATCCAGCAAGGAGAGAGGGAGAGGTTGGGGAAGACTCCGTCCAGCAGCAGCACGACGGCATGGTGGTGATGGAGGAGCGTGGCAATCCTGCAGGGCTTCGCCAAGCAGCGCGGGAGATGAGGAGGACATGGAAGAGGGGGAGGGCTGCGCCAGAACTTGGGTGCCGCTGCCCTCCCACCCCCCACATATATATAGGGGCAAGGGAGAGGGGGGCCGGCCCCCTCAGATCCAATCTGAGGAGGGGGCGGCGGCCAGGGGGGTTGCCTTGTCCCCCAAGGCAAGGGGGGCGCCTCCCCTTAGGGTTCCCCCAAACCCCCAGGCGCATGGGCCCTGGGAGGGAAGGCGCCCAGCCCACTAAGGGGCCGGTACCTCTCCACATACAGCCCATAGGGCCCTTCGGGGCTGGTGGCCCCTCCCGGTGGACCCCCGGAACCCTCCGGTGGTCCCGGTACATTACCGGTGACGCCCGAAACTCTTCCGGTGGACCCCCGGAACCCTCCGGTGGTCCCGGTACATTACCGGTGACGCCCGAAACTCTTCCGGTGGCCAAAACGGGACTTCCCATATATAAATCTTTACCTCCGGACCATTCCGGAACTCCTCGTGACGTCCGGGATCTCATCCGGGACTCGGAACAACATTCGGTAACCACGTATATCTATTCCCTATAACCCTAGCGTCATCGAACCTTAAGTGTGTAGACCCTACGGGTTCGGGAACCATGCAGACATGACCGAGACGTTCTCCGGCCAATAACCAACAGCGGGATCTGGATACCCATGTTGGCTCCCACATGTTCCACGATGATCTCATCGGATGAACCACGATGTCGGGGATTCAATCAATCCCGTATACAATTCCCTTTGTCTACCGGTATGGTACTTGCCCGAGATTCGATCGTCGGTATCCCGATACCTTGTTCAATCTCGTTACCGGCAAGTCTCTTTACTCGTTCCGTAACACATCATCCTGTGATCAACTCCTTGGTCACATTGTGCACATTATGACGATGTCCTATCGAGTGGGCCCAGAGATACCTCTCCGTTTACGTGACAAATCCCAGTCTCGATTCGTGCCAACCCAACAGACACTTTCGGAAATACCTGTAGTGCACCTTTATGGCCACCCAGTTACGTTGTGACGTTTGGTACACCCAAAGCATTCCTACGGTATCCGGGAGTTGCACAATCTCATGGTCTAAGGAAATGATACTTGACATTAGAAAAGCTCTTAGCAAACGAACTACACGATCTTGTGCTGGGCTTAGGATTGGGTCTTGTCCATCACATCATTCTCCTAATGATGTGATCCCGTTATCAACGACATCCAATGTCCATGGTCAGGAAATCGTAACCATCTATTGATCAACGAGCTAGTCAACTAGAGGCTTACTAGGGTCTGGGTTTCCTATCAATACAATTCTAGCATGGATAATAAACGATTATCATGAACAAGGAAATATAATAATAACTAATTTATTATTGCCTCTAGGGCATATTTCCAACAGTACAATCCTCCTAGCTGGGTGAGCCCCCAACTTTTTTGCTCCACTCATTCCACTCCATGAGCTTCGTTTACTGAAATATTAACCCGTCCATTTATAACAGCACTGGCGAAAGACTGCCGAGGGCTTTATAGCCCCGCCCCGCAGCCCGAGGGCCACAACCGGGACCTTGACCCCGGATTCGAAGAGGATCCGGATATATTTGTGGTGCTTGAGAATGGGACGTTTTACCAAACGGGCTATGACGGCACAGAGGTGGCCATCGTCGTCGACTATCCCGGTCTTCTCCCTGCTTCTCATGTAAGTAATTAGGAGACACTTTGTCTGAGAGGGCTTCCTCATTCTTTCTTGCTCACCGCGGCATCTTGTGCTCAGAAGGGGAGGCGTTCGACGCGTCGGGCCGCCATAGGGGCGTCCCGGAGAGAGAGGCTCCCGCACCGGGCAGGCCTTCGAAGAGGAAGGCAAACAGAGATATGGTCGGGCCTTCCTTGAAGAGGTATGGGTTTGCAACTATGTTCTTTGTAGCAGTCGCGTCCAACCATGACTCATATGTTCGTTTTGTATCAGAAAAAAGGTTCAACAGATGATGTCCAGGGACCTGGCCAGTCGTGCTTCTAATAACCAAGATTCGGTCCCGGCCGAAGAGAAGGGGCCCGATATGGGAGTGGTGCCAGACTGTCCTTCTGCCGAGGGTTCGGCAAATATGTCCGTCACCAATTCGGAGGTGGAGAGCGCCATGGATCACCGGCGCCGGAAGGCCGCTTTAAGAAATCCCCGCTTCTCAAAAGAGGCGTTCGGTGCCTTCAGCTCGGCCGATGCATACATCCGAGTTGCTCGAGATGGGCTTAACAAAGCCACCGAGCAACATTTGAAAGATGTGCAGGTAAGTTTACCTTGCCCGAATTTGATAACCATGAGCCAGTAGCCCCCAAGACTTGAAGCAGCTGGGACAAATGTTTTAAGGATCGTGGTGTAACCAGGTTCTTATTGAGAAGAACGAATTGCTAGCCCAAGAGCTGGAGCAGTGCCGGACACAGCTAACTGCTGCTACCACCGAACTGGAAAAGTTCAAGAAGGCGTCCTCTGGTAATATTTCCCTCCATTGAGAAACAAAAAATGATACACCAACTATATTAAAACTGCTGCTTGTCTGATAACAGGGTCATCAGACCAACTGGAAGAGGAACTGAAGGCCGCGCAGACGAGCGAAAGAGAGGCGAAGAGACAACGTGCCGCAGGCGAGCGCGTCCTGACCAAAGTCAGAGAGGAGAAAAAAACTCCAAGAATCAAACACCAAACTGGGCGAAGAACTGAAAGATGTACGAGCCCAGCTAGCCGACTCCGTGAAGGAGAACAAAAGGCTGCGAGGCGGCATATTCAGTACGTGGCCGAGTTGACGTTATAACAGTTTGGAGGTAAAAGTAGCTGATATAGCTATGATTGCAGGTATGCTGATGGGCAGTCCCGAAGAGGAGGTGTCCGAAACACCCATTTGGTACCGATGATGTTGTGGTTGTTGTCAGGCTTCTCAACCAATGTCCACACTTGGTTCCTCTGAAAGTTGTGTAGCTCTTCGTGCATGGCATTTATCCAATCCGGATCATCAAGCGCTTCTTCAACCTTCACAGGTTCAATGCTAGAGATGAATGAATAATGTTCACAAAAATTAGCCAAACGTGTTTTAGAGCGAGTGATTCTCCCGGTTTGAATATCATCAAAGATTTGTTTGACGGGATGGTCTCTTGAAAATCTTGCTCTAACTCGTGAGAGCTTTTGTTTGGGTCAGGGTGGAACATCTTCTTCATCATCTTCTTCATCATCTTCTTCTTCCTCTTGGCCTTCTTTGTTGTTGGTGTTGTTGTTCTCTTGTGGAGGTGGAGAAGGAGGTTGATGAGGTTCATCTTGGTGTGCATCCTCATTTTCTTTATCTTGGAGTGTCCCACTTGTGGATGCCTCCGAGTCAAATCGTGGTTCACCTTGTTGTGAGGTGGAAGCTTCCACTTAGACGTACGAGGTACTCTCCTTCACCTCCGTTGGGCGAATCTTGTCAATAGACAAGTCTTGCGTTGCTTCCGAAAGGTCTTTGTCTCCTACATCAATTGGCAATTGCTCTACATGCGAACCATTAGATTCATCAAACTTCACATCTACCGTTTCTTCAACCTTTCGGGTGAAATTGTTGTAGACACGGTAAGTGTGAGAGTTTGAGCCAGAATCGAGTAGGAAACCCTCATGAGATTTGTGAGAAAATTTAGAACGACGATGGTTATCAAGAATATAGCACTTTGAGCCGAATACTCAAAAGTATCCAACTTGGGGTTTGTTACCGGTGAGAAGCTCGTATGCAGTCTTGCCGTCTTGCCGAGTAGCTTGTGAAGATATAGACGATTTGTTGCATGACAAGCTGTCTCAACCGGTTCCGCCCAAAAGTGTTTTGGCGCCTTGTACTCATCAAGCATCGTTCTCGCCATCTCAATAAGAGTCCGGTTCTTCCTCTCAACAACTCCATTTTGTTGAGGCGTGTACGTAGACGAGAACTCATGTGAAATCCCTTCTTCGTCAAGAAAGGTATCCACATTTGCGTTCTTGAACTCCGTTCCCTTGTCACTGCAAACCTTCTTGATCTTCACTTCAAATTGATTTTGGGCCTTCTTAGCAAAGTTCTTGAAGATCTTTTGGACCCGCGATTTATCATCAAGAAAGAACACCCACGTGAATCTTGAAAAATCATCGACTATGACTAGACCGAACGAATTTCCACCTAGACTTTTATAGGCGTATGGACCAAAAAGATCCATATGAAGCAGCTCGAGCGGTCTTCTCGTGGTCATGATGTTCTTCACGGGATGGCTTCCTCCAACCTGTTTTCCTGCTTGACAAGCACTGCACAATCTATCTTTGTCAAATATTACATCTTTCACTCCAAGGATATGATCACCTTTAATAAGCTTATCAAGATTTCGCATGCCCACATTGTTGGGGAACGTAGTAATTTCAAAAAAAAATCCTATGCACATGCAAGATTATGGTGATGCATAGCAACAAGAGGGGAGAGTGTTGTGCACGTACCCTCGTAGACCGAAAGCGGAAGCGTTATGACAACGCGGTTGATGTAGTCGTACTTCTTCACGATCGACCGATCCTAGTACTGAACGTACGGCACCTCCGCGATCTGCACACGTTTAGCTCGGTGACGTCCCACGAACCCACGATCCAGTAGAGCTTCGAGGGAGAGCTTCGTCAGCACGACGGCGTGATGATGGTGATGATGAAGCTACCGGCGCAGGGCTTCGCCTAAGCACTACGACGATACGATCGAGGTGGATTATGGTGGAGGGGGGCACCGCACACGGCTTGGAACAATCAACTTGTGTGTTCTAGGGTGCCCCCTGCCCCCGTATATAAAGGAGCAAGGGGGGAGGCCGGCCGGCCTTGGGGCGCGCCAAGGAGAGGGGGCAGTCCTCCTCCTAGTGGGAGTAGGACTCCCCATTTCCTAGTCCAACTAGGAAGGGGGAAGGGGGAAGGAAGGAGAGGGAGAGAGGGAGGAAAGAGGGGGCGCCGCCCCCCTTCCTTGTCCAATTCGGACTCCCAAGGGGGAGGGGGGCGGCCAGCCCTAGTCCCTCTCCTCTCTCTCCCACAAGGCCCATGTTGGCCCATTATAACCCCCGGGGGTTCCGATAACCCCCCGGCACTCCGATAAATATCCGGTGACCCCCGGAACACTTCCGGTGTCCACATATAGTCGTCCAATATATCAATCTTTATGTCTCGACCATTTCGAGAATCCTCGTCATGTCCGTGATCACATCCGGAACTCCGAACTATCTTCAGTACATCAAAACATATAAACTCATAATACCGATCGTCACCGAACGTTAAGCGTAGGACCCTACGGGTTCGAGAACTATGTAGACATGACCGAGACACGTCTCCGATCAATAACCAATAGCGGAACCTAGATGCTCATATTGGCTCCTACATATTCTACGAAGATCTTTATCGGTCAAACCGCATAACAACAAACGTTGTTCCCTTCGTCATCGGTATGTTACTTGCCCGAGATTCGATCGTCGGTATCTCAATACCTAGTTCAATCTCGTTACCGGCAAGTCTCTTTACTCGTTCTGTAATGCATCATCCCGCAGCTAACTCATTAGTTATATTGCTTGCAAGGCTTATATTGATGTGCATTACTGAGAGGGCCCAGAGATACATCTCCGACAATCGGAGTGACAAATCCTAATCTTGATCTATGCCAACTCAACAAGTACCATCGGAGACACCTGTAGAGCACCTTTATAATCACCCAGTTACATTGTGACGTTTGGTAGCACACAAAGTGTTCCTCCGGTATTCGGGAGTTGCATAATCTCATAGTCATAGGAACATGTATAAGTCATGAAGAAAGCAATAGCAATATACTAAACGATCAAATGCTAAGCTAACGAAACGGGTCAAGTCAATCACATCATTCTCTAATGATGTGATCCCGTTAATCAAATGACAACTCATGTCAATGGCTAGGAAACTTAACCATCTTTGATTCAACGAGATAGTCAAGTAGAGGCATACTAGTGACACTCTGTTTGTCTATGTATTCACACATGTACTAAGTTTCCGGTTAATACAATTCTAGCATGAATAATAAACATTTATCATGATATAAGGAAATATAAATAACAACTTTATTATTGCCTCTAGGGCATATTTCCATTAGTCTCCCACTTGCGCTAGAGTCAATAATCTAGTTCACATCGCCATGTGATTTAACACCAGTAATTCGCATCACCATGTGATTAACACCCATAGTTCACATCGCTACGTGACCAACACCCAAAGGGTTTACTAGAGTCAGTAATATAGTTCACATCGCCATGTGATTAACTCCCAAAGAATACTAAGGTATGATCATGTTTTGCTTGTGAGAGAAGTTTTAGTCTACGGGTCTGTCACATACAAACCCGTATGTATTTTTGCAAATTTCTATGTCTACAATGCACTGCACGGAGCTACTCTAGCTAATTGCTCCCACTTTCATATTTATCTAGATCGAGACTTAGAGTCATCCAGATCGGTGTAAAAGCTTGCATCGACGTAACTCTTTACGACGAACTCTTTATCACCTCCATAACCGAGAAATATTTCCTTAGTCCTCTTAGGTAACTAAGGATAACTTTGACCGCTGTCTAGTGATCTACTCCTGGATCACTATCGTACCCCCTTGCCAAACTCATAGTAAGGTATACAATAGGTCTGGTACACAGCATGGCATACTTTATAGAACCTATGACTGAGGCATAGAGAATGACTTTCATTCTCTTTCTATTTTCTGCTGTGGTCGGGTTTTGAGTCTTACTCAACTTTACACCTTGCAACACAGGCAAGAACTCCTTCTTTGACTGTTCCATTTTGAACTATTTCAAAATCTTTTCAAGGTATGTACTCATTGAAAAATCTTATCAAGCGGCTTGATCTATCTCTATAGATCTTGATGCTCAATGTGTAAGCAGCTTCACTGAGGTCTTTCTTTGAAAAACTCCTTTCAAACACTCCTTTATGCTTTACAGAAAATTGTACATCATTCCTGATCAACAATATATCATTCACATATACTTATCAGAAAGGTTGTAGTGCTCCCACTCACTTTCTTGTAAAATACAGGCTTCACCGCAAGTCTGTATAAAACTACATGCTTTGATCAACTTATCAAAGCGTATATTCCAACTCCGAGATGCTTGAACCAGTCCATAGATGGAACGCTGGAGCTTGCACACTTTGTTAGCACCTTTAGGATCGACAAAACCTTTTGGTTGCATCATATACAACTCTTCTTTGAGATATCCATTAAGGAATGTAGTTTTGACATCCATTTCCCAGATTTCAGAAAATGTGACAATTGCTAACATGATTCAGACAGACATAAGCATCGCTACGAGTGAGAAAATCTCATCGTAGTCAACACCTTGAACTTCTCGAAAACCTTTTGCGACAATTCAAGCTTTGTAGATAGTAACACTACTATAAACGTCCGTCTTCCTCTTGAAGATCCATTTATTCTCAATGGCTTGCCGATCATCGGGCAAGTCCACCAAATTCCACACTTTGTTCTTATACATGGATCCCATCTCAGATTTCATGGCCTCAAGCCATTTTTCGGAATCTGGGCTCATCATCGCTTCCTCATAGTTCGTAGGTTCGTCATGGTCAAGTAACCTGACCTCCAGAACAGGATTATCGTACCACTCTGCTGCAGATTTTATTCTGGTTGACCTACGAGGTTCGGTAGTAACTTGATATGAAGTTTCATGATCATCATCATTAGCTTCCTCACTAATTGGTGTAGGAATCACTAGAACTGATTTATGTGATGAACTACTTTCCAATTCGGGAGAAGGTACAATTACCTCATCAAGTTCTACTTTCCTCCCACTCACTTCTTTCGAGAGAAACTCCTTCTCTAGAAAGGATCCACTCTTAGCAACAAAGATCTTGCCTTCGGATCTGTGATAGAAGGTGTACCCAACAGTTTCTTTTGGGTATCCTATGAAGACGCATTTCTCCGATTTGGGTTCGAGCTTATCAGGTTGAAACTTTTTCACATAAGCATCGCAACCCCAAACTTTAAGAACGACAACTTGGGTTTCTTGCCAAACCACAGTTCATAAGGTGTCGTCTCAACAGGTTTAGATGGTGCCCTATTTAACGTGAATGCAGCTGTCTCTAATGCATAACCCCAAAACAATAGTGGTAAATCGGTAAGAGACATCATAGATTGCACTATATCCAATAAAGTACGGTTATGATGTTCGGACACACCATTATGCTGTGGTGTTCCAGGTGGCATGAATTTATGAAACTATTCCACACTGTTTTAATTGAAGACCAAACTCGTAACTCAAATATTCGTCTCTGTGATCGAATCGTAGAAACTTTATTTTCTTGTTACGATGATTTCCCACTTCACTCTGAAATTCTTTGAACTTTTCAAATGTTTCAGACTTATGTTTCATCAAGTAGATATACCCATATCTGCTCAAATCATCTGTGAAGGTCAGAAAATAATGATACCCGCCGCGAGCCTCAACACTCTTCGGACCGCATACATCAGTATGTATTATTTCCAATAAGTCAGTTGCTCACTCCATTGTTCCGGAGAACGGAGTCTTAGTCATCTTGCCCATGAGTCATGGTTCGCAAGCATCAAGTGATTCCAAAAGCCCATCAGCATGGTGTTTCTTCATGCGCTTTACACCAACATGACCTAAACGGCAGTGCCACAAATAGGTTGCACTATCATTATTAACTTTGCATCTTTTGGCTTCAATATTAAGAATATGTGTATCACTACGATCGAGATTCAATAAACCATTCACCTTGGGTGTATGACCACAGAAGGTTTTATTCATGTAAACAGAACAACAATTATTCTTTGACTTAAATGAATAACCATATTGCAATAAACATGATCCAATCATATTCATGCTCAATCACCAAATAACATTTATTCTAGGTTCAACACTAATCTCGAAGGTAAAGGGAGTGTGCGATGGTGATCTTATCAGCCTTGGAATCACTTCCAACACACATCATCACCTCGCCGTTAACTAGTCTCTGTTTATTTTGCAACTCCCGTTTCGAGTTACTACTCTTAGCAACTGAACCAGTATCAAATACCGAGGGGTTTCTATAAACACTAGTAAAGTACACATCAATAGCATGTATATCCAATATACCTTTTCACTATGCCATCCTTCTTATCCGCCAAGTATCTAGGGCAGTTCCACTTGCAATGACCATTTCCTTTGCAGTAGAAGCACTCAGTTTCAGGCTTGGGTCTAGCTTGGGCTTCTTCACGTGAGTGACAACTTGTTTGTCATTCTTCTTGAAGTTCCCTTTCTATTCTTTTGCCCTTTTTCTTGAAACTAGTGGTCTTGTAAACCATCAACACTTGATGCTCTTTCTTGATTTCTATCTTCGCCAATTTCAACATCGCGAAGAGCTCGGGAATTACTTTCGTCATCCCTTGGATATTATAGTTCATCACGAAGTTCTAGTAACTTGGTGATAGTGACTAGAGAACTCTGTCAATCACTATTTTATCTGGAAGATCATCTCCCACTTTATTCAAGCGATTGTAGTACTCAGACAATCTGAGCACATGCTCACTGGTTGACCTATTCTCCTCCATCTTGTAGGCAAAGTACTGTCAGAGGTCTCATACCTCTTGACACAGGCATGAGCATGAAATACCAATTTCAACTCTTGGAACATCTTATATGTTCCGTGGTTTTCAAAACATTTTTGAAGTCCCGGTTCTAAGCCGTAAAGCAAGGTGCACTAAACGATCAAGTAGTCATCATACCGAGCTTTGCCAAACGTTCATAACGTCTGCATCTGCTCCTGCAATAGGTCCGTCACCTAGCGGTGCATCAAGGACATAATTCTTCTGTGCAGCAATGAGGATAATCCTCAGATCATGGACCTAGTTCGCATCATTGCTACTCTCATCTTTCAACATAGTTTTTCTCTAGGAACATATCAAAAATAAACACGGAGCTACATCGCGAGCTATTGATCTACAACATAATTATGCAAATACTATCAGGACTAAGTTCATGATAAATTAAAGTTCAATTAATCATATTACTTAAGAACTCCCACTTAGATAGACATCCCTCTAGTCATCTAAATGATCACGTGATTCAAATCACTAAACCATGTCCGATCATCACGTGAGATGGAGTAGTTTTAAATGGTGAACACAACTATGTTGATCATATCTACTATATGATTCACGCTCGACCTTTCATTCTCCAGTATTCCGAGGCCATATCAGCATATGCTAGGCTCGTCAAGTTTAACCCAAGTATTCCGCGTGTGCAAAAATGGCTTGCACCCGTTGTATGTGAACGTAGAGCTTATCACACCCGATCATCACGTGGTGTCTCAGCACGGAGAACTGTCGCAACGGTGCATACTCAGGGAGAACACTTATACCTTGAAATTTTATGAAGGGGTCATCTTATAAAGCTACCGCCGAACTAAGCAAAATAAGATGTATAAAAGATAAACATCACATGCAATCAAAATATGTGACATGATATGGCCATAATCATCTTGCGCCTTTGATCTCCATCTCCAAAGTACCGTCATGATCTCTATCGTCACCGGCATGACACCATGATCTCCATCATCTTGATCTCTATCAACGTGTCGTCACATGGTCGTCTCGCCAACTATTGCTCTTGCAACTATTGCTATTGCATAGCGATAAAGTAAAGCAATTATTTGGCGCTTGCATCTTATGCAATAAAGAGACAACCATAAGGCTTCTGGCAGTTGCCGATAACTTCAACAAAACATGATCATTTCATACAACAACTTATATCTCATCACGTCTTGACCATATCACATCACAACAAGCCCTGCAAAAACAAGTTAGACGTCCTCTACTTTGTTGTTGCAAGTTTTACGTGGCTGCTATGGGCTTAGCAAGAACCGTTCTTACCTACGCATCAAAACCACAACGATTTTTCGTCAAGTATGTGCTGGTTTAACGTTCAACAAGGACCGGGCGTAGCCACACTCAATTCAACTAAAGTTGGAGAAACTGACACCCGCCAGCCACTTGTGTGCGAAGCACGTCGGTAGAACCAGTCTCGCGTAAGCGTACGCGTAATGTCGGTCCGGGCCGCTTCATCCAACAATACCGCCGAATCAAAGTATGACATGCTAGTAAGAAGTATGACTATTATCGCCCACAACTCACTTGTGTTCTACTCGTGCATATAACATCTACGCATAAACCTAGCTCGGATGCCACTGTTGGGGAACGTAGTAATTTCAATTCCTCTGCACACGCGAGATCATGGTGATGCATAGCAACGAGAGGGGAGAGTGTTGTCCACATACCCTTGTAGACCGAAAGCGGAAGCGTTATGACAACGCGGTTGATGTAGTCGTACGTCTTCACGATTGACTGATCCTAGTACCGAACGTACGACACCTCCGTGATCTGCACACGTTCAGCTCGGTGACGTCCCACAAACTCACGATCCAGTAGAGCTTCGAGGGAGAGCTTCGTCAGCATGACGGCGTGATGACGGTGATGATGAAGCTACCGGCGCAGGGCTTCGCCTAAGCACTACGACGACATCACAGAGGTGGATTATGGTGGATGGGGGGCACCGCACACGGCTTGGAACAATCAACTTGTGTGTTCCAGGGTGCCCCCTGCCCCCGTATATAAAGGAGCAAGGGGGAAGGTCGGCCGGCCTTGGGGCGCACCAAGGAGAGGGGGGAGTCCTCCTCCTAGTGGGAGTAGGACTCCCCCTTTCCTAGTCCAACTAGGAAGGGGGAAGGGGGAAGGAAGGAGAGGGAGAGAGGGAGGAAAGAGGGGGCGCCGCTCTCCTTCCTTGTCCAATTCGGACTCCCACGAGGGGGGGCGCGGCCAGCCCTAGGCCCTCTCCTCTCTCTCCCACAAGGCCTATGTTGGCCCATTATATCCCCCGGGGGTTCCGATAACCCCCCGGCACTCCGATAAAATCCGGTGACCCCCGGAACACCTCCGGTGTCCGAATATAGTCGTCCAATATATCAATCTTTATGTCTCGACCATTTTGAGACTCCTCGTCATGTCCGTGATCACATCCGGGACTTCGAACTATCTTTGGTACATCAAAACATATAAACTCATAATACCGATCGTCACCGAACGTTAAGCGTGCGGACCCTACGGGTTCGAGAACTATGTAGACATGAACGTGACACGTCTCCGGTCAATAACCAATAGCAGAACCTGGATGCTCATATTGGCTCCTACATATTCTACGGAAATCTTTATCGGTCAAACCGCATAACAACATACGTTGTTCCCTTTGTCATCGGTATGTTACTTGCCCGAGATTCGATCGTCGGTATCTCAATACCTAGTTCAATCTCGTTACCGGCAAGTCTCTTTACTTGTTCCGTAATGCATCATCCCGCAGCTAACTCATTAGTTGCATTGCTTGCAAGGCTTATATTGATGTGCATTGCCGAGAGGGCCCAGAGATACCTCTTCAACAATCGGAGTGACAAATCCTAATCTTGATCTATGCCAACTCAACAAGTACCATCGGAGACACCTGTAGAGCACCTTTATAATCACCCAGTTACATTGTGACGTTTGGTAGCACACAAAGTGTTCCTCCGGTATTTGGGAGTTGCATAATCTCATAGTCATAGGAACATGTATAAGTCATGAAGAAAGCAATAACAATATACTAAACGATCAAATGCTAAGCTAACGGAATGGGTCAAGTCAATCACATCATTCTCTAATGATGTGATCCCGTTAATCAAATGAGAACTCATGTCAATGGCTGGGAAACTTAACCATCTTTGATTCAACGAGCTAGTCAAGTAGAGGCATACTAGTGACACTCTGTTTGTCTATGTATTCACACATGTACTAAGTTCCCGGTTAATACAATTCTAGCATGAATAATAAACATTTATCATGATATAAGGAAATATAAATAACAACTTTATTATTGCCTCTAGGGCATATTTCCTTCAGTCTCCCACTTGCACTAGAGTCAATAATCTAGTTCACATCGCCATGTGATTTAACACCAATAATTTGCATCACCATGTGATTAACACCCATAGTTCACATCGCTATGTGACCAACACCCAAAGGGTTTACTAGAGTCAGTAATCTAGTTCACATCGCCATGTGATTAACACCCAAAGAGTACTAAGGTATGATCATGTTTTGCTTGTGAGAGAAGTTTTAGTCTACAGGTCTGTCACATACAAACCCGTATGTATTTTGCAAATTTCTATGTCTACAATGCTCTGCACGGAGCTACTCTAGCTAATTGCTCCCACTTTCATATGTATCTAGATCGAGACTTGGAGTCATCCAGATCGGTGTAAAAGCTTGCGTCGATGTAACTCTTTACGACGAACTCTTTATCACCTCCATAACCGAGAAATATTTCCTTAGTCCTCTTAGGTAACTAAGGATAACTTTGGCCGCTGTCCAGTGATCTACTCCTGGATCACTGTCGTACCCCCTTGCCAAACTCATAGCAAGGTATACAATAGGTCTGGTACACAGCATGACATACTTTATAGGACCTATGACTGAGGCATAGAGAATGACTTTCATTCTCTTTCTATTTTCTACTATGGACGGGTTTTGAGTCTTACTCAACTTTACACCTTGCAACACAGGCAAGAACTCCTTCTTTGACTGTTCTATTTTGAACTATTTCAAAATCTTGTCAAGGTATGTACTCATTGAAAAATGTTATCAAGCGTCTTGATCTATCTCTATAGATCTTGATTCTCAATGTGTAAGCAGCTTCACCGAGGTCTTTCTTTGAAAAACTCCTTTCAAACGCTCCTTTATACTTTACAGAAAATTCTACATCATTTCCGATCAACAATATGTCATTCACATATACTTATCAGAAAGGTTGTAGCGCTCCCACTCACTTTCTTGTAAATACAGGCTTCACCGCAAGTCTATATAAAACTATATGCTTTGATCAACTTATGAAAGCGTATATTCCAACTCTGAGATGCTTGCACCAGTCCATAGATGGAACGCTGGTGTCGGATTTCGGGTTCCGGCAAAACCCTTGAGGTTCGAACACTGGGGTGTCCACGAAGATCTCTCCCTACCTAACCACGCCCTCAGCCTCGCCGCGATCTCAATGCCTAGCTCGACGAACCCGCAGAAAGAGAGACACGAGAGTTTATACTGGTTCGGGCCATCGATGTGGTGTAATACCCTACTCTAGTGTGGTGTGGTGGATTGCCTCTTGGGCTGAGGATGAACAGTTACAAGGGAAGAACAGCCTCCTGAGGAGAGGTGCTCTTGTGCTTGGTTAACTTGTGTGCGGGATGGCTCTGATCCAAGATGAGATCGAGATGCCTCCTATGGTGGTGGCTAGTCCTATTTATAGAGGCCTTGGACCTCTCCCCAAATATTGAGCGGGAAGGGATCCAACAACGGCCAAATTCGAAGGGAGACAACTAGTACAAGTTATCCTGACTAAAGGTGGTCTTCGCCTGCCAAAGGCTCTGGTGGTGACACCATCTTGGGCTCCACGGTGACCTCTGTCCTGTCGTCCTGCTGGTCTTGGTCTCGTTGCGCCGATATGGAAACCTTTGCCTGATGCCTCGGGACTCCTCGCCTGCGCTTGCCCCTTTATCACCAAAGAGGAAATGAGGACACTGCACGCGCTGGCGCCCGCCTGGCTCCAGTCGTCATGGCTTGCGTCACAAAAACCTTGCGAGGTGTCCCCTGCCTTGATCTCTCCGCCCCTCATGAGCCAGCCTGTGAGGCCGTCCCGAGGAGGTCTTGCGTCGTCCGCCTCGCGAGGGTCTTGAGTGTTTGTTGGTGAAGATGGGCCGTACAGGGCCGCTGGTGGAGCCACGCCGTGGGCGGCAGGCAGGCAAGTCTGGGGACCCCCATTCCCAGGACGCCGACACTAGCCCCCGGGCCCAAGGCGCGCTCGAACTTGGCTTTGAGGCAAAGCCAAAGCGCAAGTGCGGAGCGCCGTGGGCCCCAACAGCCTGCGGCCCCGCTCGACGCGTGGAGATTGATTGGATGTGGGCGTCTACGCTTCCCCACGTTGCCTTGGCAACTACCCGATTTGACGAGTCCCCGCTGCATGCACAGAAAAATCATCATTACCTATGATCGTGGGGGTCGCCGGTTGGCCTTCTCCTGCTATAAATGAGGAGACGGAGCCCCCGTTGCTCATCTCTTCCTGCTCCGCTCGCTTCTCCTTCCTCGCTTCATTGCTAGTAGCAACTCCCATGGCGCCTACGAAGAGGTTCTCGGCTGCGGAGAAGGGGAAGGCCCGCCAAGAGGGGCCCGACTCTCCGCCGCCCAAGCGTGGGCATGGCTGTCCCCGTAAGCACGCCGCGACCCCCGCCGCGGCCCCTTGCGGCCGCGGTGGCGCCTCTTCTCGTGGTGGGACTCGCCCAGATCATGGCGGCCCCTTCGATGAGGGGAGACGCGCCATGGTTGCACGGCCTCCCCGACCGTGCTTCCACTCGGCGGAAGTGCTGCCGAAGTTCGTCGTGTGGTCGGCGAGCTGCCGGCCGCAGGTCCAGGTAGGCTCTGGCTGCAGGCGGACGGCTGCTGTAGTAAAGCTTCATGGGTCGCGGTCGAGGTCTCCGTCCCAGGCAACGCAGCCCTGGCCCGCGGTTGGCAGACGTTTGCCCGCGTGCGCGGCCTGGGCAGGCGGTGCACCCTCCACTTCAAATATGACGGCAACGCGGCCCTCTACGTGAGGGCATTCAGAGAAGATGGCCGCCACGTCAGGTGCTGCCCCGAAGACAATGATGGCGACGAGGTGCTTGGCCTTGGCAATAGTCGAGACGAGGGTGAGGATGGTCTTGCCTTCGGTGCTAGCCGCCGCTCGCCCAGCTACGGCGATTCTCCCTTCGGTGACAGCTAAAGCGGCGGCGGCAAAACCCTTCAGGTTCGAACACTGGGGTGCGTGCAAAGATCTCCTCCCTACCGATCCATGTCCTAACTGGCTAAGATCTCAAGATCGAACTCGACGAACTCACAACACAAGGGACACAAGATTTATACTGGTTCGGGCCACCGTACTGGTGAAATACCCTACTCCAGTGTGGTGGTGGTGGATTGCCTCTTGGGCTGATGATGAACAGTACAAGGGGAAGAACAACCTCCTGAGGTTGAGGTGTTCTTGTGCTCGGTGTGCGGCTAAGGATTGGCCCAAGATCCGATGCCTCCTACTATGGTGGCTAGTCCTATTTATAGAGGCCCTGGTCCTCTCCCCAAATATTGAGCGGGAAGGGAGCCAACAACGGCCAATTTGAAAGGGGACAGCTAGTACAGCTTATCCTGACAAAAGCGGTCTTCGCCTGCAAAAGGCTCTGGTGGTGACGTCGCCTTGGGCTCCATGGTGACCTCCGTCTTGCCGTCCTACTGGTCTTGGTCTCGTTGCACCGATATGGAAACCTTTGCTTGATGCCTCGGTACTCCGCGCTTGCGCTTGCCTCCTTAGCACCAAAGAGGAAACTGTTGGAGATATGCCCTAGAGGCAATCATGTATGATGATATTTCCTATGTGTTTATGAATAAAGATAGTCCTTGGACATTATCAATGATGTGTATCAGCAAGTATGTGACTTGTTTGTGGGACTATGCATTGTATGATGACTGTCCTAAAAGGTCCCTAGTCGAAAGGGTTGTGTGGACGCGCAGCCGACTAGACTAGCATATGACACGGTCGATGGCTTAGTCTCACTAGCCATGGAGCATTGGATGCTAACCAGATAATATGGACTTGGAAGGATCTGGTCAGATTGGACGTAGTCGGATCCGAGTCGAGATAAGGTCCGAGTCGGACAGACCCAACTATGAGACGCAGCGATATGTCATCTGTGAGTCTCTAGTACAACATACGTTCTATGTCCTAAGACCTAAGCTGGCACATGTACTCGGGATGGTGAAAGACTTGCTTTGGGCTGACCAAATGCTACTCGTGACTGGGTAGTTACAAAGGTAGGTTTCAGGCTTGTCTAGACCCATGCTGCGAGACATGGTCGAGCAAGATGGGATTTGCCCCTCCGACTAGGAGAGATATACTTTGGGCCCCTCGTGTGATCCGACCAGGATAAGCATGGCCATGCGACAAGGATTATGAGATAATCCGGATAGTGGTCAGCATCACTGGAACGAGAAAGGGGTCGGGCTAGTACAAGGATGACAGACTCGCCTTGAGCCCGACAACATATATCGTGTGGCAAAAGGAATGGAAGTATGATGTACATGTTCGCTAACCAACTTCATAGTCTGCTTGGTGTTCGGCATGCCTTCCTAGAGGCCGCTACCGACCGTGCAGTTCGGAGGTGATCCGAACTGCGACCAAGCGGGCTTGAACCTAAGGGGTCGCACGCTTAAGGGAAGGAACCTACAAGGTCGGATCCGAGGACACTGGTCGGATGTGATCCGAGCTGTATTCGGATTGTGGCCAAGTAGACTTATTGGCTTTAGGGTCCATGCGAGGCCCAAGTGTTGAGCCCGCGATGGACGCCTATATAAAGTGGAGGTGCGGCACACTCATGCGGTTGATCGCTTCGGCACTGTCACTAGGGTTTGCATGTGTTGTGAATAGACACCTCCACCGGCCGCCGGTTGTGTGATCGGACCTAGCAGTCCGCCAGACGACGTTCCTCCTGCACGCGCGGATACCGTTAGAGGCGGTGCACCTGCGCCACTCCGGCGAACCTGTACGAGGGATCCGACGACTGGCTATACGAGGGAGATCGAACGAGGAGGAGACGAACCACGCGAACGCACTGCCCCAACCCTTCTTCCGCTGCACGGCACTATGCGTCTAGTGGTAACGAACTGTGATCCATCTCCCATAGCATGTTCCTGGATGTTCTGCGCATAGGATTTTTTAATTTGCAGTCGACGCACCCTACCGTAGAACCCAACAGTGGTATCAGAGCCTCTGCTATAGGATTTGGTTTCAGATCGTATGCATATTAGATATGTGGAGGCGACAGATGAAATCTGTTGTCGTTGATAAGATCGGCTATGTGCACGGTTGATGAGATCAACTGCACATGGGGAATGATGTGGCTATGTTTTCTGATAATCGGGATCGATGAGGTCGTGACACGATCTACCCCTACCGGTCGGTCATCCGCCATCGGGGTTAACAGTGAAACGTAAATCTGAATCGGATTCGCGATGATCGATGAGATCGGTCAGATCAGAGAATTCGGCATGATCGGAGTTCAGATGTGATTCGGGACTGCCGTGGGCGTAGCGCCGTGTATTTCATACCCGACACACAAACCGGTAGAATGCGATTCTATGCATAACTTTGTTTTGCAGGTTTGATGTGAATAGTATGGCTCATGTGTATGTGATGCATGTGTGTAATTTATACATGGCCTGCACGTCATGTTTGTCAGCTGGCAGGAGCCAAAGTGATGTCATTATATTGTATAACGACCTGCTTGTCGACTTGTGACTCTATGTAAAATTCATTACTAGTTGTAGTAGTTGGATAATAGAGATCAGGTTGGTGGCTTGGCGTCCGGGCGTGACAAACAAGATGGAGTTCCTAGATGGTCATCGGAGTCGGAGCCGACCTGGAAGAACGTCCATGAAGGAGCCATACTATTTCACAATATATGTTTATTTGTGATTGTTATGCTTCTTGTTTTCTATGCATGTTAGAATGGTAGAAAGATCCCTCATGAATATCAAGCGAATTGCCATCCCCGATGTTGCACCTTTGCACGTCAAGTACGTCTAGTAGTGGGCTCATAAAATTGAGGTGCTGCTGGATGTCCTTGAACTAAAGGGTTCGTGTCGGACACGGACATGCACTGCATCAGGTTAACTTGACAAGGTTATCAAAACTGTTTTGGGCCTTGTGGCAAAGAAGGTTGTGGGCCGGGGTATGAGATACCTTCCCGACCGACAGGAGTCGTATAGAGATACAATTAGCAAGGAGTTGCTTACCGAATAGGCATGTTGTCTAGCAGTGATGCTAAAGCTCACTAGTCGCATGTGCTAGTCGGATCCTGAATCACTGAGAGTTTGCGGAGGGATGCTGACTTCAGTGGGAGTATTATCGTTTAAGGCTAGAATTACTCTACATAAACACATTGCTTAGTGGTTGCATATTTTCTGTTGTAGATCAATGGCACCACCTGCTCAACCCAACTTTGCATTGAAATCAATTCTGGAAAAGGATAAACTGAATGGAACAAACTTTACCACCTGGTATAGAAATTTGAGAATTGTTCTCAAGCATGATAAAAAGGAACATGTTCTAGAGGATCCACTTCCAGAGGAACCTGCCGATAATGCTAGTGCCACAGCTAAAAATGCCTACCAGAAACTCGTTGATGAATCAACGGAGATCAGCTGTCTGATGCTGGCTTGTATGGAGCCCGATTTGCAACAGCATTTTGAAAATGTTGAGGCTTACGATATGATCGAGAGTCTCAAGAGCATGTTTCAGACACAGGCTAGGACCGAAAGGTTCAATGTCTGGCGATCCTTGATGGATTGCAAGGTGAAGGAAGGTGATCCACTGAGCCCACATGTGATCAAGATGATCAGATATGTGCAAGCTTTGGATAGGTTGGGCTTCCCGCTCTTGGATGAGCTAGCTACTGATGCAGTTCTGGGTTCTCATCCGCCCAGCTATGGCACGTTCATCTCGAACTACCATATGCATGGCATGGATAAGAAGCTCACTGAATTGCATGGGATGCTCAAAGTGGCAGAGCAGGATATTAAGAAAGGCACGCATCAAGTGTTGATGGTGCAAAAATCGGCTAAGTTCAAGAAGAGTTGGTCTAAGAAAAAGGCTAAGGCAAAGGGCACGAAGACGGTAACCTCCGCCGCTGCGCCAAAGTCTGGACCGGACTCAAAGACCATTTGCTACCATTGCAAGGAAACTGGTCATTGGAAGAGGAACTATAGCAAGTGGCTTGCAGAGCATGGCAAGAAGGCCGGAAATGCTTCTTCAGGCAAAGGTACACTTGTTGCATATGTTATAGACATTTACCTTGTTGACATACCTAGTAGCTCTTGGGTATTTGATACCGGATCGGTTGTTCATATTTGCAACTTGATGCAGGGGCTGGTAAGAACTAGGCGTGTGGCACAAGGGGAGATTGACATCAGGGTCGGCAACAAAGCAAGAGTTGCTGCGTTGGAGGTCGACACAATGTAGCTCCAGCTTCCTTCTGGATTTATTTTGGAATTGAATAATTGTTATTACATTCCTGCACTTAGTCAGAACATTATTTCTGCCTCATGTTTGATGAGTCAGGGTTATGAATTCAATTTAAAGGACAATGGTTATTCATTTTATTTGAATGGTATGTCCCACGGCTATGCACCCATTGTTGATGGGCTATTTATATGGAATCTGGAACAGGAACCGGTCTATAACATGAATGTCAAGAGGCATAAGCCTAATGAGATAAATCCGACATACTTCTGGCATTGCCGGCTTGGACACATTAGTCTGAAACGCATGAAGAAGCTCCATGATGATGGGCTCCTAACTTCGTCCGACTTCGGGTCGTTCGATACATGTGAATCATGCTTGCTCGGCAAGATGACTAAGTCTCCTTTCGCAAAGAGTTGCGAGAGGGCGTCCGAGCTGTTGGAACTTATACATAGTGATGTGTGTGGTCCAATGAGCACAACTGCCAGAGGTGGCTATCAGTACTTCGTGACTTTTACCGACGACTTGAGTAGATATGGATATATCTATTTGATGAGGCACAAGTCAGAAGCTTTTGAAAAGTTCAAAGAGTTTCAGAACGAGGTTGAGAATCAGCTCGGTAAGACTATAAAGCTTCTACGATCTGATCGTGGAGGTGAGTACATGAGCCAGGAGTTTGATGATCATCTGAAAAGCCAAGGTATAGTACCTCAGCTCACACCTCCGGGTACGCCACAGAGAAACGGCGTGTCGGAACGGAGGAATCGTACCTTGTTGGACATTGTTCGGTCTATGATGAGCAAATCGGATTTAGCCTTGTCATTCTGGGGATACGCTCTAGAAACTGCAGCTTTCACACTTAACAGGGTACCATCAAAATCCGTAGACAAGACACCACATGAGATGTGGACCGGGAAGAGTCCCAGTTTGTCTTTTCTAAAGATTTGGGGCTGTGAAGCATTTGTCAAGCGACTTATGTCAGACAAGCTTACACCTAAGTTGGATAAATGCATATTCGTGGGATATCCGAGGGAAACCTTGGGATATAGCTTCTACAGCCGTGAGGAGAACAAAGTGTTTGTTGCTCGTAACGGGGTTTTCCTTGAGAAAGAGTTTCTCAGTCGGGAGGCCAGTGGGAGGACGGTCCGACTCGAAGAAATTCGAGGACCACTCAGGGACGGCTCGATTGGTGATGAGATCATACCGGAGTTAGTCAGGGAACCCGTAGTGGAAGCGGCACCGGAACCACGAAGGTCGGAAAGATTGCGCAGAGTGCGTGATGTATTGTTGCTAGAAAGCGATGAGCCGGCCATGTATGCGGAAGCGATGGTGAGCCCAGATTCCGAGGCATGGCTAGAGGCCATGAGATCCGAGTTAAAGTCCATGGATGAGAATCAAGACTGGGACTTGGTTGATCCGCCGCCTGGCGTAACGGCCATTGGTTGCAAATGGGTCTTTAAGAAGAAAACCGATGTGGATGGAAATGTTCAGATCCACAAAGCTCGGCAGGGTTATGGACAGGTTCAAGGAATTGACTACGACGAGACTTACTCGCCAGTAGCGATGCTGAAGTCGGTGAGGATCGTACTAGCTATAGCTGCATATTTTTATTACGAGATATGGCAGATGGATGTCAAGACGGCTTTCCTTCGCAGAAATTTAACTGAGGACGTGTATATGATATAGCCCGAGGGTTTTGTCGATCCGAATAGCACTAGTAAGGTATGCAAGCTCAAGAGATCCATTTATGGGTTGAAGCAAGCATCTCGGAGCTGGAACATTCGTTTTGATGAGGTCATCACTGGTTTCGGATTCATCAAAAGCGAAGAGGACTCTTGTTTATACAAGAAGTTAAGTGGGAGCTCGATAGTGTTTTTGATCTTGTATGTGGATGACATACTACTGATCGGAAATGATGTTTCGATGCTGAACTCGGTCAAGGAGTCATTGAATGGAAAGTTTTCGATGAAGGACCTTGGTGAGGCAATGTATATTTTAGGCATTAAGATCTATAGAGATAGATTGAGGAGGCTGCTCGGCTTAAGCCAGAGCATGTACATAGACAAAGTGTTGAAGCGGTTCAACATGAGTGAGGCAAAGAAAGGGTTCTTGCCACTCTCACATGGTATAAGGCTATGCGAGACTCAGAGTCCTTCGACATCTGATGAGCGAAGCAGGATGGGTAGGATTCCGTATGCCTCGGCAATCGGATCCATCATGTATGCCATGATATGTACAAGGCCTGATGTTGCTTTTGCAATAAGCCTAACAAGGAGATACCAGGCCAACCCAGGTGAGAGCCACTGGGCAGCGGTAAAGACTATTTTGAAGTACCTGAAAAGGACTAAAGAGATGTTCTTAGTTTATGGAGGTGAGGAAGAGCTCGTCGTAAGGGGTTACGCCGATGCTAGTTTCCAAACCGACAAAGATGATTGTCGATCACAGTCCGGATTCGTGTACATCATGAACGGAGGAGCAGTGAGCTGGATGAGTTCCAAGCAAGATACGGTGGCCGATTCTACCACAGAAGCCGAATACATTGCGGCTTGTGAAGCTGCGAAGGAAGGTGTTTGGATCCGGAACTTTCTGGATGATCTTGGTATTTTCCCAGCCTCGGTAAAACCATTGGACCATTATTGTGATAATTCTGGTGCCATCGCACAAGCCAAGGAGCCGAGGAATCACCACAAGGTCTGACACATAGATCGGAAATATCACCTGATACGAAAGATCGTAAAGAATGGTGATGTAGAGTTATGCAAGATTCACACGGATGCAAATGTTGCAGATCCGTTGACTAAGCCGCTTCCACAACCCAAGCATGAGGGGCACGTTAGAGCTATGGGCATTCGATGTCTATTTGATTGACTCTAGTGCAAGTGGGAGACTGTTGGAGATATGCCCTAGAGGCAATCATGTATGATGATATTTCCTATGTGTTTATGAATAAAGATAGTCCTTGGACATTATCAATGATGTGTATCAGCAAGTACGTGACTTGTTTGTGGGACTATGCATTGTATGATGACTGTCCTAAAAGGTCCCTAGTCGAAAGGGCCGTGTGGACGCGCAGCCGACTAGACTAGCATATGACACGGTCGATGGCTTAGTCTCACTAGCCATGGAGCATTGGATGCTAACCGGATAATATGGACTTGGAAGGATCTGGTCGGATTCGACATAGTCAGATCCGAGTCGAGATAAGGTCCGAGTCAGACAAACCCAACTATGATATGCAGCGATATGTCATGTGTGAGTCTCTAGTACAACATACGTTCTATGTCCTAAGACCTGAGCTGGCACATGTACTCGGGATGGTGAAAGGCTTGCTTTGGGCTGACCAAACGCTACTTTGTGACTGGGTAGTTACAAAGGTAGGTTTCAGGCTTGTCTAGACCCATGCTGCGAGACATGGTTGAGCAAGATGGGATTTGCCCCTCTGACTAGGAGAGATATACTCTGGGCCCCTCGTGTGATCCGACCAGGATAAGCATGGCCATGCGACAAGGATTATGAGATAATCCGGATAGTGGTCAGCATCACCGGAACGAGAAAGAGGTCGGGCTAGTACAAGGATGACAGACTCGCCTTGAGCCCGACAACATATATCGTGTGGAAAAACGAATGGAAGTATGATGTACAGGTTCGCTAACCAGCTTCATAGTCTGCTTGGTGTTCGGCATGCCTTGCTAGAGGCCGCTACCGACCGTGCAGTTCGGAGGTGATCCGAACTGCGACCAAGCCGGCTTGAACCTAAGGGGTTGCGCGCTTAAGGGAAGGAACCTACGAGGTCGGATCCGAAGACACTGGTCGGATGTGATCCGAGTTGTATTCGGATTGTGGCCGAGTAGACTTATGGGCTTTAGGGTCCGTGCGAGGCCCAAGTGTTGAGCCCGCGACGGACGCCTATATAAAGTGGAGGTGCAGCACACTCATGCGGTTGATCGCTTCGGCGCTGTCACTAGGGTTTGCATGTGTTGCGAATAGACACCTCCACCCGCCGGTGGTGTGATCGGACCTAGCAGTCCGCCGCACGACGTTCCTCCTGCACGCGCGGATACCGTTAGAGGCGGTGCACCTGCGCCGCTCCAGCGAACCTGTACGAGTGATCCGACGACTGGCTGTTCGAGGGAGATCGAACGAGAAGGAGATGAACCACGCAAACGCGCTGCCCCAACCCTTCTTCCGCTGCACGGCACTATGCGTCTAGTGGTAACGAACTGTGATCCATCTCCCATAGCATGTTCCTGGATGTTCTGCATGTAGGATTTTTTAATTTGCAGTCGACACACCCTACCGTAGAACCCAACAGAAACAAGGACACTGCGCGCGCTGGCGCCCGCCTGGTCTTGGTCGTCATGGCTCACGTCACGAGAACCTCACGAGGTTTGCCTTGCCTTGATCTCTCCGCCCCCCGCGAACCTGCCTAGCGAGGCCGCTCCTGAGGAGGTCTTGCGTCGTCTGCCTCGCGAGGCTTGGCCCCTCGCGAGGGTCTTGAGTGCCTTGTTGATGAAGATGGGCCGTATAGGCCTACTAGCACAGCCATGCCGTGGGCCGCAGGCAGGCAAGTCTGGGGACCCCCGTTCCCAGAACGCCAACAGTAGCCCCCGGGCCCAAGGCGCGCTCGGGCTTGGCTTCGAGGCGAAGCCAAAGGTCAAGCGCGGAGCGCCGCGGGCCCCCGAAGCCTGCGGCCTTGGTCGACGCATGGCGGTTGATTGGACGTGGGTGCCTCCGCTTCCCCACGCTACCTCGGCAACTGCCCGACTTGACAAGTCCCTGCGACATGCAAGGGAAACCATCATTACCTGTGATCGTGGGGGCGCTGGTTGGCCTTCTCCTGCTATAAATGAGGGGGGGAGGGGCAGAGCCCCCGTCGCCCATTTCTTCCCATTCCGCTTGCTTCTTCTTCTGCTCCACCACCGACTCCAATGGCGCCGTCGAAGAGGTTCTCCGCCTCAGAGAAGGGAAAGGTCCCTCGCGAGGGGCCCGGCTCCCCGGCGCCCAAGCGTGGGCGCGGCCGTCCCGTAAGCACACCGCGACCCCCGCCGTGGCCCCCCGCTCACGGGGTGGCTCCGCTGCACGTGGCGGAGGTTGCTCCGGTCGTGGCAGCCCCGTTGATGAAGGGAGACGCGCCGTGGTTGTGTGGCCTCCCCTGCCGCGCTTCCACTCGGCGGAGGTGGTGCCGAAGTTCGTCGTCTGGTCGGAGAACCCTGCCGGCAACTGGCTTCAACTCCCGTGCTTCTTCGTCGACGAGCTGCCAGCCTCTGGTCCAGGCAGGCTCTGGCTACAGGCGGGCGGTTGCTGCAGCAGGGCTTCTTGGGTCGTGGTTGAGGTCTCCTCCACGGGCAACATAGCCCTGGCCCGCGGCTGGCAGACGTTCGCCCGGGCGCGCGGCCTGGGCAGGCGGTGCACCCTCCATTTCAAGTACGATGGTGACGCGACCCTCTATGTGAGGGTGTTTGGACAAGATGGTCGCCGCGCCGGGTGCTGCCCCGAGGTGAACGACGGTGAGGAGGTGCTCGGCCTTGGCGATGGTCGAGACAAGGGGGAGGGCAAACCCGCCCTTGGTGCCGACCGCATCTCGTCCAGCTACGGTGGCTCTTCCCTTGGTGACAGCTCCAGCAGTGGTGGCTACGACCAGCCACCACTCCGCCGCGCCCACTTCAAAGGTGGCAGTGGGTCGACTCATCACCGCGCCTCCGTGAAGCGTGAGGAGGGGTCCTGCTGAGCTCAGGGCGACGCCTAGGGCCTGCCCCCGTGGACCGCTGTAGAGGCAGGCGCTGCTTTTGTTTTGCTCTTCCTTTCCTTCCTACATCAAAAGAGAGACCAGTATGGGCCCCAGAGGGCGTGTATCGAACTATGATTTCTCAATCATTATGCTATGTTTGTTGTTTCCGTGTTGTGCCGTTATTTTGTGTAGAGGTAACTTAGCTTGGCACACTTGGGGTAGCCTCCTTCTCGCGAGGGACTTTCTTCCTGGTGCCTGTCGAGGCCTTCCTTGACTTGGCGGGTGTTAGGGAACTGCAAAAAACTTGTTAGGAGACCCGAGCCTAGACCCAGCGCTTCGTATCGCGATACCCGAGGGGCACGGACCAGGAGAGGTGCGCCAGCTTGTTGGCTCGAACGAGAGTGCCTCGCGAAGAAACAGGCACAGGGCCTTGCGAAAAACAGACGAAGGGCAGAGGAAAGGAAAAAGGCTCGCGAGGGCACCTGCCTAGTCCCCTCGTGAGGTACGCGAGAGAGAGAAATCTGTAATCGGAAACAACAGCAAAAAGCGACGGAACCAAACCAGCAAGGAACTCCAGAAGCAAACTTTCAATTAAAAGGAGGCGAGCCAACTACGGAAAGCAAATGAAAAGCCGCGTCCGGCACCTAGTCTAGTCTTCAAGTCTTCTCACCAGCGCGGAGCTAAGTGCTGCCACTAAGACGTGGGAGGGAGCCCCCGAGGCCCGAGGGCGGCACTCCTGAGACTCCGGGGCGTGTACAGCCCCACTCATAATTACGTGAGAGTGTCACGGGCGGCGATTCTTCACAGGCACCAGGCCTTCTTCATAGGCACTGGGCCTTTCTTCACAGGCACTGGGCCTTGCTTCATGGGTAGAACTTCCGGAGGTGCTGGATGTTCCAGGCGTTCTGGATGGGCACCCCGTCCTGTGTCTCCAGGCGCGCGGCGCCAGGCCTGGAGACATGGACGACCTTGAACGGGCCCTCCCACATGGGTGAGAGCTTATGCAGCCCTTCCCTGGAGAGGACCCGCCTCAGGACGAGGTCACCCATTTCGAGCGTCCTGGAGCGGATGTTGCGGCAGTGGTATCGCCGTAGTGCCTGCTAGTACCTTGCCGCCCTCAGTGCAGCTTCGCGGCGACGTTCCTCCCCCAGCACGAGGTCCACCCCCCGTGTGGCGTCCTGCTGCGTTTCATCAAACGCCAGGACCCGTGCGGAGCGATGCTCAACTTCGTGAGGGAGGACCGCTTCGGCTCTGTAGAGGAGGAAGAACGGGTTCTCGCCCGTCGGCTTGGTGGCGGTGGTGCGGATGGACCACAACACGGACTGAGGCTCGTCGTGCCGGCCCCTGCCACAGGCCTCGAGCTTCTTCTTGAAGGTCCTGGTCTTGAGGCCCCTCAGGAGCTCTGCGTTGGCGCGTTCGGCCTGACCATTGCTCCTGGGGTGCGCCACCGAAGCGTAGCAGATCTGTGTTCCAAGGTTAGCACAGTATGTTTTGAAGAGGTTACTAGTGAACTGCGAGCCGTTGTCGGTGATGATGCGGTTGGGGACCCCGAAACGGCTCACGAGGCCCTTGATGAACTTGATCACGGAACCAGCTGGGATGGTGCGGACGGCTTCCACTTCCGCCCACTTGGTGAACTTGTCGATGGCGACGTAGAGGTAGCGGTAGCCCCCTGGCGCTCGAGGAAATGGGCCCAAGATATCCAGTCCCCAGACCGTGAACGGCCATGTGAGTGGGATAGTCTGGAGGCCCTGAGCTGGCTGATGGATCTGCTTGGCGTGGAACTGGCAGGCTTCACAGGACTTCACCAGCTCGGCTGCATCGTTGAGCGCCGTGGGCCAGTAGAATCCGCTGCGGAATACCTTGCCGACAAGGGTCCGTGATGACAAGTGGTGCCCGCAGTCCCCGCCGTGTATGTTAGACAGCAACTCCTTCCCCTGGTCTCTGGAAATGCAACAGAGTGAAACATCATTTGGTCGCTTCCTGTACAACTCACCGTCCCGGATGTAGTATGCCGTGGCCTGCCGGGCCATGCGCTCCGTGTCCTCCTCTTTCTCCGGCAGCGTCCCTTGCATCAGGTGTTCCTTGAATTCCTTGGTCCAGCATCCCTCCTGGGGCTCGAGTGCCAAGAGTAGGCGCACTCCCAAAGTCGGGCCACAGGCTGGGGCTCCTGTGGCAGGCAGCTGCGGGAGCTCCTCCCGAGGCTGAGCTGTCCTTGAAAGTGGTGGCGTTGCTGGCGGCTTGAAGAGCCACTCCTCGAAGACGCCAGGCTCTTGGGACTGCCGCTTGGACGCCCTCTTGGCGATGTCATCAGCTTCCTTGTTGGTGCCACGAGGCACGTGCCGTAACTCCAGGCCCAGGAACCGCTTCTCCATCTTGCGCACTTCTGCGAGGTATGCCTCCATGTGCTCGTCCTTCGGCTCATATACTTTGTTGGAGAAGTTGACGAGAACCTGCGAGTCGCCCCTGACGGTGAGGCGCTTCACCCCCAGGGCTGCCGCAGCATTCAGGCCGGCTATCAGGCCTTTGTATTCTGCGATATTGTTGGAGACCTTCTCGCCCTGCTGAAAGCAGAGCTGTACAGCATAGTAGAGCTTGTCTTGAGTGGGCGAGACGAGTACTGCTCCAGCCCCCGTGCCCTAGTGCGCGAAGGCCCCATCGAAATACATGACCCAACCGTCGGGCGCCTCACTTCCTGGTGAGGTGGACCGGTCCTCGCCTACTCCAAGCGTTGGGGCATCCGTCCATTCCGCCACAAAACTCAATAAGTGCGACTCCCTTGATAACCCTGGTAGTGCTGAACTCCAACTGGAATGCCTGCAGCTCGATGTTCCACTCAGCGACCCTTCCAGCTGAGTTGGGGCTCCTGAGCACTCTCTCCAATGGGTAGGCCGAGACGACCTTGATGGGGTGGCCCTGGAAGTAGTGCCGCAACTTCCGTGAGGCCACCAAGAGAGCGAGCAAAAGCTTCTGGGGCATGGGGTATCGCGCCCTTGCGTCCCGCAATACCGTGCTGACGAAATACACTGGGTGCTCGACGAGGGCTGGCGCGTTGGTGAGGCTCGTGTCTTGCGGAAGCTGAGATGTCTCTTGAGGTGATGGAACCTCCGACGCTTGTTCGCTTGTCAGGACCTTGGCGGCGGCGTCCTGCCGAGCTTGGTCCCCTGTTGATGCCGCTACGGCTCTTGCTGCGCCTTCCTGATCTTGCGTCACCCCGGTTGTAGCTCGGCGCGACGCACCTTTGGCTTGGTGCTCTTCCCAAACCGCCACCAGTGTTGCGCTGGCGGAGTACGGAGTGGCGGCAAGGTAGAGTACTAGGGGCTTGAGAGGTCGCGGTGGCACCATTACTGGAGGGCTGGTCAGGTAGCTCTTGAGGTCTTGAAAGGCTCGGTCGGCCTCCGGGGTCCACTCGAATGGGCCCTTCTTCTTCATCTGCTTGAAGAAGGGTAGGGCGCACTCACCCAGCTTGGAGATGAAGCGTCCCAACGCAGTCACCCGTCCAGCCAGCTTCTGCATTTCCTTGAGGGTCTGAGGTGGGCTCATGTCTTCGATGGCCTTGATCTTTTCTGGGTTTGCCTCGATCCCTCTGTGTGATACGAGGAAACCCAGCAGCTTGCCGGAAGGGACACCAAACACGCACTTCTCCAGGTTAAGTCGCAAGTTCACCTGCCGTAGACTCGCGAAGGTCTCCTCAAGATCCTCGATCAAGGTTCTAGCCTCCCGAGATTTTACCACAATGTTGTCGACGTAGGCCTCCGCGTTTCTCCCGAGCTGCCGCCCTAAGGCGATATGCATCAACTGCTGAAAGGTTGCTCCCGTGTTGCGCAGTCCGAAGGGCATGCAGGTGTAGCAGTACACCCCACACGGGGTCAGAAAGGCTGTCTTCTCTACATCTTCTATCGCCATCTTGATCTGGTGATACCCTGAGAATGCATCTAGGAAGCATAGCAGGTCGCACTCGGCGGTTGAGTCGACGATCTGGTCGATGCGTGGGAGCGGGAACGGATCTTGGGGGCAGGCCTTGTTGAGGTTGGTAAAGTCGACGCACATCCGCGCCTTCCCGCCTTTCTTCGGCACTACGACGGGGTTCGCTTGCCATTCGGGGTACCGAACCTCGCGAATGGTACCCGCCGCCTCCAACTTGCGGGTTTCTTGGACGATGAAGTCCTGCTTCTCCGTGGACTGCCGTCTCGCCCGCTGCTTCACCGGGCGTACGTTGGGGCACTGATACGTCTCCAACGTATCTATAATTTTGATTGTTCCATGCTATTATATTATCTGTTTTGGATGTTTATGGGCTTTATTAAACACTTTTATATTATTTTTGGGACTAACCTATTAACCTAGAGCCCAGTGCCAGTTTTTTTTCCTTGTTTCAGTGTTTCGCAGAAAAGGAATATCAAACGGAGTCCAAACGGAATGAAACCTTCGGGAGAGTTCTTTTTGGAACGGAAGCAATCCAGGAGACTTGGAGTGCACGTCAGGGAGTCAACGAGGAGAGCACGAGGCAGGGGGCGCGCCAACCCCCTGGGCGCGCCCTCCACCCTCGTGGGCCCCTCGTGGCTCCCCTGACCGGCTTCTTTCGCCTATATATATCAATATACCCTAAAACCATCGGGGGACAGAATAGATCGGGAGTTCCGCCGCCGAAAGCCTCTGTAACCACCAAAAACCAATCGGTACCCTGTTCCGGCACCCTGCCGGAGGGGGGATCCCTCACCAGTGGCCATCTTCATCATCCCGGCGCTCTCCATGACGCGGAGGGAGTAGTTCACCCTTGGGGCTGAGGGTATGTACCAGTAGCTATGTGTTTGATCTCTCTCTCTCGTGTTCTTGAGATGGTACGATCTTGATGTATCGCGAGCTTTGCTATTATAGTTGGATCTTATGATGTTTCCCCCTCTTGTAATGGATTGAGTTTTCCCTTTGAAGTTATCTTATCGGATTGAGTCTTTAAGGATTTGAGAACACTTGATGTATGTCTTGCGTGGGATACCCGTGGTGACAATGGGGTATTCTATTGATTCACTTGATGTATGTTTTGGCGATCAACTTGCGGGTTCCGCCCATGAACCTATGCATAGGGGTTGGCACACGTTTTCGTCTTGACTCTCCAGTAGAAACTTTGGGGCACTCTTTGAAGTACTTTGTGTTGGTTGAATAGATGAATCTGATATTGTGTGATGCATATCGTATAATCATACCCACGAATACTTGAGGTGACATTGGAGTATCTAGGTGAAATTAGGGTTTTGGTTGATTTGTGTCTTAAGGTGTTATCCTAGTACGAACTCTATGATAGATCGAACCGAAAGAATAGCTTTATGTTATTTTACTACGGACTCTTGAATAGATCGATCCGAAAGGATAACTTTGAGGTGGTTTCGTACCCTACAATAATCTCTTCGTTTGTTCTCCGCTATTAGTGACTTTGGAGTGACTCTTTGTTGCATGTTGAGGGATAGTTATATGATCCAATTATGTTATTATTGTTGAGAGAACTTGCACTAGTGAAAGTATGAACCCAAGGCCTTGTTTCCTAGCATTGCAATACCGTTTGTGCTCACTTTTATCATTAGTTACCTTGCTGTTTTTATATTTTCAGATTACAAAAACCTATATCTACCATCCATATTGCACTTGTATCACCATCTCTTCGCCGAACTAGTGCACCTATACAATTTACCGTTGTATTGGGTGTGTTGGGGACACAAGAGACTCTTTGTTATTTGGTTGCAGGGTTGCTTGAGAGAGACCATCTTCATACTACGCCTCCCACGGATTGATAAACCTTAGGTCATCCACTTGAGGGAAATTTGCTACTGTCCTACAAACCTCTGCACTTGGAGGCCCAACAACGTCTACAAGAAGAAGGTTGTGTAGTAGACATCAAGCTCTTTTCTGGCGCCGTTGCCGGGGACGTGAGTGCTTGAAGGTATATCTTTAGATCTTGCAATCGAATCTTTTTGTTTCTCGTTTTATCACTAGTTTAGTCTATAAAACAAAACTACAAAAACATGGAACTGAGTTTGTCTCATACGCTTCATCTTTTTAATTTCTTTCGTGAGAATGATGGGAAGGAAAATTGTGCTGAAGTACTAGAAGAAGAATTACATAGAATGCTTGGCATAAAATATGTGAATGATGAGCATGATTGCAATGTTGTTAGTATGAATTCTTTGAATACCCATGATGCTAATGATATGCAAAGCCACAAGCTTGGGGATGCTATGTTTGATGAAGATGATGTTTTTTATCCCCAAAGTTTTGATGAGCAAATTTATTATGATGAAAGCATGCCTCCTATTTATGATGATTGTATTGATGAAAGTGGATTTGGAGAGGTCATGACTTTATTTAGTGATGAATCCACTATTTCGGAAGAGGTTCCAATTGATTATGATAACAAAGTTGCTATTTATGATGATTATTGTGATGACATATATGCTATAAAGAATAAAGATAACCATGAAACTTGTCATCATGATTTTAATTTTTAATTGGATTATGCTTCACATGATAGTTATTTTGTTGAGTTTGCTCCCACTACTATTCATGAGAAGAAATTTGCTTATGTGGAGAGTAATAAAATTTATAATCTTGTAGATCATGAAAAGAATGCTTTATGTGATAGTTATATTGTTGAATTCATTCATGATGCTACTGAAAATTATTATGAGGGAGGAATGTATGCTTGTAGGAATTGCAATAATATCAAGTTTCCTCTCTATGTGCTTAAAGTTTTGAAGTTATGCTTGTTTTTCCTTCCTATGCTAGTTGATTCTTGTTCCCATAAGTTGTTTGCTCACAAATTCCCTATACATAGGAAGTGGGTTAGACTTAAATGTGATAGTCATATTCTTCATGATGTTCTCTTTACGTTTCAATTCTTATCTTTTGGGTGAGCATCATTGAAATCATCATGCCTAGCTAGGGGCGTTAAACGTTAGCGCTTGTTGGGAGGCAACCCAATTTTATTTTTGTTTCTTGCTTTTTGTTCCTGTTTAGTAATAAATAAATCATATAGCCTCTGGTTAGATGTGGTTTTATGTTTTAATTAGTGTTTGTGCCAAGTAAGACCTATAGGATCTTCTTGGATGATAGTTATTTGATCTTGCTGAAAATTCCAGAAACTTTCTGTTCACGAAAACAATTGTTAAAAATCACCAGAACGTGATAAAATACTGATTCCAGTTGAAGCAGATCAATAAACAAATTATTTAGGTCTTCCTATTTTGGTAGATTTTTCTGAGTTCCAGAAGTTTGTGTTTGATGCAGATTACTACAGATTGTTCTGTTTTTGACAGATTCTGTTTTCAATGTGTTGTTTGCTTATTTTGATGAATCTATGGCTAGTAAAATAGTTTATAAACCATAGAGAAGTTGGAATACAGTAGATTTAACACCAATACAAATAAATAATGAGTTCATTACAGTACCTTGAAGTGGTGTTTTGTTTTCTTTCGCTAACGGAGCTCACGAGATCTTCTGTTAAGTTTTGTGTTGTGAAGTTTTCAAGTTTTGGGTAAAGATTCGATGGACAATGGAATAAGGAGTGGCAAGAGCCTAAGATTGGGGATTCCCAAGGCACCCCAAGGTAATATTCAAGGATAACCAAGAGCCTAAGCTTGGGGATGCCCCGGATGGCATCCCCTCTTTCGTCTTCGTTCATCGGTAACTTTACTTGGGGCTATATTTTTATTCACCACATGATATGTGTTTTTCTTGGAGCGTCATTTTATTTTCTTTTGTTGTGCTTGCTGTTTGAATAAAATACCAAGATCTTAAATTCTTAAATGTTAGAGAGTCTTCACATAGTTGCATAATTATTCGACTACTCATTGATCTTCACTTATATCTTTCGGAGTAGTTTGTTGTTGCTCTAGTGCTTCACTCATATCTTTTACAGCACGGCGGTGGATTTATTTTGTAGAAATAGATGAACTCTCATGCTTCACTTATATTATTTTGGGAGTCCTAAACAGCATGGTAATTTGCTTTGGTTATGAAACTAGTCCTAATATGATGGGCATCCAAGATGGATATAATAAAAACTTTCATATAAAGTGCATTGAATACTATGAGAAGTTTGATTCTTTATGATTGTTTTGAGATATGAAGATGGTAATATTAGAGTCATGCTAGTTGAGTGGTTATGAATTTGAGAAATACTTGTGTTAAAGTTTGTGATTCCCGTAGCATGCACGTATGGTGAACCGTTATGTGATGAAGTCGGAGCATGACTTATTTATTGATTGTCTTCCTTATGAGTGGCGGTCGGGGACGAGCGATGGTCTTTTCCTACCAATCTATCCCCCTAGGAGCATGCACGTAGTACTTTGTTTCGATAACTAATAGATTTTTGCAATAAGTATGTGAGTTCTTTATGACTAATGTTGAGTCCATGGATTATACGCACTCTCATCCTTCCACCATTGCTAGCCTCTCTAATACCGCGCACCTTTCGCCGGTATTATACACCCACCATATATCTTCCTCAAAACAGCCACCATACCTACCTATCATGGCATTTCCATAGCCATTCCGAGATATATTGCCATGCAACTTACCACTGTTCCGTTTACTATGACACGTTTAATCATTGTCATAATTGCTTTGCGTGATCATGTAGTTGACATCGTATTTGTGGCAAAGCCACCGTTCATGATTCTTTCATACATGTCACTCTTGATTCATTGCATATCCCGGTACACCGCCGGAGGTATTCACATAGAGTCATATTTAGCTCTAAGTATTGAGTTGTAATTCTTGAGTTGTAAGTAAATATAAGTGTGATCATCATCATTATTAGAGCATTGTCCCAGTGAGGAAAGGATGATGGAGACTATGATTCCCCCACAAGTCGGGATGAGACTCCGGACTAAAAAAAGAGGCCATAAAAAAAGGCCCAAATAAAAAAATAAAAAAATGAGAGAAAAAGAGAGAAGGGACAATGCTACTATCCTTTTACCACACTTGTGCTTCAAAGTAGCACCATGATCTTCATGATAGAGAGTCTCCTATGTTGTCACTTTCATATACTAGTGGGAATTTTACATTATAGAACTTGGCTTGTATATTCCAATGATGGGCTTCCTCAAAATGCCATAGGCCTTCATGAGCAAGCGAGTTGGATGCACACCCACTTAGTTTCTTTTGTTGAGCTTTCATATACTTATAGCTCTAGGGCATCCGTTGCATGGCAATCCCTACTCACTCGCATTGATATCTATTAATGGGCATCTCCATAGCCCGCTGATACGCCTAGTTGATGTGAGACTATCTTCTCCTTTTTTGTCTTCTCGACAACCACCATTCTATTCCACATATAGTGCTATGTCCATGGCTCATGCTCATGTATTGCGTGAAGATTGAAAAAGTTTGAGAACATCAAAAGTATGAAACAATTGCTTGGCTTTTCATCGGGGTTGTGCATGATTTAAATATTTTGTGTGGTGAAGATAGAGCATAGCCAGACTATATGATTTTGTAGGGATAACTTTCTTTGGCCATGTTATTTTGAGAAGACATGATTACTTTGTTAGTATGCTTGAAGTATTATTATTTTCATGTCAATATTAAACTTCTGTCTTGAATCTTATGGATCTGAATATTCTTGCCACAATAAAGAGAATTACATGGATAAATATGTTAGGTAGCATTCCACATCAAAAAAATTGTTTTTATCATTTACCTACTCGAGGTCGAGCAGGAATTAAGCTTGGGGATGCTGATACGTCTCCAACGTATCTATAATTTTTTATTGTTCCATGCTATTGTATTATCTGTTTTGGATGTTTATGGGCTTTATTAAACACTTTTATATTATTTTTGGGACTAACCTATTAACCTAGAGCCCAGTGCTAGTTTCTGTTTTTTCCCTTGTTTCAGTGTTTCGCAGAAAAGGAATATCAAACGGGGTCCAAACGGAATGAAACCTTTGGGAGAGTTATTTTTGGAACGGAAGCAATCCAGGAGACTTGGAGTGCACGTCAGGGAGTCAACAAGGAGAGCACGAGGCAGGGGGCGCCTACCCCCCTGGGCACACCCTCCACCCTCATGGGCCCCTCGTGGCTCCCCTGACCGACTTCTTTCGCCTATATATATCAATATACCCTAAAACCATCAGGGGACAGAATAGATCGGGAGTTCCGCCACTGAAAGCCTCTGTAGCCACCAAAAACCAAACGGGACCCTATTCCGGCACCCTGCCGGAGGGGGGATCCCTCACCAGTGGCCATCTTCATCATCTCGGCGCTCTCCATGACGAGGAGGGAGTAGTTCACCCTCGGGGCTGAGGGTATGTACCAGTAGCTATGTGTTTGATCTCTCTCTCTCTCGTGTTCTTGAGATGGTACGATCTTGATGTATCGCGAGCTTTGCTATTATAGTTGGATCTTATGATGTTTCCCCCTCTTGTAATGGATTGAGTTTTCCCTTTGAAGTTATCTTATCGGATTGAGTCTTTAAGGATTTGAGAACACTTGATGTATGTCTTGCGTGGGATACCCGTGGTGACAATGGGGTATTCTATTGATCCACTTGATGTATGTTTTGGTGATCAACTTGCGGGTTTCGCCCATGAACCTATGCATAGGGGTTGGCACACGTTTTCGTCTTGACTCTCCGGTAGAAACTTTGGGGCACTCTTTGAAGTACTTTGTGTTGGTTGAATAGATGAATCTGAGATTGTGTGATGCATATCGTATAATCATACCCACGGATACTTGAGGTGACATTGAGGTATCTAGGTGACATTAGGGTTTTGGTTGATTTGTGTCTTAAGGTGTTATTCTAGTACGAACTCTATGATAGATCGAGCGGATAGAATAGCTTTATGTTATTTTACTACGGACTCTTGAATAGATCAATCTGAAAGGATAACTTTGAGGTGGTTTCGTACCCTACAATTAATCTCTTCGTTTGTTCTATGCTATTAGTGACTTTGGAGTGACTCTTTGTTGCATGTTGAGGGATAGTTATATGATCCAATTATGTTATTATCGTTGAGAGAACTTGCACTAGTGAAAGTATGAACCCTAGGCCTTGTTTCCTAGCATTGCAATACTGTTTGTCCTCACTTTTATCATTAGTTACCTTACTGTTTTTATATTTTTAGATTACAAAAACCTATATCTACCATCCATATTGCACTTGTATCACCATCTCTTCGCTGAACTAGTGCACCTATACAATTTACCATTGTATTGGGTGTGTTGGGGACACAAGAGACTCTTTGTTATTTGGTTGCAGGGTTGCTTGAGAGAGACCATCTTCATCCTACGCCTCCCACGGATTGATAAACCTTAGGTCATCCACTTGAGGGAAATTTGCTACTGTCCTACAAACCTCTGCACTTGGAGGCCCAACAACGTCTACAAGAAGAAGGTTGTGTAGTAGACATCAGGCACACCCTCAAGTGATGTTGAATCAATTCCCTCGGGACCCCCACCAGCCGCTTGGGCTCCCACACGAATATCTCCTTGTTTGCGCGCAAGAACTTCACCAATGCTTCCTCTTGGCCTGGGTTGAGGTCGGCACCTATGGTAAAGGCGGCTCCCGAGGATCCGTCTTCATCGACCGGCACCTGCTTGGTTTGCGCCTTGTCTTGGGTGAATAACTGCTTCTTTTTGGTTGGTGCGGCCTCCTTGGCTTCGGGGGTGCCGGTGCCGACGGGCTGCGCCGCCGCGGCGGTCTTGAAGGCAAGTTTGAGCGCCGCCATGGCCTCCTTGGTGTCCCCCTTGATAGTGAGGACACCCTTGTTTCCGGGCATCTTTCATGAGGTTGTATGCCGGGTGGGTCGCTGCCATGAACTGGGCCAGAGCTGGGTACCCGAGGATGGCGTTGTACGGGAGGCCGATGCGGGCGATGTCGAAGTCGACCAGCTCGGTGCGGTAGTTGTCGCGCGTGCTGAAGGTGACGGGGAGGCGGATCTGCCCCAGGGAGTGGGCGGCGCCGGCACCAACTCCTGAGAAAGGCTTGCTGAGGCTGAGCCGCTCGAGCGGTACATGAAGAAGGCTGAAGGCCTCCACGGAGAGCACGTTGAGGCCGGCGCCGCCGTCGATGAGGGTCTTGGTGACTGCCATGCTGCAGATGGTGGGCGTGCAGAGCATCGGGAGCATACCCGAGCCGGCAGTGGTGATGGGGTGGTCTTCTGAGTCGAAGGTGAGGTCAGCCTCGGGCGCGGCCAAGCCCGGTGGAGCCCCTGAGCGCTTGGAAGTGGCGCGATCTGGCGAAGGAATGGCTTGACATGGCGATCTGAAGGCGGTGCTTGAGAGCCGCCTAGTAGGGCCGCGACCGTGTGGTGCGCCGGTGCCGCATAGCGCGCAGTGAAGAGGTCGCGCAGCTCCTCCCAAGATGCCACTGTGGATCTGGGAAGGTTGAGCAGCCAGGCGCGCGCCGCGCTGGTGAGGGCCATCGTAAACTAGTTGGCCATGACCTTGTCGTCGCCCCCGGCCTAGAGGACGGCCTCCTCGTATGCCAGCAGGAAAGCAGACGGGTCCATCGCGCCGTCGTAGCACGGCAGCATCTCCGGCTTGAACTTGGGCGGCCACTGCACCTGCCGCAAGGCGGGGGCCAGGGCTCGGAGCCCCCTGGCCCCGTCGTCGGTGTCAGCCGTCGGAGCCGGGAGCGGGACGCCTGCCATGAGGGTGGAGCGCGGATCGACGGAAGGAAGGCTACGGCGCACCCCTACCTGGTGCGCCAAATATCGGATCACGGGTTCCGGCAAAACCCTTAAGGTTCGAACAATGGGGTGCGCGCGAAGATCTCCTCCCTACCGATCCACGTCCTAACTGGCTAAGATCTCAAGATCGAACTCGACGAACTCACAACACAAGGGACACAAGATTTATACTGGTTCGGGCCACCGTTGTGGTGTAATACCCTACTCTAGTGTGGTGGTGGTGGATTGCCTCTTGGGCTGATGATGAACAGTACAAGGGGAAGAACAGCCTCCTGAGGTTGAGGTGTTCTTGTGCTCGGTGTGCGACAAAGGATTGGCTCAAGATCTGATGCCTCCTACTGTGGTGGCTAGTCCTATTTATAGAGGCCCTGGTCCTCTCCCCAAATATTGAGCAGGAAGGGAGCCAACAACGGCCAATTTGAAAGGGGACAGCTAGTACAGCTTATCCTGACAATAGCGGTCTTTGCCTGCAAAAGGCTATGGTGGTGACGCCGCCTTGGGCTCCATGGTGACCTCCGTCTTGCCGTCATGCTGGTCTTGGTCTCGTTGCACCGATATGGATACCTTTGCTGGATGCCTCGGTACTCCGCGCCTGCGCTTGCCTCCTTAGCACCAAAGAGGAAACAAGGACACTGCGCACGCTGGCGCCCGCCTAACGCCTGCCTGGTCTTGGTCGTCATGGCTCACGTCACGAGAACCTCGCGAGGTTTGCCTTGCCTTGATCTCTCCGCCCCCCGCGAGACTGCCTGGCGAGGCCGCTCCTGAGGAGGTCTTGCGTCATCCGCATCGCGATGCTTGGCCCCTCGCGAGGGTCTTGAGTGCCTTGTTGATGAAGATGGGCCGTACAGGCCTGCTAGCACAGCCATGCCGTGGGCCGCAGGCAGGCAAGTCTGGGGACCCCCGTTCCCAGAACGCCGACACCCGCTTCGAGGGTTGTAGCGGGTCGCCTCGTCGCCGTGCCTCAGTGAAGCGCGAGGAGGGGTCCGACTGAGCTCAGGAGGGCGCCATTGGCCCATCCTCGCGAGCTGCTGCAGGGGCATGCGCCGCTTTTGTTTCGTTCTTCCTTTTCTTCCTGCATTAAGTGAGAGACAAGTATGGGGCCCCGTAGGGGCGTGCAACGAACCATGGTTTCCAAGTTGCTATGCTATGTTATGTTTATTGTTCCTGTGCCGCGTAGAAATAACTTAGCTTGACACGCTCGAAGTAATTTTCGCTTCGTGAGGTGCGCATTTCCCAGTACCCGGCGAGGCCTCCTTGGCCTGGAAGGCGTCTATGAATTGCAAAAATTCGTTATGAAACTCTTATTCTTCTGAGCCCTGGTTGCGGGCGCCGCCGGCCACGATCCGGCGTTTCACATCACGATACCCGAGGGGCACGGATTGGGAGGAGTGCACCAGCTTACGAGCTCGAACGAGGGTGCCTCGCGAAAAAACAGGAAAAAACCCTCATGAGGGCATCTGTCCAGCCCCCTCGCGAGGCATGCGGGAGAGAGTACAGGTCGAAACAAGGAACCGAAGGCAGAAACGGAGGCAAAAGGCGATGGAACCAAACCAGCAAGGAACACCAGAAAGCAAATTCCATTAAAAAGAGGCAAGCTAACTACGGAAAGCAAATGAAAAGCCGCGCCTGGCACCTATTCTAGTCTTCTTGTCTTCTCACCAGCGCGGAGCTAAGTGCTGCCACTAGGACGTGGGAGGGAGCTCCCGAGGCCCGAGGGCGGCACTCTTGAGACTCCGGGGCGTGTACAACCCCACTCATTATTACGTGAGAGTGTCATGAGCGGAGACCTTCACAGGCATTGGGCCTTCTTCACAGGCACTAGGGCTTTCTTCATGGGTAGAACTTCCGGAGGTGCTGGACGTTCCAGGCGTTCTGGATAGGTACCCCGTCCTGCGTCTCCAGGCGCACGGTGCCAGGCCTGGAGACATGAGTGACCCTAAACGGGCCCTCCCACATGGGCGAGAGCTTGTGCAGCCCTTCCCTGGAGAGCACCCGCCATAGGACGAGGTCGCCCACGTCGAGCGTCCTGGAGCGGACGCTGCGACAATGATACCGCCACAGTGCCTGCTGGTATCTTGCCGCCCGGAGCGTGGCTTCGCGGCAGCGTTCCTCCCCCAGCACAAGGTCCATCCCCCGCATGGCGTCCTGCCGCGCCTCATCAAATGCCAGGGCCCACGCGGAGCGATGTTTGACCTCGTGAGGGAGAACCGCTTCTGCTTCGTATACAAAGAAGAATGGGGTCTCTCCTGTTGGCTTGGTGGCGGTGGTGCGGATGGACCACAGCACAGACTGGAGCTCGTCGTGCCAGCCCCTGCCGCAGGCCTCGAGCTTCTTCTTGAAGTTCCTGGTCTTGAGGCCTCTCAGGACCTTCGCGTTGGCACGTTCGGCCTGACCATTGTTCCTGGGGTGTGCCACCGAAGCGTAGCAGATCTGCGTTCCAAGGTTAGCACAATATGTCTTGAAGAGATTGCTAGTAAACTGCGAGCCGTTGTCGGTGATGATGCGGTTGGGGACCCTGAACCGGCTCATGAGACCCTTGATGAACTTGACCACGGATCCGGCCGGGATGGTGCGGACAGCTTCTACCTCTGCCCACTTGGTGAACTTGTCGATGGCGACATAGAGGTAGCGGTAGCCCCCAGACGCTCGAGGGAACGGGCCCAAGATATCCAGCCCCCAGATCACGAATGGCCACAAGAGTGGGATAGTCTGGAGGCCCTGAGCCGGCTGATGGGTCTGCTTGGCGTGGAATTGATAGGCTTCACAGGACTTCACCAGCTCAGTGACGTCGTTGAGCACCGTAGGCCAGTAGACCCGATGCGGAACACCTTGCGGATGAGGGTTCGCGATGACGAGTGGTGCCCGCAGTCCCCGCCGTGTATGTCAGCTAGCAGCTCTTTCCCCTGTTCCCTAGAGATACAACGCAGGGAAACATCATTCGGCCGTTTCCTGTATAACTCACTGTCTTGAATGTAGTATGCCATGGCCTGCCAAGCCACGCGCTCCGCCTCCTCCTCCTTCTCTGGCAGTGTCCCTTGCGTCAGGTACTCCTTGAACTCCTTGGTCCAGCACCCCTCCTGAGGCTTGAGCGCCAAGAGTAGGCGCACTCCCGATGTCGGGCCGTAGGCCGGGGCTCCCGAGGCAGGTGGTTGGGGGAGCTCCCCCCGAGGCAGCGCCGTCCTTGAAAGTGGTGGCGTTGCCGATGGCTTGAAGAGCCGCTCCTCGAAGACGCCAGGCTCTTGGGGTAGCAGCTTGGATGCTCTCTTGGCGATGTCGTCAGCTTCCTTGTTGGTGCCGCGGGGCACGTGTTGCAATTCCAGGCCCAAGAAATGCTTTTCCATTTTGCATACCTCCGCGAGGTATGCCTCCATGTGCTCGTCCCTCGGCTCGTATACCTTGTTGGAGAAGTTGATGAGGAGCTGTGAGTCGCCCTTGATGGTGAGGCGCTTCACCCCTAGGGCCACCGCAGCCTTGAGGCCAGCTATGAGGCCTTCGTACTCTGCTATGTTGTTGGAGACCTTCTCGCCCTGCTGGAAGCAGAGCTGCATGGCGTAGTAGAGCTTGTCCTGAGTGGGCGAGATGAGCACCGCTCCAGCTCCCGTGCCCTGGCGCGCAAATGTGCCATCGAAGTACATCACCCAGCCATCCGGCGCTTCACTCCCTGGCGAGAGGGACCGATCCTCTCCTGCTTCAAGCTCCGGGGCGTCGGTACATTCTGCCACGAAGTCGGCGAGCGCGGCTCCCTTGATGACCCTGGTTGTGCTGAACTCCAGCTGGAACGCCTGCAGCTCGATATTCCACTCGGCGACTCTTCCAGCAGCATTAGGACTCCTGAGCACCCTCTCCAGTGGGTAGACCGAGACGACCTTGATTGGGTGACCTTGAAAGTAGTGTCGCAGCTTACGCGAGGACACCAAGAGCGCGAGCAAGAGCTTCTGTGGCATGGGGTACCGTGCCCTAGCATCCCACAGTGCCGTGCTGACGAAATACACTGGGTGCTCGACAAGGGCGGGTGCGTCAACGGGGCCCGCGTCTGTTGGAGGTGGGGGCGCCTCCTGAGGCGATGGGACCTCCGGAGCCCGATCGCCCATTGGGGCCTCGGCAGGCCTAAGGTCGCCATCCTGCTGAGCTGGGTCATTTGTTGGCGTTGCTGCAGCCCACGCGGTCTCCTTCGGGCCCGGCTGGGGGCGCGGTTCGGCGTGACATGTCCTTGGCTTGGAGGTCTTCCCAAACCGCCACCAAAGCTGCACTGGCCGAGTGAGGAGTGGCGGCGAGGTAGAGCACTAGGGGCTCGAGAGGGTGGGCACCACCATCACCGGAGGGCTGGTCAGATATCTCTTGAGGTCTTGAAATGCTTTGTCAGCCTCCGGAGTCCACTCGAACGGACCCTTCTTCTTCATCAGCTTGACGAACGGAAGGGCGCGCTCTCCCAGCTTGGAGATGAAGCATCCCAGCAAAGTCACGCCGCCGGCAAGCTTCTGCATTTCCTTGAGGGTTTGTGGTGGGTTCAATTGCCTTGACCTTCTCTGGGTTGGCCTTGATCCCCCTGTGGGACACGAGGAAGCCCAGCAGCTTGCCGGAGGGGACACCAAATACACACTTTTCCAGGTTGAGCCGCAAGTCCACCTAGCGTAGGCTTGTGAAGGTCTCCTCCAGGTCCTGAATCAAGGTTCTCGCCTCCCGCGACTTCACCACAATGTCGTTGACATAGGCTTCTGTGCTCCCGAGCTGCTGGCCCAGTGCGATGTGCATCAGCCGTTGGAAGGTCGCGCCCGTGTTGCGCAGCCCGAACGGCATGCAAGTGTAGCAGTACACCCCACAAGGGGTCAGGAAGGCCGTCTTCTCCACATCCTCTACTGCCATCTTGATCTGGTGATAGCCTGAAAATGCATCCAGGAAGCACAGCAGGTCGCACTCGGCGGTGGAATCAACGATCTCGTCGATGCGCGAAAGCGGGAACAGATCTTGGGGACAGGCTTTGTTGAGGTTGGTGAAGTCAACACACATGCGCTCCTTCCCGCCTTTCTTTGGCACAACGACGGGGTTCGCCAGCCACTCCGGGTACCGAACCTCGCGAATGACACCTGCCGCTTCTAGCTTGCGGGTTTGTTGGACGATGAAGGACTGCTTCTCCATGGACTGTCGCTGCGCCTTCTGCTTCATGGGGCGCACATTGGGGCACACCCTTAAGTGATGCTCGATCACCCCTCTTGGGACCCCTACCAGCTGATCGGGCTCCCAGGCGAATACTTCCTTGTTTGCACGCAAGAACTTTACCAATGCTTCCTCTTGATCTGAGTCGAGGTTGGCACCTATGGTAAAGGTGGCTCTAGAAGACCCATCTTACTCGACTGACACCTGTTTGGTTTCCGCCTGATCTTGAGTGAACAACTGCTTCTTCTTGGCCGGCGCGGCTCCCTTAACTCCAGAGGGGGCCTCGTCGGCCGGTCGCACCATCGCGGCGGTCTTGAGGGCAAGCTTGAGTGCCACCAGAGCTTCCTTGGTATCCCTGACTATGGTGAGGACGTCCTTGCTCCCGGGCATCTTCATGAGGTTGTAGGCTGGATGGGTCGCTGCCATAAACTGGGCCAGAGCTGGGTACCCGAGGATGGCATTGTACGGGAGGCCGATGGGGAGATGTCGAAGTCGATCAACTTAGTGCGGTAGTTGTCGCGGGTGCCGAAGGTCACGGAAAGATGGATCTGCCCCAGGGGGCTGGAGGAGCCGCCTCCGACTCCGGAGAAGGGCTTGCTGGAGCGGAGCCGCTTGAGTGGTACGTGAAGGAGGCTGAAGGCCTCCACCGAGAGCATGTTGAGGCCGGCGCCGCCGTCGATGAGGGTCTTGGTGACGGCTACGTTGCAGATGGCAGACGGTGGTGATGGGGTGATCTCCCGAGTCAAAGGTCAGGTCGGCCTTGGGCGCCACCCAACCCGGGGGAGCCCCCTGCCGCGTGGAAGCGGCGCTGATCTGGAGAAAGAACGGCTTGGCGTGACGGTCCGAGGGCGGCGCTTGCGAGCCACTGAGGAGGGCCGCGACAGCAAGGGGCGCCTGTGCCGCGAAGCGCGCGGCGAAGAGGCTGCGCAACTCCTCCCAAGATGCCACCGTGGATCTGGGGAGGTTGAGCAGCTAGGCGCGTGGTGCGCCGGTGACGGCCATGGGAAGCCAGTTGGCCATGACCTTGTCGTCGCCCCCAGCCTTAAGGACGGCCTCCTCGTACGCCAGCAAGAAAGCTGACGGGTCCGCCGCGCCGTCGTAGCGCGGCGGCATCTCTGGCTTGAACTTGGGTGGCCACTGCACCTGCCGTAAGGCGGGGGCCAAGGCTCGAAGCCCCCTGGCCCCGCCACGGGCATAGCTCGCCGTAGCCGGAAGAGCAACGCCAGCCATGAGGGTGAGGCGCGGTGATGGCGAAACATAGATCGACGGAAGGACAGCTTCGGTGCACCCCTACCTGGCGCGCCAAATGTCGGATTTCGGGTTCCGATAAAACCCTTGAGGTTCGAACACTGGGGTGCGCATGAAGATCTCTGTCGGAGTTCTAGGAACGGGGGTCCCCAGACTTGCCTGCCTGCGGCCCACGGCATGGCTCCACTCGCGGCCCAGTACGACCCGTCTTCACCAACAAACACTCAAGACCCTCGCGAGGGGCCAAGCCTCGTGAGGCGGACGACACAAGACCTCCTCGGGAGCAGCCTCACCAAGCTGGCTCGCGAGGGGCGGAGAGATCAAGGCAAGACGAACCTCGCGAGGTTCCAATGACGTAAGCCATGACGACCAAGGCCAGGCGGGCGCCAGCGCGCACAGTTTCCTCGTTTCCTCTTTGGTGCTAAGGAGGCAAGTGCAGGCGAGGAGTACCGAGGCATCTGGCAAAGGTCTCCATATCGGTGCAACAAGACCAAGGCCAGCAGGACGGCAGGACGGAGGTCACCGTGTATCCCAAGACAATGTCACTACCAGAGCCTTTGGCAGGCGAAGACCACCTTTAGTCAGGATAGCTTATACTAGATGTCCCCCTTTGAATTTGGCCGTTGTTGGCTCCCTTCCTGCTCAATATTTGTGGAGAGGACCAGGGCCTCTATAAATAGGACTAGCCACCACAGTGGGAGGGGAGAGATCATCCTCACCGTCACAAACACACCAAGCACAAGAACACCTCTCCTCAGGAGGTTGTTCTCCCCCTTGTACTATTCATCCTCAGCCCAAGAGGCAATCCACCACACCACACTGGAGTAGGGTATTACACCACAACGGTGGCCCGAACCAGTATAAATGTCGTGTCCCTTGTGTTGCGAGTTTGTCGAGCTAGGCTTTGAGATTGCGGCGAGGCTGAGGGCGTGATTAGGTAGGGGGAAATCTTCGTGCGCACCCCAGTGTTCGAACCTCAAGGGTTTTGCCAGAACCCGAAAACCGACATTTGGCGCGCCAGGTAGGGGTGCGCCGGAGCTTTCCTTCCGCCAGTTGATCCGCCGACACTCCGCGGCTCTGATGTCCGGCGACCCGAGGACCAACGCCGACCGCTGGGGAGCTTGGCCAGCCCGGGCGGCCCCGTCTGCCCAAGAAGACCCCAACCCCGCAGCCCAGGTAGCGCGCGCACCCCAAACGCTGCGGGGCGCGCGCGGTGCAGTCACACGCCGTCCGCCCTTACTCCATGACAAGCGCGGGCAGCCACAAGGGCCTCAAGCCACACCGTGGCCACGGCGCCGCACACCTGACGGGAAAAAGCAAACATGAGGGCCGTGCTCACGGTGGCTCGGGAGCTACTGCGATGCCGATTAATGGAGAGCGGCCGGGATGCGTTGGTGGAGCGCGTTGCCGAGCTCCTAGATGCCGCAGCCTCGGGAGCACCACCCTTCTGCTCCATGCTCACACCTCAGGCCACGACCGGATCGCATGGCGGGCCTCGCCGCGCCCGCGCACCCCCGGGCGCACTCGTGGGCTTCATCGACACCGGCGTGACCAACGGCACCGGATGCCCAATTGCGCCCGCGCCACCTCCAATGAGCATGGGTACGAGCACTACCACCTACGGCCACGGCGGGATGCCACCCTACCATCCTCAGGGCGGTGCGTTGGGCCGGGCAACATGGAGCATGGGGCACTACGGCAAGGTCTTCGAGGCGACGGCCTCGGAGGCCTACATGCCCCGCATGATGGACCAGGAGTATGCGCTGGAAGACGACCCCAGCTCGTTCCTCGAGCCGGGCTGGGAAGAGGAGGCGCTAGAAGCTGAGACCTTCCAAGAGCCTCTCGAGAGCCTCACCAACCGCGTCGGCAACAACAGCTACAGGGTACCACTAGTCTGTCAGGAGCAAGCTTACGCTAACCATGGGTCGCAGGAGGATTAGGTCACAGCAGGGGATGGCGGCCCCAACTCGACGGCCTCCCTTCCGCCAGGAGGAGCGCACTGGTGGCTGCAGGAGAGGGGCCGGGAGCAAGGCCCCTCCCCGCGCCGCACGAAGCAAGGTGTCCCCTGGAGGTAGGCCCTCTGCCGGGGAGGCGCTGGAGAGCCTTCCCCCGGCAGAGGACCCGTGGTCGCCGAGGGCGCCGCTGGCGTCCCCTTTGCCCCTTGGTGACGTCCTGGTTTCCGGACGCCCCCAATGGTGGTCGAGGGCGGCGCAAGGCGGGGCACTCGTCTGGCGATATGAAGTAAGGCTCGCGCCTGTGAAGTTCTCTGCTCGTGACACTCTCACGTAATAATGAGTGGGGCTGTACACGCCTCGGAGTCTTAGGAGTGCCGCCTCAGGCCTCGGGGGCTCCCTCCCACGTCCAAGTGGCAGCACTTAGCTCCGCGCTGGTGAGAAGACAAGAAGACTAGATTAGGCGCCGGACTCGGCCATTTGCTTTTAACCTCTTTTCTATAGCCTTGCTTTCTGGCTTTGAATTTAAGTTGAAGTTGAAATTTCATTGGTGTGCGCGAGGGGTGCCTTTTCTCGTTCATGCGATTTCTTGCGATCTGGTTCCTGCCTTAATTCAGAGTTTGCGCCTACTGCCTCCTCCTCGCGAGCCCCTCGCGAGCGGGGGCTGGGCATAGCACGCGAATGCTGCACGCATGCGCTGCCATGACTGGCGCTTACTTCTCGCGAGGCCCCCTCGGACGGATCGACAGGCTCCTCAGAGGCTCCTCAGAAACTCGCGACCTCACGAGCCAGTTCGGGACCCGTTCTGGCTAAGGTAAATTACGACAACGAACTCGCCGCAGGATTCACGGGTTCATGAAGACATATATCCAGCTTGGCCTAAGGAATAGAGACAGCAATCTGTTTACATGAGGGGCTTCCCCTCCCGAAATGCTCTTACAACCTCCAGGGCCGTGCCCGAGTTTTGCATGCAGGATAAACAACAAGGGAGCACGGGTTCAGTCGGACATGTCGCTCACGGCGTCCCCCGGTTCGCCTTCAGACGCATCACTGGCGTCGCTATCGCCATGGCCGGTGTCCCCGTCACTGTCACCGACGCCGCCCTCGCCGTCGTCAACCACATCGCCTTCATCCGCCGCGACCACCACCGCATCGTCATCGGAAGTGAAGGCCCTGACCAGCGCGTCCACATTGTCTTCCACCCATCGCGCCAGGTCACCCCGGATGGCCTCGGGTAGGGGAGCAATGGCGGCGTCAAAGTCGATGTTAAGGTAAGTGTTCTGAAGGTGGTTGAAGATGCGGGAGAACGCACGCCCGAGCAAGCCGCGACTCTTCTCTTCAACAAGCTGGCGAGCCCTCTCGGATCGGCTCTCCAGACGCGTCACCACGTCGGTGAAGAAGCGAAGGTGATAGGCGTAATCGTTCGCGTGGGGATGAGGGGCATTTTCGTCGCAGATGTAGCCTAGCGTCGTGTTAGCCCTGATCCTGAGGTCTTGGAGCATGGGGGTGTGCACGCGCTCCAGCGTCCGCCGTTGAAGCACTTCCTCCCTGCTCTGTTGCGCGAAGGACTCGGCGTTGGCGACCCCCTGCTGAAGAGGAAGCAGCTCGGCGTGGGCAGAGGCCAGCTCAGCCTGCGCCGAGACTAGGGCAGCTGCGGCGGCCTCCTCGCGCCGTTCCGCCTCAGTCAATCTAGACTTGAGGGCAGCAGTCCTGCCCGCAGCCTCGGCCTCTACGAGCTTCAGCTTCAAGTCGTACCTACCCACAAGATCCGCGCGAGCCTCGGCCATGCGGCGATCGGCATCCTCCTGGGCCCGGGCCTCGCGCGCGCCGACAGCATCCTCCGCTAGAGCAACTTGGCGCTCCCTCGTCTGCAACCGCTCAAACTCGAGGCTGCGGTCCATGGCTTCCAATGCCAGCGCTTCCTCGCGCTTCAGGATCTCTTCCTCCTCGGCAGGCGTCCCTCTCATCGACACAAGGGCGGCTTGGCGCGCCTCCACCTGCCGCTCAAGGAGGCGCTCCAGGCCTGGAGCTCCCACGCGCGTTTCTCTATGATCTCGCGGCGGCGGTCGGCTTCTCGGGCTTCTTCCAAGGCTCGGGAGCAGGCCTCACGCGAGGTCGCAAGAGACGCCTCGGCCTTCGCATTGTCAAGCTCGCGCTGGTGGCGCGCGAGGTTGATGGCCACCTTCAGCTTATGCCGCTCCTCCATCAACCGAAGACCCTCGGCCTCGAGGCGCGCGTCTACATCCGTGAGTTCCCCACCGAGCCGATTCATCGCGCCCATCGCCTCCCGGAAAAGCTCGTGGCGGACGACGCTTCATTCGTACGCAAACTTAAGCGCGCGGCCGATTCCGTCCTCCGCCACAGGAGTTGCTAACGGAGTCCGAAGCGGCTTGCCCCCTCTCAGCAGGGGGCTGGGGGCTGGTGAAGGAAATATGCCCTAGAGGCAATAATAAAGTATTATATATTTCCTTATATCATGATAAATGTTTATTATTCATGCTAGAATTGTATTAACTGGAAACATAATACATGTGTGAATACATAGACAAACAGAGTGTCACTAGTATGCCTCTACTTGACTAGCTCGTTAATCAAAGATGGTTATGTTTCCTAGCCATAGACATGAGTTGTCATTTGATTAACGGGATCACCTCATTAGGAGAATGACGTGATTGACATGACCCATTATGTTAGCTTAGCACCCGATCGTTTAGTATGTTGCTATTGCTTTCTTCATGACTTATACATGTTCCTATGACTATGAGATTATGCAACTCCCATTTACCGGAGGAACACTTTGTGTGCTACCAAACGTCACAACGTAACTTGGTGATTATAAAGGTGCTCTACATGTGTCTCCAAAGGTACTTGTTGGGTTGGCGTATTTCGAGATTAGGATTTGTCACTCCGATTGTCGGAGAGGTATCTCTGGGCCCACTCGGTAATGCACATCACTATAAGCCTTGCAAGCATTGTGACTAATGAGTTAGTTGCGGGATGATGTATTACGGAACGAGTAAAGAGACTTGCCGGTAACGAGCTTGAACTAGGTATCGAGATACCGACGATCGAATCTATGGCAAGTAACATACCGATGACAAAGGGAACAACGTATGTTGTTATGCGGTCTAACCGATAAAGATCTTCGTAGAATATGTGGGAGCCAATATGGGCATCCAGGTCCCGCTATTGGTTATTGACCGGAGAGGTGTCTCGGTCATGTCTACATAGTTCTCGAACCCAAAGGGTCCGCACGCTTAAAGTTACGATGACAGTTATATTATGAGTTTATGTGATTTGATGTACTGAAGGTTGTTCGGAGTCCTGGATGTGATCACGGACATGACGAGGAGTCTCGAAATGGTTGAGACGTAAAGATTGATATATTGGACGACTATATTCGGACACCAGAAGTGTTCCGGAGAAGTTTCGGATTAAACCGGAGTGCCGGAGGGTTACCGGAACCCCCCGGGGAAGTATTGGGCCTTGGTGGGCCTTGAGGGGAGAGAGAGGGCAGCAGCCAGGAGGTGGCGCGCCCCCTCCTAAGGGGAGTCCTAGTTGGACTAGGAGAGGGGGCGCAGCCCCCTTTCCCTCTCCCTCTCCCTCTCTTTCCTTCCCCCCTTCTTTCCTAGTAGGACTAGGAAAGGGGAGTCCTACTCCTACTAGGAGGAGGACTCCCCCTCTCTCCTTTGCGCGCCTAGGGCAGCCGGCCTCCCCCTTGCTCCTTTATATACGTGGGCGGGGGGCACCTAAGAACACACTTGATATACGATATTTTAGCCGTGTGCGGTGCCCCTCTCCACCAGATTACACCTCGATAATACCGTCGCGGAGCTTAGGCGAAGCCCTGCGTCGGTGGAACATCATCATCGTCACCACGCCGTCGTGCTGACGAAACTCTCCCTCAACACTCGGCTGGATCGGAGTTCGAGGGACGTCATCGAGCTGAACGTGTGTAGAACTTGGAGGTGTCGTACGTTCGTTACTTGATCGGTCGGATCGTGAAGACGTACGACTACATCAACCGCGTTGTGATAACGCTTCCGCTGTCGGTCTACGAGGGTACGTGGACAATACTCTCCCCTCTCGTTGCTATGCATCACCATGATCTTGCGTGTGCGTAGGAATTTTTTTGAAATTACTACGTTCCCCAACAGTGGCATCCGAGCCTGGTTTTATGCGTAGATGCTATGCACGAGTAGAACACAAGTGAGTTGTGGGCGATATAAGTCATACTGCTTACCAGCATGTCATACTTTGGTTCAGCGGTATTGTGAGATGAAGCGGCCCGGACCGACATTACGCGTACGCTTACGCGAGACTGGTTTCACCGTTGCGAGCACTCGTTGCTTAAAGGTGACCGGCGGGTGTCTGTCTCTCTCACTTTAGTTGAACCGAGTATGGCTACGCCCGGTCCTTGCGAAGGTTAAAGCAGCACCAACTTGACAAACTATCGTTGTGGTTTTGATGCGTAGGTAAGAACGGTTCTTGCTAAGCCCGTAGCAGCCACGTAAAACTTGCAACAACAAAGTAGAGGACGTCTAACTTGTTTTTGCAGGGCATGTTGTGATGTGATATGGTCAAGACATGATGTGATATAATGTGTTGTATGAGATGATCATGTTTTGTAACCGAGTTATCGGCAACTGGCAGGAGCCATATGGTTATCGCTTTATTGTATGAGATGCAATCGCCATGTAATAGTTTTACTTTATCACTAAGCGGTAGCGATAGTCGTAAAAGCAAGAAGTTGGCGAGGCGACAACGATACTACGATGGAGATCAAGGTGTCGCGCCGGTGACGATGGTGATCATGACGGTGCTTCGGAGATGGAGATCACGAGCACGGTGCTTCGGAGATGGAGATCACAAGCACAAGATGATGATGGCCATATCATATCACTTATATTGATTGCATGTGATGTTAATCCTTTATGCATCTTATCTTGCTTTGATTGACGGTAGCATTATAAGATGATCTCTCACTAAAATTTCAAGACAAAAGTGTTCTCCGTGAGTATGCACCGTTGCGAAAGTTCTTTGTGCTGAGACACCACGTGTTAATCAGGTGTGATAGGCTCTACGTTCAAATACAACGGGTGTAAAACAGTTGCACATGCGGAATACTCAGGTTAAACTTGACGAGCCTAGCATATGTACAGATATGGCCTCGGAACACAGAGACAGAAAGGTCGAGCGTGAATCATATAGTAGATATGATCAACATAGTGATGTTCACCATTGAAACTACTCCATCTCACGTGTTAATCGGACATGGTTTAGTTGTTTTGGATCACGTAATCACTTAGATGATTAGAGAGATCTCTATCTAAGTGGGAGTTCTTAAGTAATATGATTAATTGAACTTAAATTTATCATGAACTTAGTACCTGATAGTATCTTGCTTGTCTATGTTAATTGTAGATAAATGGCCCGTGCTGTTGTTCCGTTGAATTTTAAGCGTTCCTTGAGAAAGCTAAGTTGAAAGATGATGGTAGCAATTACACGGACTGGGTCCGTAACTTGAGGATTATCCTCATTGCTGCACAGAAGAATTACGTCCTGGAAGCACCGCTAGGTGCCAGGCCTCCTGCAAGAGCTACGCCAGAAGTTATGAACGTCTGGCAAAGCAAAGCTGATGACTACTCAATAGTTCAGTCTGCCATGCTTTACGGCTTAGAACCGGGACTTCAACGACGTTTTGAACGTCTTGGAGCATATGAGATGTTCCAGGAGTTGAAGTTAATATTTCAAGCAAATGCCCGGATTGAGAGATATGAAGTCTCCAATAAGTTCTATAGCTGCAAGATGGAAGAGAATAGTTCTATCAGTGAGCATATACTCAGAATGTCTGGGTATAATAATCACTTGATTCAACTGGGAGTTCAACTTCCGGATGATTGCATCATTGACAGAATTCTTCAATCACTGCCACCAAGCTACAAGAGCTTCGTGATGAACTATAACATGCAAGGGATGGATAAGACGATTCCCGAGCTCTTCGCAATGCTAAAGGCAGCGGAGGTAGAAATCAAAAAGGAGCATCAAGTGTTGATGGTCAGTAAAACCACTAGTTTCAAGAAAAAGGGCAAAGGGAAGAAGAAAGGGAACTTCAAGAAGAACATCAAGCAAGTTGCTGTTCAGGAGAAGAAATCCAAGTCTGGACCTAAGCCTGAAACTGAGTGCTTCTACTGTAAGCAGACTAGCCACTGGAAGCGGAACTGCCCCAAGTATTTGGCGGATAAGAAGGATGGCAAGGTTAACAAAGGTATATGTGATATACATGTTATTTATGTGTACCTTACTAATACTCGCAGTAGCACCTGGGTATTTGATACTGGTTCTGTTGCTAATATTTGCAACTTGAAACAGGGGCTACGGATTAAGCGAAGTTTGGCTAAGGACGAGGTGATGATGCGCGTGGGAAATGGTTCCAAAGTCGATGTGATCGCCGTCGGCACGCTACCTCTACATCTACCTTCGGGATTAGTTTTAGACCTAAATAATTGTTATTTGGTGCCAGCGTTGAGCATTAACATTATATCTGGATCTTGTTTAATGCGAGACGGTTATTCATTTAAATCAGAGAATAATGGTTGTTCTATTTATATGAATAATATCTTTTATGGTCATGCACCCTTGAAGAGTGGTCTATTTTTAATGAATCTCGATTGTAGTGATACACATATTCATAATGTTGAAGCCAAAAGATGCAGAGTTAATAATGACAGTGCAACTTATTTGTGGCACTGCCGTTTGGGTCATATCGGTGTAAAGCGCATCAAGAAACTCCATACTGATGGAATTTTGGAATCACTTGATTTTGAATCACTTGGTACTTGCGAACCGTGCCTTATGGGCAAGATGACCAAAACACCGTTCTCCGGAACTATGGAGAGAGCAACAGATTTGTTGGAAATCATACATATAGATGTATGTGGTCCGATGAATATTGAGGCTCGTGGCGGATATCGTTATTTTCTCACCTTCACAGATGATTTGAGCAGATATGGGTATATCTACTTAATGAAACATAAGTCTGAAACATTTGAAAAGTTCAAAGAATTTCAGAGTGAAGTTGAAAATCATCGTAACAAGAAAATAAAATTCCTACGATCTGATCGTGGAGGAGAATATTTGAGTTACGAGTTTGGTCTACATTTGAAACAATGCGGAATAGTTTCGCAACTCACGCCACCCGGAACACCACAGCGTAATGGTGTGTCCGAACGTCGTAATCGTACTTTATTAGATATGGTGCGAACTATGATGTCTCTTACTGATGTACCGCTATCGTTTTGGGGTTATGCTTTAGAGACGGCTGCATTCACTCTAAATAGGACACCATCGAAATCCGTTGAGACGACGCCTTTTGAACTATGGTTTGGCAAGAAACCAAAGTTGTCGTATCTTAAAGTTTGGGGTTGCGATGCTTATGTGAAGAAACTTCAAACTGATAAGCTCGAACCTAAATCGGAGAAATGTGTCTTCATAGGATACCCAAAGGAGACCGTTGGGTACACCTTCTATCACAGATCCGAAGGCAAGATATTCGTTGCTAGGAATGGATCCTTTCTAGAGAAGGAGTTTCTCTCGAAAGATGTGAGTGGGAGGAAAGTAGAACTTGATGAGGTAACTGTACCTGCTCCCTTATTGGAAAGTAGATCATCGCAGAAATCAGTTTCTGCGACACCTACACCAAGTAGTGAGGAAGTTAATGATAATGATCATGAAACTTCAGATCAAGTTATTACTGAACTTCGTAGGTCAACTAGATCAAGATCCGCACCAGAGTGGTACGGTAATCCTGTTCTGGAGGTCATGTTACTAGACCATGGCGAACCTACGAACTAGGAAGAAGCGATGGTGAGTCCAGATTCCGCAAAATGGCTTGAAGCCATGAAATCCGAGATGGGATCCATGTATGAGAACAAAGTATGGACTTTGGTTGACTTGCCAGATGGTCGGCAAGCCATTGAAAATAAATGGATCTTCAAGAAGAAGACTGACGCTGATGGTAATGTTACTGTCTATAAAGCTCGACTTGTTGCGAAAGGTTTTCGACAAGTTCAAGGGATTGACTACGATGAGACCTTCTCACCCGTAGCGATGCTTAAGTCTGTCCGAATCATGTTAGCAATTGCCGCATTTTATGATTATGAAATTTGGCAAATGGATGTCAAAACTGCGTTCCTGAATGGATTTTTGGAAGAAGAGTTGTATATGATGCAACCGGAAGGTTTTGTAGATCCAAAGGGAGCTAACAAAGTGTGCAAGCTCCAGCGATCCATTTATGGACTGGTGCAAGCCTCTCGGAGTTGGAATAAACGCTTTGATAGTGTGATCAAAGCATTTGGTTTTATACAGACTTTTGGAGAAGCCTGTATTTACAAGAAAGTGAGTGGGAGCTCGATAGCATTTCTGATATTATATGTGGATGACATATTACTGATTGGAAATGATATAGAATTTCTGGATAGCATAAAGGGATACTTGAATAAGAGTTTTTCAATGAAAGACCTCGGTGAAGCTGCATATATATTAGGCATTAAGATCTATAGAGATAGATCAAGACGCTTAATTGGACTTTCACAAAGCACATACCTTGACAAAGTTTTGAAGAAGTTCAAAATGGATCAAGCAAAGAAAGGGTTCTTGCCTGTACTACAAGGTGTGAGATTGAGTAAGACTCAATGCCCGACCACTGCAGAAGATAGAGAGAAGATGAAAGATGTTCCCTATGCTTCAGCCATAGGCTCTATCATGTATGCAATGCTGTGTACCAGACCTGATGTGTCCCTAGCTATAAGTTTAGTAGGGAGGTACCAAAGTAATCCAGGAGTGGATCACTGGACAGCGGTCAAGAACATCCTGAAATACCTGAAAAGGACTAAGGATATGTTCTCGTATATGGAGGTGACAAAGAGCTCATCGTAAGGGTTTACGTTGATGCAAGATTTGACACTGATCTGGACAATTCGAAATCGCAAACCGGATACGTATTTACATTGAACGGTGGAGCTGTCAGTTGGTGCAGTTCCAAGCAAAGTGTCGTGGCGGGATCTACGTGTGAAGCGGAATACATAGCTGCTTCGGAAGCAGCGAATGAAGGAGTCTGGATGAAGGAGTTCATATCCGATCTAGGTGTCATACCTAGTACATCGGGACCAATGAAAATCTTTTGTGATAATACTGGTGCAATTGCCTTAGCAAAGGAATCCAGATTTCACAAGAGAACCAAGACATCAGAAGACGCTTCAATTCCATCCGGGATTTAGTCCAGGTGGGAGACATAGAAATTTGCAAGATACATACGGATCTGAATGTAGCAGACCCGTTGACTAAGCCTCTTCCACGAGCAAAACATGGTCAGCACCAAGACTCCATGGGTGTAAGAATCATTACTATGTAATCTAGATTATTGACTCTAGTGCAAGTGGGAGACTGAAGGAAATATGCCCTAGAGGCAATAATAAAGTATTATATATTTCCTTATATCATGATAAATGTTTATTATTCATGCTAGAATTGTATTAACTGGAAACATAATACATGTGTGAATACATAGACAAACAGAGTGTCACTAGTATGCCTCTACTTGACTAGCTCGTTAATCAAAGATGGTTATGTTTCCTAGCCATAGACATGAGTTGTCATTTGATTAACGGGATCACCTCATTAGGAGAATGACGTGATTGATATGACCCATTACGTTAGCTTAGCACCCGATCGTTTAGTATGTTGCTATTGCTTTCTTCATGACTTATACATGTTCCTATGACTATGAGATTATGCAACTCCCGTTTACCGGAGGAACACTTTGTGTGCTACCAAACGTCACAACGTAACTGGGTGATTATAAAGGTGCTCTACATGTGTCTCCAAAGGTACTTGTTGGGTTGGCGTATTTCGAGATTAGGATTTGTCACTCCGATTGTCGGAGAGGTATCTCTGGGCCCACTCGGTAATGCACATCACTATAAGCCTTGCAAGCATTGTGACTAATGAGTTAGTTGTGGGATGATGTATTACGGATCGAGTAAAGATACTTGCCGGTAACGAGATTGAACTAGGTATCGAGATACCGACGATCGAATCTCGGGCAAGTAACATACCGATGACAAAGGGAACAACGTATGTTGTTATGCGGTCTGACCGATAAAGATCTTCGTAGAATATGTGGGAGCCAATATGGGCATCCAGGTCCCGCTATTGGTTATTGACCGAAGAGGTGTCTCGGTCATGTCTACATAGTTCTCGAACCCAAAGGGTCCGCACGCTTAAAGTTACGATGACAGTTATATTATGAGTTTATGTGATTTGATGTACCGAAGGTTGTTCGGAGTCCCGGATGTGATCACGGACATGACGAGGAGTCTCGAAATGGTTGAGACGTAAAGATTGATATATTGGACGACTATATTCGGACACCGGAAGTGTTCCGGAGAAGTTTCGGATTAAACCGGAGTGCCGGAGGGTTACCGGAACCCCCCGGGGAAGTATTGGGCCTTGGTGGGCCTTGAGGGGAGAGAGAGGGCAGCAGCCAGGAGGTGGCGCGCCCCCTCCCAAGGGGAGTCCTAGTTGGACTAGGAGAGGGGGGCGCAGCCCCCTTTCCCTCTCCCTCTCTTTCCTTCCCCCCCTTCTTTCCTAGTAGGACTAGGAAAGGGGGGTCCTACTCCTACTAGGAGGAGGACTCCCCCTCTCTCCTTTGCGCGCCTTGGGCAGCTGGCCTCCCCCTTGCTCCTTTATACACGGGGGTAGGGGGGCACCTAAGAACACACTTGATATACTATATTTTAGCCGTGTGCGGTGCCCCTCTCCACCAGATTACACCTCGATAATACCGTCACGGAGCTTAGGCGAAGCCCTGCGTCGGTGGAACATCATCATCGTCACCACGCCGTCGTGCTGACGAAACTCTCCCTCAACACTCGGCTGGATCGGAGTTCGAGGGACGTCATCGAGCTGAATGTGTGTAGAACTTGGAGGTGCCGTACGTTCGGTACTTGATCGGTCGGATCGTGAAGACGTACGACTACATCAACCGCGTTGTGATAACGCTTCCGCTGTCGGTCTACGAGGGTACGTGGACAATACTCTCCCCTCTCGTTGCTATGCATCACCATGATCTTGCGTGTGCGTAGGAATTTTTTTGAAATTACGTACGTTCCCCAACAGCTGGCGCCCCCTCGGTCGCTGGCCGGGCCCCGAGAGGGGCCCGGGTAGGCGTAGACCCGCCGCTTGAAGAGGAGCCCAGGATCGAAGCCATCCAGCCGCCATCCACGACCAGAGGAGGAGCCCTTGGCACGCCGGCCGCACTGCAAGCAAGGCCACAAAGGAGAGATGGCAAGGGCACGGGCTCGAGGCGCATTGCAAGCAGGCTCGCTTCTCCAGCCGACCCCGCGTCGGGGGCGCGCGCGGGCTTGGGGCGCTCAAGGCTAGCGGGGGAGTAGAGGCAAGAGGAGGTTGCTCCTCAGGAGACTCCACGGCCTTGGCGGAAGGGATCCTGAAGAGCCACCTTCAGGAAGGGAAGCGGCACTCAAGGAATTACAAAGATAAGGTACTTACTCGTCTATGGCTATGTACTTCCTGTGTTTCAGTGGCCGGACGGTGCCACTGCTGCCTCCCTGCGTCCACTCTTGGGGCAAGCTCAGCGCCGGCGACAAGGAGAGGAACCGCGGTGACGGGATTCTCACGAGGCCCCACAAGGCCGACTGGACGCAGCCCCCATTCATCGAACGGGGGCATCTGCCCTGCGAACTCCACTCTGTTCGAGCAGCTGTACAAGCAACAACCCTCCTGCGGCAAATCACCCGGCGAGGGGTCACCGGCCAAGACTTCGAGCATCGTTCTTTGTGCCTCGGCTGGAAGCCCCGATTCCAGAAGCCTCATGTGATCCTGGTTGCCGGTCAGGGCCCACATCGGCTGGGAATGGCGCTGGAGTGGGGCGATGTGGCGCTGGAGGAACTCCTTCATCACCTTGGGCGCGGTCACACCAAGATCCTTCAGCCTCCTCAGTCGGAGCCAGGCGAAAGAGAGACGGGAACTCACGAGCTCCTCGTGACCCCAGCCGGAGCTGGGGACGACGGGTGATGATGGAGGCGAGAGCAGGGGGTGAGTACTCCGACATCAACATACACCCATCGCGTCCGAAACTCGCTCGTAGACGGCGGGAGATCAAAGTCGATCCCCAAGCCAGCTATCGCCGCCACGGCCTGGAAGCTCAGGCACCCCGAGCACTGCCGGGGGTTGGTCAGGTGCAGCGAGAAGAAATGGCGCAAGAAGGCCACAGAAGGAGCAATGCCCACAATGGCCTCGCAGACGAAGGCGAAGACAGCGAGAAGGGCGACAGATCGGGGATCAAGGTGCAGCATATGGATCTGGTAATGGGAAAGCACGGCATCGAAGAAGGCGGAGAAGGGAGGAACCAGGCCAGCCCACAAGGCATCGATGAAGAACTGGACCTCAGTGGCCATCCTATCGATGGTGGCTCGGGACGCGGGCTAGGCCACCGTCCCTCCCCACTCGTTGAAGCTGGTAGCAAGCTGAGGGCAGACTTTATCCATGGCTTCCTGGTTGAGCACCCGCGATTGGCCAACGTCGGGCTCAACAACTGAAGGTGGGCTGGCTGAGTGATGTCTACTACACAACCTTCTTCTTGTAGACGTTGTTGGGCCTCCAAGTGCAGAGGTTTGTAGGACAGTAGCAAATTTCCCTCAAGTGGATGACCTAAGGTTTATCAATCCGTGGGAGGCGTAGGATGAAGATGGTCTCTCTCAAGCAACCCTACAACCAAATAACAAAGAGTCTCTTGTGTCCCCAACACACCCAATACAATGGTAAATTGTATAGGTGCACTAGTTCGGCGAAGAGATGGTGATACAAGTGCAGTATGGATGGTAGATATAGGTTTTTGTAATCTGAAAATATAAAAACAGCAAGGTAACTAATGTTAAAAGTGAGCGTAAACGGTATTGCAATGCGTTGAAACAAGGCATAGGGTTCATACTTTCACTAGTGCAAGTTCTCTCAACAATAATAACATAATTGGATCGCATAACTATCCCTCAACATGCAACAAAGAGTCACTCCAAAGCCACTAACAGCGGAGAACAAACGAAGAGATTATAGTAGGGTACGAAACCACCTCAAAGTTATTCTTTCGGATCGATCTATTCAAGAGTCTGTAGTAAAATAACACGTAGCTATTCTTTCCGTTCAATCTATCATAGAGTTTGTACTAGAATAACACCTTAAGACACAAATCAACCAAAACCCTAATGTCACCTAGATACTCCAATGTCACCTAGATACTCCAATGTCACCTCAAGTATCCGTGGGCATGATTATACGATATGCATCACACAATCTCAGATTCATCTATTCAACCAACACAAAAGTACTTCAAAGAGTGCCCCAAAGTTTCTACCAGAGAGTCAAGACGAAAACGTGCGCCAACCCCTATGCATAGGTTCATGGGAGGAACCCGCAAGTTGATCACCAAAACATACATCAAGTGGATCAATAGAATAGCCCATTGTCACCACGGGTATCCCATGCAAGACATACATCAAGTGTTCTCAAATCCTTAAAGACTCAATCCGATAAGATAACTTCAAAGGGAAAACTCAATCCATTACAAGAGAGTAGAGGGGGAGAAACATCATAAGATCCAACTATAATAGCAAAGCTCGCGATACATCAAGATCGTACCACCTCAAGAACACGAGAGAGAGAGATCAAACACATAGCTACTGGTACATACCCTCAGCCCCGAGGGTGAACTACTCCCTCCTCGTCATGGAGAGCGCCGGGATGATGAAGATGACCACCGTTGAGGGTTCCCCCCTCCGGCAGGGTGCCGGAACAGGGTCCCGATTGGTTTTTGGTGGCTATAGAGGCTTGCGGCGGCGGAACTCCCGATCTATTCTGTTCTCCGATGGTTTTAGGGTATATGGATATATATAGGCGAAATAAGTTGGTCAGGGGAGCCACGAGGGGCCCACGAGGGTGGAGGGCGCGCCCCCCTGCCTCGTGCTCTCCTCGTTGATCCCCTGACGTGCACTCCAAGTCTCCCAGATTGCTTTCTTTCCAAAAATAACTTTCTCGAAGGTTTCATTCCGTTTGGACTCCGTTTGATATTCCTTTTCTGCGAAGCACTGAAACAAGGGAAAAACAAAAACTGGCACTGGGCTCTGGGTCAATAGGTTAGTCCCAAAATTAATATAAAAGTGTATAATAAAGCCCAATAATGTCCAAAACAGAATATAATATAGCATGGAACAATCAAAAATTATAGATACGTTGGAGACGTATCAAGCATCCCCAAGCTTAATTCCTGCTCGTCCTCGAGTAGGTAAATGATAAAAACAAATTTTTTGATGTGGAATGCTACTTGGCATAATTTCAATGTAATTCTTCTTAATTGTGGTATGAATATTCAGATCCGAAAGATTCAAGATAAAAGTTCAATATTGACATAAAAATAATAATACTTCAAGCATACTAACTAAGCAATTATGTCCTCTCAAAATAACATGGCCAAAGAAAGTTCATCCCTACAAAATCATATAGTTTAGTCATGCTCCATTTTCGTCACACAAGAATGCTCTCATCATGCACAACCCCGATGACAAGCCAAGCAATTGTTTCATACTTTAGTAATCTCAAACTTTTTCAACCTTCACACAATACATGAGCGTGAGCCATGGATATAGCACTATGGGTGGAATAGAATATAATGATGGGGGTTATGTGGAGAAGACAAAAAAGGAGAAAGTCTCACATCAACGAGGCTAATCAATGAGCTATGGAGATGCCCATCGATTGATGTTAATGCAAGGAGTAGGGATTGCCATGCAACAGATGCACTAGAGCTATAAATATATGAAAGCTCAACAAAAGAAACTAAGTGGGTGTGCATCCAACTTGCTTGCTCACGAAGACCTAGGGCACTTGAGGAGGCCCATTGTTGGAATATACAAGCCAAGTTCTATAATGAAAAATTCCCACTAGTATATGAAAGTGACAAAACAAGAGACACTCTATCATGAAGATCATGGTGCTACTTTGAAGCACAAGTGTGGTAAAAGGATAGTAGCATTGTCCCTTCTCTCTTTTTCTCTCATTGTTTTGGGCCTTCTTCTTTTTTATGGCCTTTCTCCTTTTTTTATTCCTCACTTGGGACAATGCTCTAGAAAATGATGATCATCACACTTCTATTTATTTACAACTCAATGATTACAACTCGATACTAGAACAAACTATGACTCTATATGAATGCCTCCGGCGGTGTACCGGGATATGCAATGAACCAAGAGTGACATGTATGAAAATTATGAATGGTGGCTTGGCCACAAATACTATGTCAACTACATGATCATGCAAAGCAATATGACAATGATGAACGTGTCATGATAAACGGAACGGTGGAAAGTTGCATGGCAATATATCTCGGAATGGCTATGGAATGCCATAATAGGTAGGTATGGTGGCTGTTTTGAGGAAGATATAAGGAGTTTTATGTGTGAAAGAGCGTATCATATCACGGGTTTGGATGCAACGTCGAAGTTTGCACCAACTCTCAATGTGAGAAAGGGCAATGCACGGTACCGAAGTGGCTAGCAATGATGGAAAGGTGAGAGTGCGTATAATCCATGGACTCAACATTAGTCATAAAGAACTCACATACTTATTGCAAAAATCTACAAGTCATCAAAAACCAAGCACTATGCGCATGCTCCTAGGGGGATAGATTGGTAGGAAAAGACCATCGCTCGTCCCCGACCGCCACTCATAAGGAGGACAATCAAAGAACACCTCATGTTTCAAATTTGTTACATAACGTTTACCATACGGCATGCTACGGGACATGCAAATTTCAACACAAGTATTTCTCAAATTCACAACTACTCAACTAGCACAACTTTGATATCACTACCTCCATGTCTCAAAACAATCATCAAGCATCAAACTTCTCTTAGTATTCAATGCACTCATAAGAAAGTTTTTACCAATCTTGAATACCTAGCATATTAGGATTATTTAAGAAAATTACCATGCTGTTTAAGACTCTCAAAATAATCTAAGTGAAGCATGAGAGATCAATATTTTATATAAAACAAAACCACCACCGTGCTCTAAAAGATATAAGTGAAGTACTAGAGCAAAAACTATATAACTCAAAATATATAAGTGAAGCACATAGAGTATTCTAATAATTTCCGAATCATGTGTGTCTCTCTCAAAAGGTGTGTACAGCAAAGATGATTGTGGTAAACTAAAAAGCAAATACTCAAATCATACAAGACGCTCCAAGCAAAACACATATCATGTGGTGAATAAAAATATAGCTCCAAGTAAAGTTACCGATGGAAGTAGACGAAAGAGGGGATGCCTTCCGGGGCATCCCCAAGCTTTGGCTTTTAGGTGTCCTTAGATTATCTTGGGGGTGCCATGGGAATCCCCAAGCTTAGGCTCTTGCCACTCCTTGTTCCATAATCCATCAAATCTTTTACCCAAAACTTGAAAACTTCACAACACAAAACTTAACAGAAAATCTCGTGAGTTCCGTTAGCGAAAGAAAACAAAACACCACTTCCAGGTACTGTATTGAACTCATTCTTTATTTGTATTGGTGTTAAACCTACTGTATTCCAACTTCCCTATGGTTTATAAACTCTTTTACTAACCATAGATTCATCAAAATAAGCAAACAACACATGAAAAACAGAATCTGTCAAAAACAGAACAGTCTGTAGTAATATGTAACTAACGCAAACTTCTGGAACTCAAAAAATTATACCAAAATAGGAAGACCTAGATAATTTGATTATTGATCTGCTGCAATTGGAATCAGTATTTTATCACGTTCTGGTGATTTTAAACAATTGTTTTTGTGAACAGAAAGTTTCTGGAATTTTCAGCAAGATCGAATAACTAACATCCAAGAAGATCCTATAGGTCTTACTTGGCACAAACACTAATTAAAACATAAAACCACATCTAACCATAGGCTAGATCAAATATTTGTTACTAAACAGAACCAAAAAGAAAGAACAAACATAAAAATTGGGTTGCCTCCCAACAAGCGCTAACGTTTAACGCCCCTAGCTAGGCATGATGATTTCAATGATGCTCGCATAAAAGATAAGAAATGAAACATAAAGAGAGCATCATGAATAATATGACTAGCACATTTAAGTCTAACCCACTTCCTATGCATAGGGATTTTGTGGTCAAACAACTTATGGAAACAATAATCAACTAGCATAGGAAGGCAAAACAAGCATAACTTCAAAACTTTAAGCACATAGAGAGGAAACTTGATATTATTGCTATTCATAGAAGCATATGATCCTCTCTCATAATAATTTTCAGTAGCATCATGAATGAATTCAACCATATAACCATCACATAAAGCATTCTTTTCATGATCTACATGCATATAACTTTTATTACTCTCCACATAAGCAATTTTGTTCTCATCAATAGTAGTGGGAGCAAACTCAACAAAATAACTATCATGTGATTGAAAATTAAGATCAAGATGACAAGTTTCATGGTTATCATTATTCTTTAAAGCATACGTGTCATCACAATAATCATCATAGATAGGAGGCATGCTTTCATCATAGTAAATTTTCTCATCAAAGCTTGGGGGACAAAAAATATCATCTTCATCAAAAATAGCTTCCCCAAGCTTGTGGATTTGCATATCATTAGCATCATGGACATTCATAGAATTCATACTAACAACATTGCAATCATGCTCATCATACAAAGATTTAGTGCCAAACATTCTAATGCATTCTTCCTCTAGCAATTGAGCACAATTATCAGAATCCTTATTCTCATGAAAGATATTAAAAAGATGAAGCATATGAGGCACCCTTAATTCCAATTTTTTATAGTTTTCTTTTATAAACTAAACTAGTGATAAAATAAGAAACTAAAAGATTCGATTGCAAGATCTAAAGATATACCTTCAAGCACTCACCTCCCCGGCAACAGCGCCAGAAAAGAGCTTAGTTGACGGGGTGTGAGTGCCGCTTACCTAGCCTCCCAGGCAATGGCGCCAGAAAAGAGCTTGATGTCTAATACACAACCTTCTTCTTGTAGACGTTGTTGGGCCTCCAAGTGCAGAGGTTTGTAGGACTGTAGCAAATTTCCCTCTAGTGGATGACCTAAGGTTTATCAATCCGTGGGAGGCGTAGGATGAAGATGGTCTCTCTCAAGCAACCCTGCAACCAAATAACAAAGAGTCTCTTGTGTCCCCAACACACCCAATACAACGGTAAATTGTATAGGTGCACTAGTTCGGCGAAGAGATGGTGATACAAATGCAATATGGATGGTAGATATAGGTTTTTGTAATCTGAAAATATAAAAACAGCAAGGTAACTAATGGTAAAAGTGAGCCTAAACGGTATTGCAATGTGTTGAAACAAGGCCTAGGGTTCATACTTTCACTAGTGCAAGTTCTCTCAACAATAATAACATAATTGGATCGCATAACTATCCCTCAACATGCAACAAAGAGTCACTCCAAAGCCACTAACAGCGGAGAACAAACGAAGAGATTATAGTAGGGTACGAAACCACCTCAAAGTTATTCTTTCGGATCGATCTATTCAAGAGTCTGTAGTAAAATAACACGTAGCTATTCTTTCCGTTCAATCTATCATAGAGTTTGTACTAGAATAACACCTTAAGACACAAATCAACCAAAACCCTAATGTCACCTAGATACTCCAATGTCACCTAGATACTCCAATGTCACCTCAAGTATCCGTGGGCATGATTATACGATATGCATCACACAATCTCAGATTCATCTATTCAACCAACACAAAAGTACTTCAAAGAGTGCCCCAAAGTTTCTACCAGAGAGTCAAGACGAAAACGTGCGCCAACCCCTATGCATAGGTTCATGGGAGGAACCCGCAAGTTGATCACCAAAACATACATCAAGTGGATCAATAGAATACCCCATTGTCACCACGGGTATCCCATGCAAGACATACATCAAGTGTTCTCAAATCCTTAAAGACTCAATCCGATAAGATAACTTCAAAGGGAAAACTCAATCCATTACAAGAGAGTAGAGGGGGAGAAACATCATAAGATCCAACTATAATCGCAAAGCTCGCGATACATCAAGATCGTACCACCTCAAGAACACGAGAGAGCGAGAGAGAGATCAAACACATAGCTACTGGTACATACCCTCAGCCCCGAGGGTGAACTACTCCCTCCTCGTCATGGAGAGCGCCGGGATGATGAAGATGACCACCGGTGAGGGTTCCCCCCTCCGGCAGGGTGCCGGAACAGGGTCCCAATTGGTTTTTGGTGGCTACAGAGGCTTGCGGCGGCGGAACTCCCGATCTATTCTGTTATCCGATGGTTTTAGGGTATATGGATATATATAGGCGAAATAAGTCAGTCAGGGGAGCCACGAGGGGCCCACGAGGGTGGAGGGCGCACCCAGGGGGGTGGGCGCGCCCCCCTGCCTCATGCTTTCCTCGTTGATCCCCTGACATGCACTCCAAGTCTCCCGGATTGCTTTCTTTCCAAAAATAAATTTCCCAAAGGTTGCATTCCGTTTGGACTCCGTTTGATATTCCTTTTCTGCGAAGCACTGAAACAAGGGGAAAAACAGAAACTGGCACTGGGCTCTGGGTCAATAGGTTAGTCTCAAAAATAATATAAAAGTGTATTATAAAGCCCAATAATGTCCAAAACAGAATATAATATAGCACGGAACAATCAAAAATTATAGATACGTTGGAGACGTATCACTGAGGACAGGGGCTTCTTCCCTTTCTCCATCCGGTTTGGCGCCATGGCGATAGAGAAGACTGAGCTCGAGTCGGATTGGAAGAGGAAGCAGAGGTACGAGGAAGCGAAGAGATTGGGGAGTGCGTTGCCAGCAATGGGGAAATAACTATGTAGGATGCCGTGGCCGCCTAGCCAGGCGGATTTCAAGGCTGCGTGGGGAAGCGGGGCCGCCCACGTCCAATCAACCACCACACGTCGACCAAGGCCGCAGGCTGTTGGGGCCCGCGGCGCTCCGCACTTGTCCTTTGGCTTCGCCTCGAAGCCAAGTCCGAGCGCGCCTTGGTCCCGGGGGCTACTGTTGGCGTTCTGGGAACAGGGGTCCCTAGACTTGCCTGCCTGCGGCCCATGGCGTGGCTCCACTCGCGGCCCAGTACGACCCGTCTTCACCAACAAACACTCAAGACCCTCGTGAGGGGCCAAGCCTCCCGAGGCGGACGACACAAGACCTCCTCGGGAGCGGTCTCACCAAGCTGGCTCGCGAGGGGCGGAGAGATCAAGGCAAGGCAAACCTCCCGAGGTTCCAATGACGTAAGCCATGACGACCAAGGCCAGGTGGGCGCCAGGCGGGCGCCATCGCGCACAGTGTCCTCGTTTCCTCTTTGTTGCTAAGGAGGCAAGCGCGGGCGAGGAGTACCGAGGCATCAGGCAAAGGTTTCCATATCAGTGCAACAAGACCAAGGCCAGCAAGACGGCAGAACGAAGGTCAGCGTGGAGCCCAAGCCGGCGTCACCACCAGAGCCTTTGGCAGGCGAAGACCACCTTTAGCCAGGATAGCTTGTACTAGCTGTTCCCCTTCGTATTTGGCCGTTGTTGGCTCCCTTCCCGCTCAATATTTGGGGAGAGGACCAGGGCCTCTATAAATAGGACTAGCCACCATAGTGGGAGGGGAGAGGTCATCCTCACCCTCACAAACACACCAAGCACAAGAACACCTCTCCTCAGGAAGCTGTTCTTCCCCTTGTACTGTTCATCCTCAGCCCAAGAGGCAATCCACCACACCACACTGGAGTAGGGTATTACACCACAACGGTGGCCCGAACCAGTATAAATCTCGTGTCCCTTGTGTTGCGAGTTCATCGAGCTAGGCTTTGAGATCGCGACAAGGCTGAGGGTGTGATTAGGTAGGGGGAAATCTTCGTGCGCACCCCAGTGTTTGAACCTCAAGGGTTTTGCCGGAACCCGAAATCCGACAATCTCTACCTACCTAACCACGCCCTCAGCCTCACCGCGATAAAAGCCTAGCTCGACGAACCCGCAAAAAGAGAGACACGAGAGTTTATACTGGTTCAGGCCACCGATGTGGTGTAATACCCTACTCCAGTGTGGTCTGGTGGATTGCCTCTTGGGCTGAGGATGAACAGTTATAAGTGAAGAACAGCCTCCTGAGGAGAGGTGCTCTTGTGCTTGGTGAACTTGTGTGCGGGATGGCTCCGATCCAAGATGAGATCGAGATGCCTCCTATGGTGGTGGCAAGTCCTATTTATAGAGGCCCTGGCCCTCTCCCCAAATATTGAGCAGGAAGGGATCCAACAACGGCCAAATTCGAAGGGAGACAACTAGTACAAGTTATCCTGACTAAAGGTGGTCTTCGCCTGCCAAAGGCTCTGGTGGTGATGCCGTCTTGGGCTCCATGGTGACCTCCGTCCTGTCGTCCTGTTGGTCTTGGTATCGTTGCACCGATATGGAAACCTTTGCCTGAAGCCTCGGGACTCCTCGCCTACGCTTGCCCCTTTAGCACGAAAGAGGAAACGAGGACACTGCGCGCGCGCTGGCGCCCGCCTGGCTCCAGTCGCCATGGCTTGCGTCACAGAAACCTCGCGAGGTGTCCCCTGCCTTGATCTCTCTGCCCCTCACGAGCCAGCCCGGTGAGGCCGTCCCAAGGAGGGCTTGCATCGTCCACCTTGCGAGGCTTAGCCCCTCGCGAGGGTCTCGAGTGTTTGCTGGTGAAGATGGGCCGTACAGGGCCGCTGGTGGAGCCACGCCGTGGGCCGCAGGCAGGCAAGTCTGGGGACCCCCGTTCCTAGGACGCCGACAACTGGAGCTTGCATACTTTGCTAGCACCTTTAGGATCGACAAAACCTTCTGGTTGCATCATATACAACTCTTCTTTGAGATATCCATTAAGGAATGTAGTTTTGACATCCATTTGCCAGATTTCGGAAAATGTGACAATTGCTAACATTATTCGGACAGACTTAAGCATCGCTACAAGTGAGAAAATCTCATCGTAGTCAACACCTTGAACTTGTCGAAAACCTTTTGCGACAATTTGAGCTTTGTATATAGTAACACTACTATCAACGTCCGTCTTCCTCTTGAAGATCCATTTATTCTCAATGGCTTGCCGATCTTCGGGAAAGTCCACCAAAGTCCACACTTTGTTCTTATACATGGATCCCATCTCATATTTCATGGCCTCAAGCCATTTTGCGGAATCTAGGCTCATCATCGCTCCCTCATAGTTCGTAGGTTCATCATGGTCAAGGAACATGACCTCTAGAACAGGATTATCGTACCACTCTGGTGTTGAGCTTATTCTGGTTGACCTACGAGGTTCGGTAGTAACTTGATCTGAAGTTTCATGATCATCATCATTAGCTTCCTCACTAATTGGTGCAGGAATCACAGGAACTAATTTCTGTGATGAACTACTTTCCAATTCGGGAGAAGGTACAATTACCTCATCAAGTTCTACTTTCCTCCCACTCACTTCTTTCGAGAGAAACTCCTTCTCTAGAAAGGATCCACTCTTAGCAACAAAGATCTTGCCTTCGGATCTGTGATAGAAGGTGTACCCAACAGTTTCTTTTGGGTATCCTATGAAGACGCATTTCTCCGATTTGGTTTCGAGCTTATCAGGTTGAAGCTTTTTCACATAAGCATCGCAGCCCCAAACTTTAAGAACGACAACTCGGGTTTCTTGCCAAACCATAGTTCATAAGGTGTCGTCTCAACAGATTTAGATGGTGCCCTATTTAACGTGAATGCAGCTGTCTCTAATGCATAACCCCAAAACGATAGTGGTAAATCGGTAAGGGACATCATAGATTGCACTATATCCAATAAAGTATGGTTATGACGTTCGGACACACCTTTATGCTGTGGTGTTCTAGGTCGCATGAATTTGTGAAACTATTCCACATTGTTTTAATTGAAGACCAAACTCGTAACTCAAATATTCGTCTCTGCGATCAAATCGTAGAAACTTTATTTTCTTGTTACGATGATTTTCCACTTCACTCTGAAATTCTTTGAACTTTTCAAATGTTTCAGACTTATGTTTCATCAAGTAGACATACCCATATCTGCTCAAATCATCTTTGAAGGTCAGAAAGTAATGATATCCGCCGCGAGCCTCAACACTCATCGGACCGCATACATCAGTATGTATTATTTCCAATAAGTCAGTTGCTCGCTCCATCGTTCCGGAGAATGGAGTCTTAGTCATCTTGCCCATGAGGCATGGTTCGCAAGCATCAAGTGATTCATAATCAAGTGATTCCAAAAGCCCATCAGCATGGAGTTTCTTCATGCGCTTTACACCAATATGACCTAAATGGCAGTGCCACAAATAGGTTGCACTATCATTATTAACATTGCATCTTTTGGCTTCAATATTAAGAATATGTGTATCACTACGATCGAGATTCAATAAACCATTCACCTTGGGTGTATGACCACAGAAGGTTTTATTCATGTAAACAGAACAACGATTATTCTTTGACTTAAATGAATAACCGTATTGCGATAAACATGATCCAATCATATTCATGCTCAACGCAAACACCAAACAACATTTATTTTAGGTTCAACACTAATCCCGAAGGTAAAGGGAGTGTGCGATGGAGATCTTATCAACCTTGGAATCACTTCCAACACACATCATCACCTCGCCCTTAACTAGTCTCTGTTTATTTTGCAACTCCCGTTTCGAGTTACTACTCTTAGCAACTGAACCAGTATCAAATACCGAGGGGTTGCTATAAACACAGGTAAAGTACACATCAATAACATGTATATCCAATATACCTTTGTTCACTATGCCATTCTTCTTATCCACCAAGTATCTAGGGCAGTTCCACTTCCAGTGACCATTACCTTTGCAGTATTCAGGCTTGGGTCTAGCTTGGGCTTCTTCACGTGAGTGACAACTTGTTTGTCATTCTTCTTGAAGTTCCCTTTCTATTCTTTTGCCCTTTTTCTTGAAACTAGTGGTCTTGTAAACCATCAACACTTGATGCTCTTTCTTGATTTCTATCTTCGCCAATTTCAACATCGCGAAGAGCTCGGGAATTACTTTCGTCACCCCTTGCATATTATAGTTCATCACGAAGTTCTAGTAACTTGGTGATAGTGACTAGAGAACTGTGTCAATCACTATTTTATCTGGAAGATCAACTCCCACTTGATTCAAGCGATTGTAGTACTCAGACAATCTGAGCACATGATCACTGGTTGAGCTATTCTCCTCCATCTTGTAGGCAAAGTACTGTCAGAGGTCTCATACCTCTTGACACGGGCATTAGTATGAAATACCAATTTCAACTCTTGGAACATCTTATATGTTCCGTGGCGTTCAAAACGTTTTTGAAGTCCCGGATCTAAGCCGTAAAGCATGGTGCACTAAACTATCAAGTAGTCATCATACCGAGCTTTGCCAAACGTTCATAATGTCTGCATCTGCTCCTGAAATAGGTCCGTCACCTAGCAGTGCATCAAGGACATAATTCTCCTGTGCAGTAATGAGGATAATCCTCAGATCACGGACCTAGTCCGCATCATTGCTACTCTCATCTTTCAACATTGTTTTTCTCTAGGAACATATCAAAAATAAATGGGGAGCTACATCGCGAGCTATAGTTCTACAACACAATTATGCAAATATTATCAGGACTAAGTTCATGATAAATTAAAGTTCAATTAATCATATTACTTAAGAACTCCCACTTAGATAGACATCCCTCTAGTCATCTAAATGATCACGTGATCCAAATCAACTAAACCATGTCCGATCATCACGTGAGATGGAGTAGTTTTCAATGGTGAACATCACTATGTTGATCATATCTACTATATGATTCATGCTCGAACTTTCGGTCTCCAGTATTCCGAGGCCATATCTGCATATGCTAGGCTCGTCAAGTTTAACCCGAGTATTCCGCGTGTGCAAAAATGGCTTGCACCCGTTGTATGTGAATGTAGAGCTTATCACACCCGATCATCACGTGGTGTCTCAGCACGAAGAACTGTCGCAACGGTGCATACTCAGGGAGAACACTTATACCTTGAAATTTTATTAAGGGATCATCTTATAAAGCTACCACCGAACTAAGAAAAATAAGATGTATAAAAGATAAACATCACATGCAATCAAAATATGTGACATGATATGGCCATGATCATCTTGCGCCTTTGATCACCATCTCAAAAGTACCTTCATGATCTCTATCGTCACCGGCATGACACCATGATCTCCATCATCTTGATCTCTATCAACGTGTCGTCACATGGTCGTCTCGCCAACTATTGCTCTTGCTACTATTGCTATCGCATAGCGATAAAGTAAAGCAATTATTTGGTGCTTGCATCTTATGCAATAAAGAGACAACCATAAGGCTTCTGCCAGTTGCTGATAACTTCAACAAAACATGATCATTTCATACAACAACTTATATCTCATCACGTCTTGACCATATCACATCACAACAAGCCCTGCAAAAATAAGTTAGACGTCCTCTACTTTGTTGTTGCAAGTTTTACGTGGCTGCTACGGGCTTAGCAAGAACCGTTCTTACCTACACATCAAAACCACAATGATTTTTCGTCAAGTATGTGCTGTTTTAACCTTCAACAAAGACCGGGCGTAGCCACACTCAATTCAACTAAAGTTGGAGAAACTGACACCCGCCAGCCACCTGTGTGCAAAGCACGTCGGCAGAACCAGTCTCGCGTAAGCGTACGCATAATGTCGGTCCGGGCCGCTTCATCCTACAATACCGCCGAATCAAAGTATGACATGCTGGTAAGCAGTATGACTATTATCGCCCACAACTCACTTATGTTCTACTCGTGCATATAACATCTACACATAAACCTGGCTCGGATGCCACTGTTGGGGAATGTAGTAATTTCAAAAAAATTCCTACGCACACGCAAGATCATGGTGATGCATAGCAACGGGAGGGGAGAGTGTTGTCCACGTACCCTCGTAGACCGAAAGCGAAAGCGTTATGACAACGCGGTTGATGTAGTCGTACGTCTTCACGATCGACCGATCCTAGTACCGAACGTACGGCACCTCCGCGATCTCCACACGATCAGCTCGGTGACGTCCCACGAACTCACGATCTAGTAGAGCTTCGAGGGAGAGCTTCGTCAGCACGAAGGCCGTATGACGGTGATGATGTAGCTACCGGCGCAGGGCTTCGCCTAAGCACTACGACGATATGACCGAGGTGGATTATGGTGGAGGGGGGGCACCGCACACGGCTTGGAACAATCAACTTGTGTGTTCTAGGGTGCCCCCTGCCCCCGTATATAAAGGAGCAAGGGGGAGGCCGGCCGGCCTTGGGGCGCGCCAAGGAGAGGGGGGAGTCCTCCTCCTAGTGGGAGTAGGACTCCCCCTTTCCTAGTCCAACTAGGAAGGGGGAAGGGGGAAGGAAGGAGAGGGAGAGAGCGAGGAAAGAGGGGGCGCCGCCCCCTTCCTTGTCCAATTCGGACTCCCAAGGGGGGGCGCAGCCAGCCCTAGGCCCTCTCCTCTCTCTCCCACATGGCCCATGTTGGCCCATTATATCCCCCGGGGGTTCCGATAACCCCCCGACGCTCAGATAAATAGTCGGTGACCCCCGGAACACTTCCGGTGTCCGAATATAGTCGTCCAATATATCAATCTTTATGTCTCGACCATTTCGAGACTCCTCGTCATGTCCGTGATCACATCCGGGACTCCGAACTATCTTTGGTACATCAAAACATATAAACTCATAATACCGATCGTCACCGAACGTTAAGCGTGCGGACCCTACGGGTTCGAGAACTATGTAGACATGACCGAGACACGTCTCCGGTCAAGTACCAATAGCGTAACCTGGATGCTCATATTGGCTCCTACATATTCTACGAAGATCTTTATCGGTCAAACCGCATAACAACATACGTTGTTCCCTTTGTCATCGGTATGTTACTTGCCCGAGATTCGATCGACGGTATCTCAATACCTAGTTCAATCTCGTTACCGGCAAGTCTCTTTACTCGTTCCGTAATGCATCATCCCGCAACTAACTCATTAGTTACATTGCTTGCAAGGCTTATATTGATGTGCATTACCGAGAGGGCCCAGAGATACCTCTCCGACAATCGGAGTGCCAAATCCTAATCTTGATCTATGCCAACTCAACAAGTACCATCGGAGACACCTGTAGAGCACCTTTATAATCACCCAGTTACATTGTGACGTTTGGTAGCACACAAAGTGTTCCTCCGGTATTCGGGAGTTGCATAATCTCATAGTCATAGGAACATGTGTAAGTCATGAAGAAAGCAATAGCAATATACTAAACGATCAAATGCTAAGCTAACGGAATGGGTCAAGCCAATCACATCATTCTCTAATGATGTGATCTCGTTAATCAAATGACAACTCATGTCAATGGCCAGGAAACTTAACCATCTTTGATTCAATGAGCTAGTCAAGTAGAGGCATACTAGTGACACTCTGTTTTCTACGTATTCACACATGTACTAAGTTTCTGGTTAATACAATTCTAGCATGTATAATAAACATTTATCATGATATAAGGAAATATAAATAACAACTTTATTATTGCCTCTAGGGCATATTTCCTTCACACATGACCTAACCTTCTATGCCACAACCAACCTTTAGAAGATTTAGCAATTAAGCAAGTTCTAGGTTGAGCCTTTTTAGTGAAATCAACAGTGTATAGGTCACCTCTAGGTATACCGGTAAAGACCATTCTATGATTATCTCTTCAAAACACTTGGCAATCTACTTCAGTAAATAGAACATTGAATCCAAAATCAGCTAGTCTAGATACGGAAAGTAAATTATAGCCAAGATATTCAACGAGCATAACATTTTGGATAGAGCTGTCATGTGAGATGGCCACCTTACCAAGGCCAACCACCTTACCCTTTGAGTTATCACCAAAAGTGACATACTTTCGAGGGCCGTCATTTTCAGCAAGCTCATGAAACATATCCTCATCTCCGGTAATGTGATCGGTACATCCACTATCAAGAACCCATTCCTTTCCTCTAGCCATGTAACCGCGAAGGTTAGCCATAAGACCAAAGTGTCTCATAGACTCATCGAGATCGAAGTCACTATCATCATCCTCATCATAGTATCCATGTTCAACATTGTCTTGTGATTGATCATTACATAGAGAGAGTGATTCATTAGAAGTATGATCATAACAATATTCGTCTCTATGGATTCTAATGACTTCCGAGATGATATTACTAATGATTCCAACATCTCCTTTGGCACGCATAAGGTCACAAAGCTCAAATAAACAATCACCAAACTTAGGATCACAAGTGTTCATCTTATTCAAGGCAATTGACTTATGAAGAATTTCATCTAGGCCTTTCAAGGAATAATTTGAAAATATTTCCTCAAGATATGTCCATATGGTGTAAGCACAATCAAGAGTAGGCAAACAAGCAACCAAGTTTCTAGGTAATCCTCTCACGATGAGATTGATAGTTCTAAGATGCAATGTCATATCAAGATTCTCATCGGGGGTAGGAGCAAAGGATTACTAGGGGGCAAACAAGGGCTAGTAATGTACATGTTCAAGTGATATTCATTGAAAATCTCAAGCATCTCATTTTTTCACTTGTTAAACAACTCTCTAGTATGGGCACTCTATGTCTAAGACTCCCCAACGTAGACTCATCCATCTTCCTCTAATGGTGATTAAACCAAAGCAATGGAGATCAACGCTCTGATACTAATTGAAAGGATCGAGAAGAGGTGTCTAGAGGGGGTGATTAGACCCTCAACAAAGAAAAGTAGCCGTTTTTAAGTTCTTTAAGTTAAGGTGGAGTTTTAGCACAAGTTTAAACATTCACAATACATTTCAAGAAAGCATGGCAAGAGTATATGAGCAGCGGAAAGTAAAGCATGCAAGTTGCAAGAAAAGGGATGGGATTGGAGTGTGCAAACGCAGTTGGAGACACGGAGATTTTTGGCGTGGTTCCGATAGGTGGTGCCATCGTACATCCACGTTGATGGAGACTTCAACCCACGAAGGGTAACGGTTGCGCGGGTCCACGGAGGGCTCCACCCACGAAGGGTCCACGAAGAAGCAACCTTGTCTATCCCACCATGGCCATCGCCCACGAAGGACTTGCCTCACTTGGGTAGATCTTCACGAAGTAGGTGATCCCTTTGCCCTTACAAACTCCTTGGTTCAACTCCACAATCTTCACGGAGGCTCCCAAGCGACATCTAACCAATCTAGGAGACACCTCTCCAAAAGGTAATAGATGGTGTGTTGTTGATGAACTCCTTGCTCTTGTGCTTCAAATGATAGTCTCCCCAACACTCAACTCTCTCTCACAGATTTGGATATGGTGGAAAGATGATTTGAGTGGAAAGCAACTTGGGGAAAGCTAGAGATCAAGATTCTTGTGGTTGGATTGGAATGTCTTGATCTCAACACATGAGTAGGTGGTTCTCTCTCAGAAAATGAATGATGGAAGCACGTTATGATGGCTCTCTCCACAAATGGAGAATGGGTGGAGGGGTATATATAGCCTCCACACAAAATCTAGCCGTTACACACAATTTACCAAACTTGGTGGGACCGAATAGTGAAACTCGGTCAGACCGATATGGTTCAAAATGTGAACGTTAGAGTTCTCAGTGGGACCGACAAGGTCAACTCGGCGAGACCGATGTGTAGGGTTAGGGTAAAACCTCAACTCGATTTGACCGATTACTCAAACTCGGTGAGACCGATTTTGGTAATAAGCAAACAGAGAGTTGGTCATGCAAAATCGGTGGGACCGATTGCATATCTCGATGTGACCGAAATAATTGCAACAGGAAACAGAGAGTTTGCAAGCCCATCTTGGTGAGGCCGAGATCCCATCGGTGAGGCCGAACTGATTAGGGTTTCTGGCAGTAGCTATGTCAAGTGAACTCGGTGGCACCGGATAGATCAAATTGGTGGGGCCGAGTTTGACTTTAGGTTTAGGACATATGTGGAAATGAGAAAGTGGTTGAGGGCTTTGAAGCATATCACTAAGCACTTTGAGCAAGCAAGCCATTTAGCAAAACCTCATCCCCTTTTAATAGTATTGGCTTTTCCTATGGACTCAATGTGATCTTGGATCACTAAAATGAAAAAGTAGAGTCTTGAGCTTTTGCCAATGTTTGTCCTTAGCATCTTGAAGGGGTTCCACATCCTCCTGTCCATGCCACGCATTTGTTGAGCTTTTTGAAACATACTAGATAAAAATATTAGTACAACAAGAAATATGTTGACATTAATTACCAAAATCACCCAGGGAGCACTTGTGCTTTCACTTTGCTCAAAGTGATAGATGAATTTGCTACAAAATTATGTTCTCTTTGTCCTATTACTTGTGAACTTTGCAATAAGGTTGGTCATCTTAATTTCCAATGCATGCCTTTTCATGATCGAATCGTGTCCAAATATTGCAATAACTTGATCACCCTAGAACTTTATAATGAACTTTGTTTATTTTTGGGGAGTGAAGAATTGAACTATAAAAATAGTTTGTTTGAAGTATTCATTCTCACGGATGACATTGAAACTAACTAAAAAATATCTATACGTTTTGCATGGTAAATTGCAATGAGAATGCTTATATTGCCAACTATAGAAAGATGGGAAAACCAATATAATATAAAAGGAATACTAATGAAAGGGTAAAGATTTCCACTTTCCCTCCTATTGCATCTCATGATGAGATAGGTGATGAGGAGGAGCTCCCTATTCAACCAATCTCATCAATAAGAAGCTTGAAAAAATGATTAAACCCACACATGATGTGGTGAAGAAGAAGAAAAGAAGAAGAAAGAATAGAGGTAAAAAGGTATCTCTCCCAAATAGTGTTGCTCCTATTATTGTTGTGCCTCCTAAAAATGAATCAAAAATAATTGTGGAGGATGATGCACTTGATGATGATATTTGAAAGGATCGATATAGTTGACTAGAGGGGGCGGGTGAATAGGCAACTAACAATTTTAGCTTTACTTTACCAATTTAAACTTTGCATCAAAGTAGGTTGTCTAGATATGCAACTAGGTGAGCAATCTATATGATGCAACAACAACAAGCACACAAGCAAGCAAAGGATACAACACAATATAAGCTTGCACAAGTAAAGGTACGAGATAACCAAGAGTGGAGCTAGTGAGGACGAGGATGTGTTACCGAAGTTCCTTCCTTTTGAGGGGAGTACGTCTCCGTTGGAGCGGTGTGGAGGCACAATGCTTCCTAAGAAGCCACTAGGGCGACCGTATTCTCCTCACGCCCTCACACAATGCGAGATGCCGTGATTCCACTATTGGTGCCCTTGGAGGCGGCGACCAGACCTTTACAAACAAGGTTGGGGCAATCTCCACAACTCAATTGGAGGCTCCCAACGACACCACGAAGCTTCACCACAATGGAATATGGCTCCGCGGTGACCTCTACCATCTAGGGTGCTCAAACACCCAAGAGTAACAAGATCCGCAAGGGATTAGTGGGGGGAATCAAAGTTCTCTTGGTGGAAGTGTAGATCGGAGCCTTATAAACCAATCCCTAGAGAATCAACAAGTTTGATTGGCTAGGGAGAGAGAACGGGCGAAAATGGAGCTTAGAGCAACAATGGAGCTTGGGGATGGAAGAGGTAGTCAACTCGGAGAAGAAGACTCCCCTTTTATAGTGAGAGAACAAAACCAACCGTTATGCACTAACTCAGCCCGCAACGGGCGGTACTACCGCACACAACAAGCGGTACTACCGGACGATCCCATGGTACTACCGCAAGGCCCTGCGGTCCTACCGCTGGCGCGGCAGGAGCTAACCCAGACCTGTGGCAAAGAAGCCGAGGGTGGTAGAACCGCTGGCGCGGTACTACCGCTCCCCCTTGTGGTACTACCGCAAGGCAGGGTTGGTCTAGACTTGGTAGGCACGGACATATAAAAATACATCCGTGGAAACTTCCGTTGAGTTCCGATCCATGCAAAAATCCGACACGGTACTACCGCAAGCCTGGAGCGGTACTACCGCGTAGGGCGCGAATGTAAAAAATACATCCGCCCCTACTTCTGCTCATGCTGCTGCGCCTGGCCAGAGCTCGCGGTACTACCGCGCCCAAGGTGCGGTACTACCGTGTAGGGTGTGGATGTAAAAATTACATCCGCCCCTACAACCGCTCGAGCAGCTGAGCCTGACCTGAGGCCACGGTACTTCCGCTCCCGAGGAGCGGTACTACCGCGCCTGAGGCCACGGTACTACCGCAAGGGCCTGCTGTACTACCGCTCCGAAGAGCAGTACTACCGCATGCCCCAGTTCAGCAACACTAGGAGTCCTTCATTTTGCACAGACACGGAGAAATGGAGGATGCCCCAAAGAGCCAAAGGAAAGGTGGTGCAAAAAGGAAACAAACGTGTACGTGTTGATTCCACCCAAACCTTTCCAACGCGGACCCCCTCTTAATAGTACGACTTTCCTATGACTCAAATCCACCGAAAAGAAACATAGAGAAACATTGTCTTCAATAGTCTTCGAGGGGCACCAAATCGTCTTGTGCCTAGTCATGATATGTTTGAAATGCTCAAAGCACACAATTAGTCCGCAAAAGCATTGTCATCAATCACCAAAACAACTAAGGGATAAATATACACTTACAATCTCCCCCTTTTTGGTGGATTGATGACAATACAGGATTTGCACATAGGGATATAACAAAGAACAAAGTCAAACCCCACATCTATAAAATATAGATGGGCTCCCCCTAGATGTGTGCTTTCTAGAGAAATGCTTTGGACTGCACGGCACACATACTAGGATCAACACTCCCCCTATATTTTATAGACAAGGCATATCTTGCAACAATATAGCTAACACTAAGCAAGGAGGCAAGATAATATCTAAGAACATAAAGAACTGGCTACTAAGCAATAACGATAATAAGATAATCTGGAGTGCATATGTCTTACACCATATGATAAGGAAGCAACTCACGAGAAGCCAAACCAAAGCAAACTATGTCCAACAGAACGAAAGCAACACAAAGCAAACACAACACGCTCGCAAATCCTACACTCTCTCCCCCTTTGGCATCGAAACACCAAAAAGGCAGAGAGGACACCTACGACACAGGTGGTAGCCCAAGCTGAAAGGATCACTCGTCACGCTCCTCGTCGGACTCGGCAGCGGGAATGGGCTCCTCCTCAGATTTTGTCCACTGGTAGCCCTGCTTCGTCATCCATTCTGCCTCTGGCGTGATGTGCTTCTCGGACCCACTGGATATCTCCTCGCCAAACATCCTCAAGATCCTCTTGTCGCAGCGGCGACTCTCCTTGGAAGCAACATGGGTCATGTACTGGCCCTTGGCCTGCATGCAGAACAGAGCCTTCATCTTGTTCTTCAGCTTCTTAGCCCAAGAAGGCTCAGTAGAGGGAGGAGCATATTCAGCACAGCTGTCCTCATCTGCTTCCTCCTCCTCAATCTCATCCTTGTCCACGTCCATTTGAGCAGCCTCGGCCTCAGCACGGGTAGTGGTGTTAGCCCACTGAGGCTTGATGTGGAGCTTGATGGGGTCGTGACAGATCCAGTCAGGTGCAACGAACTCCTCATTGGGATAGAGCTTCTCCCAAGTCCTCGTGATCAAGAGAAATAGGTAAGGTCCATAGATGGGTACCTTACGGTTGAACACCGCAAACCGTAGCTCGCACCACATGATGTGTGAGACGTCAAGTGGTTGTGTCTGAGCGTGACGCGTCTCCTCACAAATGAGCATCATATCCACGAGATAGGCATGCACCTTGTCCTTGTCACCAATGCGTGGAAAGAGGGAGTTGCGGAAGATCCGGTGCATGATGTCAAGGAATGGGTTCAGCACCCACGCCTTCTTGCCACTAGGAAGAGTCTTCTCAACATAGAATTGCTGAAGCTTGTTCTTGTTGGCAGGCTCGGGGTTGGCATGAGGGCGGACACCAACGGGCGTGTTGAGCCCCTCATCAGGCACCCGTAGCAAAGCCATGAAGTCCTTCCACTTAGCAGTCATCTGTTGTCCTTTGGTCATCCAGGTCATGGACCGTTCCTCATCAGTATGGAAGTGGACCGAAGCAAAGAACTGGGCCAGAATCTCAGGGTCAAAGTCTAGGTGGAAAGAGATCATGTCCTTAATGCCAAACTGCTCCACCAGGTCCAAAGCCTCACCAAAATAGTCATGGTGCTTATCCTGCCTCATGTGATTCATGTCAATCCAGTGCACGTCCATGTAGATATTCTGCTTGGCCTTGATCACATCTAGATAGATAAGATTCTGCTGCTTGGTCCAGAACAAATCATTCCCTCTGAAGTTAGCACGGGGATTCACATAGGGGTTGATCCTCCTTCGTGTGACAAACTCAGCAAGTGGTATCTCATCCATGCCCATTGAGGGCTCCTTGTGCTTGGTGGCGGTGGTCTTTGTTCTGCGTTGGGGGGCATTGGAGCCCTCTGGAGCTTCATCTTGGTTGCGCAGGCGCTTGGAGCCCGTGTCACGGCTTGGATTCGAACAACGGACATTGGAACCGGAGCCACCACCTATGTCACACAACACAAGAACACGCAAGAGAAGCAAGAAGTATCAATGCAAAGACCACAGCAAAACAAGTAGAAATAGCATTGGGTAATTGCCACATGGAAGATTTGACATCAACGGTAGTACCGCACGTATGCGCGGAACTAAAATTTTACTGCTGCTCCAGCCACGGTAGTACTGCGCCTGGAGCAGAAGTAAATTTTTACTTCCATGCCTCTCGTAGTAGTACCGCTCCTGAGGAGCGATGGTACCGTACGAGCGGTAGTACCGCACGGGAGGTGCGGTAGTACCACATGGGGTCAGATCCGAGACAACAGCGGATCTGAGCACGGCCGCGACAATGGAGCGGTACTACGGTTGATCAAATCTACCAAGGAGCAACATACCAAATACCATCTCTACACATTACTACTCTCCTACATCCTACTCTTGCAAAGATTTGGCCTAAAATCTCAAGGACAACATGTATCTCCCAAAAACCTAGAAATTAAATAACAAGCCAAAGAGAGAGGGATTTGGGGAGAAACCTTATTCCATGGCAAGAGGACGTGGTGGGGAACGATCCCACCGGTTGGAATTCGAGGAGTGCGGTCGGAGACGGAGATCCGGCGAGGTCCTCCGGCGCCGTTCTTGGGCAGGAGAGAGAGAGAGAGACGACGTGGGGAAAAGGAGTTGAATGGGTATGGGGGAGTTAGAACTCCCCCTGCCCACTCTTAACCCCCACGCGCTCACGACTGCGCGGTAGTACCGTGGGTCATCGCGGTAGTACCGCCCGGGCGGAAGTACCACACCGTGGGCGGTAGTACCGCTCTTCCAGCGGCAGTAAAAAATTACTGTCGCGCTGGTTGCCGTAGTACCGTGCGCAACTCCTGCAGTAGTACCATGGTAAGCCACGGTAGTACCGTAGACCCAAGAAAATGCACGTTTCGCAAAAACGAGAGGAAAACAGTCTTTGCAATGCAGCCTTCAAGCGAACGCACACACGAAGGAGCTAAAACAAGAGACGACACACGCACAAGCTCGACAAGAAGAAGTAAAGGCAAGAGACAACAAGGACCAAACACGCGACACAACCTCTCCAAAGAGAGGGCGGTGGCCGGAGCCACCTATGTTTGAGTCAATTGGTATGGCACCGCAAAGAATTATCCTTGGGCCCATGACCAAAACTCGTCTTTGAAGCACAAGTACCATCAAAAATGGCTAATGTGAAAGAGTTGATCAATTTATGCATAATAGGGGGAGGGAGAGTTCATTGAGAGAACAACACTCCCCCTATGTCCATGCCTACACCTACACAAGATAACAAGTTGAGTATGGTGGGGTGTGCAAGGGTTCAAGCCACATTGCTCGAATCAATGATATTTACCATGCCTTAACTCGCGAAATATTGCTTCATCCAAGGGCTTCGTGAAGATATCTGCAAGGTTATCATGAGTGTTGACATAGTTGAGCTCGATCTCCCCTTGCCGAATGTGATCCCGGATGAAGTGATACCGAATCTCAATGTGCTTCATCTTGAAGTGTTGCACCGGGTTGAGAGAAATCTTGATGGCACTTTCATTGTCACACCAAAGAGGCACTTTGTCACAAATGACACCGTAATCCTTTAAAGTTTACCTCGTCCATAGAAGTTGTGCACAACAACTACCGGCGGCCACATACTCCGCTTCGGTGGACGAGAGAGACACACAACTTTGCTTCTTAGAAGACCAACTCACCAAAGAGCAACCAAGGAATTGGCACCCTTCGGAAGTTGACTTTCTATCCACCTTGTCTCCCGCCCAATCGGAGTTCGAATAGCCTACAAGGTTTAAGCTTGCTCCTCTTGGATACCATAAGCCAAAGTTTGGGGTATGAGCCAAATATCGAAAGATCCGCTTGACCGCCACAAAGTGGCTTTCCTTAGGTGCGGCTTGAAACCATGCACAAATTCCAACACTCAACATGATGTCCGGTCTAGATGCACAAAGGTAAAGCAAGGAGCCAATCATGGAGCGATATACCTTTTGATCCACCGCTTTACCATTGGGATCTATGTCAAGTTGGCATTTGACGGGCATTGGAGTGGAAGCCGGCTTGACATCACTTAGCTTGAATCTCTTGAGCATGTATTGAGTGTCTTTGGCTTGGTTGATGAAGGTCCCTTCTTTTCTTTACTTGACTTTGAACCCGAGAAAGAACTTCAACTCTCCCATCATGGACATCTTGAACTTTGAGGTCATGAGAGCGGCAAATTCCTCATTGAAAGCTTTGTTAGGGGAACCAAAGATAATATCATCAACATATAGTTGGCACACAAACAACTCCCCTTTGACCTTCTTAGTAAAAAGAGTGGGGTCGATTTTCCCAATTTCAAACCCATGATCTTGCAACAACTCGGTAAGGTGGTCATACCACGCACGTGGGGCTTGTTTAAGGCCATAGAGTGCCTTATCGAGTTGGTACACATGATCGGGGAAATAGGGATCCTCGAACCCGGGGGGTTGTTTGACATATACCAATTCATTAATAGGACCATTAAGAAAAGCACTTTTCACATCCATTTGTTGCAACTTGAAATTATGATGAGAAGCATAAGCAATCAACAAACGAATAGACTCAAGGCGGGCAACGGGAGCAAAGGTTTCACCGTAGTCGATACCCTCGACTTGGGAGTAGCCTTGTGCTACCAAACGAGCCTTGTTGTGGACTATAATTCCATGAGAATCTTGCTTGTCCTTGAATATCCACTTGGTTCCAAGGACATTATGGTTCCCCGTTGGCCTTGGCACCAATCTCCACACCTTGTTGTGCTCGAAGTTGTTGAGTTCTTCATGCATGGCATTAAGCCAATCCGGATCTTCGAGCGCCTCATAGACCTTTTCGGGTTCAACACAAGAGACAAACGCGTGATGTTCACAATAGTTTGCCAATTCTCTATGAGTGCTTACCCCCTTTTGTATGCTTCCAAGCACATTTGTTATGAGATGACCCTTGGTAGAGAGCTTGGATGCGATCTTGGCGGCACGACGCTCCAATTCCTCCTCAGGAGTGAGTTGAGGAGCGGTTACTTGATCATCTTGAGCGTCATCTTGAGCTAGTTCTTGATCTTGAGCTTGCTCTTGATATTGAACTTGCTCGGAGGAGAGAACTTGACCTTGGGCATCACTTGGTGGTTCACTACCGTCTTGAGGTTGATCTTGCCCTTGGTCTTGTTCATGAGGCTGAGGGCCTTCACTTTGTTCTTCGGAAGTGTGTGGGCCTTGGGTTGGTGATGGTTCCACTTGAGTGGAACATTGTCCTTCTCCTTCGGCCACAAGGGGTTCCTCAATGGGTAGGATAAAACCAACACCCATTCTTATTATCGCTTGGGGAGGAATTTCATCACCTACATCACAAGTGCCACTTTGCTCCACTTGGGAGCCGTTATTCTCATCAAACTCCATGTTACACGTCTCCTCAATAAGTCCCGTGGACTTATTGAGGACACGGTAAGCATGAGAGTTTGTAGCATAACCAACAAATATTCCCTCTTGAGCTCTAGCCTCAAATTTAGACAAACGAACACCTTTCTTGAGAATGAAACACTTACACCCGAACACCCGAAAGTACTTGAGGTTGGGCTTGTACCGGTGAGTATCTCATATGGAGTCTTGTTCAAGCCTTTGCGGAGATAGAGCCGATTGGATGCATGGCACGCGGTGTTGATGGCTTCGTCCCAAAAGTTGTATGGAGACTTGAACTCCGCCATCATGGTCCTTGCCGCATCCATCAACGTCTGGTTCTTCCTCTCCGCTACACCATTTTGTTAAGGGGTGTATGGTGCGGAATATTGATGCTTGATCCCCTCATCACTAAGAAACTCATCCAAGGTGTAGTTCTTGAACTCGGTGTCGTTGTCACTTCTTATTGTCAAGATCTTTGCATTGTGTTGGCGTTGGGCTTCATTTGCAAAGTCAATGACGGTTTGTTGAGTCTCACTCTTCCTCTTGAAGAAGTATACCCAAGTGTATCTTGAATAATCATCCACAGTCACCAAGCAATACTTCCTACCCCCAAGACTATCAAAGGATGGAGGCCCAAAGAGACCCAAGTGAAGGAGCTCCAAAGGCCTCTTTGAGTAGATGATAGTCGTGGGAGGGTGAGCCTTCTCATGTAGCTTTCCTTCGATGCAAGCACTGCAAGCACGATCTCTGGCAAAACTAATATTTGTTGGTCCACGAACATGGTCCCCCTTGAGAAGACTTTGCAAAGATCTCATATTGAGATGGGCTAAACGGCAATGCCAAAGCCACCCCACGTCAACTTTAGCCATTAGGCATGTCGCGGTCTTAGTGGGTCGCTCTGAAAAGTTAATCACATAGAGACCATTCTCGACATGCCCAACAAAGTCTACTTTAAGAGTCTTGCTCCACAAGAGGGCCACGGTATCAATATCAAAGAAAGTGGCAAAGCCCATGATTGCAAGTTGACAAACGGAAAGTAAATTGTATGCAAGGGACTCAACAAGCATGACCTTCTCGATCGTGAGATCATGAGAAATGACAACCTTGCCAAGTCCCAATACCTTAGAGGATGAGGCGTCACCCCACTCGACATTGGTGGGCATAGATGGAATCTTCTGCACGTCCACCACCAAGTCCTTGCTTCTGGTCATATGATTAGTGGCTCCACTGTCGAGCAACCATGATCCCCCACCGGAAGCAAACACCTACAAGAGATCAATGCTTGGTTTTAGGTACCCAGTTTGTAAAGGGTCCTTTGATGTTAGTAACAAGGGTCTTAGGAACACAAATAAACCATTCAATGTACTCATAAGGAAAACCAACAAATTTAGCATCAACATGCCCATCACTCGCACGACATAACACATAGGAAGGGTTAAAGTCGCCGGCTTTGTTGGAAGGGGTGGCATTGCCCTTCTTGACACCGCCACCCTTCACATTGTTCTTCCTCTCCTTAGGAGCGCCCTCTCCTTCTTTCACAAAGGTTTGCTTGAGAGGAGGAGGTCGTTTGGCCTTGTCATTCTTCTTCTTGTTCTTGGGTTTGGGTGTGAACCCAATCCCTTCCTTGGCCATAACTTCCTTTTGATTGCTCAAAAGGTTGTTGAGGTTCTTCTCACCTTGTATGCACGACACAAGGCCTTTCTCAAGTTGCTTCTTCAACTTAGCATTCTCCTCAACAAGATGCACATGCTCACAACACGGGTTAGTAGCATTTGCATTATCAATTAAGACCATATGAGGAAAAGTGGCTTTCTCCTTAGTTAGCTTTACTTGGAGTTGATCATGAGACTCTTTGAGGCTATCATGACCACCCTTCAAGACCTTGTGAGCCTTGTCAAGTACATCAAACTCCTCTTTGAGTCTAGCAAGATCAACCCCAAGCTTGGCTTTCTCGGAGTTTAGCACACGAGATACAACAAGAGCATGATCAAGATCTTTCTTCAATTTAGCATGGTCCTCGTTGTATGACTCCTCAAGAGCCAAACGATGACCGCGCTCTTCCTCAAGAGCATTGGAGAGATCCGAAATCTCATCGGCACAGTCACGACTATGCCCCTCCATCTTAGAGATGGTATCTTCGTGAGCCTCGATCATGTCATTGGCTTCACCAAGTTGTTCCAAGAGAGCAACGAAGTGCTTCTTGGATTTACCCTTGAGCTTACTCATAAAAGACTCAAATTCATTTTCCTCCACATTGGACCCCTCACTTTTATCAATGCAATCCGTCAAAGAAGGATTAGTAATGATGGTAGTTTTGATGTTGGGGGTTACCTTGTTGGTGGCTTTAGCCATGAGGCACTTGGCGGTGATGTTCTCATTGGGTGAGTTGAAGAGAGACACCCGTGGAGTTGTCACAGTGGCAATGGAGGCCATGGCAACGGGCTCACTATCTTCATCATCATCCTTATTGTACTCTTCTTGTGACACCAACCCCTTGGGAGGAGTCTTCTTGGTGAAGTTGCTCTTGTTGGGGAAGGACTTGGTCTTGTCTTTTCGGATGAGCTTGCCACCATTGTCTTCCCTCTTCTCATAAGGACACTCCGCAACAAAGTGAATCACATTGCCACAATTATAGCATGTCCTCACTCGTTGCTTGCTCTTTGTGCCACTTGAGTTGTTCTTGTTGAAGTTGGGCCTTGAGTTCTTCTTGCTCCAAAATTTCCTTCAAGCGAGAGCCATGTGCTCATGATAAGCATCCTTTGTATCTTCGGGGTTGCTCTCCTCTTCTTCCTCTTCATCCTCTTCTTCCACACTAACCTTGGCCTTCAAAGCAAGGTTGGGCTTCTTAGCTCTTTGAGAACGCAACACCGCATTGTCGGCGGTCTTGTCCAAGATCCTCATTGCCACAAACTCATCCAAGACTTCACTTGAGGACAAGGTGTGGAAGTCCGGTCTTTGACGGATGACGGAGGACATGGCCTTGTGATAAGGCATCATGGCCTTGAGGAACTTGCGCTTGATCCAATTGTCATCTGTATCCTTGCTCCCATGATCTTGGAGTGAGACTGCGAGAGTGGTTAACCTCCGGTAAAGCTCACGAGGTTCTTCATTCATTGCAAACTCATCGGCTTCATCTTGCACCACTTCATAGTTAGAGCATTGAATGCTTGCGCTTCCCTTGTAAAGGGAAACAACAAGGTGCCATGCTTCCTTGGCCATGGTGAAAGGTCGGAGATGTGCAAGATCTTCGGATGGAATTGCATCTTGGATGATGAAGAGAGCATTCTCGTTGAATTGATGATCCGCGGCTTCTCTAGGGGTGAAGTTGCTTGGGTCATGCGGATAAAAACCTTGCTCAATGATTCTCCAAAGGTTAGTATTAACATGGTTTAAATGACGTTTAAAGCGATAAACCCAAGCATCAAAATCCTCATTTTTCACAATCTTAGGAGGAGGGCCGACATGATTTAAATGAGTGGAGGGAATAGGTCCTCCATAAATAAGAGGTGGTTCTACATGGGCAAAGATGCCACTACCATTTTTACCACTAGACAAAGGAACTTTGTCACTAGTAGCTTCCCCTTGTCGGAGTTAGCATCCGTCACCTTGTTAGTGGGATCGACCACTTCCAACGGTGCGGTGGATAATTTGAGACCATCAACAAAGTTCTTAAACATGCCTTTGACCGCGGCCGTCATGGAGTTTTTCAATGTGTCCAAAGCCACATTGAACTCCTCACGAGAGACTGCGGTTGCCCCATCGGCCGTAGATGAGAATGGATTCACACCGGAGTGCTCCACCCCACCATCTATGGTGTCAACCATACTCTTCGGACGGCAAAGTCCTTAATAAAGAGATGAGGCTCTGATACCAATTGAAAGGATCGATATAGTTGACTAGAGGGGGTGAATAGGCAACTAACAATTTTAGCTTTACTTTACCAATTTAAACTTTGCATGAAAGTAGGTTGTCTAGATATGCAACTAGGTGAGCAACCTATATGATGCAACAACAACAAGCACACAAGCAAGCAAAGGATATAACACAATATAAGCTTGCACAAGTAATGGTACGAGATAACCAAGAGTGGAGCCGGTGAGGACGAGGATGTGTTGTCGAAGTTCCTTCATTTTGAGGGGAAGTACGTCTCCGTTGGAGCGGTGTGGAGGCACAATGCTCCCCAAGAAGCCACTAGGGCCACCATATTCTCCTCACGCCCTCACACAATGCGAGATGCCGTGATTCCACTATTGGTGCCCTTGGAGGCGGCGACCAGACCTTTACAAACAAGGTTGGGGCAATCTCCACAACTCAATTGGAGGCTCCCAACGACACCACGAAGCTTCACCACAATGGAATATGGCTCCGCGGTGACCTCAACCGTCTAGGGTGCTCAAACACCCAAGAGTAACAAGATCCGCAAGGGATTAGAGGGGGGAATCAAATTTCTCTTGGTGGTAGTGTAGATTGGAGCCTTCTCAACCAATCCCTAGAGAATCAACAAGTTTGATTGGCTAGGGAGAGAGATCGGGCGAAAATGGAGCTTAGAGCAACAATGGAGCTTGGGGATGGAAGAGGTAGTCAACTCAGAGAAGAAGACTCCCCTTTTATAGTGAGAGAACAAATCCAACTGTTATCCACTAACTTAGCCCGCGACGGGCGGTACTACCGCACACAACAAGCGGTACTACCGCACGAGCCCACGGCACTACCGCAAGGCCCTGCGGTACTACCGCTAGCGCGGCAGGAGCTAACCCAGACCTGTGGCAAAGAAGCCGAGGGCGGTAGAACCGACGGTACTACCGCTCCCCCTTGTGGTACTACCGCAGGGCAGGGTTGGTCTGGACTGGGAAGGCACGGACATATAAAAATACATCCATGGCACCTTCCACTGAGTTCCGATCCATGCAAAAATCCGACACGGTACTACCGCAAGCCTGGAGCGGTACTACCGCGTAGGGCGCGGATGTAAAAAATTACATCCGCCCCTACTTCCACTCATGCTGCTACGCCTGGCCAGAGCTCGCGGTACTACCGCGCCCAAGGTGCGGTACTACCGTGTAGGGTGCGTGTTGGGGATATTACTACTGGGTATAAACTGGCCAGGAGAGGCCGGGTTATCCCCATAATGAGTTACTTATATGTGAAGCCCATGAAGACAATGAGTGTGGCGTTTCATGAAGGCCCAAGGCCCAGAGGGGTTATGGCCTGTAGCCATAAACCGCCATATCATATGTAACTTGTGTTGTAAGATAAGCAAGGTAGAAACCGAGCCGGACACGTTTATGAGCCGACCTCGGGATTCTGTAAACCGCCAGGTGTCAACCTGTGTATATAAAGGGACGACCCGGCGGCGGTTTAGGAACGAACAACAACTCGAAAGCCAGGCATAGCAGACTCGCTCCCTGGTCATCGAAACCCTAGCAATTCCACAACAACTGGATTAGGCCTTTACCTTCACCGCAAGGGGCCGAACCAGTATAAACTCTCTGCGTCCCTTGTCCGCTTTAACCCCTTTAAGCTAACCCGTTGCGATGGCTCCACGACTAAGTCCTTTCACTAGGACATCTGCCGTGACAAAACCATGACAGTTGGCGCCCACCGTGGGGCTATCACATGATGGTTTCGAGTTCTTAGAGGGCAGCTTCGAAGGGCTCAAGGGATACGTTGTGGGCCGGATGACCAAGAGTCATCGCGGCAAGCTCTGCATCGACGATGCAGGCTGGGGCCCCGAGGCCGGCTCAATTGAGTACGGGTACCGGGTCCCCTTCGGCGGCATTCACGTGTTCATTGGCAAGATTGGCGAACCGGGCCCTGAGCCGGACATCTGCACCGACATCGTCGAGACGGCTCAGCGTGCGAGATCCGCCCGGGTTAAGCCGGCCATGAAGCGTGCCTTCGTGGGAGTCATCCACGGAGTGGAATCTGAGGATAGATCGGAATCTGGTGGTGAAACCGTCGTTTACTCCGGTGACGAGTCATCTACTGGAGAGACCGAGTCACTGTATCAGCTGCAGGATGGCCAGTTTGGGGGTTGTTCCGATGGCGACAGTATTCTGGACCCCTTTGATCCACCAAGCCGAGTTGTGATCTTCATGGCCGGTACACAGTCAGCGCCGCAATCTTCGACCGTTGCGGCAATGATCTCCAGTTCAGCAGCGGCGACAGCAGCTGGGGCAGGAGGCCCTGCGCCACAGCCGGTTCAGGTTTTGTCCGATTTATTCGACATCTTGGCAGCACTGCTAGCGGCTGAAGTCAGCCCGGCGAATCAGGACCAGCACAATGCGGAAGTGGCGAAGGTGAAGGATCAGATAGCACAAGCTAAGGTGGACCTGGCCGCTGAAAACGCCAGGATGACGGCAAGGCAGGCCAAGTTAGATGCACAGTCTTATCGGCTTATATTGGATCAAAACGCATCGAATGACGTAAGGAGGAGGAGGTACCAATCTCACCTGCCTCCGGTTTACGATGCGAGGAATCTCTTCAACATGCCAGGAGCAGGAACCAGCAACCAGCCAGTGGTAAACCGGGTCGAAGCGCCTGGGCCGGGAACGCCGGTTCAGCCGCGCACAACGGATCCCCCTCCTCAGAATATCCCATTCCAGCACGTCCCGACACCCCCGGGTCATTACTCCAACCCTTTGGATAACATAGTCGCAGCCGCTTCACGATTGGCGGCCCTCCCAGTCGACGGTGAGTCCCCCGTAGCGGTGAAGACGCGACGGGCTAGAGAGCTCCTTCAGACAGCCTTGACCCAGCAGTAGGCTTATTCATACAACCGCAAAAGGATTCATTCTACTCCTCGCCCGAGCCGGAGTTACAACAGCCATATGGATGAACCGGCCGTGTCCAGCAGTGCATGGAATCGTAGTCCGCCTCGTGGCCATAACCCGGCAGGTGGCTGTAACACCCCGCATGTAACTTGCCATATTTGTAACTCCGACTCTTGCCATTTCCGGCTATGTGATATGTTTTTCCCTCCGTTGTCGGGTTTTGTCTTTCGTTTTGTTTTTTGTCTTGTCATGCATTTTCATATCATGTCATCATGTGCATTGCATTTGCATACGTGTTCGTCTCATGCATCCGAGCATTTTCCCCGTTGTCCGTTTTCCAATCCGGCGCTCCTATCTCCTCCGGTGCACCCCTCTTGTTTTCTTTCGTGTGCGTGTGTCAAACTTTCTCGGAATGGACCGAGGCTTGTCATGTGGTCTTATTACACCACCCGGAGACTACCGGTCAAGTTTCGTTCAATTCGGAGGTCGTTTGGTACTCCAACGGTTAACCGGACATCCGCAAAGTCCATTTGAGTGTCCAGCAAAAACCCCCTCTAAAACCAGCCCAAAACCCACCAAACTCTCTTCCATGCTCTAGGTCGTTCGATCACGATCGTGTGGGCGAAAACCACACCTCATTTGGAGTCTCCTAGCTCCCTCTACCTATAAAACTCCATCTCCCCCGAAAACGGAATCGCAGTCTAACCCTAGCAAAATCCCTCGCGCCGCCGGACAACGTCCGCCCGCGCCGGACACGTCCGCCCGCGCCGGCGGACGAATCGCGCGCCGCCACGTCAGCCCGCTCGCCGCCGCCACCGCCGAGGCCCGCGAGCCCGACCCCGGCCCCCGCGGCCCGCGCCTGCCCCCGCCGCCGCGCCGCCCGCCCGCGCCACCGCCGGCCGGCCCCGCCGCCGCCGCCATCGCCGCCGGCCGGTCCCGCCATCGCCGGCGCCCTCGCCTGCGGCCGCCGCCGGCGCCGTGCCCCGCCGCCGGAGGCCCGCCGCCTCCGGCCTACCTCTCCTCCTCCGGCATCCCTCGCCGCCGCCCTTCTTCTCCCGCCGGCGACTGCCATCGGCCGGAGCCTCGAGCTCGAGGAGCTCCCGATCCAGATCCATCATGAGCATTGACTTTTTCTCGCCCCCTCTTTTCTCTAAGTCCCTAAATTCCATCAGCAAGTGCTCCTGTTCCCGATGCGATAACTTCGTGCATGTAGCTCCGATTCGCGCGTGTACTATGTCAAATTGTTCGCCTCGTGATGCTCTTCATTTTGTTCAATTGCACCATGTTCATTAGAGGTCAGATTGATACCCAAATCTTCGTTGGAAGAGGGCCAGTTGCTGTTAATCTCTGGTTCTTAGCAGAACTTGGAGAATTGTCATTTTTGTATCATTTAATCTGTGCATCTTTTGAGCATGAGCTCTACATGTGTTTTGAAGTATGCCATGCCATCTTTCCAGTGGTGTAGTCCATGTATTTTTGTGATCTCTGTGGTGACTAGCACAAGCATGCAAAGTAGGCCCCGTAATATTTCTGATTTCAGGGACTTAGTGATTTCTCTAAGTCCTTGTCTGCTGTAATTTTGTTGCCAGGTAAACTTGATGGTACAGAAAGATCCATGCATATTTTGGAGATGTTCAGTAAGGATGTTTTGTAGATATAGTTGTAATTGATACATTCCCGCAAGTGTTTGCAATTTTAGAGTACCATAGCATGACTCAATCTTGCTCTACTTTTGCTATAAAATATTTCTGGCAGATTCTTAACATGAGATGCATTTTTGCCAAGCTTATTGTAGTTGATCCATACATGCTATGCAATTGTTCTTGCCATGGATAGCTTCATAAACATGCCATCCTGCTGTAGGTGTGCTTGGTTTGTCATGCATTGGTCTGTAGTGAGTGCTTCAAGCTCACAAAGAGGCCTACATATTAATATTTCTGCCATGCTCTGTTTTCTGCTAAGTCTGAAACCTGATAACGAAACTTGCTATGTTTACATGCTTGCCATCATATTTTCTGGTCCTTTTTGGCTTATGGTCAGTAAGGGACTTTTGTAATGTGAATTTAGTAGAACACTGCCATGCCTTGTCTTGCTATGTTAAGTTCCTGTAGCATGTTGATTTCGTGCTCTGAACATTACTACCTGATGCTGATTTCTGTCATGTCCAGTTTTTCACTAAGTCTGTGAACCTGTAATCTTTTGCACTTTTGCCATGCTTGTTTGAGCTTGATATGTTGTGAACTAGCCGTAGCTCAGTGTTCATCTTTTGTCAAGCACCTCCTGTAGATTACTACCATGTGCTTTGTTGCTATGTTGGGGTGCGGTAACATTGTTACTTGTTGTATTTTAAGTGCTATCTTGCTGTATATCGCAGATTCTTGTCATTCTTGTTTTGCTTGCCATTTGCAAACCGTGCATCCGATTCCGGTGATCTTTATATCGATTTCGACCGAAATCACCTCATCTTTCCAGTGGCATGCTTGGTTTGACAAGTTACTGCCATGTTCATCTTTTTCCTTCCGGAGCACGCATATGCATCACATATCATATCTTGCATATCATACATGTTTTGCATCATGTTGCTTGTGCATTTCTCGTTGTTGATTGTGGTTCCGTTTGTTTCTGTTCTTGTCTTGGGTAGAGCCGGGAGACGAGTTCGTGAACGAGGAACCTGTCGAGTACGCTTACGAGGATCAAGCTTTCGACAACTCTGAGAATCTTGCAGGCAAGATGACCACCCCTCGAAATCACTTCTATCTTTGCTATGCTAGTTGTTCGCTCTATTGCCATGCTCGCTACCTATCACTTGCTATATCATGTCTCCTATTTTAGCCTTGTCAGCCCTAACCATCCTTTCCTAGCAAACCGTTGTTTGGCTATGTTACCGCTTTTGCTCCGCCCCTCTTATAGCGTTGCTAGTTGCAGGTGAAGTTGAAGTTTGTTCCATGTCGGAACATGGATATGTTGGGATATCACAATATCTCTTATTTAATTAATGCATCTATATATTTTGGTAAAGGGTGGAAGGCTCGGCCTTATGCCTGGTGTTTTGTTCCACTCTTGCCGCCCTAGTTACTGTTATACCGGGATTATGTTCCTTGAGTTTGCGTTCCTTACGCGGTCGGGTGATTTATGGGACCCCCTTGACAGTTCGCCTTGAATAAAACTCCTTCAGCAAGGCCCAACCTTGGTTTTACCATTTGCGACCTATACCTTTTTCCCCCGGGTTTTCTAGAGCCCGAGGGTCATCTTTATTTTAAACCCCCGGGCCAGTGTTCCTCTGAGTGCTGGTCCAAACTAGAGCCACTTGCAGCGCCACCTTGGGGAAACTCGAGGATTGGTTTTAGCTGTACGTAGTGTTCATCCGGTGTGCCCTGAGAACGAGATATGTGCAGCTCCTATCGGGATTTGTCGGCACATTCGGGCGGCTTTGCTGGTCTTGTTTTACCATTGTCGAGATGTCTTGTAAACCGGGATTCCGAGACTGATCGGGTCTTTCCGGGAGAAGGTTTATCCTTCGTTGACCGTGAGAGCTTATGATGGGCTAAGTTGGGACACCCCTGCAGGGTATTATCTTTCGAAAGCCGTGCCCGCGGTTATGAGGCAGATGGGAATTTGTTAATGTCCGGTTGTAGATAACTTGCCACTTGACTCAATTAAAATACACCAAGTGCGTGTGTAGCCGTGATGGTCTCTTCTCGACGGAGTCCGGGAAGTGAACACGGTCTGTGTTATGTATGACGTAAGTAGGTGTTCAGGACCTCTTCTTGGTCATTGCTAGATGACGTCCGTTCCTTTGCTTCTCTTCTCGCTCTCATTTGCGCAAGTTAGCCACCATATATGCTTTTGCCGCTGCAGCTCCACCTCTTTGCACCACTTTGTCCTACAAGCTTAAATAGTCTTGATCTCGCGGGTGTGAGATTGCTGAGTCCCCGTGACTCATAGATACTTCCAAAACCAGTTGCAGGTGCCGACGATGCCAGTGCAGATGATGGCGTCGATCTCAAGTGGGAGTTCGACGAGGAACGTGGTCGTTACTATGTGTCTTTTCCTGATGATCAGTAGTGGAGCCCAGTTGGGACGATCGGGGATCTAGCATTTGGGGTTGTCTTATTTTCATCTGGATTTTGACAGTAGTCGGTCTATATGATTGTATTTTGGATGGTGTATGATGATATTTATGTATTGTGTGAAGTGGCGATTGTAAGCCAACTCTTTATCCCATTCTTGTTCATTACATGGGATTGTGTGAAGATGACCCTTCTTGCGACAAAACCACTATGCGGTTATGCCTCTAAGTCGTGCCTCGACACGTGGGAGATATAGCCGCATCGTGGGCGTTACAAGTTGGTAATCAGAGCCATCCCCGACTTAGGAGCCCCCTGCTTGATCGAATCGCTGGCGTTGTTGAGTCTAGATCAAAAATGTTTTGAGTCTTAGGATTATATATATCGGAGAGTAGGATTCTTTTTACTCCTTAGTCCCTTCGTCGCTCTGGTGAGGTCTCCTGACGTAGTAGTTTTGACTATTCTCTCCTCAGATTTCACTAAAAAAAATTTTAGGATCACGCGGGTATCTTGGAATCGTTCCGATGGATTTGTGACGAGAACATTGTTCTTGGTGCCTCCTGACATTTAGGGGTTGTGGCAGTGTCCCGGGGAGTTGAGCTCCGAGGTGTTGTCGTCACAATTTTATCGTTGCAGTTCTGGAATACCTGAGTTTCGCCGACATCGAAATCTCTTTTATGCAGTTGTTGGTGAGATCACCTCGACGCCACCCAGTACTGGGGCGGGAGTTCGGGAGTATTGCCATAACTTGTATAACGGATGCTTTTCGAAGGTTGAGGTAAACGATTTCCGAAGGTTTCTTGGTTATGTGTTGACGGATGGATACAGCTGGATCTAGGGATTGCTAGTTTGGGTGATATATATTTTGTGTCCCCTGTATCCCTTACACCAGATTGCATAACCAGAAACTTTCGGGAGTTTATAAGTGGGAATTCAAGTAGCCTTAGGATTTCTTTCCGACAGACGCATGATATGAGATTGGGGTTCGACGTCTAGTGGTCCGCCTGTATACGGTTGATTTTACAGTGGTCTCGTTGTGTCTTAAAGAGTCCATGGCTTTGCCGACTCGAGGACGCTTCGTATGTCATGTGCACAGCCTTGTACATGATGGTGCTGTACGATTGAGCCCGTGTGGGCCCCACCACGAAAACTTCGGACGAAATATCTATCATATGTTTGTTCCGGCTTATTTTGCAAGCCAACACTTTGCTTTATTTTGTATTGTGGTACTCGAGTTACTTCGAATTCATATGTTCATTCCATATCTTTTTCAAGTGGCTTCTCAACTTATGGAAGTGTGATGATTTACTACGGAATTCATTCGTTCATCTTCGTTCGAATGTTTATTGTGAAGACTATATGTTGCAATTTCTATCCGTTGATTCTACTTATCTTTTTGTCTATCAAGATGCTAACGGATGTCACCCTCTTCAGGATGGCTCCGCCAACGCGTCAGAATCCGGATCGCAATGAAGGGAGTCAAGCGAACCCTCCGCCACCACCTCCACCTCCGGAGGCATGGCAAGCAATCATGGCAGCCACCAACGCCAATGCTCAGATGATTTTGCAACTCTTGCAAGAACGTACTCAAGGGCAAGGCAATCAAGGCAATCAAGGTCAAGGCAACAATCAGTTTCACTTTGCCACTCTCAACCAGTTTCTCGCAAATCAGCCCAAGTCTTTCAGCTACTGTGCCGAGGCCACGGATGCCGATGATTGGCTCGTGGACATCAACAAGCATTTTGAATGTAGCAATGTCAGGCCTGAGGACTTTGTCAAGTTCGCTTCTTTCTAGCTCAAGGACCAAGCTGCTGATTGGTTTCAGCAATACAAAGATTCCAGAGAAGGTCGTGTGATTACTTGGACTGACTTCTGTCGGGACTTCAAAGCGCACCACATTCCACAAAGTGTTGTTGAGAGCAAGCGTGAGGAGTTCCGCAATCTCAAGCAAGGAAACATGTCTGTGTATCAATACAACATTCAGTTTCAGAAACTTGCTCGCTTCGCTAAACAAGACGTTCCTGATGAGAAGAGCATGATCTATCACTTCAGAGGTGGCCTTAAAGAGGATCTGCAGTTAGCTCTCGTTCTTGTTGAGCCTACTCAGTTTGATCAATTCTACAATATGGCACTGAAGCAAGAGGCTGCTCAGCTCAAGTGTGAGGCTTCTAAGAAGAGAGTCAGAGACGCAGTTCAGTCTTCTTCTTCCTCACTTGTGACAGCTAAGCAACAGAAGTTCTGGTTGCCCCCTCCTCCTCCGTTTCGTCAGCCTTACCAGCAGAAGAACAAAGGTGGCCATAGTTCTTCCAACTCTGGCTATCAGAACAAGTCTCAGAATCAAACTCCAAAGTCCAATGCTCCTTATCACCGTCCACTCTCAGAGGTGACTTGCAACAAATGTCAGCAGAAAGGTCACTATGCTAACAAGTGCTTCAACCAGAGGCGTCTTCCTCCTCCTCCTCCTGTCAGATCTTCCAGCAATGCAGTGGTCAAGCATAATCCAAAGTTTGCAAAGGTGAACATGTTGAATGCAGCTCAAGCGGAGGAATCTACTGATGTGATAATGGGTAATCTCTCAGTTAATGATATTCCTGCAAAAGTTCTTTTTGATACTGGTGCATCTCTTTCTTTCATTTCAAGACCTTTTGTTGCGAAGCATGATTTTGTGACGGAAAATATCCCTATCCCGTTGAAGATTGTGTCTCCGGGCAAGCAAATGACTTCTAATAATTGTGTCCCGGATGTTTCCATCAAGATGGGCGACTATAGATTTCAGTCTTCTCCAATTATTCTTGGTGACTCGGATATTGATCTTATTCTCGGGATGGACTGGCTTTCTAAGCACAAGGCTCAACTTGATTGTGCTGCCAGAGAAATTCAATTGACACACTCGTCTGAGGATGTGATTGTTTTTGCCACTTGTGATGAAACCATTCGGTTTTTCTCTCTCAATGAGAAGGGCGAATTGGATGCCATCTCTCAAATTCCAGTCGTTTGCGAGTATCAAGATGTCTTTCCAGAAGAGCTTCCGGGTATGCCTCCGCACCGGCCAGTTGAGTTCGTTATCGAACTAGAGCCTGGTACTATACCCGTTTGCAAGCGTCCATACAAGCTTGGACCTAACGAGCTGAAGGAATTGAAGAAGCAGCTCGATGAACAAGAGCGTCTGCGTTTGATCAGACCGAGTTCTTCTCCATGGGGTTGTGGTGTTCTTTTTGTCAAGAAGAAGGATGGCACAGACCGACTTTGTGTCGACTACCGTCCATTAAACAAGAAGACAATCAAGAACAAGTACCCACTTCCCAACATCAATGAGCTATTTGAGCAACTCAAAGGTGCTAAAGTATTCTCGAAGCTTGACCTTCGTATGGGTTATCATCAGATTCGCATTCGTGAAGAAGATATTCCCAAGACAGCATTCAGAACAAGCTTTGGTTCTTATGAATATACTGTCGTGTCTTTCGGGCTTGTCAATGCTCCTCCGGTGTTCTCTCGGATGATGAATTTCATCTTCAACCCCTATACCAATGAATTCGTTCTGGTGTATCTTGATGATATCTTGGTCTTCTCCAAGAATAAGCAGGATCATGCCAAACATTTGCGATTGGTGCTCGACAAGCTCAGAGAGTATCAATTCTATGCGAAGTTCTCCAAATGTGAGTTTTGGCTCGATGAAGTTCTTTTCCTTGGTCACATCATCTCTGCCAAAGGCATCGCTGTTAACCCCGAGAAGGTGTCCGCAGTTCTGGATTGGGAACCTCCTCAAAATGTGAAGCAGCTCCGCAGTTTTCTGGGTCTTGCAAGCTATTGCCGAAGATTCGTTGAGAATTTCTCCAAAATTGCAAAACCTCTTTCCAATCTCCTACAGAAGCATGTGAAGTATGTCTGGTCTCCTGAGTGTGACGTCGCTTTCAACACTCTCAAACAGAAACTAGTCACAGCTCCTGTCTTGACTCCTCCTGATGAATCCAAGCCGTATGAAGTTTTCTATGATGCTTCTCTCCAAGGTCTCGGTGCTGTGTTAATGCAAGAGAAGAAAGTTGTGGCCTATACCTCTCGGCAGTTGAAGCCCAACGAGAAGAACTACCCCACTCACGATCTTGAGTTGGCGGCAGTTGTCCATGCATTGGTTACGTGGAGACATCTCTTGTTGGGAAGACAAGTGGACATTTTCACTGATCACAAGAGTCTCAAGTATATCTTCACTCAGCCCAACCTCAACCTCAGGCAGACTCGATGGGTCGAAATGATTCAAGAGTACAATCCGAGTATCGAATATACTCCAGGCAAGGCTAATGTCATTGCAGATGCTTTAAGCAGGAAAGCTTATTGCAACAGCTTAATTCTCAAGCCTTTCCAACCGGATCTTTGTGAAGCTTTTCGCAAACTGAATCTCCAAGTTGTTCCTCAAGGCGTTCTTGCCAACCTCATAGTATCTCCTACTTTGGAAGAGCAAATTCGTGAGGCACAACTCCTTGATACCATGGTGAAGAAGGTGAAACGTGGTATCGACAAGGGTCTTTCCAAATACAAGTGCTATCGCATTGATGACAGAGACACTTTGTTCTTCGAGGACCGGATTGTGGTTCCCAAAGTTGATCTAAGGAAAGTCATAATGAACGAAGCGCATAATTCTCTCCTTTCCATTCATCCTGGAAGTACGAAGATGTATCATGACCTCAAGCAGTCGTATTGGTGGACTCGAATGAAGCGAGAAATTGCTCAATTCGTGAATGAATGTGATGTTTGCCGAAGAGTGAAAGCAGAACACCAACGACCAGCTGGTCTCCTCCAACCTCTTGCTATCCCAGAATGGAAGTTTGATCATATCGAAATGGACTTCGTGACTGGATTCCCAAAGTCCAAGCGCGGAAATGATGCTATCTTCGTTGTCATCAACAAGCTTTCTAAAGTGGCTCATTTCCTTCCTATCAAAGAATCCATCACAGCAGCTCAGCTGGCAGAGCTCTACACCTCCAGAATTGTCTCCTTGCACGGCATTCCATAATTGATTTCTTTTGATCGTGGAAGCATCTTCACCTCTAAGTTCTGGGATTCCTTCCAGAAGGCCATGGGCACAAACATTCGCTTCAGCACAGCATTTCACCCTCAAACTAGTGGCCAAGTCGAGCGAGTCAATCAAATTCTTGAAGATATGCTCAGGGCTTGTGTCATTTCCTTTGGCATGAAATGGGAAGATTGTCTTCCTTATGCTGAATTCTCCTACAACAACAGCTTCCAAGCGAGTTCGGGCAAAGCCCCATTCAAGATTCTATATGGCAGAAAGTGTCGTACTCCTCTTAATTGGTCAGAGACTGGTGAACGCCAACTTCTTGGCAATGACTTAATCACTGAAGCTGAAGAAATGTGTAAAGTCATCCGTGATAATCTCAAAGCCGCGCAATCGCGCCAGAAGAGCTACTATGATAGTAAGCATCGTGATTTGGCTTTCGAGATCGGGAACCATGTCTACCTCCGCGTCTCTCCAATGAAAGGCACCCGTCGCTTCGGTATCAAAGGGAAGCTTGCCCCTAGATACGTGGGTCCTTTCAAGATCATTGGCAAAAGAGGCGACCTCGCCTATCAACTTGAGCTTCCTTCCAACTTCGCGAACGTGCATGATGTGTTCCACGTGTCACAGCTCCGCAAGTGCTTCAAGACGCCTGAGCGCACTATCGACTTCGAAGAGATTGACCTCCAAGAAGATTTGTCTTATCATGAGCACCCAGTTGCTATTCTTGAAGAAACTGAGCGCAAGACTCGCAACAAGTCAATCAAATTCCTGAAAGTGAAGTGGTCGATCCATTCCGACCGGGAAGCCACCTGGGAATGCAAGGACCATCTCCGTTCCGAATATCCGGAGTTCTTTCAGTCCTAGATCTCGGGACGAGATCCTCTCATAGTGGTGGAGTGTTGTAACACCCCGCATGTAACTTGCCATATTTGTAACTCCGACTCTTGCCATTTCCGGATATGTGATATGTTTTTCCCTCCGTTGTCGGGTTTTGTCTTTCGTTTTGTTGTTTGTCTTGTCATGCATTTTCATATCATGTCATCATGTGCATTGCATTCGCATACGTGTTCATTTCATGCATCCGAGCATTTTCCCCGTTGTCCGTTTTCCAATCCGGCGCTCCTATCTCCTCCGGTGCACCCCTCTTGTTTTCTTTCATGTGCGTGTGTCAAACTTTCTCGGAATGGACCGAGGCTTGTCATGTGGTCTTATTACACCACCCGGAGACTACCGGTCAAGTTTCGTTCCATTCGGAGGTCGTTTGGTACTCCAACGGTTAACCGGGCATCCGCAAAGTCCATTTGAGTGTCCAGCAAAAACCCCCTCTAAATCCAGCCCAAAACCCACCAAACTCTCTTCCATGCTCTAGGTCGTTCGATCACGATCGTGTGGGCGAAAACCGCACCTCATTTGGAGTCTCCTAGCTCCCTCTACCTATAAAACTCCATCTCCCCCAAAAACGGAATCGCAGTCTAACCCTAGCAAAATCCCTCGCGCCGCCGGACAACGTCCGCCCGCGCCGGACACGTCCGCCCGCGCCGGCGGACGAATCGCGCGCCGCCACGTCAGCCAGCTCGCCGCCGCCACCACCGAGGCCTGCGAGCCCGACCCCGGCCCCCGCGGCCCGCGCCTGCCCCCGCCGCCGCGCCGCCCGCCCGCGCCACCGCCGGCCGGCCCCGCCGCCGCCGCCATCGCCGCCGGCCGGTCCCGCCATCGCCGGCGCCCTCGCCTGCGGCCGCCGCCGGCGTCGTGCCCCGCCGCCGGAGGCCCGCCGCCTCCGGCCTCCCTCTCCTCCTCCGGCATCCCTCGCCGCCGCCCTTCTTCTCCCGCCGGCGACTGCCATCGGCCAGAGCCTCGAGCTCGAGGAGCTCCCGATCCAGATCCATCTGAGCATAGACTTTTTCTCGCCCCCTCTTTTCTCTAAGTCCCTAAATTCCATCAGCAAGTGCTCCTGTTCCCGATGCGATAACTTCGTGCATGTAGCTCCGATTCGCGCGTGTACTATGTCAAATTGTTCGTCTCGTGATGCTATTCATTTTGTTCAATTGCACCATGTTCATTAGAGGTCAGATTGATGCCCAAATCTTCGTTGGAAGAGGGCCAGTTGCTGTTAATCTCTGGTTCTTAGCAGAACTTGGAGAATTGTCATTTTTGTATCATTTAATCTGTGCATCTTTTGAGCATGAGCTCTACATGTGTTTTGAAGTATGCCATGCCATCTTTCCAGTGGTGTAGTCCATGTATTTTTGTGATCTCTTTGGTGACTAGCACAAGCATGCAAAGTAGGCCCCGTAATATTTCTGATTTCAGGGACTTAGTGATTTCTCTAAGTCCTTGTCTGCTGTAATTTTGTTGCCAGGTAAACTTGATGGTACAGAAAGATCCATGCATATTTTGGAGATGTTCAGTAAGGATGTTTTGTAGCTATAGTTGTAATTGATCCATTCCCGCAAGTGTTTGCAATTTTAGAGTACCATAGCATGACTCAATCTTGCTCTACTTTTGCTATAAAATATTTCTGGCAGATTCTTAACATGAGATGCATTTTTGCCAAGCTTATTGTAGTTGATCCATACATGCTATGCAATTGTTCTTGCCATGGATAGCTTCATAAACATTCCATCCTGCTGTAGGTGTGCTTGGTTTGTCATGCATTGGTCTGTAGTGAGTGCTTCAAGCTCACAAAGAGGCCTACATATTAATATTTCTGCCATGCTCTGTTTTCTGCTAAGTCTGAAACCTGATAACGAAACTTGCTATGTTTACATGCTTGCCATCATATTTTCTGTTCCTTTTTGGCTTATGGTCAGTAAGGGACTTTTGTCATGTGCATTTAGTAGAACACTGCCATGCCTTGTTTTGCTATGTTAAGTTCCTGTAGCATGTTGATGTCGTGCTCTGAACATTGCTACCTGATACTGATTTCTGTCATGTCCAGTTTTTCACCGTGTCTGTGAACCTGTAATCTTTTGCACTTTTGCCATGCTTGTTTGAGCTTGATATGTTGTGAACTAGCCGTAGCTCAGTGTTCATCTTTTGTCAAGCACCTCCTGTAGATTACTAATATGTGCTTTTTTGCTATGTTGGGATGCTGTAACATTGTTACTTGTTGTATTTTAAGTGCTATCTTGCTGTATATCGCAGATTCGTGTCATTCTTATTTTGCTTGCCATTTGCTAACCGTGCATCCGATTCCGGTGATCTTTATATCGATTTCGACCGAAATCACCTCATATTTCCAGTGGCATGCTTGGTTTGACAAGTTACTGCCATGTTCATCTTTTTCCTTCCGGAGCACGCATATGCATCGCATATCATATCTTGCATATCATACATGTTTTGCATCATGTTGCTTGTGCATTTCTCGTTGTTGATTGTGGTTCCGTTTGTTTCTGTTCTTGTCTTGGGTAGAGCCGGGAGACGAGTTCGTGAACGAGGAACCTGTCGAGTACGCTTACGAGGATCAAGCTTTCGACAACTCTGAGAATCTTGCAGGCAAGATGACCACCCCTCGAAATCACTTCTATCTTTGCTATGCTAGTTGTTCGCTCTATTGCCATGCTCGCTACCTATCACTTGCTATATCATGTCTCCTATTTTAGCCTTGTCAGCCCTAACCATCCTTTCCTAGCAAACCGTTGTTTGGCTATGTTACCGCTTTTGCTCCGCCCCTCTTATAGCGTTGCTAGTTGCAGGTGAAGTTGAAGTTTGTTCCATGTCGGAACATGGATATGTTGGGATATCACAATATCTCTTATTTAATTAATGCATCTATATATTTTGGTAAAGGGTGGAAGGCTCGGCCTTATGCCTGGTGTTTTGTTCCACTCTTGCCGCCCTAGTTACTGTTATACCGGGATTATGTTCCTTGAGTTTGCGTTCCTTACGCGGTCAGGTGATTTATGGGACCCCCTTGACAGTTCGCCTTCAATAAAACTCCTCCAGCAAGGCCCAACCTTGGTTTTACCATTTGCGACCTATACCATTTTCCCCCGGGTTTTCTAGAGCCCGAGGGTCATCTTTATTTTAAACCCCCGGGCCAGTGTTCCTCTGAGTGTTGGTCCAAACTAGAGCCACTTGCAGCGCCACCTTGGGGAAACTCGAGGATTGGTTTTAGCTGTACGTAGTGTTCATCCGGTGTGCCCTGAGAACGAGATATGTGCAACTCCTATCGGGATTTGTCGGCACATTCGGGCGGCTTTGCTGGTCTTGTTTTACCATTGTCGAGATGTCTTGTAAACCGGGATTCCGAGACTGATCGGGTCTTTCCGGGAGAAGGTTTATCCTTCGTTGACCGTGAGAGCTTATGATGGGCTAAGTTGGGACACCCCTGCAGGGTATTATCTTTCGAAAGCCGTGCCCGCGGTTATGAGGCAGATGGGAATTTGTTAATGTCCGGTTGTAGATAACTTGCCACTTGACTCAATTAAAATACACCAAGTGCGTGTGTAGCCGTGATGGTCTCTTCTCGACGGAGTCCGGGAAGTGAACACGGTCTGTGTTATGTATGACGTAAGTAGGTGTTCAGGACCTCTTCTTGGTCATTGCTAGATGACGTCCGTTCCTTTGCTTCTCTTCTCGCTCTCATTTGCGCAAGTTAGCCACCATATATGCTTTTGCCGCTGCAGCTCCACCTCTTTGCACCTCTTTGTCCTACAAGCTTAAATAGTCTTGATCTCGCGGGTGTGAGATTGCTGAGTCCCCGTGACTCACAGATACTTCCAAAACCAGTTGCAGGTGCCGACGATGCCAGTGCAGATGATGGCGTCGATCTCAAGTGGGAGTTCGACGAGGAACGTGGTCGTCACTATGTGTCTTTTCCTGATGATCAGTAGTGGAGCCCAGTTGGGACGATTGGGGATCTAGCATTTGGGGTTGTCTTATTTTCATCTGGATTTTGACCGTAGTCAGTCTATATGATTGTATTTTGGATGGTGTATGATGATATTTATGTATTGTGTGAAGTGGCGATTGTAAGCCAACTCTTTATCCCATTCTTGTTCATTACATGGGATTGTGTGAAGATGACCCTTCTTGCGACAAAACCACTATGCGGTTATGCCTCTAAGTCGTGCCTCGACACGTGGGAGATATAGCCGCATCGTGGGCATTACAGTGGCGGTGGTGATGCTCAGGATGTGGTGGATCGTGCTAGGGCACGTCGAGAGGCCGAGTTAGCGGCACATCACGAAGCTCGCCAACTTACCCCGGTTCGTCCAACAACTTCGGGGGAACCAGGGGTTACCTCCAGTTCGTTGGGGGTGTCGTGTCTCGTCCCAGTGCTGCGCAACGTACGACTGCCCAAGGATTTCAAAGGCCCATGTAAAGTGTCGAGTTACACTGCCGATTTATCCCCCGAGTCATGGGTTGAAAGTTATGAGATGGCGATGGAGATGCTGGATGTGGATGATGCGGTGTGTGCTAAATACTTCACCATGATGTTGGAAGGAACGGCATGAACTTGGTTGAAAAACTTACCAGCTAACTCTATTGGGTCATGGGCCGAGTTAAGGCCCCGGTTTATTCAGAATTTCAAAGACACGTCCAAGCAGCCCATGTCAATTGTGGACTTAGCTGCCTGTGTCCAAGAGGAAGGAGAGTCAACAACCCATTGGGTGCACTGGGTTTCGGAAATTTTGCATTCATCAGACCGCATCAACGCTGATACAGCAGTTTTAATGTTGGAAGGCAATTGACAGTTTACGCCTCTGAAGTTGAAGTTGGGACGGCTCAAAGGCCACTGCAATGACATGGGGACTCTTATGGCAGCCTTAGTGAAGTATGCCGACTCTGATAGTACCAAGGACCCTGAATCTGATGATGACAAGACAGGAAAGGGAAAGAAGGGCGGCAGCACCAAAGGGGAGTAGCATAACCCGGCGGGTCACGGAAACAGCGGTAAGCGTAAGGCGGATAACAGTTTAGATTTTGTGGCTAATACCAATGCGCAGGGTAATGGTCAGCGTCGTAAGGGTAAACCGCCCCCGCGTGGAGGAGAACCAAGTCCCAATCCGCAGCGCCTGTCTTACCTGTTGGACCAGCCCTGCCCAAAGCACGGATCGCGGGACAAGCCTGCCACGCACCTCTGGAAGGATTGTTATATTATGCGGGAGTTCAAAAATTCAGATTTTTTCAGAATGATCATGGACCGGCCGGCGGTTCAGGCCCCGGATCTCATGGGCCGGGTTATGGTGGAAGCAGTTCCGGTTCAGGATTTCACGGTAATCAAAGCGGACATGGCAATCAAGGCAATCAAGGCAACCAAGGTGGTTATAATCACCAGGGGAATCAACAGCAGCAGCAGCAGTCGGGTTACTAGAGCAACCCGAAGCAGTTGAACAGTGGGCAGTACCATGTCTTCACCACTAGCCAGTGTAAGCGCGATCAGAAGCTTCACAAAAGGGCAGTGAACTCCGTTGAATCGGCGGTGCCCCGTTACTTACGCTGGTCTGAACAGCCCATTGTGTGGAGTCGAGAGGATCATCCACCTCGGGTTGATAATCAGGGTCATCCGGCATTGGTGGTGGCACCTCAGGTTGGAAGTTATAAGTTCACCAAGGTACTCATGGATGGAGGGAGTAGTATCAATATCCTTTATTATGAAACCTTCCATCGCATGGGGTTAACAGATAAAAATCTTAAACCGTCCAACACCGTTTTACATGGTGTGGTGCCTGGTAAATCGGTGTATCCAGTGGGTAAGATAGCTCTGGAGGTTGCTTTTGGTGATGAGCATGATTCAAGATCAGAGACATTGACTTTTGAAGTGGTGAAAATCAAGAGCCCGTATCATGCCCTGTTTGGACGGCCGGCTTATGCTAAGTTCATGGCAAGGCCCTGTTATGTCTATCTGCAGCTCAAGATGTCGGGCTATAAGGGGACTATCACAGTGCATGGGAGCCGCAAGATCGCTTTGGAATGTGAAGAAGGTGATGCGGCATATGCAGAGTCGGTTTGTGCAACAGAGGAGTTGAAGTTCTACAAGGACAATGTTGATCCGGCGGATATGACTTCTTTGAAAAAGCCCACTACAGAGCTTGATCCGGCCTTGAAGTTTAAATCGGCTGATGAGACTAAGCTGGTTGATTTTGTTCCTGGTGATTCATCCAAGCAGTTTAGCATCAGCGCTAACTTGGATCCGAAATAGGAAAGCGCGCTCATCGAGTTCATCCGTGAGAACCGAGACATCTTTGCGTGGAAGCCTTCTGACATGCCAGGTGTACCGAGGGAACTCGCTGAGCACACACTTAATGTTGATCCGAAGTTTAAACCGGTCAAGCAGTTTCTTCGCCGGTTCAATGAAGAAAGACGCAAGGCTATTGGTGAGGAGGTCGCCAGGCTCTTGGCGGCTGGGTTTATCATTGAAGTATTTCATCCTGAGTGGCTGGCTAATCCGGTGCTGGTACTTAAGAAGAACGACACTTGGCGTATGTGTGTGGACTACACAGATTTAAACAAGGCTTGTCTAGCGGATCCTTTTGCCCTCCCTCGTATTGATCAAATCATTGATGCTACGGCAGGTTGTGAGCGTTTGAGTTTTCTGGATGCTTATTCTGGTTACCATCAGATCAAAATGGCAGTTAAGGACCAGGAGAAGACAGCTTTCATAACTCCCTTTGGAGCCTTCTGCTATGTATCTTTGCCTTTTGGGCTCAAGAGTGCCCAGGCGACTTATCAGCGTTGTGTGCAGAATTGTCTTCATAATCAGATCGGTCACAATGTTCATGCTTATGTGGATGATATTGTGGTGAAATCAAGAAAGGAGGAGACATTGATTGATGACTTGAAGGAGACCTTTGATAACCTCCGGGTTTATAAAATGATGCTTAATCCGGCCAAATGTGTCTTTGGTGTACCGACAGGCAAGCTCTTTGGATTTCTGGTGTCTAACAAGGGCATTGAAGCTAATTCGGAGAAAATCAAGGCTATAACTTCTTTGGCTAAACCGAAGTGTATCAATGATGTTCAACGCCTGGGAGGCCGGATTGCAGCTTTGAGCCGGTTTATCAGTCGCCTTGGTGAGAAGGCCATCCCTTTATATCAGATGCTGAAGAAGACGGATGACTTCGTCTAGAGTGATGCCGCCGATGAAGCATTTGAGGACTTAAAGCGGCAGCTGGCTAATCCGCCAGTCCTTGCTGCTCCTGTTGATAAAGAGCCATTGTTGTTATATGTGGCTGCTAACACCAGGGCTGTTAGCGTGGCTATTGTGGTGGAGCGTAAGGAGGTCGGAAAGGAGTATCCGGTTCAACGGCCGGTTTATTATATCAGTGAGGTACTTATTGAGTCCAAGCAAAGTTACCCGCATTGGCAGAAACTGGTGTATGGAGTTTTTATGGTGAGCCGAGAGCTTAAGCAATATTTCCAGGGTCATCCCATCACTGTGGTCAGCTCTGCTCCTTTGGGGATATAATCCAGAACAGGGAAGCGACTGGCCGGATTGCCAAGTGGGCTATTGAGCTTGGGCCTCACGGGTTAAAGTATATGCCCCGGACGGCGATCAAATCTCAGGCACTTGTGGATTTCGTCAATGACTGGACAGAATTACAGGCGCCAGAAGAGAAGGCGGATCATACTTATTGGACTATTCATTTTGATGGGTCCAGGCAATTGGAGGGTGTGACGCCCCCGATTTGACCGTACACTAATCATACACGCAACGTGTACGATCACGATCAGGGACTCACGGGAAGATATCACAACATAACTCTAAAAATAAAAATAAGTCATACAAGCATCATAATACAAGCCAGGGGCCTCGAGGGCTCGAATACAAGTGCTCGATCATAGACGAGTCAGCGGAAGCAACAATATCTGAGTACAGACATAAGTTAAACAAGTTGCCATAAGATGGCTAGCACAAACTGGGATACATATCGAAAGAGGCGCAGGCCTCCTGCCTGGGATCCTCCTAACTACTCCTGGTCGTCGTCAGCGGCCTGCACGTAGTAGTAGGCACGTCCAGTGTAGTAGGAGTCTTCGTCGACGGTGGTGTCTGGCTCCTGGTCTCCAGCATCTGGTTGCGACAACCAGGTAGAAGGGAAAGGGGAAAAGAGGGAGAAAAGCAACCGTGAGTACTCATCCAAAGTACTCGCAAGCAAGGAGCTACACTACATATGCATGGGTATATGTGTAAAGGGCCATATCCATGGACTGAACTGCAGAATGCCAGAATAAGAGGGGGATAGCTAATCCTGTCGAAAACTACGCTTCTGGCCACCTCCATCTTGTAGCATGTAGGAGAGAGTAGATGGTAAGTTCACCAAGTAGCATCGTATAGCATAATCCTACCCGGCGATCCCCTCCTCGTCGCCCTGTTAAAGAGCGATCACCGGGTTATATCTGGCACTTGGAAGGGTGTGTTTTATTAAGTATCCAGTTGTTGTCATAAGGTCAAGGTACAACTCCGGCTCGTCCTTTTACCGAGGGACACGGCTATTCAAATAGATAAACTTCCCTGCAGGGGTGCACCACATTTTCCAACATGCTCGATCCCATTTGGCCGGACACACTTTCCTGGGTCATGCCCGGCCTCGGAAGATCAACACGTCGCAGCCCCACCTAGGCTCAACAGAGAGGTCAGCACGCCGGTCTAAATCCTATGCGCGCAGGGGTCTGGGCCCATCGCCCATTGCACACCTGCACGTTGCGTACGCGGCCAGAAGCAGACCTAGCCCCCTTAATACAAGCGCGAGCTTACGGTCCAATGCGGCGCGCGCCACTTAGTCGCTAACGTCAAAAAGAGCTTCGGCTGATACCACGACGCCGAGTGCCCATAACTGTTCCCGTGTAGTTGGTTAGTGCGTATAGACCAAATGGCCAGACTCAGATCAAATACCAAGATCTCGTTAAGCGTGTTAAGTATCCACAAACGCCGACCAGGGCCAGGCCCACCTCTCTCCTAGGTGGTCTCAACCTGCCCTGTCGCTCTGCCACAAAGTAACAGTCGGGGGCCGTCAGGAACCCAGGCCCACCTCTACCGGGATGGAGCCACCTGTCCTTTCAGCCTCCTCATCAGAATCACTTGCGGGTACTCAACGAGCTGACCCGACTTTAGTCACCACATGTGTCATGTATATAAAGTATATAGTATATACCCGTGATCACCTCCCGAAGTGATCACGGCCCAGTAGTATAGCATGGTAGATGGACAAGAGTGTAGGGCCACTGATGGAACACCAGCATCCTATACTAAGCAGTAGGATAGCAGGTAAGGGTAACAACTGTAGCAACAATGACAGGCTATGCAGCAGAATAGGATTAACCGAAAGCAGTAACATGCTACACTACTCTAATGCAAGCTGTATAGAGAAGAATAGGCGATATCTGGTGATCAAGGGGGGGGGGCTTGCCTGGTTGCTCAGACGAGAAGGAGGGGTCGTCGGTGATGTAGTCGATCACAGGGGCATCAACATCGTCACGGGGTCTACCAAAGAGAAGAGGGGGAGAAACAGTAAATACATAGCAAGCAAGTGCATAACAGGACAACAGACAGAGCTAGACGTGTTCTAACGCGGTGCTACATGATACCGGCGAAGGGGGAAGTCAACCGGGAATGTTTTCCCGGTTCCGGACCTGTGTCAGACAGATGACCGGAGGAGGAAAGTTCCATGTTCAGCATGCTAGGGGCATGTGACAGATGAACGGACCGCATATTCGGATTCGTTGGATTTTTTTGAGCAACTTTCATGTAGAAAACATTTTCATCCGAGTTACGGTTTAATTTCTATGAATTTTCAAAGATTAAAGCATTATGTGGAATTATTAATATTAACAGAAAAGGAATACTACGCCAGCATGACATCACTGTGACGTCAGCAGTCAACAGGACGGCTGACCAGGTCAAACTGACGAGTGGGGCCACAGGGACCCACATGTCGTCCTCTGTGGGTTAACAGTGGATTAATTGTTCACACAGGGTTAATTAGGGGTGTGGGGCCGATGTGTCAGTGAGTATTCTAATTAGCAGATTAGTTTGAAAAACTTAATTATCTTAATTAAGCACAAGGGCCCACAAGTCAGTGGCAGGGGGTGAACAGTGCCCGCGTTGACCGTAGTCAACGCGGTCAACTGAGGCGCTGGGGCCCACGGTCAGCCTCACTGGGGTGGGCCCTACGGTTGCCAGGTCAGCGGCGGCACCGGAGGAGCTCCGGCGAGCTCGCGCACGACGGCAGATCGCCGAAGATGCTCAGAAAAGCGCCACAAGACACCAAATCGCACGCGGTTTGTTGCATTCGAACGAGGACTCGATGCCGCGCCGCGTGGTGTGGTCGGTTGGACTCGGGGGTGACCGGAACTGCGCCGGCGACGAGTGTGGGCGGAGGTGGCTTTCGGGTGGAAGTGGATTAGCAGCAGCAGTGCGCAAACGGGCGAGGCAAAGGGGGGAGCGAGGTCCTACGCGCGCGGGCGAGCTAAACGGGCACTGGCGCGGGACCATTTGGTCGCCGGAAGCTCGTCGGCGATGAGCCCCCGCGGTGATGGGCTCGGGCACGTACGAGACGGCAACTACGGGCACGTTGGGGGCGAGGAGAAGAGAGCGGGGAGGAAGGAGAGCTCACCACGGAGCACAAGGAGGCTCGGTGGCGGTTTAGGAGCTGCAGGGGCGGCGCCGGAGACGAAGAAGATCGACGGCAGCCGGAGATGGGGACGAGGAAGAACGGCGGCTGCGGTGCTTCCCAGCTCCACCTGAGGGCACCAGACGATGGAGTCGACCCCGGCGGAGCTTCACGACAAGACGGCGGAGCGAGGCGGTGGCTGTGGCCGCGGTGACGACGGAGAACGGCGGCGACCGCGTCGGTCTCGTCTCCAAAACGAAGCAGAGGGAGAGGTGGATCTGGGGGAGGAGAGGTGCAAGTGGGGGGAATAGGGGATCGAGGCGACAAGGAGGGAGGGGATCCTTATCCCCTCTTCAGCGAGGCGCGTGGCGACGAGCGGGTTCGACGGCGACCGCTCGCGCGGGTCGGTCGAACAGGAGAAAGGGGAAGACGACAGGGGAGGGGAAGTGGGCCGGCTGGCGTGGGCCGACGGCCAGCTGGGCCGTTTGGTCCAATGGGGCAGGGGCCTTTTTTCTATCTGTTAGCTTTGTTTTCTGTTTTTGTATTTTATTTTCTTTTATTTATTTCCCTTTTCTGTTTTATTTAAATTTAAGGCATCTTAGCATTTTCTAAATATGTGTTTTCTTCACAACAATTACCTATGCAATATTTGGCACTAACCGAACATTTTTGTTCTAATGCTTGAAAACTTTTGTTGTTTGCCATATTTTTGAATTTGAATTTTGAATCGGTTTCCAACTAACGCGAGATTAGCAACAGTCATCGAGGTGACGTGGCATCATTAGCAGAGGTTACTGTAGCTTGATTATCCGGGCGTCACAGAGGGCTCGGGGGCTGGAGTCGTATTAACTTCCCCACGAGGTGATAAGTTTGTTATGTTCTCCGTTTAATGTTCCCTTGTACTAACAATGCAGCTTAGTATGAAGCTCTACTCCATGGTCTTTGAATGGCTAAGGAGATGAATTTAAGCTAGGTTAAGTGCTTCGGTGACTCGGACCTGGTGGCTCAACAGGTGTCTGGTACTTGGGATTCCAAGGATCCGCTCATGGCAGCATATCGTCGAGAGGTGGATATTGTTGCAGGTCACTTCAAAGGCTATCAGGTTGATCATGTGGACCGGCGGAAGAACGAAGCGGCGGACGCTTTAAGTCGCTTGGGTTCCAAACGTAAACCGGTTCCACCCAACGTCTTTCTGGATGTGCTACATAATCCGTCGGTCAAGCTCCCAACAGAGGAAGATTTGGCTGTGCCTGATCTGGAGGCTCAGTTGGTGGGGGCTATTCATGTCATCCCAGATTGGACGGTCCCATATTTGGCATATATGAACCGAGGCGAGTTATCGGAGGATGAAACCTTGGCCCGGCAGATAATCCGGTGGTCCAAGTCCATGCCTATTATCAATGGAGAGTTACATCATTGCAGTGTGACAGGGCGTTTCAGCGTTGCGTGTCTCCTGAAGAAGGCTGTGAGATTTTGCGTGAGATCCACGAAGGATATTGTGGTCACCACGCCGGTTCAAAGTCCCTGGTAGCTAAAGCCTTTCGTCATGGCTTCTATTGGTTGACGGGTCATGCTGATGCAGAAGACTTGGTGAAAAAGTGCGACGGTTGTCCGAAATTTTCACGCCGAGCTCATGTTCCGGCACAGGAATTGAGGATGATTCCAATCACTTGGCCATTTGCAACTTGCGGGCTGGATATGGTTGGGCCTTTTAAGAGATCCAAGGACAAGAAGACCCACCTTCTGGTGGCGGTTGATAAGTTCACTAAGTGGGTGGAGGCAGAGCCAGTCAGCAAGTGTGATGCAGCTACGACGGTTCAATTCATCAAAAAGGTGATTTTCCGGTTTGGCTTTGCACACAGCATTATAACTGATAATGGTACCAATCTGTCCAAAGGTGCTATGAAGGAGTTCTGTCAACGTGAGCACATCCGGCTTGACGTATCATCAGTGGCTCACCCCCAGTCTAATGGTCAACGGAGAGAGCCAATCAAGGGATCTTGAGAGGCATCAAGCCCTGGCTTATGGCTCCTTTGCAACGTACGCCGGGTTGTTGGGTGGAGGAGTTACCTTCTGTGTTATGGAGCATCAATACCACGCCCAACAGATCCACGGGTTATATGCCTTTTTTCATGGTTTATGGAGCGGAGGCGGTTCTCCCTAGTGACATCCGTCATGACTCGCCTCGTGTGGCGGCGTATGTCGAAGCTGACAATGAGAAGACACGACAGGAAGCACTTGACCTGTTAGATGAGGAGCGTGACATTGCAGCAGCTCGTTCGGCGATTTACCAGCAATATTTTCGTCGTTATCACTGCCGCCGGGTTAGAACCAGAACTTTTCAAGAAGGCGATCTGGTGCTCCGACTCATCCAGGATCAGACTGATATGCATAAGTTATCCCCGCCTTGGGAAGGACCTTTCGTGGTCAGCAAGAATCTGCATAACGGGTCATACTACCTTATCGATGTTCGAGAGCACAAAGACTCACGTAAATTGGAGGAGGAGACCCACCAGCCGTGGAATATCGCTCATCTTCGGCCTTACTATACATGAGCCATAGGCTCTGCTTATTTACATAGTTATGACAATGTATATATTATGATCAATATAATAAACCGGAGCCTCAGCTAAAGCGGGGTATCTGTTGTTTTTCTTACATCATGTGTGGTTACATGGGGGCTTCTGTTTATAAAGCGGCATCCGGTTTACCCCTTGATTCAGCTTATAAAGCCATATATAAAAATCATTTGGGGGCTTGGTCGTATTTCAACCATAGCTACACCTCTTGATCGGCGCAAAGCCAAAAAGAAAATTACCTAGGGGCCAAAGAGAGTGTTGCAAAAGAACAACTCAAACATAGGCACCCACTGAGCACAGCTCAAAATATTGCTCGGGGATTCTTTGCTTCGCAATGAACAAAGAATCTACACTTGTAATAGGCTATCAAGCCACGGCTTGGAAGTCTGGTGTATACACCTAAAACCCCGGGTTAGCCTGCCTTTTTAAGTAAGCCACTCCGTCCAGGTAAACCTGGTATGACCCGCCGAACTTTGACAAGTAAATCTCACAGACCCTGAACTTGTCAAAGTTAAAATGACGATTGGTTAAAGATCGAGGTCCATCTTAAAAGGCTTTGTAAAATGGTTTAACTCAGCGGCCTGGCAGCCCATGAAAAGCCTCCAATTTGGGGCCTGGCAGCCCGTGAAAAGCCTCGACTACAAGTTTTCATATGCTTTTATTTGCCAAGTTTTTTCTCCTTTGATGAGATTTATAATGTTTTTGATAAACCGGCGTTCATTAACCCGCCTCGGCCTTCAACTACAAGTTGTCAGTACATGATGGCTTATAATCCGGTGTTTTTTAACCCGGTCTGGTTTTGACTAATAAGTCACCGGTGTTATATATTAACAATCCGGTGTTTATCACAACCCGGTACGGTTTTATCATAAACCGGCACAGTATGAAAGGAGTTGTCATTACTCAAGATTGGGGTTATCACCCTCACTACAAAAGTTGGACAACCAACATTGTGATTCAAGGTCACGGGTATCATTTATTTTCATATTTGATTATGTTTTTACAGCCTTGGTTATAAACCCTGGCTCTATATCTGGGCATCATGACCCGTCCGGTGGTAAACCGCCAGGACACTTTCAACTTATTGTATGCAGGAACAGCTTGAATAAATCGCTATGGATTATGAACATCATATGTCTTAAGCATGGCAGATTAACAAGTGTCAGGCAAAAATAAATATGCACGATGGCATAGCAGACCAAGTGTTTTAACTAGCCTATTACAAGGCGTTTCAGTGCCCAAAAGAATAATTGTTTTTCGGCAAGTATTGTAGCACGCGGAAGGCTAAACCGGCCTCCGGATCATGATTCGTCACCAGGTTGACTTGACGGTTGTGGATCATCTTGCACCGGTTCATCATCCTCCTCTCTACCCAGTGGCTGGAAGTTAATGGTTGCCCAGTCGATCCTAGTTAGGGCTTGGAATACAGCTTCATCGCTTATAAGGGTGGACGGTTCAATGTCAGGGGCATAGGTGTGCTTACGGATTGGCGGGATAAGATTTTGAGCCTCAGGAGTTGGTGCAGCGAACCGTTTGTTGTTGACGTCATAACTCGCCTGGTAATATGAAAGATCAGCTTCTTCAGCCAATTGACAAGCCAGTGGACGTACTTCCCGGTTTATGGCTCGGAGGACATCATTGCCAAATTCTGATCCGTCTTCTTTTAAGCTTGGATAGCCTTTACCCACATCCACTGGATCAAGATCAGGCACCCATGCTTTTGCCCGGGTTAAGGCGGTCAGAGCACCAGCCCTTGCAGCAGATCTCTTTAGCTCTTCTACCCAGGCAGGCAGCATTGACAACCTATCTAAGGTCTCTTTGATTAAAGTTGGGGCGGCTTGTTGTGAGAAGGGGTGCAGATGATCCGTTGTGCGCCGGTATATAACTGCTCTATAAGAGTATAGGCAGCCTTCAGCTTCTTCTGCACATCAGAGCCCAGATGACTAATGCGAGTTCCTGCATCATTACAAACATCAGTAAACCGGCAATGTATGGGATGATATGTTGAAAACTTAAAGCTGGGATAGTTATCAAACACAGCCGCTTTACACCAATCAACTCGTCTACCACCAGTTTAAGAGCTGCTTCTGCGTCCTCGGCTCTTTTTTGCAATGCGGATTTTTCTGTGGCACAATCCGCCCGCTCCTTGTTGAAACTCTCCTTCATCTTTTCCATAGCGGCTAAGGTACTGGTCAGCTCATCTTTGGCTTTGGAGGTTTCTGCTTGCTGGGACTTCATGTTTTCTTGCAGATCAGCGGTTTGAGTTTCCTTTTTGCTCAGCTCAGCCTATAAGAGACAGACATATCATGAGTTGGCAGTACATATTTGAAGTACCAAACACATAACAAGTTATGCACCTGATACTTGGGGGCTAATGCATATTTGCTTGTTATCAGAAATTTCTACAAGTCCCAAGCACAATACAAGTATTACTCTTGGCACTTGGGGGCTAATGTATGTTTGCTCAAAGTAACGTTATGGGTATTCTTCTAAAGTCCCGGTTCATCTTCATAAGTTAAACCGGCCCTTGGCGACTACACCGGCGAAAGTTACAATATTGCAATTCTAAAAGTATCGATTCATCTTAACAAGATAACCCGGCCCTTGGAGGCTAAGTATGCAAAGTTGAGGTATTGCAAAGTCCCAGTTTAGATGAGTATCATAAACTGGAACTTGGGGGCTACTGGAGTTGATATTTGGAATTGGACATAAGAGAGAGGCAGTTATGCAGTTACCTCATATCGCTCCTTTATCAGATTCACTAAACTGGCTTCAAAGTCGCGGCTTGTGTATAGACGGTTTAAGAAACCAGAATGGATGTCTTGGGCGTTGAGGTGGGCATAGGTTGACAAATCTGTGCTCCATTTGCCTTTGCTCATAGCAGAAAGCTCGTCCTTGGCACTATGCTTCGATAAAGCAACAGGGTTGCCAGGAGTGGTGTGGTCGACGCCAGTAATCATAATGTCATCCTCTTTATCACCAGCAGCTTTCACCGGAGACGACGGTTTATCAGCAGCCTTAGCTGGACTTGCTGGCTTATCATCAGTTCAGACCGGGCTTGTCGGGTTATCAGTGTGTCCTGTGGTGTCCACTTCTACTTGTTCAACAATGAAGTCATAATCTTGAGGTGGCGGGTCATCATGTATAACATCAGCATTTGTTCCTTCCAGATCTAGAGTCTTCTCCGGTTCAATAACCACATTATCATCAGTCGGTTTATTTAACCGAGCCTTCTTGCTGGGTCTAGGCTTAGCGCTGCAAACAAACATAAAGGTCAATACACCAGGTGAACATAAGGCATTAATGGTAAATTTAAAAGATAACTTACCCAGGAACAGTCTTTAGGGTTGGAAGTTACGTGGCTGTTGACTCGCCAGAAGATGAGTGCGGTGTGCCCTGATAATTTGAATCAGACGGGTTAAGAGGCTATCGGAAACAACCCGCCTTGGGGCATGAAGTATCAGGAATATAAGAGCCTCTGATCGGCGTTTCCGGACTGGAGTATTCGGTAAACCGGCGAAGGTAACTACCTGGCCGTTGTGCCGGGTTGTGCGGCGAGCTTCATGTTGCTGCGTCTTCAAAAGAAAGTTTGGGTCCAAGTGAGCAAGGGGGTGAGAAAATTTTAATTTTCGGTTTGCTCGACGGATTTTCAGTGTTGGCAGAGGATCTGAACCGGAGGAAAGAATAATTACCTCTACATCATCAGCTTGACTGCCTTCAGCGTCATCCTGATCATAGTCATTGTCAATGAGGTGTATGAAAAATGAACCAAGAGAGTCAAGTTCTACCTCAGAGTCCGGATTAGCCAAGTCAGCATCAGCATTTGGTTCGGAAGACTCGGTGGTCCTCTTCTTGGCAGGTCTTTTAATAACCTTGGTCTTGGGGCGAGGTGTCTTGGCCGGTTTATCCTGTGGTTTCTTCTTCCAGAACGGATCATCGCCCTGTCAAAGATGGACAAAATTTTGAGAGATTATTTAAAAAGAAACAAGTTAAAACAAAAAGGTTGTGATTCTTACAGTTGGCGGTTTATTGGAGACGCAGAAAGGACTTAACCCGGTTTGGCTACAGACAGCCTCCGATTCAATCAGTATTTTCTTGACAGACTCAGTAACTTCAGCTTCTATTAGCTGAATATCAACATGTCGCTGAGGATCTTTCAAGCTCCCTGTGTACTCACACATTAAACCGGGGCGCCGGCTTAAGGGCAAAATGCTCCAGGTTATCCAGCAGCGAGCAAAATCAACACCTTTCAAACCGTTCGCCACAAAGGCTCTGAGTTTTGACAGTTGTGGTGCATAGTTGGATCTTTCCTTCGCAGTTAATCTCTGAGGGAAGGGATGTGTGTTGCTAAGACGATGAGGACGATAACCCGGCAAAGGATTTTTATCAGTTGGAGATGTGTCTTTGCAATAAAACCAAGTCTGATTCCAGTCCTTGGGGTGACTATGAAGCTTGGCGTGAGGGAAGCTGACATCCTTCCTCTTTTGAATTGCCATTCCACCAAGCTCAGTGTTGGGTCCGTCTGTGAACTCTATGCGATGGTTTAAATAGAAGAAATCCCTAAACGGTTCAACTGTGGGCTCCTCTTGAAGGTAAGCCTCGCAAAATACTTGAAAATGGCAAACATTGGACACAGAGTTTGGGCCAATGTCCTGGGGGTGGAGTTGGAAGCTAGCAAGTACATCTTGGAAGAACTTTGATCCGGGAGGGCTAAACCCTCGGCTCAGGTGATCGACAAATACGACTACTTCTCCATCCTTGGGCTCAGGAGGATTTTCTGGACCAGGGACCCTCCACTGGATAACTTCTTTCTTCGCTAAAGCGCTAGTTGCGACACATCCCTCTAGTTGTGATTCCGTAACCCGGGAAGGGACCCAGCTACAAGCATAAAATTGTTTGGCCATTGGAATGAAAAGCTGAAAAAAGATAAATGCCGGTTTAAAATTTATGACGGGCAAGCATAAAGTGATGCAAGATAAGCAGAAGCAGAGGTATATGCATATTGTTAAACCGGAGTCTGATATTGCTAAACCGGAGTCTGACAATGGAGGAGGTGCAAAGATAAATGAATCGGCGGTTTAAGAGGGGACTAATGGTATCTACCAGATTATCGTTTTTCAAAAAGCTAAACCGCCTATATTGGTATGAAAGGTACAGATCTAAAATACCTAAGTGAGGGAAAAACAAGTTTCACAGATTGGTATGATAATTTCAGATCTGTGGTGCGATAGAAAACTAGAATATATTCAGACCTAAACTTCAGGTGCTTAAGCAGTTCATCAGGTTCAGATGAGTTTTTCTATATTAAGGGGATGTTCTAATAAGGAAAAAGGAGCTCTAACTACAAAGGCACCGAAAAATATCAGATCTAACTTGCCATTTGCGCTACTAAGAAGAATAGGGAAGAACGGCGCCGAAGCTTCAATGAACTCCGATGAACACCGAAACCCTAATGGTGGATCTAGAGCAAGGAAGGGGAAACTTACCGATGCTGATAGAACAGCGGAGGAGCGCCGCGTTTCTCTGGTACGATCAGGTTGATGCAGCGGCCAGAGTTGAAGACGAGGGTGAAGCTTGACGACGGCGGCTGCGTGTGACGGTCAGGTCCGGGCAAGGAAGAAGAAAGACAAAGAGGCAAGGGGGGAAATGAAAAGGACCCCCCGGCCCTATTTATAAAGGCGAAGAGATAAATGACAGGCGCGAGAATCGAGGAGCCAAAAGTTGGATATGTGACAGAGTTGTTGCTTCGATCGTCAGAGGTTCATTAATAAAGGTGAGATATATACCATTTTTAATAACAGGTGACGTCATGGCGGTTTATCATGATACTGGAAGATGACTTCATGGCGGTTTACCGGATTTATGCGAAGATGTTGAAGGAAGAATTTTTCTCAAGTGTTGAAGATTGACATGAACTAGTTCAAATCAATCTGGGGCCTAATGTTGGGGATATTACTACTGGGTATAAACCGGCCAGGAGAGGCCGGGTTATCCCCATAATGAGTTACTTATATGTGAAGCCCATGAAGACAATGAGTGTGGCGTTTCATGAAGGCCCAAGGCCCAGAGGCGGGTTATGGCCTGTAGACATAAACCGCCATATCATATGTAACTTGTGTTGTAAGATAAGCAAGGTAGAAACCGAGCCGGACACGTTTATGAGCCGGCCTCGGGATTCTGTAAACCGCTGGGTGTCAACCTGTGTATATAAAGGGACGACCCGGCGGCGGTTTAGGAACAAACAACAACTCGAAAGCCAGGCATAGCGGATTCGCTCCCTGGTCATCGAAACCCTAGCAATTCCACAACAACTGGATTAGGCCTTTACCTTCACCGCAAGGGGCCAAACCAGTATAAACTCTCTGCGTCCCTTGTCCGCTTTAACCCCTTTAAGCTAACCCGTTGCGATGGCTCCACGACTAAGTCCTTTCACTAGGACATCTGCCGTGACAAAACCACGACAGTGCGGATGTAAAATATTACATCCGCCCCTACAACCACTCGAGCAGTTGAGCCTGGCCTGAGGCCACGGTACTACCGCTCCCGAGGAGCGGTACTACCATGAGCACCTGCAGTACTACCGTGCCTGAGGCCACGGTACTACCGCATGGCCCAGTTCAGCAACACTAGGAGTCCTTCATTTTGCAGAGACACGGAGAAACGGAGGATGACCCAAAGAGCCAAAGGAAAGGTGGTGCAAAAAGGAAACAGACGTGTACGTGTTGATTCCACCCAAACCTTTCCAACGCGGACCCCGTCTTAATAGTACGGCTTTCCTACGACTCAAATCCACAGAAAAGAAACATAGAGAAACGCCATCTTCAATAGTCTTCGAGGGGCACCAAATCGTCTTGTGCCTAGTCATGATATGTCTGGAATGCTCAAAGCACACGATTAGTCCGCAAAAGCATTGCCATCAATCACCAAAACAACTAAGGGATAAATATGCCCTTACAATATTGCTTCTATGTCTTATGGCACAATGTCCGAGAGCACTATTGATGATGATTTTGTTATGCCTATTGCTTACTATGATGATTATGATTGGGAAGATAATGATACTTCTTATAATCTTGGAAATCTTTTTGGCACCAACTTGGGAAATTATGATGATAGCAATTGTTATACCGTTGGTGCTATTCATACTATTAATGATGAGAGTGATTATACTTATGATATGCCAAGCCATAAGCTTGGGGATGCTATGTTTGATAATAATTACATGTTTGAGAATTTATTTGCTGCAATTAATGTTTGTCCCTAGCTTGGGGAGGCTATGCTTAATGAAGATGATCTTTTTAGTCCCCTTAATTTGAATGATCAAATTTGTTATGATGATTGCATGCCTCCTACTTATGATGATACTTATGTTATAAAAGTAGTGATAATTATTGTCATAATATTGAATATCCTTCTACTAAACATTACTCTCTTAATGTGGGAACAATTTATAGTATTCGAGTTTCCTATGATACTCCCACCATTGTGAATGAGAAGAAATTTACTTGTGTGGAGAGTAATAAATTTTCTATGCTTTTGGATCATGAAAAGAATGCTTTATGTGATGGATATATTGATGAATCTATTCATGATGCTACTGAAAATTATTATGAGAGAGGAACTTATGATTCATGATGCTCTCTTTATGTTTCAATTCTTATCTTTTATGCGCGCATCATTGAAATCATCATGCCTAGCTAAAAGGCATTACAGAAAAGCATTTGTTGGGAAACAACCCAACACTTTTCCCTACTATTTTTGTGTGTTCACATGATTAGGCTACTGTAGTAATAATCTTTTATTGCTTTCGTTTCAATAAAGTGCCAAGTAAGACCATTGGGATGGCTTACGGTGATAGCTGATTTGATCTTGCTGAAAAACAGAAACTTTTGCGTTCAGGAAAACAATTCTCCTTTTTAACAAAAGCGTGATAAAATTATGATTCTTTTTGCATAAGATTAATAGACAAATTGCCCAGGTTTTCCTAATTTTTCAGAATTTTTGGAGTAGCAGAAGTATGGTTGGAGTACAGATTACTACAGACTGTTCTGTTTTTGACAGATTATGTTTTTCAATGCATAGTTTGCTTGTTTTCTAGTTTCTATTGCTTATATTGCTCAATATAAATTGTGGAAATGATATGCTACAGTAGGCATAGTGTGGAAACAATTATAAATCTTGTCTTTGACAGTACCAAAGTGAAATGGTTTGCTCTTTATCATACTAACCTATCTCACGAAGTTCCGTTAAGTTTTGTGTGATTGAAGTTTTCAAGTTTTGGGTGAGATGTCGATATAAGGATGTAACGACCCGACCCGAAATCGGTCAAGTCTCTGTGTAGCTGTACCATCCCAAGATCATGCTGGCACACACAGTACATTGATGCAAAGATTCAAAGTTCAATCACACCTGAATTTATTACACGATTCTCATATCGAGTCTTTATTACATCATAATAAATTCGGCCGAAGGCCAACTCATGAGAAATAAACTAAATAAAGCTGCGGAAGCGTAGACGAATAGCGAGTCCATCCGACTCCATAGGGCAATCGCCATGCGTGGATCGTAGCCTCACTCCTGATCGGAAAAATCCTCTGCAACATAAGACGTTGCAGCCGTGTAGGTCAGCATTTTGAATATGCCGGCAAGTCATGAAGAGAGAACAACAATAAAATTACTAATACTATATGCAATTTGGCTGTGGGGCTCTAAGTTTCATTGTTTTGCGAAAAAGCCGGTTTTTCCCTACAACAAGGACTTGTTTGCAATTACTACAAAATGTTGGTAGTTAATGAGATGGTTCCGCCAACCAATGTCTCGTTCCCAATTATTAAATAACCCCCTCAATTAATTTATTAAGTTAAGTGTTGAGATATCCGAAATACTCCAATTCCAGAGGCTCATTTGTCCGTAACCGGGGACACGGCTAATCGATTAGGTTGTACTCTGCAGAGGTTTGTGCACTTTACCCGCAAGAATCGTTCCCTCCTTTAAGTCTTCGCACTGCCTGGTGTTTGAAGACGGGACGAACGAAACAGGGTCTTCCGAAGAGTTCCTCTGGGCCACTGCCAGTGCCCATCCAATCCTACCGTTCTTCTACATCTCGTAGCACCGTCCGGCCAGAGTCACGCCTAGGGTCGACCAAGCCAGAGCCCATAATGGCTTGCGGCTGCACAGGTAAGCTTCCGGTCAATGGGGTATCCATCCGTCTCTTCGTGGCTGGGTGAAGCTTTCCGCAAGATGTCATGGCGCTTCTCCATGCATCCCGGCCATCCGCTGGTTTCTCTAGGGTGCCCGTCAACCGTTCTCCACCCAGTAGTGAATTTTGAAGTCCATCTTGAGCTTGACGTCATGGGGTTGTCATCATCTTGACTCTCGCATCTCCCTTATGAATCACTCAACCAACCCCGTCTACGAGCATAGCAAAATAAACTACATCGTCCCGGGCATCGGTAACAAGGGAGAAGGGTTCATCCTACCTCATGATACTACTCAAGAACATAACTTAACAAAATTCTCCTACTGCATGCATGGTGGGGAGGTATAACTATAATGCAATAAAATCATAGGTATTGTAAAAACATGATCAAATGACTTGCCTGCCTGACGGTCTTCGAAAGCTAGCGACTCGTAATAGCAGGCTTCGCACTCCGGAAATTCTACCGAGTCAAACAATAGCACAAATTAGTATAGCACAATATAACATAACAGCAAGTTGAAGTAAAACACCCACGTACTCAAACCAAAATCAAAGAAAAACTCGGAGAAAGCAAATCAAGGTTTTCATTATATCAAGCAACAACTAAGAAATAGTTTTACACAACTAAAAATTTTCTTAACAGAACCTAAGCGTTGGTTTTGCTAACTAACAGAAGGAAAAACGTCATACAAACTAGGAGCAAAAAGAATCACATCAAAAGCTATTATAGAACTCCTATTATGCCTAAAACAATCCCAGCAAAGAAAATAAAATAAAAGTTTTATTCTACTGTAAATAAAAGTTCAACCTCTGTAGCTACAGAAACTAATCTAAAATAAACTATAAAATAATAAAAATAAAATAATTTGCTAACTAGAACAGTAGGAAAATAGCAGTTAGCTAAATAAACAAGAAAAACTTGATTTCGACATAAAACTAATTGTTTATTAAATCTAAAATACCCAAACAAGTTCCTACTGCTAGGCATGGTCAAAACTAAGCAGTAGCAAAAAGAATCACTAAAAAATAATAATCCTAGCTCAATTTGTGGCAGAAAAACTAATCTGTCTAAATCTAATATAAAACTATTTCTAATAATTTAAACATGGCTGAACATATTTTCTACAGAAACTACAACAAATTTTCAAACTCACAAAAAAAGAATCAACTAAAAATAATGAACCAACTAAAAGAAATAGCAAAAACAAAAACAGAACTATTCTGCTAAAAACAGAAACTAAAAAAAAACTAGCGCCACTGGGCTATCTAACGCTCAGGCGTAATATAACCTAGAGGTGCCCGCGGCTAAGCAGAAAACCGACCGGTTCGATCTAAAAAAATTAAACCGTACTAAACCAAAAAAAGTCCGAACTAATCTAACAACAAAACAAAAAAAAACCTAACTGTTCACTACTTCTAATCTGCGCCGTAGATTGCAGATCGAACGGTGGAGGGCGGCTCCGGCGACTTACAGTGTGGCGACGACGGCGGCTCGGGCGTGGACGGCGCGGCTGCTCCGGTGGTCCTGGGCGGCGGCGGCGACGTCGGGGAGATGCGGCGGAGCGTGGCGAGGTCGCGGGTGGTCTCGGTGACGGTCGAAGATGACGGAGGCGAGTGGGACGAGCTCGGCGGGGCTCCTGGTGCTCTGCAACTCCGGCGGCGGGCGGTGATGCTCGGGGCGGAGGCTTCGGTCGTTCCTGGGCGACCAAACCTTGTCAAAAATATGGGAAACGGCGAGGGGAGTGCTTGGATGGAAAGAGGGTTCGAGGTGGTGCTCACCGGCGGCGAACGTGGCGGCGAACCGAGGCGGCGGCGAGATGCGAATGGCGATGACGTGCGCTGTGGTGGGTTTGGAGCGTAGGGTTTTAGGGGGTTCGAGAGAGGAGAGCGAGGGGAACTTATAGGACATGGACTTGGACGACGGGGCGACGCGGGATCGCGATCCCGAGAAGATCGCGGTGTCGGGCGCGCTCTGCGCGTGCTCCGATGTGGCGTGCCGTGCGCGAGGGGAAAGAAAGAGGTGGGGCCAGCGCGTCGGTGAAAGAGAGAGAGGGAGAGGGGATCGGGCGACCGATCGGGAGAGGGTTCGGGCGTGCGGGCGCGCTGGGGCAGGCCGGCTCGGCGTCGGTGGGTTGCGCCTGGCCCGCTGGTGGGCTGCACTCGGCGCTGGCTGGGCCGGTTGGCCTGGCTGGCGCCTGAGGCTTTCCCCTTTTTTTTTGAAATAGAGGGAAGGAAAATAAATATATATATATATATATTTTTATAGGACATATATATATCAAAATTCTCATGGGAATTAATCCTACAACGTGGACATTTTTCCAGAGGTAAAACTCAAACAAAAAAAACAATTTCTGGAAATCCCAAATAAAATTCAGATTCGAATTCAAACTTTTTGGCAATACATTTCTTCTGACATTTTTGGAGTGTCATGTTAGCTCCTCTCATACTTTTGATCAAGTATTTGTCAGGGATATTTGAAATAAATTTCAATGCCAAATCAAGTTCAAATTCACAACACAAACTCAACTGCCTCTGAAATTTTCAAATGCCACTCAATTTCAATCAAAATGCATAGATGCTTAGCTAATAATTGTAAAACATTCCAAATTGAAAATTTGGGATGTTACAAAGGATAATAAGGAGTGAAAATACCCTAAGCTTGGGGATGCCCAAGGCACCCCAAGGTAATATTCAAGGAAGATCCAAGCAACTAAGCTTGGGGATGCCCCGGAAGGCATCCCCTCTTTCGTCTCCAACATTATCGGTAACCTTACTTGAAGCTACATTTTTTTTCGTCACATGATATGTGTTTTGCTTTGAGCGTCATTTTATTTTGTTAGTATTTGCTTTCTGTTATTTAGAACAATGTTTTGCATCTTTTATTTCAATAAAAAGGTCAAGTATAGCCTTTACCATGCTTATTTTGCAACTCTATTTGTTGTTGTTTCAAAACAGAATGTTTAGCGCTGTTGCAAAAATTCCCTAGAAAAGTCAGAATGTGATAAAATTCTGAAACTTTTTGCACATTAAGCTTTGATAAATTTTCCACGGTGTGGTAAATTTTCAAAAAAAATTGGAGTTAAAGAAGTATTGATACTCTTGCATTCTTTACAGACTGTACTGTTTTGGAAGATTGCTGTTATGCTTGCATTGTTTGCATATGTTTGCTTGTTTAATGATTCTATTTGAGGATAGGAGTATTAAATATGCAGAGGCATTTAGTACGCAATGTTGAATAATAATTTTAGTAATTTTCTATAGTAGATAATGATAAGGTTTTGCATTGATTTCTACTAACGTATCTCACGAGTTCTTGTTGAGTTTTGTGTGGATGAAGTTTTCAGTATTAGGTAAACTATGATACGAGAGGAATTAAGGAGACACAAAAGCTCAAGCTTGGGGATGCTCAAGGCATCCCAATTTAATATTCCAATAAGTCTCAAGCATCTAATCTTGGGGATGCCCCGGTAGGCATCCCACCTTTCTTCTTCAACAATTATCGGTTAGTATCGGTTGAGCCTAAGTTTTTACATCTTCACATGATCTGTGCTATCCTTGGATTGTCATTTTGTTTTGTTTTACTTGCTGTTTTAATAAAATACTTAGATCTGAAACTTTTAAATAAGAGAAAGTCTTCAAATAGCTACCCATTTACATAACTACTCGCTTGATCTTCACTTATATCTTTTTGGAGTAGCTTGTCATTTACTTTTGTGCTTCACTTATATCCGATGAGTAAATTGTTGAATGAATTGAATATCATGAAGTTGAAATTATATCATGCCTAGTGGTAGCTTCACATTGGGTTTAGAAAGTGAAATCTTTTGAAGCTTGACAATCACAATATGGGTCATACAAGCAAATCATGAATGATTAGTTGAAGGAAGAGAACTTCCACATGCAAATACACCATCTCATAAATCTTTTGTGATTGTGATCCCCATCAAAATATTATATGCCAAAATTGTTGACATTGGACAAGGAAGACAGCGTAATGATTTCTGTTTGTTCATATTCACACAGAAGTTATATTTCCATAGATCCTTCAACATGTGGTGCTTGCTCCCCATCTTTGCTAGCCAAAAATTCCGCACCAAGTAGAGATACTACTTGTGCATCCAAAAACCCTTAAACCCAAATCTTATTTTCAAGAGTCCACCATACCTACCTAAGGATTAAGTAAGATCCTTCAAGTAAGTTGTCATCGGTGCAATAAGGCAATAAAAGTTGTTTCTAAAAGTGTTAGATCATTTAGTGTAAAAAAATTGAGCATTGTACGAACTTGTGATGGCGAACAATAAAAGCGACAGACTACATAATAAAGGTTGCTATCACAAGGGGCAATATAACGTGACGTTATTTTGCACTAAGGGATTGAGCATACAAACAAAAAGCGCATGGCAACCTCTGCTTCCCTCTGCGAAGGGCCTATCTTTTACTTTTATGTATTTACTTTCATGCAAGAGTCAAAGTTTTTCTCTCTATTCCTTTTTATTTTTTATCTTTTGGCAAGCATCATGTGGTGAGGAAAGATCTAGGCACATATATCCAATTGGATATGGGTAGCATGAGTTATTATTTTTGGCATCACCCTTGAGGTGAATACGTTGGGAGGCGAAATTATAAGCCCCTATCTTTCTATGTGTCCGGTTGAAACGTTTTGCTCATGTGTATGCGGTGAGTGTTAGCAATCATACAAGACTATATGATGGTTGAGTATGTGGAGCTCTTACTTAGACTCTGTTGAATAAGTTGAATTGCAATTGTTTGGTGACTAAGAATATTGGTTGTTCAGTTTCAAGAGAATTCATTGTTTGAACCTTAACATGTGAATTGGTTGCTACTTTGTCATGATGAGTTTTATGAGAAAGAGCTGTTGTTATGATGCTAGGGAAAATGATTGAAATTATCATTGATCAATCTTATGCACTTTTCTAGCATTCACACTTCATAAATTATTTCTTTTATCATTTACCTACTCGAGGACGAGTAGGAATTAAGCCTGGGGATGCTGATACGTCTCTAGCGTATCTATAATTTATGAAGTATTTATGTTGTTATATTATCATTCTTGGATGTTTTACAATCATTTTATAGCAACTTTATATCATTTTTTGGGACTAACCTATTGACCCAGTGCCCAGTGCAAGTTGCTGTTTTTTTGCTTGTTTTTTACATCACAGGAAATCAATATCAAACGGAGTCCAAACACCGCGAAACTTTTTGTGGATTTTTTATGGACCAGAAGACATCCAATGGACTAGAGTAGCGCCCTGGTGGGTTGTGCCCACCTCGATGGCCTCCCGTACCCCCTCTTCGCCCTATAAATTCCCAAATATTCCAAAAACCCTGGGGGTAACCCTAGATCGGAAGTTCCGTCGCAAGCCTTTGTATCCACGAAAACTAATCTAGACCCCGTTCTGGCACCCTGCCGGAGGGGGAGATCATCACCGGTGGCCATCTTCATCATCCCAAAGGCCACCATGATGAGGAGGGAGTAGTCCACCCTCAGGGCTGAGGGTTTGTACCAGTAGCTATGTGTTTAATCTCTCTCTCTCATGTTCTTGAGATGTCACGATCTTGATGTATCGCAGGCTTTGTTAATATAGTTGGATCATATGGTGTTTTCCCCTCTCTATCTTCTTGTGATGAATTGAGTTTTCCCTTTGAGATTAAGTTTTATCGGATTGAATACTTTTATGGATTTGAGAACACTTCATATATGTCTTGCATATGAATACCCGTGGTGACAATGGGGTATTCTTTTGATTCACTTGATATATGTTTTGGCACTCAACCCGCGGATTCCTGAGGTGACATTGGAGTAATCTACGCATAGGGGTTGATGCACGTTCTTGTCTTTGTTTATCCGGTAGAAATCTTGGGGAACTCTTTGAGGTTCTTTGTGTTGGATTGAGTATTATGAATCTAAAATTATTTGGTGTTATTTTAGTACGAACTCTTGGATAGATCGATCGGAAAGAATAGCTTTGAGGTGGTTTCGTACCCTACAAACGATTTCATCTTATGTTCTCCGCTAGATAGGAACTTTGGAGTGATTCTTCATCGCACTTTGAGGGATGGCTATATGATCCAATTATATTAGCATTGTTGGGAGATTGCACTAGCGAAAGTACGGACCCTAGGCCTCATTTTCAAGCATTGCAATACCGTTTGTGCTCCGTTTTATCATTTTCTACCTTGCTGTTTTTATTTATTCAGATTATAAAAGTATATATCTACTATCCATATTACACTTGTATCACCATCTCTTCGCTGAACTAGTGCACCTATACAAATTACCATTGTATTTGGTGTGTTGGGGACACAAGACACTTTTTATTATTTGGTTGCAGGGTTGTTTGAGAGAGACCATCTTCATCCTACGCCTCCCATGGATTGATAAACCTTAGGTCATCCACTTCAGGGAAAATTGCTACTGTCCTACAAAACTCTGCGCTTGGAGGCCCAACACGTGTCTACAATAATAAAGTTGCATAGTAGACATCACGTATCCATCGGGAGCACTACATGCATAAGGAATTGGCACAAAAGGCAGCGCTAGCATCAGGAGTTGAGCACGGGAGCACATCACGTGAAGGCCATATAAATTTTGTGACTGCTAGTAGTACGCAGAGGTTCTCCTCATGTACTTGGGCATTGCATTGGAAAGCTGATACGTCTCCAACGTATCTACTTTTCATAACGCTTTTCCTCTTGTTTTGGACTCTAATTTGCATGATTTGAATGAAACTAACCCCGGACTGACGTTGTTTTCAGCAGAACTACCATGGTGTTGTTTTTGTGCAGAAATAAAAGTTCTCAGAATGGAACGAAACTTTGCGAGGATTTTTTATATCAATAAAGAGAATTTCTGGAGCCAAGACACACCAAAGGGCGGCACAACCCACCAGGGCGTGCCCCCCCTCCTGGCGCGCCCAGGTGGGTTGTCCCCACCTGGTGGCCCCGTAGACCCTGAAACCGACGCTATAAAATCCTATTTTCCCAGAAAAAATAAGGGAGAAAGAATTATCGTGATCCATGAGACGGAGCCGCCGTCACCTCATGTTCTTCATCGGGAGGCCAGATCTGGAGTCTGTTTGGGGCTCCGGAGAGGGGGTTCTTCGTTCTTCATCATCACCAACCCTTCTCCATCACCAATTCCATGATGCTCCCCACCGAGAGTGAGTAATTCCTTCGTAGGCTCGCTGGTCGATGAGGAGTTGGATGAGATTCATCATGTAATCGAGTTAGTTTTGTTAGGGCTTGATCCCTAGTATCCATTATGTTCTGAGATTGATGTCGCTATGACTTTGCCATGCTTAATGCTTGTCACTTTGGGCCCGGGTGCCATGAGTTCAGATCTGAACCGTTTATGTTATCACCATTATATCCATGTTCTATATCTGATCTTGCCCTGCTCATATTAAAAGGAGGCCTTAATATCCCTTAGTTTCCAATATGGACCCCGCTGCCACGGGAGGGTAGGACAAAAGATGCCATGCAAGTTCTTTCCATAAGCATGTATGACTATTTACGGAATACATGCCTACATTGTTTTCATGAATTGGAGCTAGTGCCGTCTCGCCCTAGGTTATGACTGTCACATGATGAATATCATCCAACAAATTACCGATCCAATGCCTACGAATTTATCATATATTGTTCTTGCTAAGTTACTACTGTTGTTGTTACTGTTGCACTTGCTCCAATACTTGTGGGTTATCAAGACCTTTTTCTGGCGCCGTTGTTGGGGAGCATACCTATATTTGTTGAGTCACTTGGGATTATTATCAATTTATCACTATGAAGAAACCGAAGGATGATAATACTAAGACTTATCCCTCTAAGACGAGGGGAGGTAAGGAACTGCCATCCAATTCTGCTTTAGATTCACCTTCTGTTATAAGTAAACTTGCAACACCACCACATCCTATTAATCCTAATATGTCACAAGTTATTGATGATGCTACTTCTACTATGAATGATGCTTATGATGATGCTAGTACCTTGCTTGATGATGATGTGCCACTTGGTGAATTTCTTGATTAACAAATTGCTAGAGTAATACAACATGATGTTGTTGAATCTGATGATGAGCTTGAAACTGAAACTCCTGAAACACCTGCTAGAACTAGCCTTCCTAGATATGAATTGCCTAAGGTACCGGAAGGTTATGTTATGAATGAGGAGACAACTAGAGATATTATTGCTTGTAAGGATAGAGATGATCTAGAGAAATTATTATGCAAGTATAAAGAAAAATCTTTGAATGCTAGAATGCAATATGACCCTAAGTTTGCTACTTCACCTATCTTTACTGATGATAAGGATTATGAATTCTCTGTCGACCCAGAGTTAATTACCTTGGTTGAATATGATCCTTTCCATGGTTATGAAACTGTTGTGGAACATCTTACTAAGTTGAATGACATAGCCACCCTTTTTACTCATAATGAGAAGACTCGCTATTACTTTATTCTCAAATTATTTCCGTTCTCATTAAAGGGTGATGCTAAAGCTTGGTACAATACTCTTGCTTCTGGTTGTGTGCGTAGTCCCCAGGATATGATTTATTACTTCTCTGGAAAATATTTCCCTGCTCATAAGAAACAAGCTACTTTACAGGAAATATTTAACTTTGTGCAAACTAAAGAAGAGAGTCTCCCACAAGCTTGGGGGAGGCTTTGCCAATTAATTAATGCTTTGCCTAATCATCCTCTTAAGAAAAATGAAATACTTGATATCTTCTATAATGGACTAACCGATGCTTCTAGGGACTTCCTAGATAGTTGTGCTGGTTGTGTTTTCAGGGAACGAACTGTTGGACAAGCGGAAGAATTATTGAATAACATATTGAAAAATTATGATGATTGGACTCTTCCTGAACCACCGCCTAAACCCACTCTAAAGAAGAGGGGTATATTATATCTCAGTCCCGAGGATATGCCAGAGGCAAAGAAATCTATGAAGGAAAAAGGTATTAAAGCTGAGGATGTTAAAAATTTACCTCCTATTGAAGAAATACATAGGCTTAATACACCACCACCACCCAAGGTGGTAGAGGTAAATTCTCTAATGAAGTTCAATGATAATGACAATCCTCACAATATGCACGCTAGCCAATGCCTTTATGAGTTTGGAAACTACATTAGAAAGCAAGATCACTTCAATGCAAATGTTATGAAATAATTGAAATACAATTATGATATGATTGCTCGCTTGAGTGACTTGTTATTTAGAATCTCAAATGATGTTAGAGGTGTGAGAAAACATGCTTCTATGGTTCAAACCCAGTTAGAACAAGTTGCTAAATCTCAAAGAGAGTTGCTAGATGAAATGAATAATAATATACATGACTTTGCTGTTAGAGTTGCAACTAGAGGAGGTAAAATGACTCCGAACCACTTTATCCTGAGGGACACCCAAAAAGAATTGAACAGGATTCACAAAGGAATAACACCACTGCACATAGTCCTTCCAAAAAGAAGAACAAAAGGAAAAATGATAGGACTTTGCATGCTTCTAGTGAACCTGAAATAGAAAAACCTCCTGATAATGATAATGATGCTTCTATCTCTAATGCTGAAACTCGGTCTGGTAATGAACATTCACCTAGTGATAATGAAAAAGATAATGCTGATGTTCATGAAGATACTCAATCAAATAATGAAAAAGAACCAAACAATGATGTTGAGATAGAACCTCCAGTTGATCTTATAACCCACAACCTAAGAATACATGATATGACAAAAGAGATTTTATTGCTAGAAAACACGGTAAAGAAAGAGAACCGTGGGTTCAAAAACCTATGCCTTTTCCACCTAAGTCAACTAAAAAGAAAGATGATGAAGAATTTGAACGCTTTGCTGAAATGCTGAGGCCAGTCTTTTTGCGTACTCGCTTGACTGATATACTTAAAATGCCTCCTTATGCAAAGTATATGAAAGACATCATCACCAATAAGAGAAAAATACCGGAAGCTGAAATCTCCACTATGCTTGCTAATTATACTTTTAAAGATGGAGTACCTAAAAAACTTGGAGATCCGGGAATTCCAACTATACCTTGCTCCGTCAAAACAAATTATGTGAAAACTGCTTTGTGTGATTTAGGAGCTCGTGTTAGTGTTATGCCTTTCTCTTTATATAAAAGACTTGATTTGAATAAACTCACACCTACTGAAATATCTTTGCAAATTGCTGACAAATCAACTGCCATACCTATCGGTATTTGTGAGGATGTGCCCGTTGTTTTTGTTGCTAATGTTACTATTTTAACTGACTTTGTTATAGTTGAGATGCCCGAGGACGACAACATGTTGATTATCCTTGGTAGACCCTTCTTGAATACTGCAGGGGCTGTTATTGATTGCAATAAAAGCAAGGTCACTTTTCATATCAACGGTAATGAGCATACGGTGCACTTTCCGAAGAAACAGTTCCAAGTGAATGGTATTAATTTTATTGAAAAATCTCCGACAATCACTATTGGAAGTTTTCAACTACCTCTACCTACTGCCAAAGAGAAATATGAAATGCTTATTGTTGGGGATATTCACATCCCCGTTGAGGTAACTTAGTGATTTACGAACGTTCTTGGTTTCATGCTAATCAAAATTGCTTGTTAATAAGACCTGATCAACCTTATTAATGGATCATTTTTTAGAGGTATAAAGTTGATGAATTTAGTAAGCACTACCGTCCCTCCCTATCTTTTGTTTTCTGTTTTTATTAGTTAAATAAAATAAAATGCCATGTTTTGTCTATTTTCTGAATTTTCCGTGCAATAAAAAATGACCCAAAAATAAAAGTTCTCAGAATGCTCTGAAAATTTAATACGGTTTTTTTTCTGAATATTTAAGAATTTCTGGTGCAAATAATATCAGAGGGAGGTGCACCAGGTGGGCACAACCCACCTGGGCGCGCCAAGACCCCCAGGCACGCCCTGGTGGGTTGTGGTCCCCATGTGGGCCCCCCTCATTTATCCCTTCACACCACATCATCACTTACCTCCAGAAAAAAATCTCCATTGCTCTCTCTCTCTCGTGTTCTTGCTCTCAAACCCGCGGATTTCGATCTCTTTGCTCGAAGCTCGGTTTCCGAAACTGTTTCGGGGGATTGTTGCTTGGTATGTGACTCCACCATTTGTCCAATTAGTTTTTGTTTTTGTGGTTTATATTTTGAATAATTAGCTACTCTTGGTGCTGCTATAGATGAGCTTGCATGTTGAATTATTAGAGTTCTAAGTAGTTTGAATGCTTGCTATGGCCTCTATGTATCCCTATGAGTAGTTTCTATCAATTGTATGAAGTTTTGTTGATAAATTTTTGTCACCTAAAATTTTTCAGAAAATTGTACGCGAACATGATGAACTTATTTGGGAGGAGTTCTTCGAGGAGGAGATCCTCGGGGGCATCTTCTACTGACAACTCCGCTCGCAAGTCTTATGTTGAACCGAGTGAAAGTTCCATTCGAGATGCAGCCACCAAAACATGCTTATGGCCTTGCGATGACTATATGATGTGTGTGGGCATTAAGGAGGAATTTGAGCAATATGTTCACAATGCTGGCCTCGGTCCCTCCATTGTAGATAAGTGTTAACAACACCACACTCTCACTGAATAATTTGTCAAAGGATTTAAATTCCATCCCCGTGAGTCTAGGGTGTCATTTAAACTTTATGAAAATCCATTTACCATTTCATTAGAGAATTTTGCTCACCACTGCAAACTTCCATTCGGGGGTTCGCTCGACGATGCCAAGGGCCGAGTACCAATCATTCTTAACTAGTCTTTGCTACGGTGAGACGAGGGGAGTGACACAAGGTAGAATAAACAGCATCCATTTTCCCGCAATTCAGTACTTTGCATTATTTAACGGGAAATGTATAGTAGGCAAGCAAGACTGTAGTACACTTTGTGCTCCAGACTTGAGCCTCATACGCACCGCTCTCACCGGTGAAAGGAGTTATAACCTTGGAGCGATTGTTGCACGCAGACTGCAGCATAACACTAATAGTGGCGTTTCTATGGTGGAATATATGCCATGCGTTTAGCACGAGGGCTGGGTGTTTCACCTTTCCCCTTTGACCCTATCCTACCCACGCAGTATTTAGACTTTGATTCTTTCGAAATTCATAAGATCCTCAAAGGAAATATTCATAATTTCACTTATAATCTATTGTTTAACCAAGCATTTGTTGTGCACACATATTTGCCTGCGCCTACTGTTTTTGACTATCACAGCAAGGGGAGATATTTTGTTCTTGAGAGCGAGGCCCGAGCTCACAACGCGGCGGTGGAGGCAGCACGGCAGGCCGAGGCATCCGCACCGAGAGCCTCCGTGAGCTACCACGCCGACTACTATCCAGGCTACTGACTGCTTACCAAGTTAGGCCAAAAGCCTAAGCTTGGGGGAGTACGTGTTTCTGACCGACATTACATTCATGTTCACACATTTCATTCCAGTTGTCGGTGTCCACACTTTTTCATTGTATCATCAATGCTTAAATTTACTTTCTTGCTTTCTTCCTGTGTGTTTGAAAAACTTTAGAAAAACCAAAAAAAATAGTTGTAGTTAGTTTACTTTCTATGTGTGCTTAGTTGTAGTACTTAAAAGAAAACCCAAAAAGATTTCCTTGATTCTTTTGCTTGTTGGGAGCTTTCCCGTGTAAATAGTTTTTCTCGTTTTTGCTTTTCCCTTTTTATTTGCTTGCTCAAGAAAACCAAAAACTCCAAAATATTTTAGTGTGTTCCTCTAAATTTCTTTTCTTTTTATTCGAGTTGTACCGAGGAGAAGACCACGATGAAAATGTCGAGTGGCTCCCATATGAATAATTGTTGATCTAATAAAGAGCCCATTTTACCTTGTCTTCTCCTGTTGAATAAAATTTTTGCAGATTCCAGCTTAGTCCACAACACTGTTGCACTATTATTATTTTCACAACGTTCGGTCGTGCAAGTGAAAGGCAATAATGACGATATTCGATGAACTGGCTGTGGAAGAGAGAAACGGGTATGAACTCGACTTGTTCTGTTTGTGTAAATATGTTTAACCTAGTATCCATGATTCATCCCATTATGATTAAACATGTTTGCAATGACAATTAGAGATTATAGTTTCTCATGCCATGCATAAGTAGCTGGGAGTGGATAATGATTTATCTTGGATATCAACATTGCGTTAAAATTATTGTGATGTAGTACGATGATATGGTATCCTCCTCTGAATGTTCGAGTGGCTTGACTTGGCACATGTTCATGCATGTAGTTGAATCAAAACCAACATAGCCTCTATGATATTTATGTTCATGATGTTCATATCCTACTCATGCTAGTGTCCATTGTTACTTATGCATAATACATATTCATGACCGTTGTTGCTCTCTAGCTGGCTGCTTCTCAACCAAATTGCTAGCCTTCGCCTGTACTAAGTGATAATTCTGCTTGTACATCAAAAACCTTGAACCCAAAGTTATTCCAGATGAGTCCACCATACCTACCTATATGCGGAATTACCCTGCCGTCCTAAGTAAAATTGCACGTGCCACCTCTAAAAACTTGTAATAAATATCCTTTTTGTGTGCCTGGATCGTTCATGGAACGACACGAGGTGGTCGGTATCTTCCATGCTAAGCGGGTTATTCTCAGGTCAAGTGTTTATTCACTCGCCATCGCACGAGAAAAGGGCAGTAATAGGGATGCCCAATCCCAAACTACAAACAGAAAAAGCTTACAAATAATCAAACAAAAACTCCCAATGGATTCAAAACCTTTACTTTTATCGCTTGGGGACCGCCACTAGCGTGCTTAGCATGGAAGATATTGATAACTAATGGTCGTGAAGTAAATGAGATGGGTGCATGTCTCAAAATATCATTTACCTTTAAAAAAACTTGAGCTCTGGCACCTCTACAGATCACTGCTTCCCTCTGCGAAGGGACTTTCTATTTACTTTTATGTTAGTGTCATCACCCTCTAAAATAAGCGCCAGAACCTGAGAGCACTGCTGTCATGCTTATGCATTGTGTGTAGCTAATGTTGGATGCATCATGACTGGAACATTTCTACCATGAATTACAATGTTTAGTCGCTGCTTGAACTTTGGAGGTGCTCTGCATTTATGTTTTGCGGTCTCAGAAAGGGCTAGCGAGATACCACTATTGTCATATTATATCATGGTTGTTTTGATAATGTGTTGCCGTTTGAGATATCTTATTATTGCTCGCTAGTTGATTATGTCGTTGATATGAGTTAATATAATCTTTAAGAGTTATTGTCCGCATGGTTAGTTATAATGTTGGTTGAAAACCTGGGTGCTGTTTAAGCCTATTTATGCAAACAAGAGCAGAGTTCATAAAAGTTTTTCCTTTTCACTTTCAGTTTATCAACTGAATTACTTGAGGACAAGCAAAGGTTTAAGCTTGGGGGAGTTGATACGTCTCCAACGTATCTACTTTTCCTAACGCTTTTCCTCTTGTTTTGGACTCTAATTTGCATGATTTGAATGAAACTAACCCCGGACTAACGCTGTTTTCAGCAGAACTACCATGGTGTTGTTTTTGTGCAGAATTTTTTTTCTCAGAGTGGAACGAAACTTTGCGAGGATTTTTTATATTAATAAAGAGAATTTCTGGATCCAAGACCCACCAGAGGGGGGCACCTGGGTGGGTATAACCCACCAGGGCTCCCCCCTCCTAGCGCGCCCAGTGGGTTGTCCCCACCTAGTTGCCCCGTAGACCCTGAAACCGACGCTATAAAATCCTATTTTTTCAGAAAAAAATCAGGGAGAAAGAATTATCGCGATCCACGAGACGGAGCCGCCGTCACCTCCTGTTCTTCATCGGGAGGCCACTTCTGGAGTCCGTTTGGGACTCCGGAGAGGGGGATCTTCGTTCTTCATCATCACCAACCCTTCTCCATCGCCAATTCCATGATGCTCCCCATCGGGAGTGAGTAATTCCTTCGCAGGCTCACTAGTCGATGAGGAGTTGGCTGAGATTCACCATGTAATCGAGTTAGTTTTGTTAGGGCTTGATCCCTAGTATCCATTATGTTCTGAGATTGATGTTGCTATGACTTTGCCATGCTTAATGCTTGTCACTTTGGGCCCGGGTGCCATGAATTCAGATCTGGATTGTTTATTCACCATTATATCCATGTTCTAGATCCGATCTTGCAAGTTATAGTCACCTACTACGTGTTATGATCTGGCAACCCCGGAGTGACAATAGTCGTACCACTCCCGGTGATGACCGTAGTTTGAGGAGTTCATGTATTCACCGTGTGTTAATGCTTTGTTCCGGTTCTCTATTAAAAGTAGGCCTTAATATCCCTTAGTTTCCAATATGGACCCCGCTGCCACGGGAGGGTAGGACAAAAGATGCCATGCAAGTTCTTTCCATAAGCACGTATGACTATTTATGGAATACATGCCTACATTGTATTCATGAATTGGAGCTAGTGTCGTATCGCCTAGGTTATGACTGTCACATGATGAATATCATCCTACAAATTACCGATCCAATGCCTACGAATTTATCATATATTGTTCTTGCTAAGTTACTACTGCTGTTGTTACTGTTGCACTTGCTACAAAACTACTGCTATCACTGTTACCGTTACCATTGCTGCTATCACTATTATCAAAACTATCATACTACTTTGCTACTGATCACTTTGCTACAGATAATTAATCTCCAGGTGTGGTTGAATTGACAACTCAGCTGCTAATACTTCAAATATTCTTTGGCTCCCCTTGTGTCGAATCTATAAATTTGGGTTGAATACTCTACCCTCGAAAACTGTTGCGATCCCCTATACTTGTGGGTTATCAAAAGCTCAGATAGTTTTTTCACAGGGTCAGCTGTAGGAAGAACCAGGACGTCAATGGGTTCCAGGTTTGAGGTGGAGAAGTTCATGGAACTTAAAACCTTGGGTTATGGCAGACAAAGGTGAAAGATTTGTTGGCACAACAGGGATGCTTGAAGGCGTTGCAGGAAGTCAATTCAGCTAAGATACATGTGATGCATGGAAGTTCGCAGAAGATGATTTGGGAGCCTCGAGCGTGTCATGCAGTCGGAGAAGTTCGGCTGGGTCGGACTAGATAGTCTGATGGATCGACGTGAGTCGGTTGGTACAGAAGACGGTGGTGGGATCGTCGACGGCGACATAGGAGCGTGATGCTGATGATGACCGACTTCTGGGACGTGGAAACACGTGGCGCGGGCCTGAGGGCTTGTGCAGCTTCGACAAGACTATGGCGTGGGGTTGATTCAAGACTGTGCACATGTGAGCTTGAAGTCGACGGGGCACGTGGGTGGACTGATCATCTACCAGGAGGGAGTCATATTGAAGGTGGAGCTGGAGTCTCGAGGACCTCACTCAGTGCTGATTGAGGGGCCACGGCGTAAGTGCACAAAGAGTCGAAGCCTATTCAGCGGGAAAAGCGAGTGACATGTAATTCGGATTGGAGCCCAGTGGTCTGATGGAAGCGTGAAACTCGTCATCGGTCGGTGATGATCGGTGGTACTCTGCAGTGGGGGTTGAGTAGTGTGGTTTCGCGACCCTTGAGACTTGACCAGGATAGCGGAGGCTCAACGCAGTAATAGTGGCGAGGCGTGCGACGCGCACGGGGCATGGAGACGGGCCAGGGCTCTGGTGGTCATACATGTGGTGAGACAACTGCGAATTTGACTCGGGATGACTCCAAGCAACGGTGAAATTCCTTCAAGTTTCATACAGGCGGTCAAGAAAGGAGCAGTGATGTTGAGTTCAGGTAACTCTTATGTGTGACACCCAATATGTGAGTTGTTCACTTTCACGCAGGTCAGTGGTCAGTGTGTAATGGCGTTGGACGGATACTCTGAAAGTAGGGATCACAAACTAGAGTAATAAGGAACTTAATTTTGCTCGAGTGTTGATTGTGGTCAAGAAATGAAGGGACTACAAGTTGTAGGTGGAGTCATATGGAGTCTTTGGAGTAGCAGTTGTGCTCACGGGATAAGCTCAAGTCTAATGTACATGAAAGTTTGATGCATTGACGAACTCAAGGTGGTGGAGAATATTCGTCAAGGTGGAGTTTGTTGGAAGAAAGTCTTATACGACCAGGTCGCAGGCTTTCAAACGAACGACCCTATCCATCGTACGACACGTGGAAGCGTGAATCTCCAAGCAAACAGCCCACTTCTTCTTCCCCGCTAGACCATCACCGATTCCATGTGTTGCAGTGCTTCGTCGTACCGGTTCTTCCTGTACTCGTTGTCTCTAGTGCGAGTCACCTGCGTAGGCTGTCCTTCCGACGACGAGAAGTTCGCCGGCGACCTCATGCAGTTGGTAAGGAACGGGCTTGCGGAGTTAATTAAATTGCTTCTCGCGGGTGCTGTCGGATCTGAGCTCATCCAGGCTCGGCGGACGGACGTTGCCGGCAGGGGGTGCACTGGTCAGCGAGGGCTCCCCGTGCTCCTGCTGGCTCGACGGAGTAGTTGCTCTAGCGGCTCCTGCTCCTCATCTGCCCCTTGCGGTACCAGGGGTGTGAGCCTGTGAGGGTCGTTCACCTGCGAGCTCGCCGGACTTGGGCGGCATGATGGAGCAGCGACTAAGTTAGCCACCGGCGGCGGGCTGGGCAATCCAATTTGGAAGGGGATTAATTTCTGTTGGAAAGGAATTAATGGTAACGATGAATCACGGATACTCTGGTCGCTTGAAGATTCACGAATACACATGTCGCACGATAGATTGGGTCGTTCGTTTGGAAGCATGAGACCCGGTCGTATAAGATTTTCTTCCGAGTTTGTTAGAGTTGTGTCGATTATTGTGTACAAAATAGGTTACAGTTGGACTTGTAATTGTATTGTGTTTAGATAGAATATGGAGTCGTGTCCTAGTAGGACACTTGTATCCTAGGCCTCTCGTATATAGTGAGGGTAGACACATGATGTAACCTATGCCAACATAATAGCACCGGAACGCGGGGGAAGCCGGCGGCATGTGCCGGCGTCCAGGACGACCGGGTGCGGTATTGTAGCGGTGTCATGAGGAGGAGTGCCCATAGTCAGGCCCCGGTGATGTAGCCATATCGGTAAACCTCGTTAACAAATCTCGGTGTCGTGCCTCATGTGATTGCTTGGTTCTTGGATGATCGACAGTATGACTCGGATTAAATTCTAACATGATTGGCAATTACTTTGCACGGAGTAGCATCTAGAATTTGATGTACAGACGTGCTCAAGCCGCCAGGACACACGCCGCGCGCAGTGTACGCCGTTCATCGCATCTCGTTCTCTGCCCCGGCATAAACTCCAGTGCTTATCAGTGAAGAGCTTGTCGGGCCACTTTCCAAGCGCCAGTACGGCAGTACGTTTGCTTGCTGCTCACTAGCTCTTTCCTCTTGCCTTTGCACAGTTTGGATTTAATGCTCGGCTAAGGAAGCCATAGATCTCCCTTGGAGCCCAACGAGCAACCACAGTCGGGCCATTTTCTGAGTTTCTTTGGCCCGGCGAGGTGCTTGCTGCTCTAGCTGGCTAACAGTATGGCAATGATGAAGAGATGCCTTTGCAGATCCGGGGAAGACTTCAAAGGTAATGGTCGAACAATTGAACTATCTCTTGTCTCCCTGTCTTTACTGATACGAGGTCTTAGCATTTGAGTTATTTTCTAGTAGAAAAGATTAAAGTATATCCAAAGCTGATATTTTCTCTCTCTCTTTTCCTGAATTGCTGAGCAGGACTGTTAAGGACAACCAACATCCATCTTTACTCCTATAAAGAGATCAGAAGAGCAACGAACAACTTCGACCATGGCAACAAGCTAGGCAGAGGTGGTTTCGGAACTATATACAAGGTATTGTTGTTACCTCTCGGCGCTTGTTCAGTTGCTCTTCAGCTAAATCCCTGTTATGTGGCACATGTAGGGAACCTTTGGAGACGGCACTGCATTTCCTGCCAAGGTTCTATCTTGTGAATCTAAACAAGGGATCAAGGAATTCCTGACAGAGATCGAAAGCATCGGCGAGGCCAAGCATGCGAACCTCTTCAGCTTGCTGGGCTGCTGTGTCCAGAAGCAAAATAGGATCCTGGTCTATGAGTTCGCGGAGAACAACAGCCTCGATCATGCACTCAAAGGTGGTTAGTCCCACCCAACCCAGTTCAGAGTTTCAGATTCACACCACGAGGCTCTCCACTCATACTGAAGGAAAAGTGCATATTTCAGCTCTAGGTTCAGCGAGCGGAGCAGCGATTCTCCCATGGAGCGTGAGATCGGACATCTGTATGGGCACGGCCAGTGGGCTGAGCTACCTCCACGAGGAGCACGAGCCCAACATCGTGCACAGAGACATCAAGGCAAGCAACGTCCTCCTCGGCAGAAACTACAGCCCCAAAATCGGGGACTTTGGCTTGGCGAAGCTGTTCCCGGATAACGTCACCCATGTCACCACGCGCGTGGTCGGAACGACGTGCGTGAGCCCTTCTTCCTCCTCCAGACACGAAGCCGTTTCGTCTCCTAAGACCAACAAGAGACTGGTGGTTGATATCTGTGCATGTCTGCAGCGGATACCTGGCGCCTGAATACGTGGTGCACGGGCAGCTGACCAAGAAGGCCGACGTCTACAGCTTCGGCCTCCTCCTCCTCGAGGTCATCAGCGGCCGGAGGGTCTCGAAGACGATTCGATCGGACACGTTCCTCGTGAGACAGGTCGCTTAACTAGCTTCGGTTTTCCAATCCACTGAATATGGCATCTCTGTGCTGCTGGCGCTCATGTTGATCTTTGTTGCAGTGCAGGCATGGCTGCTCTACGAGCAGGGAAGGCCGCTGGACATCGTGGACGCCAATGTCAAGGACTACCCGGAGGCAGAGGTGCTCAGATACGTCAAGGTAGGCCTGGCGTGCACGCAGGCGGCGCCCGACGGGAGGCCGACGGTGCGGCAGGTGGTGAAGATGCTGTCGCGGCCCGCTGCGTTCCGCGAGCTGGAGATACGCTTGGCCGACCATCACTACTCATCTGCCCTCACATGTCCTGGCTTGAGCTTGTCACCTCTTTCCTCCATGGCAACAAGTAGTACGAATTCTGCCTCGGCCACTTACAGTGATATCGTGCCCACGTAGATGGATTGATTTTTGAAACAAGACCATGCTCTAAAAACACTATTCTAATGCACTTTGAAGCACTGAACTTTTATTCAGAACATTAGGAATGTTTTTCCTACACGGAATTTTACACATATGTATAACGTTCAACAATGTTTGTTTTCTTTCTTAAAAGACAATGTTTGTTGTAAAAACACATGGTGGTGCATTTGAGCTCATGAGCAAAAGAGCTATTCCACCCTCCTCGCCCGTTAAAATTCCAGAAACCAACATGCCCTCGGACATGCACCTGATTGGCATGGCCAAGCGAAATTGCGCAGCCCCGAAGATTAGCCAAAGTCATCGAGGATCACAAAAGAAGCACTAATATCCAGCTTCTGCGTCTTGATAAATATCATCAGGTCATAAACAAAGACCAATAGCCTCTAGCTCAATCAGATATGTCTAAAGACATTGCCCATGAACATTTTCATGGCTTCTGGAGCGAGATCTTCCAAATCAAATAAACAACAACATCTCCAATAGATGATCCAAATGTAAAAATAACTAACTTTTGGACCGTCTGAGGCCAAAAACGCAGCTCCAACAGACGGTACATATGTAAAAAAATTTGGACCACGGCCTCCTCGTGATGTAAAATACAACACCTAGCGATGCAAATTTACATCACGAGGTGCGTCTGGTCCAAAACCAGCCGCCGCCTGCGAACGCCCAACCGCCACTTCATTTTCTTTCCCGCCCGCCCGCCCGCGACCTCCCGCCCGTCCGCCGCCGCCCCGCCGCCTCCACACCCCGCCGCACGCCGCCCGCATCAGATCCGGCGCCGCCCCGCCCCTGCCGCTGTTTCCACGCCGCCCGCCAGCCCGCTGTAGCTCCGCCCGCCACCGCCCCGCACGACGCCGCCGCCCCGCAGATATGCCCCGGCCGGCTCCGTCCGCCATCGCCCCACCCGCCGTAGCTCCATCCGCCACCGCCCCGCACGCCGCCGCCGCCCCGCAGCTCCGCCCCGCCGGGCTCCGTGCACCACCGCCCCGCACGCCGCCGCCCCGCAGCTCCGCCCCGCCCCGGCCGCACGCCGCCGCCGCTCCACCGCTCTCCGCTGGCGCCGAAGAAGACGCCAAAGGGCAAGTCGGGCTTCTTCGGCGTGAGGCAGAAGCCCTCCGGTAACTGGGGTGTGGAGTTCTCCGATGCCGGAAGGCGTTGGTGGATCGGCACGTACCCCTCCGCCCACGAGGCCGCGCGTGCCTATGACGTGGCGGTGTGGCGTGCCGAGAGGCCTCGGTCGCACCTCAACTTCCTAGAGATCGAGAGTCGGGCGAAAGCAGAGATGCTTGTGCCGCAGGGCATCAACATGAAGAAGATCACGACGAAGAAGAAGAAGACGAAGAAGCCGTCGGTTGTCGTCAGTGCTGGCGAGACCGACGAGGAGGCGATGGCGAGGTTTGCTCGGGAGCATCCGGAGTACGTCCAGGCCGAGCTGGAGTACTACTGAAAGCGTGAGGTGGAGCAGAAGAAGAAGGGGCCGAAGAAGGAGGACAAGGCCGGTCCCTCGACGGTGATCCCATCGAGTCCTCTTCCGAGGAGGACTGGGCAGACTTCTCGGACAAGGAGGAGGAGGAGGGGTGCGACGACCCGACGAAGGAGGAGTTCTGGGCGCAGTTCCGCAGCTCCGACGATGAGGAGTAGTTTATCTAGTAGTTTGAATAAGTAGTAGTTGAAGTTCATGTATGAACTATGTTGAATGGACTAGTAGTATGTCGTTTTGAGAAATTTACATCTTCATTTTGGACCATCTATTGGAGTTGCTCTTTTGGACCATCTGTTGGAGTTGAGCTTTTTCGGAGCTCCAAAACGCACTTTTTGACGGTCCAAATTTTACATCTCCGGCTTTGGACCGCCAAATTTTGGACCATCTTGGAGATTGTTGGGGATATAACTATTAGGTATGACCCGCCCAGGAGGGGCCGGGTTATACCTATGGCGATTCATGAATCCCAAGACAGCTCTGGAAGATGGCGGTTCAGTTAAGGGCCCAAGGCCCAAAGGCGACTCAAGGCCCGTAGAGATAAACCGCCATATGTACATAACTTGTATTGTAAGGCAGGGATAGTTAGAGACCGAGCCGGACACTGTTTATGAGCCGGTCGGGACTCTATGAGCCGCTAGGCGTCGACCTCTGTATATAAAGGGACAACCCGGCGGCGGTTCAGGGCAAGTAACATCAGATCGAAAGCTAGGTCAAGCGGATTCGCTCCCTAGTAATCGAAACATAAGCAATACCACCTCAAACTGGATTAGGCCTTTACCTTCACCGCAAGGGGCCGAACCAGTATAAACCCTCGTGTCCTTTGTCCCGTTTTAACCCCTTTAAGCTTCCTAGTTGCGATGGCTCCACGATTAAGTCCTTTCACTAGGACATCTGCCGTGACAATTCCAGGACAGTTGGTGCTCACCGTGGGGCCTGCGCACGGTGGATTTGAGTTCTTGAAGGGCAGCTTCGAAGGGCTCAAAGGATACGCTGTGGGCCGGATGACCAAGAGTCATCGCGGCAAGCTCTACATCGACGACGCGGGCTGGGGTCCCGACGCCGGCTCAATTGAGTACGGGTACCGGGTCCCCTTCGGCGGAATCCACATCTTCATCGGCCAGATCGGCGAGCCGGGCCCTGAGTCGGACATCTACACCGACATCATCGAGACGGCTCAGCGTGCGAAACCCGCCCGGGCTCAGCCCACCATGAAGCGTGCCTACGTGGGATGCATCCATGGAGGGGAATTTTCTGAAGGATCTGTGTCTGGCGGTGAGACGGCCATCTACTCTGATGGTGAGTCGTCCACGGGTGAGACGGATTCGTTGTATCAACTGCAAGACGGTGGGCTTGGGGGCTGTTCCGATGGCAGCAGTATTCCGGACCCCTTTGAGCCGCCGAGCAGAGTGGGGATCTTCATGGCTGGCACGCAACCCGTTCAAAACTCAACGGCTGCGGCAGTGATAACCTCCGGGTCAGCGGCAGCCGGGGCAGGAGGCCCTGCGCGCCCGCCGGCTCAGGTGCTGATGGATCTCATGGATAGGATGACAGCCCTGTTAACCGTCGTGGTTAATCCGGCGGATTAGGATCAACATGATGCAGAAGTGGCACGGTTACGTGAGGAGGTAGCACAAGCCAAGGAAAACCTAGCAGCGGAGGACGTCAGGATGGCCATAGAGCGGGCAGCTTTGGATGCTCGAGCGCAGCAGATTCAATCAGAGGCTTTCCAGCTTACGATGGATCTGAACGCATCAAATGAGGTCATGACGAGAAGGCACCAGAAGGCTCAATCCCGTCTGCCTCTGACATATGATCCTAGAAACCTTTTCCGCACACCCGGTGCAGGCCCCAGTAACCCGCCGGAGGTAAACTAAGCTGCAACGCCCGGGGCTGGGACGCCGGTTCAACCACGGGTGATGGAACCTCCTCGTGTGAATATTTCTCCACCTCATTATATACCAACACCGCCGAGTCATTATTCTAACACTTTGGAGAACATGATCGCTGCGGCGGCACGATTGGCGGCTCCCCCGACGGAGGGTGGCTCTCCGACGGCGATTGAAACACGAAGGGTCAGAGAACTTCTTCAGACGGCTCTGGCACAACAGGAGGCGTATTCTTATAGTCGAGACAGGATTCATTCGACCCCTCGCCCAAGCCGGAGCCCGAGTTATAGCAGGCACATAGATTTAGCAGCCATTTCAAGAAACGCCAGGCGCCGTGACCAACCGTGCGGGCATGACCCGGTGCGTGATGGAGATCCTAACTTGGTTGACCAGGACAGGATGCGCCAAGAGGCTGAGCAGGTGGCTCAGCAGGCGGCTCAGCGGGCGGCTTACCAATCTTTTCTGGTTTATCCGACGACTTCTACTGAGGCAGGCGTGACCACGAGGACTGGAGGTGTCCCTTGCTTGGTGCCGGCTCTGCGTAACGAGCGTTTGCCCAAGGATTTCAAGGGGCCTCGAAAGGTGCCTAATTACACGGCCGATTTACAGCCCGGGGCATGGATTGAAAGTTATGAGATGGCCATGGAACTACTGGAGGTCAGTGACGCTGCAATGGCCAAGTACTTCACCATGATGTTGGATGGGACGGCCCGCACTTGGTTAAAGGGGCTGCCGCCTAATTCCATTAGTTCATGGGCAGAGTTAAAGGCCCGGTTTATTCATAACTTCAAAGACACATGCAAGCAGCCCATGTAAATTGTGGATTTGACTTATTGCAAGCAAGAGGAGGGTGAGTCCACAACCCATTGGGTGCGCCGGGTCAAAGCCATAATACATTCATCTGGTAAGATGGATGCCGGCTCTGCAGTCTTAATGTTGGAGAAAAATTGTTGTTTTATGCCTCTCAAATAGAAGCTGGGGCGGCTCAAGCGCGATTATAATGACATGGGCCAGCTAATGGCGGCTCTAGTCAAGTACGCTGACTCTGATAGTACCAAGGATCCCGAGTCTGACGATGAGAAGACAGGGAAGGGAAAGAAGAACGGCAATGCCAAGGGTCATCAGCATAACCCGGCGAATCAAGGAGGCAATAATAAACACAAGGCTGACGGTAGCTCGGAGTTTGTGGCTAACACCAATGCGCAGGGCAACAATCACGATGTAAGGGGAGACCACCTCCTCGGTCCGGCGGGTCAGGTTCCACTCTTGAGCAGTTGCTAAATGAGCCCTGTCCTAGGCACGGTCCTCAGCAGAAATCGGCTACTCACCTATGGAAGGACTGTACGATCGTGAAGGCTTTCAAGAACTCTAACATGTTTGACGGCAATCATGGGCCGGGTGGCGGCTCAGGTGGCGGCGGTTTTCATGGCCCAGGCGGCGGTTCAAATTCCAACTTTCAAGGCTCTCAAGGAAATCAAGGTGGCTATAATCAGCAATCTGGCCAGGGAGGTCAGCAGCAGCAGCAGTCTGGATATCAGAGCAATCCAAAGCAGCTGAATAGTGGACAGTATCATGTGTTCACCACCAGTTTGTGCAAACGGGACCAGAAGCTTCATAAGAGGGCTGTGAACACTGTTGAACCGGCAGTTCCTCGTTATTTGAGATGGTCTGAGCAGCCTATTTTATGGAGTAGGGAAGATCACCCTCCCCGGGTTGACAATCCGGGCCACTTGGCCTTGGTGGTGGCACCTCAGGTTGGTGGATATAAATTCACTAAGGTGCTCATGGACGGAGGCAGTAGCATCAACATCCTCTATTATGAGACTTTCCGTCACATGGGGTTGACTGATAAAAATCTTAAGACGTCCAACACTGTTTTCCATGGAGTGGTTCCTGGTAAGTCGGTGTACCCAGTGGGTAAGATTGAACTAGAAGTAGCTTTGGAGATGAGCATGATTCTAGGGTTGAGAAGTTAACTTTTGAGGTGGTCAAAATCAAGAGCCCGTATCACGCCCTGTTTGGACGGCCGGCTTATGCCAAGTTCATGGCACGGTCGTGTTATGTTTATCTGTAGCTCAAGATGCCGGGTCATTAGGGCACCATCACAGTGCATGGGACTCGGAAGATAGCCTTGGAATGTGAGGAAGGCGATGCTGCTTACGCTGAATCTGTTTGTGCAACAGAGGAGTTGAAGTTCTACAAGGACAATGTTGACCCGGCGGGCATGTGATGCCCCCGATTCAACCGTACACGCAAATGTGTACGATCAAGATCAGGGACTCACGGGAAGATATCACAACACAACTCTAAACACAAATCAAAATAATACAAGCTTTATATTACAAGCCAGGGGCCTCGAGGGCTCGAATACAAGCTCGATACACAAGAGTCAGCGGAAGCAACAATATCTGAGTACAGACATAAGTTAGATAAGGATGCCTTAAGAAGGCTAGCACAAAAATCAACGATCGAAGAGGCAAGGCCTCCTGCCTGGGACCTCCTAACTACTCCTGGTCGTCGGCGGTCTCCACGTAGTAGCATCCGTCGATGGTGGCATCTGGCTCCAAGGATCCACCATCTGGTTGCATCAACCGGAAAGAAGAAGGAAGGGGAAAAGGGGGTAGCAAAGCAACCATGAGTACTCATCCAAAGTACTCACAAGCATCAGATCTATGCTAAGTATGCATTTGTATCAAATGGAAGGGTTGTATCTGTGGACTGAACTGCAGAATGCCAGAATAGAGGGGAAGGCCTAGCCTATCAAAGACTAGCATCTTCAAGCAGCTCCAAGCATCTTGCAGCATGTGGAAGAGTAAAGAATAGCAGTTTATATTTAACAAACATGTTGTAGCATTAACGCCCAGAGATCCCTCCTCGACCCCCTACGAGAAAGCAATCTCGAAGCCACATATCCATCACATATCTCAAGTATCCATTTCTAGTTATATAAGATCCGGATACAAGTCTGAACGTCCATTACCGTGGACACGGTATTCGAATATATATCTTCCCTGCAGGGGTGCACCACGTTACCCAACACGCTCGATCACTCTGGCCAGACACACCTTTCTAGGGTCAATGCCCGGCCTCGAAAGATCAACACGTCGCAGCCCGACCTAGGCTCAGCGGAGAGGTCCCCGCCGGTCTACATCCTAAGCACTCCGGGGTCTGGGCCCATCGCCCGTTGCACTCCGGGTCGTTGTGTGCAGGGTGGATACCAGCACCACCCGTGTAGTGGATGGCACGATCCGACCATGCCACAATGCTGAACTAGACATCTGACAAAGCTTCGGCTGATACCATGACGTCGAGGCCCAAATCTATTCTCGCGTGGTGGTTAGTGCGTAAAGGCCAAAGGCCAACTCAGAACAAATACCCAAACCTGTTAGTGCATTGGGGGCTCGCGGAGACGAGCAGAGACTCACGATAATGTGACCCCGTCGCCCCGTCTCATGGACTTACGGCAAGGGCCCAGACTGCCCGGCCGTGCCACGTAGAAAACTCACGGGTGCTCCACGGGCCCGCCTGACTTTCACATCAACTCGCGGGTACCCCTCAGGGCCGACCCGACTTCAACAATGGTCTCAAGTAAAGTCAAGGTAACCGTGTGTCCAAAACATCAAGGAAGAAAACCCGAGGAATCACCCCGGTGGATTCCACTCAATGTACTCATCAAGGTGAACGTAAGAGGGACCACCCTCGAGGTTCACACTTGAGGTGTTGCACGACAGAGCCGTATCGGGAATGGTGAAAGAGGAAATCACCCTTGATGACCACGACCGAATAGCTACACTACAGAATTATCATCAGGAGTGCGTTATGAGGGATCACTCTCGGCACTCAATACTAGCTCTGCAGAGTCGAGCAACAAAAGGGGCGTGATGTGATGTGAGGTGTCGGGCTCTGGTCTTTGATCACGTTGATCGAGTCGTCGATGATGAAGCAGGGGCAACAAGGACAAGGTGGGGGTCACTGATGGATCACTAACCAACCTATACCAAGCAGTTTAGGATAAGCAGGTAGGTAACAATAGCAGGTACAAAAGCAGGCTATGCATCAGAATAGGAGCAATCAATTACAGTAGCAAAATCTAATGCAAGCATGAGAGAATGGAATGGGCGATATCGGGATGATCAAAGGGGGGGCTTGCCTGGAAGCTCTGCTGAAAGAGAAGAAGGGGTCGTCGTCGACGTAGTCGATCACAGGGGCATCAGCAGCGGTCTCGGGGTCTACCGGAGAGAAGAGGGGGAAGAAATAGTAAATACATAGCAAGCAAGTGCATAACAGGACAACGGGCAGAGCTAGACATGTTCTAACGCGGTGCTACACGTTACCGATGAAGGGGATAACATCCGAGAATGCTTTCCCGAAGTTTGGAATTTTCGGACAGATGAAACGGAGAGGGAAAGTTCCATGGTCGATATGATAGGGGCACGTGATAGATGAACGGAGAGCGTATTTGAATTCGTCTCGTTGTTCTGAGAAACTTTCATACAGCCGCGAAAGGATTCATTCTACTCCTCGCCCGAGCCGGATTTACAGCAGGCATATGGATGAACCGGCCGTGTCCAGCAGTGCACGGAGTCGTAGTCCGCCTCGTGGCCATAACCCGGCAGGTGGCGGTGGTGATGCTCAGGATGTGGTGGATCGTGCTAGGGCACGTCGAGAGGCCGAGTTAGCGGCACAACACGAAGCTCGCCAACTTACCCCGGTTCGTCCAACAACTTTGGGGGAACCAGGGGTTACCTCCAGTTCGTTGGGGGTGTCGTGTCTCATCCCAGCGCTGCGCAACGTACGAGTGCCCAAGGATTTCAAAGGCCCATGTAAAGTGTCGAATTACACTGCCGATTTATCCCCCGAGTCATGGGTTGAAAGTTATGAGATGGCGATGGAGATGCTGGATGTGGATGATGCGGCGTGTGCTAAATACTTCACCATGATGTTGGAAGGAACGGCACGAACTTGGTTGAAAAACTTACCAGCTAACTCTATTGGGTCATAGGCCGAGTTAAGGGCCCGGTTTATTTAGAATTTCAAAGACACGTCCAAGCTGCCCATGTCAATTGTGGACTTAGCTGCCTGTGTCCAGGAGGAAGGAGAGTCAACAACCCATTGGGTGCACCGGGTTTTGGAAATTTTGCATTCATCAGACTGCATCAACGCTCATACAGCAGTTTTAACGTTGGAAGGCAATTGACAGTTTACGCCTCTGAAGTTGAAGTTGGGACGGCTCAAACGCCACTTCAATGACATGGGGACTCTTATGGCAGCCTTAGTGAAGTATGCCGACTCTGATAGTACCAAGGACCCTGAATCTGATGATGACAAGACATGAAAGGGAAAGAAGGGCGGCAGCACCAAAGGGCAGCAGCATAACCCGGCGGGTCACGGAAACAACGGTAAGCGTAAGGCGGATAACAGTTTAGATTTTGTGGCTAATACCAATGCGCAGGGTAATGGTCAGCGTTGTAAGGGTAAACCGCCCCCGCGTGAAGGAGAACCAAGTCCCAATCTGGAGCGCCTGTCTTACCTGTTGAACCAGCCCTGCCCAAAGCACGGATCGCGGGACAAGCCGGCCACGCACCTCTGGAAGGATTGTTATATTATGCGGGAGTTCAAAAATTCAGATTTTTTCCGGAATGATCATGGACCGGCCGGCGGTTCAGGCCCCGGATCTCATGGGCCGGGTTATGGTGGAAGCAGTTCCGGTTCAGGATTTCACGGTAATCAAAGCAGACATGGCAATCAAGGCAACCAAGGTGGTTATAATCACCAGGGGAATCAACAGCAGCAGCAGCAGTCGGGTTACCAGAGCAACCCGAAGCAGTTGAACAGTGGGCAGTACCATGTCTTCACCACTAGCCAGTGTAAGCGCGATCATAAGCTTCATAAAAGGGCAGTGAACTCCGTTGAACCGGCGGTGCCCCGTTACTTACGCTGGTCTGAACAGCCCATTGTGTGGAGTCGAGAGGATCATCCACCTCGGGTTGATAATCAGGGTCATCCGGCATTGGTGGTGGCACCTCAGGTTGGAAGTTATAAGTTCACCAAGGTACTCATGGATGGAGGGAGTAGTATCAATATCCTTTATTATGAAACCTTCCATCGCATGGGGTTAACAGATAAAAATCTTAAACCGTCCAACACCGTTTTACATGGTGTGGTGCCTGGTAAATCGGTGTATCCAGTGGGTAAGATAGCTCTGGAGGTTGCTTTTGGTGATGAGCATGATTCAAGATCAGAGACATTGACTTTTGAAGTGGTGAAAATCAAGAGCCCGTATCATGCCCTGTTTGGACGGCCGGCTTATGCTAAGTTCATGGCAAGGCCCTGTTATGTCTATCTGCAGCTCAAGATGCCGGGCTATAAGGGGACTATCACAGTGCATGGGAGCCGCAAGATCGCTTTGGAATGTGAAGAAGGTGATGCGGCATATGCAGAGTCGGTTTGTGCAACAGAGGAGTTGAAGTTCTACAAGGACAATGTTGATCCGGCGGATATGACTTCTTTGAAAAAGCCCACTACAGAGCATGACCCGGCCTTGAAGTTTAAATCGGCTGATGAGACTAAGCTGGTTGATTTTGTTCCTAGTGATTCATCCAAGCAGTTTAGCATCAGCGCTAACTTGGATCTGAAATAGGAAAGCGCGCTCATCGAGTTCATCCATGAGAACCGAGACATCTTTGCGTGGAAGCCTTCTGACATGCCAGGTGTACCGAGGGAACTCGCTGAGCACACACTTAATGTTGATCCGAAGTTTAAACCGGTCAAGCAGTTTCTTCACCGGTTCAATGAAGAAAGACGCAAGGCTATTGGTGAGGAGGTTGCCAGGCTCTTGGCGGCTGGGTTTATCATTGAAGTATTTCATCCTGAGTGGCTGGCTAATCCGGTGCTGGTACTTAAGAAGAACGACACTTGGCGTATGTGTGTGGACTACACAGATTTAAACAAGGCTTGTCTAGCGGATCCTTTTGCCCTCCCTCGTATTGATCAAATCATTGATGCTACGGCGGGTTGCGAGCGTTTGAGTTTTCTGGATGCTTATTCTGGTTACCATCAGATCAAAATGGCAGTTAAGGACCAGGATAAGACAGCTTTCATAACTCCCTTTGGAGCCTTCTGCTATGTATATATGCCTTTTGGGCTCAAGAGTGCCCAGGTGACTTATCAGCGTTGTGTGCAGAATTGTCTTCATAATCAGATCGGTCACAATGTTCATGCTTATGTGGATGATATTGTGGTGAAATCAAGAAAGGAGGAGACATTGATTGATGACTTGAAGGAGACCTTTGATAACCTCCGGGTTTATAAAATGATGCTTAATCCGGCCAAATGTGTCTTTGGTGTACCGGCAGGCAAGCTCTTTGGCTTTCTGGTGTCTAACAAGGGCATTGAAGCTAATCCGGAGAAAATCAAGGCCATAACTTCTTTGGCTAAACCCAAGTGTATCAATGATGTTCAACGCCTGGCAGGCCGGATTGCAGCTTTGAGTCAGTTTATCAGTCGCCTTGGTGAGAAGTCCATCCCTTTATATCAGATGCTGAAGAAGACGGATGACTTCGTCTGGAGTGACGCTGCCGATGAAGCATTTGAGGACTTAAAGCGGCAGCTGGCTAATCCGCCGGTCCTTGTTGCTCGTTGATAAAGAGCCATTGTTGTTATATGTGGCTGCTAACGCCAGGGCTGTTAGCGTGGCTATTGTGGTGGAGCGCAAGGAGGTCAGAAAGGAGTATCCGGTTCAACAGCCGGTTTATTATATCAGTGAGGTACTTATTGAGTCCAAGCAAAGGTACCCGCATTGGCAGAAACTGGTGTATGGAGTTTTTATGGTGAGCCGAAAGCTTAAGCAATATTTCTAGGGTCATCCCATCACTGTGGTCAGCTCTGCTCCTTTGGGGGATATAATCCAGAATAGGGAAGCGACTGGCCGGATTGCCAAGTGGGCTATTGAGCTTGGGCCTCACGGGTTAAAGTATATGCCCCGGACGGTGGTCAAATCTCAGGCACTTGTGGATTTCATCAATGACTGGACAGAATTACAGGCGCCAGAAGTGAAGCCGGATCATACTTATTGGACTATTCATTTTGATGGATCCAGGCAATTGGAGGGCTCGGGGGCTGGAGTCGTATTAACTTCCCCACGAGGTGATAAGTTTTGTTATGTTCTCCGTTTAATGTTCCCTTGTACTAACAATGCAACTGAGTATGAAGCTCTACTCCATGGTCTTTGAATGGCTAAGGAGATGAATTTAAGCCAGGTTAAGTGCTTCGGTGACTCGGACCTGGTGGCTCAATAGGTGTCTGGTACTTGGGATTCCAAGGATCCGCTCATGGCAACATATCGTCGAGAGGTGGATATTGTTGCAGGTCACTTCAAAGGCTATCAGGTTGATCATGTGGACCGGCGAAAGAACGAAGCGGCGGATGCTTTAAGTCGCTTGGGTTCCAAACGTAAACCGGTTCCACCCAACGTCTTTCTGGATGTGCTACATAATCTGTCGGTCAAGCTCCCAATAGAGGAAGATTTGGTTGTGCCTGATCCGGAGGCTCAGTTGGTGGGGGCTATTCATGTCATCCCAGATTAGACGGTCCCATATTTGGCGTATATGAACCGAGGCGAGTTATCGGAGGATGAAACCTTGGCCCGGCAGATAATCCGGCGGTCCAAGTCCATGACTATTATCAATGGAGAGTTACATCATTGCAGTGTGACAGGGGCGTTTCAGCGTTGCGTGTCTCCTGAAGAAGGCTGTGAGATTTTGCATGAGATCCATGAAGGATATTGTGGTCACCACGTCGGTTCAAAGTCCCTGGTAGCTAAAGCCTTTCGTCATGGCTTCTATTGGTTGACGGCTCATGCTGATGCAGAAGACTTGGTGAAAAAGTGTGACGGTTGTCAGAAATTTTCATGCCGAGCTCATGTTCCGGCCTAGGAATTGAGGATGATTCCAATCACTTGGCCGTTTGCAACTTGGGGGCTGGATATGGTTGGGCCTTTTAAGAGATCCAAGGACAAGAAGACCCACCTTCTGGTGGCGGTTGATAAGTTCACTAAGTGGGTGGAGGCAGAGCCAGTCAGCAAGTGTGATGCAGCTACGACGGTTCAATTCATCAAAAAGGTGATTTTTCGGTTTGGCTTTCCACACAGCATTATAACTGATAATGGTAGCAGTGCCCAAAAGAATAATTGTTTTTCGGCAAGTATTGTAGCAAGCGGAAGGCTAAACCGGCCTCCGGATCATGATTCGTCACCAGGTTGACTTGACGGTTGTGGATCATCTTGCACCGGTTCATCATCATCCTCTCTACCCAGTGGCTGGAAGTCAATGGTTGCCCAGTCGATCCCAGTTAGGGCTTGGAATACAGCTTCATTGCTTATAAGGGTGGACAGTTCAATGTGAGGGGCATAGGTGTGCTTACGGATTGGCGGGATAAGATTTTGAGCCTCAGGAGTTGGTGCAGCGACCCGTTTGTCGTTGACGTCATAACTCGCCTGGTAATATGAAAGATCAGCTTCTTCAGCCAATTGACAAGCCAGTGGACGTACTTCCCGGTTTATGGCTCGGAGGTCATCATTGCCAAATTCTGATCCGTCTTCTTTTAAGCTTGGATAGCCTTTACCCACATCCACTGGATCAAGATCAAGCACCCATGCTTTTGCCCGGGTTAAGGCGGTCAGAGCACCAGCCCTTGCAGCAGATCTCTTTAGCTCTTCTACCCGGGCAGGCAGCATTGACAACCTATCTACGGTCTCTTTGATTAAAGTTGGGGGCGGCTTGTTGTGAGAAGGGGTGCAGATGATCCATTGTGCGCCGGTATATAACTGCTCTATAAGAGTATAGGCAGCCTTCAGCTTCTTCTGCACGTCAGAGCCCAGATGACTAATGCGAGTTCCTGCATCATTACAAACATCAGTAAACCGGCAATGTATGGGATGATATGTTGAAAACTTAAAGCCAGGATAGTTACCAAACACAGCAGCAGTCATGGCATGTATTTGCCGCTTTACACCAGTCAGCTTGTCTACCACCAGTTTAAGAGCTGCTTCTGCGTCCTCAGCTCTTTTTTGCAATGCGGATTTTTCTGTGGCCCAATCCGCCCACTCCTTGTTGAAACTCTCCTTCAGCTTTTCCATAGCGGCTAAGGTACTGGTCAGCTCATCTTTGGCTTTGGAGGTTTCTGCTTGCTGGGACTTGATGTTTTCTTGCAGATCAGCGGTTTGAGTTTCCTTTTTGCTCAGCTCAGCCTATAAGAGACAAACATATCATGAGTTGGCAGTACATATTTGAAGTACCAAGCACATAACAAGTTATGCACCTGATACTTGGGGGCTAATGCATATTTGCTTGTTATCAGAAATTTCTACAAGTCCCAAGCGCAATACAAGTATTACTCTTGGCACTTGGGGGCTAACGTATGTTTTCTCAAAGTAACGTTATGGGTATTCTTCTAAAGTCCCGGTTCATCTTCATAAGTTAAACCGGTCCTTGGGGACTACACCGGCGAAAGTTACAATATTGCAATTCTAAAAGTACCGATTCATCTTAGCAAGATAACCTGGCCCTTGGAGGCTAAGTATGCAAAGTTGAAGTATTGCAAAGTCCCAGTTTAGATGAGTATCATAAACCGGCACTTGGGGGCTACTGGAGTTGATATTTGGAATTGGACATAAGAGAGAGGCAGTTATGCAGTTACCTCATATCGCTCCTTCATCAGATTCACTAAACCGGCTTCAAAGTCGCGGCTTGTGTACAGACGGGTTAAGAAACCAGAATGGATGTCTTGGGCATTGAGGTGGGCATAGGTTGACAAATCTGTGCTCCATTTGCCTTTGCTCATAGCAGAAAGCTCGTCCTTGGCACTATGCTTCGATAAAGCAACAGGGTTGTTAGGAGTGGTGTGGTCGACGCCAGTAATCATAATGTCATCCTCTTTATCACCAACAGCTTTCACCGGAGACGACGGTTTATCAGCAGCCTTAGCTGGACTTGCCGGCTTATCATCAGTTCGGACCGGGCTTGTCGGGTTATCAGTGTGTCCTGTGGTGCCCACTTCTACTTGTTCAACAATGAAGTCATAATCTTGAGGTGGCGGGTCATCATGTATAACATCAGCATTTGTTCCTTCCAGATCTGGAGTCTTTTTCAGTTCAATAACCACATTATCATCAGCCGGTTTATTTAACCGAGCCTTCTTGCTGGGTCTAGGCTTAGCGCTGCAAACAAACATAAAGGTTAATACACTAGGTGAACATAAGGCATTAAGGGTAAATTTAAAAGATAATTTACCCAGGAACAGTCTTGAGGGTTGGAAGTTGCGTGGCTGTTGACTTGCCAGAAGATGAGTGCGGTGTGCCCTGATAATTTGAATCAGACGGGTTAAGAGGCTGTCAGAAACAGCCCGCCTTTGGGGCATGAAGTATCAGGAATATAAGAGACCTCTGATCGGCGTTTTCGGACTGGAGTATTCGGTAAACCGTCGGAGGTAACTACCTGGCCGCTGTGCCGGGTTGTGCAGCGAGCTTCGTGTTGCTGCGTCTTCAAAAGAAAGTTTGGGTCCAAGTGAGAATGGGGGTGAGAAAATTTTACTTTCCGGTTTGCTCGACGGATTTTCGGTGTTGGCAGAGGATCTGAACCGGAGGAAATAATAATTACCTCTACATCATCAGCTTGACTGCCTTCAGCGTCGTCCTGATAATAGTCATTGTCAATGAGGTGTATGAAAAATGAACCAAGAGAGTCAAGTTCTACCTCAGAGTCCGGATTAGCCAAGTCAGCATCAGCATTTGGTTCGGAAGACTCGATGGTCCTCTTCTTGGCAGGTCTTTTAATAACCTTGGTCTTGGGGCGAGGTGTCTTGGCCGGTTTATCCTGTGGTTTCTTCTTCCAGAACGGATCATCGTCCTGTCAAAGATGGACAAAATTTGAGAGAGTATTTAAAAAGAAACAAGTTAAAACAAAAAGGTTGTGATTCTTACAGTTGGCGGTTTATTGGAGACGCAGAAAGGACTTAACCCGGTTTGGCTACAGACAGCCTCCGATTCAATCAGTATTTTCTTGACAGACTCAGTAACTTCAGCTTCTATTAGCTGAATATCAACATGTCGCTGAGGATCTTTCAAGCTCCCTGTGTACTCACACATTAAACCGGGGCGCCGGCTTAAGGGCAAAATGCTCCAGGTTATCCAGCAGCGAGCAAAATCAACACCTGTCAAACCGTTCGCCACAAAGGCTCTGAGTTTTGACAGTTGTGGTGCATAGTTGGATCTTTCCTTCGCAGTTAATCTCTGAGGGAAGGGATGTGTGTTGCTAAGACGATGAGGACGGTAACCCGGCAGAGGATTTTCATCAGTTGGAGATGTGTCTTTGCAATAAAACCAAGTCTGATTCTAGTCCTTGGGGTGACTATGAAGCTTGGCGTGAGGGAAGCTGACATCCTTCCTCTTTTGAATTGCCATTCCACCAAGCTCAGTGTTGGGTCCGTCTGTGAACTCTGTGCGATGGTTTAAATAGAAGAAATCCCTAAACGGTTCAACTGTGGGCTCCTCTTGAAGGTAAGCCTCGCAAAATACTTGAAAATGGCAAACATTGGACACAGAGTTTGGGCCAATGTCCTGGGGGTGGAGTTGGAAGCTAGCAAGTACATCTTGGAAGAACTTTGATCCGGGAGGGCTAAACCCTCGGCTCAGGTGATCGACAAATATGACTACTTCTCCATCCTTGGGCTCAGGAGGATTTTCTGGACTGGGGACCCTCCACTGGATAACTTCTTTCTTCGCTAAAGCGCCAGTTGCGACACATCCCTCTAGTTGTGATTCCGTAACCCGGGAAGGGACCCAGCTACAAGCATAAAATTGTTTGGCCATTGGAATGAAAAGCTGAAAAAAGATAAATGCCGGTTTAAAATTTATGACGGGCAAGCATAAAGTGATGCAAGATAAGCAGAAGCAGAGGTATATGCATATTGTTAAACCGGAGTCTGATATTGCTAAACCGGAGTCTGACAATGGAGGAGGTGCAAAGATAAATGAATCGGCGGTTTAAGAGGGGACTAATGGTATCTACCGGATTATCGTTTTTCAAAAAGCTAAACCGCATATATTGGTATGAAAGGTACAGATCTAAAATACCTAAGTGAGGGAAAAACAAGTTTCACAGATTGGTATGATAATTTCAGATCTGTGGTGCGACAGAAAACTAGAATATATTCAGACCTAAACTTCAGGTGCTTAAGCAGTTCATCAGGTTCAGATGAGTTTTTCTATATTAAGGGGATGTTCTAATAAGGAAAAAGGAGCTCTAACTACAAAGGCACCAAAAAATATCAGATCTAACTTGCCATTTGCGCTACTAAGAAGAACAGGGAAGAACGGCGCTGAAGCTTCAATGAACTCCGATGAACACCAAAACCCTAATGGTGGATCTGGAGCAAGGAAGGGGAAACTTACCGATGCTGATAGAACAGCGGAGGAGCGCCGCGTTTCTCTGGTACGATCAGGTTGATGCAGCGGTCAGAGTTGAAGACGAGGGCGAAGCTTGACGACGGCGGCTGCGTGTGATGGTCAGGTCCGGGCAAGGAAGAAGAAAGACGAAGAGGCAAGGGGGGAAATGAAAGGGACCCCCGGCCCTATTTATAAAGGCGAAGAGATAAATGACAGGCGCGAGAATCGAGGAGCCAAAAGCTGGATATGTGACAGAGTTGTCGCTTCGATCGTCGGAGGTTCATTAATAAAGGTGAGATATATACCATTTTTAATAACAGGTGACGTCATGGCGGTTTATCATGATACTGGAAGATGACGTCATGGCGGTTTACCGGATTTATGCGAAGATGTTGAAGGAAGAATTTTTCTCAAGTGTTGAAGATTGACATGAACCAGTTCAAATCAATCTGGGGCCTAATGTTGGGGATATCACTACTGGGTATAAACCGGCCAGGAGAGGCCGGGTTATCCCCATAATGAGTTACTTATATGTGAAGCCCATGAAGACAATGAGTGTGGCATTTCATGAAGGCCCAAGGCCCAGAGGCGGGTTATGGCCTGTAGACATAAACCGCCATATCATATGTAACTTGTGTTGTAAGATAAGCAAGGTAGAAACCGAGCCGGACATGTTTATGAGCCGGCCTCGGGATTCTTTAAACCGTTGGGTGTCAACCTGTGTATATAAAGGGATGACCCGGCGGCGGTTTAGGAACAAACAACAACTCGAAAGCCAGGCATAGCGGATTCGCTCCCTGGTCATCGAAACCCTAGCAATTCCACAACAACTGGATTAGGCCTTTACCTTCACCGCAAGGGGCCGAACCAGTATAAACTCTCTGCGTCCCTTGTCCGCTTTAACCCCTTTAAGCTAACTCGTTGCGATGGCTCCACGACTAAGTCCTTTCACTAGGACATCTGCCATGACAAAACCACGACAGTGCGGATGTAAAATATTACATCCGCCCCTACAACCGCTCGAGCAGCTGAGCCTGGCCTGAGGCCACAGAGCGGTACTACCATGAGCACCTGCAGTACTACCGCGCCTGAGGCCACGGTACTACCGCAAGGGCCTGCGGTACTACCGCTCCGAAGAGCAGTACTACCGCATGGCCCAGTTCAGCAACACTAGGAGTCCTTCATTTTGCAGAGACACGGAGAAACGGAGGATGACCCAAAGAGCCAAAGGAAAGGTGGTGCAAAAAGGAAACAGACGTGTACGTGTTGATTCCACCCAAACCTTTCCAACGCGGACCCCCTCTTAATAGTACGGCTTTCCTACGACTCAAATCCACAGAAAAGAAACGTAGAGAAACGCCATCTTCAATAGTCTTCGAGGGGCACCAAATCGTCTTGTGCCTAGTCATGATATGTCTGGAATGCTCAAAGCACACGATTAGTCCGCAAAAGCATTGTCATCAATCACCAAAACAACTAAGGGATAAATATGCCCTTACAATATTGCTTCTATGTCTTATGGCACAATGTCCGAGAGCACTATTGATGATGATTTTGTTATGCCTATTGCTTACTATGATGATTATGATTGGGAAGATAATGATACTTCTTATAATCTTGGAAATCTTTTTGGCCCCAACTTGGGAAATTATGATGATAGCAATTGTTATACCGTTGGTGCTATTCATACTATTAATGATGAGAGTGATTATACTTATGATATGCCAAGCCATAAGCTTGGGGATGCTATGTTTGATAATAATGACATGTTTGATAATTTATTTGCTGCAATTAATGTTTGTCCCAAGCTTGGGGAGGCTATGCTTAATGAAGATGATCTTTTTAGTCCCCTTAATTTGAATGATCAAATTTGCTATGATGATTGCATGCCTCCTACTTATGATGATTATTGTGATGATACTTATGTTATAAAAGTAGTGATAATTATTGTCATAATATTGAATATCCTTCTACTAAACATTACTCTCTTAATGTGGGAACAATTTATCGTATTCGAGTTTCCTATGATACTCCCACCATTGTGAATGAGAAGAAATTTACTTGTGTGGAGAGTAATAAATTTTCTATGCTTTTGGATCATGAAAAGAATGCTTTATGTGATGGATATATTGATGAATCTATTCATGATGCTACTGAAAATTATTATGAGAGAGGAACTTATGATTCATGATGCTCTCTTTATGTTTCAATTCTTATCTTTTATGCGAGCATCATTGAAATCATCATGCCTAGCTAAAAGGCACTACAGAAAAGCATTTGTTGGGAAACAACCCAACATTTTTCCCTACTGTTTTTGTGTGTTCACATGATTAGGCTACTGTAGTAATCATCTTTTATTGCTTTCGTTTCAATAAAGTGCCAAGTAAGACCATTGGGATGGCTTACGGTGATAGCTGATTTGATCTTGCTGAAAAACAGAAACTTTTGCGTTCAGGAAAACAATTCTCCTTTTTAACAAAAGCGTGATAAAATTATGATTCTTTTTGCATAAGATTAATAGACAAATTGCCCAGGTTTTCCTAATTTTTCAGAATTTTTGGAGTAGCAGAAGTATGGTTGGAGTACAGATTACTACAGACTGTTCTGTTTTTGACAGATTATGTTTTTCAATGCATAGTTTGCTTGTTTTCTAGTTTCTATTGCTTATATTGCTCAATATAAATTGTGGAAATGATATGCTACAGTAGGCATAGTGTGGAAACAAATATAAATCTTGTCTTTGACAGTACCAAAGTGAAATGGTTTGCTCTTTATCATACTAACCTATCTAACGAAGTTCCGTTAAGTTTTGTGTGATTGAAGTTTTCAAGTTTTGGGTGAGATGTCGATATAAGTATAATAAGGAGTGAAAATACCCTAAGCTTGGGGATTCCCAAGGCACCCCAAGGTAATATTCAAGGAAGATCCAAGCAACTAAGCTTGGGGATGCCCCGGAAGGCATCCCCTCTTTCGTCTCCAACATTATCGGTAACCTTACTTGAAGCTACATTTTTATTCGTCACATGATATGTGTTTTGCTTTGAGCGTCATTTTATTTTGTTAGTATTTGCTTTCTGTTATTTAGAACAATGTTTTGCATCTTTTATTTCAATAAAAAGGTCAAGTATAGCCTTTACCATGCTTATTTTGCAACTCTATTTGTTGCTGTTTCAAAACAGAATGTTTAGCGCTGTTGCAAAAATTCCCTAGAAAAGTCAGAATGTGATAAAATGCTGAAACTTTTTGCACATTAAGCTTTGATAAATTTTCCACAGTGTGGTAAATTTTCAAAAAAAATGGAGTTAAAGAAGTATTGATACTCTTGCATTCTTTGCAGACTGTACTGTTTTGGAAGATTGCTGTTATGCTTGCATTGTTTGCATATGTTTGCTTGCTTAATGATTCTATTTGAGGATAGGAGTATTAAATATGCAGAGGCATTTAGTACGCAATGTTGAATAATAATTTTAGTAATTTTCTATAGTAGATAATGATAAGGTTTTGCATTGATTTCTACTAACGTATCTCACGAGTTCTTGTTGAGTTTTGTGTGGATGAAGTTTTCAGTATTAGGTAAACTGTGATACGAGAGGAATTAAGGAGACACAAAAGCTCAAGCTTGGGGATGCTCAAGGCATCCCAATTTAATATTCCAATAAGTCTCAAGCATCTAATCTTGGGGATGCCCCGGTAGGCATCCCACCTTTCTTCTTCAACAATTATCGGTTAGTATCGGTTGAGCCTAAGTTTTTACATCTTCACATGATTTGTGCTATCCTTGGATTGTAATTTTGTTTTGTTTTACTTGCTGTTTTAATAAAATACTTAGATCTGAAACTTTTAAATAAGAGAAAGTCTTCAAATAGCTACCCATTTACATAACTACTCGCTTGATCTTCACTTATATCTTTTTAGAGTAGCTTGTCATTTACTTTTGTGCTTCACTTATATCCGATGAGTAAATTGTTGAATGAATTGAATATCATGAAGTTGAAATTATATCATGCCTAGTGGTAGCTTCACATTGGGTTTAGAAAGTGAAATCTTTTGAAGCTTGACAATCACAATATGGGTCATACAAGCAAATCATGAATGATTAGTTGAAGGAAGAGAACTTCCACATGCAAATACACTATCTCAGAAATCTTTTGTGATTGTGACCCCCATCAAAATATTATATGCCAAAATTGTTGACATTGGACAAGGAAGACAGCGTAATGATTTATGTTTGTTCATATTCACACAGAAGTTATATTGCCATAGATCCTTCAACATGTGGTGCTTGCTCCCCATCTTTGCTAGCCAAAAATTCCGCACCAAGTAGAGATACTACTTGTGCATCCAAAAACCCTTAAACCCAAATCTTATTTTCAAGAGTCCACCATACCTACCTAAGGATTGAGTAAGATCCTTCAAGTAAGTTGTCATCGGTGCAATAAGGCAATAAAAGTTTTTTCTAAAAGTGTTAGATCATTTAGTGTAAAAAAATTGAGCATTGTACGAACTTGTGATGGCGAACAATAAAAGCGACAGACTAAATAATAAAGGTTGCTATCACAAGGGGCAATATAACGTGACGTTATTTTGCACTAAGGGATTGAGCATACAAACAAAAAGCGCATGGCAACCTCTGCTTCCCTCTGCGAAGGGCCTATCTTTTACTTTTATGTATTTACTTTCATGCAAGAGTCAAAGTTTTTCTCTCTATTCCTTTTTATTTTTTCTCTTTTGGCAAGCATCATGTAGTGAGGAAAGATCTAGGCACATATATCCAGTTGGATATGGGTAGCATGAGTTATTATTTTTGGCATCACCCTTGAGGTGAATACGTTGGGAGGCAAAATTAAAGCCCCTATCTTTCTATGTGTCCGGTTGAAACGTTTTGCTCATGTGTATGCGGTGAGTGTTAGCAATCATACAAGACTATATGATGGTTGAGTATGTGGAGCTCTTACTTAGACTCTGTTGAATAAGTTGAATTGCAATTGTTTGGTGACTAAGAATATAGGTTGCTGAGTTTCAAGAGAATTCATTGTTTGAACCTTAACATGTGAATTGGTTGCTACTTTGTCATGATGAGTTTTATGAGAAAGGGCTGTTGTTATGATGCTAGGGAAAGTGATTGAAATTATCATTGATCAATCTTGTGCACTTTTCTAGCATTCACACTTCATAAATTATTTCTTTTATCATTTACCTACTCGAGGAGGAGTAGGAATTAAGCTTGGGGATGCTGATACGTCTCTAGCGTATCTATAATTTATGAAGTATTTATGTTGTTATATTATCATTCTTGGATGTTTTACAATCATTTTATAGCAACTTAATATCATTTTTTGGGACTAACCTATTGACCCAGTGCCCAGTGCAAGTTGCTGTTTTTTTGCTTGTTTTTTACATCGCAAGAAATCAATATCAAACGGAGTCCAAACACCGCGAAACTTTTTGTGGATTTTTTATGGACCAGAAGACATCCAATGGACCAGAGTAGCACCCTGGTGGGTTGTGCCCACCTCGGTGGCTTCCTGTACCCGCTCTTCGCCCTATAAATTCCCAAATATTCCAAAAACCCTGGGGGTAACCCTAGATCGGAAGTTCCGTCGCAAGCCTCTGTCCTTCATCGGGAGCCAATATGGAACCCGCTGCCACGGGAGGGTAGGACAAAAGATGCCATGCAAGTTCTTTCCATAAGCACGTATGACTATTTACGGAATACATGCCTACATTGTTTTCATGAATTGGAGCTAGTGCCGTCTCGCCCTAGCTTATGACTGTCACATGATGAATATCATCCAACAAATTACCGATCCAATGCCTACAAATTTATCATATATTGGTCTTGCTAAGTTACTACTACTGCTGTTACTGTTGCACTTGCTCCAATACTTGTGGGTTATCAAGACCTTTTTCTGGCGCCGTTGTTGGGGAGCATAGCTATATTTGTTGAGTCACTTGGGATTATTATCAATTTATCACTATGAAGAAACCGAAGGATGCTAATACTAAGATTTATCCCTCTAAGACGAGTGGAGGTCAGGAACTGCCATCCAATTCTGCTTTAGATTCACCTTCTGTTATAAGTAAACTTGCAACACCACCACATGCTATTAATCCTAATATGTCACGAGTTATTGATGATGCTACTTCTACTATGAATGATGCTTATGATGATGCTAGTACCTTGCTTGATGATGATGTGCCACTTGGTGAATTTCTTGATGAACAAATTGCTAGAGTAATACAACATGATGTTGTTGAATCTGATGATGAGCTTGAAACTGAAACTCTTGAAACACCTGCTAGAACTAGCCTTCCTAGATATGAATTGCCTAAGGTACCGGAAGGTTATGTTATGAATGAGGAGACAACTAGAGATATTCTTGCTTGTAAGGATAGAGATGATCTTGAGAAATTATTATGCAAGTATAAAGAAAAATATTTGAATGCTAGAATGCAATATGACCCTAAGTTTGATACTTCACATATCTCTACTGATGATAAGGATTATGAACTCTCTGTCGACCCAGAGTTACATACTTTGGTTGAATATGATCCTTTCCATGGTTATGAAACTGAAACTGTTGTGGAACATCTTACTAAGTTGAATGACATAGCCACCCTTTTTACTCATAATGAGAAGACTCGCTATTACTTTATTCTCAAATTATTTCCGTTATGATTAAAGGGTGATGCTAAAGCTTGGTACAATACTCTTGCTCCTGGTTGTGTGCGTAGTCCCCAGGATATGATTTATTACTTCTCTGGAAAATATTTCCCTGCTCATAAGAAACAAGCTACTTTACAGGAAATATTTAACTTTGTGCAAACTAAAGAAGAGAGTCTCCCACAAGCTTCGGGGAGGCTTTGCCAATTAACTAATGCTTTGCCTAATCATCCTCTTAAGAAAAATGAAATACTTGATATCTTCTATAATGGACTAACCGATACTTCTAGGGACTTCCTAGATAGTTGTGCTGGTTGTGTTTTCAGGGAACGAATTGTTGGACAAGCTGAAGAATTATTGAATAACATATTGAAAAATTATGATGATTGGACTCTTCCTGAACCACCGCCTAAACCCACTCCAAAGAAGAGGGGTATATTATATCTCAGTCCCGAGGATATGCCAGAGGCAAAGAAATCTATGAAGGAAAAAGGTATTAAAGCTGAGGATGTTAAAAATTTACCTCCTATTGAAGAAATACATGGGCTTAATACACCACCACCACCCAAGGTGGTAGAGGTAAATTCTCTAATGAAGTTCAATGATAATGACAATCCTCACAATATGCACGCTAGCCAATGCCTTTATGAGTTTGAAAACTACATTAGAAAGCAAGATCACTTCAATGCAAATGTTATGAAACAATTGAAATACAATTATGATATGATTGCTCGCTTGAGTGACTTGTTATTTAGAATCTCAAATGATGTTAGAGGTTGGGAGAACATGCTTCTATGGTTCAAACCCAGTTAGAACAAGTTGCTAAATCTCAAAGTGAGTTGCTAGATGAAATGAATAATAATATACATGACTTTGCTGTTAGAGTTGCAACTAGAGGAGGTAAAATGACTCAGGAACTACTTTATCCTGAGGGACACCCAAAAAGAATTGAACAGGATTCACAAAGGAATAACACCACTGCACGTAGTCCTTCTAAAAAGAAGAACAAAAGGAAAAATGATAGGACTTTGCATGCTTCTAGTGAACCTGAAATAGAAAAACCTCCTGATAATGATAATGATGCTTCTATCTCTAATGCTGAAACTCGGTCTGGTAATGAACATTCACCTAGTGATAATGAAAAAGATAATGCTGATGTTCATGAAGGTACTCAATCAAATAATGAAAAAGAACCAAACAATGATGTTGAGATAGAACCTCCAGTTGATCTTATAACCCACAACCTAAGAATACACGATATGACAAAAGAGATTTTATTGCTAGAAAACACGGTAAAGAAAGAGAACCGTGGGTTCAAAAACCTATGCCTTTTCCACCTAAGTCAACTAAAAAGAAAGATGATGAAGAATTTGAACGCTTTGCTGAAATGCTGAGGCCAGTCTTTTTGCGTACTCGCTTGACTGATATACTTAAAATGCCTCCTTATGCAAAGTATATGAAAGACATCATCACCAATAAGAGAAAAATACCGGAAGCTGAAATCTCCACTGTGCTTGCTAATTATACTTTTAAAGATGGAGTACCTAAAAAACTTGGAGATCCGGGAATTCCAATTATACCTTGCTCCATCAAAAGAAATTATGTGAAAACTACTTTGTGTGATTTAGGAGCTCGTGTTAGTGTTATGCCTTTCTCTTTATATAAAAGACTTGATTTGAATAAACTCACACCCACTGAAATATCTTTGCAAATTGCTGACAAATCAACTGCCATACCTATCGGTATTTGTGAGGATGTGCCCGTTGTTGTTGCTAATGTTACTATTTTAACTGACTTTGTTATACTTGAGATGCCCGAGGAAGACAACATGTCGATTATCCTTAGTAGACCCTTCTTGAATATTGCAGGGGCTGTTATTGATTGCAATAAAAGCAAGGTCACTTTTCATATCAACGGTAATGAGCATACGGTGCACTTTTCGAAGAAACAGTTCCAAGTGAATGGTATTAATTTTATTGAAAAATCTCCGACAATCACTATTGGAAGTTTTCAACTACCTCTACCTAAAGCCAAAAAGAAATATGAAATGCTTATTGTAGGGGATATTCACATCCCCGTTGAGGTAACTTAGTGATTTACGAAAGTTCTTGGTTTCATGCTAATCAAAAGTGCTTGTTAATAAGACCTGATCAACCTTATTAATGGATCATTTTTTAGAGGTATGAAGTTGATGAATTTAGTAAGCACTACCTTCCCTCCCTATCTTCTATTTTCTGTTTTTATTAGTTAAATAAAATAAAATGCCATGTTTTGTCTGTTTTCTGAATTTTCCGTGCAATAAAAAATGACCCAAAAATAAAAGTTCTCAAAATGCTCTGAAAATTTAATACGATTTTTTTCTGAATATTTAAGAATTTCTGGTGCAAATAATATCAGAGGGAGGTGCACCAGGTGGGCACAACCCACCTGGGCGCGCCAAGACCCCCAGGCACGCCCTGGTGGGTTGTGGTCCCCATGTGGCCCCCTCATTTATCCCTTCACACCACATCATCACTTACCTCCAAAAAAAATCCCCATTGCTCTCTCTCTCTCTCTCGTGTTCTTGCTCTCAAACCCGCGGATTTCGATCTCTTTGCTCGAAGCTCGGTTTCCGAAACTGTTTCGGGGGATTGTTGCTTGGTATGTGACTCCACCATTTGTCCAATTAGTTTTTGTTTTTGTGGTTTATATTTTGAATAATTAGCTACTCTTGGTGCTGCTATAGATGAGCTTGCATGTTGAATTATTAGAGTTCTAAGTAGTTTGAATGCTTGCTATGGCCTCTATGTATGCCTATGAGTAGTTGCTATCAATTGTATGAAGTTTTGTTGATAAATTTTTGTCACCTAAATTTTTTCAGAAAATTGTACACGAACATGATGAACTTATTTGGAAGGGGTTCTTCGAGGAGGAGATCCTCGGGGGCATCTTCTACTGACAACTCCGCTCGCAAGTCTTATGTTGAACCGAGTGAAAGTTCCATTCGAGATGCAGCCACCAAAACATGCTTATGGCCTTGCGATGACTATATGATGTGTGTGGGCATTAAGGAGGAATTTGAGCAATATGTTCACAATGCTGGCCTCGGTCCCTCCATTGTAGATAAGTGTTAACAACACCACACTCTCACTGAATAACTTGTCAAAGGATTTAAATTCCATCCCCGTGAGTCTAGGGTGTCATTTAAACTTTATGAAAATCCATTTACCATTTCATTAGAGAATTTTGCTCACCACTGCAAACTTCCATTCGGGGGTTCGCTTGACGATGCCAAGGGCCGAGTACCAATCATTCTTAACTAGTCTTTGCTACGGTGAGACGAGGGGAGTGACACAAGGTAGAATAAACAGCATTCATTTTCCCACAATTCAGTACTTTGCATTATTTAACGGGAAATGTATAGTAGGCAAGCAAGACTGTAGTACACTTTGTGCTCCAGACTTGAGCCTCATACGCACCGCTCTCACCGGTGAAAGGAGTTATAACCTAGGAGCGATTGTTGCACGCAGACTTCGGCATAACACTAATAGTGGCTATTTCTATGGTGGAATATATGCCATGCGTTTAGCACGAGGGCTGGGTGTTTCACCTTTTCCCTTTGACCCTATCCTACCCACACAGTATTTAGACTTTGATTCTTTCGAAATTCATAAGATCCTCAAAGGAAAAATTCATAATTTCACTTATAATCTATTGTTTAACCAAGCATTTGTTGTGCACACATATTTGCCTGCGCCTGCTCTTTTTGACTATCACAGCAAGGGGAGATATTTTGTTCTTGAGAGCGAGGCCCGAGCTCACAACGCGGCAGTGGAGGCAGCACGGCAGGCCGAGGCATCCCCACCGAGAGCCTCCGTGAGCTACCACGCCGACTACTATCCAGGCTACTGACTGCTTACCAAGTTAGGCCAAAAGCCTAAGCTTGGGGGAGTGCGTGTTTCTCACCGACATTACATTCATGTTCACACATTTCATTCCAGTTGTCGGTGTCCACACTTTTTCATTGTATCATCCATGCTTAAATTTACTTTCTTGCTTTCTTCCTGTGTGTTTGAAAAACTTTAGAAAAACCAAAAACAATAGTTGTAGTTAGTTTACTTTCTATGCGTGCTTAGTTGTAGTACTTAAAAGAAAACCCAAAAAGATTTCCTTGTTCTTCTTTTGCTTGTTGGGAGCTTTCCCGTGTAAATAGTTTTTCTCGTTTTTGCTTTTCCCTTTTTATTTGCTTGCTCAAGAAAACCAAAAACTCCAAAATATTTCAGTGTGTTCCTCTGAATTTCTTTTCTTTTTATTCGAGTTGTACCGAGGAGAAGACCACGATGAAAATGTCGAGTGGCTCCCATATGAATAACTGTTGATCTAAAAGAGCCCATTTTACCTTGTCTTCTCCTGTTGAATAAAATGTTTGCAGATTCCAGCTTAGTCCACGACACTGTTGCACTATTATTATTTTCACAACGTTCGGTCGTGCAAGTGAAAGGCAATAATGACGATATTCGTTGAACTGGCCGTGGAAGAGAGAAACGGGTATGAACTCGACTTGTTCTGTTTGTGTAAATATGTTTAACCTAGTATCCATGATTCATCCCATTATGATTAAACATGTTTGCAATGACAATTAGAGATTATAGTTTCTCATGCCATGCATAAGTAGCTAGGAGTGGATAATGATTTATCTTGGACATCAACATTGCGTTAAAATGATTGTGATGTAGTATGATGATATGGTATCCTCCTCTGAATGTTCAAGTGGCTTGACTTGGCACATGTTCATGCATGTAGTTGAATCAAAACCAACATAGCCTCTATGATATTTATGTTCATGATGTTCATATCCTACTCATGCTAGTGTCCATTGTTACTTATGCATAATACATGTTCATGACCGTTGTTGCTCTCTAGCTGGCTGCTTCTCAACCTAATTGTTAGCCTTCGCCTGTACTAAGTGAGAATTCTGCTTGTACATCAAAAACCTTGAACCCAAAGTTATTCCAAATGAGTCCACCATACCTACCTATATGCGGTATTACCCTGCCGTCCTAAGTAAAATTGCACGTGCCACCTCTAAAAACTTGTAATAAATATCCTTTTTGTGTGTCTGGATCATTCATGGAACGACACGAGGTGGTCGGTATCTTCCATACTAAGCGGGTTATTCTCAGGTCAAGTATTTATTCACTCGCCATCGCATGAGAAAAGGGCAGTAATAGGGATGCCCAGTCCCAAACTGCAAACAGAAAAAGCTTACAAATAATCAAACAAAAACTCCCAATGGATTCAAAACCTTTACTTTTATCGCTTGGGAACCGCCACTAGCGTGCTTAGCATGGAAGATATTGATAACTGATGGTCGTGAAGTAAATGAGAAGGGTGCATGTCTCAAAATATCATTTACCTTTAAAAAAACTTGAGCTCTGGCACCTCTACAGATTACTGCTTCCCTATGCGAAGGGACTTTCTATTTACTTTTATGTTGTGTCATCACCCTCTAAAATAAGCGCCTGAACCTGAGAGCACTGCTGTCATGCTTATGCATTGTGTGTAGCTAATGTTGGATGCATCATGACTGGATCTTTTCTACCATGAATTACAATGTTTAGTCGCTCCTTGAACTTTGGAGGTGCTCTGCATTTATGTTTTGCGGTCTCAGAAAGGGCTAGCGAGATACCACTATTGTCATATTATATCATGGTTGTTTTGATAATGTGTTGCCGTTTGAGATATCTTATTATTGCTCGCTAGCTGATTATGTCGTTGATATGAGTTAATATAATCTTTAAGAGTTATTGTCCGCATGGTTAGTTATAATGTTGATTGAAAACCTGGGTGCTGTTTAAGCCTATTTATGCAAACAAGAGCAGAGTTCATAAAAGTTTTTCCTTTTCACTTTCAGTTTATCAACTGAATTACTTGAGGACAAGCAAAGGTTTAAGCTTGGGGGAGTTGATACGTCTCCAACGTATCTACTTTTCCTAACACTTTTCCTCTTGTTTTGGACTCTAATTTGCATGATTTGAATGAAACTAAGACGCTGTTTTTAGCAGAACTACCATGGTGTTGTTTTTGTGCAGAATTTTTTTCTCAGAGTGGAACGAAACTTTGCGAGGATTTTTTATATCAATAAAGAGAATTTCTGGAGCCAAGACCCACCAGAGGGGGGCACCTGGGTGGGTACACCCACCAGGGCGCCCCCCCTCCTAGCGCGCCCAGGTGGGTTGTCCCCACCTGGTCGCCCCGTAGACCCTGAAACCGACGCTATAAAATCTTATTTTTCAAAAAAAAAATCAGGGAGAAAGAATTATCGCGATCCACGAGACGGAGCCGCCGTCACCTCCTGTTCTTCATCAGGAGGCCAGATCTGGAGTCCGTTTGGGACTCTGGAGAGGGGGATCTTCGTTCTTCATCATCACCAACCCTTCTCCATCGCCAATTCCATGATGCTCCCCACCGGGAGTGAGTAATTCCTTCATAGGCTCGCTGGTCGATGATGAGTTGGATGAGATTCATCATGTAATCGAGTTAGTTTTGTTAGGGCTTGATCCCTAGTATCCATTATGTTCTAAGATTGATGTTGCTATGACTTTGCCATGCTTAATGCTAGTCACTTTGGGCCCGGGTGCCATGAATTCAGATCTGGACTGTTTATTCACCATTATATCCATGTTCTAGATCCGATCTTGCAAGTTATAGTCACCTACTACGTGTTATGATCTGGCAACCCGAGAGTGACAATAGTCGGGACCACTCCCGGTGATGACCGTAGTTTGAGGAGTTCATGTATTCACCGTGTGTTAATGCTTTGTTCCGGTTCTCTATTAAAAGTAGGCCTTAATATCCCTTAGTTTCCAATATGGACCCCGCTGCCACGGGAGGGTAGGACAAAAGATGCCATGCAAGTTCTTTCCATAAGCACGTATGACTATTTACAGAATACATGCCTACATTGTATTCATGAATTGGAGCTAGTGTCGTATCGCCCTAGGTTATGACTGTCACATGACGAATATCATCCTACAAATTACTGGTCCAATGCCTACGAATTTATCATATATTGTACTTCCTAAGTTACTACTGCTGTTGTTACTATTGCACTTGCTACAAAACTACTGCTATCACTGTTACCGTTACCATTGCTGCTATCACTATTATCAAAACTATCATACTACTTTGCTACTGATCACTTTGTTGCAGATAATTAATCTCCAGGTGTGGTTGAATTGACAACTCAGCTGCTAATACTTCAAATATTCTTTGGCTCCCCTTGTGTCGAATCTATAAATTTGGGTTGAATACTCTACCCTCGAAAACTATTGCGACCCCCTATACTTGTGGGTTATCAAAAGCTCATATGTTTTTTCACAGGGTCAGCTGTAGGAAGAACCAGGACGTCGATGGGATCCAGGTTTGAGGTGGAGAAGTTCATGGAACTGAAAACCTTGGGTTATGGCAGACAAAGGTGAAAGATTTGTTGGCACAACAGGGATGCTTGAAGGCGTTGCGGGAAGTCAATTCAGCTAAGATACATGTGATGCATGGAAGTTCGCGGAAGACGATTTGGGAGCCTCGAGCGTGTTATGCAGTCGAAGAAGTTCGGCTGGGTCGGACTAGATAGTCTGATGGATCGACGTGAGTCGGTTGGTACAGAAGACGGTGGTGGGATCGGCGACGGCGACATAGGAGCGTGATGTTGATGATGATCGACTTCTGGGACGTGGAAACACGTGGCGCAGGCCTGAGGGCTTGTGCAGCTTCGACAAGACTATGGCGTGGGGTTGATTCAAGACCGTGCACATGTGAGCTTGAAGTAGACGGGGCGCGTGGGTGGACTGATAATCTACCAGGGAGTCATATTGAAGGTGGAGCTGGAGTCTAGAGGACTTCACTTAGTGCTGATTGAGGGGCTACGGCGTAAGTGCACAAAGAGTCTAAGCCTATTCAGTGGGAAAAGCAAGTGACATGTAATTCGGATTGGAGCCCGGTGGTCTGATGGAAGCGTGAAACTCGTCATCGGTCGGTGATGATCGGTGGTACTCTCCAGTGGGGGTTGAGTAGTGTGGTTTCGCGATCCTTGAGACTTGACCAGGATAGCAGAGGCTCAACGCAGTAATAGCGGCGAGGCGTGCGACGCGCACAGGGCATGGAGACGGGCCAGGGCTCTGGTGGTCATACATGTGGTGAGACAACTGCGAATTTGACTCGGGGTGACTACAAGCAACGGTGAAATTCCTTCAAGTTTCAGACAGGCGGTCAAGAAAGGAGCAGTGATGTTGAGTTCAGGTAACTCTTATGTGTGACACCCAATATGTGAGTTGTTCACTTTCACGCAGGTCAATGGTCAGTGTGTAATGGCGTTGGACGGATACTCTAAAAGTTGGGATCACAAACTAGAGTAATAAGGAACTTAATTTTGCTCGAGTGTTGATTGTGGTCAAGAAATGAAGGGACTACAAGTTGTAGGTGGAGTCATATGGAGTCTTTGGAGTAGCAGTTGTGCTCACGGGATAAGCTCAAGTCTAATGTACATGAAAGTTTGATGCATTGACAAACTCAAGGTGGTGGAGAATATTCGTCAAGGTGGAGTTTGTTGGAAGAAAATCTTATACGACCGGGTCGCAGGCTTTCAAACGAACGACCCTACACATCGTACGACACGTGGAAGCGTGAATCTCCAAGCAAACAGCCCACTTCTTCTTCCCCGCTAGACCATCACCGATTCCATGTGTTGCAGTGCTTCGTCGTACCGGTTCTTCCTGTACTCATTGTCTCTAGTGCGAGTCACCTGCGCAGGTTGTCCTTCCGACAACGAGAAGTTCGCCGGCGACCTCATGCAGTTGGTAAGGAACGGGCTGGCGGAGTTAATTAAATTGCTTCTCGCGGGTGCTGTCAGATCTGAGCTCGTCCAGGCTCGGCGGACGGATGTTGCCGGCAGGGGGTGCACTGGTCAGCGAAGGCTCCCCGTGCTCCTGCCGGCTCGACGGAGTAGTTGCTCTAGCGGCTCCTGCTCCTCATCTGCCCCTCGCGGTACCAGGGGTGTGAGCCTGTGAGGGTCGTTCACCTGCGAGCTCGCCGGACTTGGGCGGCATGATGGAGCAGCGACTAAGTCAGCCACCGGCGGCGGGCTGGGCAATCCAATTTGGAAGGGGATTAATTTATGTTGGAAAGGAATTAACGGTAACGATGAATCACGGATACTCTGGTCGCTTGAAGATTTACGAATACACGTGTCGCACGATAGATTGGGTCGTTCGTTTGGAAGCATGAGACTCAGTCGTATAAGATTTTCTTCCGAGTTTGTTAGAGTTGTGTCGAATATTGTGTATAAAATAGGTTACAGTTGGACTTGTAATTGTATTGTGTTTAGATAGAATATATAGTCGTGTCCTAGTAGGACACTTGTATCCTAGGCCTCTCGTATATAGTGAGGGTAGACACATGATGTAACCTATGCCAACATAATAGCACCGGAACGCGGGGGAAGCCGGCGGCATGTGCCGGCGTCCAGGATGACCGGGTGCGGTATTGTAGCGGTGTCATGAGGAGGAGTGCCCATAGTCAGGCCCCGGTGATGCAGCCATATCGGTAAACCTCGTTAACAAATCTCGGTGTCGTGCCTCGTGTGATTGCATGGTTCTTGGATGATCAACAGTATGACTCGGATTAAATTCTAACATGATTGGCAATTACTTTGCACGGAGTAGCATCTAGAATTTGATGTACAGACGTGCTCAAGCCGCCAGGACACACGCCGCGCGCAGTGTATGCCGTTCATCGCATCTCGTTCTCTGCCCCGCCATAAACTCCAGTCCTTATCAGTGAAGAGCTTGTCGGGCCACTTTCCAAGCGCCAGTACGGCAGTACGTTTGCTTGCTGCTCACTAGCTCTTTCCTCTTGCCTTTGCACAGTTTGGATTTAATGCTCGGCTAAGGAAGCCATAGATCTCCCTTGGAGCCCAACGAGCAACCACAGTCGGGCCATTTTCTGAGTTTCTTTGGCCCGGCGAGGTGCTTGCTGCTCTAGCTGGCTAACAGTATGGCAATGATGAAGAGATGCCTTTGCAGATCCGAGGAAGACTTCAAAGGTAATGGTCGAACAATTGAACTGTCTCTTGTCTCCCTGTCTTTACTGATGCGAGGTCTTAGCATTTGAGTTATTTTCTAGTAGAAAAGATTAAAGTATATCCAAAGCTGATATTTTTTTCTCTCTTTTCCTGAATTGCTGAGCAGGACTGTTAAGGAAAACCAACATCCATCTTTACTCCTATAAAGAGATCAAAAGAGCAACGAACAACTTCGACCATGGCAACAAGCTAGGCAGAGGTGGTTTCGGAACTGTATACAAGGTATTGTTGTTACCTCTCGGCGCTTGTTCAGTTAAACTAGGAAAAATCGAACAGCTAAATCCCTGTTATGTGGCACATGTAGGGAACCTTTGGAGACGGCACTGCATTTGCTGCCAAGGTTCTATCTTGTGAATCTGAACAAGGGATCAAGGAATTCCTGACAGAGATCGAAAGCATCGGCGAGGCCAAGCATGCGAACCTCTTCAGCTTGCTGGGCTGCTGTGTCCAGAAGCAAAATAGGATCCTGGTCTATGAGTTCGCGGAGAACAACAGCCTCGATCATGCACTCAAAGGTGGTTAGTCCCACCCAACCCAGTTCAGAGTTTCAGATTCACACCACGAGGCTCTCCACTCATACTGAGGGAAAAGAGCGTATTTCAGCTCTAGGTTCAGCGAGCGGAGCAGCGATTCTCCCATGGAGCGTGAGATCGGACATCTGTATGGGCACGGCCAGGGGGCTGAGCTACCTCCACAAGAAGCATGAGCCCAACATCGTGCACAGATACATCAAGGCAAGCAACGTCCTCCTCGGCAGAAACTACAGCCCCAAAATCAGGGACTTTGGCTTAGCGAAGCTGTTCCCGGATAACGTCACCCATGTCAGCACGCGTGTGGTCGGGACGACGTGCGTGAGCCCTTCTTCCTCCTCCAGACACAGAGCCGTTTCGTCTCCTAAGACCAACAAGAGACTGGTGGTTGATGTCTGTGCATGTCTGCGGCGGATACCTGGCGCCTGAATACGTGGTGCACGGGCAGCTGACCAAGAAGGCCGACGTCTACAGCTTCGGCGTCCTCCTCCTCGAGGTCATCAGCGGCCGGAGGGTATCGGAGACGATTCGATCGGACACGTTCCTCGTGAGACAGGTCGCTTAGCTAGCTTCGGTTTTCCGATCCGCTGAATATGGCATCTCTGTGCTGCTGGCGCTCATGTTGATCTTTGTTGCAGTGCAGGCATGGCTGCTCTACGAGCAGGGAACGCCGCTGGACATCGTGGACGCCAGTGTCAAGGACTACCCAGAGGCAGAGGTGCTCAGATACGTCAAGGTAGGCCTGGCGTACAAACAGGCGGCGCCCGACGGGAGGCCGACGATGCGGCAGGTGGTGAAGATGCTGTCGCGGCCCGCCGCGTCCCGCGAGCTAGAGATGCACTTGGCCGACCATCACTACTCATCTGCCCTCACGCGTCCTGGCTTGAGCTTGTCACCTCTTTCCTCCATGGCAACAAGTAGTACAAATTCCGCCTCGGCCACTTACAGTGAAATCGTGCCCAGGTAGATGGATTGATTTTTGAAACAAGACCATGCTCTAAAAACACTATTTTTAATGCACTTTGAAGCACTGAACTTTTATTCAAAACATTAGGAATGTTTTTCCTACATGGAATTTTACACATATGTATAACGTTCAACAATGTTTGTTTTCTTTCTTAAAAGGCAATGTTTGTTGTAAAACACATGGTGGTGCATTTGAGCTCATGAGCAAAAGAGCTATTCCACCCTCCTCGCCTGTTAAAATTCCAGAAACCAACATGCCCTCGGACATGCACCTGATTGGCATGGCCAAGCGAAATTGCGCAGCCCCGAAGATTAGCCAAAGTCATCGAGGATCACAGAACAAGCACTAATATCCAGCTTCTGCGTCTTGATAAATATCATCAGGTCATAAACAAAGATCAATAACCTCTAGCTCAATCAGATATGTCTAAAGACATTGCCCATGAACATTTTCATGGCTTCTGGAGCGAGATCTTCCAAATCAAATAAACAACAGCATCTCCAATAGATGATCCAAATGTAAAAATAACTAACTTTTGGACCGTCTGAGGCAAAAAACGCAGCTCCAACAGACGGTCCATATGTAAAAAAAAATGGACCACGGCCTCCTCGTGATGTAAAATACAACACCTCGCGATGCAAATTTACATCACGAGGTACATCTGGTCCAAAACCAGCCGCCGTGTAACGCCCGGATAATCATGCTACAGTAATCTCACGTTAAGGATGGCACGTCACCTCTGTCACTGTAATTAATCTCGGGTTAATTCAAAACCGTTTAAAATTTAAATTCAAATTAATGTCAATAATAAAAGTTTTCAAAAATTTAAACAAAAATGTTCGGTGGGTGCCAGATATTGCACTGATAATGATTGTGGAGAAAACATATTTTTAGAAAATGCCTAACTAATTTAAAATGATGTAAAACAGAAAAGAAAATAAATAAAAAGAAAAGAAAATGCAACAGAGAAAAAAAAGAACAAAAGGAGGAAGAAGCCCCCCCCTGCTGGACCGCGGCCCAGCTGGCCTTCGGGCCAACCAGGCCGGCCCCCACTCCACTCCTTATCCCCTCGCCCCCCCCCCCCCCCCCCCCGCAACCCTAGCCACCACCGACAACCCCCACCTCCCCACTCACTCGCTCCCCCACCCCCCGATCCCATCTGGATCGGGGCAACGACTGCGACGCCCCGACTCGTCCCCACCGCCACGGCCACCTCGCCGGAGCCACCGCGCCGCCTCCTCCCTGGAGTCCCCCGCTCGCCCGACGACCCCGCCCCCTAGATCGACGCCGCCTCGACCTCGTCTCGTCCCCGACGGACTGCTTCCCCTCCGGCGCCGTCGTCCCCGACCCCCCCTCCACGAGCCCCGCTGCCTAGACCCCACCGCCCCGTGGTGAGGCTCCGGCATCCCCTCCTCCTTCCTTGCTCCGGCCACTTCGGCCAGGGCCTCGCTCACCGGCGCCCGCACGCGCGCGCTGTTCCGTCTGGCCGCGCCCGTCGCCTCGCGCCAACGCGCCTCGCCGGCGCCGTGCCGTTGGCCGCGCCTGGGCTCGGCCCTGGTCACGCCCCCGACCGCACCCACGCGCGCCCGCACGGCCATCGCCCGCGCGCGCCCCGACCGCGCGCCCGCGTCGGCCACGCCCCGCCTGGCCCCCTCGTCGCACTAACCCCGGCCGTCGCCTCAGGCCCCTGCTCGCCGTGCCCGCGCCCACACCACGCCCGTCCGCCACCGCCGCGGCCAAAGCGTCGGGGCCGTGCCCGAGTGGCTCGGCCATGGCCTCGCCCTCCCCCGTCTCTCCCTCTGTCCCGTGGCCTCGCCACCGCGCCTGCCCCTTCGCGCCACTCCGACCGCACCGGCGCCACCCCTCGCCTCCGCCAGCCGTCGCCGGAGATGGCCGCGCCGGCGAGCCCCACCATAGGTGCCCCGGCGTCCTCGTCCCGCCCTGCGGGAGAGCGTTCGCTCGGGTGCGCCCGCACCCTGGACCAAACCCGCAGTGCCCCCTGGGCCACTGCCAGGTGGGCCTCGCCCCCCCCCCTGAGCCACTGCCCCCTGGGCCCGAACCCCGTGGCCCTATGACATATGGGGCCCAGCCCACAGAACGAAAAGAAAAAAATATAAAATAAAAATAAAAATAATAAAATAAATAAATTAATAATAATAATAATAAATTAATTAATAAAAATTAATAAATAAATAAAGAAAGAAAATAAAAATAAAAATAATTTTAATTAATTAATTAATTAATTAACTAAATTAGTTAAGTTAATTAATCCTGTTTAAACTAATCTAATTAGTTAATTAATTTAACTAAACAGTAGTTAATTAGCTAACAGTCACTGACAGGTGGGACCCACCTGTCAGGTTGACCGGGTCAACGGTCAACGTTGACTGCTGATGTCAGCATGACATCATGCTGATGTCATAAATCCAAATTTCGAATTAAATTAAATAATTAATTAAATTCCAGAAATTAATAAAATCTTTAGAAAATCATATCTTTTAATCCGTAACTCGGATTAAAATATTTTCAACATGAAAGTTGCTCAGAACGACGAGACGAATTCGGATACGCGGTCCGTTCGTCCACCACACCTTCCTAACCTATCGAACTCGCAACTTTCCCCCTCCGGTCCATCTGTCCGAAAACGCAAAACATCGGGAATACTTTCCCGGATGTCCCCCCCTTCACCGGTACCACCTACTGTCGCGTTAGGACACCCCTAGCACTTCTCATTGTCATGTCACGCATCGTCATGCTTATGTTTGCATGGTATTTACTGTTTCTTCCCCCTCTTCTCTCTGGTAGACTACGAGACCGACACTGCTGCTGCCCAGTTCGACTACGGAGTTGACGACCCCTCCTACTTGCCAGAGCAACCAGGCAAGCCCCCCCTTGATCACCAGATATCGCCTATTCTTCTCTATACTGCTTGCATTAGAGTAGTGTAGCATGTTACTACTTTCCGATATCCTATCCTGATGCATAGCCTATCCTTGCTACTACTGTTGTTACCTTTACCTGCAATCCTACATGCTTAGTATAGGATGCTAGTTTTCCATCAGTGGCCCTACATTCTTGTCCGTCTGTTGAGCTATACTATCGGGCCGTGATCACCTGGGCGGTGATCACGGGTATATACTTATATACTATATACATGACACATGTGATGACTAAAGTCGGGTCGGCTCGTAGGAGTACCCGCAAGTGGATCTTTGTGGCGGAGCGACAGGGCAGGTTGAGACCGCCTAGGTGAGAGGTGGGCCTGGCCCTGGACGGCGTCCGCGGTTACTTCGACATAACACGCTTAACGAGTTCTTGGTATTTGATCTGAGTCTGGCCATTTGGTCTATACGCACTAACCATCTACGTGGGAGTAGTTATGGGTATCCCGACGTCGTGGTATCAGCCGAAGCTCTTTTGACGTCAGCAACTGAGTGGCGCGCGCCGCATTGGACCGTAAGCTCGCGTTTGTATTAAGGGGGCTAGGTCTGCTTCCGGCCGCGTACGCAACGTGCAGGTGTGCATAGGGCGATGGGCCCAGACCCCTGCGCGCATAGGTTTAGACCGACGTGCCGACCTCTCTGTTGAGCCTAGGTGGGGCTGCGACGTGTTGATCTTACGAGGCCGGGCATGACCCAGAAAAGTGTGTCCGGCCAAATGGGATCGAGCGTGTTGGGTTATGTGGTGCATCCCTGCAGGGAAGTTTATCTATTCGAATAGCCGTGTCCCTCGGCAAAAGGACGACCCGGAGTTGTACCTTGACCTTATGACAACTAGAACCGGATACTGAATAAAATACACCCTTCCAAGTGCCAGATACAACCCGGTGATCGCTCTCTAACAGGGCGACGAGGAGGGGATCTCCGGGTAGGATTATGCTATGCGATGCTACTTGGAGGACTTCAATCTACTCTCTTCTACATGCTGCAAGATGGAGATGACCAGAAGCGTAGTCTTCGACAGGACTAGCTATCCCCCTCTTATTCTGGCATTCTGCAGTACAGTCCACTGATATGCCCCTTTACACATATACCCATGCATATGTAGTGTAGCTCCTTGCTTGCGAGTACTTTGGATGAGTACTCACGGTTGCTTCTCTCCCTCTTTTCTCCCTTTCCTTTCTATCTGGTTGTTGCAACCAGATGCTGGAGTCCAGGAGCCAGACGCCACCGTCGACGACGACACCTACGACACTGGAGGTGCCTACTACTACGTGCAGGCCGCTGACGACGACCAGGAGTAGTTAGGAGGATCCCAGGCAGGAGGCCTGCGCCTCGTTCGATCTGTATCCCAGTTTGTGCTAGCCTTCTTAAGGCAAACTTGTTTAACTTATGTCTGTACTCAGATATTGTTGCTTCCGCTGACTCGTCTGTGATCGAGCACTTGTATTCGAGCCCTCGAGGCCCCTGGCTTGTATTATGATGCTTGTATGACTTATTTATGTTTTAGAGTTGTGTTGTGATATCTTCCTGTGAGTCCCTGATCTTGGTCGTACACATTTGCGTGCATGATTAGTGTACGGTCAAATCGGGGGCGTCACACGCCGCCTGCGAAAGCCCAACCGCCACTTCATTTTCTTTCCCGCCTGCCCGCCCGCGACCTCCCGCCTGTCCGCCGCCGCCCCCCCGCCTCCACACCCCGCCACACGCCGCCCGCATCAGATCCGGCGCCGCCCCGCCCCCCGCCGCTGTTTCCACACCGCCCCGCCGCCCGCCAGCCCGCCGTAGCTCCGTTCGCCACCGCCCCGGCCGCACGCCGCCGCCGCTCCACCGCTCTTCGATGGTGCCGAAGAAGACGCCGAAGGGCAAGTCGGGCTTCTTCGGCGTGAGGCAGAAGCCCTTGGGTAACTGGGGTGTGGAGTTCTACGACGCTAGAAGGCGTTGGTGGATCGGCACGTACCCCTCCGCCCACGAGGCCGCGCGTGCCTACGACGTGGCGGTGTGGCTTGCCGAGAGGCCTCGGTCGCACCTCAACTTCCCAGAGATCGAGAGTCGGGCGAAAGCGGAGATGCTTGTGCCGCAGGGCTTCAACATGAAGAAGATCACGACGAAGAAGGAGACGAAGAAGCCGTCGGTTGTCGTCAGTGCTGGCGAGACCGACGAGGAGGCGATGGCGAGGTTTGCTCAGGAGCATCCGGAGTACGTCCAGGCCGAGCTGGAGTACTACTGAAAGCGTGAGGCGGAGCAGAAGAAGAAGGGGCCGAAGAAGGAGGACGAGGCCGGTCCCTCGACGGTGATCCCATCGAGTCCTCTTTTGAGGAGGACTGGGCAGACTTCTCGGACAAGGAGGAGGAGGAGGAGGGGTGCAACGACCCGACGAAGGAGGAGTTCTGGGCGCAGTTCCGCAGCTCCGACGATGAGGAGTAGTTTATCTAGTAGTTTGAATAAGTAGTAGTTGAAGTTCATGTATGAAACTATGTTGAATGGACTAGTAGTATGTCGTTTTGAGAAATTTACATCTTCATTTTGGACCATCTATTGGAGTTTCTCTTTTGGACCATCTGTTGGAGTTGAGCTTTTCTCGGAGCTCCAAAACGCACTTTTTGACGGTCCAAATTTTACATCTTCGGCTTTGGACCGCCAAATTTTGGACCATCTATTGGAGATTGTTGGGGATATAACTATTAGGTATGACCCGCCCAGGAGGGGCCGGGTTATACCTATGGCGATTCATGAATCCCAAGACAGCTCTGGAAGATGGCGGTTCAGTTAAGGGCCCAAGGCCCAAAGGCGACTCAAGGCCCGTAGAGATAAACCGCCATATGTACATAACTTGTATTGTAAGGCAGGGATAGTTAGAGACCAAGCCGGACACTGTTTATGAGCCGGTCGGGACTCTGTGAGCCGCTAGGCGTCAACCTCTGTATATAAAGGGACGACCCGGCGGCGGTTCAGGGCAAGTAACATCAGATCGAAAGCTAGGTCAAGCGAATTCGCTCCCTAGTAATCGAAACATAAGCAATACCACCTCAAACTGGATTAGGCCTTTACCTTCACCGCAAGGGGCCGAACCAGTATAAACCCTCGTGTCCTTTGTCCCGTTTTAACCCCTTTAAGCTTCCTAGTTGCGATGGCTCCACGATTAATTCCTTTCACTAGGACATCTGCCGTGACAATTCCACGACAGTTGGTGCCCACCGTGGGGCCTGCGCACGGTGGATTTGAGTTCTTGAAGGGCAGCTTCGAAGGGCTCAAAGGATACGCTATGGGCCGGATGACCAAGAGTCGTCGCGGCATGCTCTACATCGACGACGCGGGCTGGGGCCCCGACGCCGGCTCAATTGAGTACGGGTACTGGGTCCCCTTCGGCGTAATCCACGTCTTCATCAGCCAGATCGGCGAGCCGGGTCCTGAGCCGGACATCTACACTGACATCATCGAGACAGCTCAGCGTGCGAAACCCGCCCGGGCTTAGCCCGCCATGAAGCGTGCCTTCGTGGGATGCATCCATGGAGGGGAATTTTCTGAAGGATCTGTGTCTGGCGGTGAGACGGCCATCTACTCTGATGGTGAGTCGTCCACGGCTGAGACGGATTCGTTGTATCAACTGCAAGACGGTGGGCTTGGGGGCTGTTCCGATGGCAGCAGTATTCCGGACCCCTTTGAGGCGCCGAGCAGAGTGGGGATCTTCATGGTTGGCACGCAACCCGTTCAAAACTCTACAACTGCGGCAGTGATAACCTCCGGGTCAGCAGCAGCCGGGGCAGGAGGCCCTGCGCGCCCGCCGGCTCGGGTGCTGATGGATCTCATGGATAGGATGTTGCCCTGTTAACCGCCGTGGTTAATCCGGCGGATCAGGCTCAACATGATGCAAAAGTGGCACGGTTACGTGAGGAGGTAGCACAAGCCAAGGAAAACCTAGCAGCGGAGGACGTCAGGATGGCCACAGAGCGGGCAGCTTTGGATGCTCGAGCGCAGCAGATTCAATCAGAGGCTTTCCAGCTTACGATGGATTTGAATGCATCAAATGAGGTCATGACGAGAAGGCACCAGAAGGCTCAATCCCGTCTGCCTCTGACGTATGATCCTAGAAACCTTTTCCGCACACCCGGTGCAGGCCCTAGTAACCCGCCGGAGGTAAACCGAGCTGCAACGCCCGGGGCTGGGACGCCGGTTCAACCACGGGTGATGGAACCTCCTCGTATGAATATTGCTCCACCTCATTATATACCAACACCGCCGGGTCATTATTCTAACCCTTTGGAGAACATGATCGCTGCGGCGGCATGATTGGCGGCTCTCCCGGCGGAGGGCGGCTCTCCGACGGCGATTGAAACACGAAGGGTCAGAGAACTTCTTCAAACGGCTCTGGCGCAACAGGAGGCGTATTCTTATAGTCGAGACAGGATTCATTCGACCCCTCGCCCAAGCCGGAGCCCGAGTTATAGCAGGCACATAGATTTAGCAGCCATTTCAAGAAACGCCAGGCGCCGTGACCAACCGTGCGGGCATGACCCGGCGCGTGATGGAGATCCTAACTTGGTTGACCAGGACAGGATGCGCCAAGAGGCTGAGCAGGCGGCTGAGCAGGCGGCTCAGCGGGCGGCTTACCAATCTTTTCCGGTTTATCCGACGACTTCTATTGAGGCAGGCGTGACCACGAGGACTGGAGGTGTCCCTTGCTTGGTGTCGGCTCTGCGTAACGAGCGTTTGCCCAAGGATTTCAAGGGGCCTCGAAAGGTGCCTAATTACACGGCCGATTTACAGCCCGGGGCATGGATTGAAAGTTATGAGATGGCCATGGAACTACTGGAGGTCAGTGACGCTGCAATGGCCAAGTACTTCACCATGATGTTGGATGGGACGGCCCGCACTTGGTTAAAGGGGCTGCCGCCTAATTCCATTAGTTCATGGGCAGAGTTAAAGGCCCTGTCCTAGGCACGGTACTCAGCAGAAACCGGCCACTCACCTATGGAAGGACTATACGATCATGAAGGCTTTCAAGAACTCTAACATGTTCGACGGCAATCATGGGCCGGGCGGCGGCTCAGGTGGCGGCGGTTTTCATGGCCCGGGCGGCGGTTCAAATTCCAACTTTCAAGGCTCTCAAGGAAATCAAGGTGGCTATAATCAGCAATCTGGCCAGGGAGGTCAGCAGCAGCAGCAGTCTGGATATCAGAGCAATCCAAAGCAGCTGAATAGTGGACAGTATCATGTGTTCACCACCAGTTTGTGCAAACGGGACCAGAAGCTTCATAAGAGGGATGTGAACGCTGTTGAACCGGCAGTTCCTCGTTATTTGAGATGGTCTGAGCAGCCTATTTTATGGAGTAGGGAAGATCACCCTCCCCGGGTTGACAATCCGGGTCACTTGGCCTTGGTGGTGTCACCTCAGGTTGGTGGATATAAATTCACTAAGGTGCTCATGGACGGAGGCAGTAGCATCAACATCCTCTATTATGAGACTTTCTGTCGCATGGGGTTGACTGATAAAAATCGTAAGACGTCCAACACTGTTTTCCATGGAGTGGTGCCTGGTAAGTCGGCGTACCCAGTGGGTAAGATTGAACTAGAAGTAGCTTTGGAGATGAGCATGATTCTAGGGTTGAGAAGTTAACTTTTGAGGTGGTCAAAATCAAGAGCCCGTATCACGCCCTGTTTGGACGGCCGGCTTATGCCAAGTTCATGGCACGGTCGTGTTATGTTTATCTGCAGCTCAAGATGCCGGATCATTAGGGCACCATCACAGTGCATGGGAGTCGGAAGATAGCCTTGGAATGTGAGGAAGGCGATGCTGCTTACGCTGAATCTGTTTGTGCAATAGAGGAGTTGAAGTTCTACAAGGACAATGTTGACCTGGCGGGCATGTGACGCCCCCGATTCGACCGTACACTAATCGTGTACGATCAAGATCAGGGACTCAGGGGAAGATATCACAACACAACTCTAAACACAAATCAAAATAATACAAGCTTTATATTACAAGCCAGGGGCCTCGAGGGCTCGAATACAAGCTCGATACACAAGAGTCAGTGGAAGCAACAATATCTGAGTACAGACATAAGTTAGACAAGGATGCCTTAAGAAGGCTAGCACAAAAATCAACGATCGAAGAGGCAAGGCCTCCTGCCTGGGACCTCCTAACTACTCCTGGTCGTCGGCGGTCTCCACGTAGTAGCATCCGTCGATGGTGGCATCTGGCTCCAAGGATCCACCATCTGGTTGCATCAACCGGAAAGAAGAAGGAAGGGGAAAAGGGGGTAGCAAAGCAACCGTGAGTACTCATCCAAAGTACTCGCACGCATCAGATCTATGCTAAGTATGCATTGGTATCAAATGGAAGGGCTGTATCTGTGGACTGAACTGCAGAATGCCAGAATAGAGGGGAAGGCCTAGCCTATCAAAGACTAGCATCTTCAAGCAGCTCCAAGCATCTTGCAGCATGTGGAAGAGTAAAGAATAGCAGTTTATATTTAACAAACATGTTGTAGCATTAACGCCCAGAGATCCCTCCTCGACCCCCTACGAGAAAGCAATCTTGGAGCCACATATCCATCACATATCTCAAGTATCCATTTCTAGTTATATAAGATCCGGATACAAGTCTGAACGTCCATTACCGTGGACACGGTATTCGAATATATATCTTCCCTGCAGGGGTGCACCACGTTACCCAACACGCTCGATCACTCTGGCCGGACACACCTTTCTAGGGTCAATGCCCGGCCTCGGAAGATCAACACGTCGCAGCCCAACCTAGGCTCAGCAGAGAGCTCCCCGCCGGTCTACATCCTAAGCACTCCGGGCTCTGGGCCCATCGCTCGTTACACTCCGGGTCGTTGTGTGCAGGGTCGATACCAGCACCACCCGTGTAGTGGATGGCACGATCCGACCGTGCCACAATGCTGAACTGGACATCTGACAAAGCTTCGGCTGATACCACGACGTCGAGGCCCATATCTATTCTCGCGTGGTGGTTAGTGCATAAAGGCCAAAGGCCAAATCAGAACAAATACCCAAACCTGTTAGTGCATTGGGGGCTCGCGGAGACGAGCAGAGACTCACGATAATGTGACCCCGTCGCCCCGTCTCATGGACTTACGGCAAGGGCCCAGACTGCCCGGCCGTGCCACGTAGAAAACTCACGGGTGCTCCACGGGCCCGCCCGACTTTCACATCAACTCGCGGGTACCCCTCAGGGCCGACCCGACTTCAACAATGGTCTCAAGTAAAGTCAAGGTAACCATGTGTCCAAAACATCAAGGAAGAAAACCCGAGGAATCACCCCGGTGGATTCCACTCGATGTAATCATCAAGGTGAACGTAAGAGGGACCACCCTCGAGGTTCACACTTGAGGTGTTGCACGACAGAGCCGTATCAGGAATGGTGAAAGAGGAAATCACCCTTGATGACCACGACCGAATAGCTACACTAAAGAATTATCATCAGGAGTGCGTTATGAGGGATCACCCTCGGCACTCGATAGTAGCTCTGCAGAGTCGAGCAACAAAAGGGGCGTGATGTGATGTGAGGTGTCGGGCTCTGGTCTTCGATCACGTTGATCGAGTCATCGATGATGAAGCAGGGGCAACAAGGACAAGGTGGGGGTCACTGATGGATCACTAACCAACCTATACCAAGCAGTTTAGGATAAGCAGGTAGGTAACAATAGCAGGTACAAAAGCAGGCTATGCATCAGAATAGGAGCAATCAATTACAGTAGCAAAATCTAATGCAAGCATGAGAGAATGGAATGGGCAATATCGGGATGATCAAAGGGGGGGCTTGCCTGGAAGCTCTCTGAAAGAGAAGAAGGGGTCGTCGTCGACGTAGTCGATCACAGGGGCATCAGCAGCGGTCTTGGGGTCTACCGGAGAGAAGAGGGGGAAGAAACAGTAAATACATAGCAAGCAAGTGCATAACAGGACAACGGGCAGAGCTAGACGTGTTCTAACGCGGTGCTACACGTTACCGGTGAAGGGGATAACATCTGAGAATGCTTTCCCAAAGTTTGGCATTTTCGGACAGATGAAACGGAGAGGGAAAGTTCCATGGTTGATATGATAGGGGCACGTGACAGATGAACGGAGAGCGTATTCGAATTCGTCTCGTCGTTCTGAGCAACTTTCATGTATAAAACTTTTTCATCCGAGTTACGGATTATTTTCTATGATTTTTCAAAGATTTAAACAATATCCTGAATTTATTATTAAGTCGAAATAAATAGCTAAAATGCTATGTGCACCCAGATCTGTGTACACAGAGGTGTACTAGAGGGTGACATGCGGGTCCAGGGGGTCCTAGTTGACCAGTCAACGTTTGACTGGTCAACAGGGGGTGGGGCCCCCTGTCATTGACTGTTCTAACTAACTACAGATTTAACTAACTAATATAGTTCATTAGGTTAATTAAGATTAATTAATTAAGTTAATTAAGCGTTTAAATAATTAATTAATCATTTTTAATATATATATTTTCCAACATTTTTTTAAGTAAACAGGGCGTGGGCCCGTTGTCATAGGCCCAGTGGCTTAGCGGGCACATGGGTGCGGGCGGGCGTGCCCGAGGCCACCAGGGGGCGGGAGCACTCGGGCGCCCAGGAGGGCGCGCACCGGCGGCCATGGCGCGGTCGGACGGAGCGCGAGGGCTGGGGCAGCGACCAGCGAGGGGGGCCGCGGGCGACGGCGGTGGAGCGCGGCGGGGCAGGGGCGGGAGCCGAGCAGTGGCGGGGTTACGCGGGCGGCGCGAGCGCGGGCGCCGGGCGCGGCGTCGCAGCAGCAGCGCCGGCGGGGCGACGTGTGAGGAGGGGGGCGGCCAGGGCGTTCTCGGCGCAGTGAGCGGCGGTCCTCTACGGCTAAGAAGGCGGGACAGGGGAGGAGGACGAGGTCCTCACCCACGTTGCCGGGAAGAGGACGTTGAGGCTTGGGGTGGTCCGGCGAGGGAGAGGATGAGGAGGTCCGGCGAGGCTCGACGAAGCCGATGAGGAGGCGAGGCGACGCGGAGCGGCTCCAGCGAGGAGGGCTCCGAGCGGCGGTGGCGTCGGGGCCGAGCCCGAGTTCCAGATCAGGAACGGGGCGGCGTAGACGGGCGTTGGGGGGTTGGCTCGAGGGCGAGGTGAGGTAGCGACGGCGAGGTGGCGGGGCGCCGGCTCGGGGCTGGCCGCGGTGGTCGGGGCGAGCGGCGGGGGTCGATGGCGCCCGATCCAGATCGGGATCGGGAGGAGACGAGGGAGAGAGGGAAACGTGCAGGGGGGTGGGGGATCAAGTGGAGCTAGGGTTTCGGTCGGGAGGGTTAGTAGGCAGGTGGAGTTGGGCCGGTCAGCTGGGCTGATTGGCCCAGTTGGGCCAGGGGCCTTGTTGTATATTTTTTTGCTGCTTGTTCTCACCTTTTCTTTTATATACTTTGCCGTTTGATTAAATTTTGAAAATGAAACCGAACGTGATTGGATCATTGGAAGGTTAAACAACAGGAAACGCGATGACGTGGCATCGCTAGCATGGGATTACTGTACCATAATTATCCGGGTGTTACAGTTCTCCTCCACTACAAGAAATCTCGTCCTGAGATTTAGGAGGTAGAAGGAAACAAAGCGGGGTATTCTTCACGAAGACGATTCTCGCGTTCCCAAGTGGCTTCGTCTTCAGAGTGATGCGACCACTGGCCCTTGAGGAACATGATCGCCTTCTGACGTGTGCGGCGTTCAGCTTGGTCGAGAATGCGGATCGGATGCTCTTTATAGGAGAGGTCCTGTTGCAACTCGAGCACTTCATGATCCACTGCTCGGATTGGGTCCTTGAAGCAGCGGCGGAGTTGTGACACGTGGAACACATCGTGAACCTGAGAAAAGTTCGACGGAAGCTCCAACTGGTATGCCACTTTTCCACGCCTTTCAAGAATAGTGAATGGACCAATATAGCGAGGAGCTAGCTTGCCCTTGATCCCAAAGCGGTGTGCACCCTTCATTGGTGTGACTCGAAGATAGGCCTTTTCACCAGGTTGATAGACCATGTCTTTGTGATGACGGTCATAATTACTCTTTTGACGTGACTGAGCAGTCTTGAGATTCTTGCGAATGACGCGGACTTGTTCTTCGGCGTGTTGGATAATATCCGGACCGAAGAGTGGACGTTCCCCAGTTTCTGACCAGTTCAGAGGGGTTCGACACTTTCGTCCATATAACACTTCGAAGGGAGCCATCTTCAGACTAGCTTGATAGCTATTGTTGTAGGAGAACTCAGCATACGGGAGAGATTCCTCCCATTTCTTGCCGAAGGAAATGACACAAGCTCGAAGCATGTCTTCGAGAACTTGATTGACGCGTTCAACTTGTCCCTGAGACTGGGGGTGAAAAGTGGTGCTGAATGACAGATGAGTTCCCATAGCTTCTTGAAAACTTGCCCAGAATCTTGAAGTGAATAAGCTGCCACAGTCTGAGCTGATTACCAGCGGAATACCGTGAAGTAAAACAATTCTGGACATATAGAGAGTTGCCAGGTGACTAGCAGTGATCCTTTCTTTGACGTCCAGAAAGTGTGCAACTTTAGAAAGCCGGTCAATGACGACAAGTATAGCATCATTACCTTTCTGTGATTTGGGAAATCTAGTGACGAAGTCCATTTCAGCATGGTCCCATTTCCATTCAGGAATAGAGATAGGTTGCAGAGTTCCAGCAGGCCTTTGATGTTCTGCTTTGATACGACGCCAAGCGTCACATTTAGCAACATAACGAGCAATGTCTTGCTTCATATTTGACCACCAGAATCTCTAACGAATGTCTTGGTACATCTTGGTACTACCGGGATGTATAGACAACGGAGTGTCATGAGCTTCTTTCATAACTTCCCGAGTCATATCCAGGTTGTCTTTTGAAGGAACCACTAGGCGACCTTTAAAGAACAAGGTGCCATCATCTTCAACAGTGAAGAACGAGCGCCTTCCTTCTGCGAGGTAGCAGTTAATCTTCTCAACTTGAGAGTCATACTTCGGCAGTCTCTTGATGCTCTCCACGAGATCTGGTTCGACAACCAGGGTATTGAGGGAACCCTGGGGAACAACACGGAGGTTCATCTTGCGGAACTCCTTAGGAGGGGGAGCGAGTGCACCCAGAGGAACAATATGGAGGTTCAGCTTTCTGAATTCTTCAACAAACGAGGGATGAACTTTGCGAACCTCGAGATGGTTGCAATATGAATTGCGGCTCAAAGCATCAGCCATTACATTAGCCTTACCCGGTGTATAAGAAATACCCAAGTCAAAATCTGCTACGGTCTCCATCCATCTCTGCTGACGGAGGTTCAAATCTGGCTGAGTAAACAGATACTTCAGACTTTGGTGGTCGGTGAAGATCTCGCAACGATTACCGAGGAGGTAATGTCGCCATTGTTTCAGTGCATGTATAACAGCAGCAAGTTTGAGGTCGTGAACTGGGTAGTTCTCTTCGTGAGGGCGCAACTGACGAGAGGCACAAGCAATCACTATGCGCTCTTGCATTAGGACATAGCCTAACCCTAGACGTGAAGCGTCGCAATAAATGGCGAAGTCCTTCTTAGTATCAGGCGGAGCAAGCACTGGGGCAGAAGTCAGCTTGTCTTTGAGTGCCTGGAAACTTTCCTGACACTTTTCTGTCCATTCGAACTTAACACCCTTGTGAAGCAGACCAGTCAGGGGCTTGGCAATTTTGGAGAAGTTCTCGACGAATCGACGGCAATAGCTGGCGAGTCCGAGAAAACTTCTGACTTGCTTGACATTCTTCGGAGGAGTCCAATCGAGAATAGCCTGAACTCGCTCGGGGTTGACGGCAATACCATCCTTGGAGATGACATGCCCAAGATAGGTCACTTCAGGAAGCCAGAATTCACACTTGGAATACTTAGCGTATAGCTGATGCTCTCGAAGCTTTTCCAGCACAAGGCGAAGATGTTTAGCATGTCTTCTTTGTTCTTGGAGTACACAAGGATATCATCCAGATAAACCACGACGGACTTGTCAAGGTATTCCATGAATATATTGTTCATCAGACGAGAGAATGTCGCTGGAGCATTGGTCAAGCCGAAAGACATGACGGTGTACTCGTATGAACCATAGCGAGTCACGAAAGCAGTCTTGGGAATATCTTCTTCACGAACCCGGATCTGGTGGTAACCCAACCTCAAATCAAGCTTAGAGAATACTGAGGAACCAGCAAGTTGATCATACAGATCGTTGATTCTGGGAAGCGGATACTTGTTTTGAATTGTTGCCTGGTTGATAGGTCGGTAATCTTGGACCAAACGATTAGTTCCATCCTTCTTCTTGACAAAGAGAGAAGGTGCTCCCCAAGCAGAGGAACTAGGACGAATGAATCCCTTGTGAAGAGATTTGTCGATTTCCTCCTTAAGTTCAAGGAGTTCATGTGGCGGCATCTTGTATGGCCGCTTGGCAATAGTAGTACCCGGCTTCAAGTCTATGATTAATTCAACAGCTCTAGCAGGGGGTATTCCTGGAAGTTCTTGTGGAAAGACATCTTCAAAATCACGAACGACTGGAATGTTCTCTATTCCCTCGAGAGGTGAAGCATTCAATGCATTTAGAACATATATCTGATTCTTGGCATCCTGGACCATCTGAGTTGAGTAGTTGATCAACTGGCCAGAAGGATGAGTGAGTTGTACTGTCTTGGCGGCACAGTCGATCTTAGCATTAAGGGCTGTCAACCAATCCATACCAAGAATGATGTCTATGTTGGAAGGTCCGAGCACAATGAGAGGAGCCGGAAAAAGTAGACCTCCAATCTCGATTTGGTTGTGAGGGCTTACCATTTTGGTTTGCCACTTGGATCCCAGGGGGTGAACCATTAGAGGAGTGGGTAATTTTTCCAGGTACAACTCATGTGACTGAGCAAATTGTTGGGACACAAAAGCATGCGATGCCCCTGAATCAAAGAGAACAGAGGCTGGTACTGAATTCACAGATAGAGTTCCTAGCACGATAGTCAGTTCCTTCTGAGTCTTTTTAGCATCTACGTGATTGGCATGGCCAAGTACAACAGCAGGTGGTATGATATTACGGTTTCTGAGTCGACGGTTTCGACAACCCTTCTTACGGTCAACAGGAGGACGTGGTGCATCCTGAGACTAACCCTGGTGACAATCAAGGGTAAGGTGTCCTGGATGTCCACACTTGTGGCATAAGCCATCATTATGGGGAGGAGCCACAGTATTGGACTGTGCACCCTGAATCGTTAGTTGTCTCAATGGCGGAGGCAGACGAGGTGCAACATAAGACGGCCTTGGTGTTGGAGCAGGTCGGTGATGAACATTGTGTGGGATCCAGACTCGACGTTTCTGAGAAGGCTGACTCGAGGATGGGGCGGCATCTTGAGTACGCTTGAGCGACTCCTGGTACTCAGTCAGGCCAGTTTCAGTTCGGAAAGCTTGGCTGACAAGTGTTGCAAAGTCTGCACAATCATGAGCAACAAGTGCGAGCTTTATATCGGGACACAACCCTTCACGCAATTTCTCCTGCTTGCGGGCATCAGTGCAGACGTCATCCGCGGCATAGCGAGATAATTCAAGGAACTTCCTCTGATATTCATCCACAGTCATTGTGTCCTGTGAGAGTTTGCGGAACTCCTTCTTCTGGTCCATCAGACCTTGAGGAATGTGTCGTGCACAGAAGGCTGACTGAAATTCTTGCCAAGTGGTTACAGTCTCTACAGGCAGCATACCCCTGTGGCTTTCCCACCATTGAGCAGCTGGACCCTTCAAGTGAAATGTCGCAAAGGTGACATAACTGGCAGGGGCAACATTAGCTGACTCCATCTCAAACAGGATGTCACGAAGCCAATCATCAGCCTCCATAGGATTGGTGGAGTTGCGGAAAATGGATGGGTTGAGGCGCACAAATTCTGGCAGTGTTATTGGGGCAGGCTGTTGATGAGCATTATGGTTTGGAAACTGGGCCATTACCCTAGTCATAAACTGACGATTCAGCTCAAACTGTTGCATCATTGCGGCAATATAAGGTGGAGGTGGAGGATCTTCAGCCATCCTGCTAAAAACATCAGGGAGTAGCTTTAACAAGAGGATGGAGCAGGTGTATGGAGTCATTCATGATGTAACTTGAACAATGAGCAAAGGCGCAGTATGTACAAAGCAGTAGTCATTAAAGACATACAAATACATATACAGAGCCAATTACACGTTGTTAGTATGAGTTCGGACAAGAGAATCATCCTAGACATACTAGGCGGCACGCTTGCACGCGATGGAGGGATACAACAACGGGACATAGCAAAGGCTACATCAACGTCGGAGAAAACCACTAGAGCGAGGAATCTGCAGGGGACGACGCAGGGTGCCCTCGATAAAAGGATCCTGCGGCCCGTGAACAATGTGAAGCAGATCCTGGCCCTCAATTCAAGAAAGGCGTATTACAAATCTCCGGATGGATGCGATCACGAGAACCTAGGATAGAGTTAGCAAAATCATTTAACCCGAATAGAAGAGAGATCAGAGTCCCAGAGTATAGACGAGGAGTAAAAGATCCTAATACCACCCAATGGCGACGTGGGCCCGTAAGCCACACAGCCATGTTAGTAAAATAGTTTTTCAAAGACTAGACTGAACTTCGGCCAAGGAGTTGGAAAGGGGGATCCTGCAGGCAGTCGGCTCTGATACCGACTTGTGACGCCCCCGATTCGACCGTACACTAATCATACACGCAAATGTGTACGATCAAGATCAGGGACTCACGGGAAGATATCACAACACAACTCTAAACACAAATCAAAATAATACAAGCTTTATATTACAAGCCAGGGGCCTCGAGGGCTCGAATACAAGCTCGATACACAAGAGTCAGCGGAAGCAACAATATCTGAGTACAGACATAAGTTAGACAAGGATGCCTTAAGAAGGCTAGCACAAAAATCAACGATCGAAGAGGCAAGGCCTCCTGCCTGGGTGAAGGACATATGCCCTAGAGGCAATAATAAAGTTATTATTTATTTCCTTATTTCATGATAAATGTTTATTATTCATGCTAGAATTGTATTAACCAGAAACATAATACATGTGTGACTACATAGACAAACAGAGTGTCACTAGTATGCCTCTACTTGACTAGCTCGTTGATCAAAGATGGTTATGTTTCCTAGCCATAGACATGAGTTGTCATTTGATTAACGGGATCACATCATTAGGAGAATGATGTGATTGACTTGACCCATTCCGTTAGCTTAGCACTTGATCGTTTAGTATTCTGCTATTGCTTTCTTCATGACTTATACATGTTCCTATGACTATGAGATTATGCAACTCCCGTTTACCGGAGGAACACTTTGTGTGCTACCAAACGTCACAACGTAACTGGATGATTATAAAGGTGCTCTACAGGTGTCTCCGAAGGTACTTGTTGGGTCGGCGTATTTCGAGATTAGGATTTGTCACTCCGATTGTCGGAGAGGTATCTCTGGGCCCACTCAGTAATGCACATCACTATAAGCCTTGCAAGCATTGTAACTAATGAGTTAGTTGCGGGATGATGTATTACGGAACGAGTAAAGAGACTTGCCGGTAACGAGATTGAACTAGGTATTGAGATACCGACGATCGAATCTCGGGCAAGTAACATACCGATGACAAAGGGAACAACGTATGTTGTTATGCGGTTTGACCGATAAAGATCTTCGTAGAATATGTGGGAGCCAATATGAGCATCCAGGTTCCGCTATTGGTTATTGACCGGAGACGTATCTCGGTCATGTCTACATTGTTCTCGAACCCATAGGGTCCGCACGCTTAAAGTTCGATGGCGGTTATATTATGAGTTTATGTGTATTGATGTACCGAAGGTAGTTCGGAGTCCCGGATGAGTTCGGGGACATGACGAGGAGTCTCGAAATGGTCGAGACGTAAAGATCGATATATTAGACGACTATATTCGGACATCGGAAAGGTTCCGAGTGATTCGGGTATTTTTCGGAGTACCGGAGAGTTACGAGAATTCGTCGGGGAGTATATGGGCCTTACTGGGCTTTAGGGGAAAGAGAGAGGAGAGGCTGGGCGCCCCCCCAAGGCCTAGTCCGAATTGGACTAGGGGGAGGGGTTGCGCCCCCTCCTTCCTTCTCTTCTCTCTCCCCTTTCCTTGACTCCTACTCCTACTACTTGGAAGGGGGCGAATCCTACTCCCGGTGGGAGTAGGACTCCTCCTAGGGCGCGCCATAGAGAGGGCCACCCCCCCCCCTCCTCCACTCCTTTATATACGGGGAGGGGGCCACCCCTTGGAGACACAACAATTGATCATTGATCTTTTAGCCGTGTGCGGTACCCCCCTCCACCATAGTCCACCTCGATAATATTGTAGCGGTGCTTAGGCGAAGCCCTGCATCGGTAGAACACCATCATCGTCACCACGCCGTCGTGCTGACGAAACTCTCCCTCAACACTCGGCTAGATCGGTGTTCGAGGGACGTCATTGGGCTGAACGTGTGCTGAACTCGGAGGTGTCGTGCGTTCGGTACTTGATCGGTCGGATCGTGAAGACGTACGACTACATCAACCGCGTTGTGCTAACGCTTCCGCTTTCGGTCTACGAGGGTACGTGGACAACACTCTCCCCTCTCGTTGCTATGCATCACCATGATCTTGCGTGTGCGTAGGAATTTTTTTGAAATTACTACGTTCCCCAACAGTGGCATCCGAGCCTGGTTTTAATTGTAGATGTTATATGCACGAGTAGAACACAAGTGAGTTGTGGGCGATACAAGTCATCCTGCTTACCAGCATGTCATACTTTGGTTCGGCGGTATTGTTGGATGAAGCGGCCCGGACCAATATTACGCGTACGCTTACGCGAGACTGGTTTTACCGTCGTGCTATGCACACAGGTGACTAGCGGGTGTCAGTTTCTCCAACTTTAGTTGAACCGAGTGTGGCTACGCCCGGTCCTTGCGAAGGTTAAAACAGCACCAACTTGACAAACTATCGTTGTGGTTTTGATGCGTAGGTAAGAGCGGTTCTTGCTCAGTCCGTAGCAGCCACGTAAAACTTGCAACAACAAAGTAGAGGACGTCTAAATTGTTTTTGCAGGGCATGTTGTGATGTGATATGGTCAAGACGTGATGAGATATAAGTTGTTGTATGAGATGATCATGTTTTGTTGAAGTTATCGGCAACTGGCAGAAGCCTTATGGTTGTCTCTTTATTGCATAAGATGCAAGCGCCAAATAATTGCTTTACTTTATCGCTATGCGATAGCAATAGTTGCAAGAGCAATAGTTGGCGAGACGACCATGTGACGACACATTGATATAGATCAAGATGATGGAGATCATGGTGTCATGCCGGTGACGATGGAGATCATGACGATGCTTTGGAGATGGAGATCAAAGGCACAAGATGATGATGGCCATATCATGTCACATATTATGATTGCATGTGATGTTTATCTTTTATACATCTTATTTTGCTTAGTTCGGCGATAGCATTATAAGATGATCTCTCACTAAATTATCAAGGTATAAGTGTTCTCCCTGAGTATGCACCGTTGCGAAAGTTCTTCATGCTGAGACACCACGTGATGATCGGGTGTTATACGCTCTACGTTCAAATACAACGGGTGCAAAACAGTTGCACACGCGGAATACTCAGGTTAAACTTGACGAGCCTAGCATATAACAGATATGGCCTCGGAACACAGAGACCGAAAGGTCGAGCGTGAATCATATAGTAGATATGATCAACATAGTGATGTTCACCATTGAAACTACTCCATCTCACGTGATGATCGGACATGGTTTAGTTGATTTGGATCACGTGATCACTTAGAGGATTAGAGGGATGTCTATCTAAGTGGGAGTTCTTAAGTAATATGATTAATTGAACTTAAATTTATCATGAACTTAGTCCTGGTAGTATTAGCATATCTATGTTGTAGTTCAATAGCTCGCGTTTTGCTCCCCTGTTTTATTTTGATATGTTCCTAGAGAAAACTAAGTTGAAAGATGTTAGTAGCAATGATGCGGACTTGGTCCGTGATCTGAGGATTAACCTCATTGCTGCACAGAAGTATTATGTCCTTGATGCATCGCTAGGTGACAGACCTATTGCAGGAGCAGATGCAGACATTATGAACGTTTGACAAAAGCTCGGTATGATGACTACTTGATAGTTTAGTGCACCATGCTTTACGGCTTAGAACCGGGACTTCAAAAATGTTTTGAACGCCACAGAGCATATAAGATGTTCTAAGAGTTGAAATTGGTATTTCATACTCATGCCCGTGTCGAGAGGTATGAGACCTCTGACAGTACTTTGCCTACAAGATGGAGGAGAATTGCTCAGCTAGTGAGCATGTGCTCAGAATGTCTGAGTACTACAATCACTTGAATCAAGTGGGAGTTAATCTTCTAGATAAGATAGTGATTGTCAGAGTTCTCTAGTCACGATCACCAAGTTACTAGAACTTCGTGATGAACTATAATATGCAAGGGATAACGGAAACGATTCCCAAGCTCTTCGTGATGCTGGAATCGATGAAGGTAGAAATCAAGAAAAACATCAAGTGTTGATGGTTGACAAGACCACTAGTTTCAAGAAAAGGGCAAAGGGAAGAAGGGGGACTTCAAGAAGAACGGCAAGCGAGTTGCTGCTCAAGTGAAGAAGCCCAAGTCTGGACCTAAGCCTGAGACTGAGTGCTTCTACTGCAAAGGAACTGGTCACTGGAAGCGGAACTGCCCCAAGTATTTGGCGGATAAGAAGGATGGCAAAGTGAACAAAGGTATATTTGATATACATGTTATTGATGTGTACTTTACTAGTGTTTATAGCAACCCCTCAGTATTTGATACTAGTTCAGTTGCTAAGATTAGTAACTCGAAACGGGAGTTGCAGAATAAACAGAGACTAGTTAAGGGTGAAGTGACGATGTGTGTTGGAAGTGGTTCCAAGATTGATATGATCATCATCGCAGACTCCCTATACTTTCGGGATTAGTATTGAACCTAAATAAGTGTTATTTGGTGTTTGCGTTGAGCATGAATATGATTTGATCATGTTTATTGCAATACGGTTATTCATTTAAGTTAGAGAATAATTGTTGTTCTGTTTACATGAATAAAACCTTATATGGTTACACACCCAATGAAAATGGTTCGTTGGATCTCGATCGTAGTGATACACATATTCATAATATTGAAGCCAAAAGATGCAAAGTTAATAATGATAGTGCAACTTATTTGTGGCACTGCCGTTTAGGTCATATTGGTGTAAAGCGCATGAAGAAACTCCATGCTGATGGGATTTTGGAATCACTTGATTATGAATCACTTGATGCTTGCGAACCATGCCTTATGGGCAAGATGACTAAAACTCCGTTCTCCGGAACAATGGAGCAAGCAACTGGCTTATTGGAAATAATACATACTGATGCATGCGATCCGATGAGTGTTGAGGCTCGCGGCGGGTATCGTTATTTTCTGACCTTCACAGATAATTTGAGCAGATATGGGTATATCTACTTGATGAAACATAAGTCTGAAACATTTGAAAAGTTCAAAGAATTTCAGAGTGAAGTGGAAAATCATCGTGACAAGAAAATAAAGTTTCTACGATCTGATCGCGGAGACAAATATTTGAGTTACGAGTTTGGTCTTCAATTAAAACAATGTGGAATAGTTTCACAAATTCGTGCCACCTGAAACACCACAGCATAATGGTGTGTCCGAACGTCATAACCATACTTTATTGGATATAGTGCAATCTATGATGTCTCTTACCGATTTACCGCTATCGTTCTGGGGTTATGCATTAGAGACAGCTGCATTCACATTAAATAGGGCACCATCTAAATCCGTTGAGACGACGCCTTATGAACTATGGTTTGGCAAGAAACCAAAGTTGTCGTTTCTTAAAGTTTGGGGTTGTGATGCTTATGTGAAAAAGTTTCATCCTGATAAGCTCAAACCCAAATCGGAAAAATGTGTCTTCATAGGATACCCAAAGGAGACTGTTGGGTACACCTTCTATCACAGATCCGAAGGCAAGACATTCGTTGCTAAGAACAGATCCTTTCTAGAGAAGGAGTTTCTCTCGAAAGAAGTGAGTGGGAGGAAAGTAGAACTTGATGAGGTAACTGTACCTGCTCCCTTATTGGAAAGTAGTTCATCACAGAAATCTGTTCCTGTGACTCCTACACCAATTAGTGAGGAAGCTAATGCTGATGATCATGTAACTTCAGATCAAGTTACTACCGAACCTCGTAGGTCAACCAGAGTGAGATCCACACCAGAGTGGTACGGTAATCCTATTCTGGAGGTCCTGTTACTTGACCATGACGAACCTACGAACTATGAGGAAGCGATGATGAGCCCAGATTCCGTGAAATGGTTTGAGGCCATGAAATCTGAGATGGGATCCATGTATGAGAACAAAGTATGGACTTTGATTGATTGCCCAATGATCGGCGAGCCATTGAGATTAAATGGATCTTCAAGAGGAAGACGGATGCTGATAGTAGTGTTACTATCTACAAAGCTAGAATTGTCGCAAAAGGTTTTCGACAAGTTCAGGGTGTTGACTACGATGAGAGTTTGTCACTCGTATCTATGCTTAAGTCTGTCCGAATCATGTTAGCAATTGCCGCATTTTATGAAATCTGGCAAATGGATAAACAAAATTGCATTCCTTAATGGATTTATTAAAGAAGAGTTGTATATGATGCAACCAGAAGGTTTTGTCGATCCTAAAGGTATTGACAAAATGTGCAAGCTCCAGCGATCCATCTATGGACTGGTGCAAGCATCTCGGAGTTGGAATATATGCTTTGATGAGTTGATCAAAGCATATAGTTTTATACAGACTTGCGGTGAAGCCTGTATTTACAAGAAAGTGAGTTGGAGCACTACAACATTTCTCATAAGTATATGTGAAAGACATATTGTTGATCGGAAATAATGTAGAATTATTCTACAAAGCATAAAGGAGTGTTTGAAAGGAGTTTTTCAAAGAAAGACCTCGGTGAAGCTGCTTACATATTGAGCATCAAGATCTATAGAGATAGATCAAAACGCTTGATAAGTTTTTTCAATGAGTACATACCTTGACAAGATTTTGAAGTAGTTCAAAATGGAATAGTCAAAGAAAGGGTTCTTGCCTGTGTTACAAAGTGTGAAATTGAGTAAGACTCAAAACCCGACCACGGCAGAAGATAGAAAGAGAATGAAAGTCATTCCCTATGCCTCAACCATAGGTTCTATAAAGTATGCCATGCTATGTACCAGATCTATTGTATATCCTACACTGATTTTGGCAAGGGAGTACAATAGTGATCTAGGAGTAGATCACTGGACAGCGGTCAAAATTATCCTTAGTGGAATAAGGATATGTTTCTCGATTATGGAAGTGAAAAAAAAGGTTCGTCGTAAAGGGTTACGTCGATGCAAGTTTTGACACTAAATCTAGATGACTCTAAGTCTCAGTCTAGATACATATTGAAAGTGGGAGCAATTAGCTAGAGTAGCTCCGAGCAGAGCATTGTAAACATAGAAATTTGCAAAATACTTACGGATCTGAATGTGACAGACCCGTTGACTAAAATTATCTCACAATCAAAACATGATCACACCTTAGTACTCTTTGGGTGTTAATCACATAGCGATGTGAACTAGATTATTGACTCTAGTAAACCCTTTGAGTGTTAGTCACATAGAGATGTGAACTATGGGTGTTAATCACATGGTGATGTGAACTATTGATGTTAAATCACATGGCGATGTGATCTAGATTATTGACTCTAGTGCAAGTGGGAGACTGAAGGAAATATGCCCTAGAGGCAATAATAAAGTTATTATTTATTTCCTTATTTCATGATAAATGTTTATTATTCATGCTAGAATTGTATTAACCAGAAACATAATACATGTGTGACTACATAGACAAACAGAGTGTCACTAGTATGCCTCTACTTGACTAGCTCGTTGATCAAAGATGGTTATGTTTCCTAGCCATAGACATGAGTTGTCATTTGATTAACGGGATCACATCATTAGGAGAATGATGTGATTGACTTGACCCATTCCGTTAGCTTAGCACTTGATCGTTTAGTATTCTGCTATTGCTTTCTTCATGACTTATACATGTTCCTATGACTATGAGATTATGCAACTCCCGTTTACCGGAGGAACACTTTGTGTGCTACCAAATGTCACAACGTAACTGGGTGATTATAAAGGTGCTCTACAGGTGTCTCCGAAGGTACTTGTTGGGTTGGCGTATTTCGAGATTAGGATTTGTCACTCCGATTGTCGGAGAGGTATCTCTGGGCCCACTCAGTAATGCACATCACTATAAGCCTTGCAAGCATTGTAACTAATGAGTTAGTTGCGGGATGATGTATTACGGAACGAGTAAAGAGCCTTGCCGGTAACGAGATTGAACTAGGTATTGAGATACCGACGATCGAATCTCGGGCAAGTAACATACCGATGACAAAGGGAACAACGTATGTTGTTATGCGGTTTGACCGATAAAGATCTTCGTAGAATATGTGGGATCCAATATGAGCATCCAGGTCCCGCTATTGGTTATTGACCGGAGACGTATCTCGGTCATGTCTACATTGTTCTCGAACCCGTAGGGTCCGCACGCTTAAAGTTCGATGGCAGTTATATTATGAGTTTATGTGTTTTGATGTACCGAAGGTAGTTCGGAGTCCCGGACGAGATCAGGGACATAACGAGGAGTCTTGAAATGTTCGAGACGTAAAGATCGATATATTGGATGACTATATTCGGACATCGGAAAGGTTCCGAGTGATTCGGGTATTTTTCGGAGTACCGGAGAGTTACGGGAATTCGCCGGGGAGTATATGGGCCTTATTGGGCTTTAGGGGAAAGAGAGAGGAGTGGCTGGGCGCCCCCCCCCCCAAGTCCTAGTCCGAGTTGGACTAGGGGGAGGGGTTGCGCCCCCTCCTTCCTTCTCTTCTCTCTCCCCTTTCATTGACTCCTACTCCTACTACTTGGAAAGGGGGAATCCTACTCCCGGTGGGAGTAGGACTCCTCCTAGGGCGCGCCATAGAGAGGGCCGGCCCTCCCCCCTCCTCCACTCCTTTATATACGGGGAGGGGGGCACCCCTTGGAGACACAACAATTGATCATTGATCTTTTAGCCGTGTGCGGTGCCCCCCTCCACCATAGTCCACCTCGATAATATTGTAGCGGTGCTTAGGCGAAGCCCTGCGTCGGTAGAACATCATCATCGTCACCACGCCGTCGTGCTGACGAAACTCTCCCTCAACACTCGGCTGGATCGGAGAGGGACGTCATCGGGCTGAACGTGTGTTGAACTCGGAGGTGCCGTGCGTTCGGTACTTGATCGGTCGGATCGTGAAGACGTACGACTACATCAACCGCGTTGTGCTAACGCTTCCGCTTTCGGTCTATGAGGGTACGTGGACAACACTCTCCCCTCTCGTTGCTATGCATCACCATGATCTTGCGTGTGCGTAGGAATTTTTTTGAAATTACTACGTTCCCCAACACTGGGACCTCCTAACTACTCCTGGTTGTCAGCGGTCTCCACGTAGTAGCATCCGTCGGTGGTGGCATCTGGCTCCAAGGATCCACCATCTAGTTGCATCAACCGGAAAGAAGAAGGAAGGGGGAAAAGGGGTAGCAAAGCAACCGTGAGTACTCATCCAAAGTACTCGCAAGCATCAGATCTATGCTAAGTATGCATTGGTATCAAATGGAAGGGTTGTGTCTGTGGACTGAACTGCAGAATGCCAGAATAGAGGGGAAGGCCTAGTCTATCGAAGACTAGCATCTTCAAGCAGCTCCAAGCATCTTGCAGCATGTGGAAGAGTAAAGAATAGCAGTTTATATTTAACAAACATGTTGTAGCATTAACGCCCAGAGATCCCTCCTCGACCCCCTACGAGAAAGCAATCTCGGAGCCACATATCCATCACATATCTCAAGTATCCATTTCTAGTTATATAAGATCCGGATACAAGTCTGAACTTCCATTACCGTGGACACGGTATTCGAATATATATCTTCCCTGCAGGGGTGCACCACGTTACCCAACACGCTCGATCACTCTGGCCGGACACACCTTTCTGGGGTCAATGCCCGGCCTCGGAAGATCAACACGTCACAGCCCGACCTACGCTCAGCAGAGAGGTCCCCGCCGGTCTACATCCTAAGCACTCCGGGGTCTGGGCCCATCGCCCGTTGCACTCCGGGTCGTTGTGTACAGGGTGGATACCAGCACCACCCATGTAGTGGATGGCACGATCCGACCGTGCCACAATGCTGAACTGGACATCTGACAAAGCTTCGGCTGATACCACGACGTCGAGGCCCATATCTATTCTCGCGTGGTGGTTAGTGCGTAAAGGCCAAAGGCCAACTCAGAACAAATACCCAAACCTGTTAGTGCATTGGGGGCTCGCGGAGACGAGCAGAGACTCACGATAATGTGACCCCGTCGCCCCGTCTCATGGACTTACGGCAAGGGCCCAGACTGCCCGGCCGTGCCACGTAGAAAACTCACGGGTGCTCCACGGGCCCGCCTGACTTTCACATCAACTCGCGGGTACCCCTCAGGGCCGACCCGACTTCAACAATGGTCTCAAGTAAAGTCAAGGTAACCGTGTGTCCAAAACATCAAGGAAGAAAACCCGAGGAATCACCCTAGTGGATTCCACTCAATGTAATCATCAAGGTGAACATAAGAGGGACCATCCTCGAGGTTCACACTTGAGGTGTTGCACGACGGAGCCGTATCGGAAATGGTGAAAGAGGAAATCACCCTCGATGACCACGACCGAATAGCTACACTACAGAATTATCATCAGGAGTGCGTTATGAGGGATCACCCTCGGCACTCGATAGTAGCTCTGCAGAGTCGAGCAACAAAAGGGGCGTGATGTGATGTGAGGTGTCGGGCTCTGGTCGTCGATCACGTTGATCGAGTCATCGATGATGAAGCAGGGGCAACAAGGACAAGGTGGGGGTCACTGATGGATCACTAACCAACCTATACTAAGCAGTTTAGGATAAGCAGGTAGGTAACAATAGCAGGTACAAAAGCAGGCTATGCATCAGAATAGGAGCAATCAATTATAGTAGCAAAATCTATTGCAAGCATGAGAGAATGGAATGGGCGATATCGGGATGATCAAAGGGGGGCTTGCCTGGAAGCTCCGCTGAAAGAGAAGAAGGGGTCGTCGTCGACGTAGTCGATCACAGGGGCATCAGCAGCTGTCTCAGGGTCTACCGGAGAGAGGAGGGGGAAGAAACAGTAAATACATAGCAAGCAAGTGCATAACAGGACAACGGGCAGAGCTAGACGTGTTCTAACGCGGTGCTACACGTTACCGGTGAAGGGGATAACATCCGAGAATGCTTTCCCGAAGTTTGGCATTTTTGGACAGACGAAACGGAGAGGGAAAGTTCCATGGTCGATATGATAGGGGCACGTGACAGATGAACGGAGAGCGTATTTGAATTCATCTCGTCGTTCTGAGCAACTTTCATGTATAAAACTTTTTCATCCGAGTTACGGATTATTTTCTATGATTTTTCAAAGATTTAAACAATATCCTGAATTTATTATTAATTCGAAATAAATAGCTAAAATGCTATGTGCACCCAGATCTGTGTACACACAGGTGTACCAGAGGGTGACATGCGGGTCCAGGGGGTCCCAGTTGACCAGTCAACGTTTGACTGGTCAACAGGGGGTGGGGCCCCCTCGGGCGCGGCGTCGCAGCAACAGCACCAGCGAGGCGACGTGAGAGGAGGGGGCGGCCAGGGCATTCTCGGCGCAGTGAGCGACGGCGCTCTACGGCTAAGAAGGCGGGACAGGGGAGGAGGACGAGGTCCTCACCCACGTTGCCGGGAAGAGGACGTTGAGGCTTGGGGTGGCCCGGCGAGGGAGAGGATGAGGAGGTCCGGCGAGGCTCGACGGAGCCGATGAGGGAGAGATGAGGAGGCGAGGCGACGCGGAGCGGCTCCGGCGAGGAGGGCTCCGAGCGGCGGTGGCGTCGGGGCCGAGCCCGAGTTCCAGATCGGGAATGGGGCGGCGCAGACGGGTGTTGGGGGGTTGGCTCGAGGGCGAGGTGAGGTAGCGACGGCGAGGTGGCGGGGCGCCGGCTCAGGGCTGGCCGCGGTGGTCGGGGCGAGCGGCGGGGGTCGAAGGCGCCCGATCCAGATCGGGATTGGGAGGAGACGAGGGAGAGAGGGAAACATGCAGGGGGTGGGGGATCGAGTGGGGCTAGGGTTTAGGTCGGGAGGGTTAGTAGGCAGGTGGAGTTGGGCCGGTCGGCTGGGCTGATTGGCCCAGTTGGGCCAGGGGCCTTGTTGTATTTTTTTTGCTGCTTGTTCTCACCTTTTGTTTTATATACTTTGCCGTTTGATTAAATTTTGAAAATGAAACCGAACGTGATTGGATCATTGCAAGGTTAAACAACAGGAAACGCGATGATGTGGCATCGCTAGCATGGGATTACTGTACCATAATTATCCGGGTGTTACAGGACATGACATCTTTGAAGAAGCCAACCACAGAACATGAGTCGGTGCTGAAGTTTAAGTCGGCTGATGACACCAAGCTTATCGATTTTGTTCCAGGCGACTCATCTAAGCAGTTCAGTATTAGTGCTAATCTGGATCCCAAATAGGAAAGCGCGCTCATCGAGTTCATCCGTGAGAACTGGGACATCTTTGCATGGAAACCTTCTGGCATGCCGGGTGTACCGAGAGAACTCGCTGAGCACACTCTCAATATTGATCCAAAGTTTAAGCCGGTCAGGCAGTTTCTTCGGCGGTTCAATGAGGAGAGGCATAAGGCTATTGGTGAGGAAGTGGCTCAGCTTTTGGCGGCCGGATTCATTATCGAAGTTTTCCATCCAGAGTGGTTGGCTAACCCGGTGCTCGTGCTTAAAAAGAACGGCACCTGGCGTATGTGTGTGGATTACACGGACTTAAACAAGGCTTGTCCGGCTGATCCTTTCGCGCTCCCTCGTATTGATCAAATCATTGATGCTACGGCGGGTTGTGAGCGTTTGAGCTTTTTGGATGCTTATTCTGGTTATCATCAGATCAAGATGGCAGTTAAGGACCAGGAGAAGACGGCTTTTATTACTCCGTTTGGAGCCTTCTGCTATGTGTCTATGCCTTTTGGGCTTAAGAGTGCCCGGGCGACTTATCAGCGATGTGTGCAGAACTGTCTTCACAGTCAGATTGGGCGCAATGTTCATGCTTATGTGGACGACATTGTGGTGAAGTCCAGAGAGAAGGAGACCTTGATAGATGATCTGAAGGAAACCTTTGATAACCTCCGGGTCTACAAGATGATGCTTAACCCGGCCAAGTGTGTTTTTGGAGTGCCAGCGGGCAAGCTTTTGGGTTTTCTGGTTTCTAACAGAGGCATCGAGGCTAACCCGGAGAAGATCAAGGCAATCACTTCTTTGGCTAAGCCGGCATGTATCAATGATGTTCAACGTTTGGCGGGTCGTAGTGCTGCTTTAAGCCGGTTCATAAGCTGTTTAGGTGAGAAGGCCATACCGCTGTATCAGATGATGAAGAAGACATACGACTTTGTCTAGAGTGATGCTGCTAACGCTACCTTTGAAGATTTGAAGAGACAGCTCGTTGAGCCACCAGTCCTTGCTGCTCCCATTGATAAGGAGCCATTATTGTTATATGTGGCTGCTAACACGCGTGCTATTAGTGTGGCCATTGTCGTAGAGCGCAAGGAGGCTGGCAAGGAGTATCCGGTTCAATGGCCGGTTTACTACGTCAGTGAGGTGCTAATTGAGTCCAAGCAAAGATATCCACACTGGCAGAAGCTCGTTTATGGGGTGTTCATGGCAAGCCAGAAGCTTAAGCAATATTTTCAGGGTCGTCCCATCACTGTGGTTAGTTCTGCTCCTTTAGGAGATATCGTTCAAAATAGAGAAGCCACAGGACGAGTCGCCAAGTGGGCCATTGAACTTGGGCCTCATGGTTTAAAGTATGTGCCACGCACTGCTATCAAGTCTCAAGCACGGGTGGACTTCATCAACGATTGGACAAAGCTGCAGATGCCTGAAGAGAAGCCGGACAACACATATTGGACTATTCATTTTGATGGGTCCAGGCAATTGGAGGGCTCGGAGGCTGGAGTTGTTTTAGCTTCCCCTCGAGGTGACAAATTTTGTTATGTGCTACGATTGTTGTTTCCCTGTACTAACAATGCAGCTGAGTATGAGGCCTTGCTCCATGGTCTTTGGATGGCTAAGGAGATGAGCTTAAGCCGGGTAAGGTGCTTTGGCGACTCAGATTTGGTGGCTCAACAAGTATCAGGCAAGTGGGATTCCAAGGATCCTCTCATGGCGGCTTATCACCGTGAAGTTGATGCCATTGCTGGACACTTCAAGGGTTACCAAGTGGAGCACATTGATCGCAGAAAGAATGAAGCGGCTGATGCCTTAAGCCGGCTGGAGTCTCAGCGTAAGCCGGTGCCACCTAACACTTTCTTAGATATTCTGCATAACCCTTCTGTCAAGTTGCCTACAGAGGAAGACTTGGTTGTTCCAGACCCGGAAGCACAATTGGTGGCGGCTCTTCACGTCATCCCAGATTGGACAGTGCCATATTTGGCTTATATGACCCAGGGCGAGTTGCCTGAGGATGAAACCTTGGCTAGACAGATAACCCGGTGGTCTAAGTCAATGACAATTGCCAATGGTGAGTTGCATCATCGCAGTGTCACTGGGGCGTTTCAACGTTGTGTCTCTCCTGAGGAAGGTCAAGAAATTCTTCATGAGATCCATGAAGGAGATTGTGGCCATCATGCCGGCTCAAAGTCTCTTGTGGCCAAAGCTTTCCGTCATGGATTTTATTGGCTGACGGCTCACGCTGATGCGGAAGATCTAGTCAGTAAATGTGATGGTTGCCAGAAATTCTCACGACGGGCTCACGTGCCGGCTCAAGAATTAAGGATGATTCCAATTACCTGGCCGTTTGCAGTCTGGGGGATCGACATGGTTGGGCCTTTCAAAAGGTCCAAAGATAAAAAGACACACCTTCTGGTGGCGGTTGACAAATTCACAAAGTGGGTTGAGGCAGAGCCGGTTAGTAAGTGTGATGCAGCCACGGCGGTTCAGTTCATGGAAAAGGTGATCTTTCATTTTGGCTTTCCACACAGCATTATAACTGACAATGGTACTAATCCGTTCAAGGGCGCCATGGAGGAGTTCTGTCAACGTGAGCATATCCGGCTTGTTGTTTCATCAGTAGCTCACCCCCAATCCAATGGTCAAGCTGAAAGAGCCAATCAGGAAATCTTGAAAGGCATCAAGCCCCGGCTTATGGTTCCTTTACAACGGACGCCAGGTTGTTGGGTGGAGGAGTTACCCTCTATGATATGGAGCATCAATACTACCCCTAACAGGTCTACGGGTTATACGCCTTTCTTCATGGTTTACGGAGCAGAGGCGGTTCTACCTAGTGACATCCATCATGACTCGCCCCGCGTGGCGGCTTACGTTGAAGCTGATAACGAACAAGCCCGTCAGGATGCACTTGACCTGTTAGATGAAAAGCGTGACTTGGCAGCAGCCCGCTCAGTGATTTACCAACAGGACCTGCGCCGTTATCACAGCCGCCAAGTTAAGTCCAGAACCTTTCAAGAAGGTGACTTGGTGCTCCGGCTCATCCAGGATCAAACTGATGCACACAAGTTATCCCCACCTTGGGAAGGGCCTTTTGTGGTCAGCAAGAACTTGAACAACGGGTCATACTACCTTATCGATGTTCGAGAGCACAAAGACTCACGTAAGTCGGAGGAAGAGACCCGCCGGCCGTGGAATATCGCTCATCTTCGGCCTTACTATACTTGAGCCACCGGCTCTCATGATGTACATATTTTGATGATGTATATATTATGATAAGTAATAAAGCAGGACCTCTGTCCTTTTCATCCTCAATGATCATATGTCTTCATCATCGTAATTTCAAATGACCAATTGGGGGCTGATCGTGTTCGAATCCAGCATAACCCCTTGGTCCGGCTCATGATCGTATTCGAATCTAGCCGTTAAACCTCATGATCACTAGGGGGCTTCCTGTTCAAACATGGGTTGTATTCGAACCAAAGAAAACATAGTTGTCGGTACCCTCTTGATCGGCACAATGCCAAACTCACTAGGGGGCTTCTTGATCGTATTCGAATCATAGCTTAACCCCTTTTGGGTCCGACTTTGATCGTATTCGAATCAGAGTCGTTAAAAAAACTCTCAAGGTCATTTGGGGGCTTCCTGTTCAAACATAGGTCGTATTCGAACCAAAGAGAACATAGCTATCGGTACCCTCTTGACCGGTGCAACGCCAAAGCCACTAGCGGCTACATGATCGTATTCGAATCCTAGCTTAACCCCTTTGTTCCGGTTTACTGATCGTATTCGAATCAGAAGCCTCAAATTTTTCTTTCTATTTGGTTTAAATTTTTTGAAAAACAATCTTTGTTTTTGTCTTGAGGCTTTTTATCCAGATCTAAGTATAAGTATGGTTTACATTTAACCCGGCTTGGTTTTGGACGATCAGTCGCCAGGGTATGACAATCGTCATACATGTGGAAGTATTGGCTTCTAAAGGATTGGGTTATCACCCTTACTGCTCATGTCACATGAACCGGCAGTGCAAATTCAAGATCACAGGTATGATATTATAGTTGTGTTTCAAAGCTATAATTCATAACAGGCTTATCTGTGTCTCTTCTTTCAACATTAAAGGTTATATGTAAGATGTTATGACCCGCCCTGCGGTAAGCCGCCAAGGGTTCTTGTGATCTATTTCTGTGTGCAGGACAGTTCAAAGACTTTCTTATGCATAAAGAAAACAGATGATAAGTTTAAAAAGGGGAGAATATAAGGCGGCAGCTTAACAGTGTTGAGCACCAAAATGTGCACGATGGCACGACAAAGCAAAGTTATTTCTACCCTATTACATGACTCGCCGAGTCCAAATGATTAAATTGTTTTTCAAGCAAGGTACAAATTTGAGCCGCCCGGCGGGTCAATTCTCTTGTTGGCCTGAAGCTTCCGGATCAACCCTTTCCGCTCCTCCGTCCTGTTCCCTGTCCTGGAAGGTTGATGATGACCAGTTAATGCCATTCAAAGCTTCAAATTCAGCTTCATCATCAATTAGTCCGGCTGGGTCAACTTCAGGGGCGAAGGTATGCTTACGGATTGGAGGGATCAGGCTGGTCACTTTATAATGCGGCGTTGGAATCCTCCGATTCTCCGTGTCATAACCCGGCTGGTACTTGGTGAGATCCGCCTCATCAGCAATCAGGGTGGCCACAGGGTGTATTTCCTTCACACAAGTGGCGAAGTCCTCCTGTTCAAATGATGTGCCATCCTCCTTAAAGCTTGGATATCCAATGGCGATGTCGGCCGGGTCTAACTCCGGTAGCCACGCCTTGGCCCGGCTTAAAGCAGCCATGGCTCCGGCTCTTGCAGATGACCGCCTTAATTCATTGAACCGCTGGGGTAGCACAGAAAGCCTCTTTAGAACATCCACCAGGAGTGTGGACACTTCGTTTGACAGAGCAACTGTGGCCAAGGCACGCTGAGATCCAGTGTAAAGTTGTTCCACGAGCGTGTAAACCACCTTTAGCTTCACCAGCATGTCCTGGTTAAGGTTGGAGCTCTTGGGGCCTGCATAGTAATATCAGGTGAGTCAAATGACAATTCATATGATCACTAGCAAGATTCAATATTTGACGCTTGCAGGGCGACTTACCAATGATTGCTAAGACCATCTGAGATACATGGCGTTTTAAGCTGGACAATTTAGTAGTCACCTCTTCAAGAGCTGTTTCTGCTGTTTCAGCTCGTTGGGTTAAGGCAATTTTTTCTTCAGCCCAGGCCTTCTTCACAACCCCAAACTCGGATGTCAATTTCTCTTGTTCAGCCACACTGAATTCAAATTTGGAATTGGCCTTTTGAGTTTCAGTCTCCTGAGCCTCCAGGCGGTTCTTCAATTCAGACAGTTCTGATTGAAGTTGAGTAGTGGTGGTCTGTACAAATACCGGGTCAAAAATCATGAATATTAGCATACAATATTAAGTCCCAAGCCTTTTGCAAGCATAACACTAGGCACTTGGGGGCTAATGTCTAACGAAGGTTTTATTTAAGTGGCGGTTCATGAGAGTAAGTCCCAAGCACTTTGCAAGCAAGAGTACTTGGCACTTGGGGGCTAATGCATATCGCTGTTAGATCTACACAAGGACTATATTCTGCACCAGCATGTGAAGGACCGGCTCATTCATGTTGATTAAACCGGCCCTTGGGGACTACGGAGTAAGCCGGTTTTTTTAGGTTTGACCAAAGGATATTACTAATGCTTATATGTCTGTTCTAAGTCTACAGCATATTCATCATAAGCAATAGACTTGGGGACTGGCATAGTAAGGATAATTCAGTGAAGGGAAAGAGTTTATACCTCAAATTTTTGGTGCATTTGCTTCACCATATCAACTTCGAGGTCACGGCTGTTGTGCACTTGGCTAAGATATCCAGAAAAAACTTCCCCAATGCTCATGTGAGTATAATCAGCAATGTCAAATCTAACCTTACGGCGTTCCAGGTGCTCTTCCTTGGCAGAACACTTGGCTAGCACAGTAGGTCTCCCCGGCTCAGTGTAGCCGGTCCTGGTAATTTCAACATCAGCATCTCGTGGGTCGTCTGTCTTGGCCGGGCTAGAAGCTTCAAGGGTTACAGAGCCGTCGGCGGCTTGATCAGCAGGCGGGTTAGCGGTTGGCATTGGCATGTCATGAGCCGGTTCAAGCGGCGGCTCAGGAACAGAGGCTTCTGGTGCGGCCGTCTGGAGTTCTGGCTCGTTGATGGAGGGCTCTTCGGCCGTCTTATTCTTCTTCACCTTCTTGCTGGGCTTTGCTTTTCCGCTGCATAAAGATCAAAATATCAATACAAATATAAAGAATTGAAATGAATACAGGATAAGTAAATTATCATTACCCTGAAGCAGTCTTAAAAGCCGACATGTTGGACTAGAGTGAGTCGCCGGAGGAAGGTGAAGTTTCCTGATAATTCGAGTCAGAAGAGTTGAGTGGTTGACGAGTGAGACCCGCCAAAGGATAAAAAGGAGTTAAATCGGATGTGACCTCGTTCCGGCGTTTCCTTGGTGTATTTGGTAAGCCGGAGGAGAGTTCTGCGTCCTTGCTGGTCCGGGTCTGCCTCCGGTTCTCATGAGTCTGTCGCTTCAAAAGAAATTGAGGATCTTGATAAGCTAAAGGATGTGAAAATCTTACTTTCCGGGTTACTCTTCAGATTTTCTGTCTCGGCAAAGGCTCGGAGTCGGAGGAAATAACAGTTACCTCTTCATCCACTCCGTGACTCGTTCTCGTGTCCTCCTGATGATAATCAGTGTCAATAAGGTGGTTAAAAAAGGAGCCTAGAGAGTCAAGAGCTACCTCCGACTCAGAGGTATCTTCTAGTCGAAGCAAATATGAGTCGCTGGTCTTGTTTCCTTTCTTCTTGGTGGCGGTTTTCCTGGCGGCTCTCTTGGCCTTCCTGGCTCTCTTTGCAGCTTCATGATTGTACTTTGTCTTTCAAAATTTGTCATTAGCCTGTGAAAATCAACAAAAGTCTGAGTAAAGACAAAACATCAAGGATGAAGGTAAAAATGCTCAATTTGGCGGCTTACCGCTGGAGCCGGGTTAGCTTTGCAGAAAGGGCTTAAGCTCACCTTGCCACAGTCTGCTAGGCTTTCATTCAAGAGCGACTTTGTCATATCATCGATGATGTCATCAGGTAAATTATCAGGGCTGTGCCGCAGAGGATCATTCTTCTCGCCCGTATAAGTACACATCAAACTAGAGCGGTGGCTCAATGGAATGATCCGCCAGGCAAGCCAAACCCGGACTAAGTCGATACCACTTAAACCATTCCCCAAAAGAGCCTTGATTTTAGCCATGGTGGGGGCGAGTTTCTGGCGATCAGCAGCGGACAACTTGTCTGGAAGAGGATGATTAGACTCGAGGCGCAGGGCGCGAAAGCCGGGCAGAGGGTTCTCATCAGCCGGAGAAGTGTCTTGGCAATAGAACCATGTCTGGTTCCAGTCTTTGGGGTGACTTGGTGGATTCGCATAAGGAAAAATGGCGTCTCTCCGTCGTTGGGTTGAAACCCCGCCAAGCTCCAAGCTAGGCCCGTTGGCACATTCATGCTGGCGGTTCAAATAAAATAACTCTCTGAAGAGTAGCAAGCTGGGTTCTTCTCCAAGATACACCTCACAGAACACTTGAAAATTGCAAATATTAGACACGAAGTTGGGTCCGATGTCTTGAGGACGGAGATCAAAAAAGTGTAGGACGTCTGTGAAGAATTTTGAGCCGGGTGGTGAAAAGCCCCGGTTCATGTGGTCAGTAACGATGACGACTTCCCCCTCTTTGGGCTGAGGCTTTTCCTCGGTTGGATCAGGCGCACGGTATGACATGACTTCCTTCTTTGGCAGATAGCCGGTTTTCACAAAATTGTCAAGAGTGCTATCAGTGACGATGGATGGGACCCAGTTGCATGAAGTGCTAGTTTTGGGCGGCATTATGAAGAAGGAAGCCTAACAAAGAGTGAAATTGCCGGTTCAAATTTAAGCCGGAGGAAAAACATTACAGTACATATTCAAGATGGCAGCTTATAAAGGGGCCTAATGGTATATGGCTAAATTATGTTAAGTTATTTAAGCCGCCATGCGTGCTATGAGCAATCAAGTTATCTAAACCGCCATGAGTGGTTAAGGTTATCAATTGAGCATTGCAATTTTAAGCCGGTGGTAAGAGCCGCCATGGCTAGGTGGATCTAACAAATGCAGTTTTTGCCTAAGTGTTACACAAACAAGTTTCACAGGTTGCAGCTATTATTTTGGATCAACGGCTGTTCAGGAAAAGAAAAATAAATCTAGACCTAAAAACCAGTACAGATGAGTTCATGAGCTTTCGCAAGATTTTTTCTTCCAGGAAAGGGGATCTACTGATATCAAAAGTGGAAATAAAACAACTACCGCATTGGTTGAACACCGTTTTCAGATCAAAGAAGCTCGCGGTACAGCCTGGAAGATGAACTACGATGAACTACGAAGAACACAGAGAAACTCGCAAACCTTAATGCGGATCTGAGGTATGGGAAGGCAGAAACTTACAGCTGCAGATCTACTGCGGAGGGTCGCCGCCGTTCTCTAGATCGACTCAGGTTGATGCAGCGGCCGAGGTTGAGGAAGACGAGGTGCTCTGCGGCGGCAGCGGAGCTCGAGCGGCAGAAGGGTTGCGAGAGGAAGAAGGCGCTGAAAAGGGGAAGAATGAGGAAGGATCGGTCATGCCTATTTATAAGGAAAGACTCTTAAATGGGCGCGAAAAACGAGGAGGCCGAAAATATGGTTATCCAGCTACCAGGACGCCTCAATTTTCAGGATGGTCATTAAGATAAGGATCCGTTAAGATACATTGGATAAAGTGTGAAATAATGGCAGATGACGTCATGGCGGGTTGTCACAAATCCAGAAGATGACGTCATGGTGGGTTACAAATTCTCGCATAATGAAAAGGAGAAGATTTTCTATAAGTGTTGAAGATTGACATGAACCAGTTCAAATCAATCTAGGGACTAATGTTGGGGATATAACTATTAAGTATGACCCGCCCAGGAGGGGCCGGGTTATACCTATGGCGATTCATGAAGCCCAAGAAAGCTTTGAAAGAAACTTGTATTATAAGGCAGAGATAGTTAGAGACCGAACCGAACACTGTTTATGAATCGGCCGAGACTCTGTGAGCCGCTGGGCGTCGACCTCTGTATATAAAGGGACGACCCGGCGACGATTCAGAGCAAGTAACATCAGATCAAAAGCTAGTTCAAGCAGATTCGCTCCCTAGTAATCAAAACATAAGCAATACCACCTCAAACTGGATTAGGCCTTTACCTTCATCACAAGGGGCCAAACCAGTATAAACACTCGTGTCCTTTGTCCCGTTTTAACTCCTTTAAGCTTCCTACTAGTTACAATGACTCCACGATTAAGTTCTTTCACTAGGACATCTGTCGTGACAATTCCACGACAGAGATGCTCTAAGATGACTAAACAGACGAATAATTAGCTACATGGCTAACCTACTGATAATTGAACAGCTACTGGCGTCGTGCCACAACCTAAAATCTATCTAATACTACAGCCGCTGATAAAACAAAAATAGCTCTACAACTTGTCAACTTCATCCCCCATCTACAACCTCGTACAACATTCACCCGAACCTCGTCAGCATGACAAATAAAGCCAACTGTGCTCATCGATCCTCCGGGTTCCATGGCAAATCCAGACTCAAAGTGTGGCGGCTCGGAATCCCAACAACAGTGTGGCGTACCCATTGGAGTAGGACCACACTAATACCATATGAGGGCACGACGGTCTGCATGACTTACTAGCTAATCGCCTTCCAAATTCTCTGCGCTTCGAAAACCATCTTGTCTCCAGTAGCCAGGAAAGCCTTGGCAGTCCACCAGATGGAAGAATTCGCTTTGCAAGTTGATAGGTCTCCAACTAAAACCCCAGTGTCCAGACACATCCATTTTGTCACTCTGCTCAACCAAAATGGCCTTTGATCCTGGAATATGTACCATGGCAATACACATCCTTTCTCGAAAACACCGCTCAAGGAACATGGCCTTCGATTTCTCCGAAACTCTGCTCAAGGAACATGGCCTTCAATCCTGGAATATCTACCATAAGGAGGCCTTTGCACTGCCCGGGGGAAATCTGGCTTGAAGCGCTTATTATAATTGGGCACCAAAGACCTGTGGAAATAGTACGCACACATCCAAGCATACGAAAATTAAAAAAAATGCATAGACGAGACTTAACAATGAAAGAAAACACGATGGACACTTAAATCAGGAAAGCTGCAAAAACTACTTATATAACAATCATCATCATACCAGAATAATGATTGGGCATGCCATGCTAGCTTTATATATCTGAGTAAGCTAAGCAGCAATAATAATTCCTCAACATTCTCTACACCTTAGCACACTACTGCCGCTATGATCCAACTGATGAAGATATATCATGGAGAATCATCTGTGTCTTTGAAAGGACTTAACTGAGTATGCATAGACTACCACTTTGTTACATGCTTATTGTATGCATAGTAGTACTTTAATGGCAACAAAATCTAATAAAATGCGGATTCCATAGATACAATTCTAATTAGCCGAGTTGAAGTCTCCAAAGTACAGTTAAAATCCAGCAAGTCCACCTAGCATCATGAAGTTCATTTAACTACGTACATCAAACGCAAAGGTACTTATAATAACCAAACAGTAGTTATATGGCATGCAAAAGCCAACAAACAATCACCTCGGAGAACTAGACCGTTTCTGAGCAAGTTGACCAAGCATGGATCTCAAAGTTCCAAGAGCCTCATCAGCAGCCTACAAGATGTCAAAGTATGTGTAAACTTAATTCAGATATACAGCGTGTGCTGGTATAACCAGACCGAACCATAAAAGGTTCTTAATTGCTTAAGAAATGCATTTACGCTGAAATACCGCAAAGTGAACCTGGGTCTACTGGATCCCATCTTTTAAAGAAATGATAAGCACATTTTAAAGTTTAAAGAAATTCTGAAGTTTTTACACAAGCACATAGCTATCATAGAAATATAAATCCACTGCCCTAAAGTTTGCCAGCAAAAGCAAATATAAAGAGCAGTAAACCCCACCTCTAAGAAACTTAAGCACAATTTGTTTGGAACATGCAAGTGCGAGACAGAAGTATAGTTACATATCCAAACTTTTTCAGCGTACTAATATTCAATGTGAACTTAAAACCCTAAGTATAGTTACATATACAAACTTTTTCGGCGTACTAATATTCAATCTGAACTTAAATCCCAGAAAAAAGGGAAAGTTAATTTCTTCAGTATGTAAGGTATATAACCTGAAGCTTAGCTTCCTCCCATGTTATTCCAACTCCTTTGCCAAGAGTTTGCCCACCAACTTCTACCTGAAAATCCGAAGGCCAAGCAGTTTAAGTATGCTGCACAAGTTAATGTTGTTTGTTCAAGCACAACTATAAATAAACAAACTAAGCAAGCTGTAAAGTAAGCATTGATGCCATCACCAAAATGACACCCACTTACATATATCCAAGTATCACCGTACAGGCGTACACAACCATGTGCAGTTAGTGCAAAATCTAGTACTAAATTCCAACCATGATTATGACAGGAACATTTTCATAGAAGATCAGTTCTATAATGGCAATCAACAAAAGAGATAAGGCTGCCTGACAAGCCTATCAGAGAGGAGCATTTCTATATAAGATCAGCCCTAAATATGGTAATCAGCAAGAGACAAGAAACTGCTTGAGATCCTACTGGTTCACAACAAAAGAATTATATGCCGCGAGACCCACGCCAATAGTGCTACATGATACATCAGGATGTACCAGATACTAAAAAAGGACAGGACACCACATTTTCACCATGAAATATGACTTGACGGCAATATGTTTACTTTATAAACGAATGTGTATGCTGTCAACACTGCGGATATCAGGACAAACCACTCGAAGAAATGAATCTGCTAACTGACCTGAGCGTAAGTCTCCTTGCCACCTGAACCATCTAGAGGACTTGGCCGAGCTTGGAAAACTAAGTTATATCCCTCAACTGTGCACTGCAGTGTGTTTTCACACATCTTTATTACCAGTTTAATGAGCAGAGAGTCAAACAACCAATAAGCGGGTACTTACAAGTTGCTTCAGAGCAGCAATAGAGCCTCCTGTTATTCTGGAATTGTTCTCCCCTGTTTTCGTGAATCGGGATTCCTCTGAAGTGCTTGCGACTGGCAATATATCGTTTCTGGTATTTTCAGAGTATCCAAAAAAGTTTGGATTGCTACCGAAACCATCTTCGTTCCCATCAGTCATCTTATTTGGATCAGACAACAGGTATTTATCTGCAAGTGAATTTGACACAGCAAATCAATAAAAAAATGTTGTCAACGTACGAATGCGCTAGACGATGAGCACAGTAACACTAGAGATGTATATATATTTCTGCCTCTGCCTTAAAAGAGTAAAAGAAACAAAGCTCTACTGAGAGGTTGTCATGCAAGAAACTAAAATGCCAATTATGCACATGCACATATCAGGACAGGGCTATCCACATCATGTGCCAACTCTTGTAACTTGTTGACCAGTCCCGAGATATTCGATGGTGCTAAAAAGAGAAAAATCAAATCCACACAGTCGAACATATATATGCCCCAAGTAAACATAAGAACAATTCAAATTTAAAATGAATCTCTTGGTTACCATAACATACTATCTTATACTATTCGTGAAAACGAAACTGGACAGGTTAATGCAAATATGCAACAACACAAACTTACTGGCCAAATTTCTTAAAGATATTTCTGCAGCTTGACGCTGTGCTTCTTTCCTTGAGCTACCAATGCCTTCACCCACTTTTTCTCCCACTATCCAAACCTGAATAAATAAAGCAAGCTCAAGCACAGTAAAGGAGACAATAAGTAAAATTCTTCAGCAGAAGTTTTCCTTCAGACAGCCGATGAGAACTACACACAGCAATAAACTTTGGTGCTTGGTGACGGTCGTTAGTTTCTCTCCAGAAATTATGTTATATTACAGGTGTATGCAATCCTATGAGCTTTACAAATTCAGATAGATGCAAGAGGGAAATTTGCTTTGTTTACTTAATTCAAATGTGAAAAATATATGAAGAAAGTTCCAAACTTACCTCAATAGAGAACTGTAGTTCTGCGGTATCACATAATGTTGACCTGTACTCCACCTAAATAAGGAAAATAGAAATCAGAATTGACTACTAGAATAGGTATTCAGAACCATTAATATGGATAACTCAAAATTACCTTACATCCAGACTTCAGTGCGATCTCCTCTAGTATGCCAACAGAGGTACCTACATTTCGTGCATAGCTTTGTCCAGACTCAATCAAGTTGTTTCTCTGACCTGATGAAACATGGCAAGTTCAGTTAAGAACAGACCATCCCAAAAGAATAATCCAATTTATTTCTAACATAACATCAGTAAAGCACACAAAAAACTCAATGCCAAACATGACAAGTGGAGCAGTAAGTGTTACACAATGTTGTCGCGCAAGCATTGAAGTCTATTTTGCTTCTCCAAATGTGGGTAAAATGAAAGCAAGTAAAGTCATATGCAAAATTATAATGCGAACTCAGGCCTTTTTGAAATCATATGCAGATTTTGAACATGAATTAGGGGCCTTGATTGACATTTAAAATGCACAAGTACGTGGTACTGGTGGACCTGCACCCCAACCCAGCATCTGTTCTCACTTCTCAGACCAAAGGCAATGATAAGCCTGATAAAGCCTAACAAAAGATAATGTTCTATACTGAAAATAATTCCAAATGGTATATAATTCGTAAAGCAACAAAAAAAATGTAGAAAGATTCTTAAGGCCGTGACTTAGTTTTTCGGGCCATGACATGCAGGACTGGCCTTTCAAGGCTATGCTTTTTTCATGCCCTGGCCAGCTGGCCTTGAACAATACTACATCCCTGATGCTAAATCCAACTCTCTTCATCACCCCCCGAAATGAACATCAAATTTCCAAAATGAGTGCACATACATACCAGGAAAGGATCTGTATCTTGGAGGTGCATGGTTCTGAAGCATGCGGTGGTCCTCTGTATGTGTTACCTGAACCAAGCAAATGTATGTCACCACATGGTGTAGATGTCTTATTAGCAAACACATACCTCCAATCCATATTAATTATCACTGAAACGGATGTATCTAGACGTATTTCAGTGTTAGATATATCCGTTTGAGCGACAACTAATATGGGTCGGAGGGAGTATTAAACATTCCATTTGAATCACCTACCTGAGAGGGAAACCTCTGGCTCTGATAACTAAATCTACCAGAGGACACTGGATTATTATCGCCACCATGGAAGTAAGATGGCTGTGGTGGTTGCTTTTTATCATAATGCATGGTATCAGATTCTGAAGGGAACCCTGCTGAACCCATGTTCAAATTATTTGAGTTCATGCCAATGCCATCCTCGATAGGGAACCAATTCCCATGAGATTGCACCGGAGGAACTGAAACTTGTGCAGGAGGTACTGCTGGAAGAGGTGGTGTAGGATCTCTTGTGTCTTGGCCATGTTGTAATATGAGAAGCCTTCTCCTTGTGTCAGGATCTAACTCAGACTCTGGAACCTCGCCCTCTTCTCTACCTGGAGAAGCTTGCAGTGGATCTAAGACAACTGGTTGAACGACTGGTTGGCTGAGTGCAGGTGGCGGAACTTGATTGTTACTCAAAGGCATCATGCCAAGAGGTGGTGCAAATGGCGCTACTGAAGATGGAACAAAACTTTGACTAGGGACTACTGGCATCACCATGTTAGCCATTGTTGGATTCAAAACACTGCCACTGCCAGATGCTTCCTGAAAATAGGAGAGATGAATACGCAAGAAAAAACAAGGCAAACATGAAAACAAATCCACCCACAAAGTAGCATGTGAAGATATATGCAGAATGCAGTTAGTTGTAGTTTCCGTTTTCTGTACAAAATGGCTTCATTAAACATCAGCAGTTCAAGCTAAAACTATAGTATTATACTATTATAATGTAATGCATACAAAGACACGGTTGGCTGTGAGAGAGGGGAGAAACCCTAGTTTGGGAGACAACGGGGACAGCAGCAGCTGGAAGCTGGCTAAGAATGAAAATTAGGATGGGACTGTCACACAGGCTCCGGTGCGTGATAATTTTTTGGCACATCATCATGGAAACTTGATTGACACAACTTAATTTGCTGGGTGATTCCATGATGGAAACATCACAAATCCACACCAGCATAACCCCCCTAAAAGCACCTTAGGTGTTATTTACCCTGATTTTATAGGTTCAGGGGAGTTGAAGTAGACGGTTTTGTGGTCCAGGTGGGTTAGATGTAAGAAAGCAAACCTTCATTCTCCTCTCAACCTCAGCATCAGCCATGCCATCAAAAGCCAGCGAATCTCTGTTCCCATTCACCACTGCAACATTCTCATCCTAAACAAGATAAATAGAACTGTTAATGCTGAGAAAATAGCATGTACTGTAAGCATCAGCTTTTATCAGACCCACCTCTGAAATCAAATAATTGCCCACATCTGGGGCTGATGAGATATCCTGTATTTCATCCTCATAAAGAACACTCGTAATCCTTGGCAAGAGGCCTTCATCAAAGTCCCTGTAAATTGAACCATGAGGTATGTTAAGAAGCCAGAAGACCTCAGATGTTGTATATTAAGCACACACAAAAAACAAACATGGCAGCCCAGAGTGGCCTTAGTTTGATAGTTGAGAAGGACATAACTGTTAAACTGAATCATGTTAACAAATATGGCAATCTTACTTGAAGAAGCCGCCCCTGACATTGCACGCGACATTTCTGGCAACACATAGAACTGGGATGGAACAGTTTGCCTATAGGAAAGTCATCCATTAGTAAGCAAAAGGTAATGTAATTATGTATCATTGAACATCTAATACGACCATTACCTCGGCTTGAGGTGCATAGTATGGGGTGAAAGCAGGAACCACATGAACTCTAGATTGGTCTTTCTCATCCCAAACTTTCAGACGATCATCAATTACTAATGCCATTCCAGGATGGCAAGATCCATCATGGAAAACATTTAGCAAGGACTTTTTTAAGCCTAGAAACAATAAATAAGATGTTAACTTCAAAGGATGGAAAGAAAATCACATAACAAATAATGTGTGCAAAGGAGAATGAAAGCTTCAAAGCTGCACTTGACAGCCTCTGATTACAGGAACGTCTGATAGATCATACGGTGTATTAAGCTCTTTAAGTACTTGGTCCAGAAATGAAACAATTCGCTTACCAGATTTTACACACACCATTCTGTCACTAAGTTGAACAGAGTTAATCAATCTTGAGTCTGGATCAAGCAATCTCCACATTTCTAAAGCATAGTCTCTCTCCGCCATTGTACACACATAGACCTCAAAACGCTTGCGGCCTCTTGCAATCAAGTAGCTTCGGAGATCCTCCCATGCTGGCCTTAACCGAACAAGAACACTTGTATCCCTTATCTACAAAAATAAAACCGAATTCCTCCTGTCAGTTCTGGACTTTTTTTGCAACCATATAAGGCACGTAGATCATAGTGTAGAAACTGATTGCTTTGCCAATATATAACACATGCAAATTCATGCTAGAAACTTTCACACTATGAAGAGAGAACACAGAAGCAGGTCCACGACATTCCAGGCAGTACAAATGTAAGACCCTTAAGAGGCCTGGTGTGCAACAGAAAGTCAAATGAACACTATACCATAAAGTAGAATTATAATGCATCTATAAAGGCCATACCGTAAACTAGAATTATGATGCATCTACATGCTGACTAAGAACCGCTGTTAACAAAGATGCAAAGCAAATTTAAGCAATGGATCACATACCAAAGGATTTATTCTGGTCAAGATAATGTTTTTCTCTTGTAATCTTATAACTGGGCGTGTCAATGATTGATGGTTATCAGACAATGGTGGAACAATCTCAGGTTGCACTTTATACATTTTTCCATCATCATAGACCTGATCACCTTCTATATACTGCTTTAGGATAGATCTATCATCTTGGTACCTCTTGATCTCTGCTAACATACCATTCATGCGTTGTGGATCAGTCTCATTACTCAACTTTCTTTGAAGTGAATCAATTCTGTCCTCAAAAGAGCGTGTGGTATTGGCAACAATCAATGTCTCATCAAGGTCAAACACAATACCGAGGCAGCGGAGATTTAACATGGTCAAGCAAGAATTATACAGACCAAATGGTACTTTATAGCCCCAGAAACATGCATGGTTTGTTAAGTTTCTCCCTGATGTCATTGCCACTAAATGCAATTCTTCCTCTCCTAACGGAACAACTGCAGTCTGCAAGCACAAACAAATAAAAGGAGCAATATCAATAATAGAAGTATATACATATAAATGTTTTTTTCTGGGTAAAAACAGAAAATAAAGGTAAATGGAATGTGAAAAAAGAAGATGGGTGTTTTAACAGAACAAACTAAGTATTTAAGTTCCTAGGCAAACAGGAGTGCAAGAATTTGATTCCGAGTTATGAAATAAGAGTATGACTTAAATTACACTGTCTCTTAAGGCAGTAAGTTGAGGATGGAAATATTCATATCCAAGCAACAACACCTCTCAACTTTAAAGCTAACATTAGTGGATTACTAAATACAAAATTAAATTCATTGCCAAACTGAAACATCAAATTTTCTAGTCTAGTTTTTTGCAGTGAGAATCCAGCAGAACCTTGTTAGACTGGATGTCTATGTAAGTTCACACGTCCTTGAAATTCTTTCCAAAAACAATGAATGAAAGTTCAAATTCAATTAGAGTGATCAACTGATGTGACGTCCAAGTAATTAAAGTTCATGAGTATCAGACAAATTAACAGTGTTTCACAAGCCATCAGACTTTATGTTCCAACTGATCATCAGTAATCAAACTGGCAAGTTGAGATTCTATTTATGTAAGATAGGAACGAATTAAAAGCAAGTCCAAGTCCACAAAACACCATCTATAAAGTGATTCCTTCGAGTCAGCATCAGCAATGGAAAAAATATCAGGGCATTTTGTCGGCTGACTTATTCACGAGTCCACATACATACATACCCATGCAGTAAATGTCAAGGTTTTGTCCTGGTGAACTTGTCCATGTAAGATTAAAAAAGATTTTCCAAAATGTCCATGTGATAATATTAAAAGCTTTTTAGAAAAATCTAATGTAACATTAGGGAGTTTCCTTGAAACTTTCCGTGTAAAATTAGAGAGTTTTCCTTGAAACTTCCCATGTAAGATTACAGAGATTCCTCAATCTGGTCTCGTTGATCTTTGTTTGTTTTTTTATGCCGGGGATGATTTAGATACCTTATTGTCCCTGAGGCAAGCAGCGTGCATGGCGACGAGTGGCGGTGGTGGCTCGTCGGCGGCCTTGGGCGGCCTGGACTCCATGTCGAGGCAGCGAGCCCCAACCGCCACGGTGTGCATGACGGCGAGCGGCAGGCAGCGCTCGCTGGGCGGGGAAAGGCGGTCCACGCGGATCTCTCGCGCCCACGCCGCCGCGCCCAGGTTCGTGTCGCCCTTGGGCCACACCTCCACCTCCCCGATGGAGGTGTTCCCGTAATAAACCATGGACTTGATCATTCTCTCCAACGAAACCAACAAAACAACAAACAGATCTCGATTCCTCTAGGTCAAAAAGTTTCGTTCGACGCGTCCAAAATCAAAGGGCCTGGTTCTCACACAGGTAGATCTGCAGATTGCAGATCTGTTCTTATGAAGCGTCCGAAACGAAAAAGTAAAATCGAGAGGGGGGGAATAGATGCGTGCGTGCGCGTGTGGTCTTAGTAACGATGGTGCTTCAGATCGTGCCCGAACTATTCACCGTTTCTAGCCCAGATTTGGGGGTGGGTTTTTGGTCAGATCTGGGGGAGTTCGTGCGCTGCCGCGTCAATGGCGGCCGCGTGAGAAGGGGGGTGGGGAGGGAGGCGGGGAGAAGCTTGAAACCCTAGGCGTCTGATCGGGGCGAGGGAGAGGAGAGGGATTTATTTGGTAGGTTGCGGCAAGGCCGTGGTGGTGGTGAGCAGAGGAGCGGACGAGAGGGTGCGCGCGCGGATATGTTGGCACTATCGCCACGTAATTAGCAGGGATTTTCTTTTCCTTCTTGATTTCTGGACGGGAGCACGAGGCTGTCACGTCTCGTGCGTCGGACAGTGGCTGCTGAGCTTTTATTATGGTGGGTGAGTGGGTGGGTGGTTCAGTGGTTGCCAACATTTTCTCTTCCAGGGCCGTGCACGACTCCTTTTGCATATATATAGACTTAAAAAATAGAAGTAGCGGTCGTATTCCGAACGCTAATAAAAGACTAATTTCTTTGTTGATGCTTAAAAAAATAACAAAACTTTTGATGGTAGTATAACGAAAACCAGAAATAATAAAAACTACGGGCATTTACAATTGTTTTCCTAATTTTCGCCAGCCTCATCTTTACCCCTAAATAAAAACAGTGTTTAAGTATACTCCTCTACCATCTGGTGCCCTGATAAAAATACCCCTTTGTGTCGTTTTCGTCTGGTAAAAGGCCTTTGGCCGTCCATGGGATGTTTTCTGCACATTTTTGCCCCTATTAGAATATGTCATTTACACACACGTGAGACCACCACCTGAAAAAAGAAAAAAGAAACTCTCCCTCACACACCTCCCCTCTCTCTTACAGGTGGACTCCAAACCAAAATAAATCTCTCTCTCTCACAACCCTTTCTCTCTCCCTGACATGTGGGCCACAAGACCCACGGCAGGGTCAAAATCGATCCACGCATGCCTGCCGTGAGGCTTGCGTGGCTCGGTCGGTGGTCGTCGCTGGCGAGGGGCTCCACACCTGAGGGTAATGACCATGGAGGCGGGCTCGGGTTGATCTAGCGGAGGGTGTAGACGTGGTCTGGGAGGTTGGAGGGACTCGAAGACGGCCTCCTCATCGTCAATGGCATCCGTCGGTGCGGTTGTTCGTGGTATGGTGACTCGGGGACGAACATATTGTCAGGGAGGATGTGGGCGACTCCGGTTGCGCCATAGGGAGGTGAGTAGGCAGAGGAAAAAACACGGGGTGGCATATCCGAGGAGATCGGGCAGTGGCGCCACCGTGCCAGAGGTGGGGAACAGGACCATGGTGGCGCTGTATTTGGTAGCCCCAGTCCGATTAAATTTGTAGAAGTTACTGGAATGATGAGGTGGAGCGTTGTGGCATGGTTTCACGACTCGGGAGGCTTCTTGCCGCGAGAACGACGGTCGATGACCGCCCGAAAGCACACTGGACGGAAACCAAGTCGTTCGAGAGGATTTCGGCAAGCCCCATGCACTCACACCACCTACGACCACTGCACCCCTCATCCACCCCACATTGTCTGAGCCGCTCGCCGGCATGCTCGTGCGTGCTCTAGAGGGAGAGAGAGAGGATGGAAGGAAGAAGAGAGTTTTTTTCACGGGGATCCACCTGTAAAGAGAGTGAAAGAAGGTGTGTGATACGTCCCCGTCATATCTATAATTCTTTATTGTTTCATGCTAATATTCCACAACTTTCATATACTTTTGGCAACATTTTATATTATTTTTGCGACTAACATATTGATCCAGTGCTCAGTGTCGGTTCCTGTTTGTTGCGTGTTTTTTTGTTTTGCAGAAAATCCATATCAAACAAAGTCCAAATGCGATAAAATGACGGAGATTTATTTTGGAATATATGTGATTTTTGGGAAAAAAGAATCAATACGAGACGATACCCGATGGGGCCACAAACTCAGAGGGCGCGGGCCCTACCCTAGGCGTGCCTAGAGGGCTTGTGGCGCCCCTGTAAGATGGTTGCCCTTCTTTCGCTACAAGAAAGATAATTTCCAGATAAGGATCGCCTCAAAATTTCAGCCCAATCGGAGTTACGGATCTCTGGGAATTTAAGAAACGGTGAAGGGGCAGAAAATAAGAACGCGAAAAGAAGAGAACCACACACACACACACACACACACACGCACAGAGAGAGGGAGAGAGTGTGTGTGTGAGAGAGAGAGAGAGTGTGTGTGTGTGTGTGTGAGAGAGAGAGAGAGAGAGAGAGAGAGAGTGAGTGAGTGAGTGAGAGATCCAATCTCGGAGGGGCTCCTGCCCTCTGGGAGCCATGGTGGCCATGGACCAAAGAGAAAACTCTTCTCCCGTCTAGGGGTGGGTCAAGCAAGAAGAAGGAGTGGGGTCCCTCTCCCCCTTTCTTCCGGTGGCGTCGAAGCACCGCGGGGGAACCATCGTGACGACGATCTACACCAACAACTTCGCCGTCGTCATCACCAACTCTCTCCGGCCCCCTCTATGCAGCAGTGTAACACCTCCTCTGCCCGTTGTAATCTCTACTTAAACATGGTGCTTCATGCTATATATTATTACCCAATGATGTATGGCCATCCTATGATGTTTGGGTAGATTCATTTTGTCCTATGGGTTGATTGATGATCGTGATTGGTTTGAGTTGTATATTTTTATTTTGGTGTTGTCCTATGGTGCCCTCCGTGTCGCGCAAGCATGTGGGATTACCGTTGTAGAGTGTTGCAATACATTCATAAGTCGCTTAAAGTGGGTTGCGTGAGTGACGGAAACACAAACCCGAGTAAGGGGTTGTTGCGTATGGGAGTAAAGAGGACTTGCTACTTAATGCCATGGTTGGGTTTTACCTTAATGATCTTTAGTGATGCTTGCTAGAGTTTCAATCATAAGTGCATATGATCCAAGTATGGAAAATATGTTAGCTCATGCCTCTCCCTCATATAAAATTACAATGATGATTACTGGTCTAGTTACCAATTGCCTAGGCACAAATCCTTCTCTTGTGTTACAAAGGCTTTCTACTAAACAACTAACTTTTATTATCTTGCAAACTACTCCTAGTTTTATTCCCTCTAAGTACTTCTAGTTTTATTCTTGTAAACTTGTCCTATTACACCTACAAAGTAGTTTCATACTTGTTCTAGCTAAAGCGAACGTTAAGTGTGCGTAGAGTTGTATCGGTGGTCGATAGAACTTGAAGGGAATATTAATTCTACCTTTAGCTCCTCATTGGGTTCGACACTCTACAATTGATCCCCTATACTTGTGGGTTATCAAGACCTTTTTCTAGCGCCGTTGTCGAGGAGCAATAGCGTGGGGTTGATATTCTCGTGTGTGCTTGTTTGCTTTATCTCTAAGTAGTTTTCATTTTGTGCTCTTGTTTTCTATCTTTAGTTATGGGTAGGAAACGTAAATACCAAAAAACTAATTGTACTTGCTAACCCAATGGTTGAAGAACCACCCAAAATCTATCATACTGCCAAGGCTTTCTACTTGGATCATCTTTGATCCCTTTGTGCTCATGTTGAAAACCCAACTAGCTTAGTTGAGGGAAAATCATTAGATGAGCATGCTTATTTTGTGTGACATTGCTTGTCTCAAAAAGGGGAACTCTTCAGTTATCAAATCAATTGTTTGCAATTATATGCTTGGAATTTATGCGAAATATATGATTTTACTTGTTGTTCTGAAGACCCTAAAAAGCACCTTCCCTACCAATGTGAGTTTAATGACAACGACTTATTTTCTTATGCCAAAGGTGTTTATAGTCACTATGATATTAAACAAATTGAATAATTTGTTTCCTTTAAGGGTGCCTATGAAATTGATTCTTTGATTGAAAAGTATGATGCTACTCTTTACAAATCTAGAAATTTTGCCATACTTAAATATTGCTATGAGAACTATGCTTCTAATGCTTGTGTTAAAGAATATATTGAGGATGCCTCCGCTGTCCAAGAAAAGGCCAATATTTTGCAGGAGTCTATGGAAGAAGAATTTGCTGATGAGCTCATTAGCTGAAAAAGATGAGGAAGAGAGCCAAGAACAAAAGGAGGAAGAGCGGATTAGCTACCCGTGCCCACCTTCTAATGACAGTAACTCTTCAACTCATACATTGTTTAATTTCCCTTCGTGCTTACCGAAGGATGAATGTTATGATCCCTTTGATTCGTCTGAAATATCCCTTTTTGATGAAACTTGATGCTTGCTATGCTTGTGGCCATGATGCGAATATAAATGATGCTTATGGAGATGAAGTTGCTATAATTCCTTATGTTAACATGAAATTGTTGCTACTGTACCCACACATGATAGTCCTATTGTCTTTTTGAATTCTCCAAACTACACTATATCAGAGAATTTTGCGCTTATTAAGGATTATATTGATGGGTTACGTTTTACCATTACACATAATGATTTTGATGAATATAATATGCATGTGCTTGCTACTCCTACATGCAATTATTATGAGACATGAACTACATCACCACCTTTCTATGTTTCTAACACGATAAAATTGCAAAAACTATTTATACTATGTTTCAGTCTTTACTATGTGTGCATGAGTCGTTCTTGTATGACATGCCAATGCATAGGAAGAGAGTTAGACTTCGCCATTGCATGACATATGTTGCTTTGTGCTCACTAGTAAAATACAAATCATTGTTAACTAAAATTGGCTTTGATATACCTTGGGATCTGTGGGGATATAACACTACTGCAGGATGCTGCTAATGCGACACTACAATCAGAGACCCTTCGACGAAATTGTGTGTGATGCATTAATCGCAAACGGTGATGTAAAAAACCATCAAAAAAGATGCAAAACATTTGCGATGGCGGATACATCAAACACGGTTCAGATTTTAGTTACGTGTGTGATGTGGGGCATACGGTTCATTTCAATGAACTATTTGCGATGAGGCAGAAGAATAGAAATGAGCTGCCAGATGAAGGTATGTGCGATATATGGCATATAGTTCACTCGGATTAACTGTTTGTGATTAGGCAACACAACAGAAACAGTCAGCCAAATCAAGGTGTCTGCAATTGACAGCATACACTTCAGACGGACAAGCTGTTTGAGATTAGACAACACAACAGAAACGATCAGCCAGATCAAGGTGTATGCGTTTGATGGCATACACTTCACAAGGATGAATTGTTTGCGATTAGTCACAACAAGCAGAATCAGTTAGACAGATCAACGTGTGTGCGTTAGACGGGCACACATTCAAATTAAAAGAAGTGTGCACGATGGTAATAACGAGTGTGCACGCTTGATGGAACTAGACGTATGTTGATATCGCCTATTGCTGTGCACCTTATGGTGCAAACGCCACGTACGCGGCTGAGAACGCGTGCCCACATTATGCCATCTGGGAATAGTGCCACACTTAGAAATTATAGAACCGTCAATAAATTTTGAGCATGTGTCCCATCACATTCCAAATTATTATCACGCTATATTTAATTGCAAACCTGTTCACACTGATCAAAACCTAAACAGTTTCCCACTTAAGAGCGTATTAGTACTCGGTTATAAATACTACCTACTCCAAGATGACTACACATTCCTCCTCAACTCCTCATTCACAAAAACAAACAAGTATTTCATCGTCGTTCCCTTGCGTCTGCCATGGCCTGCATGAGTTCTGGGTCGAGAGATTACTACCAGGAGAGGCGAGCATGGAAGAGGAAGCATGAGAGATGTCCCGCCTCACCGTGAAAGTAACCGACATGCCCCACCGCTCCGCCGTAGCAGCACAGAGGTCCCACCGCGCCGTCGATGCAGTGGACTGGTCTAGCCGCGGAAGCAGCAGAGATGTCCCGCCGCACCGTGAATGCAGCAGAGATGTCCTCCCGCGCCATGGCGGCCTGGGAAAATGTCTCGCGGGCAGGCGAGGACTCTCACAGGCGCATGCGCACTATGCTCGATGACCTGATGGGTCGGATCTCCGCCTGGATGAAGCTGCAAGACGAGATGAATGCCTCGTTTGAAAATGCTACCAGCGTCATCCGGGGACTAGGGAAGGACAAGGCGAAGCTCTGCATCGAGCGCGACCTGCTGAGGGCGAAGATCGTTGGAACGTCAAAGCAGCACGAGGAGCCCACTCCCTTTTTGAAGAGGACATGTGTCATCGTCAAGAAACGTATGGACGAGAAGGCCATGCTCCGCATCGAGTGCCAAAGGCTGGTGGAGAAAATCTGTGGATGCTCTCAAGCAGCATATTGAGGACACGAAAGAGCTCATCGCCGCTCGCCGCGAGAACTAGTCTGTGCGTCCTGCAGCAACGCATCAAGAAAGTAGAGATCAGCGAGCCACATCATTGTCTGCGTCTTCCTTCTTCTTTTGCCCTTATGTATTTCGGGAGTTGCCGCATGTGGCTTTTTTAATTATCTTCCTAAATATGTAAGACAATTATTATCCACTGTCATCGTCTTTATATTCATCAGTCTTGTTATAAGTCGCAGTCAATGCTATATAGGTCCGTCGGATCTTACATCAAGATCCGTGCAAAACTTTCTTTTCAGAACTTTTTCTATCTTAAATCTCAGTCGAGTGAGACATAGCCACTCCATTAAACAGGGGCTCGGGCACCATTAATGGAGACATTGGGAGAGAGGTGGGCGGCGGATGGAGGTCAAAGGGCTCTCCTCCCGATAAGCATGCACTGGGTCTGATCACACGCCTCCCGTACTCAAATAGCTACCCCGCACGGCACCTCCTAAACAATAAAAAAGGGGACGCGTGGCGGCACGTAAATGGTAAGTAGAACGCCCACGGTTTCAATAATACTTGTGTTTCTGACTGTAACGTGACATCACTTGTTCCAAAATGACTTTGTTGATTGTTAATGTGCGAGCCTTCACAAATCGGACCACAACATATTGGTGCCATGTCATGACATCATGCCAAGTTTCATGAGTTTCAAGTGAGTTTTGGATTTACGGGAATTTTAAAACCAAGTTTTTCGATGTTTCCGGCCAAGCCAAGATGCCCAAATGTTTAAATTCCATTCCCATTTCTTGCATGGGACCTAGAAATTCGCCCAAGTACACATAATGATTTTTCAACTAACTTTGGTGCACCGGAGCATGTGCTTGTAGTTCAAATTTGAATTATGTGCATTAAATGCCTGGGAACTCAATTAATGTATAAAAAGGCCAAACGAACACGGAATAATTCCAAAATTTAGCATGAAAATCCTATTGTTCTAAGTTGCTTGTGTAAAAAAATCAAGGCAGGAGAAGGCAATGTATGTCGTTTCGCACGCGCAGGTGACACATTCCCTCTCGGAACCACGAGCCTTCTTAGAGAAGCTCCGGTTTACAAGAAGCTTATACCAAAGCTTGTCCCAATTCGGCCAAAAAAATTACCACAACATGCTGGTGCCATGTCATGACACCATGCCAAGTTTCATGATTTTCATGCGTGTTTTGGATTTACAGGAGTTAAAAACCAAGTTTCTCAATATTTTCGGCTGAGCCAGAACGCCCAGATGTTTGAATTTCATTCCCATTTCTTGCATGGGACCTAGAAATTCACCCAAGAACACACATGTGATTTTTCAACCAACTTTGGTGCACTGGAGCATGTGCTTGTAGTTCAAATTTGAATTATGCACATTAAATGCCCAGAAACTCAATTATTGTACAAAAAGGCCAAAGGAATCCGAAATAATTCCAAATTTTAACACGACACTCATATAGTTCTATGTTGCCTCTGTAAAAAATCAAGGGGGGGAGGCAGTGTATATCGTTTTGCACACAAAGGTGACACGTTCCCTCTCGGAATCAAGAGTCTTCTTGAGAGAAGCTCCGATTTGCAAGAAGCTTATACCAAAACTTGTCCCAATTCGGCCAATTTTTTTTTTACCACGGCATGTTGGTGCCATTAAATGACACCATGCCAAGTTTCATGATTTTCAGGCGAGTTGTGAATTCACAGAAATTTAAAAAACCAGTTTCTCAATGTTACCAACCGAGCCACGACGCCCATATGTTTGAATTTCATTTCCATTTCTTGCATGGGACATAGAAATTCACCCAAGGATACACTAACTTTTCAACCAACCTTGATGGACTCGAGCATGTGCTTGTAGTTCAAATTTGAATTATTCACATTAAATGCATAGAAACTCAATTAATGCATAAAAAGTGCCAAACGAACCCGGAATAATTCCAAATTTTAACACGACACTCATATAGTTCTATGTTTGCTCTGTAAATAAAATCAAGAGGGGGCAGCGTATGTCATTTCGCACACAAAGGTGACACGTTCCCTCTCGAAACCACACGCCTTCTTGAGAGAAGCTCCAATTTACAAGAAGCTTATACCAAAACTTGTCTGAATTCGGCCAGTTTTTTTACAACAACATGTTGGTGCCATGAAATGACAGCATGCCAACTTTCGTGATTTTCAGGTGAGTTTTGGATTTACAGGAATTCAAAAACCAAGTTTCTCAGTGTTTCCGGCTGAGCCACGACACCCAGATGTTTGAATTTCATTCCCATTCTTGCATGGGACCTATAAATTCACCCAAAGATAGACATATGATTTTTCAACAAACTTTGGTGCACAGGATCATGTGTGTGTAGTTCAAATTGAATTATGCACATTAAATGCCTAGAAACTCAATTAATGCATAAAAATGCCAAACGAACCCGAAATAATTCCAAATTTTAACACGACACTCATATAGTTGCATGTTCACTGATAAATCTTCTAGCAATTCAAACACCATCCTTTCCCTTCGTCACACCATTTTATCTTTCAAAACATAATGAAAAAATCAGGTATACCACAAACAGTTTACTAGCAAGGATTGTGTGGGATGTGATATAAAATATCTTGGTGCACCGTCCAGTCTGACTTACTTAGGAAGCTTCGTCGTCTACATTCCACCGCCCGCACTTGAACCACACTTACGCGCTAGTTTCTCACGGCACCGAGCGAAATTTGTCTGCCACCGCGGAAATATTTATCTCCCCCACCAAAAGCCACATTTCCACTATTCCTCCTTGCTTTCCAAGTTCAAACCTTCACTACTGCTTACTGGCAGCGCTGCCTCCTTGCCGGTGACCCTTCTTCTTGCAGCGCCGCCTCCTCGCCCGCGACCCTTCTTCTTGCTGCGCGGCCTCATCGATATGCTCAGGTAATCCACACCCCACCCATACCATCCTCCTCCTTCCCCGTCCCACATGCCCCGACCAACGTTGCGACACCTTCCGCCCAAATCACTGGCCCGTCCTCCAATTAAGCGCCGCCCACATCCATTTTGCATGCAGTATAACATGGAGCTTGATGACCCACAAGTATGGGGGGTCAATTGTAGCTCTTTTCGATAAGTAAGAGTGTCGAACCCAACGAGGAGCAGAAGGAAATGACAAGTGGTTTTCAGCAAGGTATCTGCAAGTGCTGAAATTGTAAGTAGCGGAGTAGTTTGATAGCAAGATAATTTGTAACGAGCAAGTAAGGATAGTAGTAACAAAAGTGCAGCAAGGTAGCCCAATCCTTTTGTGGCAAAGGATAGGCCAAAATGGTCTCTTATGATAAGCAAAGCGTTCTTGAGGGTACATGGGAATTTCATCTAGTCACTTTCATCATGTTGGTTCGATTTGTGTTTGCTACTTTGATAATTTGATATGTGGGTGGACCGGTGCTTAGGTGTTGTTCTTACTTGAACAAACCTCCTACTTATGATTAACGCTCCCGCAAGCATCTGCAACTACGAGAAAAGTATTAAGAATAAATTCTAACCATAGCATTAAACTTTTGGATCCAATCGGTCCCTTACGGAATAGCGCATAAACTGGGGTTTAAGCTTCTGTCACTCTCGCAACCCATCATCTAATTGCTACTCCACAATGCATTCCCTTAGTCCAAAATATGGTGAAGTGTCATGTAGTCGACGTTCACACGACACCACTAAGGGAATCACAACATACATACTACCAAAATATCGAACACATATCAAGTTCACATGATTACTTGCAACATGATTTCTCCCGTGACCTCAAGAACAAAAGTAACTACTCACAAATGATAAACATGCTCATGATCAGAGGAGTATTAAATAACATATTGGATCTGAACATATAATCTTCCACCAAATAAACCATATAGTAATCAACTACAAGATGTAATCAACACTACACTACTGGAATCAGCTTCTTTGTCGTCCGCCATGGCGGACGGCAAAGGCATAGATCCCGGACGGCAAACGTCTTTGCCGTCAGCCAGCGGACCGCAAAACGTCCGTCTGAACGCGTGCCAGCAAAGGCCTTCTTTGCCGTCTGCTTCCTAGAAACTGACGGCAAAGGGTTGTGCCGTCAGCCGTCCGAGGCCAGCAGACGGCAAAGATAACGGACGGCAGTGGGGTGGGATGAGAGCCGTTAGGGGGTTAACGACGCTCTTTGCCATCTGCCAGCGGACGGCAAAGAGCTCAGCTAGGCAGCACTGGAAAGCTGCCACGTGTCCAGCTATGCCGTCCGCTAGCCGACGGCAAAGAAGTTTGAATATTTGCCGTCTGCTGGCAGACGACATAGCTGGTCACTTTGCCGTCTGCCAGCAGACGGCAAAATGACCAAATAGGCAGCCAGTGTTCCCAGTTTGCACAGGTGACTGCCAATGTCCTCTTTGCCGTCCGCTAGCAGATGGCAAAGAGGCTATATATCCCCTATTTTTATTTAAATCCAAATAATTAGACATGGTTTCAAACACAGATATACATGCATACATATCCAACATATCCAACAGCATGTCCAACAACATATTTCATCAAATCCAACATATATATCCAACAACATAGTTCAACAAAGTCCAACATATCCATATATACATAACCAGAAACAAGTTTCCAACAACATATCCATATAGACATACATATCCAAACAAGTTTTCATAAACAACAAGGAAGCACCAGAAGAATAGTACACTCCATGAATCCAAGCTTCCTCATGTAAAGCAAATCTGCAAATTGGGAAAGATGAAAGTTAGAAGAAGAAGAAGAAGAAGAAAAAGAAGAAGAAGAAGATTTTTTCTTCTCTTTCTTTTTCTCCTCTCCTCTTCTTTATCTTCTTCTTCTTCTTCTTCTAAGGTAGGTAAAAATGACATTTTATTGCTAAGCTAGGTAAAAATGCTAAGTGTAGGTCATTTTAGAGCTAAGCTAGGTAAATAGGTCATTTTGGAGCTTAGTAAGGTTATTATGTCATTTTCGAGGAAATAAGCTAAGTCTATATCATTTTGGAGGTAACAAAGATTATCATGACATTTTTGACCTAAGTATGCTAAGTATGTCATAAATGAACTGAATAAGCTAAGTATAGCTCATTTTTTATCTAACTTAGGTAATTATGCCATTTAGGAGGAAAATAAGCTAAGTATCCATTCGTAAAGCAAAACACTAGAGAAAACTTACCCTCATCACAACAAATGTGAGGAAGATCGCAACTAAGGTAACAATTGATCCAATGGCATAATGATACCAATCCTCATTATCAATGGCATATTTTCTAATCTTCTTAAGCTTCAGGCGCATTGCATCCATCTTCAAGCGCGTTGCATTCATCTTCATCTTGTGATCATCGATGACATCGGCAACATACAACTCCAATTTCATCTTCTCTTCTTCAATTCTTTTAATTTTTTCTTTCAAATACTCATTTTCTTTTTCAACTAAATTTAACTTCTCGACAAGAGGGTCGGTTTCAAATTCCGGTTCACATACCTCCTAGATTAAAATATCTCTATGTCAACTTGATGGCCATAATTGTCATAAATGTGAAATGCAACAAATAGTTATGAAAGAGAATTTACCACATCCGAATCATAAAGCGCGCGAGGGCCGACGGGGACGGATATCAAGACCATGGCACTATGTATAAGAAACAATCATACAAAGTAAGAAAATTATACATACCAACTATATAAATCATACAATCATACAAATAACTATATAAATCAAGTACAACATATTTGAATACCTAATAATCACTATCGGTAATGACGTGCTCATCATCATCATTAATAAATCCATCATCATCATCACTATCGGTAATGACATGCTCATCATCATCATTAATAAATGCATCATCATGTGGAAGGCCACCTTTACGTAATCGTTCAAGCATTGACAGGTCATCTGCAGCAGTAACTTCTTCTTCTTCCGTCTCTTCTTGTTCCGGCTCAGGGGTGAAGTCAGATTCACTATCGTTGTCTACTTCAATGTTCTGGGGTGGAGTAGAGCGGTTCTTGAAACGTTTTTTTGGAAAGACATGTTTCTTGGAAGAATTCTCCTTCGTCATATGTGTCTTGGCTAATGTGAGGTTCATAATCCTCTTCATTGGGGGGAGGTGGTCTAACACGTGGCGGCACTTCATAAACGACATCCCAACCACTGAGATTTGGATCACTTTGACAGGCCCACGGTAGATAGAAAACTTGGGTTGCCTGTTGAGCCGTAATATAGACATCGGGAACATCCAAATGGGTGCTTTGTTTGATTTCGACTAGCCCTATATGTTCATGAGTCCTTGTAGTCTCCCTCGGCTGGAACCAATAACATCTGAAGACTACGACGTTTGGTGGGTTTTCACCATAGAATTGAAGTTCATAAATTGCTTCAACTCTTCCATAATACTCGATACCTCCTTCGCCGATAGCAGAGACACAACAATTTGTAGACTTTTGGTCGGCCATAGATAGCTCTTTGCCATAGGTACGAAAGCGATACCCGTTGATGTCGTATTTGTCAAATGAACGGACCTTATAGTCAAAACCATTAGCTACGTGTCTCAATTCGGCATCCATAATCTCTGAATTAGCCTACAAGTTTAATACGAAAGGATTGTTGCATTAGTCGCAAATTAGCCAAAGAAATGAAAGGGTCTAATGGAAATTACCGTTTTTTTGAACCAAGAGATGAAACCGGGATATTCGACTCCTTGCTTTGCCAGAAGCTCATACTCTTCGACGGAATCCTTTTGGATCACCGCTCCATACGAGAATATGGCAACGTATCAACTGCATCAAATATTCAGGAATAAGAGCAGTTCAAAGGAATTAGAAGTTGCGAAACAATGTACCAAGATCTTACTCGATGTACGACTGCACTTCTGTTAGGTTGTTGAATAGATACAACGAAATGGTCTGCCATTCTTCAGCATCCAACGATACTGGTTTCCAACCACTGGCTGGTGCGAGATTTCCTTTGAATAGGATCAGGTTGGATCCACCCTTTTTAGGCTCGTCAGCATCGTACCGAGGCTTCGGATTATGCAAATGACGATTTTTGGCTTCGTAGTGTGCTGTCATGAAGTTTGCCGCCTCCTCAGTGATGAATGCCTCCGCCATCGATGCTTCTATTCTACGTTTATTTTTACATTTTGCTCGAAGCGTCTTCTGCATCCTCTCAGTTGAGTAGCACCAACGATTTTGCACGCCCCCCCAATCATGCCTCGGTCGGGAGATGTAAAATCAAGTGTTGCATTGGATTAAAGAAGCTTGGCGGAAAGATCATCTCTAACTTGCAGATCAACTCTGGCGCCAACTGTTCCATTTCTTCTAGGAGGCCAGGCGATAGTTCTTTCGCACAAATAACACGGAAGAAATAGCTCAGCTCTGCGAGTACTAGCCATTCATCCTTAGGGATGAAGCCACACAACATCACCGGCATTATTCACTCAATCCATATGTGCCAATCATGACTTTTTAGACCAAATATTTTCAATTTTTGAAGACTCGCTCCCTCTTTAGATTTGCTGCATACCCATCGGGGAACATCAACTGCATTTTCACCCACAAAATAATTTCCTTCATAGCTGGCCTTCCAAGAGTGAACCATGCCTTTCGCTTCGTCCAGTTCCCCTTTCCTTTCAGTTCTTTCATGTTTTGTAACGGTCTATCACATAGCTCCTCTTGATCGACTCTAGCCTTAGTATTATCCTTTGATTCCCCTCTATGCCGAACAATGTACCAAAAATGGCTTCGGCGATATTCTTTTCAGTGTGCATCACGTCGATGTTGTGTGGGCAAAGGAGGTCTTTGAAGTAAGGCAGATCCCAGAAGCATGTCTTGTGAGTCCAAGCGTATTCCTTATTATACCCCTTGAAATACTCTGGACGCTCTGGATCTGGCTCGAGAGCGTTTAACTGATCTAGGGTCTGTTGGCCTGTCAACGCAGGTGGTGCAGAGTGTTTGACAACTCTACCTTTGATGAAGTTCTTCTTATCTTTCCTGAACTTATGGACAGGATGTAGAAACGGTCTATGCAAGTCGAAGCAACTCTACTTGTGCCCTGCCGTCAGCCAATGAAACTCAAGAGCTCCCTTGCATGTGGGGCACGGGAACCTTCCATGCACACACCAGCCAACGAATAGCGCATACGCCGGCAAGTCATGCGTCGAGTACATGTACCAGGCACGCATTATGAAGTTCTGTTTGCTAAAGGCGTCGTATGTCTTGAACCCATTATCCCAAGCTTCTTGCAATTCGTCCTTAAGCAGCTGCATGTACACATTCATATTCTTCCCCGGATAGTTGGGCCCTGGAATTATCAACGTCAGGAAAATGTTCTTTCTTTGCATAATCTGCCCGGGGGGGGGGGGGAGATTGAGTGGAATGACAAACACGGGCCAACAACTGTATGGGGTTGCCATCTGACCAAACACACTGAACCCATCTGTGCTGACGGCGACTCGAGGATGCCTTGGATCTGTCGTTTTTTCCTTATGTAATGCATCGAAGCACTTCCACGCTTCACCATCCGATGTGTGCACCATCATCACATTCCCATCTGCATCTAGTTCGGTTCTTTTGCCCGTTTTGTGCCATGTCATCTGTCTGGCCGTCTCTTCGACCATGAAAAGACGTTGAAGTCTTGGTACGATTGGCATATACTGAAGAACATTAACGGGTATTTTGGTCTGCGTCTTCTCACCCATACCGTTGTCTACCACAACATACCTGGAAGAATTGCAAATGGGACAATAGTTCAGGTCCTCATACTGAAGCCTAAATAAGACACATCCTTTCTCACAGGCATGTATCTTCTCATAGGGCATCTTAAGAGCACGGAGGATTTTGTCTGACTGGTACAGGTTTGGAGGTAGCACCTGGCCTTTGGGTAGAAATCGTCTGAATACTGTCATCATCACGTCGTATCATTCTCTGCCCAAGTTGAATTGAGCCTTCGAAGCCATTATTTGTGAGATGGCATCCAGCTGACAAAGCTCAGTGTGCTCGTGGAGAGGACATTTTGAGGACTCCAACATTTTAGTGAAGGCCTTTGCAGATTCCTCCATCTCCTCGTCCGAGTCCCGAGCATCGTCGAAGTCTTGCACCATGTCTGCGGTCCCGGTACCATGCTCGTCGGTGCGACGACGAACCACCTCGGCTCTGGCACATTGGGCAGACTCACCATGTAATGTCCAGACCGTGTAACCAGGCGTAAAACCAAACTTCCGCAGGTCTTTACTCATTTCAAGCTCGTCCCTCTTTTTATAGTTGTCGCAACGGGCACAGGGGCACCAGCTTAATTACTGGCCATTTGCAAGTGCGGCTCTAACAAACCCCTTGGTTTTTGTTAACCATTCCTCGGTCCAAACTTTCTGACTAGTGTAACCGGTGTACATCCATGCACGATCACTCATATTGACTTCCTACTGGACACACAAGAAATATATACATAATTAAGCAAACCATATCCATCAGTAATGGAGTTTGTCAGTTTTATTACGTCCATGCAACCTACACGCTAACAGGTAAAGATAGGTCCTAATCCCACCCGAGTATGTGTAGATTGGGTTCGTTTTCCCATGCTTTGCTCCGGATCCGACGCAAAATTTCGGCAGCACCTCCCTGCTGTTCTCCTGATACACGTCTCGGCAATAAGCAGAGAGGATGTGTACCCGGAGAACAACAGGGAGGCACTGACGAAATTCTGCATCGGATCTGGAGCAGAGCATATGGGAAAACGAACCCAATCTACACATACTCGGGCTGTCCATGGATAACGTTGGACAATTCAAAAGAATCACGATTATAAATATGCAAATGCATGCATATTTATAGATGTAACCCTTTCGAACGGGAGACGAATAGTGGTTACGCATACTGATGATTGACACCTATAGCTAGCAAGTTTCAAGGAGGAGATGTCATTTGTGCTCACCAACGAACGCAGGGGCGGAGCTCGTCGAACACAAGACCCTCGCAGCGACGAAATAACTGTACATTTAAATCCAAAGATGAGTAACATAGCAATTTGGTTTCTTCCATCGACCTAACTAAATATTGACAACAGGACGAGCGGGTTAGGGGGTCCTTGGCGTCGATGGAACCCTAAATAGCAAGTATCATCGGTGCGAGATGCATGTGGCGCTCGGCGTTGAACACTAGATCCACATTCCACAAGTGAAGCCGGCGCCCGGCGTCCCGCAACAATAGTTCTGGTGGCCGATGACGGTCGAACACCATCGTGAATTTGTCTGGCAGCCTCTGCGATGAGGATTAAAGCCAAGTTCTAAAATTTCAAACAACCAAACCGACTTGAGTGAGTTTGGGTGTTTCAAGTTTCAACACTTGCCTTTTAATCGTCATCGCAGAGGCTGCCAGGCAAATTCGCAATGGTGTTCGACCGCCATCGACGTCGAGAATAGTTGCTTTGGGACGCCAGACGTCGGCGTCACTTGTGGGACATGGATGTAGTGTTCGACACCGACGACCACATGTATCTCGCACCGATGATACTTGCTATTTAGGGTTCCATCGACACCGAGGAACCCCCTAATTAACCCGCTCGTCCCCGGGCGCCCCCTTTTCCTACTTCTTTTTTTCATCTTCAACTTCTACTTCTTTTTTTCATCATCTTCTTATTCTACTACTTATTGTTCTTTCTTCTTCTTCTTCTTCTTCTTCTTCTTTTTTTCATCTTTCTTGATTATTCTAAAAAACAGGGAAAAAACCTAAACAAAACTATAAACTAAATGTAACCTAAAATAAACTAAATTAACCTAAACTAAACTAAATAACCTAAACTAACCTAACCTAAACTAAACAAACATAAAATAAATCTAAAAAATAGAAGAAGAAAAACTCACCACGATGAGGGGCGGGGCCGGGCGGTGCGGTGCGGTCGGGCGGCGGCGGCTCGGGACGGGGGCGGTGCGGGGCGGCCGGCGACTCGGGACGGGGGCGGCGCGGCCAGCGGCGGCAGCTCGGCTGGGCGGGCGGGGCGACGACGGCTCGGCTGGGCGGGTGGGGCGGCGCGGCCGGGCGGCGGTGGCTCGGCTGGGCAGGTGGGGCGGGGCGGCAGGCGACGGGGGTGGCAGCGCGGGTTAGGGGCGGCGGCAGGGGCGAGGGATGGCGGCGGCTCGGGCAGGGGAGAGAGAGAACGGACAAAGAGATGGGTGGGGGCGCGGGCGCGAGCCCATTTTTGCTAGTAGGTCACACCTCTTTGTCGTCTGCTAGCAGACGACAAAGAGCGTACCTAGTGGGGTGGGGCCGGGGGGAAACGGACGACCTAACGGCCATTTTCTTTGCCGTCTGCTAGCGGACGACAAAGAATTTTTGCCGTCAGCCAGCAGACGGCAAAGAAAATGGCCGTTAGGTCGTCCTCGCAAGCCCGCCACCCACCCTCTTTGTCTTCTGCTAGCAGACGGCAAAGATATGCTGATGGCAAAGCCTTCCGTTGCCGTCCGCTGCCTCTTTGTCGTCCGTTTTCTTGTGGCTGATGGCAAAGCCTTTCTTTGCCGTCCACTAGCTGACGGCAAAGAGTTGGCAGACGGCAAATCTGCTGATTCCAGTAGTGCTACTAGTCACCCACAAGCACCAATCTATAGTTCCGGTAACAAGATTGAACACAAGAGATGAACTAGGGTTTGAGATGAGATGGTGCTGTTGAAGATGTTGATGGAGATTGCCCTCCCCAAGATGGGAGAGTTGTTGGTGACTATGATGACGATCATTTCCCCCTCCAGGAGGGAAGTTCCCCGGCGAAATCGCTCCGCCGGAGGGCAAAAGTGCTCATGCCCAAGTTCTGCCTCGAGGCGGCAGTGCTCCATCCCGAAAGTCCTCCCCTTATTTTTTAGGTCAAAATAACTTATATACCAGAAGATGGGCACCGGAGGTGGGCCTGGGTGAGCACAACCCACCAGGGTGCGCCTGGGCTCCCTGGCGCGCCCACGTGGGTTGTGCCCACTTGGTGGGCCTCCTCTGGTAGTTATTTGCTCCAATAATTCTTAAATATTCCATAAAAAATCCTCGTGAAGTTTCAGCTCATTTGGAGTTGTGCATAATAGGTAGCGTGACGTAGCTTTTTCAGGTCCAGATTTCAGCTCCAAAATTCTCCATCTTTGTGTATACCTTGCATATTATGGGAGAAAAGGCATTAGAATTACTCCAAAAAGCATTGTTATGGATAAAAACATTATAAATAACAGTAAGAAAACATGATGCAAAATGGACATATCAACTCCCCCAAGCTTAGACCTCGCTTGTCCTCAAGCGAAAACCGAAATCGAAAAACATGTCCACATGCTTTGAGAGAGAGAGGTGTCGATAAAAACAAAATACGGACATAGAAGCATCATGTTGATTATCATAACAACAACAAAATTAAACATAGGACTTGTATCATATACTTCTCATGAATAAGTAACCGTTCATCACACAATCGAAGTATAAAGCAAAAGCCTTATTAAAAACCAACAAAATATGTTCTAAGTCAACTTTGCAACTACAATTCATCATCTTTTCAGGAAGGGTCACGTATCGGAGCCTTTAGGCAAGTCCACATACTCAACCATCATATAGTCTTCTATGATTGCTAACACTCATCGTGTACCCATGAGCAAAACGTTTCAACCGGACACATAGAAAGATAGGGGCTTATAATTTCGCTTCCCAACATATTCACCTCAAGGGTGATGTCAACAATAATAACTCATGCTATCTATATTCAATTGGACATATGTGCCTAGATCTTTCCTCACCACATGATGCTTGCCAAAGGAGGAAAAATAAAAGGAATAGAAAGAAAACTTTGACTCTTTGCATAAAAGTAAACGATAGGCCCTTCGCAGAGGGAAGCAGAGGTTGCCATGCGCTTATTTGTTTGTATTATCAATCCCTTAGTGCAAGAGAACGCCATGTTGTATTGCCCCTTAAGATGACAACCTTTATTATGCAGTCTGTCGCTTTTATTCTTTGTCATCCAAGTTCGTACAACACTCAATTTTCTCTTACACTAAATGATCTCGCACTTTTAGAAGCAATTTTTATTGCCTTTTTGCATCGATGACAACTTACTTGAGGGATCTTGCTCAATCCCTAGGTAGGTATGGTGGACACTTTAAAATAAGATTTGGGTTTAAGGGTTTTTGGATGCACAAGTAGTATCTCTACTTAGTGCGGAATTTTTGGCTAGCAAAGATAGGGAGCAAGCATCACATGTTAAAGGATCTATGACAATATGACTTTTATGTGAATATAAACAAACATAAACCATTAAGTTGTCTTCCTTGTCCAACGTCAATAATTTTGGCGTATAATATTTTGATGAGGGCTCACAAAATATTTCTAGGATAGTATACTTATATGTGAATCTTCTCTTCCCTTATTAATTCTTTCATGAGTTGCATCATTGACTAATGCTATGTTTGTCAATCTCTAATAAAATTTTCTACTTATACTTTTCCTTATGTGGTGCCATCACCTACCATAGGATTAGTATATAATCTTATTGATTTATTTCTTTCCTTTTATTTATTTCCTTTCTCTTTTTCTTTCTTTATTTCTTTTCTTTTATTTGCAATATGAAAGTAAAGAAAGCAAAAACTCACACTAAACTTTATTATATAACTCGCACATGATTACAAGGATAAATCACTAAGCAAACTCTCAAAGAAGAAATGATCAAACTAAACTTTTATTCATCTAAAGCAAAAGATCGAACTAAAATAAGTATAAGTAATAAGATAGTGGGATGATACGATACCGGGGCACCTCCCCCAAGCTTGGCGGAAGCCAAGGGGAGTGCCCATACCCGATACTCAGTTCTCCTTTGGTGGTGAAGAAGATGATGGTGGTGATGAAGCGGTCCTATCCTTAAGGATCAAGAGATTCTCCAACCGACGGATGACACTCCGGAGATGGATGATATGCTCTTGATGTAGAATATTTTCGCGAGTGAGATGCTTATTCTGTATGCAAACTATTTCAATGACGCGAAAAGCTTCAATCTCAGTAGGAGTAAGGTGAGTAAGGTAGGGCTTAAGGATATCATCTTCCTCCTCCTCGGCCAACAATGCTTGTGCTGCCAACGGGGATGGATCTAAGGTAGCTTTCTTGCCCTTGTCTCCATTGGTGGCGTCCGTAGGCTCCTCCCGCTTCTTCTCGATCTTCATCAACCAAGCATCTTCTTCCATGTTGTTGGAGGAGCAAGAAGACATGATGCCTGGCTTGATAAATCTGACCAGAAACAACAAGAAAAGAGAATGGAGGATTTCTTCGCAATACGGTGATCAACAGGTGTCCCAGGTGTTCGGAGAAAAACGGAGTACGGAAGGTGTCCCAGGTGGGCACAACCCACCTGGGCGCGCCCTGGTGTCTTGTGCCCACCAGGGGCCACTTCTTGGAAGTTTCTTTATTTCCAATTTTTTTAAATATTCCAAAACTGATAAAAAATATTTTTGCAGATTTTTCGGAGTCCATTTACTTACCATATCACGTACCTCCTTATTTTTACGATTCTGAGTGTTCCGGAAGGACTCTTTTATGTGTTCTTCCAGTGTCAAAGTTTGGATAATATTACTTTCAACGTTAATGGGCGTACCTGAGATATAATGCTTTATTCGTTGCCCATTGACAACCTTCGGGTTAGTACCTTCGTGATTATTTATTTTGATGGCTCCAGACTGGTAAACCTCCTCGATGGCATATGGGCCTTCCCATTTCGAGAGGAGTTTTCCTGCAAAGAATCTGAAACGAGAGTTGTACAAAAGAACATATTCTCTGACTTTAAACTCACGCTTTTGGATTCTTTTGTCATGCCATCTTTTGACTTTTTCTTTAAATAATTTTGCATTTTCATAAGCTTGGGGTTCTCCACTCATCTAGAGAGCAAATATCAAATAACCTCTTTTCACCAGCAAGTTTGAAATCATAGTTGAGTTCTTTGACTGCCCAAAATGCTTTATGTTCTAACTCAAGAGGCAAATGACAAGCTTTTCCATAAACCATTTTATAAGGAGACATACCCATAGGATTTTCATATGCTGTTCTATAAGCCCAAAGTGCATCATCTAATTTCTTAGACCAATTCTTCCTGGACCTATTGACAGTCTTTTGCAAAATTAATTTTATTTCTCTATTGCTAAGTTCAACTTGACCACTAGATTGAGGATGATAGGGTGATGCAATTCTATGGTTAACATCATACTTGGCAAGCATCTTACGGAAAGCACTATGAATAAAGTGTGAACCACCATCAGTCATTAAATATCTAGGGACTCCAAACCTTGGGAAAATAACTTCCTTAAGCATTTTAATAGAGGTGTTGTGATCAACACTACTGGTTGGAATAGCTTCTACCCATTTAGTAACATAATCAACAACAACCAAAATATGTGTATACCCTGATACGTCCATTTTGCATCATGCTTTTATATCAATATTTATTGCACTATGGGCTGTTATTACACGTTATGTCACAATACTTATGCCTATTCTCTCTTATTTTACAAGGTTTACATGAAGAGGGAGAATGCCGACAGCTGGAATTCTGGGCTGGAAAAGGAGCAAATATTAGAGACCTATTCTGCACAGCTCCAAAAGTCCTGAAACTTCACAGAAGTTATTTTTGGAATTAATAAAAAATACTGGCGAAAGAATCCACCAGAGGGGGCCCACACCCTGTCCACGAGGGTGGGGGGCGCGCCCCCCTGCCTCGTGGGCCCCCTAGCAGGCCTCCGGTGCCCATCTTCTGCTATATGAAGTCTTTCGTTCGAGAAAAAAATCATAAGCAAGCTTTCGGGAAGAAACTCCGCCGCCACGAGGCGGAACCTTGGGGGAACCAATCTAGGGCTCCGGCAGAGCTGTTCTGCTGGGGAAACTTCCCTCCGGGAGGGGGAAATCATCGCCATCGTCATCACCAACGATCCTTTCATCGGGAGGGGGTCAATCTCGATCAACATCTTCACCAGCACCATCTCCTCTCAAACCCTAGTTCATCTCTTGTATCCAATCTTTGTCCCAAAGCCTCAGATTGGTACCTGTGGGTTGCTAGTAGTGTTGATTACTCCTTGTAGTTGATGCTAGTTGGTTTATTTGGTGGAAGATCATATGTTCAGATCCATTATGCATATTAATACCCCTCTAATTATGAACATGAATATGATTTGTGAGTAGTTACGTTTGTTCCTAAGGACATGGGAGAAGTCTTGCTATAAGTAGTCATGTGAATTTGGTATTCGTTCGATATTTTGATGATATGTATGTTGTCTTTCCTCTAGTGGTGTTATGTGAACGTCGACTACATGACACTTCACCATTGTTTGGGCCTAGAGGAAGGCATTGGGAAGTAATAAGTAGATGATGGGTTGCTAGAGTGACAGAAGCTTAAACCCTAGTTTATGAGTTGCTTCGTAAGGGGCTGATTTGGATCCATATGTTTCATGCTATGGTTAGGTTTACCTTAATACTTCTTTTCTAGTTGCAGATGCTTGCAAATCATAAGCGGGATGCTTGTCCAAGAAAGGACAGCACCTAAGCACCGGTCCACCCACATACCAAATTATCAAAGTAACGAACGCGAATCATATGAGCGTGATGAAAACTAGCTTGATGGTAATTCCCATGTGTCCTCGGGAGCGCTTTTCTCTATATAAGAGTTTGTCCAGGCTTGTCCTTTGGTACAAAAAGGATTGGGCCATCTTGCTGCACCTTGTTTACTTTCATTACTTGTTACCCGTTACAAATTACCTTATCACAAAACTACATGTTACCGATAATTTCAGTGCTTGCAGAGAATACCTTGCTGAAAACCACTTATCATTTCCTTCTGCTCCTCGTTGGGTTCGACACTCTTACTTATCGAAAGGACTACGATAGATCCCCTATACTTGTGGGTCATCATACCCATTAGAGGAAGGAAAAGGTCCCATGTAATCAAATCCCCAAACATCAAATGGTTCAACAGCAAGTGAATAATTCATAGGCATTTCTTGATGCTTACCGATATTACCTATTCTTTGACATTCATCACAAGATAAGACAAACTTACGGGCATCCTTGAAGAGAGTAGGCCAATAAAATCCAAACTCCAATACCTTATGAGCAATTCTATCTCCAGCATGATGCCCTCCATAAGCTTCGGAGTGACATTTATGTAGGATTTGTCCCTGTTCATGCTCAGGTACACAACGTCTAATAATACCATCTACTCCTTCTTTATAAAGATGTGGGTCATCCCAAAAGTAATGTCTTAAACCATAGAAGATTTTTTTCTTTTGTTGGTATGTAAAGCTAGGTGGTAAATATTTAGCAACAATGTAATTAGCATAAACAGCATACCAAGGAGTACTATGAGAAACATTTATTGCAGCTAACTACTCATCAGGAAAACTATCATCAATAGGTAGTGGGTCATCAAGCACATTTTCAAGCCTAGAAAAATTATCAGCTACTGGGTTCTCAGCTCCTTTTCTATCAATGATATGTAAATCAAATTCTTGTAACAAGAGCATCCATCGAATAAGTCTAGGTTTAGCATCTTTCTTTTCCATAAGATATTTAATAACAGCATGGTCTGTGTGAATAGTTACTTTTGAATCAACAATATAAGGTCTAAATTTATCACAAGCAAACACCACTGCTAAAAAATCTTTTTCAGTAGTAGCATAATTTCTTTGAGCATTTTCTAGAGTTTTACTACCATAATGAATAACATTAAGTTTATTATCAACTCTTTGTCCTAGAACAACACCAACAACATAATCACTAGCATCACACATAATTTCAAAAGGCCAGTTCCAATCAGGTGGTTGAACAATAGGTGCAAAAATTAAGGCTTTATTGAGTGTTTCAAATGCTTCTAAACAATCATCATAAAAAACAAAGGGAATATCCTTTTGCAAGAGACTAGTGAGAGTCCTAGAAATTTTAGACAAGTCTTTGATAAATCTCCTATAGAAACCAGCATGACCTAGGAAACTACGAATACCTTTTATATCTTTAGGACATGGCATTTTTTCAATTGCATCAACCTTAGCTTGGTCCACTTCAATACCTCTTTCAGAAATTTTATGACCCAAGACAATGCCTTCATTAACCATAAAGTGACACTTCTCCCAATTCAAGACAAGATTTGTTTGTTCACATCTCTGCAAAACTTGATCAAGATTGCTTAAACAATCATCAAAAGACTTCCCATAAACTGAAAAGTCATCCATGAAAACCTTAACAATCTTTTCACAAAAGTCAGAGAATATAGCAGCCATACATATTTGAAAGGTTAGCAGGTGCATTGCATAAACCAAAAGGCATACGTCTATAAGCATAGGTTCCAAAGGGACAAGTAAAAGTGGTGTTTTCTTGATCAGGCTGAGAAACAGGTATTTGTGAAAAACTAGAATATCCATCAAGGAAGCAAAAGTGTGTGTGCTTAGATAATATTTCAAGCATTTGATCAATAAAAGGCAAAGGGTAATGATCTTTTCTAGTTGCTTTGTTTAATTTTCTAAAATCAATTACCATTCTATAGCCTATAACAATGCTTTGTGGAATAAATTCATTCTTATCATTAGGAACAATAGTTATACCTCCTTTCTTAGGAACACAATGAACAGGACTTACCCATCTACTATCAGATATAGGATAGATTATACCTGCTTCCAGAAGTTTTAAGATTTCTGTTCTTACCACTTCCTTCATTTTTGGATTTAACCGAAGTTGGTGATCAACAACGGGTTTAGCATCAGGTTCCATATTAATTTTGCGCTGACATAGAGTGGGACTAATGCCCTTTAAATCATCAAGAGTATATCCAATAGCAGCCCAGTGCTTCCTTAGAACTTTCAATAATCTTTCTTCTTCATGTTCTGAAAGGTTAGCACTAATAATAACAGGATATATCTTCTTTTCATCAAGATAAGCATATTTCAAAGTGTCTGGCAATTGTTTTAATTCAAACACAGGATCACCTTTTGGTGGAGGAGGACCTTCTAGAGTTTCAATGGGCAAGTTGTGTTTAAGTAGAGGACGTTGTTCAAAGAAAATTTTATCTATTTCATTTCTTTCATGCATATGTAAATCATTTTCATGGTCTAGCAAATATTGTTCTAAAGGATCAGTAGGTGGAACAGCAATAGAAGCAAGACCAATTAATTCATCCTTACTAGGCAATTCTTTTTCATGAAGCTTTCTACTAAACTTGGAAAAATTAAACTCATGAGACTCATCACCAAAACTAACACCAACAGTTTCTTTCTCACAACCTATCTTAGCATTAACGGTGTTCAAGAAAGGTCTACCAAAGATAATGGGACAAAAGTCATCTTGTGGGGAACTAAGAACAAGAAAATCAGTAGGGTATTTTATTTTCCCTCACAAGACTTCAACATATCTAACAATCCCAATTGGTGATATGGTATCTGTGTTAGCAAGTTTAATAGTAACATCTATGTCTTCTATTTCTGCCGGTGCAATGTCATTCATAATTTCTTGATATAAAGTGTAAGGAATAGCACTCACACTAGCACCTATGTCACATAAACCATGATAGCAGTGATCCCCTATTTTAACTGAGATGACATGCATGCCAACAACATGTCTATGTTTATCCTTTTTAACAGGCTTGGCAATTCTAGCAGCTTCTTCACAGAAGTAAATAACATGCCCATCCATATCTTCTTCTAAGAGATCTTTAACCATAGCAATGCTAGGTTCTACTTTGATTTGTTCATCAGGTTTAGGTGTTCTAATATAGCTTTTGTTAACCACAGTTGAAACTTTAGCATGTTCCTTTATCCTAATAGGAAAAGGTGGTTTCTCAATATAAGCAGAAGGAACAACTGGATCAACATTATAAAGTATAGTTTCTTCTTTAATTGGTACCGGTTCTTTAGTTTCTTCTTTAATAGGTGGGTGATATTTAAACCACTTCTCCTTAGGGAGTTCAACATGAGTAGCAAATGATTCACAAAAGGAGGCTACTATCTCAGAGTCAAGTCCATATTTAGTGCTAAACTTTAGAAAAGCATCGGTATCCGTAAAAGATTTAACACAATCATACTTAATTTTAATACCTGACTCTTTACCTTCGTCGAGTTCCCAATCTTCAGATTTGCGTTTAATTCTTTCCAAAAGATCCCACTCGAATTCAATAGTCTTCTTCATAAAAGAACCAGCACAAGAAGTATCAAGCATGGTTTGATCATTACGAGAAAGCCGAGCATAAAAGTTCTGGATAATAATTTATCTTGAGAGCGCATGATTGGGGCATGAATATAACATTGACGTAAGCCTCCCCCAAGCTAGAGCGACACTTTCTCCTTCACAAGGCCAAAAATTATATATATAATTCCGATCACGATGAACTAGATGCATAGGATAATTTTTTTGATGGAACTTCAATTTCAAACGATTCAAATTCCAAGATCCAATATCATCGCATAGCCTATACCATGCCAATGCTTTTCCCTTCAAAGATAAAGGGAAAAACCTTTTTCATAACTTCATCTCCGGGTAAACCTGCAAGCTTGAACAATCCACAAATTTGTTCTACATATATCAAGTGCATATCGGGATGTTCGGTTCCATCTCCTGCATAAGGATTGGCTAGCAGTTGTTCTATCATACCCAAAGGAATTTAATATTCAATATTTTCAGTAAGTGCAGTAGGTTGAGGGGTAACTAATTGTGGCTCCAGACAAGGTGAAGATACCCCGAACAAACCCCTCAAAGGATTGTTTTCCATAGTAACAAGTGACAATAAATTTCAGCACACTATATAAATGTTTCCTTACCAAATTCCACTTACCAAAGGCGCTTCACTCCCCGGCAACGGCGCCAGAAAATAGCCTTGATGACCCACAAGTATAGGGGGTCAATTTTAGCTCTTTTTGATAAATAAGAGTGTCGAACCCAACGAGGAGCAGAAGGAAATGACAAGTCGTTTTCAGCAAGGTAATGTCTGCAAGTGCTGAAATTGTAAGTAGCGAAGTAGTTTGATAGCAAGATAATTTGTAACGAGCAAGTAACGGTAGTAGTAACAAAAGTGCAGCAAGGTAGCCCAATCCTTTTGAGGCAAAGGACATGCCAAAATGGTCTCTTATGATGAGCAAAGCGTTCTTGAGGGTACACGGAAATTTCATCTAGTCACTTTCATCATGTTGGTTCGATTTGTGTTCGCTACTTTGATAATTTGATATGTGGGTGGACCAGTGCTTAGGTGTTGTTCTTACTTGAACAAACCTCCTACTTATGATTAACCCTCCCGCAAGCATCCGCAACTACGAGAAAAGTATTAAGAATAAATTCTAACCATAGCATTAAACTTTTGGATCCAATCAGCCCCTTACGGAATAGCGCATAAACCGGGGTTTAAGCTTCTGTTAGTCTCGCAACCCATCATCTAATTGCTACTCCACAATGCATTCCCTTAGGCCCAAATATGGTGAAGTGTCATGTAGTTGACGTTCACATGACACCACTAAGGAAATCACAACATACATACTATCAAAATATCAAACACATATCAAGTTCACATGATTACTTGCAACATGATTTCTCCCGTGACCTCAAGAACAAAAGTAACTACTCACAAATGATACACATGATCATGATCAAAGGAGTATTAAATAGCATATTGGATCTGAACATATAATCTTCCACCAAATAAACCATATAGTAATCAACTACAAGATGTAATCAACACTACTAGTCACCCACAAGCACCAATCTATAGTTCCGGTAACAAGATTGAACACAAGAGGTGAACTAGGGTTTGAGATGAGATGGTGCTGTTGAAGATTTTGATGGAGATTGCCCTCCCCAAGATGGGAGAGTTGTTGGTGATGATGATGACGATGATTTCCCCCTCCGGGAGGGAAGTTCCCCCGGCGGAATCGCTCCGCCAGAGGGCAAAAGTGCTCCTGCCCAAGTTCCGCCTCGAGGCGGCGCTCTGTCACGAAAGTCCTCCCCTTATTTTTTTCTAAGTCAAAATGACTTATATACCAGAAGATGGGCACCGGAGGTGGGCCTGGGTGAGCACAACCCACCTGGGCGCGCGAGGCTCCCTGACGCGCCCAGGTGGGTTGTGCCCACCTGGTGGGCCCCCTATGGTAGTTATTTGCTCCAATAATTCTTATATATTCCATAAAAAATCCTCGTGAAGTTTCAGCTCATTTGGAGTTGTGCAGAATAGGTAGCCTGACGTAGCTTTTTCAGGTCCAGATTTCCAACTGCCGGAATTCTCCCTCTTTGTGTATACCTTGCATATTATGAGAGAAAAGGCATTAGAATTACTCCAAAAAGCATTATTATGGATAAAAACATTATAAATAACAGTAAGAAAACATGATGCAAAATGGACGTATCAGAGCTCAGTAGCATCTGGCAGCGGAGAAGCAAATCGCGGCCGCACACACACACGACGTCGCTATGTGATGCGGAGCACCCCTCATCTACCCACACCGACACTCCATCACCACCACAAGCACCAAGAGGGCCAATGACAAGAGCACGTGCACGCAACATCGAGAACGAGGTCACTTCCTTCCTATTCGAATCTCATTTGGATTCGTGTGAGAATTGGATTCTACCATCATCGGAAACATTGTTCATGCTTAGGTACCAAGAAGATGATAGTGAGAAGGAGAGGTCGGAGACTCAAGCGACCACGAAGCAAGGGAAAGAAGAGAAGAAGGAGAAGAAGCAAGGGCCGCAGCCCCTGGACACCCCGGGTGCTCGGCCTCTGCCTTGGAGGCGCCCCAGCCGTCCCCGGGTGCCCGGCCCCACGGCCCGGGTGCCCGCCCCCCCTCCTCCAGGCCTCAGCCATCCCACCCTGGGTGCCTGGTCAACTGGCCCCGGGTGCCCGGCCGGACCTGGGCCGCTCCAGCACCACCACCGGGTGCCTGGGCCATCAACCCCGGGTGCCCGGCCTGCCATGCCCAGCCGCATGTGGCCACCCCGGGTGCCCGGGCCTTGGCCCCCGGGTGCCCGGTCCGCCCCCCTCCGGAGCCCCTGACCGGTCCGGGTGCCCGGACTCCTCCTCCGTAGCCACGCGTTTTGGGGACTTTTTGGTCCTTTGTAACCCTCTTTCCCCTAGTTTCGTCCCTAGCCTTTATATACTCTCTACCTAGCACATTTGGAGGTTAGCAAAGTATTTTAGAACACAAAGAGGGCTTTGCTCATCTTCCTCCTCTTGGAGATCTAGACCTCCTCTTGGAGTAGCTCCTCTTGGAGATCAATCCCTCCTTCTTGGGGAAGATCCTCTTGGATTCAAGACCTCACCTAGTGGGAAGAACTTTACCCTAGTGCTATTTTCCTTGAATTGTTCATGTAATCTTGTGGATCTCTTGTATGCTACTCTAGTGGATGTGATATTTGGGTTTGTTTGAGTGATTTGTGCCTTGTGTTCTTGAGTGTTCTTCCTCCTTTTCCCCCTCCAAGTGTGAAAAGATCCCCTCTAGGGTTTCACCCTACAACATCTTGGTATCATGAGCAAGGTTGATTCACATCTTGGAGTCCCATCCCCCCATTTGCTAGTTTGATTTTGGTGTTTTTCGTCTAAATCCGAAAATTCCCCACAAAAATAGCCCCAAAATTTTTTCTTGCAATTTGTTGGATCTTGTGAGATTTGGTTGTTTTGGTCCATGGATTTGATGTTTGGCAAGTGGATCTAGCCCCTCCCCAACAATCCCCACCCTTCCCTCCACGAAATCCTCCGAATTTTGCATTCCCCCCAAACCCGACACCACCGGGTGCCCGCACCTCAACCCCCGGGTGCCCGCACCCCCGGGCTGTTTGCCCCTGACCACCCCGGGCTGTTTGCCCCTGACCACCCCGGGCACCCGCACCCTCCACCCCCGGGTGCCCGCACCCCCCCAAATCAGCCCACTTCCACCACTAATTTGGCCTTAACTTCCACCTCCCAAGTCCGTTTTTTGTGTTCTTTAGCTCATTTGGAAGCCCTTGACACCCCCATCCACATATATCATTACCACCACCTTTAGCCTCCATCCAAAAATCAACCCAAAAATACCCACCTTCCGCATTTGACCAATTTTGAGTTGCGATTGGCGTTTCCTAAGGCGTTTCGGCTACTTAGGAGCATGTGACGTCGACATCATCGCCTCAGAGTCATCTTCACCGCTAACCATAAGAAAGGACGGTAACCTCGACGACACTTACTCCTTACCTTGCTTTTGCATTGATATCCCGAGCCTTTTGCGTTGCTTACCCATCGAGACTAGCGAGTTGAGAATTGCCGGGCCACGCTATTGTGCACCGTAGTGATCTTGTTATCATCTTAGTGCCATAAGTCTCTCCCGTGCATATCTTACATACTTGTCTCATATCATACTTGGCTCGAGCATCAAGCATAGTGAAAAAGAAGAAGAAGAAGCTTTTAAGCAAAAAGAAGAGACACAAAGAGCTTATAAGCAATAGCATTGAGCCATTTTGCATATCATCTTGGTCACCACATACATAGCATAGTCAGGATTGAAGACGGCACGTTTCTCTTATAGGTTGGTGCACATGCGTATCTAGCCCATTTGAGCAATCGAGCTAGCGTCTCTCTAGCATTCGCACAACAAGAGCATTTTCCGTGGTCACACATTTTGAGCTCACCCCTTGGTTGTGCGGATCCCATCTATCTTCCGTGTGTGTGTTCCTAGTGATACTCTTGGCTTTGATCTATTTGCTTTACTTGGATTTTTGTGAACCTTCTCAACCTTATCGATATCTTGACTAACATTTGCTTGAAATTTTTGCCACCATCCTAACCGAGCTCCTCCATAAGCCTTTTACTTGTAGGTGTGAGAAACAAACCCGGTTCAATTCTACTATTGAGGCATTACATTGAGTGACACTTGTTACATCCTCAATCCTCGGAAAAGGTAACTTCGGTATTGTTCTCTCACTTTCCTACTCACCCCACTTGGTTATGATGGATAGGCCAAGTTCGTCGGCGAACCCACTTTTCGTGGAGCAAGATGGTGATAACGACTTCGTCACCAAGAACCACTTCTTCATCGCGCAAAGAGCTCTCCATCAAGAAAATGAGGCCTTGGGTGAACGCCTCGACCGACTCACCGCCGACGCTCGTCAAGCGGAAGCAAGGAACCGCGACTACATCGACGACAAGTTCACTACACAAATGGATGAGCTCTGCAACATGATCGTGCGACGCCCGCCTTCCTCGTCTACTTCAACAAGACGGCGCCACTCAAGCCACCACTCAAGTAGACACCCTTCGGACTACTCATCTTATGATACAAGTCCTCCCCGAGCTCGAGCCCCTCGCCGTGATGCTCCCCAAGATCGCCATTCTCAAGACAATCCATTCCATGGCAATGGTTTACAAGACCGAGTTCGAGCGCGTGAAAGGGCAAGACACCAAGCACAAGAGGCAATGGAGCAAGAGCAAATACCTCCACAAGTGCCTCGTCAAGACCCTCAAGACGGTGAGGCAATTCGACACGCACAAGAGCGCCATGAAGCATAAGCCCTCGAACATGAAGCGCAAGAACTCGAAGCACAACGCGCACTCCGCGATGCCACTCGAGCCGTTGAAGAGCGCAACCGCCAAGTGCGAGAACAAGAGGAAGCTCTTCGTCGCGAGATACAAGAAGAAGCCGCGCGTCGCGAAGAGCAACGAGAAAGGCGCAACCAAGCGCATATCCCTCGTCCTCCTCCAAGACAAGAGCGACACCAAGCGGCACAAGTGCTTCAAGACCCTCCTCCATGCCAAGAGCGACAACTCGAGGAACGAGCATTTGAGGACCTTCCTCCACGGCAAGAGCGACATCAAAACCGCTATTTCGATGAAGAACTCCGCTACGGCAAGCTCAAGTTCACCATGCCCAAGTTCTCCGGAAGCAATGATCCCGAAGAGTATCTCTCATAGGCGTTGAAGGTGGACAAGATATTCCGTCTTCACAACTACGACGAGGAAAAGAAGATCGCCATGGCCTCCCTTGAGTTCCAAGACTACGTTCTCATTTGGTGGGAACAAGTGATTGAGCGACGATGTACAAGAGGCGAACCACCAATCACAACTTGGACGGCGATGAAGGATGTCATGAGAGCTTGTTTCGTGCCTACACACTACACCCATGATCTCTTCAAGAAGTTGCAACTCCTCAAACAAGGCACGAAAATGGTGGAAGAATACTACCAAGAAATGGAGATTGCCATGATACGAGCCAATGTCAAGGAAGACGATGAGCAAACAATGGCACGCTTCTTGAACGGCCTCAACCACCCAATCAAGCGGATTGCCGATTTCCAACCATACTCAAACCTTCTCGAGCTAGTTCATCAAGCGACCAAGGCCGAGCGACAAGTCCAAGATGACTTCAAATATGCCAAGTACTCGTCCAAGACCTACGGCTCCTACTCTCAAGCTCCCGCGACTTCGGCACCTCCTACCTCAACTAGAGCATCACCAAGTACCAGCGACAAGTCAAGTTCCAAGCAAGCTACGCCCTCCTCGACTCGTCCTCCGGCAAGCACCTACAAGCCCAAGTCTTACTCATCTTCGGCGCCACCAACCGACACCGTCAAGACAAGTTCATTCAAGTGCTTCACATGTGGTGGCCGAGGACACAAGTCCTTCGAATGCACCAACAAGCGTACAATGATCTTCAACGATGATGGAACATACGACTCGATGAGTGAAGAAGAAATGGAAGCCATTGAGCACGTGGCCATGCATCGGCGCGTGAACGAAGATGAAGATGACCAAGTGTTTTGCGATAATGATTCAAGTCCCTCTCTCGTGGTCTCCAAGGTCTGGACGCTTCAACACCACCAAGACGAAGACCAACGGTGCCACATCTTCCACACAAAGGCCGGCATCAATGGGCGTTCCGTCGAAGTCATCATCGACGGAGGAAGTTGTCACAACTTGGCAAGTGAAGAGCTATGTTCCAAGCTGCAATTGGTCAAGAAGAAGCACCCTCGCCCCTACAAGGTGCAATGGTTAAGCGACTCCGGCACTATTCAAGTGGAGCATACGGTGCAAGTTTCTTTCAAGATCGGCGCCTACGAGGACACCTTGGAGTGCGACGTGGTCCTGATGTCCGTGTGCCATATCCTCTTGGGGAGGCCTTGGCAATTCGACCGCGGAGTCATACACAACGGATGAACCAACCACTATAGCTTCAAGATGAAAGGCAAGGAATATGTGCTTCGACCAATGTCACCAAGCCAAGTGATCGCCGATAAGCAAGCTTCCACCCATCGAGGAGATCCTAGTGAGAGAGTGAACCACCAAAAAGAAAGTGAGAGCCACAAGCCAAAATTGAGCGCCTCTTCGCCAAGAGAGAAAAACTTAGTCCTCCTAGCCACAAAAAGAGAGATGCGAGAAGTGTGTGAGAACCCATCGAGTGTCATCCACTTTGTCCTCCTATGCAAGGATGAGGTGACAAAAACTAACGATCCTAATCCTCTCCCTCTAGTGTTTTCTAACTTGTTGCAGGAATTCGAGGATGTCTTTCCCGATGAGCTACCTCCCGGTCTTCCTCCTCTATGTGGCATTGAACATAGGATCGACCTCATCCCCGGTGCTCCTCTTCCGAACAAGGCTCCCTACCGCGTCAACCCCGAAGAAACTAAGGAGATCCAACGGCAAGTACAACAACTCATCGACAACGGTCATGTACGTGAAAGCTTAAGCCCTTGTGCCGTTCCGGTTATACTTGTGCCCAAGCAAGATGGTACTTTTTGCATGTGCTCAGATTGTAGACCCATCAATGCTATCACCGTTCGTTATAGGCACCCCATACCTCGACTTGACGATATGCTAGATGAACTTAGCGGTGCCACTATTTTCTCCAAAATTGATCTTAAAAGTGGTTACTATCAAATTCGCATACAAGAGGGTGATGAATGGAAAACCGCTTTCAAAACCAAATTTGGCTTATACAAGTGGTTGGTTATGCCTATGGGTTTATCGGAAGCTCCCGGTACTTTCATGCGTCTTATGCATTTTGTGCTTCGTCCTTACATTGGAGTGTTTGTTGTGGTCTACTTCGATGATATACTTGTTTTTAGCAAATCCATCAAAGATCATCTTAAACATGTTCGGGCTGTTTTGCAAACTCTTCGCAAGGAACGTCTCTATGCAAACATGAAAAAGTGCACTTTTGGTGTTGACAAGCTTGTTTTCTTGGGTTTTGTTGTTTCCTCAAAGGGTGTCCATGTTGATGAGTCTAAAATTGAAGCAATTAAAACTTGGCCACAACCCACCAATTTGCAACAAGTGCGAAGTTTTCTTGGCCTTGCGGGTTTCTATCGTCGCTTTGTGAAGGATTTTAGCACTAGCCCCTTTGCATGCCTTGAGTAAGAAAAATGCTCCTTTTGTTTGGAGACCGTTGCAATCAACCGCTTTTGATGAGCTCAAATCCTTGCTTACTCATGCTCCGATTCTTGCTTTACCAAACTTTGACAAAACTTTTGAGGTTCATTGCGATGCAAGTGGTAATGGAATTGGTGGAGTTTTGATGCAAGAAAAGCGAGCTATTGCATACTTTAGTGAAAAACTATCCGGTGCTCAACTTAACTATCCCATCTATGATAAAGAATTGTATGCTCTCGTGCGTGTGTTGCATACTTGGGAACATTATCTTAGACCGCATGAGTTTGTCATACATACCGATCATGAGACACTTAAGTACCTTAAAGGCCAAACCAAGTTGAATAAACGACATGCTAAATGGAGTGAATTTATTGAATCTTTCCCCTATGTGATCAAGTACATTAAGGGCAAATAGAATGTTGTGGCGGATGCCCTTTCCCGCAAATGCATGTTACTTACTCAACTTGAATTGAATGTTGTTGGATTTGATCATATCAAAGATTTATATGAGCACGATGTGACTTTTGCCACTCCTTATGCTAAGTGTGTGACGCATACTTCTTGGGAACGATACTATATCAAAGATGGTTATCTTATGAGAGCTAACAAACTATGCATTCCCGAGTCTTCTCTTCGTTTGTTACTTTTGCAAGAGGCTCATGGAGGCGGACTCATGGGACACTTTGGACGCGACAAGACTTATGCCACGCTCTCCAAGAACTACTTTTGGCCCAAGATGTTTCGCGATGTCGCCCGCTTCACCAACCGGTGCTCTACATGTTGCAAAGCTAAGTCACAATCTCAATCCCATGGTTTACATATGCCTTTACCTATTCCACACCAACCTTGGGAAGACATTAGCATGGATTTTGTGCTTGGATTGCCTAGGACTCAAAATGGCAAGGACTCCATATTTGTTGTGGTGGATCGATTCTCTAAAATGGCTCATTTCCTCCCATGCAATAAGATAGACGATGCTTCACATGTTGTCAATCTCTTTTGTAGGGAAATCTTGCGGTTGCACGGTGTGCCAAAGACAATTGTGTCGGATCGAGACATCAAGATCTTAAGCTACTTTTGGAAGACGCTATGCGCCAAGCTCGGAATCAAGCTGCTCTTCTCCACGGCGTACCACCCTCAAACCGATGGCCAAACGGAAGTCACCAACCGAACGCTTGCAACTCTCCTACGTGTGTTGATAAAGAAGAACATCAAGGAGTGGGAGGAGTGCCTACCCATCGCCGAGTACGCCTACAACCGTGCAAGACACTCTACAACTGGCAAGTCCCCCTTCGAGGTTGTCTATGGCTTCAACCCATTGTCACCGTTGGACATCCTTCCTCTTCCGCTTCAAGAACGAGCTAACCTGGACGCAAGTGCAAGAGCCATCTACCTCAAGAAGATGCATGAAGAAACATGTTCCATGATCGAGCGCCAAGTACAACGACTCACCTCCAAGATCAACGTCAACAAGTCTCCGATGGTGTTCCAATCGGGTGATCACGTATGGATACATCTACGCAAGGACCGCTTCCCCAAGGAACACAAGTCCAAGCTACTCCCGAGAGACGACGGACCATTCAAGGTGCTAGCACGCTACAACGACAATGCCTACAAGGTCGACATTCCACGTGACAAGTACAACGTAAGCGACATCTTCAACGTCAAAGACTTGGCCAAGTACCATGGTGATGACAAACACGATCCGTGGACGGATCTCTCCCAAGGGGGGGGGGAGATGATGCGGAGCACCCCTCGTCTACCCACACCGACACTCCATCACCACCACAAGAACCAAGAGGGCCAATGAAAAGAGCACGTGCACGCAACATCGAGAACGAGGTCACTTCCTTCCTATTCGAATCTCGTTTGGATTCATGTGGGAATTGGATTCTACCATCATCGGAAACATTGTTCATGCTTAGGTACCAATAAGATGATAGTGAGAAGGAGCGGACGGAGACTCAAGCGACCACGAAGCAAGGGAAAGAAGAGAAGAAGGAGAAGAAGCAAGGGACGTAGCCCCTGGACACCCCGGGTGCCCGGCCCCCTTGGCCCCGGGTGTCCGGCCTCTGCCTGGGAGGCACCCAGCCGGCCCCGGGTGCCCGGCCCCCTCCTCTAGGCCTCAGCCAGCCCACCCCGGGTGCCCGGTCAATTGGCCCCGGGTGCCCGGCCGGACCTGGGCCGCTCCAGCACCACCACCGGGTGCCCGGGCCATCAACCCCGGGTGCCCGGCCTGCCATGCCCAGCCGCATGTGGCCACCCTGGGTGCCCGGGCCTTGGCCCCCCGAGTGCCCGGTCCGCCCCCCTCCGGAGCCCCTGACCGGTCCGGGTGCTCGGTCGGTTGCACCCCGGGTGCCCGGACTCCTCCTCCGTAGCCATGCGTTTTGGGGACTTTTTGGTCCTTTGTAACCCTCTTTCCCCTAGTTTCGTCCCTAGCCTTTATATACTCTCTACCTAGCACATTTGGAGGTTAGCAAAGTATTTTAGAACACAAAGAGGGCTTTGCTCATCTTCCTCCTCTTGGAGATCTAGACCTCCTCTTGGAGTAGCTCCTCTTGGAGATCAAGCCCTCCTTCTTGGGGAAGATCCTCTTGGATTCAAGACCTCACCTAGTGGGAAGAACTTTACCCTAGTGCTATTTTCCTTGAATTGTTCATGTAATCTTGTGGATCTCTTGTATGCTACTCTAGTGGACGTGATATTTGGGTTTGTTTGAGTGATTTGTGCCTGGTGTTCTTGAGTGTTCTTCCTCCTTTTCCCCCTCCAAGTGTGAAAAGATCCCCTCTAGGGTTCCACCCTACAACACTATGGCTGCCATGCGTGCTGACTGCTAGATCTTGGAGGAGCACCTCGTCTTCGAGGCCACCGTCGACACCGCCACGCGGTTCTCTACTTTAAAATACAGTTCGTGTTGTTTTCTCATGGCCACCGCCAGTGCCTTCTAGTGATTTGTCCTCTGTAATGTTAATATGCAATCTGATATTCTAAAATGTAATGTTCTGTTAACAGTTTGGTCCAACAATTGCTACATTTCATAGTACTATTCTCAAGCATTCTTGGTTTCGTTAACTGTATTATCTTCTAGTATATGTTCTATTCTGCAATGTCATGCTCAGTTAACTGCTTTGGTTCATTTGGTATGCTTTCCAGTTAACTATTTGGTTCAATTATGCAATTTGATTTCATTTGTTGTGGGTGCAATTTTGTATTGTTATGCATGTGAGAAATAAATCGAATTTGGCTATACTCGATACATATTCTACTGATAGTATGGCAACTCTCAGTTAAACTGATCAACATCTTCCTTATATGTGTTGCAGGGAAACAATGGGAGGCACTGCGGTTTATCATCGAGGTTTTCTCATGCATGGTCCTTTCGGTAATAGCACATATTGTGCAGTTGCAGGAATCATTCTAATGTTTAGATTTCTTACAATTTGGTCTTGCACATGTAGGTCCTGCTGTCAGAGGCTTAGACCCACTAATCGAGCCATTTTGCATATGGGGAAATGAGATGTCCATGAATATCAGTCAAGTCAAGAAACTCAGAAAGACTATTAAGATAAAGAAACTTGCGACGAATAACAACAATATCTTTGTTTGCACAATGAAGAAGACATCAGTCAACTAAAGTATGGTACTAAGTATTTTACATTGTTTTTACGCCTTGTGCCATTTCAAAATTTATAACAGCGATTTATGCATATCTTTGTTTTCAGTACTTTTCAAAGCAGTTCACCGATGATTACCTCTCAAACCACCTGCATGGTCAAGAGGCGAGGAAGGTATTCATTCAACACCCACGGTACAATATTGAAGTACTCCTGAAGAGGATGAAGGTTGGGCGGGCAATTATCCATAGCCACTGGCCTAAAGTTGCAAGGACATTCAACATCACTGAAGACTCAATATTCGCCTTCCGCTTTTGCAGTTTCCTAGATGAGATTCATCTGTCTATTTACCATGTATGATGCTATACTTTCCAAAGGTTTTTGATGTTGCATGTGAAACTTGGTGTTGTTGTGTAATGGCGTAGCTCGCTATATCCCTCTTTGGTGTAAATGAGTGCTAAAGCTATCTGATGTAACTCGGTTATGAAATCATGGTTGTCGTTATACGGATATGAAATATCTGATGTGTTTTATAAGAAATGTCAATTTGATTACTACATGGATTATCAATAATAGGATAATTACCCTTCTTATTGGGGTTTTCTATTGCAGACGGTTACTCTGACAACACCGTGGGCAATGAACTCAAACAACCCACACGGTTTCTAGAAAGTAGGTATGTCGGACAAACAAACAATCACACACGGCTTCCGGCAGAGAACTGTTTGCGTTAGGCCACCTTGCATAAACGTTTCCACACACAAAAACTGTGTGTGATATACATACGAACGGAAACGTTTTTCTGGGATTCACTATGTGGGATGTACATACGAACGAAAACGATTGGGTTTCGATGCCTCGCCCAATCACACATGAGCTCATTTTGCCCCTCGTGTGTGGCCGGAGGGCCTATCCCCGACGGTTTCTGGGTTGTGTGGGAAGGACCCTCTATTGCACACACTCACTAGGCGACGGGTTAAAACTCCGCCGCGAAAAGGGGGTAAAACCGTTTGTATAGCACGTCTCTGTACCAGTGTAACCCCGCAGTATAACCCCCTCTGAAAGGGCCGGGTCAGGCCATTGGCGACTCTCAAAGCTAGGCCTCAGACAGACCCAAGTGATCAAGACGCAGGGCCGGAGGGGCGCCTCATAGGATGGGTCGGCTTAAGGCCCAAGGCCAGAAGACGGTACGTGGCCCGAGGTGTAAGCCGCTCAATGATGACTTAGAGCTAAGATCGGTCATGGATCATGACCCGACGTGGACTCTTGTAAGCCAGCGGCCTCGACCTGTATATAAAGGTGAGTCCCCGACATAAATAGGGCAGGTTACAATCAATCGAGAGCTAGCTCAAGCAAATCCGCTCCGTCGTAATCGATACTCAAGCAATAAGCAACAAGAGCAGGAGTAGGCTTTTACCTCCACCGTGAGGGGCCGAACCTGGGTAAATTTGTGTCTCTCGTCCCGCTCAACCCCGACAAGCTAATCACCATTGTGATGGCCTCGCACCTAAGTCCTTTTACTAGGACATGCCGTGACAGAACCACAACAGTTGGCGCCCACCGTGGGGCTAGCGCACGATGGTTTCGAGTTCTTGAAGGGCCCTTTCCCACAGATCAAGGGATACGCCGTTGACAGGATGACCAAGAGTTGCCGCAAAAAGCTCTATATCGACAATGCCGGCTGGGGCCCCGAGGGCGACTGATGTCGCTTGAAGCTACGTCGGTATTTCCCCAAAGAGGAAGGGATGATGCAGCATAGCGGCGGTAGGTATTTCCCTCAGATATGAAACCAAGGTTATCGAACCAGTAGGAGAATCAAGCAACACAATGTAAACAACCCCTGCACACATATAACAAATCCTCGCAACCCGACGTGTTAAAGGGGTTGTCAATCCCTTCTGGGGTACGGTACCTCAAGTGGCAAACAGACGTGAGATAAATTCGTAGTAAATTGATAGATCGAACACCAAATAAAATAAATAAAGAAAAATTGCAGCAAGGTATTTTTGTATTTTTGGTTTAATAGATCTGAAAATAAATGCAAGAGAAAAGTAGATCGCAAAGGCAAATATATGAGAAAGAAGACCCGGGGGCCGTATGTTTCATTAGTGGCTTCTCTCGAGAAAAATAGCAAACGGTGGGTAAACAGATTACTGTTGGGCAATTGATAGAACTTCAAATAATTATGATGACACTACAAAAAAAATACACTTCCGTGATGATACGTGTCTGTCACAGCAGGTCGCATTTTTTGTCATGCATGTACATCCATGACAAATTTATGACAGAATCAAGATAGTCATACCTGTGCTGTCGTAGAAGTGTTCCATGACATTACCAAAATTATCATCACAGAAGTGTCCACTTCCATGATGATAAATCGCGCGTCACAGAAGTGCTTTCGTCAAGGGTGACCGACACGTGGCATCCACCGTAACGGAACGCCGTTAAGCTATCGGGTCAGGTTTTGGATCCGATAACCCGTTAACAGCCAGGACCAACGGGGATTTTCCACGTGTAAAATTCTGATTGGCTGACGGAAACACGTGTCAGCTCCGCGTTGGCACAGGTGTCACTCATCCAATGGGCGAGATGCGCCTATGATATGCTGACACGTGGACCGGCCCAAAAGTGGCCCATAAAGTTTAAATGGGTCGGCCCAACTAAAGGCCCACAAGATTTTGCGGTCCATAATGGGCCAGCCCAGCAAAAGGCCCACGAGATTTTTCGTATCATAATGGGCCGGCCCAACTAAAGGCCCACGATATTTTGCGGGCCATAATGGGCCGGCCCAGCTAAAGGCCCGTGAGATTTTGCGGACCATAATGGGCCGGCCCAGATAAAGGCCCAACATTTTAGTTAAGGCCCGTACGGCTAGTGTCAAATCGGCCCGTCAACGGCCCGTCCTAAACTTGTCATCATCGCGGCCCATGATCACTTCTGGCCCGTTAACAGTCCGCTAAGTATATGGGCCGAATTACGGCCCGGTGTATTTCTGGCCTGTTAAAGGTCCTGCTTCATTTGGGCCCATTACAGGCCATTGAAACTTTCGGCCCATAAACGCCCGTGAAGGATTTGGGTCATATTCGGCTATGTCTGACATTCGGCCTGTTAGCGGCCCGCCATAGATTTGGGCACTTTCGGCCTATTGTGATTTTCGGCCTGTTAACGTCGGACGAAATCCATGGGCCATATGTGGCCCAACGTCACATCGGGCCCATTAACGGCCCATATAAAAATGACGATAATCTAGCCCGACCGAACTTCCGGCCTGTTAAAGGCCCGTGTATTAGGTCAGCGCATTTACGGCCCGTCCGAATTTCGGCCTGTGAAAGATCCGCATCGTAAATGGGCCCAATCTCACTTTCTATCTTTTAAAGGCCCATGTTTTTATGGGCTCGAGATATTTACACCTGTAAACGGCCTATTGTTACTGAGGGCCCAAATTATGTTTAGGCCTGTTAAAGGCCCACTATGGGCACAGGCCTACCAGAAAAATATGAAATCTTATGCTGATTTAGTCCCAGATATTTTTAGTGGGCTACATGCAAAATTCGGCCCATAATCGTTTTTAGCCCAATTGGAATGGGCCCGATGAATGTTGGCATGTTGGGCTCCTACGAAGCTTTCGGCCGAATACATTACTAAGATAAACCTACACTATAGAAAAATAGCGTCGTAATTATTGCAGCCTTTGGCAGCAGCGTAAATGCTCTATCACAACAAAAGGCCTGTTGGCATAAAGTTTGCAGTCCTTACAGATAAAAGCACCATCAAATGTATAGAAGCACAGATCATTTGACCTGAGTGCTAATGTTTCAGGCTGTAGAATCTGATGGAGCAGCACGATCTTCACCTTTTTTCCGCCATTGCTCTTGAACAACGAAGCGAATGTCTGATAGTCTGGTTTCAAAACCATTCATATCTTGACGACATTTGTCAACCACTATTCTTGTTTCCAAAACGACGTCCATTAGGGATTGGACTTGTGTCTGGAGCACAGATATATCACTCTGTCTAGCAGGAAGATTTTGTTCAATAGGCGATTTGGACGAGGTTACCTTGACAACCAACCCAGAATTATGCAGGAAGGTGCTTTTTGCACTGTTAGTGGAGAGATACTGATGCACTGCAGCAAGAGGTGACATTGTGCCTGTGGTAGCCTTGTCACCTTCAGGTGGTTGTGGCTGTTCAATCACTTTTTCCATAGCTTCCTGAAAGTTTGAACTTGTAGATTAGTGTGCCAGATAAGTTACTAATGAGACAAAAACAAACAAAGTAGGTTACACGTTTATACATAACTTATTTTGGTGAACTACTGTAATACATTAGCATGTATTGTAGTGCCAACTACATAATAAAATCACTTTCGGAACATATGTCCATGTAGCATGCCTACTGTATTGTCTATTTCCTCACATTCGTTGACATATAAGGATAAAGAGACATGGTTTAAAGTAGGATGAACATAGTATGACCTCATTCATATCATGGGCAAACAGATATAAAACAAATAGGCTATTTTATCATTGTGTGCGCACGTGAACATAACAACTAGAATACAAATCAGGACCAAAAGAATATACTTCATCTCTTTTAAACCATGTAAGGTGAAATGATACGTTAAGACAACTGTGTATAAAAGTGAACAAAGTAACTGACATTGGCTGCAAACCAAGTAGTTAAATGAACACATCACAGTACCAATCAGTTCAAAGGCGGGAGGAGTAAGGACTTACAACAACGGCTTGAACTGGTGTGCTCATGCCCTTCATCTTGCTGGTGTGGCAATCCTTGAAGATTTGCACTGCATTCGGTTCAGGTTCTTTTTGGTCCGCACAGGCTTTCCTTTGTATTTGGAACAAGTAAATATAGATACGATAATATGGCATAGAAAAAAGAAGGAAGTAGCAGCTATTTACAAGAGCCTCGCAGGGTGCAATATAGCTACGAGATCCTGTTGTCTGTTGGAATTTCACTTTAGAACGGTTGGTCTTGTTCTTAAAACAGTTAGCCTAGAAGAAGATACACTTGTAAGGCACATACATAAATACAAGTTCAATATGTGGTCTGATCAAATACATATAGCCTACTTGATACTTTGGATCAGACCAGTGTTTAACGAGGGCTGTCCAGTCTTCATCTGTAATATATTCCACTGGTGATGTTTGGGCGATTTCATTGTTAGCCTTGCCTTCAAAGTGAGATTTTCTAAGGTGGTACCGATACTGTCGCAGAGCAGACTGAAAAACATGAGTGCATGCTTGTTTAGTTGCATCATCTTTCGGATCCAACTTGAACCTCATCTGTTGAAAAAAGAATGTGAGTCTTATTAGGAGGAAGCTAGAAAGTACGGGACAGAGCAAGATAATATTACTAATTGCAATGAATAACATTACTTACGGATAAATGGTCAAGGAAGGTGTTAAACTGGGTATTGTCTTTCTCATTCCTGCACTGGATCCACGTTGGGAGGATACGTGCATGACACCTAACGGCAACGGCTGCCTCTGATACTAACTTGGCTGACTCTGTAGCATCACGTGGCCTTTTTAAACCTGCCTCAAAATGGATCTCCATTCTTCCTCCTTTAGATTTTGTTAATCTGTCAATCATTATCCCTGATGTCTGTTTCCGCTTGCGTCATGGTGCTAGTTCAACAACCAAAATGGAAAGTGTTAGTGTACATCAAACTGTGAGAGTACATATAAAGGAGCATGCAACTGCAACTTGACTCGGTCAAGTACCGTCTTGGTGTTGATGCTCATGAGGTTCATCTGATCTTGCCAAGTCCCGTTGTGTCAGTGCTTCGGAAGTAGTGTTAGGTGTGAAGGCAGCTTGGGAACTGGCCAGTTCTAGAGCAAACGAACGAGTAACTCGTTGAGATGCTAGTACAGTTGAAGCGGATGCTGCAGCTGGTGGAGCAGGTGATACTGTGTTTGTAGATTTAGCCGGTGGACTTGGACCTTCTACTGCACTATAAGTACCAGCAGAATCTGGACGGCCGATCCTTTTCCGTTTCACCCGACGAGTAACACCACTCCCAACTATATTGTTTTCCTTGCTCTTTTTTGACTTTGCCATGTCAAGCCGTACCCACAACACAAAAGAATAAAATCGCTCTTCAGAACTCATTGATGCATGATACAGACAAGCAATACTTTGACGTAAGACAACCATATGAGGATGGAATATGTAAGGAAAACAGGACGGCATGACATATTCACAGCTACGATGTGTAAACTAAGCAGAAGGATTTTCAAGAAAATAGAAGTGATGCAAGCTAGACACCATGTGACGCCCGGATAATTAAGCTACAGTAACACTCTACTAATGATGCCACGTCACCTCGATTACTGTTGCTAATCTCGCGTTAGTTCAAAACCGATTCAAATTCAAATTCAAGATCAAGCAAACAATAAAAGTTTTTAAATATTAAAACTAAAATGTTCGGAGGGAGCCAAATAAATCCTAAGTAATAATGGTGGAGAAACCAACATTTTTAAAAGTATTTGAATGCGCTAGAATAAATAAAACAGTGACTGAAACAATAACTTAAATACTTTTTAATTAATAAAGAATACAAGGTACTTTACATTTGTCCCAAACTTTTTGTGAGAACAGTTGATTTTTACAAATCTAATTTAGGAGTGGGTTTCACTTTTTGTAAAACTATAAACTATTAATTAAGTAAAAGAAAACAGAGACAAGAAAATAAATAAAAGAAAAAGGAAATACAAAACAAAAAAATAAAATAAAACAGAAGCCCCCTGCCCCACTGGGCCTTAGCCCAGCAGGCCCAGCCGGCCGGGCAGCGCCTCGGGGCCGTTCCCCCTTTCACTGCTGTAGCGACCGAGCGCCCGAGCGTGCTCCCGCCAGACCACCTCACCGGCGGCGCCGGAGAGGATAAGGGCAAAGCCACAGACTTCCCTCGTCTCCCCACCCCACATGGCCCCTCGCCCTCCCCCGAAACCCTAGCGCGCCACAATCCCCCTCTCGTCTCCTTCCTCACCTCTATTCGAGATGCCCGAGCGCCCCCGTCACCGTCGATCGCCGTAGCCGTGGCCACCGTCGTCCGTTCGTCGCCCCGGCAAGTCCTACAGCTCCGCCGTGGTCCTCTGCTTCCACTACACCGCTGGATCGAGCCCCGGAGCCCCTCGCGTCGCCGCACTCTTCTTCTTCTCCGGCTCGGCCACTGCATCGTCCTCGTCCTTGATCTACGCCACCGGTCCTCCCCGAGCCCTCTGCCCAGACCCCACTCTCCCCCGGTGAGCCTATGCGCCGGATGCGCCCTCCCCTGCCTCCTCTAATCGTCTGTAGCGCCCGTTCCACGCTCACCCGAACGCGCTGCCGCCTGGCCTCGTCGCCGGCGTGGCCACGGTGACCATTTGGTCCCGTGCGTGCCAACGTTCCGCTTCTCGCGTTGAGTAGGCACCGTAGGCACCTCGCGTAGCTCGCTTTGCGCCCCGTAACCCCGTTCTCGTACCTCGCCCGAAGAACCTCGCCGCGCGGTGAGCTCGATGCGCTAAGCTCCGGCCACCGCAGCCTCCGCCACCGTCACAGATCGCTCCGCCGTCGTCTTGCCATTCGAACGAGCCCGGCCGCGCCCAAAATAGTGCGGTGTGGACGAATCCCGCCCGGCTCCGGCGTAGATCCGCCGCGGAAGAGGCTCGCCGAATCTCTCTCCGGCGCCACGCCGATGTGGCCACCTGGGGCCACCCCGCTGGGTCATTGACCAGTGGGCCCGGCCCCCCTGTTGACAAGTTGACTAAGTCAACTATGATGACTGGGCTGGCCCTGCCTATGACATATGGGGCCCGCCCACAGAACATGTAAAAAAAACTAGAATTAAAAGAATTAGAAAAAAATATTAATAATAAAAATAAATTTAGTTAATTAACTAAATTAATTAAGTTAATTAATCCTATTTAATTGATCTAATTAAACTGTTAGTTTAAATAAACAGTAATTAGTTTAACCTAAACCCTAATTAACCTAACAGTGTATGACAGGTGGGTCCCACTGGGCCCACATGTCAGTTTGACCAGTCAACACCTCTGTTGACTGCTGATGTCATGCTGACGTCAGCAAACACTGTTTTGGATAATGTTGAATTAAGCAATTAAATAAATCCTAAAATGATTTAAATCTTTTAAAATTAATATAAAATAAACCGTAGCTCGGATGGAAAAACTTTGTACATGAAAGTTGCTCAAAACGACGAGACGAATCCGAATACGCAACCCGTTCGTCCGCCACACATCCCTAACCTATCGAACTCACAACTTTCCCCCTCCGATTCATCTGTCCGAAAACGCGAAACACCGGGAATACTTTCCCGGATGTTTCCCCCCTTCGCCGGTATCACCTACTACCGCGATTGGGCACGCCTAGCATCACGCTTTGTCATGTCATGCACCGTCATGCTTATGTTTGCATTATATTTATTGTTTCTTCCCTCCTCTTCTTCTCCGGTAGACCCCGAGACCGGCGCTGATGCCACCGAGTACGACTACGTCACCGACGACCCTTCTCCCTGTACAATAGAGCTTCCAGGCAAGCCCCCCCTTGATCACCAGATATCGCCTATTCCATTCTACTGCTTGCATTAGAGTAGTGTAGCATGTTACTGCTTTCGGTTAATCCTATTCTGATGCATAGCCTGTCATTGTTGCTACATTTGTTACCCTTACCTGCTATCCTACTGCTTAGTATAGGATGCTAGTGTTCCATTAGTGGCCCTACACTCTTGTCCGTTCGCCATGCTATACTACTGGGCCGTGATCACTTCGGGAGGTGGTCACGGGCATATGCTATATACTTTATACTGTTTGGAGATGGGGGCTGAAGGGGCAGGTGGCTCCATCCCGGTAGAGGTGGGCCTGGGTTCCCGACGGCCCCCGACTGTTACTTTGTGGCGGATACTTAACATGCTTAACGAGATCTTGGTATTTGATCTGAGTCTGGCCATTTGGTCTATACGCACTAACCAACTACGCGGGAACAGTTATGGGCACTCGGCGTCGTGGTACTGCTAGGCTAGGTCTGCTTCCGGCCGCCCTCGCAACATGCAGGTGTGCAATGGGCGATGGGCCCAGACCCCTGCGCCATAGGATTTAGACCGGCGTGCTGACCTCTCTGTTGTGCCTAGGTAGGGCTACGACGTGTTGATCTTCCGAGGCCGGGCATGATCCAGGAAAGTGTGTCCGGCCAAATGGGATCGAGCGTGTTGGGTTATGTGGTGCACCCCTGCAGGGAAGTTTATCTATTCGAATAGCCGTGTCCCTCAGTAAAAGGACAACCCAGAGTTGTACCTTGACCTTATGACAACTAGAACCGGATACTTAATAAAACACACCCTTCCAAGTGCCAGATATAACCCGGTGATCGCTCTATAACAGGGCGACGAGGAGGGGTTCGCCGGGTAGGATTATGCTATGCGATGCTACTTGGTGAACTTACCATCTATTCTATTCTACATGCTGCAAGATGGAGGTGGCCTGAAGCGTAGTCTTCGATAGGATTAGCTACCCCCCTCTTATTCTGGCATTCTACAGTTCGGTCCACCGATATGGCCCTTTACACATATACCCATGCATATGTAGTGTAGCTCCTTGCTTGCGAGTACTTTGGATGAGTACTCACGGTTGCTTTTCTCCCTCTTTTCCCCCTTTCCCTTCTACCTGGTTGCGCAACCAGATGCTGGAGCCCAGGAGCCAGACGCCACAGTCGACGACGACTCCTACTACATCGGAGGTGCCTACTACTATGTGCAGCCCGCTGACAATGACCAGGAGTAGTTAGGAGGATCCCAGGCAGGAGGCCTGCGCCTCTTTCGATCTGTATCCCAGTTTGTGCTAGCCTTCTTAAGGCATACTTGTTTAACTAATGTCTGTACTCAGATATTGTTGCTTCCGCTGACTCGTCTATGATCAAGCACTTGTATTCGAGCCCTCGAGGCCCCTGGCTTGTATTATGATGCTTGTATGACTTATTTTTATTTTTAGAGTTGTGTTGTGATATCTTCCCGTGAGTCCCTGATCTTGATCGTACACGTTGCGTGTATGATCAGTGTACGGTCAAATCGGGGGCGTCACAAGTTGGTATCAGAGCCAACTGCCTGTAGGAATCCCCCTTCCACACTCCTTGGCCGAAGTCGAGTCTAGACATTGCAAAGCTTTTTACTAACTTGGCTGTGCGGCTTACGGGCCCACGTCGCCATTGGGTGGCATTAGGATCTTTTACTCCTCATCTATGCTCTGGGACTCTGATCTCTCTTCTATTCGGGTTAAATGATTTTGCTAACTCTAACTCTAGGTTCTCGTAACTATTTCTCTCGAAGAGCCCTCATTCCGGAAGATCACTTGCTTCGTTAGAAGATTCTGAGGATATCCCTCGATATTTTCCCGAGACCCTTGTGCTCCTCGCCTTTGCAATCCACTGTCACCGATATATCCCTATGGATATCTATATGCACTTGTCATTCTCTTGATCATCCCTCGTCGCTCTTGTTGTTATAAGATGCCTTGAAATGTTCGTCCTAGTCCCAAAAATCCTTGGAGTTTACTGTCTTGCAGTTTTATTTCGCATGAAAACCCTTACGGGTTTTTCCTCACATTTAGCGAGGATCCGTTCTTCTCAATTGTTCATGTGTCTCACATAATTCTTCGGAATACTTTTCGATCTTTCGAAAATCCTCCGCAGCCGGTTATTCTTGAAATTCTTGCCTGCTTGCATTATGGTTAATTCCATATGACTAGTAGTCCTCGATAACATCCCTTGCCTTAGTCATTTTGAGCCTATTGGTTCAATATGTGCGTACGCACGCAGTCATCAGATTATCCTTTTAAAATTTTCTTCCCGACTCAGACGTCATTCCGGACATGAGTTGGTTCTCGGCAATTCAAACCTTTATTGATTGTCCAACTAAGTGTTTTCAACTTATCCATCCTTGATCAGAGCGTCTGCTTCTGATTCTTTGTTTTGGAAACCATAAATTCTTTATATTTAAGCATCAGACTAATCAGGTGATTCTTGAATCTGATGCCTCTGCATTCTTTCTTCCTCTGAGTGAGTACTGATACTCACATTAGCTCCGTTGCGGATCGCCCGATCCATTGTTGGATTGTTACACGACAATGTCATTCATATTCAATCACCTTGTGAGTTCTTCCCCTGATACATAGTGCCTTTGGTAAAATTGTATCCTCTCCTTGGCCAACCATGCTTTGCTTTCGAGCTTGTGTATTTACTTTTGAAACTTGTGGTATATGTTTCTAAGATGCCCCGATGGGTTGAACCTACGCCTTCCCTAATCCGTGTGAACCCGAAAGATTTCATGGGTCATACTTATCTGGTATTGCATCAGGTAAAAACTTTCAACAACTAATGTCATTTTTGAATACGAGAGGTGAATGAAAGGTTATGCGTTGAACAAGTGGGAGTCGACCTTGAACCCTGTGTTCATGCCCATGGACACGATGTATACCTTATCATGGAAGCTTCTCCTAAAATAATCATCCCCTTGTTATAAGTTCATCTTGTATCTGTGGACGTGGTTCCGACCATGTTTCTCCTTGATTCCATTTCTTGTGCTAGTTTGAGCACTTGTCTTCTGCAGAGCAATACCCTAGTCCAACCTCTACTTTGATCTGTCATCGAGTATTACCCCCTTGGTATCTCGAGATTATCATGGAACTGCATAACTTCTTATGAGTTCTTCATCAAGTGCTACATTCTCACTGATTCCAATATTTCACGGGCTTTGAGTTATTAAACAGTCAAAGACACCGATAACTGACTCGAGTCCGCACCGTGATTAAACAACTCTTGGTAACCTTCATTACTGACGAGTTTGAACTCGATCGCGTCATTCCTAGCCTGCTTGGCTATATCCTTGTCGTGCCGATTTTAATTGTGCTACCTGGTCCTTCTTCCCGGAGCAAAAATTTCGACGGTGAGCTAATCTTACGTCGATCTTCCTCGTCATACCATTTGTCCTTGAACAGCAAGCTTGATTTCGAGTTTGTGTCATACTCGTGGTTCCAATAACCTTTTGCTTCATCATTCCTTTGACTTGGTGTCATCATCGATTGATTACATCTTCATGAAATCTCTCGACAATTGTGTCGTGATCATCATCAACATTCTGAGCTCTTACAGGATATCAATCGAATTCGTGATGAGAAATACCATCCTTACCCCTCGAGGATTGTGTTATCATCGACAAACATTCTTGCCTGCCCCCAACACAAACTTGTTCATGTTTTGAGTTGTACCTTGATTTCCTTGCTATCTAGCTTATATTGTGTTCTACCTTGAAGTATTACCATCTGTATGTCGAGGATGTTGTGAGAATTGCTCCACCTCTTAGAAATTCTCGGTATGATGATACTTCTCACCATCACCATTCTTCCTTGGTCCTCGTGTTGTTTTTAACCAGGATACCAATATGCTAATGATGCTGCTTGAGTTCTGTACTTCTAGCAACCCTATTGCTTTGAAGTTAACGATCGACAGTTCGTTCTTAGACCGCTGGTTATTGAATCGTCACTCTAACATTGATCTTGCCGCCTAAGGTCATATTTCGGGCACACCTTTCAACTAATGATTGATGGTGTATGTTTTCCTCGAGCATACAACATTATATCATTTGAATTGACAAGTGTCATCTTCTTGTTCACATTATTGTGGAAATCCATCTGTTTGGAATTCTCGATGAATTGTCGCTGAGCCCATCAGCCACCTCCTCATCCCCTCCTTGGTTTAATGATGAACTATTGTTTCAGGAACCCGCTCCCATAGTTCATTTCCCGAGAATCTTGCAATGTCATTCCGTCGATTTGTGTCGCACCTTTTCTTCTTGGACATCCTGAGTCTGAGGTATCATGACACCAATCGGATCTGAAATCTCGGTCAGATATGATGGTCAGGACAACTTTCCAGGAGTTGTGATGCTGGTCCTTTAATGACCCGGTAATATGATGTCATGCCTAGCACCCCTGGCTGGAGGACCTATCATTATATTTCTTTTGCAAGGATAACCATTCTTCCTAGAGGAAATTGAAGGACTTATTTTATAAGTTGCTCCTGATGGATCATTTGTGTATCCAAAGTCTGGCCCTTGATTGAAACACCATATCATTGCTACCTCGAAGCATGACTATGATACCCCGCTCTTCAACAAGAACATTGGAGGCATGATGCTAAATGTTTCTTGGTCAATTATCCAAAACACCATTGTTTGGGTAATGACATGAAATTCCTCTCCCCTTACCTAAATGGTTCTCTACTTTCTATCCTATCATGGATACCATGCTCTGCTTGTCCTTGGGAAGGTTGTACCCCTGAAATATGTGTTTAAACACATTTTCCTTTCCATTGTTCTGTTTAATCTGATAATCATATTTTCCTTTCCCTTGTTTGGATTAACCATTCTTGTGATCTATATGATCTAAGCAGTAATATTCTCCTACTTATGTAAACACCTCGGTGCACAATTCTGTCAGTAAGACCCTGTTACTAGTGATGATGGCATTTCGGTAGCCACCGATGGACGAGAACTTTGCCTAATGGTCCGCCTCGTTCAACGAGCAGGAAAATGGTTCTCTTCGTCCCTCGCCCTTGGTATCGATGTTGTTGCCGACATAACTGACAGGCTACCCTCTGACATGCCTTGCTATCGCGACCGTGCAAGATGTCAGCCCCCTTTCTACTTTATACCACATGGTGGGCCCATAACCCACCGTTACACAGGATCGAAACCTGACTCTCTTGTACACCCTGCCGACGAAGTTATTCCTAGAGCTTGACTTCGTATGTAGTTCATGGGCCACCTGCCTAGTGATCTATCCTGGTATCAGACGCAATACTTATTCTTGTTGCTCTGAACCCCTTTCACCCTCTGTTTCAGGCAACCGACGGTTGCCTACCCGCTTGGAGCTTCTTGTTGCCCATCTCTACCTTGCTCTCAATAACTTTCTTGCATTTCAACTCGAGAGATGCTTCTATGCCACATTCACTGAGATAGCCGCCAGGCACCTAACGTATGTTGAGCTCCATCCTTCCCGAGTTTTTCCCCCTTAGCTTTCCGTAAGTACGATGGAGATCCTGAAGGAAGAATGACGACTTCATCAGAATGACCTGAAGCAGACATATGAAGGCGTCAATGTAATGGATCGAGAAGAGCAACCAAGACCAAGAAGAATCGTTAGAATTTCGTAACCTATTCTTCCCCCTTACTCCCGTCTTGAATCTCGGTATGAGATTTCTTGTAGTGGAGGAGAATTGTGACGCCCGGATAATTAAGCTACAGTAACACTCTACTAATGATGCCACGTCACCTTGATTACTGTTGCTAATATCACGTTAGTTCAAAACCGATTCAAATTCAAATTCAAGATCAAGCAAACAATAAAAGTTTTTAAATATTAAAACTAAAATGTTCGGAGGGAGCCAAATAAATCCTAAGTAATAATGGTGGAGAAACCAACATTTTTAAAAGTATTTGAATGCGCTAGAATAAATAAAACAGTGACTGAAACAATAACTTAAATACTTTCTAATTAATAAAGAATACAAGGTACTTTACTTTTGTCCCAAACTTTTTGTGAGAACAGTTGATTTTTACAAATCTAATTTAGGAGTGGGTTTCACTTTTTGTAAAACTATATAAATTATTAATTAAGTAAAAGAAAACAGAGACAAGAAAATAAATAAAAGAAAAAGGAAATACAGAACAAAAAAATAAAATAAAACAGAAGCCCCCCTGCCCCACTGGGCCTTAGCCCAGCAGGCCCAGCCGGCCGGGCAGCGCCTCGGGGCCGTTCCCCCTTTCACTGCTGTAGCGAGCGAGCGCCCGAGCGCGCTCCCGCCAAACCGCCTCACCGGCGGCGCCGGAGAGGATAAGGGCGAAGCCACGGGCTCCCCTCGTCTCCCAACCCCACATGCCCCCTCGCCCTCCCCCGAAACCCTAGCGTGCCACAATCCCCCTCTCGTCCCCTTCCTCGCCTCTGTTCGAGATGCCCGAGCGCCCCCGTCGCCGTCGATTGCCGTAGCCGTGGCCACCGTCATCCGTTCGTCGCCCCGTCAAGTCCTACAGCTCCGCCGTGGTCCTCTGCTTCCACTACACCGCTGGATCGAGCCCCGGAGCCCCTCGCGTCGCCGCACTCTTCTTCTTCTCCAGCTCGGCCACCGCATCGTCCTCGTCCTTGATCTACGCCGCCGGTCCTCCCCGAGCCCTCTGCCCAGACCCCACGCTCCCCCGGTGAGCCTCTGCGCCGGATGCGCCCTTCCCTGCCTCCTCTGATCGTCTGTAGCGCCCGTTCCACGCTCACCCGAATGCGCTGCCACCTGGCCTAGTCGCCGGCGTGGCCACGGTGACCATTTGGTCCCGTGCGTGCCAACGTTCCGCTTCTCGCGTCGAGTAGGCACCGTAGGCACCTCGCGTAGCTCGCTTTGCGCCCCGTAACCCCGTTCCCGTACCTCGCCTGAAGAACCTTGCCGCCGGTGAGCTCGATGCGCTGAGCTCCGGCCACCGCAGCCTCCGCCACCGTCACAGATCGCTCCGCCGTCGTCTTGCCGTTCGAACGAGCTTGGCCGCGCCCAAAATAGTGCGGTGTGGACGAATCCCGCCCGGCTCCGGCGTAGATCCGCCGTGGAAGAGGCTCGCCGGAGCTCTCTCCGGCGCCACGCCGACATGACCACCTGGGGCCACCCCGCTGGGTCACTGACCAGTGGGCCCAGCCCCCCTGTTGACCAGTTGACTAAGTCAACTATGATGACTGGGCGGGCCCTGCCTATGACATATGGGCCCCGCCCACAGAACGTGTAAAAAACTAGAATCAAAAGAATTAGAAAAAAATTTAATAATAAAAATAAATTTAATTAATTAATTAATTAACTAAATTAATTAAGTTAATTAACACTATTTAATTAATCTAATTAACCTGTTAGTTTAAATAAACAGTAATTAGTTTAGCCTAAACCCTAATTAACCTAACAGTGTATGACAGGTGGGTCCCACTAGGCCCACATGTCAGTTTGACAGGTCAACACCTCTGTTGACTGCTGATGTCATGCTGACGTCAGCAAACACTGTTCTGGATAATGTTGAATTAAAGTAATTAAATAAATCCTAAAATGATTTAAATCTTTTAAAATTAATATAAAATAAACCGTAGCTCGGATGGAAAAACTTTGTACATGAAAGTTGCTCAGAACGACGAGACGAATCCGAATGCGCAGCCCCTTCGTCCGCCACACATCCCTAACCTATCGAACTCGCAACTTTCCCCCTCTGATTCATCTGTCCGAAAACGCGAAACACCGGGAATACTTTCCCGGATGTTTCCCCCCTTCGCCGGTATCACCTACTACCGCGATTGGGCACGCCTAGCATCACGCTTTGTCATGTCATGCACCGTCATGCTTATGTTTGCATTATATTTATTGTTTTCCCCCCTCTTCTTCTTCGGTAGACCCCGAGACCGGCGCTGATGCCACCGAGTACGACTACGTCACCAACGACCCTTCTCCCTGTACAACAGAGCTTCCAGGCAAGCCCCCCTTGATCACCAGATATCGCCTATTCCGTTCTACTGCTTGCATTAGAGTAGTGTAGCATGTTACTGCTTTCAGTTAATCCTATTCTGATGCATAGCCTGTCATTGTTGCTACATTTGTTACCCTTACCTGCTATCCTACTGCTTAGTATAGGATGCTAGTGTTCCATCAGTGGCCCTACACTCTTGTTCGTCCGCCATGCTATACTACTGGGCCGTGATCACCTCGGGAGGTGATCACGGGCATATGCTATATACTTTATACTGTTCGGAGATGGGGGCTGAAGGGGCAGGTGGCTCCATCCCGGTAGAGGTGGGCCTGGGTTCCCGACGGCCCCCGACTGTTACTTTGTGGCGGAGCGACAGGGCAGGTTGAGACCACCTAGGAGAGAGGTGGGCCTGGCCCTGGTCGGCGTTCGCGGATACTTAACACGCTTAACGAGATCTTGGTATTTGATCTGAGTCTGGCTATTTGGTCTATACGCACTAACCAACTACGCGGGAACAGTTATGGGCACTCGGCGTCGTGGTATCAGCCGAAGCCTTCGTGACATCAGCGACTGAGCGGCGCGCGCCGGATTGGACTGGAACGCCTGCTAGGCTAGGTCTGCTTCCGGCCGCCCTCGCAACATGCAGGTGTGCAATGGGCGATGGGCCCAGACCCCTGCGCCATAGGATTTAGACCGGCGTGCTGACCTCTCTGTTGTGCCTAGGTAGGGCTGCGACGTGTTGATCTTCCGAGGCCGGGCATGACCCAGGAAAGTGTGTCCGGCCAAATGGGATCGAGCGTGTTGGGTTATGTGGTGCACCCCTGCAGGGAAGTTTATCTATTCGAATAGCCGTGTACCTTGGTAAAAGGACGACCCGGAGTTGTACCTTGACCTTATGACAACTAGAACCGGATACTTAATAAAACACACCCTTCCAAGTGCCAGATATAACCCGGTGATCGCTCTCTAACAGGGCGACGAGGAGGGGATCGCCGGGTAGGATTATGCTATGCGATGCTACTTGGTGAACTTACCATCTATTCTCTTCTACATGCTGCAAGATGGAGGTGGCCTGAAGCGTAGTCTTCGACAGGATTAGCTATCCCCCTCTTATTCTGGCATTCTGCAGTTCAGTGCACCGATATGGCCCGTTACACATATACCCATGCATATGTAGTGTAGCTCCTTGCTTGCGAGTACTTTGGATGAGTACTCATGGTTGCTTTTCTCCCTCTTTTCCCCCTTTCCCTTCTACCTGGTTGTCACAACCAGATGCTGGAGCCCAGGAGCCAGACGCCACCGTCGACGATGACTCCTACTACACCGGAGGTGCCTACTACTACGTGCAGCCCGCTGACGACGACCAGGAGTAGTTAGGAGGATCCCAGGCAGGAGGCCTGCGCCTCTTTCGATCTGTATCGCAGTTTGTGCTAGCCTTCTTAAGGCATACTTGTTTAACTAATGTCTGTACTCAGATATTGTTGCTTCCGCTGACTCATCTATGATCGAGCACTTGTATTCGAGCCCTCGAGGCCCCTGGCTTGTATTATGATGCTTGTATGACTTATTTTTATTTTTAGAGTTGTGTTGTGATATCGTCCCGTGAGTCCCTGATCTTGATCGTACACGTTGCGTGTATGATTAGTGTACGGTCAAATCGGGGGCGTCACACACCATATGAAAGATGCAACCAATATTACTCTGCCAAGTTAAAAGTGTCTTGTCATAAGTGGCAATTCGAAAAATTAGAAGCAGTACAACGTAGAAATCAATGCAAGATGCAACCACTATCAAACTGCCATGTTAAAAGTGTCCAATCATGAGTGACTGATGCGGGATACACAACAGCAGTACTTCGATGTAAGAACATGGTATGATAGATAGATGTAGTGTATTCTAGACACAGAACGCCATGTCATATGCACATGTATATGAACTCAGCAGGTGCAATTTAATCAAAATAGAAGAAATACAGGCTAGACAATGTATGCAACATGAAACCAATTATCACACTGTCAACTTAGAGCAAGCACATGCGATGGAGTACGGGAGATGAACTCATCATGTAGACTTGGGACTTCAACTTCATTAGCAATAGCAGTGGAAAATCTAGAGAGTCTCTGTTTGCGTCGGTGCGGAGGACCACCAACATCCCCTAACTTACTCTTTTCCTTCCTATTTTCTGATATTTCCTTATGAAATCAAAACCACAAGAAGATGAATAAAATTAGCTCTGCATAACTGGTTGATGCATGATACAGACGAACACTACTTTGATGTAAGGCAAGCGCAGGATAGGAGGATGGAATATATACAAAAAAAGACAGCGTTTCATATTCACACGTACGATAGGAGGATGGAATATGTATGAAAAAACAGTAAGCGGAAGGCATTTCAACAAAATTAGAAGAAATGAAAGCTAGGCACCATATGAACATGCAACCAATATCACTCTATCAGGTAAAAAGTGTCTCGTCATAAGGGCCATTTCAAGAAATTAGAAGCAGTACAAGCTAGAAGACAATGCAAGATGCAACCTACATCACAGTCCCAAGTTAAATGTGTCTTATGGGTAAGTGATCGTTGCAGGTATAAGTTGTAAGCTACGCAGATGCAATCCAACATAATCAGAAGCAATACAAACTAGACATCATACGGAAAACGCAACCACATATAACAGTTCCAAGTTAGAGCAAGCACCTGTGATGGTGGAGTAGGGGAGATGTGCTCATCATGTACACGTATGTTCTAGAAACAGGAACACGTGTCATATTCACATGCATTATGTTTAAAGTAAGCAGATGCAATTCAACAAAGTTAGAAGCAATACAAGCTAGACATCATACGCAACATGCAACCACATATAATAGTGCCAAGTTAGAGTAAGCACCTATGATGGTGGAGTAGGGGAGATGTGCTCATCATCTACATAGCTACGTTGACTGTCTAGCCTTGCATTGTCTTGCGAATCTTGTTGGGAGGATGGCGGAGTAGAATCTATAGAGAACCTCCGTTTCAGTTGCTCGGAAGGACCACCATCATCCAATGCCTTGCCAATTTCCTTCAGCTTTATTGATTTTGCATTGTGAGGTCAAACCGACAAGAAAAAGGAATATAATTCACTCTTCAGAACTCATTCATGCATGATACTGACGAACACTACTCTGATGAAAGGCAAAGTCATGATACGAGGATGGAATATGTACGAAAAATGGACGGCTTCACATATTCACACCTATGATGTGGTAACTAAGCAGAAGGCACTTCAACAAATTAGAAGCACTGCAAACTAGACACCATATGAAAGGTGCAATCAATACCACTCTGCCAAGTTAAAACTGTCTCGTCATAGGTGGCGTTCATCAAACTAGAAGCAATACATGCTAGAAATCATATTCAAGACGCAAACCAATATCACACTACCAACTTAAAGGTGTTCCATCATAAGTGACTGATGCAGGATACACAAGAAGAGTAGTTTCATGTAAGAACATGGTGTGATAGACAGATATAGTATGTACCAAAAGCAGGAAAGCGTGTCATATTCACACGTATCATGTGTAAGCTAAGCAGATGCAGTTTACACTAATTAGGAGCAATACAAGCTAGACACCATATGCAACATGCAACCAGATATCACATTGCCAAGTTAGAGCAAGTACCTTGGATGGTGGAGTAGGGGAGCGGAGACTTGGACCTTGTAATGCGCTATCAATACAAGGAGAATCGGTACAGATGCTCCGTTTACGTTGCTGCAGAGGACCACCATCATCGCCTTCCTTACTCTTTTCCTTCCTCTTTCTTGATTTTGCCTTGTCAAGTCAAACCCACAAGAAAAAGGAATAAAATTTGCTCTTCAGAACTCATTGATGCATGATACTGACGAACACTACTCTGATGAAAGGCAAAGTCATGATACGAGGATGGAATATGTACGAAAAAATGGACGGCTTGACATATTCACACCTATGATGTGGTAACTAAGCAGAAGGCACTTCAACAAATTAGAAGCACTGCAAACTAGACACCATATGAAAGGTGCAATCAATATCACTCTACCAAGTTAAAACTGTCTCATCATAGGTGGCGTTCATCAAACTAGAAGCAATACATGCTAGAAATCATATTCAAGACGCAAACCAATATCACACTGCCAACTTAAAGGTGTTCCATCATAAGTGACTGATGCAGGATACACAAGAAGAGTAGTTTAATGTAAGAACATGGTGTGATAGACAGATATAGTATGTACCAAAAACAGGAAAGCGTGTCATATTCACACGTATCATGTGTAAGCTAAGCAGATGCAGTTTACACTAATTAGGAGCAATACAAGCTAGACACCATATGCAACATGCAACCAGATATCACACTGCCAAGTTAGAGCAAGCACCTTGGATGGTGCAGTAGGGGAGCGGAGACTTGGACCTTGTAATGCACTATCAGTACAAGGAGAATTGGTACAAATGCTCCGTTTACGTTGCTGCAGAGGACCACCATCATCGCCTTCCTTACTCTTTTCCTTCCTCTTTCTTGATTTTGCCTTGTCAAGTCAAACCCACAAGAAAAAGAATAAAATTTGCTCTTCAGAACTCATTGATGCATGATACCGACGAACACTACTTTCATGTAAGGCAGCCGCATGATAGGAGGATGGAATATGTATGAAAAACAGGACGGTGTGACATATTGACATGTATGATGTATAAAGTGTAAACTAAGCACAAGGTGCTTGAACTTGTTAGAAGCAATGCAAGCTAGAAACCATATGAAAGATGAAACCAATATCACTCTGCCAAATTAAAAGGGTGCCCTAACAAATGTATTTGACCAAATTAGGAGCAATACATGGCAACAGGCTAGAAATAATATGCAATATGCAACGAATAAAGGTGACTCATCGTAAGTGATTGATGCAGGATACAGAAGAGAGGTAGTTTCATGTAAGAACAAGGTTAACACATAGATGTAGTGTGTACCAAAAATAGGAAGGCATGTCATATTCACAGGTATAATGTGTAAACTAAGCAGATGCAATTTACCCTAATTAGAAGCATTACAAGCTAGACACCGTATGCAACATCCAACCACATATCACACTGCGAAGTTAGAGCAAGCACCTGTGATGGTGGTGTGGGGGAATTACCGTCATCAACGAGAGAGCTACATTGACTATCTTCATTTAGCCTTGCTGTTTCTTGAGAATCATGTAGGGAGGATGACACTACACTCTTTAAACGAGTATGGCGTCTCACAGTAACCCACCCGGGTGACTGTCTCATCATAAGTGATTGACGAGGGATACAAAAGAGCATTAGTTTGATGTACGAACATGGTTAATAGACATATGTTGTACTCCCTCCGTTCGGAATTACTTGTCACAAAAATGGATGTATCTACAACTAAAATACATCTAGATACATTCATTTCTTGGACGAGTAATTCCGAATGGAGGGAGTATATATCAAAAACAGGAAGGCATGTCATTATCAAAGGTATAATGTGTAAAGTAATCAGATGCAATTTAACCAAATTGGAAGCAATACAAGCTAGACACCATATGCAACATGCAACCACATTTGACAGCGCGAAGTTAAAGCAAGCACCTGGGATGGTTGTGTGTGGCAATTGAGATCATCAACTGCAGATCTACGTTTACTGTCTCCAACTGCTGACACTGCATCCTTTAGAGCGCTGAAACGCTTAGTGCTTATCTTCGAATTACACTGGAGCGACTTCTGTCTTTTCTTTTCAGCATTCATCAACACTGCGTCAGAGTCTGAAATACCCATGCATAAAAAAAATAGTGTGAGTATGGGTGAAGTGTGTGCACAATTAGTACAGTGTAAAGGTAGCAGATAGCAGGTCGGTGAGAAATAAATGACGGGAGACATATGATAGCTCTGCAACATGCATGGCGCACTAAATTAATACAGGATTCTATGAAAATAACATTCGACTGAAAACAAATCGGTCAGTCCATTTTTTCTGCACCGTCCGATGTACAAAGAACGGGCAGATCGCCTTCATCTACCTCCAGCCAGTTAGTGTTGACGATCTTCCTCGAAACGACAGCGACCACCGGCCCAGTCCCCTGCCTATGCCCTCCCCCCGACCTCACCGCACTGCCGTGCTTGGCACCGCCCCCGGCAATCCATTCAAGCCCCGCCGACCTCCAGATCGGGCGCAAGCAGCTCCTGCGCCCCACACCCCTATGATAGACACCGTTGCGCCGCTTCCTCGGCGAATAGGCGGACTAGGTGCTCCGCGCACCTAAGCGGGTGCTGCTTCTTTTAATTGCGGTTCGACTGACCCTGAATTGAAATCCAGGCGGGCTACTGACCTCTAGCAAAGGTGAAATAGTAAAGGGAGGAAACCTTGTGCATTTAGTATCACGAAGAAGATGCAGTAAGAAGCGCTCAACTAGTTTCTTTCGTGGGATGAATACGGTGTGAGCAGAGACGTAAGGTTTGCACGAATAAGGGAAGAGGAGTACCTTTTTCTGCTGGCAGTGTTGTGTCCTCCTTCTGTTTTTCCAACGATCTTCTTGTGGTTCGCCGGAAACGAGAAGTTGTGGAGGACGGTGCAGCCTTGGACGAACCCATGGCCAAGTTGTTGAGTGTGGTGCGGTGGCCGTCTGTCGGCGGCGGGGAAGCAGATCCGAGGCGGCGAACGACGGCATAGCGGGAACAGCTCCGGTGCGGTGGACGGTTGCGACAGTGGAGCGGTAGCAGTGAGGCGCAGGACGGCGTGGTCAGAGTGGTTCTGGTACGGCGCACATCGGCGTCGGCGTCGTGGAGGCAGCTCTACCTCGGCTTCAACTGCTAAGTCCTTGAGGGCGTTGCGGTTGTGGTTGCGTCGGACGACGACGTCGGGGTACCGGCTCCGGCGTGATGGAGGAGGGCGGCGGTGGATTGGGCGGTATGGGGTGGAGGACGGAGGAGGCTGGGGTTTCGCGACTGGTGGAGAGGGCGTTTTGGCGCCCACGGAGTATGAATGGGGAAACGGAGGGAGGCGGGGAACTAAGGGGTGACAATGTTTCGGTTTGGGACGCGCTTGTTTGAAATTTGGGGAAAGTTACAAACTTTGCCCCCATCTAAAATTTCGGACATATTGCGGGTTGGGGGTAGGACACTAATCTCAGGTGTCCCAAATGTGGGCGGGATAGATTTCGGCCGAGCGCATGGGTGTTTAGGCGCCCACGGCGTATGAATGCTTCTCGGAGGCGGTTGAGACTGGCGTCTTGGTGAAGTTACAAACCTACCCCGGTTTAGACCTTTGGACATCGGGCCGATAGGCTACATGGGCCAGAGTCAGGACAGTAATTTCCTACCACCAAACATTAGTCTCGCGCGGTTTCGGGTGACCAGAGGCCTATTTGGCGCTTCGTTCAATATTTGGGAGCAGAAGCATTAACGTTTTTGGTTCTCTTGAATTGAACATTCAGGATTTGTCAAACTTCACAAATCTTTACTCTTGAAAATCCTAAAGCTACGATTATTTTGGAATGGAGGTGGTACATTTGAATATACATTGTACACGAGTATATATTAAAAAATATGCAACTTACCTCAGTTCATGCATGGTTCTAGATATAATCTCCTTGGTTGCAAAAAAAAATTAGACATGCGTATGAATATATATAGCATGTTCAAACGCACAACAAAGATTGATGCCCCCTTTTACATCTGATTTACAAATGCCATTATCTCGGGTTCAAATAGATGAATGCACTTCCTACGAATTCGAATCTTCGAAACCCCCTTCATGTTGAATTCGACATGTATTCTATTTCGTAGCTAGCAATTTGGAATGTATCCATGCAAGTGACAAATGTATAAAGTGCTTCACACTAACAACATGGAGTGACTAATTAATGTTTATATATGAATTGCAAAAGCATCCATTGCCTGTATTTCAAACCGCTCTCACTCTATGGATCAATAATATGAAATAAACACATGCACATGCTAGAATTCAATAGAGTATGGGTGTCTGATAGACCGATTTTCGTCCATACAGAATTTGCAAAATTCATGATCTCATCAAAAATAATAATGCCATTAATATTTTAATTTAATGTGTAGAACCGCCTTTTACACGTAGATGCACTATGCCTCGGCCCGTTCTCACAAACGCGCTATATATCTCTCTATCTACCGCATAAGTGCACACACTTTTTATGCATCGGCATTTCTCTTTCACACATGCTCACAATCTCTCTCGGGGTGTCGGGGAGTCTCACGCACATGCTCTCTCTGTATCTCTCTCTCTCTCTCTCTCTTTCTGACTACTATGTACCACTCTTTTCACTAATGTCAGTTGGAAAACACTATTTCTCTCACATGCATATATACACACGCACGGTTTCTACTAGCCCTCTATACGCACATATATGTGCCTATGTGTCTCCCACACGCACATTATCTTTAGGCCTCTCTCGCACACATTGCCCCCTAGACACACCTCTCTCTTAGTAGTTGGCAGATATGATTCCATCATATCATTCGGTAGGATATCCCTGACTGTTAGGCTGGATGGTAATACGAGGGAAAGTTTTACCCTAGTTTGGACCCTTGCAGTTGAGGAAAAAGCCTACTCCTGGTACTGTATATTAGTGATAGGGGTGTGTACAAAGTACACGTGAATACCAGGCATTGTGCGTGTGTGTATACTATCGACGAACTAGCCCCCAAGCTTCTATAACATACTGGGGGCCTAGGGTTACAAATCATATATAGTTGGCTTATCACCAGTGGGGATAGAGTCCTCCGTGACTCTGGTAGCTAGCTTCGTGTTGTACGCCGAGTCCTCCACATGGGTCTTCTTATAATGCGTCTCGATCCAACCTATGTGGCGCAGGATGGAACCGACCCATGAGTCCTCATGTTGACCCACCACAACTAGAAATGATGTGCCCACCACACCACACCACACACGCAATCGGCCACTAAGAAAATAAGCATATACAATAGTACAATGTTATACATGAAAGTTAATTGCATGGTGCATCCAAAAATATTTGTTCTGCATTGTGAATGTTTATATATTCTCCTAAAATATTAGTCACGGGAAAGAGAAACGAAGGGCATATCTCTCCTTGTCTCCACCGGACATCCCCTCTTTCTACACCACTTTCACGTACGCACACAAACTATCTCTCGGCACTCTAAAAGTATGCATGCCCACGACACATTCACGCATGACGGTCACTGTATTTCAAGCTAAAGCACTATACGGTCACTGGAGTTCAGAATATGCTCATTACGGTCACCGTATACATTCTCGTGGTGATCATACGGTATCTAGCTCACGATACGTCTCCGTATTTTCTTGATGACACTGACGGACTTTGCATTTGATGCGTGCTCCGTATTTTGTTGACGACACTTACGGTCATTGTATTTGAAGCGAAAGCACGATATGGTCACTGGATTTCAAAATAAGCTCATCACGGTCACCACATACATTTTGTCGTGCTAACCAACATGTGGTTGGATGGTTAGGAGGACAGTGGTTTCTCGAGACCACCAGGGTTAAAGTCCCGGTGCTCACATTTATCCTGGGTTAATTTCAGTATTTTCCGGCGATGTGCGTTCGGTGGGAGGAGACGTTCCACTCGACTACGAGGCACCTATGGTGACTTCGTAAAATGTCAAGATCATATGCTGGCCCACTCTCTCGAAGGTGCTCATAGGGGTAGGGTCTGCGTGTGTGCGCTTATAGCGGTGAGTGCTTGCGCGTATATATGAGCCCTTGCGTCTGTACCGTGTTAAACAAATACATGTCATGATTATACGGTCACTGGCTCACCCGTACAACTCCGTATTTTGTTGATGACACAATCAATTGACTAGTCAAACGTTCCACGTGGCGCAACTAGTGTTGCACCATCGGGGCGCGTAACCATGGGGCCCACCTGTCAGCCCGTATATGAAAGAAAGAAATGGTAGTTTGAGTCTGTACTGTGTTAATAAAATACATTTTAGGGTGATCATACGGTCACTGGCTCACCATACAGCTCCGTAATTTGTTGATGACACGATCAATTGACCAGTCAAACAGTCCACATTCAGCAGCGCACATTACCATAGGGCCCACCTGTCAGTGCGTATATGAAGGACAGAAATGGTAATAAATTAGTGGTCGGTGGGTACTCGAAGTCGTGAGACCTCTGGTTGGCAGTCGCCGGCGGTGGGGGGGGGCGCGTTGATTGGGCGGTGCGGTGGGGATCGCCGGAGAAAAAGCTCGGCGCGGGGGGGGGGGGCCTAGAGGGATGGCCGGTGCGGCGGCGGACCGGCGGTGAGGAGTGGTTTCAGGGCGGCGGGGGCCGGCAGTTCGGCCGGTGGTGGCTGGCGGCTCAGGGGGGTGGAGTTTGATGATAAACTGCAGGCCCTTGATTTCGTATCCAACGGCTGGAAAATCTAATGACCAGAGATGAAAAAGTCAGTCGACTGACGTGTAGCCTCATCCCGCACGTACACATGCACGCACGCAAGACACGCACGCATGCAAACGTGCAACACTGACACGTACACATAACGAACACACGCACGCATGCAGGCGTGCAACACTGACGCGTACACATGCACTCACGAACACACGCACGTACGCACACATGCATGCAACACTAAAACGTACCCTTGCACGCACACAACACTCGCACGCCTGCATGCACACAGCACACGACGCAAGACACACGCTCAACCTATACGTGCATGCACCCTTTGTTAAGGACATGGATTATTACGGGTATTAACATAGTAGGCTTATCTACATGAAAAGGATGACGTCACACTCAATGAACAATCATCGGTTTATGAAATGCCCGCTTCTGACCGCCCTGGCCCACCAAAGGTTCCTCTGCTTTGCGCTGCCTGCGTTGGGTCACTGACATGCAGGCCATGTACCCAAAGAGCCCACACGTCAGTGGAAGAATGGCGCGCTGTCCTGCGTCAGAGTCGAGGGCGCCACTCGCTGCACGCCCGGCTGAACACGCCTCCTTGCCGCATTCAAACGCCTTCATGAAACCCGCCCGTGTGGAAGCCGAGAAACCCACTCTGGACGCACGTCCGTTCATGACCGGGCCAGCATTAAACGCAACACCGGCCGAGCAACTCCCGTCCGCCGTCTATTTAATCTCCTATTTAAATGAGGCCAAACGCCGGCCAAGAATCGCACACCTCCGCCGCTCCCCTATCTCCTCCTTCACCATTTTGTCCACTCTTACAATGGCTTATGAAGAGTAGTTATTACGCATCCAAGCCGGCTGGGTGGCCCGCCAAGCCTGCCGGATACGAGCTATGCAGCTCGCTGATCCACCTCCCTCCCCTCGCCCGACGGAGCCAGTTGCCGCCCCAAGCCGGCGCGCGGTTCAGCAACTCGCCGCTCCAGGCCAGCTCGACGAGGAGCGGCGCACGGGCGTCGTTGCTGCCGTCCACGCCGCCGCCTCGTATCGCGTCTCCCATTTCTGTGGCCGAGACTCCCATGCTGGCGGCCGCGCCATGCAAGCAGCGACAGAAGCCGGGTGCACGGAGAGCGATGAGTCGGTGGCGAGCGCCTCCGCGTCCGCCGCCATCATCGAGGAGAAGTAGAACACGGGAGGCCGCCGCCGCTTGGGTCCCATGAAGGCCACCACGAGGCGACGCCGGCGTACACAGCAGGTGTCTTGCCGGATCCTTTCTTGCGAGGACCTTCGTCGACCCCGCATATACCTCCGGGGCTCCCGACAGTCCGGTGATCGTGCTGCCGGACATGAGGAACACAAATCGATCGGCGGGTGACCATTTAGGCCAGGTATTATATACCTATGCTGTCTAGAACTAGCACCGCGTAGTTCATTTGAATGTAATGAAATCCGTCATGTTTGTATGAAAATCCGGTATCTTATATGATTTCCGTCGTTGTTTATATGAAATATTGCCGTGTTTGCGTGAATTTCGTCCGGTTGGTTGACTTGCTGTCATAATGTGTGCGGCTACGGTTGGATGGCGTAATTTGCGGGTCGCCGGTCGGTCTGCGGGCGGCTCAGGCGGCGTGGTGGGACAAAAAGAACACAGCTCGTGCGAGCTCGTCTCCAACGTGCGTGCTGGAGGATGCATGAGAACCCGAGCCATTCCTCGTTCATCGGTGGCAAAGGCACCGGTGGACAAAAGGGTCGCCAATATTTTGGCTACCCCGGGCAAGATCCAAACAGCCCCTCCCAACAGATTCAAATCCCTCGTTCGCCGTCGAATGTTGCCATGTGTTGTTTTCATGGACTAGCAAGATGCCCGTGCATTGCACGGAACTTCAAGATGATTTTTTTTACAAAACATCTATTGTGATTGACCCATGCAGGAGTAATCCCATTTTGTAAAAAGTAATGATTGCTCGAGAATTTTATCGAATAAATGGTATCTCGAGAATTTTATCAGACTCCATTTTTGTATACAAGGCCACAAACCCATATTACAGGTACCAAGGCAAAAATTAATGTCTTCTAACTCAATGTTGCAAGCCACCTTGTTTCCTTGTTTGCCATGTAAATTAATGTGTATTCTTCTCTTTCATGCACATCAAGCCAATGCTCACACTCCCGCATGCATGCAAGGGATAATTAATGTCCTCCTTTGCTAGTAGTACTACGAGGCAAACACCATTAATATTGCATCGATTAGTGTTAGTGGCCTTGTATATCTGGAAATTATAATTTTGATAGTGGCCTTGTATATAAAAATGGAGGGAGAAAGATGAGAGATAAGGTGAGGAGGAGTGGGGCGTGGTGGTGACTGGTGGTCGGACTGGGCGGAGGCATGGGGATGGACGACGCATTATGTCTAGGTTTGTTCTCTATAGTCCCTCTCACACACACCCACGTAGGTGGGGGACGTGCACGAAGAGAAGAGGTGCATGCACGGCACACGTACTCCCGTCTCTTTCCCAACCACACTCGCGCAAGTACACGGTGGAGCTCATTTCTGTACGAAAAGGCAGCCCACGTGGTAACTTGACACGTGTACTGGTTGTCCACTAGATGGAGGGAGGATCGTCTACCACGGGTGAACAAACAAATTGCGACTTGACGCGTTATGTTAAAAAAGAGGCAAACCATGTGGGGCCTACCTTAGAGGCAAGGCTCTATACACTGGAGTACTTTTGGTGTGTCTTGTCAACTCGCAGAACAAGGAGAAGCTTGCTTAGTACGCCGTCTCCCCCGCCGACGGGCGCGATGGCTCGCAGGATGAGGTGAAGCTTGCTTACTACGCCTTACGCCCGCTCCCTCGCCCACGCGCGCGGTGGCTCGCAGGACAAGGATAAAATTTTACTAGTACTCCCTCCGTTTACTCCTCGTCCCTACTACCTTGGTTAGAGAGATTATCATATTGTTTGGAATATATATGTCCTTTAGTACTCCCTCCATTTACTTATACAAGGCCACTATAAAAAAATACATTTTGCATCTATACAAGGCCACAAATAGTAATCGAGACAAAAGTTACTACTCGCTCCTTTCCAGTTTATGGCTCAATTTCAAAATCTCTCCAACCAAGGTAGACGGTGAGTGGTCGAATTAATTTCGTACTCCTAGTTTGCACAAGTAATTAGTATGCTCATTTCTCTCAAGAAGTTATGTTTACCGAGGCATTAATTAGAACGAATGCATGAATGACCACTAAATTTCCATGAACTTCTACATGCATTGGTGAGTTTTCTCTTGACACTGCTTGCATCGGGTGATCTAATGCACCTCGAAATCCAACATGTGACGGTACTACTACTAGTAGTAGAATTGAGACTCATAAAACGGAAAAATGAATGTTTTGTAGATGAGCCCTATAAACCCTAGTGGGTACGTACTCCGTAAAAATCAGATTTTCCCAGAACTAAGTCACTCAACCTTTATTTGCTTGTTTCCCTTCCTGCCTCCTTGCCTCGAACAGACTATGCCAAACTCCCCTGCCTGCCGCGCGGGAAAAGACCCGCCCTCGCCTTTTTTTTGTCCGGCTTTGTATTGATGGATCGCGCGAAGCAGCAAAAACCCAAGCCGTGTCTTGTACTCCTCCGTCGACGCTCGTTTTCATGAATTTTGTACTTCCTGTCACCGACATGTGGGACATACAGCAACCGGGTTGACGTGTCAAGCACCAAATAACAGTGTAGAACAGCAGGGGGGACGCACCCCAGTCGTACGCCCTAGTAGTAGTAGTAATGAGCAATGAGACGTCAAATCACAATGCCGCACCTTCCTAGACGGACGAAGCAACCATTATTTCACACTTCGGTTCGCCATCATCTCAAACCACGTAGTATTGCTTCTGCCTCAAGAGGGACACGCGCATCGCCTTGGTACATCATGACACGTGGGACCGCATGACAGGCCATGCTCCCCCGCCGATCGCTCGGTAAAATCACCTCATTTTTACTACTATACTTCCTCCGTATTGGTTTACATGGCATGCACGTCGTTCTAGGTTGAGAATTAAACTGGCTATATATGTGATGAACAGTATATGTTTAGAAACTACATCCGCTTAATAATCCAATGATATACTTTTTGTGACATAGTAACTCAGATTTAGTTAGTCAAATGGATGACCTAGAACTACGTGCACGCCCTATAAACCGAGACGTCTAAAAAAAGATACGGAGAGGGTAGTTCAGTACGTATATTTTTAGATCAATATAGTCGGGATTCACCAAGGAGCAAAACCAAGTGGTAGGCTGCACCTGTCGTGTTGGCGTAGCAACCCAAGCAGGGTCAGTCCGCACACGAAATGGCGACACACTTAACAGGACCCCTTTGGCCGACATGTGGCTCATCCACCATCTTGTTCCATGTGCGATGCACCAAATTATAGTTCGGAGCAGCGGTTGGAATTGGAGGCACCCCGGTCGTAGCGCCGCAGTAGTAGAAAATGAGCGATGATGGGTCAAATCACAAAGCCCCACCTTTCCCGCATTAAGCTGGACGGACGAAGCAACCATCATTTCACTCTAGGGCGCAAGAGCATAAAGAAAAGAGAAAACCAATGATGCATGCGGCAGCTACCTAGGGCACCCTAGGGTAGGGGTCTCCACTACAGATCATTTTTTTGAAAGCGCCTCCACTACAAATCGGTTTCTCCCTCGTCCTCTTGAAGAAAACCGATGATGCGTGCGGCGGTAGGGTTTGTAGGAGTACTACTAGGGCGTGCGGGGCCACGTCGTAGTAAACGGGAGAGGGATTGAGTTTGAGTCGACGCCTTAAATATGTGTGGGCCGGTTGGTTTTAGGGGAACGAGGCAGCATTTTGGGTTCGGGGACCAGTGGAGATATAGTACGTACAAAAAATTGTGGACGTAGGTTCGACCGAAAGGCAATGATGCATGGGCCCTGCATTTTGATATACCCGGGGCCGTGTGAAATTTGGTACTCTACTCAAAACTAGTAAGGTACACATGCATTGAACGCATGAGATTTCGAAACCAAATTATGAATAAATACACACTATAGCATGTAAAGCTTTGAGTCATATATGCATGATGTAGATGTTCGTTTAGTTCTTATAGTTCATCTCATTCAAAATCAATTAGTTTTATAAAAATGTTAAGATTCATGGGGTTGTGCGTTGTAAAGAATAAAGTAAAAAACAAATAATGGCATTTCATTTAGAAAAAAATCAATTATGATATGGAAGATTCTAGAACAAAGGAGAAGTGCATGTGTTTTGAGGTTTGTGCATTATGCTTAAGTTCAACCATGGAGTCTTCTAAATTGTACATGTGGCAGATCTGGTGGAATGTTGATGATATCCAACGGCCAGTAGTGCTCGGATTTGCCATCTCTGCACTGTCGGATTAGCTTCATCCAAGGACCATCTTTCAAGTTATTCGCACACTATATAGTTCTCGTGCCATAGTTGCATGTCTTGGAAAAAAGCTACTAGTGGGTTGTACTAGCTATTTAGGAATATAAGATGTATACATGGAAGTTGTAGGGAAAGAGATGACATGGAGTATCTCAATTCCTATGAGTAGGGATTGGAAAAGAGATGTCATTTGGTTGACATCATAGGAACTTTTCTATTGAATCTAGAGATGACATGTATCTCAATTCCTATGAGGAGGGATTAGAAAAGAGATGTAATTTGGTTCATATCATAGGAACTTTTCTATTGAATATACGCTAATGTTTATTTTCCTTCGAAATTATGGGAGTATAGGAATCCATTCATATGAACCAAGTGGCTCTAAAGCTATAGAAATGATATCATGTTTATTTCCTTTGAAATGTGGAGTATATGAATCTATTCCTATGAACCAATTGGCTCTAAAGGAAAAAATCCTATAAAAATCATATCATATAGAGTTCCTATGATATTCCTCCACACCAAAGGATGGTTGAAATTGCTGCAGGTGATACGATGGTCTTTCTTAGTAGACTCCTCCCCCATCTTTATAGTTACCTCTCGAAGATGAATGAAATGATATATACAGGGTATTCTACATGTGCAATTTGGTACACGAAAACTCAGTAAAAGTTTGCGAGGTTCGAATTTTCAATAAAGCTATATGTAATGCATTTTGGAACGGAGGGACCATACGGCAGTTGCTAACACTCACGTGGAAGATTTGTGTGTAGGAGGAGTGGCTGTTCTGTTAAATGACATGGCAAAACTGACACTGTCGGATGCCGATCTAACGGTTCTTATGGCGTTCGTCAGGAAAAGGCTTGTGGCGAACGTTTGTCGGATAATGATTTACGGACACATGCATTGCATTGATACGTGCCCCCTCTCTCTCACGCACACGCACCCTCTCGAGTCCTCTCGCACCCACCGTCTATCTGCAGGTAGACATCACACACATATGTGCTCTTCACACCCTACCCTCAGAACTTCTACAAAAACAATAGACATCGCGCACATTTTATTTTAGCTCACACGTCACACACTTATACTATTACTCTTGTGGCGAACGTTCTTTGGGCATAGTATATTGTACTCTCACGAAGAGAAGCGATGCACGCACGCACTAGTTCTCTCACACCCACTCGCGGGTACACGTAGGAGCGCATTTTTTTGAAGTTGGTACAACAAAATCACTCTACTACATATATAAGCAGGAGCCTTAGCGCTTTCTTTACTAGGGTTCCTCTCGTTCACTCTCTCATGCTCTCCAGATCTAAGCAAGACATAGGTGGCCACACTCTCTCTAGGTTCACGGCTGGTCACAAATCCGGCCGGACAACCTCGACCGGGGCAGGGGTGTAGGTGCATCGTTCACGCTGTCGTTGGTGGCGAGGGAGGAGACCAATGGCTGCCCGCGCGTCCCGATCGGCGGCCGTGCCGTTCTCTACGAGAGAGCGCCGGCTCCGGAGGGCCTCCGACCCCTTCTTCCTCCCTGCGGTATTGTGTCCAAGATGCAGCCTCCCGACGCCGTCTTTGCCACATGCCGACGACCCTCAGGTATATATTCCTTCGAAACCTGCCTTGCTCTACTGCCCCAGCTCCCCACTTGGCTTCGCGTGGATCTTTTTCTACTTCCGCCCGTTGTTCCAAAGCCACCTAGACATTTACTATTATTAGAGGTAAAGCTAGTTCATACAGTCGACTCTAAGAGTTGGTTCAAACATGGAAGAATGTGGGAAAGTTGTAGCATGAATCTAGGACTTGGTTCTAAGAGGAAACGGGGGAAAGTAGTAGATACTGGCTACCCAACCGGTCTCTTGGTTGAAAAGATGAAGAAAGCATGGTGGATGGCGGAGGGTGGGGGGAAGTGGACCTATCTCTTGGTTGAAAAAGGAAATAAAGTGATGGGTGTTGGGGGACAACGCAAATGAGAATGAGCAGGTCTAGATTTCCTATGCTCACATAGGAAAGTGTCGCCGAGGAGATAAAAAATGGGACAAATGCAGACATGCTGCCTGAGTGTTTGCCACTCTCGGCAACCACATCTGCCTCACCACTTTATGCCTCTGCTATCCCTACGCCCATATCGCTACCGTTAATGTAAAATCACACGAAGCATTAAGCAATGCCACCTACTGTCACTATAAGTAATGGTCTAGTGCCGTCGATAAATTGAAGCAATGCCACCACCATTTTATGAAGTGCTTCCGTCTTGCTTTATTTCCCATGAATTGTGTTTTTGCAGTTACACTTAAATCTCACACCGCTAACATTGCTTCATCCCAGTGGAACTGCACAAATTTGATTGCACATTTACTGACCATGTGCTACTCTCATGACAGTAATACTAATGCTATTGTTCTGCATGTTAATCTAGTGGCAGTGTTGATGTGATGTGATGCTACTTACTTAAGGACACTTTCATACTGTCAATCTAGTGCCAATTATAACACAATATATGTTGCTGTTAATCATACGCCACTGCAAATATCTGTCCCTGTTTAAATAACCGTATTTCATATTTGCGCAAACAGGGATGTCTGTCTCCATATCGTTTCGGGATGTCTGTCTCCGTATCGTTTCTATCCGCGCAATCAAAAGCACACACCTCAGTTTTAGTAGAACTGCACAAAATGAGATGCCTATCCCTCGTTGTCGTCGTCTAACCACCCGTCTTCCAGGTATTCCTACATTGGTAGTTACTAGGTAGAATGACCAACGCAATCTAAAAGAAGCTGATTCATACGTTTTACTTCCTGATTGCAGTGCAGGGATGAGCGAAAACATCTGCATCCTAGTCCGGAATGCACTTTCCTCTAGTTCATCCATGGACCAAGGACAAGCTGGCACGGCTGCATGGAGGTTTTTGGGACAGGTGCGCGGACAAGAGGCATTGTGGTCTGCTTATTTCTGCAAATAGCGGTGCTTAAATTTAGTGGAATGCACAAGACTTTCAGCTGGTCAGTACACTGCATGGTTCAGTTCAGCATTCCAGCTGAGAACACAATTATAATTGGTTATTCTGGAATGAGAGAACCTAACCCTGGATGGTGGCAACAAGAAAAAACCAGAGTGAACTCCAGGAAATTTAAGCCTGCTGGGAGGCCATTTGCTCAGAGAAGCCTTGCTTGTTTTTGCCCGATTTGTAAACCTTCTCACAACTTTGTCTTTTGCTATTAACTAGTATATGTTTGTTATGTTCTATGAATCATTGAGATGTATAAAATTGCTTAACTTATGCTTTTCAAGTTTTTTATGAAGCCGAGTTTAATGTGAGTGTTCCACATGAACGCTGGACTAGCGTGTGAACGTTTGGAATTTACATTGTGGCCTCAGTTAACTGCATGAACCACTGTAACAAGATACATAGTTGCTTATATGTCAGACAACAGATTGTTGATTGTTAGCTGGTCGATAGCCTAGTGTTGAAGCGAGCTGAGCCAATGTGCCGTGTTTTGCACAACTGCTTACAAAGTGGGGTAGCACCAACAGTGTTTACAAGTACTTATGTATACGTCGGCGCACAGTTCTCGAACGAGTACTCTATTTCATAAAAACACACACTGCTCGTATGATAAAACTAGTGAAGACGCATCTGTTTCGGCAACAATTACGATGATTCACGGGCACACAAAAGTAGCAGCAGTTCCCATAGACGGATTCAAACAGAGTACTAGCCCCAGAGGGCTCGATAACAGGCAAGGTTTGGATAATTAGACAGAATCCAAACTACTATTAAACACTAGCTGGGGCAAGTATTTCATGCCTCGATCTAATTTGGGCTGGACACAAGACGGACCTTGCCATGAACATCATCGAGGACGTCCGGCAGTAGCTCAATCCTGTGAACCTTCATGAAGAAAACCTTGTGGCCTTGCCACTCATAAACTTGTTTGTGGAGGCATGCCACGTCATCTTCCTGCGTAAGCTTGACAAGAACAGTATGCCTCACAAACGAAGGAGTAGCTTTGAACTTCTTGTGCTTCAGTACACCCTGGACAACACGCCTGACAACAGTGAGGCTGGAATACAACTCTTAATTGGTATAGGCGCAAATGGCTTCCAGGATCCAACAGCCTAAAAACTCTGTTTCCCAGTGCGTATATTCAGGTCATCCGCCTCATAGCGAGTGACATGTACAACCACACAATCCTTGTCTACATCAGGGCTCTAATTGAAACAGAAACAAATTCTAAATTACTTTCCAGCATAAGAAACACAAGTTATTTAAACCACTATGTATAGCATGGCATTGAAGCTAATAAAATTTTGCATTACTCATCACCACATACTTAGATGAAAAACCACAATCCAGATCGGCAAAGAAGAAAATCACCTTGGGCAGCTCAGCGGGGGGGGGGGGGGGGGTGTTGGGGAACATAGTAATTTCAAAAATTTCCTACGCACACACAGGATCATGGTGATGCATAGCAACGAGAGGGGAGAGTGTTGTCCACGTACCCTCATAGACCGAAAGCGGAAGCGTTAGCACAACGCGGTTGATGTAGTCGTACGTCTTCACGATCCGACCGATCAAGTACCGAACGCATGGCACCTCTGAGTTCAGCACACATTCAGCTCAATGACGTCCCTCGAACTTCGATCCAGCGGAGCTTTGAGGGAGAGTTCCGTCAGCACGACGGCGTGGTGATGATGATGATGTTCTACCGACGCAGGGCTTCGCCTAAGCACCGCTATGATATTATTGAGGTGGATTATGGTGGAGGGGGCACCGCACACGGCTACGATATTTTCATTGGACCCGATGCACTAGGTATGACACCTAGATCGGATATGAACTCCTTCATTTGCTGCTTCCGAAGCAGCTATGTACTCCGCTTCACACGTAGATCCCGCCACAACGCTTTGTTTAGAACTGCACCAACTTACAGCTCCACCGTTCAATGTAAATACGTATCCGGTTTGCGATTTAGAATCGTCTGGATCAGTGTCAAAGCTTGCATTGACGTAACCATTTACGATTAGCTCTTTGTCACCTCCATAAACGAGAAACATATCCTTAGTCCTTTTCAGGTATTTCAGGATGCTCTTGACCGCTGTCCAGTGATCCACTCGTGGATTACTTTGGTACCTCCCTGCTAAACTTATAGCAAGGCACACATCAGGTCCGGTACACAGCATTGCATACATGATAGAGCCTATGTTTGAAGCATAGGGAACATCTTTCATCTTCTCTCTATCTTCTGCAGTGGTCGGGCATTGAGTCTTACTCAACTTCACACCTTGTAACACAGGCAAAAAACCTTTCTTTGCTTGATCCATTTTGAACTTCTTCAAAACTTTGTCAAGGTATGTGCTTTGTGAAAGTCCAATTAAGCGTCTTGATCTATCTCTATAGATCTTAATGCCCAATATATAAGCAGCTTCACTGAGGTCCTTGATTGAAAAACTCTTATTCAAGTATCCCTTTATGCTATCTAGAAATTCTATATCATTTCCAATCAGCAATATGTCATCCACATATAATATCAGAAATGCTACAGAGCTCCCACTCACTTTCTTGTAAATACAGGCTTCTCCAAAAGTCTGTGTAAAACCATATGCTTTGATCACACTATCAAAGCATTTATTCCAACTCCGAGAGGCTTGCACCAGTCCATAAATGGATCGCTGGAGCTTGCACACTTTGTTAGCTCCCTTTGGATCGACAAAACCTTCTGGCTGCATCATATACAACTCTTCTTCCAGAAATCCATTCAGGAATGCAGTTTTGACATCCATTTGCCAAATTTCATAATCATAAAATGCGGCAATTGCTAACATGATTCGGACAGACTTAAGCATCGCTACGGGTGAGAAAGTCTGATCGTAGTCAATCCCTTGAACTTGTCGAAAACCTTTTGCAACAAGTCGAGCTTTATAGACAGTAACATTACCGTCAGCGTCAGTCTTCTTCTTGAAGATCCATTTATTCTCAATGGCTTGCCGATCATCGGGCAAGTCAACCAAAGTCCACACTTTGTTCTCATACATGGATCCCATCTCAGATTTCATGGCCTCAAGCTATTTTGCGGAATCTGGGCTCACCAACAGTTCTTCATAGTTCGTAGGTTCGTCATGGTCTAGTAACATAACCTCCAGAACAGGATTACCGTACCACTCTGGTGCGGATCTTACTCTGGTTGACCTACGAGGTTCAGTAACAACTTGATCTAAAGTTTCATGATCATCATCATTAACTTCCTCACTAATTGGTGTAGGTGTCACAGGAACCGGTTTCTGTGATGAACTACTTTCCAATAAGGGAGCAGGTACAATTACCTCATCAAGTTCTACTTTCCTCCCACTCACTTCTTTCGAGAGAAACTCCTTCTCTAGAAAGGATCCAAATTTAGCAACAAAAGTCTTGCCTTCAGATTTGTGATAGAAGGTGTACCCAACAGTTCCCTTTGGGTATCCTATGAAGACACATTTCTCTGACTTGGGTTCGAGCTTATCAGGTTGAAGCTTTTTCACATAAGCATCGCAGCCCCAAACTTTAAGAAACGAAAACTTTGGTTTCTTGCCAAACCACAGTTCATAAGGCGTCGTCTCAACGGATTTCGGTGGTGCCCTATTTAACGTGAATGCAGCCGTCTCTAAAGCATAACCCCAGAATGATAGCGGTAAATCAGTAAGAGACATCATAGATCGCACCATATCTAGTAAAGTACGATTACGACGTTCGGACACACCATTACGCTGTGGTGTTCCGGGTGGCGTGAGTTGCGAAACTATTCCGCATTGTTTCAAATGAAGACCAAACTCGTAACTCAAATATTCTCCTCCAAGATCAGATCGTAGAAACTTTATTTTCTTGTTACGATGATTTTCTACTTCACTCTGAAATTCTTTGAACTTTTCAAATGTTTCAGACTTATGTTGCATTAAGTAGATATACCCATATATGCTTAAATCATCTGTGAAGGTGAGGAAATAATGATACCCGCTGCGAGCCTCAGCATTCATCGGACCACATAAATCTGTATGTATGATTTCCAACAAATCTGTTGCCCGCTCCATAGTTCCGGAGAACGGCGTTTTAGTCATCTTGCCCATGAGGCATGGTTCTCAAGTACCAAGTGATTCATAATCAAGTGGTTCCAAAAGTCCATCAGTATGGAGTTTCTTCATGCGCTTTACACCAATATGACCTAAACGGCAGTGCCACAAATAAGTTGCACTATCATTACCACTCTGCATCTTTTGGCTTCAATATTATGAACATGTGTATCACTACTATCGAGATTCAATAAAAATAGACCACTCTTCAAGGGTGCATGACCATAAAAGATTTTACTCATATAAATAGAACAACCATTATTCTCTGATTTAAATGAATAACCATCTCGCATCAAACAAGATCCAGATATAATGTTCATGCTCAACGCTGGCACCAAATAACAAGTATTTAGGTCTAAAACTAATCCCGAAGGTGGATGTAGAGGTAGCGTGCCGACCGCGATCACATCGACTTTGGAACCATTTCCCACGCGCATCGTCACCTCGCCCTTAGCCGATCTTCGCTTAATCCGTAGTCCCTGTTTCAAGTTGCAAATATTAGCAACAGAACCAGTATCAAATACCCAGGTGCTACTGCGAGCATTAGTAAGGTACACATCAATAACATGTATATCACATATACCTTTGTTCACCTTGCCATCCTTCTTATCCGCCAAATACTTGGGGCAGTTCCGCTTCCAGTGACCAGTCTGTTTGCAGTAGAAGCACTCAGTCTCAGGCTTAGGTACAGACTTGGGTTTCTTCTCCTGAGCAGCAACTTGTTTGCTGTTCTTCTTGAAGTTCCCCTTCTTCTTTCCTTTGCCCTTTTTCTTGAAACTGGTGGTCTTGTTGACCATCAACACTTGATGCTCCTTCTTGATTTCTACCTCCGCAGCCTTTAGCATTGCGAAGAGCTCGGGAATCGTCTTATCCATCCCTTGCATATTATAGTTCATCACGAAGCTCTTGTAGCTTGGTGGCAGTGATTGAAGAATTCTGTCAATGACGCAATCATCCGGAAGATTAACTCCCAGTTGAATCAAGTGATTGTTATACCCAGTCATTCTGAGTATATGCTCACTGACAGAACTATTCTCCTCCATCTTACAGCTGTAGAACTTATTGGAGACTTCATATCTCTCAATCCGGGCATTTGCTTGAAATATTAACTTCAACTCCTGGAACATCTCATATGCTCCATGATGTTGAAAACGTCGTTGAAGTCCCGGTTCTAAGCCGTAAAGCATGGCACACTGAACTATCGAGTAGTCATCAGCTTTGCTCTGCCAGACGTTCATAACATCTGGTGTTGCTCCTGCAGCAGGTCTGGCACCTAGCGGTGCTTCCAGGACGAAATTCTTCTGTGCAGTAATGAGGATAATCCTCAAGTTACGGACCCAGTCCGTGTAATTGCTACCATCATCTTTCAACTTTGCTTTCTCAAGGAACGCATTAAAGTTCAACGGAACAACAACACGGGCCATCTATCTACAATCAACATAGACAAGCAAAATACTATCAGGTACTAAGTTCATGATAAATTTAAGTTCAATTAATCATATTACTTAAGAACTCCCACTTAGACAGACATCCCTCTAATCCTCTAAGTGATCACGTGATCCAAATCAACTAAACCATGTCCGATCATCACGTGAGATGGAGTAGTTTCAATGGTGAACATCACTATGTTGATCATATCTACTATATGATTCACGCTCGACCTTTCGGTCTCAGTGTTCCGAGGCCATATCTGCATATGCTAGGCTCGTCAAGTTTAACCTGAGTATTCCGCGTGTGCAACTGTTTTGCACCCGTTGTATTTGAACATAGAGCCTATCACACCCGATCATCACGTGGTGTCTCAGCACGAAGAACTTTCGCAATGGTGCATACTCAGGGAGAACACTTATACCTTGATAATTTAGTGAGAGATCATCTTATAATGCTACCGTCAATCAAAGCAAGATAAGATGCATAAAAGATAAACATCACATGCAATCAATATAAGTGATATGATATGGCCATCATCATCTTGTGCTTGTGATCTCCATCTCCGAAGCACCGTCATGATCACCATCGTCACCGGCGCGACACCTTGATCTCCATCGTAGCATCATTGTCGTCTCGCCAACTTATGCTTCTACGACTATCGCTGCCGCTTAGTGATAAAGTAAAGTATTACAGGGCGTTTGCATTGCATACAATAAAGCGACAACCATATGGCTCCTGCCAGTTGCCGATAACTCGGTTACAAAACATGATCATCTCATACAATAAAATATAGCATCATGCCTTGACCATATCACATCACAACATGCCCTGCAAAAACAAGTTAGACGTCCTCTACTTTGTTGTTGCAAGTTTTACGTGGCTGCTACGGGCTGAGCAAGAACCGTTCTTACGTACGCATCAAAACCACAACGATAGTTTGTCAAGTTAGTGCTGTTTTAACCTTCTCAAGGACCGGGCGTAGCCACACTCGGTTCAACTAAAGTTGGAGGAACTGACACCCGCCAGCCACCTGTGTGCAAAGCACGTCGGTAGAACCAGTCTCGCGTAAGCGTACGCGTAATGTCGGTCCGGGCCGCTTCATCCACAATACCGCCGAACCAAAGTATGACATGCTGGTAAGCAGTATGACTTATATCGCCCACAACTCACTTGTGTTCTACTCATGCATATAACATCTACGCATAAAACCAGGCTCGGATGCCACTGTTGTGGAACGTAGTAATTTCAAAAATTTCCTACGCACACACAGGATCATGGTGATGCATAGCAATGAGAGGGGAGCGTGTTGTCCATGTACCCTTGTAGAACGAAAGCGGAAGAGTTAGCACAACGCGGTTGATGTAGTCGCACGTCTTCACGATCCGACCGATCAAGTACCGAACGCACGGCACCTCCGAGTTCAGCACACGTTCAGCTCGATGACGTCCCTCGAACTCTGATCCAGCCGAGCTTTGAGGGAGAGTTCCGTCAGCACGACGGTGTGGTGACGACGATGATGTTCTACCGACGCAGGGCTTCGCCTAAGCACCGCTACGATATTATCGAGGTGGATTATGGTGGAGAGGGGCACCGCACACGGCTAAGAGATCAAGAGATCAATTGTTGTGTCTAGAGGTGTGATGTCTAGTACACAACCTTCTTGTAGAAGTTGTTGGGCCTCCAAGTGCAGAGGTTTGTAGGACAGTAGCAAATTTCCCTCAAGTGGATGACCTAAGGTTTATCAATCCGTGGGAGGTGTAGGATGAAGATGGTCTCTCTCAAACAACCCTGCAACCAAATAACAAAGAGTCTCTTGTGTCCCCAACGCACCCAATACAATGGTAAATTGTATAGGTGCACTAGTTCGGTGAAGAGATGGTGATACAAGTGCAATATGGATGGTAGATATAGGTTTTTGTAATCTGATAATATAAAAACAGCAAGGTAACTAATGATAAAAGTGAGTGTAAACGGTATTGCAATGTGTTGAAACAAGGCCTAGGGTTCATACTTTCACTAGTGCAAGTTCTCTCAACAATTATAACATAATTGGATCACATAACTATCCCTCAACATGCAACAAAGAGTCACTCCAAAGTCACTAATAGCGGAGAACAAACGAAGAGATTATGGTAGGGTACGAAACCACCTCAAAGTTATTCTTTCTGATCAATCTATTCAAGAGTCCGTAGTAAAATAACACGAAGCTATTCTTTCCGTTCAATCTATCATAGAGTTCGTACTAGAATAACACCTTAAGACACAAATCAACCAAAACCCTAATGTCACCTAGATACTCCAATGTCACCTCAAGTATCCGTGGGTATGATTATACGATATGCATCACACAATCTCAGATTCATCTATTCGACCAACACAAAGAACTTCAAAGAGTGCCCCAAAGTTTCTACCGGAGAGTCAAGATGAAAACGTGTGCCAACCCCTATGCATAGGTTCATGGGCGGAACCCGCAAGTTGATCACCAAAACATACATCACGTGGATCACGTGATATCCCATTGTCACCACAGATAAGCACGGCAAGACATACATCAAGTGTTCTCAAATCCTTAAAGACTCAATCCGATAAGATAACTTCAAAGGGAAAACTCAATCCATTACAAGAGAGTAGAGGGGGAGAAACATCATAAGATCCAACTATAATAGGAAAGCTCGCGATACATCAAGATCGTACCACCTCAAGAACACGAGAGAGAGAGATCAAACACATAGCTACTGGTACATACCCTCAGCCCCGAGGGTGAACTACTCCCTCCTCGTCATGGAGAGCGCCGGGATGATGAAGATGGCCACCGGTGAGGGTTCCCCCCTCCGGCAGGGTGCCGGAACAGGGCCCCGATTGGTTTTTGGTGGCTACAGAGGCTTGCGGCGGCGGAACTCCCGATCTATTCTGTTCCTCGATGGTTTTAGGGTATATGGAGATATATAGGCGAAAGAAGTCGGTAAGGGGAGCCACAAGGGGCCCACGAGGGTGGAGGGCGCGCCCAGGGGGTGGGCGTGCCCCCTGCCTCGTGCCTGCCCTTACGTGTACTCCAAGCCTCCTGGGTTGCTTCCATTCCAAAAATAACTCTCCCGAAGGTTTCATTCCGTTTGGAAAAACAGAAAATAATATAAAAGTGTTAATAGGTTAATAGGTTAGTCCCAAAAATAATATAAAAGTGTTTAATAAAGCCCATAAACATCCAAAACAGATAATATAATAGCATGGAACAATCAAAAATTATAGATAGGTTGGAGACGTATCAAGGTGCCCCCCTGCCCCCGTATATAAAGGAGCAAGGGGGGAGAGGCGGCCGGCCAAGAGGAGGCGCGCCAGGGAGGATTCCTACTCCCACCGGGAGTAGGACTCCCTCCTTTCCTAGTTGGAGTAGGAGAAGGGGGAAGGAGGAGGGAGAGAGGAAGGAAAGGGGGGCACCGCCCCCCCTCCTTGTCCAATTCAGACTAGAGGGGGAGGGGGCGCACGGCCTGCCCTGGCCGCCCCTTCTCTTCTCCACTGAGGCCCATCTTGGCCCATTAAACCCCCGGTACTCCGGTAAAATCCCGATTTCACCCGAAACACTTCCGATATCCAAATATAGGCTTCCAATATATCAATCTTTAGGTCTCGACCATTTCGAGACTCCTCGTCATGTCCGTGATCACATCCGGGACTCCGAACTATCTTCGGTACATCAAAACACATAAACTCATAATATAACCGTCATCAAACTTTAAGCGTGCGGACCCTACGGGTTCGAGAACTATGTAGACATGACCGAGACACGTCTCCGGTCAATAACCAATAGCGGAACCTGGATGCTCATATTGGCTCCTACATATTCTACGAAGATCTTTATCGATCAAACCGCATAACAACATACGTTGTTCCCTTTGTCATCGGTATGTTACTTGTCCGAGATTCGATCGTCGGTATCTTAATACCTAGTTCAATCTCGTTACCGGCAAGTCTCTTTACTCGTTCCGTAATACATCATCCCGCAACTAACTCATTAGTTGCAATGCTTGCAAGGCTTATAGTGATGTGCATTACCGGGTGGGCCCAGAGATACCTCTTCGACAATCGGAGTGACAAATCCTAATCTCGAAATAAGCCAACCCAACAAGTACCTTCGGAGACACCTGTAGAGCACCTTTATAATCACCCAGTTACGTTGTGACGTTTGGTAGCACACAAAGTGTTCCTCCGGTAAACGGGAGTTGCATAATCTCATAGTCATAGGAACATGTATAAGTCATGAAGAAAGCAATAGCAGAATACTAAATGATCGAGTGCTAAGATAACAGAATGGGTCAAGTCAATCACATCATTCTCCTAATGATGTGATCCCGTTAATCAAATGACAACTCATGTCAATGGCTAGGAAACATAACCATCTTTGATCAACGAGCTAGTCAAGTAGAGGCATACTAGTGACACTCTATTTGTCTATGTATTCACACAAGTATTATGTTTCCGGTTAATACAATTCTAGCATGAATAATAAACATTTATCATGATATAAGGAAATAAATAATAACTTTATTATTGCCTCTAGGGCATATTTCCTTCAGGGGGGCACATCCTTGAAGGCGAAAACTACTCCTGCAGTGCCACGGGGGCTGTAACCTCAAACGGGGCGTTGACCATCTCAGTAGTGGCCGTTAGCGTATCTGGGGTCGGCTCGGTGGCTGCCTCCATCTTCTTGGAGCTCTCTGTCTCGTGGGGATCAGCCTCCCGCGTCTGCTCCAATATTGGCAGATCTTTGCCTGGTTCTCCTTGGTCCATTAGGAAACTGACGAATACTAGGAGACCACTGAAAGAAAAACACAATCGCAATGACAATGAAACAAAAAGGGAGTGAGGATCGGTTACTGCTTTGCAAAAGTTCTTTTTTTCTCTGAACGAAAATATACCAACATCACGGATCCGCTTACCTTCCCTTCATTGGGAGAGAAGAACAGTGGCAGATGCGAGTGTTGCCTTTCTTGAAGACGGTGAGGAGAAGGGGATTCAGCGAAGAGTGAAATGATGGTTGCTTCGTCTGTCAAACTTAGACTGCGGGGAGGTGGGGTTTTGTGATACGACGTCTCGTTATTGCCGCACTACGACCGGGGTGACTCTCCGCCTGCATACTGCCTTCTAATTTGGTTGATGGCATTTGGGCCCGCGCGCTGCATGGCCCACATGTCAGTGAACAAAAGTATAACGACATTCAGTAGAGGGAGACGTTTCGATGACCTAGGAGGAGCTAGAAGCGGTATTGTATGCACTGTACTAGTAGTAATTGTTTTTCTGGGTAGCTGTAGAGTGTCTCCGCTATACTAGTAGTAATTGTTTCTCTGGGCCCAAGACAAAACAGCCCATCCAAACTAGTAAATAGTAAAATCAATTCAAAAGTCCATATATTTACTGAATGAGAGGCGCTACCCACACCCAGCACACCGCCCCCAAACAAACCTGGGTGTTCTTCTTCGTCCTCACTCCCACCCACCTCACGTCAGCTCGCTCCACTCGTACCCCCAAATTCCTCACCTCACTCCTACAGAAAACCCCAGCTCCCCTTCTTCCTCACTACTACAGAAAACCCCTAGCTCCCCTTCTTCTTCACTTGCGCTACAACTAGGCTCGTCATTCATTACTCTACTCAAATCCATGAGCACGACGCGACGCCCTCGAGGAAAATGGAGTCGGCTGACCCCAGCGCCAAGAAGATGAGGCTCCCGCCAGCGGCAACGCCTGTTGTAGATCCCGCACCGCGGGGAGAAGCGGCGACCCCGCCCCCACCGGATCCTAGGAACCCGTAGAATCTCGGGTGGACCGCATCAGCGATCTCCTGGACGCCGTCCTTGGGGAGATCATCTCACTTCTCCCCACCAAGGATTGCTGCCGCACCCAAGTCCTCTCAATTCGGTGGCGCCCTCTATGGCGCGCCGTGCCCCTTAATCTCGACTGTCGTCAGCTATCTCTCTTCAATGATTTTGAAATCCCCAGAGCCATCATCTCCTCCCACCAGGGCTCTGTTCAAAGCCTCTGCATCCCGTCATGCTACCTGAGCAAGCATACCATGCCCTGCACGGTGGACGCCTGGCTGAAATCCCCTGAATTCACAGAACTATAGCTGCTTGAGTTCTACTATTCCCCTGGAAATCACCTACCAGATACCGAACGCCATCTACCTGTGCCCTCAGCACTGATGTCCATCTCGCGGTTTTCCTCCTCTCTCCACACCGCCACCTTTGCGCTGTGCGACCTACCAGACAATCTGGTACTAAACCTTCGACTCCCATTTCTGAAGAAACTTTCACTTGTGCGGGTTCGTATATCGGAGGCCTCATTGCACAGCATCATCCACTCCAGTTGCCCTGCCCTGGAGTGCTTGGTGCTTGTTTTCACAGTTAGAATCGGTTGTCTCCAAATAAAGTCGCCTAACCTTGTAAGAATTGGAATTTGTTTTGACGGAAGGCAGCTCATCATCCAAGATGCCCCTTCACTTCAAAGGTTGATCATTGATTCTAGTTATTCACCGTTGCAAATAATCGTCCTCTCTGCGCCTAAACTGGAGACCTTGGGTGTAATACATGATCTCTGTGCTCATTCCAATATGGTGTTTGGCTCCACAGTTCTTCAGGTACTTTACATTATCATCTACACTTGTAACCATAAGCTGCATTTTAAATTTCTGCGCATAAGTTATATGTCATCTTGGAGTACACATTTTGTACTAATATTATGTTCTATGCTCAATGAAGAGTTTCTCCATGGATGGCCTATCAATGGTGCTGGATTCTGTCAAGATCTTATATATCCAAATGAATAGTTTTGATCTGAACAAGATTATTGGCTTGCTGCAATGCTTTCCATGTCTGGAGAAGTTGTATATAAAGGTGATAATTTCACGCACATTGGAAGCCTGCATATAGTGTACTAGAATTAACCGTTCAGCTGTTGCTCTTTCAACACTCTTTTTTTAGACCTTAACTATTTTCAATCTTCATGTCTATTTAGGCAACAGGACGGGGTAAGAAAGTTATAACCAATCGGTGGATTCGTAAGCATCGGGATTTTCTCACTTCTCATGAGATTCGATTGAAGACAATAACGCTAGAACGATATGTAGCCAACCGTGCAAACACTAGATTTGTCACATTCTTCCTGCTGAATGCGAGGTTACTATTGTCCATCAGGCTTAAGTTTATCAGCAGCATGGTTTTGACGGATGGGTATGTGGAAGAGCAAAAAAAGGAGTTTCAGGTGGGCAAAAGAGCTTCTAAACGTGCCGGGCTTCTATTTACAACATATTGTGGACATAATCCAGTAAATTTTATGACCCAGGATGTTCACTCTATGGACCTGACCGATCCATTTGATTGTGACTGCCAAAAATAGTGTTGGAGTTAGATGTTGTTGCCCTTTTCAACCTGGTTTTTTTGTAAACCTGATGAACAATTAACCCTCGTGCTTTTGTACAATTTGTAAGCTGGAGTTAGATGTTCTTGCCCTTTTCAACTCGGCTGTGACAGTCATATTTTCTTTGAAGCAAGGCAAATGGCTTGCCAGTCGTTTAATTTAGAGTGAAATATTGTAACAACTAACAAATCCCAACCAGTTATTTATACTAGTTTTAGCGACAGATCAGGGTAACAACGGGGCTGTGTGGGGGCTGTGGCCCGTCTAGCCAGGGTTTTATTTATGTTTACCACATCATGAGCCCAGTTGTGTTTTTTTCTTGCTGAAAATGGCTGCCCAGTTATATATTTTTAAAGAAATACCCAAACGAGGCCTACTTGCTTTATCAACCCTGCTGGGCTGCAAATCTTTCAAGACGAGGAGTTTTTCGTTTTGCCCAGAAATGGGCTGTACATTTTTAAAACACATCAAACCGGGAATTAGTTTCAATATTTTTTCGTTACAAGATTTTAAATTCCATTGATTTTTATGCGTGGACCATTATTTGGATTTTATATTTACATAAATTATTTTTCAAAATAGTTTGAATGTGAATCGATATTTCGGGATTAAAAATAGTTGACCGCACCGAAATATGCAAAAAATTCATATAGTTTTTAACCGTGGCCACAATATGGGGTGTAATGCTAAAAAGAAGAAGATGGGATCCAAAAAAATTCTTAAGAATTAGCAAATGGGCTGTACATTATTAGAAATAATGCACACGAGAGCAGTGACTGTTGGATGTCCATCCAACGGCTGTCGTGCTTCTTCAATCTCTGCTTTTCCTGCTCCAGTCGCTCAAACAAGCACCGGCGGGACTGCCTGCTCCCTCCTCCCGCGGCCGGCTATGCTGCCGCGCTGGCCTCACTGCCCCACCGTACTCCCATCGATGGCCTAGCCACCCCTCTACTCACCCACACTTGTTGTTATTCTCCGGGGACGGCAGACGAGTCTTCCCTGGCTCCGTGTCGTTCCCTTCCTAGGCCTCGCCGTCGTCCACCGCCCTGGTGCTCTCGACGCGGCCTGGTCAACGTGGCCAATGAACGACATCCATCGGAAGTGGACTGTACGTGGAGAGGCTGACAGCTGGGTCTACGGCCGCACGCAAGGAAATACCCCCTTATTACGCGCAAAATAATGATTCCTCCACCTGACAGCTAGGACCCATGGGAAGGGCTTCTGTATTTCGTGAAAAAAAACGTTCCCCCCGCTGACAGGTCGGACCCACCAGCTATATCTTCACACGCAAGGAAGTGCCTCCTTATGACGCACAAAAAAATGAATACCCCCTGCTAGCTGGGACACACCATGGTGGGTGGCTGACTTGTGGGCCTACTAAGTTGACGGGGACAGAGGGCTTTGTCAACTTAGTCAATATGAATGATTCTAGCTCCAGTGACCGTATGATGTCCATCCAATGGCCATAGTGCTTCTTCAACCTCTGGTCTTCTTGCTCCAGCTGCCCAAAGCAGCGCCGGTCGTGCCGCCTACTCCTGCCTCCCGTGGTCGGCTGTGCTGCCGCGGAGGCCTCACCGCCCCCATACTACTCCGACCGCTGTCCAGGCCATCCCTCCACTCACCCACACCCCCTGTTATTCTGCGGCGACGGCAGCCTCACACCGCAGCCGAACCAGTGAACCCTCGTACTCCTCTCCCCGTGGGCATCCACAGCCGCGTCTTCCCCGGCTCCGCGTCGTCCCCTTCCTAGGCCTCGCCGTCGACCACCGCCTTGGTGCTCTCGGCGCGGCGTGGTCAATGTGGTCAACGACCGACTTCCATCGGAAGAGTACTGTACGTGGAGAGGCTGACAGCTGGGTCCATGGCCACATCCCAGTTTTTTTGGTGATTTGCCAAGTAAGTCGCTTTGTCAGGCCTGCTGGGCTGCAAATCTTTCAAGACGAGGAGAGCTTCATTCGGCTGGCCGAGAAAATGGCCTATCAGTAATGAGAAATGGGCTGTACATTTTTAAAACACATCAAACTGGCAATTAGTTTCAAATTTATTTTTTTCATTTTGAGATTTTAAATTGCATTGATTTTTATGCATGGACAATTTGTTGAATTTTATATTGATATACATTTATTTTTAAAATCAGTTTGAATGTGACTCGAAATTTCGGGATTAAAAATAGTTCGGACCGCACCAAAATATGCAAAATTTCGTATAATTTTTTAACCGTGGCCACAATATGGGCTGTAATGCTAACAAAAGAATATGGGCTCCAAAAAACCCTTAAGAATTAGCAAATGGGCTGTAAATTATTAGAAATAACGGCAGATGGGCTGTATGGTGTTTTCCACAGATTTGAGGCTTTCCTAAAAAAAAGGTTGACGCACAAGAAGTGATTGTTGGATGTCCATCCAACGGTCGTCGTGCTTCTTCAATCTCTGCTCTTTCTGCTCCAGCCGCTTCCGGCAGGACTGCCTGCTCCCTCCTCCTCGCGGCCGGCTGTGCTGCCGCGCAGGCCTCACCGCCCCATCGTACTCCCATCGCTGGCCTAGCCATCCCTCTACTCACCCACACCTGCTGTTATGCTCCAGCGACGGCAGACGAATCAGTAAACCCTTGTACAGTCGTACTCCGCTCCGCGTGGGAAACAACTGCTGAGTCTTCCCTGGCTCCGTGTCGTTCCCTTCCTAGGCCTCACCGTCGTCCACTGCCCTAGTGCTCTCGGCGCGGCCTGCTCAACGTGGTCAACGACCGACATGCATCTGAAGTGGACTGTACGTGGAGAGGCTGATAGCTGGGTCCACGGCCGCACGCAAGGAAATGCCTCCTTATTATGCGCAAAATAATGATTCCTCCACCTGACATCTGGGACCCACCAAAAGGGCCTCTGTATTTCGTGAAAAAAATGTTATCGCTGCTGACAGCTTGGACCCACCAGCTATATCTTCGCACGCAAGGAAGTGCCTCCTTATTACGCACAAAAAAATGAATACTCCCCCTGCTAGCTGGGACCCAGTACATTGGCAAGCTGACTTGTGGGCCTACTAAGTTGACGGGGACGGAGGGCTTTGTCAATTTAGTCAATATGCATGATTCTAACTCCAGTGATCGTACGATGTCCATCCAACGGCTGTAGTGCTTCTTCAACCTCTGGTCTTCTTGCTGCAGCCGCCCAAAGCAGTGCCGGTCGTGCCTCGTGCTCCTGCCTCCCGTGGCCGGCTGCGATGCGGCGGAGGCCTCACCGCCCCCTACTACTCCCACCGCTGGCCAGGCCATCCCTCTACTCACCCACACCCCCTGTTATTCTGCTGCGACGGCAGCCTCACACCGCAGCGAACCAGTGAACCCTCATACTCCTCTACGCGTGGGCATCCACTGCCGCATCTTCCCCGGCTCCGCGTCGTCCCCTTCCTAGGCCTCGCCGTCATCCACCGCCCTGGTGCTCTCGGCGCGGCGTGGTCAACGGGGTCAAGGAACGGCTCCCATCAGACGTGGACTGTACGTGGAGAGGCTGACAGCTCGGTCCACGGCCGCAGCAAGGAAGTGCCTCCTTATTACGCGCAAAATAATTATTCCTCCACCTGACAGCGGGGACCCACCGGACGGGCCACCGTATTTCACGAAAAAAAAGTTCCCCCCTGACTGCTGGGACCCACCAGCTACATCTTCTCACGCAAGGAAGTGCCTGACAGTCGGGACCCACCTGGTCGAAGCATACGTAGCATTGTCATTCTGGTCGTGAACATGTACGTAAATACTGGTCGATGTAGAGGCGCGCACGTGTCGTAGTAGAGGCGCACGTAGCATGTACACGTACGTACAGCGGCCAGGGTGCAACAAAGTAAATACAGCCTCGTACGTACATACGGGCGGGGTCTCGAACGCCTACTCGCGTGTACGTACGGCCAGGGCTCGTGTACATGGCTGGGTCGGAACGGAGAAACAGCATCGTCTCATGTTAATGGGGAGCCAACGGAATGCGTCGTGTTCATCGGGAGGAAACGGAACGCGTGGGAGCCAACCGGCTTGGACGGAACAGCCGATGGAAATGAGGCCTGGCGTACCGCAGAACGGAGGAAATGGCCTTGTGTTCGACCGGCCACGTTCGAAACGGGATCCTGTTCATCGGGAGGGGTCTGGCGTACCACAAAACGGAGGAAACAGACCTCCTACGGCCGAAACGGGGGTCCTGTTGATCGGGGGGGTGTGGCGTACCGCAAAACGGAGGAAACATACTTGTGTTGGAGCGCTACGGTCGAAACGGGGGTCCTGTTCATCGGGAGGGGTGTGGCGTAGCGCAAAACGGGACTCCACGGGATACTATTCATCTCCACCGTCGACCCCCTCCAGCCTCCACGAGCTACTGTTCATCCACCGTCGACCTCCTCCAGCCTCCACCTGCGACTGTTCATCCACGGGCTCCTGTTCATCTGGCCTCCACCGCGCGCTACTCCACCGGCTATTGTTCAACCAACCCTGTCCATGGGCTCGTGTTCAACCACCCCTCCACGGGCTACTGTTCATCCTGCCCTCCACCATCTACTGTTCATCCTGCCCTCCACAGGGTGGTCCTGTTCATCCTGCCCTCCACGGGGTCCTGTTCATCCAGCCCCAACCGACTCGATCGATCGGGGTACTATTCATCCAGAGGCAACACCACGGGGTCCTGTTCATCCACCCCCACCGGGAACTGTTCATCCAACCCCCCCTCCGCAACGCTCACTGTTCATCTAGAGGCAGCAACGATCGGCTTCAGTTAGCAGCAGTAGCGAAGGAATCGCTCGATCGGGTTCAGTTAACAGCCATCGATCGATCGCTCGGGTTCACTTAACAGCCATCGATCGATCGCTCGGGTTCAGTAATGCATAGCCTGCAGTGCAATCGCTCGGGTTCAGTTAGAGCCCAACGCCTCGCACACATGCGCGTACGTACGAGAGAAACGCGCATCGCTCGGCCCCGACCACCCACCGTAACCGGGGACTCCCCAATATTTTCCGCGCCCTCGCTTCTACCATGGTTTTTTCCATCATGGACGGCCCAAAGAATGTCATGCAGCTGCGTCTCTGGCCCGCCCAGGACGAAAAGCCCATTTTCTGTCATGATTTTTTGTCATAGAAGTAGGACCCCACCACGTCTATGATGATACCGGGTTTTGTCACAATTATCGTCATAGAAGTGTCATAAGTATGACAGAAAAGATTTTCGTTCGGCCCAAAATGTCACGGATGTGTCTTTTTTTGTAGTGCGATATCCAGGCAATGATCATTATATAGGCATCACGTCCAAGATTAGTAGACCGACTCCTGCCTGCATCTACTACTATTACTCCACACATCGACCACTATCGAGCATGCATCTAGTGTATTAAGTTCATGGAGAAACGGAGTAATGCAATAAGAATGATGACGTAGACAAGATCTATCTATGTAGAGATAGGCCCCATCGTTTTATCCTTAGTAGCAACGATACATACGTGTCGTTTCCCTTTCTGTCACTGGGATCAAGCACCGTAAGATCGAACCCACTAACCACCTCTTCCCATTGCAAGATAATTAGATAAAGTTGGCCAAACAAAACCCAAATATCGGAGAAGAAATACGAGGCTATAAGCAATCATGCATATAAGAGATCAAAGAAACTCAAATAACTTTCATGGATATAAAAAGATAGATGTGATCATAAACTCAAAGTTCACCAGATCCCAACAAACACACCGCAAAAAGAGTTACATCATATGGATCTCCAAGAGACCATTGTATTGAGAATCCAGCGAGAGAGAGAAAGCCATCTAGCTACTAACTACGGACCCGAAGGTCTACAAAGAACTACTCACGCATCATCGGAGAGGCACCAATGGAGGTGGTGAACCCCATGCGAGATGGTGTCTAGATTGGATCTGGTGGTTCTGGACTCTGCGGTGGCTGGATGAATATTTTGTCGACTCCCCTAGGGTTTCTGGAATATTGGGGTATTTATAGAGCAAAGAGGCGGTCCGGGGGGGGGCACCTGAGGTGGGCACAACCCACCAGGGCGCGCCTGGTCCTCCTGGCGCGCCCTGGTGGGTTGTGCCCCCCTCGAGGCACCCCCAGGCGCAGCCAGGGCCCGTTATGTTCCTTCTGGCCCATAAAAATTCTCCGTAAAGTTTTGGGGCATTTGAACCCCGTCTGATATTGATTTCTGCGATGTAAAAAACATGGAAAAAACAGCAACTGGCACTTGGCACTATGTCAATAGGTTAGTACCAAAAAATGATATAAAATGACTATAAATGATTGTAAAACATCCAAGATTGATAATATAACAACATGGAACAATCAAAAATCATAGATACGTTGGAGATGTATCAGCATCCCCAAGTTTAACTCCTACTCGTCCTGGAGTAGGTAAGTGATAAAACATAATTTTTGATGTGGAATGCTGCCTATCATGTCATATCATATTTTCTTCTTCTTTATAGCATGGACATTTGGACTTTTAGTTGTTCAAAGCAATAGTCTAGTTTTGACATGATAATTTAGATATTCAAGCATATCAACAAGCAACCATGTCTTTCAAAATATCAACGCTAAAATAAGTTACTCCTAGCCCATCATGCTCAACCATTGATCCATTCATGAAACACACTCGAATATTAGCTACACCCAATACTTAAGTACGATCATATTGCCTCCTAGCTGGTGCTTTTATAAGAGAAGATGGAGACTCAAATTCAAAAATAAAAATTGCATAAAGTAAAAGAAAGGCCCTTCGCAGAGGGAAGTAGGGATTTGTAGAGGTGCCAGAGCTCAAAGCGAAAAACTTAGAGAGAAAAACATTTTGGGACGTGTATCCATCCCACCAATGAAAACGACTTAGAGTTCCCAACACTTTCCATGCTAGATATATCATAGGCGGTTCCCAAACAGAAAATAAAGTTTATTCCTTTTTCCACATACTTTCACTTTCCATGGCTAGCCGTATCCACGGTTGCCCTCCATACCAACACTTTCCAAGGAATTTATTATTTGACAACATAAAGTAAATTCATTTTTTTTGCACTTCAGGACTGGGCATCCCTAATACCTTTGCCTTACTCTCGCGCAATGACAAGTGAATATACTCATCGTGAGAAAAACACATCTAGCATGGAAAATATTAGCCACCCCTCACCGCTCCGCGAGTGAAACAAACACACAAAAGAGAAGTTTATTTTGAAAATTAGAGGTGGCACATACAAATTTGATTAGAACGGCAAAAGAATACCGTATATAGGTAGATATAGTGGACTCATGTGGCAAAACTGGTTTAAGGGTTTTGAATGCACAGTTAGAGATCATACCTAGTGCCAAATGAAGGCTAGCAAAAGATTGAGAAGCGACCAACCAAGAAACGGATAACCTCATAAGCAAGAATTAAGCATAAATAACACCGAATAATGCACCACAAGTAGGATATAACTTCATTGCATGACTATTGACTTTGTTACTTGCATAGGGAATCACAAACCTTAACACCAATATTCTTACTAAACCATAATTACTCATCCACATAACTCACATATCACATCATCATATCTCAAAACTATTACTAAGAATCAAGTTTATTTTGTCCAATGATCTTCATGAAAGTTTTTATTATATCCTTCTTGGATATCTATCACTTTGGGACTAATTTTCATGTGTTGCTTTTCACAAGCTCCAACAAATATAAGTGAAGATCATGAGCATAATTTTTTTTCTTTCTCTCAAATTAATTTAAGTGAAGCAAGAGAGAATTTCTTGAAAATTTTACTAACTCTCAAATAAATCTAAGTGAAGCAAGAGAGCATTTCTTCAAAAATACTAAGCACACCATGCTCAAAAAGATATAAGTGAAGCACTAGAGCAAGTCCACTGCTCATAAAAATTTAAGTGAAGCATAGAGAGCAATTCTAACAAGTCATGACATAATTTTGGCTCTCTCAAATAGGTGTGTCCAGCAAGGATTGATGACTTAAAACACAAAATAAAACAAGCAAAGATTCATATCATACAAGACGCTCCAAGCAAAACACATATCATGTGACGAATAAAAATATAGTTTTGAGTAAAATACCGATGGTCGTTAGAAGAAAGAGGGGATGCCACTCGGGGGCATCCCCAAGCTTAGTTGGTTGCTCATTTTTGGATAAAAGCTTGGGATGCCGGTGCATCCCACAGCTTAGGCTCTTCTATCCTTCCTTCATCCATCGTAAGATAACCCAAAACTTGAAAACTTCAATCACACAAAACTCGACAAAACCTCCGTGAGATCCGTTAGTGTAAGAAAGCAAACCACTACTATAAGTACTATACCAAACCAATTCATATTTTGTTTTTGTATTATATCTACTGTATTCCAACTTTTCTATGGCAAAAACTCATCAAATAAAACCATAGAGCCATCAAAATAAGCACACAACACAAAGAAAACAGAATCTGTCAAAACAGAACAGTCTGTAGCAATCTGACTTAGACGAAAACTTCTGGAACTCCAAAAATTCTAAACAAATAGGACGACCTGAATTTTTTTTGTATTAATATTCTGCAAAAAGAATCAGGGCAAAAGCACTTTCTGATAAAAAATGAGAATTATTTTCGTGAGTGCAAAGTTTCTGTCTTTCTCAGCAAGATCAAACTACTATCACCCAAGAAGATCCTATCGGTTCTACTTGGCACAAACACTAATTAAAACACAAAAAACACAATCATAACAGTAGAATAATTGTGATAGCACTCAAGAGCAGAAAGCAAAAAGCAAAAATAAAATTTATTCATTGGGTTGCCTCCCAACAAGCGCTATAGTTTTACGCCCTTAGCTAGGCATAAAGCAAGGATCTAAGTATTTTCATCTTTGGTTAGAGATCCATAAGATGCCCTCATGATTGATTCATAAGGTGGCTTAATGCTTGTTCTAGGAAAGTGTTCCGTACCCTTCCTCAAAGGAAATTGGAACTTAATATTGCCTTCTTTCATATCAATCACGGCACCGATAGTGCGTAAAAACGGTCTACCAAGAATAATTGGACAAGACGGATTGCAATCAATATCAAGAACAATAAAATCTATGGGAACCTCATTCCTATTTGCAAGAATAAGAACATCATTACTTCTTCCCATAGGCTTTTTAATAGTATAATCCGCCAAGTGCAAATTCAAAGAACATTCTTCAAGATTAGTAAGACCAAGCACATCACATAAAGATTTCGGAATTGTAGAAACACTAGCACCCAATTCACACAAAGCAAAACACTCATAATTTTTAATCTTGACTTCGATAGTAGGTTCCCATTCATCATGCAATTTTCTAGGAATTGAAACTTCTAATTCCAATTTTTCTTCAAGAGCTTTCATCATAGCATCAACAATATGTTTAGTAAAAGCCTTATTTTGTTCATAAGCATGGGGTGAATTTATCATGGATTGCAACAGAGAAATACAATCAATCAAAGAGCAACTATCATAGTTAAAGTCTTTGTAATCCAAAAGAGTGGGCACATCACTAGTTAAAGTTTTGACCTCTCCAAACCCACTTTCATCAATTTTCTCAACAAGATTTTCACCCTCCGAAATATTGGGACGCTTTCTAACTAAAGTTGACTCTTCTCTAGTCCCTTTTTCATCAATCTTCACTTTACTAAACAAGGAATCAATAGAAGAAACACCAATCATTTTAAGATCTTCATCACTTTTGTGAAAGAAATCACTAGTAAACGCTTTTTCTAAAAATTCTGCTTTAGCTCTAAGCATAGTGGTTCTTTTCTCACTTTCATGCATAGAAACATAAAGAGCTTTAATTGATTCAGGCACAAAAATTTTCATCTTGAGATTTTCCACATCATGAGCAATTCTATTGACACTTCTAGACAAATCATCAATCTTACTCAACTTTTCTTCTATGGAAGTGTTGAAAACTTTTTGTGTGTTGATAAATTCTTTAATATTATTCCCAAGATCAGAGGTGTTCCTATTATTATTATAAGATTGATTTCCATTGGAATTACCATAATTATTATAGGAATTACTGGGAAAAGGACTAGGATTAAAATTACCTCTATAAGCATTGTTGTTGAAATTATTTCGAGAGATAAAATTCACATCTATGGCATCACTATTTTGCTCAATCAAAGTAGACAAAGGCATATCATTAAAATCAATAGGAGCACTTTTACTAGCAACAAATTTCATAAGAGCATCAACTTTTTCACTCAAAGAAGAAATTTCTTCAACCGAATTAACTTTTTTACTAGTAGGAGCCCTTTCGGTATGCCATTGTGAATAATTTGCCATAGTATTATCAAGCAATTTGGTGGCTTCACCCAAAGTAATTTCCATAAAAGTCCCACCCGCGGCGGAATCTAAAAGATTACGAGAAACATAATTCAATCCCGCATAAAAAATTTGTATGATCATCCAAAGATTTAACCCATGAGTTGGGAAATTCCTTAGCATCATTTTCATCCTTTCCCAAGATTGTGCAACATGCTCATGTTCAAGTTGCTTGAAATTCATGATCTGGGTTCTAAGGGAAATAATTTTTGCGGGAGGAAAATACTTAGTGATAAAAGCATCTTTGCACTTATTCCAAGAATCGATACTATTGCGATGCAAAGTAGAGAACCAATTTTTTGTAGAATCATGCAAAGAAAACGTAAATAATTTCATCTTCACCACATCATTGTCCACATCTTTTTTCTTTTGCATATCGCATAATTCCACGAAGGTATTAAGATGGGATGCGGCATCCTCATTAGGAGTACCGAAAAATTGATCTTCCATAACAAGATTCAACAAAGCAGTATTATTATCACAAGACTCCGCACTAGTGGCGGGAGGAGCAATCGGAGTGCCAATAAAATCATTGTTGTTGTTATTTGAGAAATCACATAACTTGGTGTTCTCTTGAGTCATGATGACTACACAACAAGATTGCAGTCAAAAACAGATCCGGCAAGAAAACGGTGAACGGAAAAAGAGAGGCGAATAACGGCAAATTTTTGTGAAGTGGGGGAGAGGAAAACTAGAGGCAAATGGAAAATAATGTAAATTGCAAGGGGATGAGATTTGTGATTAGGAACCTGGTATATGTTGATGATCCTCCCCGACAACGGCGCCAGAAATTCCTTTTGATGTCTCTTGAAGCTACGTCAGTATTTCCCCTAAGAGGAAGGGATGATGCAGCACATCGGCGGTAGGTATTTCCCTCAGATATGAAGCCAAGGTTATCGAACCAGTAGGAGAACCAAGCAACACAACGTAAACAACCCCTGCACACAGATAACATATCATCGCAACCCGACGTGTTAAAGGGGTTGTCAATCCCTTCCGGGGTACGACGCCTCAAGTGGCAAACGGACATGAGATAAATTTGTAGTAAATTGATAGATCGAACGCCAAATAAAATAAATAAAGAAAAATTGCAGCAAGGTATTTTTGTATTTTTGGTTTAATATACCTAAAAATAAATACAGGTGAAAAGTAGATTGCAAAGGCAAATATATGAGAAAGAAGACCTGGGGGCCGTAGGTTTCGCTAGTGGCTTCTCTCGAGAAAAATAGCAAACGGTGGGTAAACAAATTACTGTTGGGAAATTGATAGAACTTCAAATAATTATGACGATATCCAGGCAATGATCATTATATAGGCATCACGTCCAAGATTAGTAGACCGACTCCTGCCTGCATCTACTACTATTACTCCACACATCGACCGCTATCCAGCATGCATCTAGTGTATTAAGTTCATGGAGAAACAATAACAACGATGACATGATGTAGACAAGATCTATCTATGTAGAGATAGACCCCATCGTTTAATCCTTAGTAGCAATGATACATACGTGTCGTTTCCCTATCCGTCACTGGGATCAAGCACCGTAAGATCGAACCCACTACAAAGCACCTCTTCCCATTGCAAGACAAATAGATCAAGTTGGCCAAACAAAACCCAAATATCAGAGAAGAAATACGAGGATATAAGCAATCATGCATATAAGAGATCAAAGAAACTCAAATAACTTTCATGGATATAAAAAGATAGATCTGATCATAAACTCAAAGTTCATCAGATCCCAACAAACACACCGCAAAAAGAGTTACATCATATGGATCTCCAAGAGACCATTGTATTGAGAATCCAACGAGAGAGAGAAAGCCATCTAGCTATTAACTACAGACCCGAAGGTCTACAAAGAAATACTCACGCATCATCGGAGAGGCACCAATGGAGGTGGTGAACCCCATCCGAGATGGTGTCTAGATTGGATCTGGTGGTTCTGGACTCTGCGACGGCTAGATGAATATTTTGTCGACTCCCCTAGGGTTTCTGGAATATTGGGGTATTTATAGAGCAAAGAGGTGGTCCGGGGGGCACCCGAGGTGGGCAAAACCCACCAGGGCGCGCCTGGGCCTCTTGGCGCGCCCTGGTGGGTTGTGCCCCCCTCGGGGCACCCCCCAGGTGTAGCCAGGGCCCGTTGTGTTCCTTCTGGCCCATAAAAATTCTCCGTAAAGTTTCGGGGCATTTGGACTCCGTCTGATATTGATTTTCTGTGATGTAAAAAACATGGAAAAACAACAACTGGCACTTCGCACTATATCAATAGGTTAGTACCAAAAAATGATATAAAATGACTATAAATGATTGTAAAACATCCAAGATTGATAATATAACATCATGGAACAATAAAAAAATTATAGATACGTTGGAGACGTATCAGCGACTCACTCGAGTGCAGGTACCGGGTCCCCTTCAGCGGAATCCACGTCTTCATCGGCAACATCGGCGGATCTGATCCCGAGCCGGACATTCGCACCGACATCATCAAGCCGGCTCAGCGTGCGCAACCCGTCCGGATCCAACCTGGTCGGAAACATGCTTTCATGGGCTTCACGCAAGGTGTGTAACTTGCGGAAAATTCTGCATCTGGAGGGGAGACTCTAGTTTATTCAGGAGATGAGTCCTCGACGGAGAGACGGAGTCAATCTACCAGCTTCAAGACGGTGGGCTTGGGGCTATTCCGATGGCAACAATATTCCGGACCCCTATGAACCGCCATGCCGAGCGGCCATCTTCATGGCAGGCACGATGTCGACTCTTAATTCTACAATGACTGGTGCGACCGTAATAGCTGACCCGGTGGCCGTGGCGACTGGCGCGTCCGGCTCAGTCAGACCGATGGCTCAAGTCTTACTAACCTGATGGGAAACTTGACGACCCTACCAGCGACTGTAGTCACTGTGCAAAACTAGGCCGAGCATAATGCAGTGATCGCGAAGCTTAGGGAGCACATGACCAAGGCACATGAAGATATCAATGCTGAAAACACCCGGATGGCAACAATGCAGGCTCAGACTAATGCTGAGATGGAACGCCTTAAGGAAGAGGCCTGGAATTTAAATCTGGATCGAAATGCCTCCAATGCAGTCTTTCGAAGGAGACACCAGACCCATCTACCCTTGAATTGTGAACCCATGAATCTGTTCAACACACCGGGGAAGGACCAAGTACTCCACCAGTTGTACCTCCGACTGCAGAGGCGCCTGGGAATAGGGCGGCGGCTCAGCCTCGGCAGCCAGAGCCGGCTCGTAGGGTTCAGACCCCGCCCCAGTGTTTCACAACTCCGTCAGGTCATTTCTCTAACCCGGTGGATAACATGGTGGTGGAGGCCACCCGGCTTAATGCACTCCCTATTACTGGCGAGTCGCCCATTGCAGTGGAAACACAGAACGCTATTGAGCTTCTTCAGACGATGATTTCACGGCAGGAAAAGTATTCATACAGTCGTGATCGTGTGCACTCAACTCCCCTCCCAAGTCGTAGTTATAGTTGGCTGATAACCCACAAGTATAGGGGATCGCAACAGTTTTCGAGGGTAGAGTATTCAACCCAAATTTATTGATTCGACACAAGGGGAGCCAAAGAATATTCTCAAGTATTAGCAGTTGAGTTGTCAATTCAACCACACCTGAAAGACTTAGTATTGTAGCAAAGTGTTTAGTAGCAAAGTAGTATGGAAGTAACGGTAACGGTGGCAGAAGTAACAATAGCAGTTTTGTAGCAATTGTAACAGTGGCAACAACAAAGTAACATAGCAAAGATCAATATGGGAAAAGCTCGAGGCAATGGATCAATGATGGATAATTATCTCGGATAGCATTCATCATGAAACAGCCATAACCTAGGGTGACACAGAACTAGCTCCAATTCATCAATATAATGTAGGCATGTATTCCGAATATAGTCATACATGCTTATGGAAAAGAACTTGCATGACATCTTTTGTCCTACCCTCCTATGGCAGCGGGGTCCTAATGGAAACTAAGGGATATTAAGGCCTCCTTTTAATAGAGTACCGGACCAAAGCATTAGCACTTAGTGAATACATGAACTCCTCAAACTACGGTAATCGTCGGAAAGAATCCCAATTATTGTCACCTTAGGGTGTGCGGATCATAACACGTGATAGGTGTCTACAACTTGCAAGATAGGATCACGAACACAAATATATTCATGAAAACACAATAGGTTCAGATCTGAAATCATGGCACTCGAGCCCTAGTGACAAGTATTAAGCATAGCAAAGTCATAGCAACATCAATCTCAGAACATAATGGATACTAGGGATCAAAGTCTAACAAAACTAACTCGATTACATGATAAATATCATCCAACCCATCACCCTCCAGCAAGCCTACGATAGAATTACTCACACACGGCGGTGAGCATCATGAAATTGGTGATGGAGGAAGGTTGGTGATGATGATGGCGACGATTTCCCCTCTCCGGAGCCCCGAACGAACTCCAGAGCTGCCCTCCAGATGAAGAACAGGAGGTGACGGTGGCTTCATATCATAAAACGCAATGAATCCTTCTTGCTAATTTTTTCTCCCCGAAAGTGAATATATAGAGTTGGAGTTGAGGTCGGTGGAGGTCTAGGGGACCCACAAGGCAGGAGGTCGCGCCCTAGGGGGGGGGGCGCCTCCCACCCTTGTGGACAGTTGGTGGGTCCCCTCATGTTGATTCCTTCACCAATATTTTTTATTTATTCCAAAAATATTCTCCGTGAAGTTTCAGGACATTCCGAGAACTTCTATTTCTACACAAAAATAACACCAAGGCAATTCTGCTGAAAACATCATCAGTCCAGGTTAGTTCCATTCAAATCATGCAAATTAGGGTCCAAAACAAGGGCAAAAGAGTTTGGAAAAGTAGATACGACGGAGACGTATGAACTCCCCCAAGCTTAACCCATTGCTTGTCCTCAAGAAATTCGGTTGACAAACTGAAAGTGTTAAAGAATTTTTTTTACAAACTCTGTTTAATCTTGTTGTTGCAAATATGTAAAGCCATCATTCAAGGTTTCAGCAAAGATTATGAACTAACCATATTCACAATAACATTTGGGTCTCACATTTACTCATATCAATGGCATAATCAACTAGCGAGCAATAATAATAAATCTCGGATGACAACACTTTTTCAAAACAATCATGACATGATATAACAAAATGGTATCTCGCTAGCCCTTTCTGAGACCGCAAAACATAAATGCAGAGCACCCCTGAAGATCAAGGACAGACTAGACATTGTAATTCATGGCAAAAGAGATCTAGTCACAGTCATACTCAATATCAATTAATAACAACGCATACAAATGACAGTGGTGCTCTCTAACTGGTGCTTTTTATAAGAGGATGATGACTCAACATAAAAATAAATAGATAGGCCCTTCGCAGAGGGAAGCAGGGATTTGCAGAGGTGCCAGAGCTTGAGCTTTTTGAAACAGAGATGAATATAATTTTGAGCGGTATGCTTTCATTGTCAACATAACGACCAAGAGATCTCGGTATCTTCCATGCTACATACATTATAGACGGTTCCCAAACAGAATGGTAAATTTTATACTCCCCCTCAACCAACAAGCACACTCCATGGGTGGTCCGGAACAACGAGTACCGTCCAACTAACAACAATCCTGGAGGAGTTTTGTTTGGAATTATAATTTGATTTGATTTGAGCATGAGACTGGGCATCCCGATTACCAGCCATTTTCTCGTGAATGACAAGCGAAGTCCACTCATCATGAGAATAACCCACCTAGCATGGAAGATACTGACAGCCCCCAGTCGCTAGATGAGCGATTCGGGCATACAAAACAAATTATCATTTGAAGGTTTAGAGTTTGGCACATGCAAATTTACTTGGAACGACATGTAAATACCACATATAGGAAGGTATGGTGGACTCATATGGAACAACTTTGGGTTTATGGAAATGGATGCACAAGCAGTATTCCCGCTTAGTAAAAGTGAAGGCTAGCAAAAGATAGAGGAGCGATCAACTAGAGAGCGACAACAGTCATAAACATGCATTAAGATTAGCCAACATTGAGAGCAAGCATGAGTAGGATATAAATCACCATGAACATAAATATCGTGGAGGCTATGTTGAGTTTGTTTCAACTACATGCGCGAACATGTGCCAAGTCAAGCCACTCGAATCATTCAAAGGAGGATACCATCCTATCATACCACATCACAACCATTTTAAAAGCATGTTGGCACGCAAGGTAAACTGATAACCCACAAGTATAGGGGATCAATTGTAGCCTCTTTCGATAAGTAAGAGTGTCGAACCCAACGAGGAGCTAAAGGTAGAACAAATATTCCCTCAAGTTCTATCGACCACCGATACAACTCTATGCATGCTTGATGTTCGCTTTACCTAGAGAAAGTATAAAAGTAGAAGTACTTTGTAGGCATAACGGGATAGGTTTGCAAGAATATAAAGAGCGTGTAAATAAAAACTAGGGGCTGTTTTAAGTAAAGAAGCAATAAAGTTAGTATAGCGAGTGTGGAAAAGTGGTGGCAGGAGTTTCGAAATTGTCCCTAAGCAATTGACTACTTTACTAGACCGATAGGAAGTTTTATGTGGGAGAGGCCACTGCTAGCATGTCATCCCAGACTTGGAATTCTATGCACTTATGGTTGGAACTATTAGCAAGCATCCGCAACTACTAACGTTCATTAAGGTAAAACCCAACCATAGCATTAAGATATATTGGTCCCCCTTCAATCCCATATGCATCAATTTCTATGCTAGGTTGAAGCTTCTATCACTCTTGCCCTCCAATACATAGTCCTATCAACATACAACTAACCCTATGGTGTGATCCACGCGCGCGCTCATTTGATGGGCACCAAAGGACAACAACATAACCACAAGCAAATTAAACCATTCGTAGCAACTCACCAATTACTGATAGGACAACGAAAATCTACTCAGACATCATAGGATGGCAACACATCATTGGATGATAATATGAAGCATAAAGCACCATGTTCAAGTAGAGGGTACAGCGGGTTGCGGGAGAGTGGACCGCTGTAGATAGATGGGGGAAGGTGATGGAGATGTTGGTGAAGATGACAGAGGTGTTGGTGTAGATTGCGGTGATGATGATGATGGCCCCGATGGCGTTCCAGCGCCACCGGGAGAGAGGGGGAGAGAGCCCCCCTTCTTCTTCTTCTTCTTCTTCTTCTTCTTATTCCTTGACCTTCCCCCTAGATGGGAGAAGGGTTGCCCCTCTGGTCCATGTCTTCCATGGCGGCGGAGGGGCGAGAGCCCCTCCGAGATTGGCTCTGTCTCTCTCTGTTTCTCCGTTCCCAGATTCTGGCCTTTCACCGTTTCTTATATTCCCGGGGATCCGTAACTCCGATTGGGCTGAAATTTGGACACGATTTCTATCCAGATATTGGCTTTCTTGCGGCGAAAGAAGGGCACCAACCGCCTTACGGAGTGGCCACGAGGGCCCAGAGCGCGCTTGACCCCCTGGGGCGCGCCCCTCACCCTCGTGGGCCCCTCGGGCATCATCTCGCGTTGATTCTTCTTCCCAAAAATCACATATATTCCAAAAAAAATCTCCGTCAATTTTTATCCCGTTTGGACTCCGTTTGATATGGATTTTCTGTGAAACAAAAAACATGCAACAAACAGGAACTGGCACTGGGTACTGGATCAATATGTTAGTCACAAAAATAGTATAAAAAGTTTCCAAAAGTAACATCCCAAATTTTCAATTTGGAATGTTATACATTAGATCATCATGCATATCATATTTTATTGCATTTTGATTTGCGATCCTAGAAATTTCACGCAACTCAAGGACCCACGGAGAGAGTTGGGGATTTCGTTATTTTCATATTTGGGTTTTCTCAAATTTTGAAAATAGGATCATTTGTTTTAATTATTTTTCTCTCCGAAAATATTTCATATCAAAATATATGAGAGGGGATAAAATGACTTCTCCACAAATAATGAAATATTGGAGGAAAAATATTAAAAACAAATATTGGATTTTATTTGATTTTATTCGAATTAGGAAAAATACGCGTTTTTCAAAATTGCATTTTAGGCCCAAATAAATGCTCATCTTGTCCGGCTTATTTTAAGGGACGGGGAAAATTTATTTCGGGATTTTTGGAGTCCGTTTAGTATTTCATTTCTTACTTTTTCTGCACGTCCGAATTATTAAAAAAAAAGTCAACCGCCTTACGGGCCGTGTCCGACCCGGACACCTCAGCCCGGCCGGCCTTTAAAGCCGCGGCCTGAGCCCCGCCTCAGCCCAAGTCGCCGCCGCCCGAAACCCTAGCCGCCGCCGCCCGCGCCACCGCCGCCGACCGCCACTCGCCGGAGCCCCGCCGCCGTCCGCCGCCGCCCGCCGGAGCGCCGCCGCCTCTCGCCCGGCGCCGCCACCCGCCGGATCCGCTCGCCGCCGCCGCCGTCATGCTAACCGAGGTAGCCGCCGGTTTTTCTCGAAAAACCGTACGGATTTATTTCGAAACCGAGATGCTTTTTTATATTAGATCGTTTTTTTCGGTTTAGTTAAATAGCGAACGCCCGTTCGTTCGTTCGTTCGTTTTAACGAACGGCTTTCGTTTTTTTACAGACAGCGAACGTTCGATCGTTAGCCTGTTCGTCAGTTTTTCTTTTTCTCGGATTTTCCGCGATTATTCCTGATCGCGATTTCCGATCTGTATTTTGTTTTAGTATAACTTTTCGCTCATTTATCGGAATCAGGCGATTCAAGCGCCTAGTGTTTCATCTCAAAATTCTCTTTCAACAAGTTTTTGCTACTGTAAAATTTGACTTAGATCCAGATTAGTAAACGAAGCTTGTTTCTTTCGCCGTTTGACCTTCGTTGCTTCGTTTGAATTGATTCTTTTTGCAAACCGGAGTTCTTAAGTTGAACTTTCTGGTTAGATCTCTTATTTTGAGTTTTATTTCGTGCACCCTTGCTTGATTGCTTATGTATGTATTGTTTGTTTGCGATGGAGTACCCGGAGTGCGAAGCGTGCTACTACGAGTCTCTAGGTTTCACGGATCATCAGCAAGGCAAGTAACACTTTGATCATACTTTTTATGACCCAGTTTTATTGCATTAGATCAATCCTCAAACAGTTGCATGATTAGGATCTGATTAATATGTGGGTTTTGGGAACTAGATGAGGTAGTACCTATTGTCCTGTTTACTATCAAACCTTTGGGAGTTACTTCTCGTTTGCTTATATTGCTATGCTATGCTCGTAGACGTGGATTGGGTTTGAGTGAATTCTTCATGACAGATGTGAGATTATTAATTTATGGTTCAACTTAAGGTGGCTACTTTAATTTACATCTGGGTGGATTGAGGCACCTGGAGAAACCAGTGTTGCCTGTATTTTTGGATATCCCGGAGTACCCGTGTGATCATCCTATGGACCGCCACCCAGACTCAAAGGGATCATGAGATTATTCATGCTAGAAACTTCTGTGTGCAGCCACAAGCTATTATGGGGTCTAGCATAGTTGAGTAGGTTACATGACCTCTTGAAGAGGTGGGCTAACAGATGTAGGGGAAAGTAGGTGTAACTGTCCACCCGGAGTAAAGAGTAGTGTTTCTGAAAGACTGTGTCTTGGTCATCCTTTTCTCAAACACCATGTAGTGCGAGAAATCAAGCGGAGGCGATCGAGTCTTGTGGGGAACAGTGCACAAACCTCTGCAGAGTGTACAAACTAATCATGATTAGCCGTGTCCCCGGTTATGGACATCTTGAGTATCTAGTTCTTCGATTATCATGTGAATCTCATCATCATGTTACTTAATTTAATTTGATTGGGTTAATCACATTCTTAATTGGGATTGAGTTGGAGGTACCTTCTCAATGTTTAACAACCACCATGATAGTTAAATAAAATTTATTCCTTTGTGGCAGGGAAAAATTGGCTTTTCGCAAAACTGTAACCATAGAGCTTTCCACCAGCCAAATATGCATGTAGTGATAGCATTATTCTGTTCATTACTCTCTATGTGTTACTTTGCCAACATATTCCATGTGCTGACCCGTTTTCGGGCTGCAACGTATCATGTTGCAGACTTTTCAGACGACGAGTAAGGAGCCTTAGGTCGTGGTCTTATACTCAGTGATGCCATTGGAATTGATGGACTCACTTTATCTTCCAAGCCTTCCGCTGCTATCATATTTTAGATGGCCTTAAGCCATATTTATTGTATTGAGTTCTCTTGAACTATTTGATGTAATAGGTGTGTGATTGCTACTCTATTATAAATCCTTCAAAGTACTGTGCGTGTCAGCATTACCGATCCAAGGATGACACTCATTCACAGAGACTAGACTGTTTGAGGTCTGGTCGCTACAGAGATGGTATCAGAGCACACGCTGACTGTAGGACACGACCACTAAGCTAAAGCCCTAGATCACTACTCTCTTCTCATTTCTGACTCCTCTCCTTTCTTCCACTCTTTTAGGATGGCGGATGCAAGGAACAAGTTCGCGCAACCAGATGAGGATACACCTTTTGGACGACACTTGAAGGAAGTTACTAAGTACCTGAACATCGGAATACCAAGCTTCGCCGGAACCTACAACGCCACACTACCAGAAGAGGAGCGCTGGATGATTCAAGTTCAAGTTCCAGGAAGGACGTTCACGCCAATCACTGAGCCCATAGAGTTTTCCTTTGATGCACCAACCTGGAGTCTAGGAAAGAGCATGGCAGCCCACATCACCATGGGACGCATTGGAGAAGTGTACCACAATGATCTCAAGGATACTATCTATCAGATTTGTGGGCGCCGAGATGAGCAATGGGAGATGATCAGTACCAGGAAGGATAGATCTATTGCAGCTTTCATCCAGGAGTTAAACCAGCACATTCGTCGCCAGGAGAACCAGATGTGCGCAGACATGATAGAACTGAAGAAGGCAAAGACTAGGATCATGGAGCTGGAGGAAGAACTCAAGGCTACACGCGAGGATTATATGGAGGAAATCATCGCACTAGTGGAGAAGAATGACGACCTGACAAAGAAGCTAGGAGTTTTCATGGGAGACCCAGCACCAGGAGGAGATGATGACGATTCTACTTGCCGGGGGAATTACATCATCATTGACGACACCGACTCGGACCCCAGTGAGGATGATTTGGAGGATGAAGCCGGAGCAGATATCATGGAGTCTTCGACTGTACAATTTTTCTAGTAGACCACCAAATTAGTAGTAGTATTCCACCATGTATATATTATAGTCCAAGCACTTTGTAACGATAGTTAGATCGATTGTATGCCTTGTTTGAATTGATTGGAGTGATATGATTGTGTTTGTCTCATGTGCATATGGGTAGTGTTTTCCCTCTAGACCTCATTCTATTCTATTTTCTCATCTTTTCTAAACCATCAGATGCCTCCGAGACGCGACACTGGATTTGTTTTCCCACCGGAGATCACTCAGTTGATTCAGCAGCAGAATGCCCTGATGCAAGTGCTAGTTCAAAACCAAGGCAACAACAACAACAACAACCCACCACCACCACCTGTTGATCACTTAGCCCGATTTCTTAGGCTGAATCCGCCGGTGTTTTCCAGTAGCACCAAGCCGATTGTGGCAGATGATTGGCTCCGCAAGGTTGGAAGGGAGCTGACCACTGCAGGATGCACAGATGCGGAGAGAGTGCGTTTTGCCGCACATCAGCTTGATGGACCCGCAACATCATGGTGGGAGAATTACACAGCCACTCACCCCATTGACACTGTCACATGGGACCAGTTTCAGCAAGCTTTCCGTACTGCCCATGTTTCAGCAGGAGCTATGGCCATGAAGAAGCGTGAGTTTCGCAACTTACCCAAGGAGGACGTACCGTTGGCCAGTACGTGGAGGATTTTAGTAAGTTAGCACGTTATGCCCCAGATGACGTTGCTACGGATGCAGCTAAGCAGGAGAAGTTTCTGGAAGGACTGAATGATGAGCTGAGCATGCAATTGATGGTGGCAACTTTTAACAACTACCAGGAGTTGGTAGATAGAGCTCTCATGATTGAAGGGAAACAACAGCAGATTGAGAGTCGTAAGAGGAAATATGGACAAGGAAAGTACAATACAGGAGCTAACCAGAAGCCTCGTTTTACCCCGAACTCGGGAGGACACCTTCAGCATAACCATGGAGGTCACAATCACAATGGAGGAAGTTCGCACAATCATAGTGTCCCCAAGAATGGCAATGGGAACGGAGGAAGCAACGGACAGAACCGTACCAACCCATCAACCCCAGCCAAGAGGGATCTAAGCCACGTTACCTGTTTCAAGTGCCAGAAGACTGGACATTATGCCACTGATTGTCCAGAAGCAAAGAATGGAAATGGCAATGGAAGCTCGGGGAAGAAGCCGAACCCTTTCAACAGGGGACAGGTGAACCACGTTAATGTGGAGGAGGTTGAAGCACAGCCTGATGCAGTAATAGGGAAGTTCTTGGTTAAGTCATTTACTGCAATCGTTCTTTTTGATACTGGTGCATCACATTCATACATATCAAGGGGATTTGTGGATAAGTTTAAGTTGCCCACCAAAGTTCTTAGAACACCTATGTTAGTAACCTCGCCAGGAGCAGAGTATATGGCAAGCCAAGGATGTTTTCAGTTGCCATTGGCCATAGGTAGGCATGTTTTCCCCTTAGACCTAATAGTTTTGGAGTCACAAGGTTTGGATGTGATTTTGGGAATGGATTGGCTATCGATGTATGGAGGAAACATCGATTGCGCCAGTAAGACGATTTTGCTTACTACCCGAGAAGGAAGAAGGATTAAGTATGTATCCCGACATGTGCCGAAGAGGACTCAAGTGAATTCCTTATCAGGAGTTGTACAGGAGGAAGTACCAGTGGTGAAGGAATTCCCCGACGTATTTCCAGAGGAGTTGCCAGGCATGCCACCGGATAGAGACATCGAGTTTTTGATTGAGCTTTTGCCAGGCACTGGGCCAATATCTAAGAGACCGTACAGTATGCCCGCTGAGGATTTGGAAGAAATTAAGAAGCAGATTAAGGAGTTACTGGATAAAGGATATATTCGCCCAAGTTCGTCACCTTGGGGATCACCCGTACTTCTAGTGGAGAATAAAGATGTATCGTTGAGGATGGTTGTTGATTATCGTGGATTGAATGAAGTAACAATCAAGAACAAGTACCCACTGCCGATGATCAATGATCTGTTTGACCGACTACAAGGAGCTAAAGTATTTTCCAAGATTGATTTGCGATCAGGATACCACCAGTTGAAGATTCGAGAGCAGGATATACCCAAGACAGCTTTTACCACAAGGTATGGGCTCTATGAGTACACCGTTATGTCATTTGGCCTGACTAACGCACCTGCCTATTTCATGAACATGATGAACAAAGTGTTTATGGAGTTTTTGGATAAGTTCGTCGTAGTGTTTATTGATGATATTCTGGTCTATTCGAAGAATGAAGAAGAGCATAAGGAGCATTTGCGTTTGGTACTTGGAAAGCTCAGAGAACATCAGTTATATGCCAAGTTCAGCAAGTGCGAGTTTTGGTTAAAGGAAGTTGGATTTCTTGGACATGTTATATCCGGAGAAGGAATAGCAGTAGATCCCACCAAGGTTAACACTGTGACAAATTGGGAAGCACCCACGACAGTTGGAGAAATCCGGAGTTTTCTTGGACTCGCAGGATATTACCGGAGATTCATCGAGAATTTCTCGAAGATTGCAAAGCCTATGATGGAGTTGTTGAAGAAGGACACCAAATTCATTTGGACTGAGGAATGTGAGGCTAGTTTCCAGGAATTGAAGAAACATTTGGTTACAGCGCCAGTGTTGATTCTGCCAGATCAACGCAAGGATTATGAAGTATATTGCGACGCTTCTCGTCGAAGACTTGGAGCAGTGCTAATGCAGGAGGGAAGAGTTGTTTCATATGCCTCACGACAGCTTAAACCCCATGAGTTGAATTATGCTACACATGATTTGGAGTTAGCAGCCATAGTGCATGCGTTGAAGACATGGAGACATTTTCTCATCGGAAACCATTGTGAGGTGTACACGGATCACAAGAGTTTGAAGTACATTTTCACGCAGAAGGAGTTGAATCTCAGGCAAAGGAGATTGTTGGAGCTCATTAAGGATTATGATATGAGATTGCATTATCACCCAGGGAAGGCTAACGTAGTAGCCGATGCGTTGAGCCGCAAGAGCCATGTCAACACGCTCATGACCGGAGAGTTACCCAAGAAGTTAGCAGAGGATCTTCGTGAACTATGTTTGGAAATAGTTCCCAGAGGTCTTGTAGCAGCATTGGAGATTCAGTCAAGGAAATTGCTGAGATAAAGGAAAGGATGAGTAAAGGAAAAGCCAAGGGATTTCGTGAGGATGAACATGATACCTTATGGTTTGAGGACCGCGTTTATGTGCCCAATGATCCGGAGATCAGGAAGTTGATTCTGCAAGAGGCCCATGATTCACCATATTCGATTCACCCAGGAAATACCAAGATGTATTTGGATTTGAAGGATACTTGCTGGTGGACCGGAATGAAGAAGGATATTGCGGAGTATGTAGCAGTTTGTGATGTATGTCAGAGAGTAAAGGCAGAGCATTAGAAGCCAGCAGGATTGCTACAACCATTGCCGATACCCGAATGGAAGTGGGATAAGCTAGGCATGGATTTTATCACAGGATTGCCCAGGACTCGTTCAGGCTATGGCTCGATATGGTTGTAGTCGATCGTTTGACAAAGGTAGCTCATTTCATCCCAGTAAAGACCACTTATACAAGTGCTAAGTTGGCAAAGATATACATGACCAGGATCATATGTCTGCATGGAATTCCGAGGACCATTGTATCAGATAGAGGAACCCAGTTTACTTCAAAGTTTTGGAATCAGTTGCACGAGACTTTGGGTACCAGGCTAGAGTTCAGTACAACCTTTCATCCACAGACAGACGGACAGACCGAGAGAGTCAATCAGATTTTGGAGGACATGCTGAGAGCTTGTGCGCTAGATTATAGATCTAGTTGGGACGACAATTTGCCATATGCAGAGTTCTCTTACAACAACAGTTATCAATCCAGTTTGAAGATGGCCCCTTTCGAAGCTCTGTACGGAAGGAGGTGCAGGACAACGTTGTTGTGGGACGAAGTTGGAGACCGCTAGTTGTTTGGACCATATTTGATTAAAGAGTCTGAATAGAAAGTGAAGTTGATTCGCGATAGGCTCAAGGTAGCCCAGTCAGGCAGAAGAGTTATGCGGATTCTAAATGCAAGGAGACAGTTTACGAAGTCGGAGACAGAGTTTATCTTCGAGTATCACCACTTCGAGGAGTAAAGCGCTTTGGAGTTAAGGGAAAGTTAGCGCCACGTTTTGTAGGACCATACAAAGTTTTGGAGCGTATGGGGGAAGTTGCTTACAAGTTGGAATTGCCCGAAGGATTGTCGGGAGTTCACAATGTGTTCCATGTTTCTCAGCTGAAGAAGTGCCACGCAGAGATGGCTGAGATACCACTGAGAGATACAGTGCCATTGGAAGCGATTCAGCTGGATAATGACTTGACCTATGAGGAGAAACCAGTTAAGATTCTTGAGTATGCCAGCCGAGTCACCCGCAGCAAGGTTATCAAGTTTTGCAAAGTTCAGTGGAGTCACCATACCGAGGATGAAGCCACCTGGGAGCGAGAGGAAGATCTACGGAAGGACCACTATCACCTATTTTCTAGCCAACCCGAATCTCGAGGGCGAGATTCATCTTAAGGGGGGTAGGTTTGTAACATCCCAAATTTTCAATTTGGAATGTTATACATTAGATCATCATGCATATCATATTTTATTGCATTTTGATTTGCGATCCTAGAAATTTCACGCAACTCAAGGACCCACGGAGAGAGTTGGGGATTTCGTTATTTTCATATTTGGGTTTTCTCAAATTTTGAAAATAGGATCATTTGTTTTAATTATTTTTCTCTCCGAAAATATTTCATATCAAAATATATGAGACGGGATAAAATGACTTCTCCACAAATAATGAAATATTGGAGGAAAAATATTAAAAACAAATATTTGATTTTATTTGGATTTTATTTGATTTTATTCGAATTAGAAAAAATACGCGTTTTTCAAAATTTATTTTTAGGCCCAAATAAATGTTAATCTTGTCCGCCTTATTTTTAGAGGACGGGGAAAATTTATTTCGGGATTTTTGGAGTCCGTTTAGTATTTCTTTTCACACTTTTTTTGCACGTCCGATTTTTTTTTAAAAAAAGTCAACCGCCTTACGGGCCGTGTCCGACCCGGACACCTCAGCCCGGCCGGCCTTTAAACCCGCCTCAGCCGAAGTCGCCGCCGCCCCGAAACCCTAGCCGCCGCCGCCCGCGCCGCCGACCCGCCACCCGCTGGAGCCCCGTCGCCGTTCGCCGCCGCCCCTCCGCCTCTCGCCTGGCGCCGCCACCCGCCGGAGCCGCTCGCTGCCGCCGCCGTCACGCGAACCGAGGTAGCCGCCGGTTTTTCTTGAAAAACCGTACGGATTTATTTCGAAACCGAGATGCGTTTTTTTATATTAGATCGGTTTATTTTTTCGGTTTAGTTAAATAGCGAACGCCCGTTCGTTCGTTCGTTTTAACGAAGGGTTTTCGTTTTTTTACAGACAGCGAACGTTCAATCGTTAGCCTGTTCGTCAGTTTTTCTTTTTCTCGGATTTTCCGCGATTATTCCTGATCGCGATCTCCGATCTGTTTTTCGTTTTAGTATAACTTTTCGCTCGTTTATCGGAATCAGGCGATTCAAGCGCCTAGAGTTTCGTATCGAAATTCTCTTTCCGTTTAACTAACTCAAACAAGTTTTTGCTACTATAAAATTTGACTTAGATCCAGATTAGTAAACGAAGCTTGTTTCTTTCGCCGTTTGACCTTCGTTGCTTCGTTTGAATTGATTCTTTTTGCAAACCGGAGTTCTTAAGTTGAACTTTCTGGTTAGATCTCTTATTTTGAGTTTTATTTCATGCACCCTTGCTTGATTGCTTATGTATGTATTGTTTGTTTGCGATGGAGTACCCGGAGTGCGAAGCGTGCTACTACGAGTCTCTAGGTTTCACGGATCATCAGCAAGGCAAGTAACACTTTGATCATACTTTTCATCACCCAGTTTTATTGCATTAGATCAATCCTCAAACGGTTGCATGATTAGGATCTGATTAATATGTGGGTTTTGGGAACTAGATGAGGTAGTACCTATTGTCCTGTTTACTATCAAACCTTTGGGAGTTACTTCTACGTTTGCTTATATTGCTATGCTATGCTCGTAGACGTGGATTGGGTTTGAGTGAATTCTTCATGACAGATGTGAGATTATTAATTTATGGTTCAACTTAAGGTGGCTACTTTAATTTACATCTAGGTGGATTGAGGCACCTGGAGAAACCAGTGTTGCCTGTATTTTTGGATATCCCGGAGTACCCGTGTGATCATCCTATGGACCGCCACCCAGACTCAAAGGGATCATGAGATTATTCATGCTAGGAACTTCCGTGTGCAGCCACAAACTAATATGGGCTCTAGCATAGTTGAGTAGGTTACACGACCTCTTGAAGAGGTGGGCTAGCAGATGTAGGGGAAAGTAGGTGTAACTGTCCACCCGGAGTAAAGAGTAGTGTTTCTGAAAGACTGTGTCTCGGTCATCCGTTTCTCAAACACCATGTAGTGCGAGAAATCAAGCGGAGGCGATCGAGTCTTGTGGGGAAAAGTGCACAAACCTCTGCAGAGTGTACAAACTAATCATGATTAGCCGTGTCCCCGGTTATGGACATCTTGAGTATCTAGTTCTTGGATTATCATGTGAATCTCATCATCATGTTACTTAATTTAATTTGATTGGGTTAATCACATTCTTAATTGGTATTGAGTTGGAGGTACCTTCTCAATGTTTAACAACCACCATGATAGTTAAATAAAATTTATTCCTTTGTGGTAGGGAAAAATTGGCTTTTCGCAAAACTATAACCATAGAGCTTTCCACCAGCCAAATATGCATGTAGTAATAGCATTATTCTGTTCATTACTCTCTATTTGTTACTTTGCCAGCATATTCCATATGTTGACCCGTTTCCGGGCTGCAATGTATCATGTTGCAGACTTTTCAGACGACGAGTAAGGAGCCTTAGGTCGTGGTCTTATACTTAGTGATGCCGTTGGAGTTGATGGACTCACTTTATCTTCCAAGCCTTCCGCTGTTATCGTATTTTAGATGGCCTTAAGCCATATTTAATGTATTGAGTTCTCTTGAACTATTCGATGTAATAAGTGTGTGATTGCTACTCTGTTATAAATCCTTCAAAGTACTGTGCGTGTCAGCATTACCGATCCAGGGATGACACTGATGCACAGAGACTAGACTGTCTGAGGTCTGGTCGCTACAGCAAAGATATCAAAAAACGGACAAGCCATGAAAATATCATGCTAGCTATCTTACGATCATGCAAAGCAATATGACAATGAATGTTCAAGTCATATATACGACGATGGAAGTTGCATGGCAATATATCTCGGAATGGCTATGGAAATGCCATAATAGGTAGATATGGTGGCTGTTTTGAGGAAGATATAAGGAGGCTTATGTGTGATAGAGCGTATCGTATCACGGGGTTTGGATGCACCGGCGAAGTTTGCACCAACTCTCGAGGTGAGAAAGGGCAATGCATGGTACCGAAGAGGCTAGCAATGATGGAAGGGTGAGAGTGCGCATAATCCATGGACTTAACATTAGTCATAAAGAACTCACATACTTATTGCAAAAATCTACAAGTCATCAAAACCAAGCACTACGCACATGCTCCTAGAGGGATAGATTGGTAGGAAAAGACCATCGCTCGTCCCCGGCCGCCACTCATAAGGAAAGCAATCAAAGAACTCCCCATGCTTCAAATTTGTCACACAACGTTTACCATACGTGCATGCTATGGGACTTGCAATCCTCAACACAAGTATTTCTCAATTCCACAATTATCCAACTAGCACGACTCTAATATCACCATCAAACATATCATATTCAGTGATCTACAAGTTTTATGTACGATTTTATGACTAACCATGTGAATGACCAATTCCTGTCATCTCTCTAAATAGATATAAGTGAAGCAAGAGAGTTTAATTCTTTCTACAAAAGATATGCCCACGCTCTAACAAATATAAGGGAAGCAAAAGAGAATTCTACAAATGGCGATTTTCTATGTGTAGGGAAACATGCAATCCAAACTTCAAATGATATAAGTGAAGCACATGAAGCATCCTATAAAGCCATACTCAAAAGATATAAGTGAAGTGCAATGAGCATTCTATAAATCAACCATGGACTATCTCATACCATCATGGTGCATCAAAGAAAAGTGAAAACTAAATGCAATAGACGCTCCAAGATTTGCACATATCGCATGAACGAAACGAAACCGAAAACATACCGATACTTGTTGAAGAAAGATGGGATGCCTTCCAGGGCATCCCCAAGCTTAGACGCTTGAGTCTCCTTGAATATTTACTTGGGTTGCCTTGGGCATCCCCAAGCTTGAGCTCTTGCCTCTCCTACTTCTCCTCACATCGAGACATCCTCGATCTTCGAACACTTCATCCACACAAAACTCAACAGAAAGCTCGGTAAGATCCGTTAGTATAATAAAGCAAATCACTACTCTAAATACTGTTGCAAACCAATTCATATTTTGTTTTTGCATTTTATCTACTGTAATATAACTTTTCCATGGCTTAATCCACTGATAGAAATCGATAGTTTCATCAAAACAAGCAAACTATGCATAAAAAACAGAATCTGTCTTAAACAGGACAGTCTCTAGTAATCTGAACATTCACCATACTTCTGGTACTCCAAAAATTCTGAAAAACATAGGAAAAATAAACAATTTGTATAGAAAGACAGTGCAAAAAAGTTTCAGAACCGTCTGACATTCCTGTAAAAAATGTAAAATCACACACTATAGCCAAAGTTTCTGTTTTGCACCGCACAAACCAACAAGCAATGTAAACATCCTAAAGGCAAATCATGGCACATTATTTTTGTTTTTAAACTTTCTAAAGACACACAACAGAAATAAATGACTCTCTAAAACTTCCGGGTTGTCTCCCTGGCAGTGCTTTCTTTAAAGCCATTAAGCTAGGCATATAGTGCTCAAGTAATGGATCCACCCGGATCCCAAGGTATATCAAAGCCAATTTTAATTAACAATGATTTGTGATTTAGTAGTGAGCACAAAGTAACATATATCATGCAACAACAAAGTCCAACTCTCTTCCTATGCATCGGCATGTCATAAAAGAACAATTCATGCACACATAGCAAAGGCCAATGCATAGTATAAACAGTTTCTTGCAATTTTATCATATTGGAAACATGGAGAGGCGGAGATGTAGTTCCTCTCTCATAATAATGGCAAGTAGGAGCAAAAAGCACATGCATATTATATCTATCAAAACCATCATGTGTAGTAGTGAAACGCAACCCATCAATATAATCCTTAATAAGGGCAAACTTCTCCGATATAGTGTAGTCGGGAGAACTCAAAAAGATAATAGGACTATCATGCGTGGGTCTAATAGAAACAATTTCATGTTTAACATAAGGAACTATAGCAAGTTCATTTCCATAAGCATAATTCATATTGGCATCTTGGCCACAAGCATAGCAAGCATCATCGAAAAGGGATATTTCAAAAGAATCAACGGGATCATAACAATCATCATAGCAATCATCCTTCGGTAAGAATGAAGGGGCATTAAATAATGTATGAGTTGAAGAGTTACTCTCATTAGAAGGTGGGCACAGGTAGCTAATCCGCTCTTCCTCCGTTTGTTCTTCGCTCTCCTCATTATCTTTTTCATCCAATGAGCTCACAGTTTCATCAATTTCTTCTTCCATAGACTCCTGCAAAATATTAGTCTCTTCTCGGATAGCGGAGGAGTCCTCAATATATGGTTTAATATAAGGATTAGAAGCATAATTATCATAGCAATATTTAAGTATGGCAAAATTTTCAGATTTGTAAAGAGTAGCATCATACGTTTCAATCAAAGAAGCAATTTCATAAGCACCCTTAAAAGCAACAAATTCTTCAATTTGTTGAACATCATAGTAATTATAAACACCCTTAGCATACAAAGATACGATTCCATTATCACTAAACTCACATTGGTAAGGAAGGTGTTTCTTAGGGTCTTTAGAACAACAAGTACAATCATATATTTCACATAAATTCCAAGCATAGCACTACAAACGATGAATTTGATCCAGTAAAAGTTTCCCTTTTTCAGATATGCGATGTTGCACATAACAAGCATGCTCATCTAAAGATTTTCCCTCAACTAAGCTAGTTGGGGTTTCAGCACGAGCACATAGGGATCGAAGATGATCCAAGTAAAAGGCTTCAGGAGTGTGATAGATTTTGAGTGGTTCTTCAACCATTGGTGTAGTAGGTACAACTAATTTTTTTGGTATTTTGCGTTTCCTACCCATAACTAAAGATAGAAAACAAGAGCACAAAATAAAAACTACTTAGTGATAAAGCAAACAAGCACACACGAGAATATTCACCCCACGCTATAATTCCTCGGCAACGGCACCAGAAAAGGTCTTGATAACCCACAAGTATAGGGGATCAATTGTAGCCTCTTTCGATAAGTAAGAGTGTCGAACCCAACGAGGAGCTAAAGGTAGAACAAATATTCCCTCAAGTTCTATCGACCACCGATACAACTCTACGCATGCTTGATGTTCGCTTTACCTAGAGAAAGTATAAAACTAGAAGTACTTTGTAGGCGTAACGGGATAGGTTTGCAAGAATATAAAGAGCATGTAAATAAAAACTAGGGGCAGTTTTAAGTAAAGAAGCAATAAAGTTAGTATAGCGAGTGTGGAAAAGTGGTGGTAGGAGTTTCGAAATTGTCCCTAAGCAATTGACTACTTTACTAGACCCATAGGAAGTTTTATGTGGGAGAGGCCACTGCTAGCATGTCATCCCTGACTTGGAATTCTATGCACTTATGGTTGGAACTATTAGCAAGCATCCGCAACTACTAACGTTCATTAAGGTAAAAGCCAACCATAGCATTAAGATATATTGGTCCCCCTTCAATCCCGTATGCATCAATTTCTATGCTAGGTTGAAGCTTCTGTCACTCTTGCCCTCCAATACATAGTCCTATCAACATACAACTAACCCTAAGGTGTGATCCACGCGCGCTCATTTGATGGGCACCAAAGGACAACAACATAACCACAAGCAAATTAAAACAATCATAGCAATTCACCAATTACCGATAGGACAACGAAAATCTACTCAGACATCATAGGATGGCAACACATCATTGGATGATAATATGAAGCATAAAGCACCATGTTCAAGTAGAGGGTACAGCGGGTTGCGGGAGAGTGGACCGCTGTAGATAGATGGGGGAAGGTGCTGGAGATGTTGGTGAAGATGACAGAGGTGTTGGTGTAGATTGCGGTGATGATGATGGCCCCGGCGGCGTTCCGGCGCCACCGGGAGAGAGGGGGAGAGAGCCCCCCTTCTTCTTATTCTTCCTTGACCTTCCCCCTAGATGGGAGAAGGGTTTCCCCTCTGGTCCATGGCTTCCATGGCGGCGGAGGGGCGAGAGCCCCTCCGAGATTGGATCTGTCTCTCTGTCTCTCTCTGTTTCTGCGTTCCCAGATTCTGGCCTTTCACCGTTTCTTATATTCTCGGGGATCCGTAACTCCGATTGGGCTGAAATTTGGACACGATTTCTACCCGGATATTGGATTTCTTGCAGTGAAAGAAGGGCACCAACCGCCTTACGGAGTGGCCACGAGGGCCCAGGGCGCGCCTGACCCCTGGGGCGCGCCCCTCACCCTCGTGGGCCCCTCGGGCATCGTCTCGCGTTGATTCTTCTTCCCAAAAATCACATATATTCCAAAAAAATCTCTATCAGCTTTTATCCCGTTTGGACTCCGTTCGATATGGATTTTCCGTGAAACAAAAAACATGCAACAAACAGGAACTGGCACTGCATCAAGATGTTAGTCCCAAAAATAGTATAAAAAGTTGCCAAAAGTATATGAAAGTTGTATAATATTGGCATGGAACAATAAAAAATTATAGATTCGACAGAGACGTATCATAAACCATTATAAACTCCTGGCTAATTAAGCATGGCATGAGTAATTATAATCTCTAATTGTCATTGCAAACATGTGTCATTCATAATGGGCTGAATCAAGAACGATGGACTAATCATATTTACAAAAACAATATAGGTCGAGTTCATACTAGCTTTTCCTCATCTCAATCATTTCATCATATATCATCATTATTTCCTTCCACTTGCACGACCGAACGGTGTGGATAATAATAATAGTGCATGTGCATTGGACTAAGCTGGAATCTGCAAACATTTATTCAAAGGAGAAGACAAGGCAATATGGGCTCTTTGCTATATCAACAATAATGCATATGAGAGCCACTCAAAATTTTCATCGTGGTCTTCTCCTCTCGACCCAAAGAAAGGAAAAATAATTTCAAAGAAACACACTGAAATGTTTTTGGAGTTTTTGTTTTTTTGAAGAAAGTAAAACAAGAACGAGAAAAACTATTTACACCGGAAAGCTCCCAACAAGCAAAAGAAGAACGAGAATTTTTTGGTTTTCTTTTAATAGTACTACTAGATAATCATGTAAAGGAAACTTAAAAAGAAACTACAACTATTTTTCTCAAAGTTTTTCAAACACACAAGAAGAAAGCGAGAGAAAGAAATTAAACTACCATGGATAATACAATGAAAAAGTATGAACACCGACAACTGGAATGAGTGTGTGAGCATGAATGTAATGTCGGTGAGAAATACGTACTCCCCCAAGCTTAGGCTTTTGGCCTAAGTTGGTCTACGCCCATGGGTCAAAGTAGTCCTCTCCGTGGTACCGAGGAGGATCCTGAGGGTTCCACTGGTTAGTGAGCTCCTGTGGTTCCCACTAATAAATAGACTCCTCATACGGGTCAGGTGATGGTTCTGGCTCAGGAACTAGGGATCGCGTCCGCTCCCAGTATGCAGGAATGTCCTCGGGAAAAATGAGGTACATGCCTGAATGGATATTAAACAAAGAAGGTGCACGCAAAGTAATAATCTGACAAGTTTTCTGGCTGAATACTAGGTTATAGATGAGTCTCTTGTCCTTATCATCGCTAATAAAATCATGTGCTACCATACTATCATAATCTAGATATAAAGTGGGTAGTAGCATCTCCTCTTCCTCATCGTGCCTAATGGGTATCTCAAAGCGTCTAGCAAGGCGGGAGGCGTGGATACCTCCAAAGATAGGACCCCTCGAGCGGTCTAGACTCAACCGTCGAGCAACCATAGCACCCAAACTAAAAGTTCTATCACAAAGTAAAGCATGGCGCAAAATAGCAAGGTCGGGAGCACTAAGGCCTCCACTCTCCCTGCGACCAATTAAACATCTCCCAGCGAATAATGAGTAGTAGCGCAAAACAGGAAAATGTAAACTAGACACTATCGCTTTCGTCACCTTTCTCCCTTCCCCTATGGTAACTTCATCAATAAATTCTTCCACATACCTAGGACGTGGTTCCTCGACGCTGCCCTCAAAAGGTAATTTGCAAACCTCACAAAAATCATAAAGCGTCATCTCCTTATACTCATCATATAAAAAAAGTCTACCCTGGGTGGCAATTTCCTAGCATGAAAGGGAAAATTTTGCACGAAGGTATTAGTGAGAAGGAGGTACTTATCACACTCACCGTGGAGGAAGTCGGTGATGCCTGCATTCTCTGCCAAATAATAAAAATCATCATAAATTCCGACAGCCTCCAAGAATGCATCACTTGGCTATTCACACGGCCGAACCTCCACGGTGCGAGGAAGGTTGTACTTGGGCTTCTTCTTCCCTTTATTCTCATTTTCATTTGAACCCCAGCTTGAAGAGCCTCTCAACCATCTCTTCATCATTTCTTTTCTCTGAAAATTTCTAAACTTCTTAGTGACTCAAAATAAAAGTGAGCAAAACTTAACAAGATTGATAGCAACTACTCCTACAAGTGTCTAGAAGCTATATCATGCATCAAAACTACTTTGGACGATATAAATCTGACATGCAAGCTTAAGAACAAGGTCAACACATCAACCAAAATTTGCAATAAATAAAGCACTAGAAAAAAACTAATTGGACCAATGGAGGAGTCACATACCGAAGACCAGTCCCCCAAAACATTTTTGCAAATGGAGCTTTGCACAAGGAGATAAAACACGGGTTTGAGCTACGAGATGATTTTTTCTGGAGGAATACGAAGTGGATGGGTGCCGGAATAAGTTAGGGGGACCCACGTGGGACCCACAAGGCAGGGGCGCGCCCACGGGGTGATTTTTGTTTTCTTTGCGTGATTCTACAAAAAATTGGTTCTCTTCTTTGCCTCGCAATAGTATCAATTCTTGGAACAAGTGCAAAGATGCTTTTATCACTAAGTATTTTCCGCCTGCAAAAATTATTTCCTTAGAACCCAGATCATGAATTTCAAGCAACTTTAACATGAGCATGTTGCACAATCTTGGGAAAGGATGAAAATGATCTAAGGAATTGCCCAACTCATGGGTTAAATCTTTGGATGATCATACAAACTTTTTATGCGGGATTGAATTTTGTTTCTCGTAATTTCTTAGATTCCGCCGCGGGTGGTAGTTTTATGGAAATTACTTTGGGTGAAGCCACTAAATTGCTTGATAATATCGTGGCAAATTATTCACAATGACATACCGAAAGAGCTCCTACTGGTAAAAAAGTTATTTCGGCTGAAGAAATTTCTTCTTTGAGTGAAAAAGTTGATGCTCTTATGAAATTGGTTGCTAGTAAAAGTGCTCCTATTGATTTCAATGATATACCTTTGTCTACTTTGATTGAGCAAAATAGTGATGCCGTAGCTATGAATTTTATCTCTCGAAATAATTTCAACAACAATGCTTATAGAGGTAATTTTAATCCTAGGCCTTTTCGTAGTAATTCCTCTAATAATTATTGTAACTCCTATGGAAATCCTTCTTATAATAATAATAGGAACACGCCTGATCTTGAGAATAATATTAAAGAATATATCAACATGCAAAAAGTTTTCAACACTACCATAGAAGAAATATTGAATAAGATTGATGATTTGTCTAGAAGTGTTGATAGAATTTCTCATGATGTGGAAAATCTCAAGATGAAATTTTTTGTGTCTAAGGTTGAGGAATCAATTAATGCTCTCTATGTTTCGATGGATGAAAGTAAGAAAAGAACCGCTAAGCTTAGAGCTAAAAGAGAATTATTAGAAAAAGCGTTTTCTAGTGATTACTTTTGTAAAAGTGATGAAGATCTTAAAATGATTGGTGTTTCTTCTATTGATTCCTTGTTTAATAAAATTAAGATTGATGAAAAAGGGACTGGAAAAGAGTCAACTTTAGCTAGAAGGCATCCCGATATTTCGGAGGGTGAAAATCTTGTTGAGAAAATTGATCAAAGTGGGTTTGAAGAGGTCAAAACTTTAACTAGTGATGTGCCCACTCTTTTGGATTCAAAGACTTTAATTATGATAATTTCTATTTTATTGATTATATTTATTTGTTGCAATCCATGATAAATTCACCCCATGCTTATGAACAAAATAAAGCTTTTACTAAACATATTGTTGATGCTATGATGAAAGCTTTAGAAGAAAAGTTGGAATTAGAAGTTTCAATTCCTAGAAAATTACATGATGAATGGGAACCTACTATCAAAGTCAAGATTAAAAATTATGAGTGTTTTGCTTTGTGTGACTTGAGTGCTAGTGTTTCTACAATTCCGAAATCTTTATGTGATGTGCTTGGTCTTACCGATATTGAATCATGTTGTTTAAATTTGCACTTGGCGGATTCTACTATTAAAAAGCCTATGGGAAGAATTAATGATGTTCTTATTCTTGTAAATAGGAATTATGTGCCCATAGATTTTATTGTTCTTGATATTGATTGCAATCTGTCTTGTCCAATTATTCTTGGTAGACCATTTTTACGCAGCATCGGTGTCGCGATTGATATGAAAGGAGGCAATATTAAGTTCCAATTTCCACTAAGGAAGGGTATGGAACATTTCCCTAGAACAAGAATTAGGCCACCTTATGAATCAATCATGAGGGCATCTTATGGATCTCGAAACAAACATGACAAAACTTAGATCCTTTGCATTATGCCCAGCTAGGGGCGTGAAACAATAGCGCTTGTTGGGAGGCAACCCAATGAATAAAATTTATTTTTGCTTTTTGCTTACTGTTCTTGAGTGTTAGCACAATTATGCTACTGTTATGATTGTGTTTTTTGTGTTTTAATTAGTGTTTGTTCCAAGTACAACCTTTATGATCTTCTTGCTTGATAGTTGTTTGATCTTGCTGAAAAAACAGAAACTTTCGCGTCCAGAGTTACAATTTTCATTATTCACAGAAGCGACGAAAAACTCTGAATTTTTTTACAGTAGATTGATATACCAATTTCCTCTGTTTTCCTAACTTTCAGAATTTTTGGAGTTATAGAAGTATGAGAACAATTCGCATCTTTACAGGCTGCTCTGTTTTTGACAGATTCTGTTTTCATTGTGTTATGTGCTTATTTTGATGATTCTATGGTTTTCTTTGAAGAGTTTTTGCCATGGAAAAGTTAGAATACAATAGACATAAAGCAATAACAAAATTTTAATAAGTTTTCTACAGTACTTATAGTAAAGATTGGTTTTCTTATAATAACGGATCTCAGGAAGGTTTTGTTGAGTTTTGTGTGATTGAAGTTTTCAAGTTTTGGGTTATCTTACGATGGATGAAGGAATGAGGAGTAAGAAGAGCCTAAACTTGGGGATGCCCCGGCATCCCAAGATATTATCCAAAGAGATCAAGCAACTAAGCTTGGGGATGCCCCGAGTGGCATCCCCTCTTTCTTCTAACGACCATCGGTATTTTACTTGAAGCTATTTTTATTCGTCACATACTATGTGTTTTGCTTGGAGCATCTTGTATGATATGAGTCTTTACTTGTTTTATTTTGTGTTTTAAGTCTTTATTCCTTGCTGGACACACCTATTTGAGAGAGCCAAAATTATGCCATGACTTGTTAGAATTGCTCTCTATGCTTCACTTAAATTGTTATGAGCTATGGATTTGCTCTAGTGCTTCACTTATATCTTTTTGAGCACGGTGTGCTTTAGTATTTTTGAAGAAATGCTCTCTTGCTTCACTTAGATCAATTTGAGAGTTAGTAAAATTTTCAAGAAATTCTCTCTTGCTTCACTTAAATTAATTTGAGAGAAAGAAATATTATGCTCATGATCTTCACTTATATTTGTTTGAGCTTTTCAAAAGCAACATATGAAAATTAGTTCCAAAGTTATAGATATCCAAGAAGGATATAAAAATACGTCCATGAAGATCATTGGACAAAATAAACTTGATTCTTAGTGATAGTTTGGAGATATGATGATGTGATATGTGAGTCATCTTGATGAGTAATTATGCTTTAGTAAGAATATTGGTGTTAAGGTTTGTGATTCCCTATGCACGCACGAAAGTCAATAATTATGCAATGAAATTATCCTACTTGTGGTGCATTATTCGGTGTTAATTATGCTTAATGCTTGCTTATGAGATTATTTGTTTCTTGGTTGGTCGCTTCTCAATCTTTTGCTAGCCTTCATTTTACACTAAGTATGATCACTACTTGTGCATCCAAAATCCTATAAACCAGTTTTGCCACATGAGTCCACGATACCTACCTATATGCAGTATTCTTTTGCCGTTCTAAGAAAATTTGTATGTGCCATCTCAAATATTCAAAATAAATTTCTCTTTTGTGTGCTCGTACCGCTCGCGAGGCGGTGAGGGGTGGCTAATATTTTCCATGCTAGATGTGTTACTCTCACGATGAGTGTTTATTCACCTGTCATTGCACGAGAGTAAGGCAAAGGTATTAGGGATGCCCAGTCCCGAAATGAAAAATGAATCTACTTTATGTTATCAAATAATAAATTCCTTGGAAAGTGTTGGTATGGAAGGCACCCGTGGATACGGTTAGCCATGGAAAGTGAAAGTATGGTGGAAAAAGGAATAAACTTTAATTTCTGTTTGGGAACCTCCTATGATATATCCAGCATGGAAAGTGTTGGGAACTCTAAGTCGTTTTCATTGGTGGGAAAAGTATGCCTCTCAAAATGTTTTTATCTCTCAATTTTCTCTTTGAGCTCTGGCACCTCTACAAATCCCTACTTCCCTCCGCGAAGGGCCTTTCTTTTAATTTATGCAATTTTTATTTTTGAATTTGAGTCTCCATCTTCTCTTATAATGAACCAACTAGGGGGCACTATGATCGTACTTGAGCATTGGGTATAGCTAATATGCGAGTGTGTTTCATAAATGGATCAATGGTTGAGCATGATGGGCTAGGGATAGCTTATTTTAGCATTGGTATTTTGAAAGAAATGGTTGCTTGTTGGTATGCTTGAGTATTTAAATTATCATGTCAAAACTAGACTATTGCTTTGAACAATATAAAAGTCCGAATGCCCATGCTATAAAGAAAAGATGGGGTCTATTTCTACATAAATAGATCTTGTCTACATCACGTCATCTTTCTTATTGCATTACTCCGTTTCTCCATGAACTTAATACACTAGATGCATGCTGGATAGCGGTCAATGTGTGGAGTAATAGTAGTAGATGCAGGCATGAGTCGGTCTAGTAATCTTGGACGTGATGCCTATATAATGATCATTGCCTGGATATCGCCATGATTATTTTAAGTTCTATCAATTGCCCAATAGTTATTTGTTTACCCACCGTTTTCTATTTTTCTCGAGAGAAGCCACTAGTGAAATCTACGCCCCCCAGGTCTCTTTCTCATATTATTTGCCTTTGCGATCTATTTTATTTGCCTTTTATTTTCAGATCTATTAAACCAAAAATACAAAAATACCTTGCTGCAATTTATTCTTATTTATTTTGTTTGGCGTTCGATCTATCAATCTACTACAATTTATTCACGTTCGTTTGCCAATTTCTGGCGCCGTAACCCGAAAGGGATTGACAACCCCTTTAATACGTCGGGTTGCGAGTATTTGTTATTTGTGTGCAGGTGCCGTTTACGTATTGTTGCTTGGTTCTCCTACTGGTTCGATAACCTTGGTCTCATCACTGAGGGAAATACCTACCGTCGCTGTGCTGCATTATCCCTTCCTCTTTGGGGAAATACCGACGTAGCTTCAAGCCGCATCAACTGCCATCTAGCTCTGCACTTGATTCACCTTCTATTTTGAGTAAACTTGCAACACCACCATATGCTATTAATCCTGATATGTCACAAGTTATTGATGATGCTACTTCTGCTATGGGTGATGCTTATGATGATGCTAGTACCTTGCTTGATGATAATGTGCCACTAGGTGAATTTCTTGATGAACAAATTGCTAGAGCTAAAGAGAATGAAATTATCGAAACTGGTGAGATCACTGAAACTAATGAAGTACTTGAAACTGAAAATCTTGAAACACCTGTTAGACCTAGGGCTCCTAAATATGAATTGCCTAAGGTACCTGAAGGTTATGTTATGGATGAGGAGACAGCTAGAGATTTTCTTGCTTGCAATAATAGAGATGATCTAAAGAAATTATTATGCAAACTGAAAGAAAAATCTTTGAATGCTAGAATGAAATGTGATCCTTAGTTTGCTACTTCACCTATCTTTGTTGCTGATAAGGATTATGGATTCTCTGTCGACCCAGAGTTAATCACTCTGGTTGAATATGATCCTTTCCGTGGCTATGAAACTGGAATTGTAGTGGCACATCTTACTAAGTTAAATGACATAGCCACCCTTTTTGCTCATGATGAGAAAATTCGCTACTATTATATTCTCAAGTTATTTTCATTGTCATTAAAGGGTGATGCTAAGATAATACTCTAGCTCCTGGTTGTGTGCGTAGCCCCCAGGATATGATTTACTACTCCTCTGAAAAACATTTTCCTGCTCATAAGAAACAAGCTGCCTTACAGGGAATATTTAACTTTATGCAAATCGAAGAAGAGAGGCTCCCACAAGCTTGGGGGTGGCTTCTCCAATTGCTTAATGCTTTGCCCGATCACCCACGTAAGAAAAATGAAATACTTGATATCTTCTATAATGGACTAACCGATGCTTCTAGGGACTTCCTAGATAGTTGTGCTGGTTGCGTTTTCAGGGAACGAACTGTTGAACAAACTAAGGAATTATTGAATAATATATTGAAAAATTATGATGATTGGACTCTTCGTGAACCACTGCCTAAGCCCACTCCAAAGAAGAGGGGTATCTTATATCTCAGCCCCGAAGATATGCTAGAGGCAAAGAAAAGTATGAAGGAAAAAGGCATTAAAGCAGAGGATGTTAAAAATTTACCTCCTATTGAAGAAATACATGGGCTTGACACACCACCACCAAAGGTGGTAGAGTTAAATTCTTTAATGAAATTTTATGAAGGTGATATCGCTTACAAACATCCTAGTCAATGCCTTTATGAGTTTGACAACACATTAGAAAACAAGATCACTTCAATGAAAATGTTATGAAACAATTGAAATACAACTCCAATATGATTGCTCGCTTGAGTGACTTGTTATTTAGAATCTCCAATGATGTTAGAGGTGTAGGAAAACATGCCTCTATGGTTCGAACTCAGCTAGAACAAGTTGCTAAATCTCAAACAGAATTGCTTGATGAAATGAATAATAATATAAATGACTTTGCTGTTAGAGTAGCAACTAGAGGAGGTAAAATGACTCAGGAACCACTTTATCCTGAGGGACACCCTAAAAGAATTGAACAAGACTCTCAAAGAATTAACACTGATGAACCTAGTCCTTCTAGAAAGAAGAAGAAGAAGAAGAAGAAAAATGATAGGACTTTGCATACCTCTAGTGAACCTGGAATAGAAAAACCTCCTGAAAATAATAATGATGTTTCTATTTCTAATGCTGAAACTCAATTTGGTAATGAGCATTCACCTAGTGACAATGGAAAAGATAATTATGATGTTCATGAAGACACTCAACCAGACAATGCTAAAGAACCAGATAATGATGTTGAAATAGAACCAACTGTTCATCTTGATAACCCACAACCCAAAAATAGAAGATATGATAAAAGAGATTTTGTTGCTAGGAAACATGGAAGAGAAAGAGAACCATGGGTTCAAAAACCCATGCCCTTTCCACCTAAACCAACTAAGAAAATGGATGATGAAAATTTTGAACGCTTTGCTGAAATACTTAGGCCAGTCTTTTTGTGCACTCGCTTGATTGATATTTTAAAGATGGCCCCTTATGCAAAATACATGAAAGACATTATCACTAATAAGAGAAAAATACCTGAGATGAAATCTCCACCATGCTTGCTAATTATTCTTTTAAGGATGGAATACCTAAAAAACTTGGAGACCCAGGAATACCAACTATACCTTGCTCCATAAAAAGAAATTATGTCAAAATTGTTTTATGTGATTTAGGAGCTGGTGTTAGTGTTACGCCTTTCTCTTTATATAAAAGACTTGATTTGAATAAACTCACACCTACTGAAATTTCTTTACAAATGGCTAACAAATCAACTGCCATAACTATCGGTATTTGTGAGGATGTGCCCGTTTTTGTTGCAAATGTTACTATCTTAACTGACTTTGTTATACTTGAGATGCCCGAGGACGACAAAATGTCGATTATCCTTGGTAGATCCTTTTTGAATACTACAGGCGCTGTTATTGATTGCAATAAAAGCAAGGTCACTTTTCATATCAATGGTAATGAGCATACGGTGCACTTTTCGAAGAAACAATTCCAAGTGAATGGTATTAATGTTATTGAAAAATCTCTGACACTCACTATTGGAAGTTTTCAATTACCTCTACTTACTACCAAAAAGAAATATGAAGTTCTTATTGTTGGGGACATGTATATCCCCACTGAGGTAACTTGGTGTTTTACGTAAGTTCTTCGGTTTCATGCTAATCGAAGGTGGTTGTTAATAAGACTTGATCAACCTTATTAATGGATCATTTTTTAGAGGTATGAAGTTGATGAATTTAGTAGGCACAACCTTCTGTCCCTACCTTTTGTTTTCTATTTTCCTAGTTAACTAAAATAAATGCCAGGTTTTGTCTGTTTTCTAAATTTCCCGTGCAATAAAAGATGACCCAAAAATAAAAGTTCTCTGAATGCCATGAAAATTTAATCCAAATTTTTTCTGAATATTTTTGAATCCTTAGTAAAAATAACATTAGAGGGGGGGTGCACCAGGTGGGCACAACCCACCTGGGCATGCCAGCAACCCCAGGCGCGCCCTGCTAGGTTGTGGTCCCCACATGGGTCCCCTCACTTATCTATTCAGCCCACTCTTTCATCTACCTCCAGAAAAAATGACCATAGCTCTCTCTCTCTCATGTTCTTGCTTTCAAACCCGCGGATTTCGATCTCTTTGATCAAAGCTCTGTTTCCAAAACTGTTTTGAGGATTGCTACTTGGTATGTGATTCCTCCATTGCTCCAATTAGTTTTTGCTTTAGTGGATTATATTTTGAATAATTAGCTGCTCTTGGTGCTGGTGTAGATGAGCTTGCATGTTGAATTCTTAGAGTTCTAAGTAGTTCGAATGCTTAATAAAGCCTCTATGCCTCCTTATGAGTAGCTGCTATCAATCTTGTGAAGTTTTTTGTTGACAAAAATTTTGTGGACTAAAATTTTCAGATTTTTGTTCATAGGAATAAGATGAGTTTCTTTAGGAAGTTTGCCTCCAAGCAAAGCGCCAAGGGAGTCATTGGGGAATCGTCGCACAATGACCTCCATACTTGGAGAAGGTCGGAAGTGCGGCCGTGCGAATGGCCGCATAATCCCTTCATGGATGGAGCCAGGATCCGTCAAGAGTTCGCACAATTTGCTGCTAATGTTGGGCTTACCGACTTCATCGCAGCTGAGTGTGAACAATACCATCTCCTTACAAATTCCTTTGTGCAAAATTTTAATTTTCTGAGTAGAAATAATCCCCCTGAGGTGTAGTTTAATTTATACACTGAAACCCGTCAGATGCCACTCGCTGATTTTTGCGATGTATGCTTGATCCCTTCTGACGGGGAAATGAGAGAGCTTAGGCCTGCAGAGTTTGAGGACTTTTATCGTACTTTGTCAATGGGAGATGAGAGAGGCGTGTAGAGTGTCACTGCTACTAGTTTGCAGTTTCCTTCTGTGCATTATTTTGCTCTCTTCATTGCAAAGTCTTTAATTGCTAGAGAAAAGGTTGGTGCACTTAGTGCTCCCGACTTTGCCATTTTACGTCATGCACTTTATGGTGATAATACCTTTAGCCTCAGGGCCATTATTGCACATCATCTGCACCTTAACAGAACTAAGGGCAAAATTCATGGCGGTATTTATACTACTCATTTAGCGAGTCACTTTAACATTCAGATTTGCCAACATGATTATCGTCTACCCAAGGTTTATTTAGATCACCATGCAATGATGGATCACCAGTTTACTGATATTGAGAATTCTATTAATAATATTCCTTACAACCTGGTTTTCAGTGTGGATTCCCTTGATATTATTCCATTTCCTGCACCTGCTTTGTTTGATTCTATTGCCAGGGGTGGATACAGGATCATGCATGAGGACATTATTGCCTACCGGAGCGCCCAGGCAGAGCACAGGAGGAGTCTCAGGAGTGGGATGCTCAGGTGCCCGCTCCACAGCTCTTCATGATGGGACCGGATGGCTACTACGAGTGGTGAGTACCAAGCTAGGCCAAAAGCCTAAGCTTGGGGGAGTATGTATTTCCACCGATATTACATTCATGTTCACACATTTCATTCCAGTTGTCGGTGTTCACACTTCTTCATTGTATTATCCATGCTAGAATTATTTTCTCGCTTTCTTCTTGTGTGTTTGAAAAAACTTTGAGAAAATTCAAAAAAAGAAACGTTTCTTGCTTGTTTTCAGTTTTCTTTCTAGCCTAGTTAGTTGTAGTATTAAAAAGAAAACCCCAAAAGATTTCCATGTTCTTCTTTTGCTTGTTGGGAGCTCTCCCGTGTAAATAGTTTTTCTCGTTTTTTGTTTCTCTTTCTCTTTAATTTGCTTTCTTCTAGAAAAACTAAAAACTCCAAAAATATTTCAGTGTGTTTCTCTGAAATTCTTTTCTTGAGTCGTACCAAGGAGAAGACCATGATGAAAATGTTGAGTGGTTCTCATATGCATTGCTATTGATCTAACGAAGAGCCCATATTACCTTGTCTTCTCCTTTTGAATAAAATGTTTGCAGATTCTAGCTTAGTCCACAACACTCTTGCACTATTATCATTTTCAAATCATTCGGTCATGCAAGTGAAAGGCAATAATGACGATATTTGATGAACTGGCTGTGGCACAGAGAAACGGGTATGAACTCAACTTGTTATGTTTTTGTAAATATGTTTAACGTAGTATCCATGATTCAACATGTTATGATCAAACATGCTTGCAATGTCAATTAGAGATTATATTTTCTCATGCCATGTTTAAGTATCTAGGAGTGGATAATGATTTATCTTGGATGTCAACATGCATCAAAATGATTGTGATGTAGGATGATGATATGGTATCCTCCTCTGAATGTTTCAAGTGGCTTGACTTGGCACATGTTCATGCATGTAGTTGAATCAAAACCAACATAGCCTCTATGACATTTATCTTCATGGTGTTTACTCATGCTAGTATTCAATTTTTATTATGCATAATGCATGTTCATGACTGTTTTCACTCTCTAGCTGGCCGCTTCTCAACCTATTTGCTAGCCTTCGTCTGTACTAAGCGGAAATACTGCTTGTGCATCAAAATCCCAAAACCCAAAGTTATTCCAGATGAGTCCACCATATCTACCTATATGCAGTATTACCCTATCGTTCTAAGTAAATTTGTATGTGCCACCTCTAAAATTTCAAATGAACACATGTTTTTGTGTGCTTGGATTGTTCATAGAGCGACAGGGGGTAGTCGGTATCTTCCATGCTAAGAGGGTTATTCTCATGATGAGTGTTTATTCACCCGTCCTTGCACGAGTGGGGCGGTAATAGGGATTCCTAGTCCCAAAATCAAAAATTGCAAATCATTAAACAGAACTCCCCCAGGAATGATGTTGGTATGGATGGTACCCGTGGATTCGGCTAGCCGTGGAGTGTGTTTGTTGGTGGAGGGGTAGTAAACCTTTACTTTTATCGCTTGGGAACCACCACTAATGTGTTTTGCATGGAAGATATTGATAGCTTTCGGTCATGACGTAAACATGAAGGGTGCATTTCCCAAAATTACATTTATATCTGTTTTAAAAGTCTGAGCTCTGGCACTGCTGCAAATCCCTGCTTCCCTCTATGAAGGGAGTATCTATTCAATTTTATGTTGTGTCATCACCTTCTCAAACAAGCGTCAGACCTAAGAGCACTATTGTCATCCTCATGCATTGTGTATAGTTAATGTTGAATGCATCATGACAGGCTCTTTTCTACCATGCATTACAATGTTTAGTTGCTACTTGAACTTTGAGGTGCTCTGCATTTATGTTTTGCGGTCTCATAAAGGGCTAGCGAGATATCCATCATTGTCATGTTATATCATGGTTGTTTTGACAAAGTGTTGCCATTTGAGATAATTTATTATTGCTCGCTAGTTGCTTATGCCATTGATATGAGTGAATATAATTTTTAAGAGTTATTGTCGACATGGTCAGTCTTGATCTTTCCTGAAAACCTGGGTGCTACTTAAGCTTATTTATGTAAACAAGAACAAAAGGGTTCGTAAAAGTTTTTCTTTTTCACTTTCAGTTTATCAACTGAATTGCTTGAGGACAAGAGAAGGTTTAAGCTTGGGGCAATTGATATGTCTCCGTCGTATCTACTTTTCCTAACGCTTTTGCTCTCGTTTTGGACTCTAATTTGCATGATCCGAATGAAGCTAACCCGGACTGACGCTATTTTCAGCAGAACTACCATGGTGTTGTTTTTTGTGCAGAAATAAAAGTTCTAGGAATGGAACAGTACTTTTTGGAGAATTGTTTTACAATATATAAAAAATACTGGAGCCAAGAACCACCGGAGGGGGGCCCCTGGGTGAGCACAACCCACCAGGGCGCACCCCCCTCCAGGCGCGCCCAGGTGGGTTGTGCCCACCTGGTGGCCCCACATACCCTGATTCCGACTCCTTAAATACCTATATTTAGAGAGGAAAATTAGGGAGGAAGAATTGTCACGTTTCACAAGATGGAGCCACCGCCGCCTCCTGTTCTTCATCGGGAGGCTAGATCTGGATTTCGTTTGGGGCTCCGGAGAGGGGAATCTTCGATCTTTGTCATCACCAACCCTCCTTCATCGCCAACTCCATGATGCTCCCCACTAGGAGTGAGTAATTCCTTCGTAGGCTCGCTGGTCGGTGATGAGTTGGATGAGATTCATTATGTAATCGAGTTAGTTTTGTTAGGGCTTCATCCTTATCCACTATGTTCTGAGATTGATGTTGCTATGACTTTGTTATGCTTAATGCTTGTCACTAGGGCCCGAGTGCCATGATTTCAGATCTGAACCATTTATGTTTTCACCATTATATCTATGTTCTGGATCCGATCTTGCAAGTTATATGCACCTGCTACGTGTTATGATCCGTAAACCCTGAAGTGACAGAAATCAGGATACTTTCCGGTGATGACCGTAGTTTGAGGAGTTCATGTATTCACCATGTGTTAATGCTTTGTTCCGGATCTCTATTAAAAGGAGGCATTAATATCCCTTAGTTTCCTTATGGACCCTACTGCTGTCGGATTTTGGGTTCCGCAAACCCTTGTGAGGTTCGAACTCTGGGGTGCGTGCGAAGAACTCGTCCTCCCCAGTCTACATACTCTCCGATCCCACAGCCTAGCTCGTCGAACCCAATGGACAAGAGACACATCAGTTTACCCAGGTTCGGGCGACCTTGCGGTGTAAAACCCTACTCTTGCTTTGTGGTGGATTTGCCTCGGTGGGCTGAGGAAGAGCTAGTACAATGGGTGAACAACCTCAGGAGGAGTGTTCTTGGGCTCGGATGAGCTGGTGAGTTGGTCCGGGTGGAATGGATCTGATCCCCCTCTATGGTGGTGGCTAAGTCCTATTTATAGTGGCCTTGGTCCACTTCCCAAATGTAGGCGAGAAGGGATCCCACAACGGCCAAATTCAAAGGGGGACAACTAGTACATGTTATCCTGATAAAAGTAGTCTTCGCCTGCAAAAGCATCTGGTGGTGATGCCGCGGTGGGCTCCGCGATGACCTCCGTCCTGGTGGTCTTAGTCTTGTTGCACCGGAATGGAAACCTTTGGCTGATTCCTCGGGACTCTGCGCCTGCGCTTGCCTCCTTAGCACCAAAGGGGAAACTGGTACACTACGCTTGTTGGCGCCCGCCTGGCCTTGGTCGTCATGGCTCATGTCATATGAACCTCGCGAGGTGATCTTTGCATAGATATCTCCGCTCCTCGGGAGCCAGCCTGGTGAGGCCGCCCCAGGGAGGTCTTGGTGTCGTCCGCCTCTCGAGGCTTGGCCCCTCGTGAGGGTCTTGGGTTGTTGTTGCTGAAGCTGGGCCGTACTAGGCCGTCGATGGAGCCACGCCATGGGCCGCAGGCAGGCAAGTCTGGGTACCCCCGTTCCCAGAACGCCGACAGTAGCCCCCGGGCCCAAGGCACGCTCGGACTTGGCTTCGAGGCGAAGCCAAAGGGCAAGTACGGAGTGCCGTGGGCCCCAACCACCTGCGGCCTTGGTCGACGTGTGGCGATTGATGAGACGTGGGCGTCCCTGCTTCCCCATGCTGCCTCGGCAACCGTTCGACTTGACGATACTCTGCTGCATGCGGAGAAAAATCATCATTGGGTGCGGTCGTGGAGGCCGGCGGTTGGCCTCCCTCTGGCTATAAATGAGGGAAGGTGTAGAGCCCCCTTTGTTCATCTCCGTCTTCTCGCCACCTGATCCTTCTTCTTCCCCCTTGCCACGCCATCTTGCTGCAGTTCCATGGCGCCGACAAGGAGGTTCTCTGCTGCTGAGAAGGGGAAGGCCCCTCAGGAGAGGCCTGGCTCGCCGCCACCCAAGAGGGGGCGAGGTCGCCCCCGCAAGCACGCCGCGACTCCTGCGCTGGCTCCTCGGGGGCGCGAGCGCACCTTGAGAGGCCGCTGTGGTGCTTCTTCTCGGGGCAAGAGTTGCCGGGGGCGCGGCAGCCCCTCTGGTACACAGTGGTGCCCCGTGGCTGTCCGGCCTTCCCGGCCGCGCTTCCATTCGACGGAGGCGCTCCCAGAGTTTGTCGTGTGGTTGGAGAGACCGGCCGGCACCTGGCTCCCCCTTCCTCGCTTCTTCGTGGGTGAGCTTCCGGTCGCGGGTCTTGACGGCCTCTGGCTGTAGGATGACGGCTGCTGCAACAAGGCTTCATGGGTTGGGGTCAAAGTTTCCGCCGCCGGGAGCGTGTCCTTGGCCAGCGGCTGGCAAGCGTTTGCCCGCGCACGCGGCCTGAGCGGGAGGTGCACCCTCCACTTCAAGTACGATGGCGTCACGACCCTCTACATGTGGGTGTTTGGGGAAGATGGCCGTTGCGCAGGGTGCTGCCCCGAAGACGGCAGTGGCGACGATGAGCTTGGCCTTGACGAGAGTCGTGACGGCGCTGAGGGTGAGCTTGCCCTTGGCGATAGCCGCGGCTCATCCAGTGGTGGCGGCTCCTGCTCAAGCGAGAGCGCAAGCAGCGGCGGCTACGACCAGCCGCCATGTCGCCGGGCTCGCTTTGAGGAAGGTGGCAGGTCATCTCGCTGCTACGTTCCAGTGAAGCAGGAGGAAGACTCGGGCTGAGCCCGGGGGGCCTCTGGAGCCTGGCCTCGGGAGCTGCTGTGGTCGCGTGGGGCCACTTTTGTTTAGCCTTTCCTTTCTCTTGCATTTCAAAAATAGTAGAAGGCCTTGCTAGGGCATGTAATAAACTATGGCACTTGTGCCACTATGCTATGCTTATTATTTTGATGTTATGTCGCGCCACCCATGTTTCGACTAAGTGAGGTAGGATAACTTAGCTTGATACGCTTGTGGTAGTTTCCTGTCTCACGAGGGCACGCCCCATGGCATCTGATGAAGCCCCTTTGCTGCTGACTTAGGAGCCATTAGCCTCGGGAGGCATCGTAAATCTGCAGAATTGTTAGAAAGCTTGGCGGGGCGCCTTGCTCTTCCTTGCGCGAGCCCTCAGGCATGAGCTAACTGTGGCCTAGTGCACCAAGTCGCGCTGCCCGGGGGGTATGGACTAAAGGGGAGGGCGCATGCCCACAAGCTCATTCGGGAGTGTCTCGCGAGGATAGAAAAAGCCAAGGCTCTGGGGGATAGGGCTATGGCGAAGTGTGTTTGCGGCGCGGGGCGGGCCCGACGCACGCACACACCTGCCAGCCCCCGCGCGCGAGACGCGCGAGGAAGAGCGACGGGCAACTGCCGCTCCTCCTGGGCCAAGACCGAAAGGCAAGAGAGAAGACGAAGGAAAATCTAACTTGGCAATCGAAAAAAGCGAGAACTCCAAATTCCATAAAAGGTGTGCCAACCAACTACAGAAAGCAAGCAAATGAATAGCCGCGTCCCGCACCTAGACTAGTCTTCTCACCAGCGCGGAGCTAAGTGTTGCCACTAGGACGTGGGAGGGAGCCCCCGAGGCCTGAGGGCGGCACTCCGGAGACTCTGGGGCATGTACAGCCCCACTCATTATTACATGAGAGTGTCACGAGCAGAGACCTTCACAGGCACTGGGCCTTGCTTCATGGGTAGAACTTCCGGAGGTGCTGGATGTTCCAAGCGTTCTAGATGGGGATCCCGTCCTGCATCTCCAGGCGCGCGGCGCCAGGCCTGGAGACACGGGCGACCATAAATGGGCCCTCCCACTTGGGTGAGAGCTTATGCAGCCCTTCCCTGGAGAGCACCCGCCTTAGGACGAGATCACCCACCTCGAGCATCCTGGAGCGGACGCTGCGGCAGTGGTACTGCCGCAGCACCTGCTGGTACCTTGCCGCTTGGAGCGAGGCTTGGCGGCGGCGTTCCTTCCCCAGCACGACGTCCATTCCCCGCGAGGCGTCCTGGCGTGCCTCGTCAAACGCCAAGACTCGTGCGGAGCGATGCCCGACCTCGTGTGGGAGAACCGCTTCGGCTCCATAGACAAGGAAGAATGGAGTCTCGCCGGTTGGCTTGGTCACGGTGGTGCGGATGGACCACAACATGGAATGGAGCTCGTCCAGCTAGCCCCTACCGCAGGCCTCGAGCTTCTTCTTGAAGGTTCTTGCCTTGAGGGCCCTCAGAACCTTCGCGTTGGCGCGCTCGGCTTGGCCGTTGCTTCTGGGGTGTGCCACCGAAGCGTAGCATATCTGCATTCCAAGGTTAGCACAATATGTTTTGAAGAGGTTACTAGTGATCTGTGAGCCATTGTTGGTGATGATGCGACTGGGGACCCCGAACTGGCTCACGAGGCCCTTGATGAACTTGACCTTCGAGCCAGCCGGGATGGTGCGGACGGGCTCCACCACCGCCCACTTGGTGAACTTGTCAATGGCGACGTAAAGGTAGCAGTAGCCCCCGGGCGCTCGAGGGAATGGGCCCAAGATGTCCAGCCCCCAGACCGCAAACGGCCATGAGAGCGGGATGGTTTGGAGACCCTGAGTAGGTTGGTGGATTTGCTTGGCGTGGAACTGGCAGGCCTCGCAGGTTCTCACCAGCTCGGCAGCGTCGCTCAGCGTCGTGAGCTAGTAGAATCCGCTGCGGAACGCCTTGCCCACCAAGGTGCGCGATGACGAGTGATGCCCGCAGTCTCCGCCATGTATTTCAGTTAACAGCTCTCACCCCTGCTCCTTGAAGATGTGTAACATCCCAAATTTTCAATTTGGAATGTTATACATTAGATCATCATTGCATAGCATATTTTATTGCATTTTGGCAAATCCTCGAAAATCCTAAGCAACTCAAGGACCCTCGGAGAGAGTTGGGGATTTTTCCCGGTTTTCATATTTGATTTTTATCAAATAATAAAACGAGGATTTTTGGTTTTAATTATTTTCTCTCCGAAAAATATTTCATATTAAAATAAATGAGAGGAGAAAATATGACTTCTCCAAAATAATTGAAATATTGGAGGAAAAATATTAAAATCAAATATTTGATTTTATTCGGATTTTATTTGCAATTTTAATTGCATTAGAAAAATTGCACGTTTTAAAAACTGCATTTTTAGGGCCAAGAAAATGTTCACGTCGTTCTAATTATTTTAATTAGACGGTGAAAATTTGTTTTGGCATTTTTGAATTTTTATTTATTTTTCTATGATTTTTTTAGTTCGGCGGAATATTTTTTTTAAAAAAAATCCCGAGCGCGCTGACTGGGCCGAAGCCCAGCCGACGGCCCAGCTCCTCGCGCGGCCCAGCCGCGAGTCGTCTCCCACCTGGGGACGGAGCTGCCGCCCGACTCCCGCACGGCCACGACGCCGCCGCCGTCGCCCCTTCCCCAAGGCAACCCCCCTTATTATATACTTCCCACGTCCCACTCCTCACCCCGCCGCCCCGACCCGCACCCGTCCCCGCCGCCAGGAGCGCCCGACGCCGCCGCCGAAGATTCCGCCGCCCCGGAGCCCGTACGCCGCCGCCGAAGCCCCGTCTCGCCGCCCGACGTCGCCCCGAGCCCCGCCGCCCCTCGCGGCACCCCCCGAGCCCCGCTGGAGCCCGACCCGAGCCCCGCCGGAGTTGCCCCGACGAGGTAGCCGAGCCGCCGCCGCCGAGCCGGTTTTTTTTTCAAAAAACCGTTCGGTTTATTTTTTTTCCGAAACCCTAGTTTTTTTAAAATAGATCGGTTTATTTTTTTTGGTTTAGTTAATTAGTGAACGTTCACCGATCCGTTCGTTTTAACGAACGTGTTCATCGGTTTGTCGCAGCTAACGAACGTTCGTTCGTTTAACTGTTCGTCAGTTTTCTTTTTCGTCGGTTTTTCCGCGATTATTCCAGATCGCGATTTCTGATCAGATTTTCGTTCTGGTTTATCTTTTCGCTCGTTTATCGGAATCAGGCGATTCAAGCGCCTAGTGTTTCATCTCGAAATTCTCTTTCCTTTAACCTACTCAAACAAGTTTTTGCTACTGTAAAATTTGATCTAGATCCAGATTAGTAAACGAAGCTTGTTTCTTTCGCCGTTTGACTTTCGTTGCTTCGTTCGATTTGTTTCTTTTTCCAAACCAGAGTTCTTAAGTTGAACTTTCTGGTTAGATCTTTTATTTGAGTTTTACCTGTGTATTTGATGAGTGCTTATTGTTTGCTTGTTTGTTTGCGATAGAGTACCCGGAGTGCGCCGCTTGCTACTTCGAATCTCTAAGTTTCACAGATCATCAGCAAGGCAAGTAACACTTTGATCATATCTCTTTTACTACCCAGTTTTATTGCATTAGACAAATCCTCAAACATTGCATGGTTAGGATCTAATTAAATTGTGGGTATTGGGAAGTAGTTGAGGTAGTACCTATTATCTGTTTTATTATCAAACCCTTGGGAGTTACTTCTACGTTTGCTTATATTGCTATGCTATGCTAGTAGACGTGGATTGGGTTTGAGTGTATCCATGACAGATGTGAGATTGTTAATATATGGTTAAACTTAAGGTGGCAACTAAAACTCACATCTGGGTGGATTGAGGTACCTGGGCATTCCAGGATTGCCTGTTTTTCTAAGGACCGCCACCCAGGCTCAAAGGGATCATGAGATTATTCATGCTAGAAACTTCCGTGTGCAGCCACAAGCTATTATGGGCTCTAGCATAGTTGATTAAGTTGTGTGAGATCTTGAAGAGGTAGACTAGCAGATGTAGGGGTTGTAGGTTGTACTGTCTACCCGGAGTAGAGAGTTAACGCTTCTGAAAGACTGTGTCTCGGTCATCCGTTTCTCAAACATCATGTAGTGCGAGAATCAAGCGGAGGCGATCGAGTCTTGTGGGGAAAAGTGCACAAACCTCTGCAGAGTGTACAATCTAATCATGGTTAGCCGTGTCCCAGGTTATGGACATCTTGAGTATCTAGTACTTGGATTATCATGTGAATCTCATCACCATGTTACTTTAATTAATTTTGTTGGGTTAATGATGATACTTAATTGGGATTGAGAATGCTGTCAACCATTCTCAATGTTTAACAACCACCATGATAGTTAAATAAAATTTAATTCCTTTGCAGTAAGGAAAAATTGGCTTTTCGCAAAAATGTAACCATAGAGCCTTCTACCAGCCATATATGCATGTAGTATAGCATTATTATGTTCATTACTCTCTATGTGTTACATTGCCAGCATATTCCATCTGCTGACCCGTTTCGGGCTGCAACATTTCATGTTGCAGACTTTTCAGACAACGAGTAAGGTGCCTTAGGTCGTGGTCTTATACTCAGTGATGCTGTTGGAGTTGATGGACACACTTATCTTCCAAGTCTTTCGCTGTTATCGTATTTAGATGGCCTTAAGCCATATTTATCATACTTATTCTCTTTTGAGATACTCGTTGTAATAAGTGTGTGCTTGCTACTCTGTTATAAATCCTCCATTTGTACTGTGCGTGTCAGCATTACTGATCCAGGGATGACACTGATGCACAGTAGCACAGACTGTTTGAGGTCTGGTCGCTACAAAGGTGGTATCAGAGCACACGCTGACTGTAGGACACGACCACTAAGCTTAAACCCTAGAACACTACTCTCTTCTCATTTCTGACTCCTCTCCACTTTCTACACTTTTAGGAATGGCGGATGCAAGGAACAAGTTCATGCAACCGGATGAAGAGACACCTTTTGGACGACACTTGAAGGAAGTCACTAAGTACCGGAACATCGGAATACCAAGCTTCACCGGAACCTACAACGCCACACTACCAGAAGAGGAGCGCTGGAAGATTCAAGTTCAAGTTCCAGGAAGGACGTTCACGCCAGTCACTGAGCCTATAGAGTTTTCCTTTGATGTACCAACCTGGAGTCTAGGAAAGAGCATGGCATCCCACATCACCATGGGACGCATTGGAGAAGTTTACCACAAGGAGCTTAAGGATACCATTTACCAGATTTGTGGGCGCCGAGATGAGCAATGGGAGATGATCAGTACCAAGAAGGATAGATCAATTGCAGCTTTCATCCAGGAGCAAAACCAACACATTCATCGCCAGGAGAACCAAATGTGCATAGGCATGATAGATCTGAAGAAGGCATTGACCAAGATCACGGAGTTGGAGGAAGAACTCAAGTCTACGCGCGATGGATATGAGGAGGAGATCGCCACGTTGTTGGAGAAGAATGACGACCTGATAAAGAAGATCGGAGTATTCATGGGAGACCCAGCACCTGGAGGACAAGACGACGATTCTACTTGCCCGGATAACTACATTATCATCAACGACACCGACTCAGACCCCAGTGAAGATGACTTTGTTGATGAAGCTGGAGCAGATATCATGGAGTCTTCGACCGATCAAAATTTCTAGTAGACCACCATATCAGTAGTAGTATTCCCCCATGTAAATAGTATAGTCCGAGCACTTTTGTAACGATAGTTAGATCGATTGTATGCCTTGTTTGAATTGATTGAGTGATATTGATTGTGTTTGTCTCATATGCATATGGGTAGTGTTTCCTCTCTAGACCTCATTCTATTCTAAATTCTCATCTTTTCTAAAACTATCAGATGCCTCCGAGATGCGACACCAGATTTATTTTCCCACCGGAGATCACTCAGTTGATTCAGCAGCAGAATGCCCTGATGCAAGTGTTAGTACAGAACCAAGGCAACAACAACAACAACCCACCACCACCACCTGTTGATCACTTAGCCCGTTTCTTGAGGCTAAATCCGCCGGTGTTCTCCAGCAGCACCGAGCCGATTGTTGCAGATGATTGGCTCCGCAAAGTTGGAAGGGAGTTGACCACTGCAGGATGCACAGATGCGGAGAGAGTGCATTTTGCCGCACATCAGCTTGATGGACCCGCAGCATCATGGTGGGAGAATTACACAGCCACACACCCTATTAACACTGTCACATGGGACCAATTTCAGCAAGCTTTCTGTACTGCCCATGTTTCAGCAGGAACTATGGCTATGAAGAAGCGTGAGTTTCGCAACCTACGCCAAGGAGGACGCACCGTAGGCCAGTATGTGGAGGACTTTAGTAAGTTAGCACGTTATGCTCCAAATGACGTTGCTAAAGATGCATCCAAGCAGGAGAAGTTTCTGGAAGGACTGAATGATGAGCTGAGCATGCAGTTGATGGTAGCAACCTTCAACAACTACCAGGAGTTGGTAGATAGAGCACTCATGATTGAAGGGAAGCAGCAGCAGATTGAAAACCGTAAGAGGAAGTATGGACAAGGGAAGTACAATTCTGGAGCTCAGTAGAAGCCACGTTTTGCCCCGAAATCGGGAGGACAGTTTCAGCATACCCATGGAGGAGGTAGTTCGCACAACCATAATGGCCCCAAGAATGGTAATGGGAATGGAGGAAGCAATGGGCAGAACCGTAATAACCCATCTACCCCAGCCAAGAGGGATCTAACTCACTTGTTTCAAGTGCCAGAAGACTGGACATTATGCAACTGAATGCCCTGAAGCCCAGAATGGAAATGGCAATGGAAGCTCTGGGAAGAAGCCGAACCCTTTCAACAAAGGACATGTGAACCACGTTAGCGTGGAGGAGGTAGAAGCTCAGCCAGATGCAGTAATAGGTAAGTTTTTGGTTAAGTCATTTACTGCACTCGTTCTTTTTGATATTGGTGCATCACATTCATACATATCAAGGGGATTTGTGGATAAGTATAAACTGCCAACCCAAGCCCTTAGGTCACCCATGTTAGTAACCTCGCCAGGAGCAGAGTATATGGCTAGTTTATGGTGTGATCGGTTACCATTAAGGATTGGTAACTACGTGTTTCCCTCGGACCTAATAGTACTGGAATCGCAAGGATTGGATGTGATATTAGGCATGGATTGGTTATCAAAGTATGGAGGGAACATTGAGTGCACCAGTAAGACGATTTTTCTTACCACCCCAGAAGGAAGAAGGATTAAGTATGTATCCCGGCATATGCCGAAGAGGACTCAGGTGAATTCCTTATCAGGAGTTGTACAGGAGGAAGTACCAGTGGTGAAGGATTTCCCTGACGTATTTCCAGAAGAGTTGCCAGGCATGCCACCGGATAGAGACATTGAGTTTCTGATAGAACTTTTGCCAGGCACAGGACCAATATCTAAGAGACCGTACAGGATGCCCGCCAAAGATTTGAAGGAAATTAAGAAGCAGATTAAGGAGTTACTGGATAAAGGCTATATTCTCCCAAGTTCGTCACCTTGGGGATCACCCGTACTTTTAGTGGAGAAGAAAGATGGATCGTTGAGGATGGTTGTTGATTATCGTGGATTGAATGAAGTGACCATCAAAAATAAGTACCCACTGCCGATGATCAATGATTTGTTTGACCGCTTACAAGGAGCTAAGGTATTTTCCAAGATCGATCTACGATCAGGATACCATCAGTTGAAGATTCGAGAGCAGGATATACCTAAGATGGCTTTTACCACCAGGTATGGGCTGTATGAGTATACCGTTATGTCATTTGGTCTGACTAACGCACCTGCCTATTTCATGAACCTGATGAACAAAGTGTTTATGGAGTTTTTGGATAAGTTCGTCGTGGTGTTCATTGATGATATTTTGGTCTACTCAAACAACGAAGAGGAGCATAAGGAGCATTTGCGTTTGGTACTTGAGAAGCTCAGAGAACATCAGTTATACGCCAAGTTCAGCAAATGTGAGTTTTGGCTGAAGGAAGTTGGATTCCTCGGACATGTTATATCCGGAGAAGGAATAGCAGTAGACCCCGCCAAAGTTGACACAGTAACAAGCTGGGAAGCACCCACGTCAGTTTGAGAGATCCGGAGTTTTCTTGGACTTGCAGGATACTACCGGAGGTTCATTGAGAATTTCTCGAAGATTGCTAAACCCATGACAGAGCTGTTAAAGAAGGACACCAAGTTCAATTGGACTGAGGATTGTGAAGCTAGTTTTCAGGAGTTGAAGAAACGTTTGGTTACATCACCAGTGTTGATTCTGCCAGACCAACGCAAGGATTATGAAGTTTATTGTGACGCTTTTTGTCGAGGACTTGGAGCAGTGCTTATGCAGGAAGGAAGAGTTGTTTCGTATGCTTCACGGCAACTTAAACCCCATGAGAAGAATTATGCCACGCATGATCTGGAGTTAGCAGCCGTAGTGCATGCGTTGAAGACATGGAGACATTTTCTCATCGGAAATCACTGTGAGGTGTACACGGATCACAAGAGTTTGAAGTACATTTTCACGCAAAAGGAGTTGAATCTTAGGCAAAGGAGATGGTTGGAACTCATAAAGGATTATGATATGAGATTGCATTATCACCACGGGAAGGCTAACGTAGTAGCTGATGCGTTGAGCCGCAAGAGCCATGTCAACATCCTCATGACCGGAGAGTTACCGAAATTATTAGCCGAGGATTTTTGCGAGCTATGTTTGGAGATAGTTCCAAGAGGTTATTTAGCAACATTGGAGATTCAGTCTACCTTGATGGAAAGGATCAGGGAAGCTCAAAAGACAGACAAGGAGATTGTAGAGATAAAGGAAAGAATGAGTAAAGGAAAAGCCAAGGGATTTCGTGAGGATGAGCATGATACCTTATGGTTTGAGGACCGCGTTTATGTACCTAATGATCCGGAGATCAGGAAGTTGATCTTGCAAGAGGCCCATGATTCACCGTATTCGATTCACCGAGGAAATACCAAGATGTATTTGGATTTGAAGGATACTTTCTGGTGGACTGGAATGAAGAAGGATATTGCGGAGTATGGAGCAGTTTGTGATGTATGTCAGAGAGTGAAGGCAGAGCATCAGAAGCCAGCAGGATTGCTACAGCCATTGCCGATACCCGAATGGAAGTGGGATAAACTAGGCATGGATTTTATCACGGGATTGCCCAGGACTCGTTCAGGCTATGACTCAATATGGGTTGTAGTCGATCGTTTGACGAAAGTAGCTCATTTCATCCCAGTGAAGACCACTTACACCAGTGCTAAGTTGGCAAAGATATACATGACCAGAATCGTATGTTTGCATGGAGTTCCGAGGACCATTGTATCAGATAGAGGAACCCAGTTTACCTCGAAGTTTTGGAATAAGTTACATGAAACTTTGGGAACCAGGCTAGATTTCAGTACAGCTTTTCACCCACAGACAGATGGACAGACCGAGAGAGTCAATCAGATTTTGGAGGACATGTTGAGAGCTTGTGCGCTAGATTATGGATCTAGTTGGGACGACAACCTGCCGTATGCAGAGTTTTCTTACAACAACAGTTATCAAACCAGTTTGAAGATGGCCCCTTTCGAAGCTTTGTACGGAAGGAGGTGTAGAACACCATTGTTATGGGACGAAGTTGGAGACCGCCAGTTGTTTGGACCAGACTTGATTAAGGAATCAGAACAGAAAGTGAAGTTGATTCGCGATAGGCTCAAGGTAGCCCAGTCCAAGCAGAAGAGTTATGCGGATTCTAAACGTAAGGAGACAGTTTGCGAAGTTGGAGACAGAGTTTACCTACGAGTATCACCACTTCGAGGAGTGAAGCGCTTTGGAGTTAAAGGAAAGTTAGCGCCACGTTTTGTAGGACCATACAGAGTTTTGGAGCGTATGGGAGAAATTGCCTACAAGCTGGAATTGCCTGAAGGATTGTCAGGAGTTCATGATGTATTTCACGTTTCCTAGTTGAAGAAGTGCCACACAGAGATGGCTGAGATACCACTGAGAGATACAGTGCCACTGGAAGCGATTCAGTTGGAAAGTGATTTGACCTATGAGGAGAAACCAGATAAGATTCTTGAGTATGCCAGCCGAGTCACCCGCAGCAAGGTTATCAAGTTCTGCAAATTTCAGTGGAGTCATCACACTGAAGATGAAGCCACCTGGGAGCGAGAGGAAGATCTACGGAAGAACCACTCTCACCTATTTTCTAGCCAACCCGAATCTCGAGGGCGAGATTCATCTTAAGGGGGGGTAGGTTTGTAACATCCCAAATTTTCAATTTGGAATGTTATACATTAGATCATCATTGCATAGCATATTTTATTGCATTTTGGCAAATCCTCAAAAATCCTAAGCAACTCAAGGACCCTCGGAGAGAGTTGGGGATTTTTCCCGGTTTTCATATTTGATTTTTATCAAATAATAAAACGAGGATTTTTGGTTTTAATTATTTTTCTCTTCGAAAAATATTTCATATTAAAATAAATGAGAGGAGAAAATATGACTTCTCCAAAATAATTGAAATATTGGAGGAAAAATATTAAAATCAAATATTTGATTTTATTCGGATTTTATTTGCAATTTTAATTGCATTAGAAAAATTGCACGTTTTAAAAACTTCATTTTTAGGGCCAAGAAAATGTTCACGTCGTTCTAATTATTTTAATTAGACGGTGAAATTTTGTTTTGGCATTTTTGGATTTTTATTTATTTTTCTACGATTTTTTTAGTTCGGCGGAATATTTAAAAAAAAATCCCGAGCGCGCCGACTGGGCCGAAGCCCAGCCGACAGCCCAGCTCCTCGCGCGGCCCAGCCGCGAGTCGTCTCCCACCTGGGGACGGAGCTGCCGCCCGACTCCCGCACGGCCACGACGCCGCCGCCGTCGCCCCTTCCCCAAGGCAACCCCCCTTATTATATACTTCCCACGTCCCACTCCTCACCCCGCCGCCCCGACCCGCCGCCAGGAGCGCCCGACGCCGCCGCCGAAGATTCCGCCGCCCCGGAGCCCGTAGGCCGCCGCCGAAGCCCCGTCTCGCCGCCGACGTCGCCCCGAGCCCCGCCGCCCCTCGCCGCACCCCCCGAGCCTTGCCGGAGCCCGTCTCGAGCCCCACCAGAGTTGCCCCGACGAGGTAGCCGAGCCGCCGCCGCCGAGCCGGTTTTTTTCAAAAAAACGTTCGGTTTATTTTTTTCCGAAACCCTAGTTTTTTTTTAAAATAGATCGGTTTACTTTTTTCGGTTTAGTTAATTAGTGAACGTTCACCGATCCGTTCGTTTTAACGAACGTGTTCGTCGGTTTGTCGCAGCTAACGAACGTCCGTTCGTTTAACTATTCGTCAGTTTTCTTTTTCGTCGGTTTTTCCGCGATTATTCCAGATCGCGATTTCTGATCAGATTTTCGTTCTGGTTTATCTTTTCGCTCGTTTATCGGAATCAGGCGATTCAAGCGCCTAGAGTGTTGTCTCAAAATTCTCTTTCCGTTTAACCTACTCAAACAAGTTTTTGCTACTGTAAAATTTGACCTAGATCCAGATTAGTAAATGAAGCTTGTTTCTTTCGCCGTTTGACTTTCGTTGCTTCGTTCGATTTGTTTCTTTTTGCAAACCGGAGTTCTTAAGTTGAACTTTCTGGTTAGATCTTTTATTTGAGTTTTACCTGTGTATTTGATGAGTGCTTATTGTTTGCTTGTTTGTTTGCGATAGAGTACCCGGAGTGCGCCGCTTGCTACTTCGAATCTCTAAGTTTCACGGATCATCAGCAAGGCAAGTAACACTTTGATCATATCTCTTTTACTACCCAGTTTTATTGCATTAGACAAATCCTCAAACATTGCATGGTTAGGATCTAATTAAATTGTGGGTATTGGGAAGTAGTTGAGGTAGTACCTATTATCTGTTTTATTATCAAACCCTTTGGAGTTACTTCTACGTTTGCTTATATTGCTATGCTATGCTAGTAGACGTGGATTGGGTTTGAGTGTATCCATGACAGATGTGAGATTGTTAATATATGGTTAAACTTAAGGTGGCAACTAAAACTCAAATCTGGGTGGATTGAGGTACCTGGGTATTCCAGGATTGCCTGTTTTTCTAAGGACCGCCACCCAGGCTCAAAGGGATCATGAGATTATTCATGCTAGAAACTTCCGTGTGCAGCCACAAGCTATTATGGGCTCTAGCATAGTTGATTAAGTTGTGTGAGCTCTTGAAGAGGTAGATTAGCAGATGTAGGGGTTGTAGGTGGTACTGTCTACCCGGAGTAGAGAGTTAGCGCTTCTGAAAGATTGTGTCTCGGTCATCCGTTTCTCAAACATCATGTAGTGCGAGAATCAAGCGGAGGCGATCGAGTCTTATGGGGAAAAGTGCACAACCCTCTGCAGAGTGTACAATCTAATCATGGTTAGCCGTGTCCCCGGTTATGGACATCTTGAGTATCTAGTACTTGGATTATCATGTGAATCTCATCACCATGTTACTTTAATTAATTTTGTTGGGTTAATGATGATACTTAATTGGGATTGAGAATGCTGTTAACCATTCTCAATGTTTAACAACCACCATGATAGTTAAATAAAATTTAATTCCTTTGTAGTAAGGAAAAATTGGCTTTTCGCAAAAATGTAACCATAGAGCCTTCTACCAGCCATATATGCATGTAGTATAACATTATTATGTTCATTACTCTCTATGTGTTACATTGCCAGCATATTCCATGTGCTGACCCGTTTCGGGCTGCAACGTTTCATGTTGCAGACTTTTCAGACGACGAGTAAGGTGCCTTAGGTCGTGGTCTTATACTCAGTGATGCCGTTGGAGTTGATGGACTCACTTATCTTCCAAGTCTTCCGCTATTATCGTATTTAGATGGCCTTAAGCCATATTTATCATACTTATTCTCTTTTGAGATACTCGTTGTAATAAGTGTGTGATTGGTACTCTGTTATAAATCCTCCATTTGTACTGTGCGTGTCAGCATTACTGATCCAGGGATGACACTGATGCACAGCAGCACAGATTGTTTGAGGTCTGGTCGCTACAAGATTCATCGCAAGGAAACATCGTTTGGTCATTTTCAGTAGAGCTCACCATCCTGAATGCGGTAGGCAGTGGCTTGCCGAGCCACGCGCTCCGCGTCTTCCTCCTTCTCCGGCAGGGTTCCCTAAAGAAGGTACACCTTGAACTCTTTGGTCTAGCACCCCTCCCGAGGCTCGAGCACGAGGAGTAGACGCGCTCCCGAGGTCGGACCGCAGGCGGGGGCTCCTGAGAGGGGCGCTGGGGGGAGCTCCTCCTGGGGGGGTGTTGGGCCCACAACAGGAGGGGCTGCTGAGGGCTTGAAGAGCCGCTCCTCGAAGATGCCAGGCTCCTGAGGCAGGCATCGAGACGCCTTCTTGGTGATGTCGTCCGCTTCCTTGTTCTTTCCGCGAGGCACGTGCTGCAGTTCCAGACCCAAGAATTGCTTCTCGATTTTGTGTACCTCCGCCAGGTATGCCTCCATGTGTTCGTTCTTCGGCTCGTATACTTTGTTGGAGAATTTGACGAGGAGCTGGGAGTCACCCTTGATGGTGAGGCGCTTCACGCCCAAGGCGGCCGCAGCCTTGAGACCGGCAATCAAGCCTTCGTACTCCGCGATGTTGTTGGAGACCTTATCGCCGTGTTGGAAGCACAGCTGCACAACATAGTAGAGCTTGTCCTGAGTGGGCGAGATGAGCACGGCTCCAGCCCCCGCGCCCTGTCATGCGAAGGCATCGTCGAAGTACATGACCCGGCCGTCTGGTGCCTCGCTTCCTGGCGAGAGGGATCGGTCCTCGCCTGCTTCGGGCCTTGGAGCGTCGGTCCATTCCACCATGAAATCGGCGAGTGCCGCCCCCTTGATGACCCTGGTGGTGCTGAACTCCAACTGGAATGCCTGCAATTCAATGTTCCATTCGGCGACTCTCCCTGCGGCATTGGGGCTCCGGAGCACCCTCTCCAGGGGGTAAGCCGAGACGACCTTGATGGGGTGGCCTTGGAAGTAGTGGCGCAGCTTGCGGGAGGCAACAAGGAGCACGAGCAAGAGCTTCTGTGGCATGGGGTAGCGTGCCCGCGCGTCACGCAGTACCGTGCTGACAAAGTACACCGGGTGCTCGACGAGGGCGGAAGTGTTGGTGGAGTCTTGCACTTCCTGAGGCTGGGAGACCTCAGGACCTCGGTCGTTTGTTGGGGCAGCCCTGGCCTCAGGAGCGTCGTCCTGTGGGCCCTGGTCGTCTGTTGGCGCCGCCGAGGCTTCAGCGGTGCCGTTCTGGAGCCACGTTGTCTTGGCGGGGCGCGTGGCATTGCTCGGCGGGTCCCCGTCCTGGCACTCTTCTCAGACAGCTACCAGTGCCGCGCTAGCTGAGTGAGGCGTGGCAGCCTGGTATAGCACCAGGGGCTCCAGAGGGCGTGGTGCTACCATCACCGGTGGGCTGGTGAGGTATTTCTTGAGATCTTGAAATGCTGCGTCAGCCTCCGGAGTCTACTCGAACGTCCCCTTCTTTTTCATCAGTTTGAAGAACAGGAGGGCGCGCTCCCCCAGCTTGTAGATGAAGCGCCCCAGTGAGGTTACGCAGCCCGCCAGTTTTTGCATTTCCTTGAGAGTCTGTGGTGGGCTCATCTCTTCTATCACCTTGACCTTCTCTGGGTTTGCCTCGATTCCCCTGTGTGACACGAGAAAACCCAGCAACTTACCGGAGGGGACGCCAAACACACATTTCTCCGGGTTGAGCCACAGGTCCACCTTGCGTAGGCTCGCGAATGTTTCTTCCAGGTCCTCGATGAGGGTCCTCTCCTCTCGATATTTCACCACTATATCGTCGACGTAGGCCTCGGCATTCCTCCCGAGCCGCCGACCTAGAGCGATGTGCATCAGCCGCTGGAAGGTCGCTCCGGCGTTGCGCAACCCAAAGGGCATGTAGGTGTAGCAGTACACCCTGCATGGGGTCAAGAAGGCTGTCTTCTCGACGTCCTGCACCGCCATCTTGATATGGTGATAACTTGAGAATGCGCCCAGAAAGCACAATAGGTCGCACTCGGCGGTGGAGTCGACGATCTGATCAACACGCGGGAGCGGGAACGGATCCTGAGGGCAAGCCTTGTTAAGATTGGTGAAGTCGACGCACATGCGTTCCTTCCTGCCTTTCTTGGGGACAACGACCGGGTTCGCCAGCCATTCTAGGTACCGCACCTCCCGAATGACACCAGCTTCTTGTAGTTTGCGGGTTTCCTGGACGATGAAAGACTGCTTCTCCATGGACTGTTGATACGTCTCCAACGTATCTATAATTTTTTATTGTTCCATGCTATTATATTATCTGTTTTGGATGTTTAATGGGCTTTAATATACCTTTTTATATTATTTTTGGGACTAACGTATTAACCGAAGGCCCAATGCAAATTGCTGTTTTTTTGCCTATTTCAGTGTTTCGCAGAAAAGGAATATCAAACGGAATCCAAATGGAACGAAACCTTTGCGAGGATCTTTTTTGGAACAAATGCAATCTAGGAGACTTAGAGTGGAAGTCAAGGAAGCAACAAGGCGGCCACGAGGCAGGAGGGCGCGCCCAGGGGGGTAGGCGCGCCCCACCCTCATGGGCCCCTCGTAGCTCCACCGACCAACTTCTTTCGCCTATATATACTCTGATACCCTGAAACCATCTAGGAGAGCCATGAAACCACTTTTCCACCGCCGCAATCTTCTGTACCCGTGAGATCCCATCTTGGGGCCTTATCCGGTGATCTGCCAGAGGGGGATTCGATCACGGAGGGCTTCTACATCAACACCATAGCCTCTCTGATGATGTGTGAGTAGTTTACCACAAACTTTTGGGTCCGTAGTTATTAGCTAGATGGCTTCTTCTCTCTCTTTGGATCTCAATACAAAGTTCTCCTCGATGTTCTTGGAGATCTATTCGATGTAATTATTTTTGCGGTGTGTTTGCCAAGATCCGATGAATTGTGGGTTTATGATCAAGATTATCTATGAACAATATTTGGTTCTTCTCTGAATTCTTATATGCATTATTTAATATCTTTGCAAGTCTCTTCGAATTATCGGTTTAGTTTGGCCTACTAGATTGATCTTTCTTGCAATGGGAGAAGTGCTTAGCTTTGGGTTCAATCTTGCGGTGCTCGATCCCAGTGACAGAAAGGGAACCGACACGTATTGTATTATTGCCATCGAGGATAAAAAGATGGGGTTTATATCATATTGCTTGAGTTTATCCCTCTACATCATGTCATCTTGCCTAATGTGTTACTCTGTTCTTATGAACTTAATACTCTACATGCATGCTGGATAGCGGTCGATGTGTGGAGTAATAGTAGTAGATGCAGAATCGTTTCGGTCTACTTGTCACGGACGTGATGCCTATGTTCATGATCGTGCCTAGATATTATCACAATTATGCACTTTTCTATCAATTGCTCGGCAGTAATTTGTTCACCCACCGTAATATATGCTATCATGAGGGAAGCCACTAGTGAAACCTATGGCCCCCGGGTCTACTTTACATCATGTAAGTTTCCGATCTACAATTCTAGTTTACTATTTACTTTGCAATCTTTACTTTTCAATTTATACAACAAAAATACCAAAAATATTTATCTTATTATCTTTATCAGATCTCACTTTTGCAAGTGGCCCTGAAGGGATTGACAACCCCTTTATGGCATTGGTTGCAAGGTTCTTGATTGTTTGTGCAGGTACTAGGCGACTTGCGTGTAGTCTCCTACTGGATTTATACCTTGGTTCTCAAAAACTGAGGGAAATACTTATGCTACTTTTCTGCATTACCCTTTCCTCTTCAAGGGAAAACCAACGCATGCTCAAGAGGTAGCAAGATGGATTTCTGGCGCCGTTGCCGAGGAGATCTACACCAAGTCAAGACACACCAAGTACCCATCACAAACTCTTATCCCCCGCATTACATTATTTGCCATTTGCCTCTCGTTTTCCTCTCCCCCACTTCACCTTTGCCATTTTATTCGCCCTTTTCCGTTCGCCTCTTTTTGTTTGCTTCTTGTGTGCCCGTTCTTAGTGCGGTTTGTTGCCATTATGTCTGAAACTAGCGAGGTTATCGTTGAAAAGGATAATAGTAACAATGGGGGAAACTTTGATGCTTTTGATAATCCTCATGAAGAATCTACTATTCTACACACTAAAAAGTTTCGGATCGGTAGTGGTAATATTATTGGAAAAGGAGTTATTCAAGATTTCTTTACTTGTGCCGGTGCTTTGCCCACTATGGGAGGGTCTATTCTTCATAGAACTAGTAGTCTTGCGAATGCTATATCTTTGCTTGTAGTTGAACTTGAAAGACAATTTATGCATATGCGTCCTTGCATACAAAGGATTTTCCTAGAATTTTTGAATATTGAGCATTCTTCTGTTAAACGTGCAGCTACTATATTTTTGGCACATGAGTTCAGATTTATTATGAAAGAGGCCAAGGAATTTTTTGCGCATTATAGGGTGGATGATGGCCGTCCACCCATAGAGGCTATCCTTTTTAATTAGGAATATATAATGCGTTTACAATCTTTAGATCATGTTGCTTATAATGAAAACCTTAGAAAGAAGGACCCTACCGATGTTCTAGTTAATAGAATTTCTGAGCTTAATGATAATTTTTCTATTCAGAACAACGGGCTAGGTTTTTCTCTTGAACAAAGTCTCATGACTTTTTGCCAAAAAGAACTCTTATAATGATGAATTGGTCGTGCAATTTGAGGGGCCAGAGGAGGAACCAATACCTCCCGAGCTTGATCTTGGGGACTTCTGTCCCATTAAATTTAGCCCTTTTGATTACTTTTGCTTGCCACAAAGAAAACTTGCTGCTGAACATAGGGAATATGAGATGAGTTTTCGCGATTTTCCATATCATTATTATGGCAACACCTAGATCTATTCTTGTTTTTATGCCTAGCTAGGGGCGTTAAACGATAGCGCTTGTTGGGAGGCAACCCAATTTTATTTTTGTTTCTTGCTTTTTGTTTATGTTTAGTAATAAATAATTCATCTAGCTTCTGTTTAGATGTGGTTTTATGTTTTAATTAGTGTTTGTGCCAAGTAGAACCTTTGGGAAGACTTGGGTGAAGTCTTTGCGATCTTGCTGTAAAAAACAGAAACTTTAGCGCTCACGAGATTAGCTGCCATTTTTTTACTGGAGAGTGATTTTAGGTTGATTCTTTTTGAAGATGATTAATAGAAAAATTACTCACGTCCAACAGTTTATTTCAGAATTTTTGGAGTTACAGAAGTATACGTTTGATACAGATTGCTACAGACTGTTCTGTTTTTGACAGATTCTGTTTTTCGTGTGTTGTTTGCTTATTTTGAGGAATCTATGGCTAGTATCGGGGGGTATGAACCATAGAGAAGTTGGAGTACAGTAGGTTTGGCACCAATATAAATAAAAAATGAATTCATTATAGTACCTTACGGTGGTGATTTGTTTTCTTATACTAACGGAGCTCATGAGATTTTCTGTTTGAGTTTTGTGTTGTGAAGTTTTCAAGTTTTTGGGTAAAGATTTGATGGATTTTGGAACAAGGAGTGGCAAGAGCCTAAGCTTGGGGATGCCCAAGGCACCCCAAGGTAAAATTCAAGGACACCAAAAGCCTAAGCTTGGGGATGCCCCGGAAGGCATCCCCTCTTTCGTCTTCGTCTATCGGTAACTTTACTTGAGGCTATATTTTTATTCACCACATGATATGTGTTTTGCTTGGAGCGTCTTGTATGATTTGAGTATTTTCTTTTTAGTTTACCACAATCATACTTTTTGTACACACCTTTTGGGAGAGGCACACATGAATCGGAATTTATTAGAATACTCTATGTTCTTCACTTATATCTTTTGAGCTAGATAGTTTTGCTCTAGTACTTCACTTATACCTTTTTGGAGCACGGTGGTGGTTTTATTTTATATAAATTATTGATCTCTAATGCTTCACTTATATTGTTTTGAGAGTCTTTTAGAACAACATGGTAATTTTCTTTGGCTATAAAATTAGTCCTAATATGATAGGCATCCAAGATGGGTATAATAAAAACTTTCATATAGAGTGCATTAAATAATATGAGAAGTTTGATACTTGATAGTTGTTTTGAGATATAAAGGTGCTAATGGTAGAGTCATGCTAGTTGGGCAATTGTGGAATTGATAAATACTTGTGTTAAGGATTGCAAGTCCCGTAGCATGCACGTATGGTAAACGTTGTGTGACAAATTTGAAGCATGGGGTGTTCTTTGATTGCTTTCCTTATGAGTGGCGGCCGGGACGAGCGATGGTCTTTTCCTACCAATCTATCCCTCTAGGAGCATGCGCGTAGTGCTTAGTTTTGATGACTTGTAGATTTTTGCAATAAGTATGTGAGTTCTTTATGACTAATGTTGAGTCCATGGATTATACGCACTCTCACCCTTCCATCATTGCTAGCCTCTTCGGTACCGTGCATTGCCCTTTCTCACCTCGAGAGTTGGTGCAAACTTCACCGTGCATCCAAACCCCGTGATATGATACACTCTATCACACATAAGCCTCCTTATATCTTCCTCAAAACAGCCACCATACCTACCTATTATGGCGTTTCCATAGCCATTCCGAGATATATTGCCATGCAACTTTCCACCGTTCCGTTTATTATGACACGCTTCATCATTGTCATATTACTTTGCATAATCATGTAGTTGACATCGTATTTGTGGCAAATCCACCTTCATAATTCTTTCATACATGTCGCTCTTGATTCATTGCACATCCCGGTACACCGCTGGAGGCATATTCACATAGAGTCATATTTTGTTCTAAGTATCGAGTTGTAATTCTTGAGTTGTAAGTAAATAAAAGTGTGATGATTTTCATTATTAGAGCATTGTCCCATGTGAGGAAAGGATGATGGAGACTATGATTCCCCCACAAGTCGGGATGAGACTCCGGACGAAAAAAAGGAGGCCAAAGAAGCCCAAATAAAAAAAGAGGCCAAAGAAGCCCAAACAAAAAAAAGAGAGAAAAATAGGGAAGGGGCAATGTTACTATCCTTTTTCCACACTTGTGCTTCAAATTAGCACCATGATTTCATGATATAGAGTCTCTTATTTTGTCACTTTCATATACTAGTGGGAATTTTTCATTATAGAACTTGGCTTGTATATTCTAATGATGGGCTTCCTCAAAATGCCCTAGGTCTTCGTGAGCAAGCAAGTTGGATGCACACCCACTTAGTTTCTTTTGATGAGCTTTCATATATTTATAGCTCTGGTGCATCCATTGCATGGCAATCCCTACTCCTCGCATTGACAACAATTGATGGGCATCTCCATAGCCCGTTGATTAGCCGCGTCAATGTGAGACTTTCTCATTTTTTGTCTTCTCACATAACCTCCAACATCATATGCTATTCCACCCATAGTGCCATGTCCATGGCTTGCGCTCACATATTGCGTAAAAGTTGAAAGAGTTTGAAAAGGCTAAGTATGAAACAATTGCTTGGCTTGTCATCGGGGTTGTGCATGATGGGAGCATTTTGTGTGACGAAAATGAAGCATGGCCAAACTATATGATTTTGTAGGGATGAGCTTTCTTTGGCTATGTTATTTTGATAAGACATAATTGCTTGGTTAGCATGCTTGAAGTATTACTATTTTTGTGTCAATATTAAACCTTTGTCCAGAATCTTTTGGATCTAAACATTCATGCCACAATAAAGAGAATTACATTGAAAATTATGTTAGGTAGCATTCCACATCAAAAATTCTGTTTTTATCATTTACCTACCCGAGGATGAGCAGGAATTAAGCGTGGGGATGCTTGATACACCTCCAACGTATCTATAATTTTTGATTGTTCCATGCTATTATATTATCTATTTTGGATGTTTAATGGGCTTTAATATACCTTTTTATATTATTTTTGGGACTAACCTATTAAGCGAAGGCCCAGTGCAAATTGCTGTTTTTTTTGCCTATTTCAGTGTTTCACAAAAAAGGAATATCAAACGGAATGAAACCTTCGCGAGGATCTTTTTTGGAACAAATGCAATCCAGGAGACTTGGAGTGGAAGTTAAGGAAGCAACGAGGCAGCCATGAGGCAGGAGGGCACGCCCAGGGGGGTAGGCGCGCCCCCACCCTCGTGGGCCCCTCGTATCTCCACCAACCTACTTCTTTTGCCTATATATACTCTTATACCCTGAAACCATTGAGGAGAGCCACGAAACCACTTTTCCACCACCGCAACCTTCTGTACCCATGAGATCCCATCTTGGGGCCTTTTCCGGCGATCTGCCGGAGGGGGATTCGATCACGGAGGGCTTCTACATCAACACCATAGCCTCTTCGATGATGTGTGAGTAGTTTACCACAGACCTTCGGGTCCATTGTTATTAGCTAGATGACTTCTTCTCTCTCTTTGGATCTCAATACAAAGTTCTCCTCGATGTTCTTGGAGATCTATTCGATGTAATTATTTTTGCGGTGTGTTTGCCGAGATCCGATGAATTGTGGGTTTATGATCAATATTATCTATGTACAATATTTGGTTCTTCTCCGAATTCTTATATGCATGATTTAATATCTTTGCAAGTCTCTTCGAATTATCGGTTTAGTTTGGCCTACTAGATTGATCTTTCTTGCAATGGGAGAAGTGCTTAGCTTTGGGTTCAATCTTGCGGTGCTCGATCCCAGTGACAGAAAGGGAACCAACACGTATTGTATTGTTTCCATCGAGGATAAAAAGATGGGGTTTATATCATATTGCTTGAGTTTATCCCTCTACATCATGTCATCTTGCCTAATGCATTACTCTGTTCTTATGAACTTAATACTCTACATGCATGCTGGATAGCGGTCGATGTGTGGAGTAATAGTAGTAGATGCAGAATCGTTTCGGTCTACTTGTTACGGACGTGATGCCTATGTTCATGATCATGCCTAGATATTCTCATAATTATGCACTTTTCTATCAATTGCTCGACAGTAATTTGTTCACCCACCATAATATCTGCTATCATGAGAGAAGCCACTAGTGAAACCTATGGCCTTCGGGTCTACTTTACATCATATAAGTTTCCAATCTACAATTCTATTTACTATTTACTTTGCAATCTTTACTTTTCAATCTATACAACAAAAATACCAAAAATATTTATCTTATTATCTTTATCAGATCTCACTTTTGCAAGTGGCCGTGAAGGGATTGACGACCCCTTTATCGCGTTAGTTGCAAGGTTCTTGATTGTTTGTGCAGGTACTAGGCGACTTGCGTGTAATCTCCTACTGGATTGATACCTTGGTTCTAAAAAACTGACGGAAATACTTACGCTACTTTGCTGCATCACCCTTTCCTCTTCAAGGGAAAACCAACGCATGCTCAAGAGGTAGCAACTGCCGCCGCGCCTTCTGCTTCACCGGGCGCACGTTGGATCCCCCTCAGGATCCCGACCAGATCCTTGGGTTCCCAATCGAACACCTCTTTGTTCTTGTGCAGGAAGTTCACCAGTGCCTCCTCTTGATCCAGGGGGAGGCCGACGCCTATGGTGAAGGTGGCGCCCGACGCTCCGTCCTCGTGAACTGGCACCTGCTTTGTCTGAGCGTGGTCTTGGGAGAACAGTTGCTTCTTCTTTGCCGGCGCAGCCCTCGGAGCCCCTGGGGCTCCTTCCTCCTTTGGCCGCGCGGCGGCCGCGGCCCCGAAGGCAAGCTTGAGGGCCGCCGGCGCCTCCTTGGTGTCCCCGGCCATGGTGAAGACGCCGCTGCTCCCCGACATCTTCATGAGGTTGTAGGCAGGATGAGTTGCTGCCATGAACTTGGCCAAGGTCCTGCCCGAGGATGGCGTTGTACGGGAGACCGATGCGGGCGATGTCGAAGTCAATGAGCTCGTTGCGGTAGTTGTCGCGGGTGCCGAAGGTGACAGGGAGGCGGATTTGCCCTAGGGGGCAGGTAGAGCTGTCGACGACCCCGGAGAAGGGCTTGGTGGGGCGGAGCCGGCCACACGACACGTGAAGCAAGCCGAAAGCTTCCACAAAGAGCACGTTGAGGCCATCCCCGTCGTCGGTGAGGGTCTTGGTGACTGCCACGTTGCAGATGGTGGGGGTGCAGAGCATCGGGAGTGCGCCGGCGCCCGCGGTGGTTGCGGGGTGGTCTCTTGAGCCGAAGGTGAGATCAGCCTTGGGTGCCGCCCATTCCGGAGGAGCTCCCTACTGCACGTGGGCGGCGCCCACCTGGCGGAAGAACTGCTTGACATGGCGGTCCGAGGGCGGCACCTGCGAGCCATCAAGGAGAGCTGCAACAGCGTGGGGTGCTGGTGCCACGAAGCGCGCGAGGAAGAGGCTACACAGCTCCTCCCAGGATGCCAGAGAAGATCCTGGTAAGTTGAGAAGCCAGGCGCGCAGCACACCCACCAGGACCATGGGGAGCCAGTTCGCCATGACCTTGTCGTCGTAGCCGGCCGCCCAGACAGCCTCCTTGTATGCTTGGAGAAAGCCTTCCGGGTCCGCCGCACTGTCGTATTGGGGCGGCAGGTCCAGCCTGAACTTGGGCGGCTACTGCACCCGCCGCAGGGCGGGGGTGAAGGCTTGGAGGACCCCGGCTCCTCCAAGGGCACGCGTCGGGGCAGACGATGGAGAAGCGTCCGCCATGAGAACCAAACAGCGGAGCCTTGCGGACGGAGTGGCGGATCTTCGACGCACCCCTACCTGGCGCGCCAAATGTCGGATTTTGGGTTCCGCAAACCCTTGTGAGGTTCGAACTCTGGGGTGCGTGCGAAGAACTCGTCCTCCCCAGTCTGCATACTCTCCGATCCCACAGCCTAGATCGTCGAACCCAATGGACAAGAGACACAACAGTTTACCCAGGTTCGGGCCACCTTGCGGTGTAAAACCCTACTCCTGCTTTGTGGTGGATTTGCCTCGGTGGGCTGAGGAAGAGCTAGTACAGTGGGCGAACAACCTCAGGAGGAGGAGTGTTCTTGGGCTCGGATGAGCTGGTGAGTTGGTCCGGGTGGAATGGATCCGATCCCCCTATATGGTGGTGGCTAAGTCCTATTTATAGTGGCCTTGGTCCTCTTACCAAATGTAGGCGGGAAGGGATCCCACAATGGCCAAATTCAAAGGGGGACAACTAGTACATGTTATCCTAACAAAAGTAGTCTTTGCATGCAAAAGCATCCGGTGGTGACGCCGCAGTGGGCTCTGCGATGACCTCTGTCCTGCCGTCCTAGCGGTCTTGGTCTTGTTGCACCGGAATGGAAACCTTTGGCTGATTCCTCGGAACTCTACACCTGCGCTTGCCTCCTTAGCACCAAAGGAGAAACTGGTACACTGCGCCCGCTGGCGCCCGCCTGGCCTTGGTCGTCATGGCTCACGTCATATGAACCTCGCGAGGTGATCTTTGCATAGATATCTCCGCTCCTCGGGAGCCAGCCTGGTGAGGCCGCCCCCAAGCAGGTCTTCGTGTCGTCCGCCTCGCGAGGCTTGGCCCCTCACGAGGCTCTTGGGTTGTTGTTGCTGAAGCTGGGCCGTACCAGGCCATCGATGGAGCCACGCCATGGGCCGCAGGCAGGCAAGTTTGGGTACCCCATTCCCAGAATGCCGACAGCTGCCATGGGAGGGTAGGACAAAAGATGTAACATCCCAAATTTTCAATTTGGAATGTTATACATTAGATTGTCATTGCAAGTCATATTTTATTGCAATTTGGCTAGATCCTAGAAATTCTACGCAACTCAAGGACCCACGGAGAGAGTTGGGGATTTCGTTATTTTCATATTTTAGTTTTCTCGAATTTTGAAAATAGGATCATTTGATTTTATTTATTATATCATCAATTATTCCAATTTTAAAAATAAGAGAGAGGGAATAAAATGACTTTCCCAAAATAAAGGAATATTGAGGATTTAATAAAAAATCAAATAAGATTTTATTTTGGAGTTTTTCGCTATTTTATTTGAATTTAGAAAATATACAAGTTTTTCAAAATTGCATTTAGGCCCCAAATAAATGTTCATCTTGTCCGGCTTGATTTTAGAAGTCGGGTAAAATTTATTTCTGGATTTTTGGAGTCCGTTTAGTATTTCTTTTAATTGTTTTTCTGCACGTAATTATTAAAAAAACGCGAACCGACTTTGGGTCGTGTTCGGCCAGGACTCTGCCTGGCCGGGCCTTTATAAGGCGCCGCCCTGAGCCCGTCAGCCCACCCGAGCCCCGCGCCAACCCTAACCCTAACCGCCGCCACCGCCGCCGGGCCCCGCCACCCGAGCCGCCGCCGCGGACCCGCCGGACGCCGCCGCCCCGTCCCGCCGGACCCCGCCGCCGCCTGTCGGACCCCGCCGCCCCACCCGCCGGACCCCGCCGCCCCACGCCAGAGGTAGCCGCCGCCGCCGCCACCGGCGCTTTTCCTCGAGAAAACCGTACGGTTTTTCCGCCGGTTTTTCGTTCGGTTTTGTTAAAAAAACCTAGATCTGTTTTTTCGGTTTCGTTTATTTAGCGGACATTCGTCCGTACGTTCGTTTTAACGAACGGATTTCGTTTTTTTTTCGTAGACAGCGAACGTTCGTTCGTTAGCCTGTTCGTCTGTTTTTCTTTTTCTCGGATTTTCCGCGATTATTTCTGATCGCGATTTCCAATCTGTTTTTCGTTCTAGTATAACTTTTCGCTCGTTTATCGGAATCAGGCGATTCAAGCGCCTAGAGTTTCGTCTCGAAACCCTCTTTCTGTTTAACCAAATCAAACAAGTTTTTGCTATTGTAAAATTTGACTTAGGTCCAGATTAGTAAACGAAGCTTGTTTCTTTCGCCGTTTGAGTTTCGTTGCTTCGTTTGATTTGATTCTTTTTGCAAACCGGAGTTCTTAAGTTGAACTTTCTGGTTAGATCTCTTATTTGAGTTTTACCTGTGCATTAGACGAGTACTTATTGTATACTTGTTTGTTTGCGATAGAGTACCCGGAGTGCGCCACTTGCTACTTCGAATCCCTAGGTTTCACGGATCATCAGCAAGGCAAGTAACACTTTGATCATACCTCTTTTCATACACAGTTTTATTGCATTAGATCAATCCATAAACAATTGCATGATTAGGATCTGATTAAATTGTGGGTTGGGAAGTAGCTGATGAGGTAGAACCTATTGCCCGGTTTATTACCAAACCCTTGGGAGTTACTTCTACGTTTGCTTATATTGCTATGCTATGCTAGAAGACGTGGATTGGGTGAGTGTATCCATTACAGATGTGAGATTGTTAATTAATGGTTCAATTTAAGGTGGATACTTAAACACACATCTGGGTGGATTGAGGCACCTGGGTATTCCAGCGATAGCCTGTTTTTTTATGGACCGCCACCCAGGCTCAAAGGGATCATGAGATTATTCATGCTAGAAACTTCCGTGTGCAGCCACAAGCTATTATGGGCTCTAGCATAGTTGATTAAGTTGTGTGAACTCTTACAGTGGTAGACTAGCAGATGTAGGGGTTGTAGGTGGTACTGTCTACCCGATCGTAAGGTGCAAACGCTTCTGAAAGACTATGTCTCGGTCATCCGTTTCTCAAACATCATGTAGTGCGAGAATCCCAACGAAGGAGATCGAGTCTTGTGGGGAAAAGTGCGCAAACCTCTGCAGAGTGTACAATCTAATCATGGTTAGCCGTGTCCCCGGTTATGGACATCTTGAGTATCTAGTACTTGGATTATCATGTGAATCTCATCATGTTACTTTAATTAATTTTGTTGGGATTAATGTTGAAACTTAATTGGGATTGAGATGGTGTCACCCATTCTCAATGTTTAACAACCACCATGATAGTTAAATAAAATTTATTCCTTTGCAGTAGGGAAAAATTGGCTTTTCGCAAAACTGTAACCATAGAGCTTTCCACCAGCCATATATGCATGTAGTATAGCATTATTCTGTTCATTACTCTCTATGTGTTACATTGCCAGCATATTCCATGTGCTGACCCGTTTTCGGGCTGCAACGTTTCATGTTGTAGACTTTTCAGACGACGAGTAAGGTGCCTTAGGTCGTGGTCTTATACTCAGTGATGTCGTTGGAGTTGATGGACTCGCTTATCTTCCAAGTCTTCCGCTGTTATCGTTTTTAGATGGCCTTAAGCCATATTTATTGTATTAAGTTCTCTTTTGAGACATTTGATGTAATAAGTGTGTGATTGCTACTCTGTTATAAATCCTTCGAGTACTGTGTGTGTCAGCATTACTGATCCAGGGATGACACTGATGCACAGAGACTTGACCGTCTGAGGTCTGGTCGCTACAAGATGGTATCAGAGCACACGCTGACTGTAGGACACGACCACTAAGCTTAAACCCTAGATCACTATTCTCTTCTCATTTCTGACTCCTCTCCATTTTCCACTATTTTAGGATGGCGGATGCCAGGAACAAGTTCATGCAACCAGATGAAGATACACCCTTTGGACGCCACTTGAAGGAAGTCACTAGATACCTGAACATCGGAATACCAAGCCTCACCGGAACCTACAACGCCACACTACCAGAAGAGGAGCGTTGGATGATTCAAGTTCAAGTTCCAGGAAGGTCGTTCATGCCCGTCACCGAGCCCATAGAGTTTTCCTTTGATGCACCAACCTGGAGTCTAGGAAAGAGCATGGCATCCCACATCACCATGGGACGCATTGGAGAAGTTTACCACAAGGAGCTTAAGGATACCATTTACCAGATTTGTGGGCGCCGAGATGAGCAATGGGAGATGATCAGTACCAAGAAGGATAGATCAATTGCAGCTTTCATCCAGGAGTAAAACCAACACATTCATCGCCAGGAGAACCAAATGTGCATAGGCATGATAGATCTGAAGAAGGCATTGACCAAGATCACGGAGTTGGAGGAAGAACTCAAGTCTACGCGCGATGGATATGAGGAGGAGATCGCCACGTTGTTGGAGAAGAATGACGACCTGATAAAGAAGATCGGAGTATTCATGGGAGACCCAGCACCAGGAGGAGAAGACGATGATTGCGCTTGCCCGGATAACTACATCATCATCGACGACACCGACTCGGACCCCAGTGAAGATGACTTTGTTGATGAAGCTGGAGCAGATATCATGGAGTCTTCGACCGATCGAAATTTCTAGTAGACCACCATAATCAGTAGTAGTAGTCCCCCATGTATATAGTATAGTCTGAGCACTTTGTGACGATAGTTAGATCGATTGTATGCCTTGTTTGAATTGATTTGAGTGATATTGATTGTGTTTGTCTCATGTGCATATGGGTAATGTTTTCTCTCTAGACCACATTCTATTCTAAATTCTCATCTTTTCTAAACCCATCAGATGCCTCCGAGACGCGACACCGGATTTTTTCCCCACCGGAGATCACTCAGTTGATTCAGCAGCAGAATGTCTTGATGCAAGCACTAGTACAGAACCAAGGCAACAACAACAACAACCCACCACCACCACCACCTATTGACCATTTGACCCGTTTCTTGAGGCTAAATCCGCCGGTGTATTCCAGTAGCACCGAGCCGATTGTTGCAGATGATTGGCTCCGCAAAGTAGGAAGGGAGTTGACCACTGCAGGATGCACAGATGCGGAAAGAGTGCGTTTTTCCGCACATCAGCTTGATGGACCCGCAACATCATGGTGGGAGAATTACACAGCCACACACCCTATAGACACTGTCACATAGGACCAGTTCCAGCAAGCTTTTCGTACTGCCCATGTTTCAGCAGGAGCTATGGCCATGAAGAAGCGTGAGTTTCGCAACCTATGCCAAGGAGGACGCACTGTAGGCCAGTATGTGGAGGATTTTAGTAAACTAGCACGTTATGCCCCAGATGACGTTGCTACTGATGCAGCCAAGCAGGAGAAGTTTTTGGAAGGACTGAATGATGAGCTGAGCATGCAGTTGATGGTAGCAACCTTCAACAACTACCAGGAGTTGGTAGATAGAGCTCTCATGATTGAAGGGAAGCAGCAGCAGATTGAAAACCGCAAGAGGAAGTATGGACAAGGGAAGTACAATTCTGGAGCTCAGCAGAAGCCACGTTTTACCCCGAAATCAGGAGGACATTTTCAGCATACCCATGGAGGAGGTAGTTCGCACAATCATAATGGCCCCAAGAATGGTAACGGGAATGGAGGAAGCAACGTCCAGAACCGTACCAACCCAACAACCCAGCCAAGAGAGACCTGAGCCAAGTCACTTGCTATAAGTGTCAGAAGACTGGACATTATGCCAATGAATGTCCTGAAGCCCGGATTGGAAATGGCAATGGAAGCTCTGGGAAGAAGCCGAACCCTTTCAATAAAGGACATGTGAACCACGTTAACGTGGAGGAGGTTGAAGCCCAGCCAGATGGAGTAATAGGTAAGTTTTTGGTTAAGTCATTTACTGCACTCGTTCTTTTTGATACTGGTGCATCGCATTCATACATATCAAGGGGATTCGTGGATAAGTATAAACTGCCCACCAAAGTTCTTAGAACACCTATGTTAGTGAGTTCACCAGGAGCAGAGTATATGGCAAGCCAAGGATGTTTTCAGATGTCATTGGCCATAGGTAGGCATGTTTTCCCCTCGGACTTAATAATCTTGGAGTCGCAAGGTTTGGATGTGATTTTGGGTATGGATTGGCTGTCGATGTATGGAGGAAACATCGATTGCGCCAGTAAGACGAATTTACTTACCACCCTAGAAGGAAGAATGATTAAGTATGTATCCCGGCATGTGCCGAAGAGGACTCAGGTGAATTCCTTATCAGGAGTTGTACAGGAGGAAGTACCAGTGGTGAACGATTTCCCTGACGTATTTCCAGAGGAGTTGCCAGGCTTGCCACCGGATAGAGACATTGAGTTTTTGATTGAGCTTTTGCCAGGCACAGGGCCAATATCTAAGAGACCATACAGGATGCCCGCAAAAGATTTAGAGGAGATTAAGAAGCAGATTAAGGAGTTACTAGATAAAGGCTATATTCGCCCAAGTTCTTCACCCTGGGGATCGCCAGTACTTCTAGTGGAGAAGAAGGATGGATCATTAAGGATGGTTGTTGATTATCGAGGACTGAATGAAGTGACCATAAAAAACAAGTACCCACTGCCGATGATCAATGATCTGTTTGACTGCTTACAAGGAGCTAAGGTATTTTCCAAGATCGATCTGCGGTCAGGATACCATCAGTTGAAGATTTGAGAGCAGGATATACCTAAGACGACTTTTACCACTAGGTATGGGTTGTACGAGTATACTGTTATGTCATTTGGTCCGACTAACGCACCTGCCTATTTCATGAACCTGATGAACAAGGTGTTTATGGAGTTTTTGGATGAGTTCGTCGTGGTGTTCATTGATGATATTTTGGTCTACTCCAAAAATGAAGAGGAGCATAAGGAACATTTGCGTTTGTTACTTGAGAAGCTCGGAGAACATCAGTTATACGCCAAGTTCAGCAAATGTGAGTTTTGGTTGAAGGAAGTTGGATTCCTCGGACATGTTATATCCGGAGAAGGAATAGCAGTAGACCCCACCAAAGTTGACACTGTAACAAACTGGGAATCACCCACATCAGTTGGAGAGATCCGGAGTTTTCTTGGACTTGCAGGATACTACCGGAGATTCATTGAGAATTTCTCGAGGATTGCTAAGCCCATGACGGAGCTGTTGAAGAATGACACCAAGTTCAACTGGACTGAGGAATGTGAAGCTAGTTTCCAAGAGTTGAAGAAACGTTTGGTTACATCACCAGTGTTGATTCTGCCATATCAGCGCAAGGATTATGAAGTATACTGCGACGCTTCTCGTCGAGGACTTGGAGCAGTGCTTATGCAGGAAGGAAGAGTTGTTTCATATGCTTCACGACAGCTTAAACCCCATGAGATGAATTACGCTACGCATGATTTGGAGTTAGCAGCCGTAGTACATGCGTTGAAGACATGGAGACATTTTCTCATCGGAAACCACTGTGAGGTGTACACGGATCACAAGAGTTTGAAATACATCTCACACAGAAGGAGTTGAATCTCAGGCAAAGGAGATGGTTGGAGCTCATAAAGGATTATGATATGAGATTGCATTATCACCCCGGAAAGGCTAACGTAGTAGCAGATGCATTGTGCTGCAAGAGCCACGTCAACACACTCATGACCGGAGAGTTGCCGAAGGAATTAGCCGAGGATCTTTGCGAGCTATGTTTGGAAATAGTTCCGAGAGGCTATGTTGCAGCATTGGAGATACAGTCTACTTTGATAGATAAGATCAGAGAAGCTCAGAAGACTGACAAGGAGATTGCCAAAATAAAGGAAAGGCTGAGAAAGGAAAAGCCAAGGGATTTCATGAGGACGAACACGATACCTTATGGTTTGAGGACCGCGTTTATGTGCCTAAAGATCAGGAGATCAGGAAGTTGATTCTGCAAGAGGCCCATGATTCGCCGTATTCGATTCACCCAGGAAATACCAAGATGTATTTGGATTTGAAGGATACTTTTTGGTGGACCAGAATGAAGAAGGATATTGCGGAGTACGTAGGAGTTTGTGATGTATGTCAGAGAGTGAAGGCAGAGCATCAGAAACCAGCAGGATTGCTACAGCCATTGCCGATACCCGAATAGAAGTGGGATAAGTTAGGCATGGATTTTATCACAGGATTGCCCAGGACTCGTTCAGGCTATGACTCAATATGGGTTGTAGTCGATCGTTTGACGAAAGTAGCTCATTTCATCCCAGTGAAGACCACTTACACCAGTGCTAAGTTGGCAAAGATATACATGACTAGGATCGTATGTCTGCATGGAGTTCCGAGGAGCATTGTATCAGATAGAGGAACCCAGTTTACCTCAAAGTTCTGGCATCAGTTACATGAAACTTTGGGTACCAGGCTAGAGTTCAGTACAGCCTTTCATCCACAGACAGATGGATAGACCGAAAGAGTGAATCAGATTTTGGTGGACATGTTGAGAGCTTGTGCGCTAGATTATGGATCTAGTTGGGACGACAATTTGCCGTATGCAGATTTTTCTTACAACAACAGCTATAAATCCAGTCTGAAGATGGCCCCTTTCGAAGCTTTGTACGGAAGGAGGTGTAGAACACCATTGTTATGGGACGAAGTTGGAGACCGTCAGTTGTTTGGACCAGATTTGATTAAGGAATCTGAATAGAAGGTGAAGTTGATTCGCGATAGGCTCAAGGTAGCCCAATCCAGGCAGAAGAGCTATGCAGATTCAAAACGTAAGGAGATTGTTTATGAAGTCGGAGACAGAGTTTATCTTCATGTATCCCCACTTCGAGGAGTTAAGCGCTTTGGAGTTAAGGGAATGTTAGCGCCACGATTTGTAGGACCATACAAAGTTTTGGAGCGTATGGGAGAAGTTGCTTACAAGTTGGAATTACCCGAAGGATTGTCAGGAGTTCACAATGTGTTTCATGTTTCCCAGTTGAAGAAGTGCCACGCAGAGATGGCTGATATACCATTGAGAGATACAGTGCCAATGGAAGCAATTCAGTTGGATAGTGATTTGACCTATGAGGAGAAACCAGTCAAGATTCTCGAATATGCAGTCGAGTCACGCGTAGCAAGGTTATCAAGATTTGCAAAGTTCAGTGGAGCCACCATACCGAGGATGAAGCCACCTGGGAGCGAGAGGAAGATCTACGGAAGGACCACCCTCACCTATTTTCTAGCCAACCCGAATCTCGAGAGCGAGATTCATCTTAAGGGGGGTAGGTTTGTAACATTCCAAATTTTCAATTTGGAATGTTATACATTAGCTCATCATTGCATATCATATTTTATTGCATTTTGGCTAGATCCTAGAAATTCTACGCAACTCAAGGACCCACGGAGAGAGTTGGGGATTTCGTTATTTTCATATTTGAGTTTCTCGATTTTTGAAAATAGGATCATTTGATTTTATTTATTTTATCATCAATTATTCCAATTTTAAAAATAAGAGAGAGGGAATAAAATGACTTTCCCAATATAAAGGAATATTGAGGATTTAATAAAAAAATCAAATAAGATTTTATTTTGGAGTTTTTCGCTATTTTATTTGAATTTAGGAAAAATACGCGTTTCCCCAAATAAATGTTCATCTTGTCCGGATTGATTTTAGAAGTCGGGGAAAATTTATTTCGGGATTTTTGGAGTCCGTTTAGTATTTCTTTTAATTGTTTTTCTGTGCGAAATTATTTTAAAAAAACGCAAACCGACTTTGGGCCGTGTTCGGCCAGGACTCTGCCTGGCCGGGCCTTTATAAGGCGCCGCCCCTAGCCCGTCAGCCCACCTGAGCCCCGCGCCAACCCTAAACCTAACCGCCGCCGCCGCCGCCGCCACCGCTGGGCCCTGCCGGCCGCCGTCCCGCCGGAGCCACCGCCGCCGACCCGCCGGACGCCGACGCCCCGTCCCGCGAGACCCCGCCGCCGCCCGCCGGACCCCGCCGCCCCACCCGCCGGACCCGCCGCCCCACGCCGGAGGTTGCCGCCGCCCCCGCCGCCGGCGGTTTTCCTCGAGAAAATCGTACGGTTTTTCCGCCGGTTTTCCGTTCGGTTTTGTTAAAAAAACCTAGATCTGTTTTTTTCGGTTTCGTTTATTTAGCGGACATTCGTCCATACGTTCGATTTAACGAACGGATTTCGTTTTTTTTTCGTAGACAGTGAACGTTCGTTCGTTAGCCTGTTCGTCCGTTTTTCTTTTTCTCGGATTTTCCGCGATTATTTCTGATCGCGATTTCCGATCTGTTTTTCGTTCTAGTATAACTTTTCGCTCGTTTATCGGAATCAGGCGATTCAAGCGCCTAGAGTTTCGTCTCGAAACTCTCTTTCTGTTTAACCAACTGAAAAAAGTTTTTTCTACTGTAAAATTTGACTGAGGTCCAGATTAGTAAATGAAGCTTGTTTCTTTCGCCGTTTGAGTTTCGTTGCTTCGTTTGATTTGATTCTTTTTGCAAACCGGAGTTCTTAAGTTGAACTTTCTGGTTAGATTTCTTATTTGAGTTTTACCTGTGCATTAGACGAGTACTTATTGTATGCTTGTTTGTTTGCGATAGAGTACCCGGAGTGCGCCGCTTGCTACTTCGAATCCCTAGGTTTCACGGATCATCAGCAAGGCAAGTAACACTTTGATCATACCTCTTTTCATACCCAGTTTTATTGCATTAGATCAATCCTCAAACAATTGCATGATTAGGATCTGATTAAATTGTGGGTTGGGAAGTAGCTGATGAGGTAGAACCTATTGCCCTGTTTATTACCAAACCCTTGGGAGTTACTTCTACGTTTGCTTATATTGTTATGCTATGCTAGTAGACATGGATTGGGTGAGTGTATCCATTACAGATGTGAGATTGTTAATTAATGGTTCAATTTAAGGTGGCTACTTAAACACACATATGGGTGGATTGAGGCACCTGGGTATTCCAGCGATTGCCTGTTTTTTTATGGACCGCCACCCAGGCTCAAAGGGATCATGAGATTATTCATGCTAGAAACTTCCGTGTGCAGCCACAAGCTATTATGGGCTCTAGCATAGTTGATTAAGTTGTGTGAACTCTTACAGTGGTAGATTAGCAGATGTAGGGGTTGTAGGTGGTACTGTCTACCCGATCGTAAGGTGCAAACGCTTCTGAAAGACTATGTCTCGGTCATCCGTTTCTCAAACATCATGTAGTGCGAGAATCCCAACGGAGGAGATCGAGTCTTGTGGGGAAAAGTGCGCAAACCTCTGCAGAGTATACAATCTAATCATGGTTAGCCGTGTCCCCGGTTATGGACATCTTGAGTATCTAGTACTTGGATTATCATGTGAATCTCATCATGTTACTTTAATTAATTTTGTTGGGATTAATGTTGAAACTTAATTGGGATTGAGATGGTGTCACCCATTCTTAATGTTTAACAACCACCATGATAGTTAAATAAAATTTATTCCTTTGCAGTAGGGAAAATTTGGCTTTTCGCAAAACTGTAACCATATAGCTTTCCACCAGCCATATTTGCATGTAGTATAGCATTATTCTGTTCATTACTCTCTATGTGTTACATTGCCAACATATTCCATGTGCTGACCCGTTTTCGGGCTGCAACGTTTCATGTTGCAGACTTTTCAGACGACGAGTCAGGTGCCTTAGGTCGTGGTCTTATACTCAGTGATGCCATTGGAGTTGATGGACTCGCTTATCTTCCAAGTATTCTGCTGTTATCGTTTTTAGATGGCCTTAAGCCATATTTATTGTATTAAGTTCTCTTTTGAGACATTCGATGTAATAAGTGTGTGATTGCTACCCTGTTATAAATCCTTCGAGTACTATGCGTGTCAGCATTACTGATCCAGGGATGACACTGATGCACAGAGACTAGACCGTCTGAGGTCTGGTCGCTAAAAAAGATGTCATGCAAGTTCTTTCCATAAGCACGTATGACTATTTACGAAATACATGCCTACATTATATTTATGAACTAGAGCTAGTTTTGTATTGCCCTAAGTTATGACTGTTATATGATGATATCATCCAACAAATTCACCTATCCAATGCCTACGAATTTCTCCATATATTGTTCTTGCTAAGTTACTAATGTTGATGTTACTGTTATACTTGCTAAAAATCATCACTACTGCTACTGTTACCACTGCTACGAAAACTATCATACTACTTTGCTACTGATCCCTTTGTTGCAGATATTCAATCTCCACGTGTGGTTGAATTGACAACTCAACTGCTAATACTTGCAAATATTCTCCCCTTGTGTCGAATCTATAAATTTGGGTTGAATACTCTACCCTCGAAAACTATTGTGATCCCCTATACTTGTGGGTTATCACGTGCCAGCTCCACTCCAAGAATATCCATCAACCGGATCAAGCCTTGCAGACCATCCCTTTATCTTGGCCCTTCGTAGTCTGGGGGCTCGACATCTTGGGCCCCTTCCCATGTGCTATCGGGGCTTTCAATTCTTGCACAGGGCAATCGACAAGTTTACAAAGTGGCCCGAAGTGAAACCAGTGAGAAAGTGTAGGAGATATGCCCTAGAGGCAATAATAAATGATATTATTTATCTCCTAGTTCATAATTATGTTTATATTCCATGCTATAACTGCAATGATTCTCGAGTCTACAATATCCACGAGGCTCGGAGGAAGACTCATATGCATGTGTGGAATAATAAACGGTAAGAAGTATTCCTAGTCTGGCCTCTAAGACTAGATCAAGTGTTGCATGATGGTTCTGTTTTCCTGATCATGGGCATGTCTATGCCAGCAATTTTGAGGGCACAATGTTAAGAGAACATTTGTGTTGAATCGACCCGGATTGATGTTATGCTAAGAGATTCATTCATCACAAGTTAATGGTGCATAACACAGAGATGGTTAACGTTTGCATGATTCCTTAGACCATGAGAGTATCGAGTGTCTTCATGCTTGCTTCATGAACTTTGGGGTTTGTTAAACGTCATCCGTAAATGGGTGGCTATTACGGCGGCTTACGGGTTCATGGAAAAGTGTGTCAAGTAACTTGATAGCTCAAGATTGGGATTTGCTCCTCCGACGATGGAGAGATATTCTCGGGCCCTCTCGGTATTACGGTATCCATCATCGTCTGGCCAGACACAGTGTGATTTGATCACTGGGATGCCGGAACACGGAAACGAGAAAAGAGAACAAAACCGGTAACGAGGTAACTAGCATAGTGGACAAGTTGTTGATCCACGGGAATGCCAACATGTCTCACCTCGGGTATTTGTAACATATCGCGAAGCAACAGGAATAGCACAAGGCAACTGGAGGTTCACTCGAATATTTATTCGTGTGGGTATAGGGGTCAATATGGGTGTCCACGGCTCCGATGCTGATCATTGATCGGAAGGGGTTCCGGGTCATGTCTATACTTCACCGAACCTATAGGGTCACACACTTAAGGGTCATCTATCTGCTGAATACTAGACAGGGACTGAGAGAAAATCACCGAAAAAGTTTCGGACACCGAAAAGTTTCGGACAGCGGAATCGTACCGCAGAGAGAGGTCATCGGATAAGTTTCGATGATACCGAAAAGTTGTTTCGTGATACACCATTAAGTCAAATTGGTTTCGGCACATGCCTGATAATTCTTGGAGGATGCCAGAATCATTCTGGAAGCTTTTTGGAATTTTCTGAGATAAAAACCGGAAATGTTTCGGAGCTGCCGAAGCCACTTCAGATGCGTTTCGCAGATGAAAATCACTAAAACCGGAATTGTTTCGGAACGCGTTGAAAATCATTTTAGTGGGTACAGGAAATGTTCTTAGCCCACATAAATATTTTCAGTTCGATCAGACGCTGAAAAATGTCGTCGTGAATAGTGAAAATCAGCTTTATGGTTACTTTATGGAAAGCCACCTTTTGGGGCTTTGCTCCAAAAGATCTTGGGGATGACATGGATGGATAGGAGCCATTTTTTGGGCCCCTCATGGGGGTGTGGCCGGCCACATGGGGTATCCCCCCTTGGGGACCCTCTTGTTCATTGGTTTCACTCCTAGGTCCTTGTGGAAGGACTTCATTCATGTGCATTTTGGGTTTTTTGTGAAACTACCCTACCCCCTTGGGATTTCCTATAAATAGAGGTGGAGGGGCAGCCCTCCACACTCATCCCTTGCTCTCATACACATGCCATGCATTATCTAGCTTCTTCTCTCCCTCCCATGAAAAGGGTTTCGTAGAGCCGTAAGGCTGTCTGGGTTCCGGCAGGAACTAGTTCTGGACGGCGAAGCCCTACCGGATAGATGACACCGTATGTGTGCAACTCTGTAGAGAGATCGTAGTTTCGGTCTTAGTTCGTGAGTGCCTCCCGAAGGGCTGTCCGTGTGACCGTCCGAGTTTCGAAGGTCCTCCCGAAGGGCTGTCCGAGTGACCGTTCGAGTTTCGAAGGTCCTCCCGAAGGGCTGTCCGCGACACCGTCCGGGGGGGCTGTTCGACCGCCTCCCGGAGGGTTGTTTGAGGAGCAGATGAGGGTATACATCCTCGCAGTTGGGAGGTTGTAAATCCTAGCTGCGGGGATCTGCACCGCCGATCGTCATCGACTCTACTTCCCGCTGCGCTACGAGTCGGTAACGAAAAAGATCAAACCATGTATGCAGTCTCCATAGTGGTCCTGGGCTGGTGCGTAGGTCGGAAATTTTTTTGTTTTCTGCTGCGTTACCCAACAGTGGCATCAAGAGCCGTGCTATGCGTAGATGCTGGTTTCGATCTAGAATACATGGAGATGTATGGGTATTGCATAATATAATTAGGTAGTAGATGAGATCTATTGCTGAAAATTATTTATGCGGGTGACAAATGAAATCTGTTACCCGAGGTTCTTGTTGCTTCCCTAGAATTTGTGTTTGCTCAATCTCGAGACAGCATGGTGGAATTTGACAAAGTTCTGGCAATCCGTGATCCTGATTGATCATGGAAGTGCTATCAGTTCTTTGGGTTCTGCCGTAGTCAAAAGAAAGATGAAATTCGCAGATGAAAGGGCATTGCAGATATGATCTGCACGGGGGTCATGCGTATGACGAAGTTTAGTATGGGGCTCGAGATTTAATTATCTCGTGTTTCATACACCCCGAGATGTTAATCTAGCAACTTGAATAATCATACTTGATGATAAAACGTTGGTAGCTGCGGTTTAAGTCAAAACCTTAGAAGCCACGTAAAATAAAATTTTACATAAACCAATTAGAGGCGTCTAACTTGGTTTCGCAGGATGTGCATGTGATGTGGTATAGCAGTGCTCATATTCAATTTGATTATGTATGAGATGACTATATGATGTAATTAACATGACCTGCGTGTCATGATTCGGCATGATGGCTGGAGCCATATGATTGTCACTTTAATGACCTGCGTGTCAACCTTAAGTAATGCACTTATTTTATTAGCTATAGAGATAGCAATATTATCTGGTGCATCGACAAGGTGGTGGCAATCTTCGCGAAGGTGAACACCGACGCGAATGCCGAAGACGAAGAAATGAAAGACTTCTCCGTCAGAAAGGGATATACCATATCATGCTATTATGAATTGCCTGAGATGTTTATCCCTTATGATGCACCCTTGTTGATTGCACGGTAGTCGCTTTTTATTAGGGTGATCTCTCACTTAAAATATCAAAGTAGTTAGTGTTCACCCAAGTGTAGCACCGTCTGAAATTCGTACCTTTTCGGGGTGCGCCATGTACACATGAGCACGAACGAATCGAGAGGAATGAGGCGGGTGAGGTCAGACCTCGCAGCAAGATCACTTGGTTGTCTTTGATGTTCAGGCAGGAGAGTCCTGAGCTCGGAACACGCCCATCGAAAGATGAACAAGAATCACATAGAGATGTGATCGGCAAGTTGGCCTACCGATTGAAATTCGTGTCATCAGTGATGAACCCGTCAATGGCATCGAATAGAAATATGGATCTTGAATCACTCTAAATCAATTATGAGAGATATTGATTTGAGTGGGAGCGCACTGTTGAATTAACATGTTTAATTCTCAGTGCAATTAATTATGAACACTGTCTAAGTGTTTCTTGCAAAATAGTTGTAGAATAATGGCTCGCGATTCCACTTTCCCTGTTAAAATTGAATAGCTGTTAAATATCTGGTTAAAACTTTACGATTGGTAACGTAATATGAGGATTGTCCTCAAAAGTGCCGAGAAGGACTTTGTCCTATCGCATGCTTTCCGTATCCTCCCGCTAATGCTATGGATCATGTGACTCTCGTCCTTCGATCCAAAAGCTAGAATTCTGTTACGGTCAAGTGGAATATGTTTGCTTCCATGAAACCCAAACTTCGAAAGTTGGGATAGTTATATGATATTCATGGAACTGAAAATTATTTTCAGATACAAACAAAGCAATGTTTGTTTGCAAGTATTAGTAAAAGTGTTTACTATGCATTTGACTGTTGGGAAAGGGATCCAGAAGAACGCCTGTCATATAATGAAAGGTGAATAAAACAACAACTTAAAGAGAAAGGAAGTGTCCAAAGGGTGTTAGTATGACTTACACGCCTAGGAAGTCCGGGGCTAACACCACTCTTAAGTTGGGTGCTTCTTTTGCGAGTAGGAGAAATACTAAAAGTTAAACTGTTAGAAGTATAAAGGCAGAAAGAAAGATGACCGGAATATCCAGCTCATGTATGAATGTCATACAAGTTTTTGATGTATAGTAGGCTGGTCAAAGATATAGTTCTTGGGAATTATGGTTAAACATGTTAATCACTAATTCTTGGGTATTGTGAGTTAATCACAAAGATACCCGCTCGATTGCATTCTGTTACGAATCAATGTAAGAGCTACTATGGCCTAAAAAGACTAGCCTGAAATTAGGTTAAGGTATACACAGGGAACATAGTAAATGTTACTATACCTTCCATCGGTGTATTGCCGTCTGTATTTATTTTCATAATTCATTTAGAGTTTTACAAACTCTAGCCCATTGCATAAGGTATCTTGCAAGAAGGTTGTTCATAAGAGAACTTTTTATGTTCGATGTTATGAATAACACAAGGGCCATACTTTCATTATGAATGAGATGTATGTTATGAATATTGATAATAATATAATACCTCTGGGTTTACTTTCATAATTCATTTTAGAGTTTCATACACTCTAGCCCATTGCACAATGTTTGTTGCAAAAGAGTTGTTCATAAAAACAACAATTGTTGTTAAGTATTATGAATAACATGAAGGGCCATGCTTCCATCCAAGATGGCATGTATGTTACGAATATTGATGGTAATATGATACATCCATAACACCGACGCTAAATGTCGCAAGACTAAAAGAATACCACACAAGTGTGGCACTACATTTGGTCACATTGGAGAAACCCGCATGGAAAATTCCATTATGATGGATTTTTTTTATTTTGAATCATCTGACACTTGCAACTTTCCTCCGAAAAGTGAAGTGACTAAAATACCGTTCACATGCCATAAGGAACGAACAACAAACTTATTAGTGATCATACATTTGATGTGTGTAGTCCGATAAGTGTTGTTAGTGGTGGATTTATTTATCTTCAGAAATGACTCAAGTAGATATATGGATATTTACTTGATGAGACGTAAGTATGGATCTTTTGAAATCATTCGAAAGATTTTCAAAAATGAAGTAGAAGTTATTATAACAAGAAAATTTTGTTTCTGCAATTTGATTGCACAAAGGAATATTTGAGTTACATGTTTAGCGAATGTTTGATGAGTTGTGAAAGGGGTTTCATAACTTGCACCTCCCGGAACACCACTGCAAGTGGAAAGTCCGTGGAGATGTAATCAAAGCATTTATGACATGGTAAGGTCAAAGATGACATAAATAAATTTGCCATTATCCCTTTTAAAGTGATGCTTTAGAGACTGCGGCTTTTACACTGAAAAGAGCTACATCGGGTCTGTTGAAATGAAGCCATGGTATGGTACGCCCAACCATGTTATATCTTTTCTTAACATTTGGAATATGGGGCTTGTGTAAAAGGTTACAAACCTATTCCAAATCAGACAAGTGCTACTTTGTAGGTTATACCAAAATGTTGGGTATTCCTCCCTCACTATACCGAGGCAAATAGTTTTGCCGCGAAACGGTGTGCTTTTAAAGAGAATGGTTCTTTGAAAAAGGTGAGTGGGAGAATAGTGCAACTCGACGAGATAAACAGTATCTACGTCATCAGATCAAAGGAAAGAGACCTTGGAAGTAATTCCAGAGTTTCCTACTGCGACTGATACGGAAGTCTCTACAATAAAATGTATGAACTTCGGTCGAACTTGCAGCTGAACCACGTAGGCAAGGCTCATGCAAACCTCTCAGGTGCGCAAACGAGATATTGTTGTTAGACAACATTATACCTACGATACACAAGGAAGCGTTGATGGGCCTGACTCCGGAATTGGCTAAATGCCAATACAACCCGAGTTAGTTTCCATATAAGTGATTCAAGATTTAAACCTTGATACACCTTTCGGAAGACTTAGAGTCTAACGAATATTTATGGAACTTAAAACTGATACGGATAAAAATGTTTTATCCATAAAGCTCGACTTGTTGAAATAACAAGTTCAAGAGTTGACTACGATGAGGTTGTTTTCATCGTAGCGATGCTTAAAGTCGGTTTGGGTTGAACTAGCAATTAATACATATTTCAATCATGAGATATGGAACATGGATGACAATAGGATTTCCATCTGATGGAAATGAAACCAAGGACTTGCATGTGTTACAGTCCAAAGCATTTTGTCTATCCAGAGGATGCTAGTAAGGGTGCAAACTTCAGAGTTCCAGCGATGGACAGAAGAGAGCAAAATGGAGTTGGAGTCTTCGTGCTTTGATGAAATGGTCAAAGGGGTTTGACTTCATCAATGGGTAATGAAGATGCTTGTAATTCAAGAAAGTAAGTGGGAGCGTAATAATATTTCTAAAAACCTTGTGTGCTTGACACATTGTTAATTGGAAATAAATTTCTTGACACGAATTAGGACTTCATTTGAAAATAGTTTTTTGATGAAGTGCTTAGGCTAAATAGCCTCAATATTAGGCATAATGATCTATGGAGATAGATTTACCTAATAGGGCTAAGCAATGAATACATATTGACAAGGTGCTAAAACCTTTTAGCATTTAGAACCGCCAGGGAGTGATTCTTGCCGGAGTCACATGGAAGAGTTTTTTGCAAGACTCGGTGTCCCAAAACACTGATGAGCAAAATACATGATGCAGATTCCACACACTTTTGTGTTTGGATTAATCATGTATTCCATGGTATGTAAAACAACCAGATATGTCCGATACTCCCGAGGTGTTGCGAGTATGGATACCAAAGTGATCAAAGTACTGATCATGGGACAACAGTGAAATATGTCATTGAGTACTAGAGTAAGTACTGATGATATGTTTTCTCGCAAGCGGAGATCATGAAGAGTTTGTTGTAAAATGTTACATCGATACAGTCTTCATCTTTTCTCCATGCGATTTTCGATTTAAGTTAAGGGTTTTGTGTAATACACAATATGGTGGCACGGTAGTTGGAAATTGTTCCCAACAGGATACTGTGGCGAATTCTATAACAAATGACTAAGTATGTTGACGCTTTAGAAGCGACAAACAAGATGTTGAACATATAGTTCATTCATGAACTTACTATGGTTCCGAGATGGCTTTTGTCAATGGGACACTACTGCAGGTAGTTTCTCCATAACTCAGTCTGAGGAATCCAGGTTCGACCTGTGATTCACATACATAAAAGCCAAGTCCGCACAAAATATGAATTTTGTGAAAGCGTGAAAATGTGAGGATATGCAGAGATAGACACGGAGCTGAAGTTGTCAGATCCGATGGACATCAGGCTATACCACATGCGAAGCATTTTTTACACCAGTATGCCATAGGTGTGAAGTGCATTAGCATTAACTGGATTATTGACTCTAGTGCAAGTGGGAGTCTGTAGGAGATATGCCCTAGAGGCAATAATAAATGATATTATTTATCTCCGAGTTCATAATTATGTTTATGTTCCATGCTATAACTGCAATGATTCTCGAGTCTACAATATCCACGAGGCTCGGAGGAAGACTCATATGCACGTGTGGAATAATAAACGGTAAGAAGTATTCCTAGTCTGGCCTCCAAGACTAGATCAAGTGTTGCATGATGGTTCTGTTTTCCTGATCATGGGCATGTCTATGCCAGCAATTTTGAGGGCACAATGTTAAGAGAACATTTGTGTTGAATCGACCCGGATTGATGTTATGCTAAGAGATTCATTCGTCACAAGTTAATGGTGCATAACACAGAGATGGTTAACGTTTGCATGATTCGAGAGTATCGAGTTTCTTCATGCTTGCTTCATGAACTTTGGGGTTTGTTAAACGTCATCCGTAAATGGGTGGCTATTACAGCGGCTTACGGGTTCATGGAAAAGTGTGTCAAGTAACTTGATAGCTCAAAATTGGGATTTGCTCCTCCGACGATGGAGAGATATTCTCAGCCCTCTCGGTATTACGGTATCCATCATCGTCTGGCCAGACACAGTGTGATTTGATCACTGGGATGCCGGAACACGGAAACGAGAAAAGAGAACAAAACCGGTAACGAGGTAACTAGCATAGTGGACAAGTTGTTGATCCACGGGAATGCCAACATGTCTCACCTCGGGTATTTGTAACATATCGCGAAGCAACAGGAATAGCACAAGGCAACTAGAGGTTCACTCGAATATTTATTCGTGTGGGTATAGGGGTCAATATGGGTGTCCACGGCTCCGATGTTGATCATTGATCGGAAGGGGTTCCGGGTCATGTCTATACTTCACCGAACCTATAGGGTCACACGCTTAAGGGTCATCTATCTGCTGAATACTAGACAGGGACTGAGAGAAAATCACCGAAAAAGTTTCGGACACCGAAAAGTTTCGGACAGCGGAATCGTACCGCAGAGAGAGGTCATCGGATAAGTTTCGATGATACCGAAAAGTTGTTTCGGGATACACCATTAAGTCAAATTGGTTTCGGCACATGCCTGATAATTCTTGGAGGATGCCAGAATCATTCTGGAAGCTTTTTGGAATTTTCTGAGATAAAAACCGGAAATGTTCCGGAGCTGCCGGAGCCACTTCAGATGCGTTTCGCAGATGAAAATCACTAAAACCGGAATTGTTTCGGAACACGTTGAAAATCATTTTAGTGGGTACAGGAAATGTTCTTAGCCCACATAAATATTTTCAGTTCGATCAGACGCTGAAAAATGTCGTCGTGAATAGTGAAAATCAGCTTTATGGTTACTTTATGGAAAGCCACCTTTTGGGGCTTTGCTCCAAAAGATCTTGGGGATGACATGGATGGATATGAGCCATTTTTTGGGCCCCTCATGGGGGTGTGGCCGGCCACATGGGGTATCCCCCCTTGGGGACCCTCTTGTTCATTGGTTTCACTCCTAGGTCCTTGTGGAAGGACTTCATTCATGTGCATTTTGGGTTTTTTGTGAAACTACCCTACCCCCTTGGGATTTCCTATAAATAGAGGTGGAGGGGAAGCCCTCCACACTCATCCCTTGCTCTCATACACATGCCATGCATTATCTGTCTTCTTCTCTCCCTCCCACGAAGAGAGTTTCGTAGAGCCGTAAGGCTGTCTGGGTTCCAGCAGGAACTAGTTCTGGACGGCGAAGCCCTGCCGGATAGATGACACCGTATGTGTGCAACTCTGTAGAGAGATCGTAGTTTTGGTCTTAGTTCGTGAGTGCCTCCCGAAGGGCTGTCCATGTGACCGTCCGAGTTTCGAAGGTCCTCCCAAAGGACTGTCCGAGTGACCGTTCGAGTTTCGAAGGTCCCCCCGAAGGGCTGTCCGCGACACCGTCCGGGGGGTGGGCTGTTCGACCGCCTCCCGGAGGGTTGTCTGAGGAGCAGATGAGGGTATACATCCTCGCGGTTGGGAGGTTGTAAATCCTAGCTGCGGGGATCTGCACCGCCGATCATCATCGACTCTACTTCCCGCTGCGCTACGAGTCGGTAACGAAAAAGATCAAATCATGTATGCAGTCTCCATAGTGGTCCTGGGCTGGTGCGTAGGTCGGAATTTTTTTGTTTTCTGCTGCGTTACCCTACAAAAAGGTGATGGCGCAGTCAGCTATCAAGTTCTTCAAAGGACTGGTGTGTCATTTTGGAGTACCCAACAGGGTAATCACGGACAACGACACCCAATTTACAAGCCGCGCCTTCATGTAGTACATCCAAAGCCATGGAAGCAAGGTCTCTTTCACCTCTATTTCCTACCCAAGGAGCAATGGAAAGGCCGAAAGGATGAATGCTGAAGTGCTGCGAGGGCTGAAGACAAGAACCTTTGATAGACTGCAAAAATGCGGCAAGCGCTGGATTGATGAGTTGTCGGTGGTTCTTTGGTCAATCAGAACGACACCAAATCTAGCTACTGGCCAGACTCCCTTCTCCATGGTATATGGTGCAGAAGCGGTGCTCCCCACGGAACTCATATACGGGTCACCTCGAGTACTTGCCTACGATGAAGTAGAGCAAGAGCAGCTACGTCATGATGATGCCACGCTCCTCGAGGAAGATCATCTCCGGGACGCTGTACGTGTTGCACGATACCAGCAAGCCTTGCGCTGCTACCGTAGCCATAGGGTTCACGCCCGGAGCCTTGAGGAAGGTGACCTTGTCCTTAGGCGTCTTCAGTCCGCCAAGGGTTCAAACAAGTTGAACGAAAGCGGGAAGGCCCTTACCGGGTAGTACGTGTCACTAGACCTGGCGCAGTCGTCTGGAGACCGAAGATGGCACCCCCAATGCAAAACTCATAGAATATTGAGCATCTTCGCAAGTTCTACCCGTAAGGCGTGGTTGTCGGGCCTTGCCCCGGCAACCTGTTTTGTACAAGCATAGTCCCTGGGACTTGTAACCCTTTGTACAAAGCCATACGCAAACCCTGTGCAAAGATAATAAAATGAAGCTCTTTTATGAAAACTTGCATGCATGCATTTATGTTTACTTAAGCACAATCTTTTCATGACAAGTTCTTCAGTAAAATAATCAATATATAACATAGAGCCATGTGTTATCTCCTCTCTTTGATGATAATAGGAAGTTTCTTCACGGTGATTTCCAGAGAGGAAGATGATTACAAGGCCCTACATTGATCACTGACAACCTTTCTTCTTATCTAAAACGATAAGGAGGATAGTAAACAAAGATAAGTTCATCCTAAACACTCCGTGTTGTGCTTGCGTATTAGAAACTTGTGCGTAAGGAGACCTTGTCGCTTCCGTCATCTGTGCTCCCATCTCTCGATTCAAACCCCTTCGACCAGGATGGTTGCAACAACATTTGATGGAAGGTCAACAAGGGGCCAGCCTGCACCTACGCTCCCAAACTGTTTTGAACCCGTCAAACAAGGATTAGTAGCAGCTGTGGTGAGCGCTGGCAGGATGTATTGCCGGGGAGCCTTGTTTACTTAGTAGTATTGAAGTATCACCCCTCAGCATGTTTTAATACATGCACAAGTACCCGACAAGCATTTTTTCCATTAATACGTAAATAAACAAGTACAGAGCATACAGAGTACAAACTGGAGTAGAGGATTACATGATTTAAACTAAAACTTAGCAAGTGCCTATATGTTTTGATATGAAAGAAGATAAGTGCCCCATAATGCCTTTCTTGTCCCTCTCCTCCTATAGGAGTTGCGTCGAGAAGGAAAGAGGACAAAAGGAGTGCTTGGGAAGAAGCCCAGCCTGACCCCGTCAGAGCCTGCGGGATGCAGCCTGACAAGATCGGGAGGGCGCCTCCCCGACAAGGAAAAGAAGCCCGGGACGGGGAGAGCGGCCAGGCGATACCCTGATCACCCCCGCCAGGACCAGAGGAGCGCGGTATGAGGGACACCGGTGGGGAAGACGAAGCCGGAGTCCACAATGAAGCCTGCCGGGTTCCAGCTGGAGAAGGCGGAGGCATCCATGCTTGGCACCCCCGGCAAATCGCTCTGCCAGGGGAAGAGGCATGGTGCAAATGATGATGCTGCTGGCGCCTAGCTGACGATGATGGTGTGGTCGGCGTTTAGCTAGAGCTCAAGTCGTCGCCTTCATACTTGACAGCCCGGGGCTCGCTGTCGTTGTCCTCCCCACCGGTGTCCTCCTCATCGCTATCGCTTGAGGAGGAACTTCCGCCATCACTCGAGCTTTCCACGCAACACCCTAAGCGAGCACCTGAGCGTCCTAAGACCTTGATGAAGAGCAGATCGACCTCCACCAACTTGAAGCGGGGGACATGCCCTTCCACCAAGTGGTGGGCACGGGCGAAGCTTTTCCAGCCTCGCCTGAGAAGCGTGACGTGCGGTGTGGGAAAGTCAACATTCGCCCATGCTGCACCATTGCAGGAACCGCTCATGCGCCACCCCAGCCTGAGCGGCTGCTCAATCTCCCTCATTCTGGCAAAGGGGTGAAGCAGAAGCAGGCAGCTACGCGGAGGTTCGCGCAACCTGACGATGAACTCCAGCGCCGTGTCTCCTACATGTTCCGCCATTGGGATCGGAGCGACTGGAGGAGGTGCAGCCAGTGCGCCACCGCGCCCGCCTCGACCTCGAGTGCCTCGTCGACCCCGACCATGATGGGGAATGATGCATGGAAAACAAAAAAAAATTCTACGCACACGCAAGATCTATCCATGGAGATGCATAGCTACGAGAGGGGAGAGTATGTCTGCGTACCCTTGTAGACCATTAAGCGGAAGTGTTTATCACACGGTTGATGGCACTACAAAAAAATACTCTTCCGTGATGATACGTGTTTGTCACAGTAGGTCGCGTTTTTTGTCATGCATGTACATCCATGACAAATTTATGACAGAATCAAGATAGTCATACCTGTGCTGTCGTAGAAGTGTTCCATGACATTACCAAAATTATCATCACGGAAGTGTCCACTTCCATGACGATAAATCGCGCGTCACAGAAGTGCTTTCGTCAAGGGTGACCGACACGTGGCATCCACCGTAACGGAACGCCGTTAAGCTATCGGGTCGGATTTTGGATCCGATAACCCGTTAACAGCCCTGACCAATGGGAAATTTCCACGTGTAAAATTCTGATTGGCCGAAGGGAACACCTGTCAGCTCGTCAGTGGGCCAGATGTCGCCCGTCCATTGGAGGAGACATGCCTATGATACGTCGACACGTGGCTGGGCCCAACAGAGGCCCATATAGGTTAAAAAGGCCGGCCCAGTCAATGGCCCGTAGAACTTAATCAGGTACTCGTGGGCTAGCCCAATAACGGCCTGCTTAATAAAGGCCCATTTACGGCCCAAAGCCAGATCATTAATTATTCGCCCAATATTTGGGCCCATTTACGGCCCGAAGCCAGACCTGGCCCGTTAATTGTTCGCCCAATATTTGGGCCCATTTGCGGCCCGAAGCCAGATCTGACCCGTTAATTGTTCGCCGAATATTTGGGCCCAACTACAGCCCAGTGACTTTCGGCCTGTTAGAGGCCTGATGTAGACATGGGCCCATTTCAGCCCGGTGTGACTTTCGGCCTGGGAATGGCCCGTGCTGCCCATGGGCCATATATGGTCCGGCGGGACATCGGGCCCACTAACGGCTCATGCTAAAGGTGGCAACAGTTAAGCCCAACGTGACTTTGGGCCTGTTAAAGGCCCGTCGCGTAATTCGGCCCGTTGATGCCTGTGCTAAGCTTTCGGCCTCTTAAAGGCCCATGATATCAGTGGGCCAACTAAGGCCCGAGATATGTTTCGGCCTGGTAACGGCCCGTGAGCTAACTGGGCCCAAAACGGCCCGGTCTACATTTCGGCCTGCTGAAGGCCCGTCGACGACTAGTGAAAATTGAGGTCCAACATGCATTTTGGCCTGCTAAAGGCCCGTGGTTTCATCTCGGCCGTAACAGGCCAGTACAATATTCAGTCTATTAATGGCCCAACGCTACCTGGGCCAAACTAAGCGCTGGGTCGACAAAAGGCCAACTAAAATATAGGCCGGTGTAAGTTTGGGCCTGGCGCAATGTGTGAAGGCCCCAATCATTCGGGCCCAAGAAAGACGCAGGCCGGCCCAATTGTGGCCCGTTAGAGTCGAATGTTTCGGTCCGGTCGACTACATCTGATTTTTTTCAGATAGCGAATGATGGCAGTAACTAGTAGGAATTAAGAACAAACCTACTCTATACAATAAAGAAATTATGGCATAGTAACTAAGAATAAACCTACACTATACAATAAAGGATTTAAGGTATATTACATCCACTGGGCATCGAAGTTCGCCACCAGTGATCATAAAGCGCAATGAAGAAGCAGATTACAAAAACTGGGCACCATTGCAGCGTAACAAAATAATACTGAACCGAGACCACTTCCAAGACAGTTCAAGAAAGGTTAGCCTTGCGAGGGAACTGCTGTGCAAGCTGCTGAGCAAGGCTGTGAGACCGGCCTAGCATGTCGGTCATAGCTTCCAGGTGTAGCTGTTTAGCGATGAGGTTCTCATTGGTGTTCTCCGCAATCTTTCTTAGAGATAGGACTTCAAGTCGAAGTTGAGTTGCAGAATGCCTTTCTGCTAGAACTTGGGACTGAAGAAGTCGAACTGATTCAGACAACGAAGTCTGTGAGCTTGTATGACTCTTAGTCTAAAGTAACTTGAACACTGCATCAAGACAAGACTTTGGGGTTGTCTCGCTATCTTCAAGATGTTTTGCCTTCTTTGCTACAATATATGTTGGGTTTGTCTCACAGCCTTCAGCAGACTTGTGCATGCCATCAGGCATATCACCCTGAAACAAAGTAGAGAGATGACGGGTTTTTCACGTGTATAAACAAAGATGATAACTATTCTGTCCAATTTCAAATTAGAAAATAAAGAGTAAGTTCAAAATATCAATAGCATAATTTGGCATTGTTCATAATGCGGGGAGCTTCACCACACTATTGGATTACCATGTCAACATAACAAGCATAGATGAAGGGCAAAGAAAATCATTGTATCTATTTTGGATAATGTGCATGGCATGTTGTTCATATCATCAGCCACATCAGTAAGATAAAACAGGAGATGACAAGGTGCAAACGTGGGCTGCTTCACCACACACTGGATTATAGATCCACAAAAACAAGCATACATATAGGGAGTATTAAGTAATGTGCATGGTATGAATAAGGAATTTGGTTTTACAAGTAAAACTTAGAAGTTACGGTTCTTACGAACATGCATTTTGGTAGAAACAATAAACTAAACAGCAGTAAACGATAGGGAGTATGAGCAAATTAAACAGTAGTTGAGGATAAAGGCTTTAGAAGGACTGACTTACATTAACAGTTAACACCGGCTTTATAATGCCCTTCTCCTTGTCAAGGGAAGGATAACTCAAGAATTTCAGCACAGAATCTTCTTCATAAGCATTGCCTGTACTCTACATTTTGTAGAGAGTAATTATAGATATGATAATACTGGAACAGATAGAGGATAATGAAGATAAGATGTAGATTGATGCTACATAATCAACTACCAATCCCTGGAAGTACAAGCGTTACAGGACAAAATGTACTGACAAGAGCAATGGGCTACACTTCTGCACTGGCATTGTCTGCGTATTCTACTTGTTGGTAAGATTAAATATAGATCTGATCTTTTTTAGTAAATGGTGGGCGAGGGAGATAAGATGCAGAATGCTACAAAATGAACCAATCCCTCTTCCCATAATACAAGAGTGTTTTGAACACTGGTGTACTGTACAAAACGTTCTTATATTATGGGACGGAGGGAGTAGTTGTTAATGTAAGTACAGTGATAGACCACGTTCAGTCCTTACAACAGGACTGCAGAGCTAAACCTCTTCAAAAGCATTGGGTTGATTCTAAATTTATGTAAGAGTCCATACAGATCTTATAATGTCCACCAAATGGACGATTACGAGGCTAACATGTGCAGTGATGCTACATAATCAAACAGCTATGAAAGTAGGTATGGTCATACAGGGCAAGAGGTACTCACAAGAGCAATGCAGTGTGCAGTATAGTTGCGAGATTTTGTGGTCCCTTGGGAACGAATGTTCTTCTGCTAACAGTTTTCGTACAAGTGAGACATTAAGGCAAATGCAGAAATGTAGTTCAAATTGTGATGTGATATCATAGACAGTACCTTACGCTGCAGCCGAGACCAATGTGTAACAAGATTATTCCAGTCACCGTCGGATAAATGTAGCACCGGAGACTTTACAGAAATTTCGTTTAGAGGCTTGCCATCGAAGTGCGCTTGCCTCAGGTAGGAACGATACTTCATCAACGAGTGCTTGAAAAGCGCAACCAACCCTTGCTCGTCATCACAATCCAGTTTGCTCCTCGCCTATTTAAAAGAATGAAATCTTGTGTCTTCTGTCAGCAGAAACATATGCAGTAATGACCATGAATAACATTAGTACATTACTTACGCGTAACTTGCGGAGGAAGACTGGAAATTGTTCTGTGTCTGCGGTATAATCTTTCCATGAAGGAAAGATGCGCACAAAGTTCCTGACAACAACATAAGCTTCGTCTTCTAAACTGGGAAGAAATGGAACAGGGGTCCTATTTGCTACAATTGGGGCTCTCTCTGGTTCGAAAAGGGATTTGGCAACTGGATTTGGTGTACTCTTTGCTGGAATGGGGGTTTTGCGTCGTACAGCTGGTGCTATGTCAACTGGCATAATCATACTATTTGCTGCAGTTGGGGTCTGCTGAGTTGGGGCAACAGAAATGACCAGTGTAGTAGGGCTAGAATCTGCTAGTGTTGGGGTATTTTGTTGGTCAGGTGATATTGCAACTACACCTAATGGGCTATTTGATTTATCAGGTGCCACTACCTTTTCCAAATACTTTGCTTGTGCTCCTCCACGATCAGCAATTGCCCTCTTCCTTTTGAACGTCTGATACACAAGAACAACATTTGAATGGATAAATATGGTATGATGACAGATGGAATATGTACTGAAAATGGATAGGCAGGGCGTGTTCACATACACGATGTGTAAATAAGCTAATGGCAGTTCAACAAAGTAGAAGCAATGCAAAGCATCAGTTGCAAGATATGTGCGAGCAATGTAACCTTGGAAAGTTAGAGCAAGTACCTTGATGGGTGAATAAGATAGGGCATCTTCCTCTGACTCCTCCACTAGGGAGCTACATTGACTTAGGTCTCCCTCTAGCTCAGAATCACTGTTAAGATCATATTCTGAGCATGAATCTGTAGGTGGAGAGCGTTTGCATTGCATTGCATCCAGACTTGATTTCAGTCCGTTAATGCCAAGTTTGACAGCCATGGCATTGTTCTGCTTTATTCTTTTCATGCGCGCAAGCTCATAATCATTATGATGCTGTTCAGAATCTGAGATTCATGAAAACATAAAAAGTAGTCAGATTATCTATGGAATGCATTGCGGATTCAACTGGGAGAGTGTCTCCCTATAAACCCCTGCATATGCAAAGTACACCTCCCCAACCGTGCTGACCAGACCACACACAGAAATACAAACCCCTTATGTCTCTATAACAGGCAGGCACACATTTGAAAACTGAAGTAGGAACATTAGAATCATATGAAATTTGTATTTGAACAAATAAACAAAGCAATTATGAGTGGCGTAATGTTTAGCTTCAAGGGTGGAGTGTTGGTAGTGCGACACAAAGCAAGTAGGCAGATTGTATTCCATGTAAAAGATCGAAACCTATGTAAAAGCTGGAAATGACACTTTCTTTCTATACAATGCAGTGTTCGTTACCCACACATGATGGAAGAGATCACATAGAGAAATACTATTCACTCATGTCTACGGTTCCAGTATTTAGAAACAGGGTGGTCCACCCTAAAAGAATATTGACAACAAATATGACAAGGCAAGCATAGATGTAGTGAATCAATCATTTACTTGTGAGCTTACTAGGACAAGTATGCAGAACTATAACTGCAGTAAGAGACCGTCCAAAATCTGAATGAAGAAGTTTGTCTAGCACTTATTGTTTGCAACTAATCGACGTGAATAATTGGATATTATATCGAATGAGTAAGAAAGACAAGTAAAATTGTCAACAAACCTGGCTTGCAGTAGTAATCTGGGTCAATGTCACTACGACCAACAATCCAAAATGACTAGTTTCTGTTCCGAGGGCCGGAATTTTGAAAACCCTGTGAACTTTAGAGGTACTAAAGATTACCGAAATACATCTGAACCATTAAGTGTAGGTAGCACTGAGCACACAACAAACCCTAATGACAGTCCTGCCTAATGAGTAATGAATCAATTAGAAAATGGGTGATGAGGAGTGGCTGCTGAGTGTTGAGGACGTATCTCAGGATAAATCAGGTTGGCTTGGTGGGTGCTGCACGCCTGAGCCCTGAACGGACTGGGAAGGTAGGCACAGCGGCGCGCCCGGGCAGCGGTGACACTGTTGGGTGAGCGGCTCCTGGCATCCTGTTAGTCCGGCGTCTCCTCCTAGAGTCATGCCGTCTGGGGACGGCAAGTCGCGGGCGAGGCAGGCGGCTGGGGGCGAGTAGAGATGGGAAGCGCGCAGCAGAACAGAGGGGAATCGGGGCCTGGGATGACCCAAAATCCCAGGGTGGGTCGGCCCACCGTGGGCACCCTGTAGAGATACACACCCGAGCGGCGAACATGCGTTTTCAAAACTAATTTAGGAACATTTAGCTGACCAATTAAACAACTCTATTTTAATAATATCAGATTCGTATTTGAACAACTAAGCTTGTTTAGCTTGATGGGTGGAGCAGTGTTATTATGACACGAAGCACGTATTCTAATCGTATAGTGATCATAAAAGGGGGAAACTCTAAGCATATTTTTTTTTAGCAAAAGAGGGTTTCCCCTCCGATTTCTATTAAAGAAACCACCACGGAACCAACATGATCAATTAAACCCTAAGCATGATCAATTAAACCATATTATGGCTGTGCCATGGCATATTTGAAGCTGCAAACCGGAGAAATGATATTTAGCATCCATTGTTTGCTTCGAACTAAGAACTAAATTCTAAGAGCTGAAAAGAAAGCAGAGTAACCAAGTTAAGATCTATTTTCTGGTTGAGATCAAAAATTTGAGGAGATATGAAGTACCACCTCTCTTGCGGCGCCGTGTAGGCATCGGGGGTGCGATGGCTGTCGGTGGCGTTGAAGCAGATCTGCGACGGTAGACGGGTGCATCGGGGGATAAGTCCCGTTGCGGTGGAAGAGAATGTCGTGTGAGCGGCCCCGGCAAAGAGGACGATGGCGCCGATGAAGCGAGAGGATCCGATGCAAGGCTATTGGTCCGTCGCCGTGGATGAGAAACGTCCATCTCTAGCAGTGGACGACACGGTCTTGGTAGGTGCTTCGGCATGGTGGAGGACGGTGGCGATGGATGTGGTGGAGGACGGCAGCGATGGATGGGGTGGCGGACGAAGGCTGGTGTGGGGATGGGGTGTTCTAGCGCGGACGGTGTATGAATGGGAAAATGGAGGGAGAGGTACGGGTAACCATGTTTTTGGGTTGCGCCTGTCTGAAATATGGGAAAGTTATGAACTTAGCCCCCATTTAAAATTTGGACGTCTCGTCGGTTGGGGATAGGACGGTAATCTCGCATCTCGCCAATATTTGCCCAGAGAGATTTCGGGCGAGCAGAGGGTGGTTGGCGCCCATGGTTGGCGCCCACGGTGTATGAACGGGGCTGACAGGTAGGGCGGTTGTGTCACGTCTGAGTGAAGTTACAAACCTGCCCCTATTGAAAATATTTGCCTACATCGATTTCGGCCGAGTCGAGTTTGTTTTGCCGCCCACTGTGTATGAATGGGGAATGGAGGGAGAAACAGAGGTCTTTCGGACGAGCTTGAATGAAATGAGTTTTGCCGCCCATGTTTGACGCCCACCGTGTCGGAATGGGCTCAAAGGCGGTCGTGTCACGTCTAATTGAAGTTACTAACCAACCCCTATTTAGAGCAGTGGAAATCGGGCCGATGGATTGTCCGTGTAATGGGTAGACAGTAATTTCCATCTCCCAAATACCTGGCTTCGGGCAGCCGACGTGGGACTGGACATTTTGCTGCTTCTTTCGAATTTTGGGACAATAAGCATCCACGTTTACCCTGGCAACTAAATTCAAATCCATTTTGTATTCCTATATGAATCTTTATAAACCATTCTATGTGTTTTATATATCTTCAAAAGGACGACAAAGATGTATTCCACTGTCATATATGAATATGGTTTACAAATGCCGATACTCAAATTCAGAAAGTAGAATCCAGTTTAAGGTGAATTCGAATATTTGGAACACTTCATGTCCAACTCAAATGTCACACGCAGCATAATGTGTACTCCCATTTAGATATGTACACAAGCGATGTATCAAGATTCAAATACCGAGTCAATCAACCAAGAATGTACAGAACTAACAGACATATAAACACTTATAGAGTATATGGATCAATAATATCAACTAACATACATAAGCCAGGCCGCTGTACTTTTTTTTGGCTACAACAACATCCTTTTTTTAGCCAGCATCTTGGCCCTTTCCGATGCGTGCCACTTATGGTCCATCTATACTACTACTATTGCTGAATGCACATTCAGCCCGATTGGCATATTTGTAGGTCTGGCACAACAATCCAAATGAAATGTCTCCGAGTCTTATCAATTAATACAGACTTGTGCTCAAATAAAATTACAAACCAAAAAACAAAAAAAAACAATTATTACATGATCTCTAAAACAAATGGTTTGATTGATTACATGAACAGACAACACAAAGGTTATTCAACTATGGAAAGAACATTTCACGTATGATTTAGCAAGTAGGAATTTAATTTCCTTTTTTCCTTCAGGACCTTAACAATCTGGTCAGTCTCAGCTTGCTTCGTTTTGAAATCCACCAAATATTTAATGGTTGTCTTGAGTACTGCTTGTGATTGTGTTGTTTGCTTCCTCAACATGTCAACTTCATCTCTAAGTGCAGAAGCAGAATCTCTTTCTACCACTAGTTTAGCCTCTAGAGCATCAGTAGTTGGCAATTCATAATGCATGATTGGGCCGGTGCCACTGCTATGGGATGATGCAACGTCCATGGGGACCTCGCTCTTTGATCTTGGGCTAACCTGTTTTGCCATTAAAGTTCCGATTGGATTCAGAAAAATTGAAGTTAGCAAAACATCTCAACTGGGAGTTATAACAGCAAACCAGTTAAACAAACAAGGAATTAAAGAGTTTCAATTGGATGCTGAAAAGTAGTTATTAACATCATTGTAACCCGCTGTTGCAGCAGCAAAGCAGTTAAACAAACAAGTAGATATTTAAGTTAAGGCAAACGGGTAATTCTTAACAGTAAGTATCAAACACATAGATAGGCGCAGTCTACAATATGATTAACAGGTTGTGCCATTATGTAATCAGTAGCAAACTAAATTAAGCCAAGCAACGTAATTGAACAATTTTGCAATAAGTGGCTAACTAAAATTCCGAGAAGTAGGTAACTGAACTTACGCTAGTTCTTTGTACAGGCACACTGCAACTTCTTTTTCGCTTACAAGGTTGTACGAAGGAGTCCATGGCATCAATTGCTTGGATACGCAGTCCCAATACTTATTTCTTCCCACACTGCATGGGTAAGTCGAATGGTTAATCTAGTAAGATGGTGCATCCTTGATATGTTATATGAGGACGTGTAGTCACTAGTTGTAGCCAAACACATCACACTGGCTTTTACTGTATATTTCATGCGATTACTTTGGCATATCGAGATCTAAGCAATCTACAATAGGATGAAAAGACTGGCATCCTTCACATTATTGGCGAACTCAGTTCATAGAAACAAGCAATTCAACCATTCTGTGGGTAAATCAAAAGCGCCACTGGAATATTTTTCACTATCCAATCATACACGCAAAAAGGGGCGACGCCACCATAGGGGCTGGTATGGGTGGCCGCCTCAGGTGGCTGGAAAGTGTGCACCTAGTTTGAGTCATCCAGGTTGGCCCACGCTAGTTTTGTTCGTCCCAACGCACGAGCAGGCAATGTAAAAAATGAAGAAAAATGTTTCAATTTGGATGGGCCAATAACATAACTGCAAGGCAGGCCCTATAGCAGGCTCGCAGCCCAAACGAGCGCCTCCCATATCGATCGATAGCAGGAAAAATACCAATTCATTCGCTCCAGCCTCCAGTCTGGTTCGCTCCTAACCTAGCCGCCGCAGGACAGACCAACACAACACTTCCTCGTGCCCTCGTTGGAGGGCGGTCGCCGGGCTTCAAGCGAACGGAAGGACAAGAAGATGAAGATCCAACCATGGGTGTAGCCTGCATGGGAGGCAGCGGCGGAAGCACGGGCATGGCATCGAGCTTGCGCAAACGGACAGTCACAGCTTGCAAGAGTAGCATGCGCAACGAGCAGGTACATCACATCCCTGATTATATCTAATTCAACTCTTCAATTTCTGGCCAATAGTTAAACCTGACGGTGTTGTAAAACTGCTTGTATGTAGGGAATCTATGAGAAAATGAAACCAATTTCTACTTATTTTATAACTCCCCCAATCAAAACCGAACTGACTGAATCTGATGTATCTAATCAAGTTTCCGGTGCAAACATACAAGCTCATGTTGTTCTTGAGCCTGAAGTGTCTAATGAACAGACTGCTAATGAAGGATTTGATGCAAACATTTTACATGGTCCTGGTGATGAACATATAGTGTCTAATGAGGGATCTAATGCAAGCATTTTGCAAGCTCATTGAAGGATTTAGTGCCTAATGATGATCTACTATGTTGAGAGAGAAAGAGATTTGCAGGCATTGATGACAAGAAAATTATAGTGCATTTTCATAGCTTGAGGAAACGCCGAGGCCATCTACCAGAAAGTCCTCGTATCATGACAACATAGCATAAATACTTTTCTAATCTGTTGTTTGAAACTATTGGCATACTTGTGCAGGATAGATATATTGATATGCAGTTTGCGCACTGGTTATACGTGCAATTACACTTCGATATTTTCAGCCAGAGAACGAATAATTGAAGCAGGTACAGACCATGTTTGTAGTCCTTGTACACCATGTTGCATTTTGTGTTTTTTGGTGCTTGCATCATTTAGTGTTTATAATCTGAACTACTTTGGATCATTAGCTGGTTTTCAAAGTGCATGTAGCTTCACATTTCTCAAGTTATGTTGATTTCCGGAGTGCAAGTGCCTTCGTATTTTTTAAGTTAAATGTTCGCCCCTGGTAACTTGAATTCGTGGATCAGCCACTGCACAAATCATACACGAATGCCAGTATGAATTAAATGAAATGCAGGGACATACGCTAGCTCGTTGTATAGGCTCACTGCAGCTCTGCTTGCGCTTGGGATGTTCCATGTACAAGTCCATGTTACCACTTGCTTGGATGTGCAGGCCTTGTGCTCCTTGCATCCCCCTCTGCATTTTTGACACGGCGAATGGTTGATCAAATAAGAGGAATCGACCTTGATGTTGTACTGGAGGACAGATACTTACAAGGTTATACGGGTGTGCAGGATGTGTACCAGATCCCGTAGCGCCATCATGCTTCGCTAGAAAATGGATTTGCTTGTTTCAGATGATATCTCCAGAAGAAATAAGAGTTAAAGTCAGAGTTGCATAGGCGTGTAAGCTAAGAGAGCAGTGAAAGGATATCCAAACATCGTCGGAACAGTGCACAAGGGAGTGATGTGTGGATACCTAGTTTGCGCCGGCGTTTGGGCATGCTCGCCTAGCTAGAGTGCGGGTCACTTCAGAGCCGTTGAGGGTGATGCGCTGGCGTTGGCTGGCCGCGCACGGATGCATATCTTGAGTGGCAGCGGAGCGCTACGATGCGGTGGACGAGACCGTTGGTGAAGCCCCAACGGCCTCGGGGGGCGGAGGTGCGACGATGTGCTCGGTGAAGTAGCCCCGGTGAGCTGGGAGACGACGTCGGTGAAGCGCACCTGATGCGGTGGAACTCGGTGTCTGTGAGGCACGTCGGTTGCGGCGGCCGACGTTGTTGGTGGACCACCCAGTGCGGTGGACGAGGGTGTAGATGAGGTAGCTCCGGTGCGGTGGTGAAGCGCGACCGTCGTCTTCGTCGTCGTCGTCCGGCATAGAGGTGGGGAACGGTGGGGAAAGAGACGAGACGAGGGGCGATTCAAGGGTTGGCGGCGAATTAGGGATTTGAGCAATCCGGGCGCGGAAGGGGACGGTGGAGAAGAGAGATTTTGCAGGGCTGGAATTGGGGCCGCCAGATATTTCAATCCGAAACGTGGAAGCGCGAACTTATATTGTCATCGTCCTTTTTTGGGGGGGGAGGGGGGTGGCTGGGTGCTACGCGTCCGTCCGACACACACGACCACCCCGACAGGACTATGCTTCGGTGCCTTAAGGCACCTGCCTTTGTGTCCATGACATGTGGGCCCAACAGGTGGCTGGCCCACATGTCAGTGACCCAAAGGCAGTTGCCTTTAAGGCACCGAAGCGGCGTCCACCCCGACACGACCCTGGTCTGCCTGGTGCGCCTACATTTGAGAATGCAAACGAATCTTGTTTCATTTGCAAACGAATCTGTATGTATTACCATGCCCGTGTTTTCCTTGCAATAATTAGTCATTCGAAACGAGATACTCCATCCGTTCACTTTTGTAAGTCGATTCAGACAACTTAAAATGAACTGTTTTGCACATTGTCTGAAATGTCTTCAAGGTCTTATAAAAGTGAACAAAGGGAGTACTATAAATTAATTAATGAGGAGTTATTTGAAAAAAAATCGAAACAGTACACACGCTAACGTGGATTAGAGTGTGTGTCACATAATTAGTTATTTGAATTAGAGTGTGTGTCACGTAGTTAGTTATTTGAATTAGAGTGTGTGTCACGTAGCGATCTCCAATTCTAACGTGGATTTTGCATTTCACTGTATCCACGCTACTTTTTTAATACAAATTCATATGTATATGATGAACACCATGGTAGTGAGAAAACTTTTGGATGGATTCAAACATATGACCTACAAAATGGCACAACAAACTGAGTCAATGTCAACTTATCGAAACTTAGTATGGCACGAATTAGAAATAATTACCCGTATGCCTGGTCCTCGGTTCAAATCTTACAATGTACACCGAATTGAAACATCGATATTAAGTTTCGTACTATGTACATTCAAATGTTGTTTTTAGCCCCCCCCCCCCCCCGCACAAACGCTACATACTTCCTGTATCGGTCAATCTTCCTCTCCTAACCACCTTAGGAAGCTATCGGTTTCGAACACACGTTCATTCTTTCTCTCCATGTTTCGATCTCTAAGTCTCTCAACTACACAACCCCTTTTTCCACTCTGTTACCAAATGTATTTACCTCACACACCCGCCATTGCACCCCATGCCGAGCTCTCTCTCTCTCCCCCCTCTCCCTCTCACCCTCTCGCGCTAAATACATGCATTGCCTATCTAGCCCCCCAACCTCTCGTGTGCACGCACGCACGTTGTATATCTATGTCACTCCCTCGAGACTGTCTCACTCTTTCTTCCGCACGGTGGGCCACACTCGCTCAATCTCGCTCTCTTTATCTGAGTCTCGTTTAACCTTGTTTTCTTTCACACACAAATGATATATCTCCCTGTTCGGGCCTCGATCGACACACTATACTCTCTCACGCAGATTGTCTATCTAGGTCAGTCCATCCAAGCCGCCGCCACTCTTTTGACCTCATGGTGGGCCACGCTCACTCAATCTCTCTCTCTCTCTCTCTCCGTATGTCTCGATTGACCTCGCTCTTTCTCGGATAAAAACGATCTATCACCATGTTTGAGCCCAATTCGACCTATTCACATTGTATACTCTCTCACGCACATCGTCTATCTAGGTCACTCTCTCCAACCCGTCTCACTCTTTCGATCGCACGGCGACCCTATGTGATCGGTTGACCTTGCTTCCTCCCACGCACAAAATATATCTACACGTCTGTGACTGGATCATCTCTCAAGCTCTATCTTACAGCCCCCACCCTTGCCAAAAAGCTCAATCGGACAATATCTCTCCAAAGCATATATATTTGTTCAATGAATGTCGGACCACACTCACTTTGTCTCTCTATCTATATGTCTCTCGATTGACCTCGCTTTCTCACACCGTATCTTCCACGCGTTGAAGCTACTACCTCTCCATCCCTCGCAAAGCCGGAGCTATTTACATTGCGAGGGGCACTCCAACCTTGGATTAATTTGTGTAGGCATTTATTCCGGTCGGTTTAGATTATATTTTCGTAGCATTCGGCCCACAACTACTCCAAACACCGTTGCAACCCACGCAACTCCCCTAGTTGATTTCCCTCTGGCTCGGTCATCGCTCTCTCGCACGTCCTTTCTCGCCTTCAACGTCGCACCATGGTATTATTGAAAAAACTATGTTGTTCTCTTTAATTATTATAAATAAGCTACAAAACTACACACCGATAGTCCATTTGGAATGGAACAAATTTCGACCCACAAATTAAAGTGCTACAAACTACACACCGAGGGACCCACATGTCATGAAACAAATTTGGACCCATATACAAATTAAAAAATAAAGGACGAGGATCGAACATGCGACCGGGCCTTCAAGCCGCATGTCAATAGGCAACATACGTAGAATAGCAATGTTTGTTGTACCCCCTTTGTTCACACAATGTTTTTATATTACCACAGCCTAATTAATGGATAACATGTAATATTATTTTTAGTACTATTCGCCTTCACTTACTGGTGGGTTCTATGTGTGCTCTCTCTCTCTCTCCTCCCCTTCTGCGTTTAGTAGCACGGGAAAACAGGAAGAACGCGCGGGCGATGTTGCCGTTGACCATATCTGGACGCGTTCACAAGTCACGGCACCAGTTTCACGTACTAGCAGCACTAGTCAGTGTGTACGTGCAATGCACGTTAATTTGGAAGTATATTAAGTGCATGCGGATATTAACTACTAGGACATTATTTGCGTGTTGTCATGTGATTAGCACTATTTTTTTGCATGAAATTAACTGCACGCTAAACATGTTGAGCGCTTGACATTAAAGCAGTCTAGGTCATTGGATGACAAGGAATACATGTGGCTTGATGACGTTTTATATTTAATTTGATACGGCTCTAGCAGAACATTCAATCGATCAAACCATACATTTCGTTCGACTCCGACTTTAAATTATACGATGATCGATATAAAATAAACGAAAATGATAAATGTTCGGATTTTAAGCATAGCAATCCGAACGTTTTTCATGGCAAATTTAGATTACGCGGCGGCGGCGGGGGCGTCTCGCGGTGGGAAGCGGCTCCTCTGCTGTGCTCTGTGTGTCATCGGGCCACTGACCGACGGCGACGGCGGCATCTTGCGCCGTTGTTGGTGTACTCCTGGACGTTGGCCTAGCTTCAAGGAAGGCCAAAATGTTCTGGACTTCGGAGCGAGTCAACTGGCGGGAGGAGGCGACTGGCATTGGTGCAAGGAAGCGGTCGACGGCGGCCATCCATGCCGCTGAGGGGGGCACTGGCACCCGCGCAGGGACATGCGCTGTCAACGGCGCGGCGGAGACATTCGTGTGCACAGGCACCAGCACGGGCACGCACGTCAGTGCATGCGCAGGTGCATGCGCTGGCAGGTGCACGGGCACCGGCACAGGCGTGCGCGTCAGTGCACGCGTAGGCGCATGCGCTGGCAGGTGCACAGGTGCGTGAAAGTCGGCGGGGACCTCGTGGAACCCCGTGGGATCAAGCTCGGCGACAATGTGCGGCTCCCAGCCCATCAATGCCACGGGGATGGGCGCTGGCGCAGTCGGGGCGACGGGAGCCGGAACGGGAGCAGGGACAGGCGCGGCGTCTTCCCGCAAGGCCAGTTCAAGCTCGTCCCAAAGCGCCTTATGTTCTTGAGACTCCGGCTGGGTGTCTTCCTCAAGAAACTGGAACACTAAGGGCATACCATCGTGATGCGTCATGGCGTACGTTTAGGTCAGGCTAGTTGGAGGTAGACGACAGGAGAATCGGAGAGGAAGAGAGAGGATTGTAGCGATACCGGGTAGTGCGGGGTTGATTTTAAACTGCGGCGCCAGCGACATTAAAAGTGGGAGCAGTTGGGACGACGGTGGGCGGCGGAGCCTGGTCAAAGGGCTCGCCTCCCGGTGAGCCTGCACAGCGGTCTGCTCGCACGCCTCCCTGACAGCCGGCGCAGCGGTCTGCTCGCACGCCTCCCGTCGACTCACACGCTTGCTCAGACGGCACCTGCCGATGAGAAGCGGGGACTCGTGGCGGCATGTAAACGCCCACGGTTTCAATAGTGAAAGCGTTCACCTTAACGTGACAGGTCTTTGTTCCAAAATACCTTGGCTCTTCATTTGTGCAACTTGTCATAAGCAGCTTGTCTCAAATTGAAGAAAAAACTTACGAAGTAATATTTGTGCCATATCACGTGACCATGCTTAGTTTCAAGAATTTATGCTCACTTTTGGATTTTCTGAAATTTAAGATCCAGGATTCGAAACAATATCATAACCTGCATCATGCAATAAATTTTCAAGCCGTACATCTGTCCTGTTGTATTTCTTAAGAAAGGATTTGGTCAAACATTTTGCTTAGTTAGACTTTAGACTAGTTATATATGCAGAGTAAAAGGATAATCCCTCCGTACCAGTGCATTGCCTGATATATTAACTCAAGTACTAGGCATGAACAAACGGGCTCAATTCTGTGCTCATCCTGGTGTAGTAGTAGTGATAGTACTAGGTAATGCAGTTGACGGGTGACCTTGACGAGCGGCGACCGAGGGAATTGAACCGTGCTCGGCACGGTAGGTAACGTTGTCTAGTTACTAAAGCATCCCTCCGTTGTTCATCGGTAGTCATTATGGACCGGGGACATGAGGGGAATTTCCTAGGGCTGGAATTCTGGCCGCCAGATATTTCGACTTGAAACGCTGAGGCTTGACTGGTTGGGGTTGCCTAATGTGCGTACCACGCACGCCACCGAAGGACACGAGCCCGGTTTTTTTTAGGATCAACACGAGCCAAGGTCTGGCTGGTACGCCGTTGGGTCCTACCATTCGAGAATACGAAAGGAACCTTTTAAATTGCCGAACGAACCTATGTGTATTACAATACCCGTATTTTCCTTGCAAATACTAATCTCAACGTGGTAATTGATTTATGACGAGTTGTTGAATTAGAGTGAGTTTGTGATATAGTGATCTCAACGTGGATTTCACATTTCATGGTATCCCTAGTAAGTTTTCCAATGCAAATTCAAATTTAAAAGATGAACAATATGGAGGTGAGAAAACTTTGTATGTATCAAGCATATGACCACACACACACACAGAGAGACACACACGCACGAACACAACAACAATCCAATAAGTATAGTGCATCTATTTTTCCAAACCATGCATGTATGACACGAATTCAAATATACTCCTTCTATTCCTAAATATTAGTCTTTTAGAGAGTTCAACAAGTGACTACATACGGAGCAAAATTAGTGAATCTAGACTCTAAAATATGTCTATATACATCTGTATGTGCCAGTCAATTTGAAGCCTATAAAAAGACTAATATTTAGGAACGAAGGGAGTAAAATGTAAGACATCCATGGTCCTCAAATCAATGTTTAAAATGAACATGAAACTGAAACATGAATATTAAGTCTAGTACTAGAATACATGCAAATGTTGTGTTTAGGCGGAGCTATGATTGTTGGGGGTCAACCCCTCGACCTTAGATAAAATTGTGGAGCTCTGTTTAGGGTTGTTTAGATTATATTTGTCCCCACCCTCCCAACCACCGATTAGTTGTGCACCCCCCACCCCTCCTCCTCAGGAGAATATCATGTGCCTCCATACCTTAGATGCTATATGCCGATACGAGTTGCTTGGAGCTTGTAGATCTGAGATATAGCAGCTCACATGATGTGTCTTAATATTTTTGCAGGAAACCTTGATGAGTTTGAGAATTGCACACAATTTGTACAAAAACTACTTAGATGCCCTTTGATCCCATATCCAACGACCTCGAAGCTCGTATCACCGTAGCATCTAAGATGAAGGAGGACATCATATTCTCCTGTATGTAAGAATGTCATGTGCTACCACACCTTACATGCTTTGGTGATACAAGCTCTTCGGAGGCGTTGGATTTGTGACCCAACACCTCCTCGGTGGTTCAAATGGTTTTTTGCAGAAAAGCCCCAAAAAAGTTCGGCCACTGCTTACAAGCACAAAGACTGCTCAGATGTCATTGGATCTCAGATCAAACGACCTCCAATCTCGTATCACCGTAGCATCCAAGCTGCGATAGCACCTTATGTTTTCTCGCACGGGAGAGTATGAGGTGCTCCCGCACCGTAGATTCTATGGTGATACGAGTTCACTGAGATCTAACGGCCCACAGTAGGAGGTTTGAATGTTTTTGCAATATACGGCTGATAGAGTTTGGGAAATGCGCAGAAAGTACAAGTACTACGCATGTGCCATCTGATCACTGATCATACGACCTAGATGCTCATATCACCGTAGTGGGTAATTAAGCTACGGGGAGCACCTAATATGAGCACCGGGGAGCCGTTGGATTGAAGATGCAGCGGCACATACGAGGCCTGAATGTTTTATTTGCAAAAAAACCTTTGGAGAGTTTGGAAATTGCGCATAATTACAAAGACTACTCCCAAGCCATTGGATCTCACTTCCAATGGTGTAAAAACTCGTATCACCATAGTATCTAAGCTGCGGGGTGGATGTGATATTCTATGCCGCTGTCATTTTTTGTTCGTAAACTTGCAAAATACGTGTAACTCGTGCCGTTACTTGTCTAACCGCGCAAAGTGTTTGTTCAAAAAAACCATCCTACACTGAAATATCGGAACAACACACGGGGGTCCCACTTGTCATTAATCAAATTTGGACCTAAAACTAACAAATCTGAAAGACGAGATTCGAACTGGCAACCTGGACTACAAAGCGTAAGTCGATAGCCTAAAAAAACGAACGGTTGTTGGCTTTGTCCCATAACTTGATTTTATACAGTACTTGCGTTGAGTAGAGTAGAGGGAGTGCCTCGTCAACACGTGCATGACCATTGTCTCACTTACTGGTGGGTCCCAGGTCTGCGATCTCAATCTCTCTTCTCTCCATCGTCTAACCTTTGCACGGGCACACACGAAGAGCGGCGCCAGCTTGCCATGGTGTTATTACAACTAAAAAAAGCTTGGAAAATAGTAGAATCGCCTAGAACAAGAGACGTTGTGGCTGGTCGAGACGGAGCTAACCACATCTATCCTCCGTGCCACGTTTGCATGATGAAGCTGTGTGGCTAGTGGGGTGTTTTCGACCGACTGGCTGGGTCCCGAGGTCGAACCATAGGTACTATGTTTGATACAGTATATTTTTACACACACATTTTTCCTCCATGCCGAGACGTGGCACACCCTACCGCGCGGTTTCGGGGTCCTCCCGGGTAGTGCACGCATATATTCTTCCTGACGTGGGACGCCCTACCGCGCGTTTTCTGGGTCCTCCTCGGTCGTAGCGCCGAAGCAAGTAAACGAGTCGTCAAATCACGAAAGACCACCTTTCCCGCCGAGTACATCAGTGAAGCACGGTGGCTAGCTAGTTGGGCTAGTTCGACCGATTAGCTAGGCCGCCACCACATTTGTTTTTTCACCCCTTCTTTTATCTACTTGCCGGCAGGTACATTTAAATATCCACCGCGACGTTGCTCTGGTGTTTGGGTGCGGCAGGATTTTTAATTTTTTGATTGACGGGAGCAGGCGCGGCAGGATTTTTAATTTTTTGATTGACAGGAGCAGGCGCGGCAGCAATTAGTCACAATGACTCCGCCTGTAAAAACCCACTGCTCCCTGATGTGAGAAGTCGTCGACTGGTGTTTTACCGTGGTGAAAAAAAGATTCCCCGCTCCCTCCGCCTTCCCGTAGATTGCATTGCCTTTCAGCCATTTCGCCCCCTTTGCTTCCTCTCCCCATTGTTTCTACCTGGTGCCATGGCGGCGCAGCAGATCACGGAGTCCGAGGTGAGGCGCCTGACACAGGAGCTCCATGCCAAGGATGCAGAGCTCAGGGCCAAGGACGTGGAGCTCCGGGAGCTCAAGGAGGAGAGGAGTGCCATGCTCCTCCGTTATGTGTGGGAGTTCACGGAGCTTCAAAAGCGGCAGGCGTCCACCACAAAGATGCTCGAGGCGCCGGCGGCGTTGCTGCAGAAAGCGGGATATACGATAGGCCGCCAGGGGAGCCAGCTGGAGCGCGAGTGGGCCGATCGTGACGAGGTCGAGGATCGCCTCAGCCACTTGGTGAACCAAGTTGCCACGCACGTGTTGCGGCTGCGCGATGCCTACCGTCGTGCCAGCGCGACGATGCCGGCCGTCGGGCTAAACCCGTTCGACCACCCGGTCAACTTCAACGAGCTGCGGCTTCCTGACCTGGTCTCCTTCTTCACCTATATCTCCGAGGAGCTGAGCCGTCTCCGTGCGATGGTGGGGGCTGAGCTGGACAAGGAGGGGTTGCGGGCTGCCGTCGCCGTTGCCAGGCGAATCCTTTCAGGGCTCCGTCACCGGAATTCGTGCCATTGGACGCCGTCTTTGACGAGCTGGCTCCCGTCGACCGGGAGCGGGCTCTACGGGCGGTTGCGCCCTGCATCACCAACGTCATGCGCCTCGAGAAGCAGAGGGACTTCGGTGGTGTTTAGGCACCCTCTGCATGGGCATGTCCATGTCTCGGCGCAACATGACCGTTGGATCAAACTCAGACGGTGCAGATCAGTCACTGTAGCACAAAGCATGTTGGTGTGTTTGGTTGCATAATCATCTCAATATAGTTGTTTCCTCTTCGTGTATTTTTGTCAACCTACTAGTGTGGACTCATGCACCCTTCATGCACTCTGCCAAACACCCAAAAGTGGGCTGAGAAGGGAACTTTTGCTCCCATCCCGTGCACCCTTCATACACCCTGCCTAACACTATTCATGCTTCATATGGTTCATGTTTCGTGGAGTAGTGTAGCACCGTACTCTCCGTGCGCTGTGGACCTAGTTCTGTTAACATTGATCTCACCGTTCATTCTCGACCGGACAGTCGAAAAAGCGGTACTATGTTACATATAGGAGTAGTTGACATGCGCACAACATCATTTGTTATCGTCATATCTTACTACACTAGCAACAAGATTGTGTAGTACTGACGTATGAACCACTGCACATGCCTAGTAGTAGGAGCACTGTGTATGTTCAAGTGGCTGCCGTGTTTCGCACTCCTCCGTCGTAAGAGTGGAAACGCTTGCTGTAATCATTTTTTTCTTCAGAAAAATAGTGGACACGCTCTACCGTGCAGATCCTCCTCCAGCCATGCACTAAATTACTAACTTTCGCCGACGTGTGGGACAGCCAGCACCTGGGTCCACCAGCCATGCACTAAATTACTCCGTAGTAGAGTGACGGTAGACTACCCCGATTGAACCGCCGCAGCAATGCCCAATGAGCCATCAAACCACAAAACCCCCTCCTTTCCAGCAGTAAGTTGGACGGACGAAGCAACCATCATTTCACTCTTCTCTCTCAGCTTCCTCTCTTGAAGAAAACCCCCACTTGCTTCGCTTCTCCCTCATCTCATTCCTCCTTTCACCCTTCTCTCTCAGCTTCCTCTCTTGGATGGATGCCGGAGCACCGACCGACGTGATGTCTATGGCTCTGGCCAAAACCGTCGAGGCTCATGGTACGAAGAAGCGCAAGCACCCCGCCGAGACTACCGCAGACAAGCTCAAAGCCATCACCCTGTCCAAGCCCCCCTCTCCGGGATCCCTCATTAAGCAAGTCGAGGTAATGTCTCTTGTTGACGATCTTTTTCTCGATCTTGATCGTGTTTTTTCATCTAACACGCAGTACTAGTACTGGTAGTACAACTTTCTGGGTGATCTTGCATGTGATTTTAGTGTGCCAAATGACGGTTCTAAATTCCTCTTTTGACCAAAACATGCGAGAGGTTGACACTGATTTCTTATAGATTACTTTCAACTACTCCCTTTGTGCGAGAGGATTCACACGTGTCGCATCAAGTAAATCTTATTGATTTACTGTCTAAATCTTATTGATTTAATGTCATGTTTTCTTTCTTTTCCTGCAATTTTACGATGCAGGTTTTGCCATGTGACATTCATCACAGAATAAACCGTTTGGTTTGCTCTACGATGGCTATTTTTGCAGGTTTCACTTCTTATGTTGTGTCAGTAACGAAGGCACTGTCCATCACTTATATTGCTGGAAAAAATTGGATCAGTCTGTTGTCTGAGTACAAGCTGAATCCCTATGATGAACTACAGTTTGGTTTAACAAAAACGCCACAATTAGTCCTTCTCGTGTTTAAAAGAAATGAAGAAAAAAAGTGGATCACGGTCACGGATCCTAGTCAAGTTAGAAAGCTGATCATAGCAGACCAGACACGATCGTCGCTGTCTCGCACAGATCAAGCACCGGCAGTTGCTCTAGCACTGACAGCGGCAACAGCTCAGTCTGATCTAGCTGCGGATTGGGCACCGACCGCGTCAGCGGATCAGTCTGATCTACCAGAGGATCGGGCATCGACACCGGCACCTGCTCCGACACCGGCACCAGCTCTACAAGGAGCACCATCTCCGGCAGTAGCAGCAGCAGCTTCGGCACATGCACCAACACTTGCACTTGCATCTGCTCCGGCCCGTGAAGTTGCACCGGCAACAGACTAGGCTGCAGTTCGCACTTCATATACCGAAGTCCTTACAAAAACCGACATGTTGTAACACCCACGATGCGGTTATATCTCCCACGTGTCGAGGCACGACTTAGAGGCATAACCGCATTGTGGTTTTGTCGCAAGAAGGGTCATCTTCACACAATCCCATGTAATGAACAAGAATGGGATAAAGAGTTGGCTTACAATCGCCACTTCACACAATACATAAATAAATCATACCTCAGTCAGAGTACACACATAGGTCCGACTATGGAACCAAAATAAAAGAAGACAATCCCAAATGCTAGATCCCCGATCGTCCCAACTGGGCTCCACTACTGATCATCAGGAAACGAAACATAGTAACGACCAAGTTCCTCGTCGAACTCCCACTTGAGTTCGGTAGCATCGCCTGCACTGGTATCCTCGGCACCTGCAACTGTTTTGGTAGAATCTGTGAGTCGCAAGGACTCAACAATCTCACACCCGTGAGATCAAGACTATTTAAGCTTAAGGGTAGGAAAGGGGTAGTGAGGTGGAGCAGCAGCAAGCACTAAGCATATATGGTGGCTAACATACGCAAATAAGAGCGAGAAGAGAAGCAACGGAACGGTCGTGAAGCTAGCAATGATCAAGAAGTGATCCTGAAACTACTTACGTTCAAGCATAACACAAGAACCGTGTTCACTTCCCGGACTCCGCCGAAAAGAGACCATCACGGCTACACACGCGGTTGATGCATTTTAATTAAGTCGAGTGTCAAGTTATGTACAACCAGACATTAACAAATTCCCATCTGCCACATAACCGCGGGCACGGCTTTCGGAAGATAATACCCTGCAGGGGTGTCCCAACTTAGCCCATTATAAGCTCTCACGGTCAACGAAGGATATTCCTTCTCCCAGGAAGACCCGATCAGTCTCGGAATCCCGGTTTACAAGACATTTCGACAATGGTAAAACAAGACCAGCAAAGCCGCCCGATGTGCCGACAAATCCCGATAGGAGCTGCACATATCTCGTTCTCAGGGCAACACCGGATGAGACTAGCTACGAGTAAAACCAGCCCTCAAGTTTCCCCAAGGTGGCCCCGCAGGTAGCTCGGTTCGGACCAACACTCGAAGGAGCACTGGCCCGGGAGGGGGTCTAAAATAAAGATGACCCTTGAGTGTGCAAAACCCAAGGGAAAAGGGGATAGGTGGTAGCAAATGGTAAAACCAAGGTTGGGCCTTGCTGGAGGAGTTTTATTCAAAGCGAACTGCCAAGGGGGTCCCATAAATCACCCAACCGCGTAAGGAACGCAAAATCAAGGAACATAACACCGGTATGACGGGAACTAGGGCGGCAAGAGTGGAACAAAACACCAGGCATAAGGCCGAGCCTTCCACCCTTTACCAAGTATATAGATGCATTAATTAAATAAGAGATATTGTGATATCCCAACAGATCCATGTTCCAACATGGAACAAACTTCATCTTCACCTGCAACTAGCAACGCTATAATAGGGGCTGCGCAAAAGCGGTAACATAGCCAAACAACGGTTTGCTAGGAAAGGTGGGTTAGAGGCTTGACATGGCAATATGGGAGGCATGATATAACAAGTGGTAGGTAGCGCGGCAAAGCAATAGAGCAAACAACTAGCAAGCAAAGATAGAAGTGATTTCGAGGGTATGATCATCTTGCCTGAAATCCCGCTAGGAAGAAGATCGAATCCATGAAGAAGACAAACGGACGTAGTCGAACGAATCCTCACAACTCCGGAACGAAACCGAAGCTAACGAGAGAAGCAACCCGGAAAGAAACAAACAACATAGTAAACAACCATCACATAAACATGGCATGATGCACAAACAAGTATGATGCATGTCCGGTTTAATGAGGCATGGCATGACAAAGTGCAACAAACAAAACTACAAGTTAAGTGGAGCTCAATATGCAACGAGTTGCATATTGACGAAACACCGCATTCAAGTTATTTAGTTTGCTCTTGTTTATGTACCCAACAATATTAAATGTTGATTAACATGGCAAGAGGTGAGACATAAGTAAACTACACATATTAGGCAATTTAAATGAGGCCAGAACAACAAACAACAATTCCGGAAAATCCCCATGTGCATATTTTAGATTTGGTACTGTTCTGCCTAAACCCATATTTTATTGTTGTTAAACAGGAAAATAAAGTGCAACATGTTAATCTATGCATTTTTCTACCCCATTTACATATAAAGTTTATTAAATTTGGAGCTATGTTTATTTAGTTATGAATTAAAGCATTTTAGCATGGCATTTGAGCAAATTAAACAAACAACATTTTAAACATGGATGCAAGCAGCATATTATGAAACTAGATAAAATTCTAAGCATTTTACATATATAAATTATTTACAAATGATGCACGGTTTGTGAGTTATTAAATGCATGATCTAGAGGGACTTTTCTGTAAATCTGTAAACTCCTGGAAAAATAGCTAAAATCGCAGACATGGAAAAAAAACTACACTGGGCCGAATCTGGAACAGGAAGCCCAACAGAGGAAAGGTCAGGGGGCTGCTCACATTGGGCTTCAGAGAGCTGGCAGATCTGGGCCTTGGCAAAAGCAGGCCGGCTGGGCTGGTTGGATCGAACGAGGGGCGGGGGCGCGGTCAACGCGGCCGTCGCGACTGCAGCCTCCTCCTCTCGAACAGAGGCAGGAGCGGGACTGGCGCTGGTCGTCGTCCCCGCATGCAGAAGCAGGGGAGGCCGGCGATGAGGGCTTGGCGGCGCACCAGGCGAGCTGGGGACGCCGGGATCTGACGCAGGCCGGAGGCGGGACGAGCAGGGCGACGCGGATCCCGTCGATCCCCACCGAAATCGAAGACTGGCGGAGTGTTCGGCGGGGAACCTGCAGGGCCATGGCGAGGCAATAAATTCAGAGATGTGCAAGGGGGAGGCTAGAAATAGGAGAAGGAGAGGGACGGGCAGAGGGAGGCGGACCCGATGGAACTCGCGCTCCGGCGAGTTACTGCTCGTTGCCGGCCGGACGGAGACGGGTGGCCTCGGGACGATGGGGACTCGTCGGGGCAGGGAGGTGCGGAGCGGCGGAGAGGCACAGGGCTTGAGGCAACGACGGTGGTGGACTTGAGCTTCGGCGGTGGCGCTGGTTCACTGCGAAGAGGAGCGAGAGAGGGATGAGATGAGGAAGAGGTCAGAGAAGGGGAGAAACGAGAAGAAGAGGAGGACAGGGAGAAGGAGCGGGCGGCCTGGCCTGGTGGATGCTCGTCGGCGGAGGGAGCTCCGGTGGTGCTGCGGCTTGCCGCGCGCGAAGGACGGGCGAGGACGGAGGGGAACGAGGCAGGAGCTCGAGCTCCTGGCTGATGAGGGGAGCGAGGAGGTGGCGCACGAGGTCGGGCTCCAGGCGGTGCTCGGGAGCCGCGGGAGGCCAGAAAGCGAGTGAGCGATGGGTTCCTGGAGCTGCTGATGCGGCTTGGTGCGGTGGTGGATCGGGCAGGCGTGCCGATCGACGAAGGTGGGTGGCGGCGCTGGGTTGGCTCGGGAAGGAATGAGGGGATCCCAAGGCAGGGGCGGCGGCAGAGGGATCGGACTGATGGGACAAGCCTCCTGAAGATTAGGGTTAGGCTGTTTAAATAGCTAGGTGGACTAGCTTAAGGCAAAACGGACCCTCGGATCAAAATCGAACGGTCGAGAATAAATAGGCTGTGGAGTCCAATAAAGAAAACGGAGATGTTTTGTAGATGTTTGGGGATGATCCGGACCAAACGGTCATGACAGAGCGGGTCGGGTTCGGGACAACTTCTGGGCGCGTGCGAGGGGGTCAGTGCACTGTGCAGAGAGGGTCAAAAGGTCGGACAACAAAAGAACGGTTGGACTGAGAAAGGTCAACGGAGGCGAGGAGGGACGTGGCAACTACGAACGGATGCAAACTTTATGAAAACATGCAGATGCAATGCTCATGATGACATGATGAAATGCAACAAACAAATAAAACACACGACGGTCACGCAAAACATGGCAGGCGTTTGGAGCATCGGTCTTGGGGCGTTACAACACTCCACCACTACAAGAGGATCTCGTCCCGAGATCTAGGATGGCACCGGGGAGAAACGGAAGAGGGACAGGTAAAACAAGTTGCTTCTTTGACAAACGAGTGAAACCATGAACCTTGAGAGGTCGCAAAGCTTGAAGAAATGACACGACGGAAGTGAACAAAATTTAAAATACTCTGTTCAGCAAGAGGAACAAGGGACATTGCGAGAACCTTGTAGGTTAAAGGACATGAAACAAGAGCTTAACGGATCAAAATTAATATGAAAGCACACCGGTAGAAAAGAGAAACAAGGAGCAAGAATGACATAATTTGGACAGCACCCCAATGGAAAATGGAAGGAATTAACATGAACTTTACAAGATGAGAGGATACTTAATGAAATCAACAGCACACTGCCTCCGGAACTATCGAAAGAATGGCACAATGGGTCAGAAAGATTTCAGACAGCACTCCGGTTGAGAAGGGAGGCAAAACTTGAGAGAATGGGAAGAACTTGAAAAGAGGGCACGACACTCCGGTTGGAAATGGATAAGCACGAAAAGAACACGGTCCTCACAAGCCGAGAAGATGAGTGAAGAGAGCAACATCACAATGCCTCCGGAAGAAATAAATAATAGAAGATAGATCCTTGGAATAAAGAATGGAGAAGAAAATGACAACTTCTGCCACAAATGAGCTTGGAAAGCATCCTTCCAAGAAGGTTAGAACGGAGTTGTTGGAAAACCAACAACGAAAAGATCAAGCTTGTTGTGGGCTTATGGAAAATATCTCAAAATTATGAGGTTATAACCAGCCACTAGCGGTATCAATTAATTTGATTGAGAACACCAAAGAGATGAAAAACTTCTTCCACCAAGATGATAAAGAGATAACTTGGATCATTGATAAGCACCACAATAGTAACATTCCTTAGGAAATGCTTTAAGCGGAATATGACACAAGATAACTCAAACGAAGAGATTAATGGATTTAAAATACCTCATTCTTGACAACATGTGAATCATGAAGCACGAAAAGAAATTGTCAAGAATGACGTATTACCATCTCAAAAGATAAGGTAGGAAGAATTGCACTTCGGAATGCAAGATGAAGAATACTTGAACTCCCCAAAACAAAACGTGTGTTGAACACCATGTTTATTTTAGAGTATAGCTTGGCGGATCATAACTTTGAGAGAATTCTTGAAGAACAATTGAAGAGTGAAAGGAACCCTTGATGAACCACCATGTAGAGCCTCCATGAAGAACTCCGGTAAACAAAAGGATGATAAAAAGAAAGAGAAGTTGACAACACAAGGTGAAGCCTTGCAATGATTTGGGTGGAGCTTTGAAATGATATAACCGAGAAAACTTGGAACTCCGGAAAGAAAGATGAACAAATGAAATCAAGAATTTGGATGAACCTCCGGAATAAGGAATTGAATTTACTCGATGAAACAAGTATAAGAATTACATTATGCTCATCCTTCACCAATTAAATTGGTGACAAGCAATGGATTTGGCATACTACTTATTCTTCTTGAAAAGATTGAAGAGATATAGCCAAACTTGAGAAAATCTTCAACGATCCGCCGGTAGGATTGGAAAGAACGAATGAATTGATATGATAACCAAGGAAGAGAACTCTTGAACGAACCACCGTAAAAATTGGAAATGAAAGTTGCAAAGGCACAATTCACCGAGAAGAATTAGAAAACGAATAAAGATACTTGACAGAATTCAGACACATGAGAACGAAAAGATCATGAACTGATTAGAGGATATTTGAACGATGCACCGGTAAGATTTGGAGAATGAGATCTGAAAGCTGAGAATGAATAATTCTGAGATGATGGCTCCAGAGAATCAAGCTGAAAAGACTCTTGAATTTCTCCGCATGGGTGAAAAGAATTCTCACAATCAAAACAATTATGAGAGGATGGCAACAAGTTAGAACCACGCATCTTTGAGAGAACGGATTAGATTGAAGAGAAACTCTTCTTCAGTCTTCAAATGTTGAGAATGATGACGAGAAACACCACCACGAATTTTTAGGCACTCCGGAATGAAAATTAGAAAAGATTGAACGAACGATGAAAATGATTTGAAAGATCTTGGAGAAAGACATTTGACTGATGATAATTCATTCTTACGTCAAACTTTGAAATGAATTTGAGAATAACTCCAGAAAAATTAGAAGAGTCAGGTAAGATCCTGGGAAAAGACCTGTGGGTTAGGGCCCACTCAAAAAAAACACCGTTGAACGATTAAAATAAAGATTGCGCCTGTTGAATTAAATGGCTTGAATGAGGTAACAACCTCGAAATAGTTAGAATTGATGCGGAGTGGAAACACGAATCTTCAGAGATATCTTCAGCACTCCGGAACAATTGAATAGCAAGCGGGGAATGATTAAGAGATGCACCGACATGAGAAAGCATTTGAAACGAGGAAAAGAATACGGTCAACACTGAAAGCTTGAATTGAATCCACCGAAGAAGAAAAAGAACGAAGAATAATAAACTTGAAGCTCCGTTAGTATCTTCATGGGAAATCACCGGATAAGAACATTGAAAGAAAAGAATGAAGAGACTTCGCATCAATAAAAAGAATACTTGATTAAGAAATCTGAGTCCTTGAAGAAAAGGGTGGGAGGGCGGGAAAACAAAGGCAACTTGGGTCGGATGAAACGAACACCGTTGAGAAAAAAACTTAGAATTGATCTTGCGAATGTTGGAATGACTGGATGCACTTGAAGAGAAACACGCCGGTTGGAAAGAATTGGGATGACAATCTCGATGATCAAGAAGGATTAGTATCCACATTGGAATATGAGAACACCACATGGAAAAGGTATGGAATCCACATTTGACTTCGAAGCAACTCAAATACCACAACTTAAAACAAAACAAAGGATTTGGCTTGCAGAATAAGACGGAACAAATACATGTGATAGAGATTTACTCAATCCCATATCCTGCATCTGTCGGAAAGATATTCTAAGAGCTACTTGAATTCCCACTTATAAACTCCCGAAACTTTCTGGTTATGCAATCTGGTGTTGGGGATACAGGGGACACAAAATATATCACCCAAACTAACAATACCTAGATCTAGCTGTATCCATCCTTCAACACATAACCAAGAAACCTTCGAAAATCGTTTACCTCAACCTTCGAAAAGCATCCGTTATACGAGTTATGGCAATACTCCCGAAGTCCCGCCCCAGTACTGGGTGGCGTCGAGGTGATCTCACCAACAACTGCATAAAAGAGATTTTCGATGTCGGTGAAACTCAGGTATTCCAGAACTGCAACGATAAAATTGTGACGACAACACCTCGGAGCTCAACTCCCCGGGTCACTGCCACAACCCCTAAATGTCAGGAGGCACCAAGAACAATGTTCTCGTCACAAAACCATCGGAACGATTCCAAGATACCCGCATGATCCTAATTTTTTTTAGTGAAATTTGAGGAGAGGAAAGTCAAAACATCTACGTCAGGAGACCTCACCAGAGCGACGAAGGGACTGAGGAGTAAAAAGAATCCTACTCTCCAATATATATATAATCCTAAGACTCAAAACATTTTTGATCTAGACTCAACAACGCCAGCGATTCGATCAAGCAGGGGGCTCCTAAGTCGGGGATGGCTCTGATTACCAACTTGTAACACCCACGATGCGGCTATATCTCCCACGTGTCGAGGCACGACTTAGAGGCATAACCGCATTGTGGTTTTGTCGCAAGAAGGGTCATCTTCACACAATCCCATGTAATGAACAAGAATGGGATAAAGAGTTGGCTTGCAATCGCCACTTCACACAATACATAAATAAATCATGCCTCAATCAAAGTACACACATAGGTCCGACTACGGAACCAAAATAAAAGAAGACAACCCCAAATGCTAGATCCCCGATCGTCCCAACTAGGCTCCACTACTGATCATTAGGAAACGAAACATAGTAACGACCAAGTTCCTCGTCGAACTCCCACTTGAGTTTGGTAGCATCGCCTGCACTGGTATCCTCGGCACCTGTAACTATTTTGGTAGAATCTGTGAGTCGCAAGGACTCAGCAATCTCACACCCGCGAGATCAAGACTATTTAAGCTTAAGGGTAGGAAAGGGGTAGTGAGGTGGAGCTGCAGCAAGCACTAAGCATATATGGTGGCTAACATACGCAAATAAGAGCGAGAAGAGAAGCAAAGGAACGGTCGTGAAGCTAGCAATGATCAAGAAGTGATCCTGAAACTACTTACGTTCAAGCATAACACAAGAACCGTGTTCACTTCCCGGACTCCGCCGAAAAGAGACCATCACGGCTACACACGTGGTTGATGCATTTTAATTAAGTCGAGTGTCAAGTTTTCTACAACCGGACATTAACAAATTCCCATCTGCCACATAACCGTGGGCATGGCTTTCGAAAGATAATAACCTGCAGGGGTGTCCCAACTTAGCCCATTATAAGCTCTCACGGTCAACGAAGGATATTCCTTCTCCCAGGAAGACCCGATCAGTCTCGGAATCCCGGTTTACAAGACATTTCGACAATGGTAAAACAAGACCAGCAAAGCCGCCCGATGTGCCGACAAATCCTGTTAGGAGCTGCACATATCTCGTTCTCAGGGCAACACCGGATGAGACTAGCTACGAGTAAAACCAGCCCTCAAGTTTCCCCAAGGTGGCCCCGCAGGCAGCTCGGTTCGGACCAACACTTGAAGGAGCACTGGCCCGGGGGGGTCTAAAATAAAGATGACCCTTGAGTCTGCAGAACCCAAGGGAAAAGGGGATAGGTGGTAGCAAATGGTAAAACCAAGGTTGGACCTTGCTGGAGTAGTTTTATTCAAAGCGAACTGTCAAGGGGGTCCCATAAATCACCCAACCGCGTAAGGAACACAAAATCAAGGAATATAACATCGGTATGACGGGAACTAGGGCGGCAAGAGTGGAACAAAACACCAGGCATAAGGCCGAGCCTTCCACCCTTTACCAAGTATATAGATGCATTAATTAAATAAGAGATATTGTGATATCCCAACATATCCATGTTCGAACATGGAATAAACTTCATCTTCACTTGCAACTAGCAACGCTATAATAGGGCTGAGTAAAAGCGGTAACATAGCCAAACAACGGTTTGCTAGGAAAGGTGGGTTAGAGGCTTGACATGGCAATATGGGAGGCATGATATAACAAGTGGTAGGTAGCGCGGCAAAGCAATAGAGCGAACAACTAGCAAGCAAAGATAGAAGTGATTTCGAGGGTATGATCATCTTGCCTGAAATCCCACTAGGAAGAAGATCGAATCCATGAAGAAGACAAACGGACGTAGTCGAACGAATCCTCACAACTCCGGAACGAAACCGAAGCTAACGAGAGAAGCAACCCGGAAAGAAACAAACAACATAGTAAACAACCATCACATAAACATGGCATGATGCACAAACAAGTATGATGCATGTCCGGTTTAATGAGGCATGGCATGACAAAGTGCAACAAACAAAACTACAAGTTAAGTGGAGCTCAATATGCAACGAGTTGCATATTGTCGAAACACCGCATTCAAGTTATTTAGTTCGCTCTTGTTTATGTACCCAACAATATTAAATGTTGATTAACATGGCAAGAGGTGAGACATAAGTAAACTACACATTTTAGGCAATTTAAATGAGGCCGGAACAACAAACAACAATTCCGGAAAATCCCCATGTGCATATTTTAGATTTGGTACTGTTCTGCTAAACCCATATTTTATTGTTGTTAAATAGGAAAATAAAGTGCAACATGTTAATCTATGCATTTTTCTACCCCATTTACATATAAAGTTGATTATATTTGGAGCTACGATTATTTAGTTATGAATTAAAGCATTTTAGCATGGCATTTGAGAAAATTAAACAAACAGCATTTTAAACATTTTAAACATGGATGCAAGCAGCATATTATGAAACTAGATAAAATTCTAAGCATTTTACATATATAAATTATTTACAAATGATGCACGGTTTGTGAGTTATTAAATGCATGATCTAGAGGGACTTTTCTGTAAATCTATAAACTCCTGGAAAAATAGCTAAAATCGCAGACATGGAAAAAAAACTACACTGGGCCGAATCTGGAACAGGAAGCCCAGCAGAGGAAAGGCCAGGGGGCTGCTCACATTGGGCTTCAGAGAGCTGGCAGATCTAGGCCTTGGTAAAAGCAGGCCGGCTGGGCTGGTTGGATCGAACGAGGGGAGGGGGCGCGGTCAACGCGGCCGTCGCGACTGCAGCCTCCTCCTCTCGAACAGAGGCAGGAGCGGGACTGGCGCTGCTCGTCGTCCCCGCACGCAGAAGCAGGGGAGGCCGGCGATGAGGGCTTGGCGGCGCACCAGGCGAGCTGGGGACGCCGGGATCTGACGCAGGCCGGAGGCGGGACGAGCAGGGCGACGCGGATCCCGTCGATCCCCACCGAAATTAAAGACTGGAGGAGTGTTCGTCGGGGAACCTGCAGGGCCATGGCGAGGCAATACATTCAGAGAAGTGGCAGGGGGAGGCTAGAAATAGGAGAAGGAGAGTGACGGGCAGATGGAGGCGGACCCGATGGAACTCGCGCTCCGGTGAGTTACTGCTCGTTGCCGGCCGGACGGAGACGGGTGGCCTCGGGATGACGGGGACTCATCGGGGCAGGGAGGTGCGGAGCGGCGGAGAGGCGCAGGGCTTGAGGCAACGACGGTGGTGGACTCGAGCTTCGGTGGTGGCGCTGGTTCACTGCGAAGAGGAGCGAGAGAGGGATGAGATGAGGAAGAGGTCAGAGATGGGGAGAAACGAGAAGAAGAGGAGGACAGGGAGAAGGAGTGGGCGGCCTGGCCTGGTGGATGCTCGTCGGCGGAGGGAGCTCCGGTGGTGCTACGGCTTGCCGCGCGCGAAGGACGGGCGAGGACGGAGGGGAACGAGGCAGGAGCTCGAGCTCCTGGCTGACGAGGGGAGCGAGGAGGTGGCGCACGAGGTCGGGCTCCAGGCGGTGCTCGGGCGCCGCGGGAGGCGAGAAAGGGAGTGGAGTGATGGGTTCCTGGAGCTGCTGATGCGGCTTGGTGCGGTGGTGGATCGGGCAGGCGTGCCGATCGACGAAGGTGGGTGGCGGCGCTGGGTTGGCTCGGGAAGGAATGAGGGGATCCCAAGGCAGGGGCGGCGGCAGAGGGATCGGACTGATGGGACAAGCCTCCTGAAGATTAGGGTTAGGCTGTTTAAATAGCTAGGTGGACTAGCTTAAGGCAAAACGGACCCTCGGATCAAAATCGGACGGTCGAGAATAAATAGGCTGTGGAGTCCAATAAAGAAAACGGAGATGTTTTGTAGATGTTTGGGGATGATCCGGACCCAACGGTCATGACAGAGCGGGTCGGGTTCGGGACAACTTCCGGGCGCGCGCGAGGGGGTCAGTGCACTGTGCAGAGAGGGTCAAAAGGTCGGACAACAAAAGAACGGTTGGGCTGAGAAAGGTCAACGGAGGCGAGGAGGGACACGGCAACTACGAACGGATGCAAACTTTATGAAAACATGCAGATGCAATGCTCATGATGACATGATGAAATGCAACAAACAAATAAAACACACGACGGTCACGCAAAACATGGCAGGCGTCTGGAGCGTCGGTCTTGGGGCGTTACACATGTCCACCTTCTTGGTAAGCATTGGCCGCCCAAGTGCTTCGTTCTTTTTTCTTTCCATGTTGTTTCACATGATTCACTGTGTTGATCTAACTGTTTGGGTATGTCTTCTTGTTTGCAAACAGAGAATTCCTAGAGCAACGAGGGAGTCATTCAACAATCCGGGCGACCGCGGCCAAGTTTCTCTTACCATGCGCAGCCTTGGTGTGAATGAACCTGCTCAATATACCGTAAGTACAAAGGATGGTCGCATGATGATTGATGCTAAAGGATGGTCAAGGTTCAAATCTAAATCATATCTTGCGGTAGGGGATGATGTCAAAATCGAACTTTCTCGGCAAGGAGAGCTGGTCCAAATCAACTTTGAAATTCTTCAGTAGCAGCACGCAACTGCCGAACTGATCTATCCTCCGAGAGATTTTGATGTAATAATCTGGCATGGTGAAACAAGTGTCCTGTGTGTATACGTAGTATGACAGTATTATTTATCACATGGTATATCGTTGATAGAATTGCAACTCTGATTGCTGGTTAGGAACTGTCGTTCGATTTCATTCCAACAGTTGCCGTGCTTTATTCAATTTTGTGTATTCACCTTGCGACAGCATCTAAAACCAGCGCCGTACCGATCGCTTGCAATATGAAAAGCGCCGAGGTAGAACACATGGGCCCCCAAACATGCTGGGTCGGCCTGCGGCCCAAAGTCCAGAACCGTGAGCCTATCTGAGTAGTATATTCTCAGCTGAACCCCCATAAAAAAAGCTGAACCCCCATAATGCTCGTGCGTTGCAGAGGGAGTATATTTCTCGGCAAGGTGAGCCTGTGATATAAAAGATTTGTATATTTCTTTACAGAGGGAGTATCTCTCTGTCAAAAAATATATTTATGTGTAACTAGTTACTCCTGTCTTTCTGCTTCCTTTCGCTGATATGTGGGGCAACCGGCAATGGGGTCCACGTGCCATATGCACAAATTAGAGTGCACAACTTCACGGTAGACACACCCCGGTCGTAGCGCCGCAGTAATGCCCAATGAGCCGTCAAATCACAACCCCCCTTTGCAGCTTTAGCAGTAAGCTGGACGGACGAAGTGGCAATATTTCACTGGGCTTGAATCCCCTTCTCCCTCGTCTGCTTGTTCAGAGAAAACCCCCTCTCGGTGATTGCACAGGGTTTTCTCATGGAGAACTAGGTACGAATTCTTCATCCATCCCCGATAAATCAAAGTCCCTTGGTCGCAGGTAATCCTAGGATGGCAGCCGCCGCCGTTCATGCATTTTTATTCCTACTGAATCTAGCGTGTTTCATTTGCAGTGCCCAAAGTGCGAATATCCTACAGGTTTCTGCGCCCTCGGCGAGACACCGCACTTGTTCCTTCTCATCCTAACACAACATTTTGAAACGCGCACAGTATGCTCCTAGAATCCTCTTTTCTATCCGGGAGGGTGGGGGTTTTTTGAACATGCTGTGTTCTCATATTATTTTTCCTGCAGTGTATTATTTGCTCTGCCAGAACACATGTACTCAAGATGCTCGGCCTTGCCATAACTGAATATACTAGTTTAATGGTCACAGTGAAGACAAGCCATGGATATAAGTTCCGAGTTGGGTTCATGAACCAAGAAGATCGCTGCTTTTTTTATGGCCGAACTTGGATAAACTTTCTCAAGTGTTACAGACTGAAAGTTGGCACACGAATGTTGATGGAAATAGCAGAACCTGGTCTCATCTTCACTACAATCTTCCACCCCGACGTCGTTCCAATTGTTCATCCATGTTAGTTTTGTATCTGGTTCTTGCTTGTTGCCTTGATTACTTCTTAATCCACCTATTCTGTCTAACTAATCACAATTTAACTTTAGAAGTAGCAACGAATCTCTCACGAAGATGCTACTTCTAACTAATATTTTCTTATAATTGGTGGCACGTGTAGTTTTTTCAGAGTTAAGTAGTCTGCTCGTTTGTTACTCTGTAATAACTCGGCTGTTACTAATGGCACTGAAGTTGACTGTATCGACATCCACAAGTTCCTACAGTTTATTGATTGTCTTGAGGTCCTTGTGGGGCGTTTCAATGGTGGAAGGCCACGTGGGATATGTGTGCCACTGCTGCACTTGTTGAACAGGTCCAACTGTGTCGAGAAACTTATGGTACGAGCTGTTTTCTGTTATATATGTTGTTCATAAACTATTGCTTATACACAGTTTTACAGTTGTGATCTTCTTGAAACAGGAACTGCCGAGTTCTATTATTCCTATACAGATGCCTGACCATGGTCGGGTCAGACTTGCGCTTGGTCACAACATGATGTTTATGTCGACCTACTCAATTCCCCTTGGAGGTGAAGAGATACTTATTCATGGGTGGTCTCAAATAATGAAGGCCCGTCCATCTTGGAGAATAGGACAGAAGATTATGTTCATGCTTTCCATGGCTCTAAAGCGAATATCCTGTTTATTGACCACGTTGCGAGATGAAGCCGCTTTCAGAAGGTTGTGGATGCGCGGGGTGGCGCCTGGGCCTTGGCGGCCTCACCCTTGGTTAACTGTAGGCAAAGTAGCACTGTTCGAGGCGTGCTTTGTACGGTTGAACCTGTATAAGTACTCATACTGCTTTCAGCTTTGGTTGTTAAGTGCCCCTGCTGGTTTCAGTTAAGGTTGTTAAGTACTCCAGCTGCTTTTACAGTCTGTCGTGTTTCTTCAGTCCTGTCTTCCTCCAGCCGCCAAAACCAAACCAGCGCCGGCGCGGCCGCCTGCTTCCGCCTCCCACGGCTGGCTGCGCCTCAGCGCACGCATCGCCGCCCCACCGTCTCCTAAATCGTTAACGCCGACGTCCTCCGCGCGCTTTGGTGCACTCGCCGCGGCGCCGCCCTCTCGCGTTGTCAACATGGTCAACAAACAACAGGAATCGGCAGAAGTACGTGGAGAGGATGACAGTAGGGGCCCACCACGTCAGCGTATGGAAAAATAAAATGCTTCCTCCTAGTGTTTTCCTGACATCTGGGACCCACGACATTGTGAGTGTATATAGTCAATAGACAAGAGAACATCACAAGATCGACTGACGCCTGGGACGTAGCTACTCGAGTAGTATTTTTTTGTTTGGTATTGTTGAGACGGAGCAGGGTTTGAACTGGGCTGTGGCCCGTCTAGCCCAGGCTTATATTTTATGTTCACCATGTGACCAGCCCAGCTATTTTTTCTTTGTGAAAATGAGCCCAGTTTATTTTTCTGAAGAATACCCAATCCAGTCCTACTTATTTTTCTACGCCCTGACGGGCTGCAACTCTTTCAAGACGCCTCAAATCTTGAAAGTAATATGAAATGGGTTGTAAATATAACAACAGATGACAAATTGGAAATTACTTTATAATTTCTGAATTTTTTCACATCTTCAGATTCCTATTTCACTGGGCATTAACCTAATTTAAATATATCTTAAAAGTACTTTAAATCTGGCTCGACATTTCGGTATTAAAAATAGTTTGGAACCCACAGAAATATGAGAAATTGGCCTTGGCCAACCAAAAAAAACGACTGCAATAAATTGCATAATAAGTTGCCATGAGCTATATATAAATTATTAAAAAAAGAGGGACTGGTCTGACTTGTGGGCCTGTTTAGTTAACGCGTATGCAAGATTTTTTTAGTTATTATATACGTCAACAAACGATTCTAGCAGACGTAACCGTTGGATGTCAATCCAACGGCCGTCGTGTTTCTTCAATCTCTGATCTTCTTGCTCCAGCCGCCAAAGCAGCGCCAGCGGGACCGCCTACTCCCGCCTCCCGTGGCCGGTTGTGCTGCTGCGCAGGCCTCAGCGCCCCCTACTACTCCCACCGCTGGCCAGGGCATCCCTCTACTCACCCACACCCCCTGTTATTCTGCGGCGACGGCAGCCTCACACCGCAGCCGAACCGGTGAACCCTCGTACTCCTCTCCGCGCGGGCTTCCACTACCGCGTCTTCCCCGGCTCCGCGTCGTCCCCTTCCTAGGCCTCGCCGTCGTCCACCGCCGTGGTGCTCTCGGTGTGGCATGGTCAATGTGGTCAACGACCGACTTACATCGGAAGAGTACTGTACGTGGAGAGGCTGACAGCTGGGTCGACGGCAGCCGCAAGGAAGCGCCTCCTTATTACGCGGAAAATAATTATTCCTCCACCTGACAGCAGGGACCCACTGGAGGGGCCACCAGTATTTCGTGAAAAAAAACGTTTCCCCCTGACTGCTGGGACCCACAGGACGGGCCACCGTATTTCGAGAAAAAAATGTCCCCCCCCCCCCGCTGTCAGCTCGGACCCACCGGAAGTGCCTCCTTATTACGCACAAAAAATGAATACCCCCTGCTAGCTGGGACCCACCTTGGTGGGAGGCTGACTTGTGGGCCTACTAAGTTGACTGGGACGGAGGCCTTTGTCAACTTTAGTCAATATATGAATGATTCTAGCTCCAGTGACCGTACGATGTCCATCCAACGGCCGTAGTGCTTCTTCAACCTCTGGTCTTCTTGCTCCAGCCGCCCAAAGCAGCGCTGGTCGTGCCGCCTGCTCCTGCCGCACGTGGCCGGCTGTGATGCCGCAGCGGCCTCACCGCCCCCTACTAGTCCCACCGCTGGCCAGGCCATCCCTCTACGCACCCACACCCCCTGTTATTCTGCTGCGACGGCAGCCTCACACCGCAGCCGAACGAGTGAACCCTCATACTCCTCTAAACGTGGGCATCCACTGCCACGTCTTCCCCGACTCCGCGTAGTCCCCTTCCTAGGCCTCGCCGTCGTCCACCGCCCTGGTGCTATCGGTGCGGCGTGGTCAACGTGGTCAAGAGATGGTTTCCATCGAACGTGGACTGTACGTGGAGAGGCTGATAGCTGGGTCCACGGCCGCAGCAAGGAAGTGCCTCCTTATTACACGCAAAATAATTATTCCTCCACCTGACAGCGGGGACCCACCGGACGGGCCACCATATTTCGCGAAAAAAACATTTCCCCTGACTGCTGGGACCCACCAGCTACATCTTCGCACGCAAGGAAGTGCGTCCGAAAAAAAATGATTCGCCCCCCTGACAGCTGGGACCCACCAGCTACATCTTCGCACGCAAGGAAGTGCGTCCGAAAAAAAATGATTCGCCCCCCTGACTGCTGGGACCCACCAGCTACATCTTCGCACGCAAGGAAGTGCGTCCGAAAAAAACGATTCGCCCCCCTGACTGCTGGGACCCACCAGCTACATCTTCGCACGCAAGGAAGTTCGTCCAGGCAAAAAAAACAAAATGATTCCCCCCTGACTGCTGGGACCCAGCAGCTACACCTTCGCACGCAAGGAAGTGCGTCCGGGCAAAAAAAACAAAACGATTCGCCCCCTGACTACTGGGACCCACCAGCTACATCTTCGCACGCAAGGAAGTGCCTGACAGTCGGGACCCACCTGGTCGAAGCGTACGTAGCGTTGTCATTCTGGTCGCGAATGTGTACGTACATATATACTGGTCGATGTAGAGGCGCGCACGTGTCGTAGTAGAGGCGCGCACGTAGCATGTACACGTATGTACAGCGCCAGGGTGCAAGAAAGAAAATACGGCCACATACGTACATACGGGCAGGGTCTCGAACGCCTACTCGCGCATACGTACGGCCAGGGCTCGTGTACATGGCTGGGTCAGAACGGAGAAACAACGTCGTCGTGTTCATGGGGAGGCAACGGAATGCATCGTGTTCATGGGGAGGCAACAGAACGCGTGGGAGCCAACCGGCTGGGTCGGAACGGAATGCGTGGTCGTGTTCATCAGGAGGGCTTGGACGGAACAGGCGATGGAAAAGAGGCCTGGCGTACCGCAAAACGGAGGAAACGGCCTTGTGTTCGACCGGCCACATTCGAAACGGGATCCTGGTCATCGGGAGGGGTCTGCGCGTACCGCAAAACGGAGGAAACAGACCTCCTACGGTCGAAATGGGGGTCCTGTTGATCGGGCGGGGTGTGGCGTACCGCAAAACGGACAAAACGGACCCCCTACGGTTGAAACGGGGGTCCTGTTGATCGGGAGGGGTGTGGCGTACCGCAAAACGGACGAAACGGACCTCCTACGGTCGAAACGGGGGTACTGTTCATCGGGAGGGGTGTGGCGTACCGCAAAACGGGACTCCACGGGATACTGTTCATCTCCATCGTCGACCTCCTCTAGCCTCCACGGGCTACCGTCGACCTCCTCCAGCCTCCACGGGCTCCTGTTCATCCAGCCTCCACCGTGCGCTACTCCACCGGCTACTGTTCAACCACCCCTCCACGGGCACCCCTCGACCATCTACTATTCATCCAGCCCTCCACACCACGGGGTCCTGTTCAACCACCCCTCCACGGGCACCCCTCCACCGTCTACTGTTCATCCAGCCCTCCACACCACGGGGTCCTATTCATCCAGAGGCAACGCCACCGCTCACTGTTCATCCAACCCCCCCCCCCCCCCCCCCCCGCGCAACACTCACTGTTCATCCAATCGATCGACTTCAGTTAGCAGCAGTAGCGAAGGAATCGCTCGATCGGGTTCAGTTAACAGCCATCGATCGATCGCTCGGGTTCAGTAACGCGTAGCCTACGGTGCAATCGCTCGGGTTCAGTTAGAGCCCAATGCCTCGCTCGGGTTCAGTTAGAGCCAACGCCTCGCACACATGCGCGTACGTGTACGAGAGAAACGCGCATCGCTCGGCCCCCGACCTCCGACCGTAACCGGGAACTCCCCGAAATTTTCCTCCCCTCGCTTCTACCACGGTTTTTTCCGTCATGGACGGCCCAAAGAATGTCATGCAGCTGCGTCTCCGGCCCGCCCAGGACGAAAAGCCCATTTTCTGTCATGATTTTTTGTCATAGAAGTAGGAGCCCACCACATCTATGATGATACCGGGTTTTGTCACAATTATCGTCATAGAAGTGTCATATGTATGACAGAAAAAAAATTCGTTCGGCCCAAAATGTCACGGATATGTCTTTTTTTTGTAGTGTGGAGTCATACTCTTCGCGATCCGATCACGATCCAGCCGATCTAGTGCCGAACGGACGGCACCTCCGAGTTTAGCACACATGCGGCTCGATAACGTCTTCTCCTTCTTGATCCAGCAAGAGGGAGAGGATAATTAGATGGGATCACAACCAACATGACAGCGTGGTGGTGATGGTGGAGCACCGACAGCGCTTCGCTCAGCGTCGTCGGGACGAGGCGGTGGAACTATGGGTAACGGGAGAGAGAGAGGGGCGCCAAGGGCTTGGTTTGTTCTTTTCGGGCGCCCCGTTCCCTCTATATATAGGTGGAGTGGCGTGGGAAACAGCCCCTCCAAGTCCTAGGGCGCAGCTAAGGGGGAGAGGACTTGGACTCTAAGTCCAATCCTATTCCTACTAGGACTCCTTCCTTTTTTGCCTTCCCTAGCCACATAGGCTTTTGAGGACTTGGTGCACCTACCCCAATAAGGCCAGGGCGCCTCCCCGCAGCCCAAGCTAGCCCTTGGGTCGTGGTGGAACCACTTGTGGACTTCCGGACCGCTCCGAAACCCTTTGGAACCTTCTAGAAGCTTCCCAGTACAATACTGAAAGAACTGCACCTTTTTCTGGAACCCAAAATATTACTTCCCATATATAAATATTTACCTCTCGACCATTCCGAGACTCCTCATGACGTCCGGGATCTCATCCGGGACTCTGAAAAACATTTTGTTACCACTCATCAAATATCCCAATACTACTCTAGCGTCAACGAACGTTAAGCGTGTGACCCTGTGGGTTCGGGAATTATGTAGTCATGACCAAAACACCTCTCTGGTCAATAACCAATAGTGGGACCTGGATGCCCATATTGATTCCTACACATTCCACGAATATCTTTTATCAGTTGAACCTTTATGACAATATACGTAATTCCCTTTGTCTGTTGGTATGTTACTTGCCCGAGATTCGATCGTCGGTATATCTATACCTAGTTCAATCTCGTTACCGGCAAGTCTCTTTACTAGTTCCGTATACATCATCTTGCAACTAACTCCTTAGTTACTTTGCTTGCAAGCTTATTGTGATGTGTATTACGAAGAGGGTCCAGAGATACCTCTCCGTCATACAGAGTGACAAATCTCAATCTCGATTCACGCCAACTCAACAGACACCTTCGGAGATACCTGTAGAGCATCTTTATGATCACCCAGTTACGTTGTGACGTTTAATAGCACACAAGATATTCCTCCGGTATACGTGAGTTGCATGATCTCATGATTGAAGGAATATGTATTTGACATTAAGAAAGCAGTAGCAATAAACTGAACGATCATACGCTAAGCTAACGGATGGGTCTTGTCCATCATATCATTATCCTAATCATGTGATCCCGTTATCAAGTGACAATTCATGTCCATGGTTATGAAACCTTAACCATCTTAGATCAACGAGCTAGTCTAGTAGAGGCTCACTAGGGACATGGTATTGTAGGGAAACGTTGCACGGAAAACAAAAACTTTTATATGCACACACAAGTACTATCCATGGAGATGCATAGCAACAAGAGGGGGAGAGCATCTTCATACCCTTGAAGATCGCTAAGCGGAAGCGTTTATCAGTGCGGTTGATGTAGTCGTACACCTTCGCGATCCTTCCCGATCAAGTACCAAACATACGGCACCTCCGCGTTCAGCACACGTTCAACTCGATGACGTCCACGCCTTCTCAATCCAGCAAGAGTGGCGAAGTAGTAGATGAGTTCTGGCAGCACGACGGCGTGCTGACGGTGACGGTGAAGAACAATCTCCGCAGGGCTTCGCCAAGCACAACGAAAACTGTGACGGAGGATAAACTAGAGGGACGAGGTTGCCGGCACACGGCTTGGTGCAATTTGATGTGTCTCAGGGGATAGCCTTGCCCCTCTATTTATATGTTGAGCCCTCGGGTCGAAACTTCGAGTAAAAGCCTCCTCAAAGTCGGTTCTGCCCGAAAGGCAAGAGTCCTTCTCCGACTCCAGGGCCAGATGCCAGTGTTCCTGGCATTTGGGCCTAGACGCCAGGGTACCTGGTGTCTGGCCTCTGGTCTCTGCAAAACATCCTTTTGCACTTTCCAAAATCCTCGTGGGCTTTACCCCTTGGCCCAAATAAAGTGTCTCGCACCAGAACATTTCGGGAAACATCCGAAATCCCTTCTGGTGAATTCCGGAATCCTTCCGGAGACTAAACACTATTATGCCATATATCAATCTTTACCTCCGGACAATTCCGGAGTTCCTCGTCATGCCCGTGATCTCATCCGGGACTCCGAACAACATTCGGTCACCAACATACATAACTCACATAATATTATATCATCAACGGACGTTAAGCGTGCGGACCCTACGGGTTCAAGAACTATGTAGACATGACCGAGACATCTCTCCAGTCAATAACTAATAGCGGAACCTGGATGCCCATATTAGCTCCTACATATTCTACGAAGATCTTTATTGGTCGAACCTTATGACAACATATGTAATTCCCTTTGTCCATCGGTATGTCACTTACCCGAGATTCGATCATCGGTATCTTCATACCTAGTTCAATCTTGTTACCGACAAGTCTCTTTACTCGTTCTGTAATACACCATCTCATAACTAACTCCTTAGTCACTTGGCTTGCAAGCTTCTTGTGATGTGTATTACCGAGAGGGCCCAGAGATACCTCTCCCATACACGGAGTGACAAATCCCAATCTCAATGCATGCCAACTCAACAGACACGTTCGAAGATACCTGTAGAGCATCTTTAGGATCACCCAGTTACGTTGTCATGTTTGATAGCACACAAGGTATTCGTCTGGTATCCGGGAGTTGCATGATCTCATGCTCAAAGGAATATGTATTTGACATTAAGAAAGCAATAGCAATAAACTGAATGATCATATGCTAAGCTAACAGATGAGTCTTGTCCATCACATCATTCTCCTTATGATGTGATCCCATTATCAAATGACAACTCATGTCTATGGTTAGGAAACCTTAACCATCTTTGATCAACGAGCTAGTCTAGTAGAGGCTCACTAGGGACACAATATTTGTTTATGTATCGACACATGTATTTTAGTTCCCAGTCAATACAATTCTAGCATGAACAATAAACCTTTATCATGATTAAGGAAATATAATAACAACAATTTTATTATTGCCTCTAGGGCATATTTCCATCAGTGTCCCACTTGCACTAGAGTCGATAATCTAGTTCACATCATCATGTGATTAACACCTATAGTTCACATCACCATGTGACTAACACCCAAAGAGTTTACTAGAGTCAATAATCTAGTTCACATCGCCATGTGATTAACACCCAAAGATTTTACTAGAGTGTGATCATGTTTTGCGTGTGAGAGATCTTTTAGTCAACGGTTCTGGAACATTCAGATCCATGTGTACTTTGCAAATGTCTATGTCTACAATGCTCTGCATAGAGCTACTCTAGCTAATTGTTCCCACGTTCAATATGTATCCAGATTGAGACTCGGAGTCATCTGGATCAGTGTTAAAGCTTGCATCGACGTAACCCTTTACGACGAACCCTTTATCACCTCCATAACCAAGAAACATTTCCTTAGTCCTCTTTAGATACCTAAGGATAATTTTGACCGATGTCCAGCGATCCACTCCTGGATCACTATTGTACCCCCTTGCCAAACTCATGGCAAGGCACACAATAGGTTTGCTACACAGCATGGCATACTTTATAGAACCTATGGCTGAGGCATAGGGAATGACTTTCATTCTCTCTCTATTTTCTGTTGTGGTCGGGGTTTGAGTCTTACTCAACTTCACACCTTGCAGCACAGGCAAGAACCCTTTATTTGACTGATCCATTTTGAACTTCTTCAAAACTTTGTCAAGGTATGTGCTTTGTGAAAGTCCTATTAAGCATCTCGATCTATCCCTATAGATATTGATGCCCAATATATAAGCAGCTTCACCGAGGTCTTTCATTGAAAAATTCTTATTTAAGTATCCTTTTATGCGATCCAGAAATTCTATATCATTTCCAATCAACAATATGTCATCCACATATAATATCAGAAATGCTACAGAGTCCCACTCACTTTCTTATAAATACAGGCTTCACCATAAGTTTGTATAAAACCATATGCTTTGATCACCTTATCAAAGTGTATATTCCAACTCCGAGATGCTTGCACTAGTCCATAGATGGATCGCTGGAGCTTGCACACATTGTTAGCACCTTTAGGATCGACAAAACCTTCTGGTTGCATCATATACAACTCTTCTTTAAAATATCCATTAAGGATTGCAATTTTGACATCCATTTGCCATATTTCATAATTATAAAAGGCGGCAATTTCTAACATGATTCGGACGGACTTAAGCATCGCTACAGGTGAGAATGTCTCATCGTAGTTAACTCCTTGAACTCGTCGAAATCCTTGTGCGACAAGTCGAGCTTTGTAGATAGTAACATTACCATCAGCGCCAGTCTTCTTCTTGAAGATCCATTTATTCTCTATGGCTTGCCGATCATTGGGCAAGTCCACCAAAGTCCACACTTTGTTCTCATACATGGATCCTATCTCGGATTTCATGGCCTCAAGCCATCTGTCGGAATCTGGGCTCACCATAGCTTCTTCATAGTTCGTAGGTTCGCCTTGGTCTAGTAACATGACTTCCAGGACAGGAATACCGTACCACTCTGGTGCGGATCGTGCTCTGGTTGACCTACAAAGTTCAGTAGTAACTTGATCTGAAGTTTCATGATCATCATCATTAGCTTCCTCTCTAGTTGGTGTAGGCATCACGGGAATGGTTTTCTATGATGTGCTACTTTCCAATTCGAGAGAAGGTACAATTACCTCATCAAGTTCTACTTTCCTCCCACTCACTTCTTTGGGGAGAAACTCCTTCTCTAGAAAGGACCCATTCTTAGCAACAAATATCTTGCCTTCGGATCTGTGGTAGAAGGTGTACCCAATAGTTTCTTTAGGGTATCCTTGAGGGAGTCCTGGATTAGGGGGTCCTTGGGGATCCGGGTTGTGTGATGTGGGCTAGATTGGTGGGCCGTGAAGATACAAGATTGAGGACCTTCTCTCGTGTCCGGATGAGACTCTCCTTGGCGTGGAAGGCAAGCTTGGCATTCGGATAAGAAGATTCCTTTCCCTATAAACCGACTCTGTGCAACCCTAGCCCCCTCCTGTGTCTATATAAACCGGAAGGTTTAGTCCGTAGAGGCAATCATAACCATACAAGCTAGACATCTAGGGTTTAGCCATTACATTCTCGAGGTAGATCAACTCTTGTAACCCCTATACTCATCAAAGTCAATCAAGCAGGAAGTAGGGTATTACCTCCATTAAGAGGGCCCGAACCTGGGTAAACATCGTGTCCCTGTCTCTTGTTACCTTCAATCCTAAGACGCACAGTTCGGGACCCCCTACCCGAGATCTGTCGATTTTGACATCGACATTGGTGATTTCATTGAGAGTTCCTCCGTGTTGTCGATAGAAGGATCGATGGCTCGCCTCTTCATCAACGACAAAAATCACCTCTGGAAGATCCCTAGTTCCTGGGCAGATCCCCAGATCGGCAATTTCACCATAGGCGCCCGTCTGGCCATTAAACCCAAGGCGGTCCCCCGGATTGCCAAAAAATATCTCCGCATCAACCCCGAAGGCGTCGATAAGATGGACCTGACAAATGTTTCATCTTTAAACAAACTGCTAGATCACATCGCCGCCCTTGGAGTCGCAACAGATTACGATCTGGTTGGGCTTAAACCTGATCAGAGGGAAATTAGGTCTCCACCTGTCACCCACCTGGTGATTGTTGTGGAAGAACGAGTTGAGGATACCGCTCCTCCTATGCTAAAAACAAACTATGTTCGGATCTCCGAGCCCTATGAGCCGGACACTCATCTTTGAGAAGAGATTATCTATGTCCCAAGCGTAGAACCCGTCACTGAGTCTAAAAACCACCTGGACACTCTGGACCCTGGGCCAATGATCTCAGAAAATTTTCAAAACCCGGATTCCACAGTGGGTCAAGGTTCGGATTCAAGCCCACCCACCCACCACAATCAATACTCTCCAAGCAATTCCGGTCCCCCAGACATATGCCATTTAATGTATATATGACAGCAACCTCTGGAAACAATCCATCACTTTTGGGCTAGATTCCTACTTGTTAAAAACAAGATCAAAGATTGTTGCGACGACGATGCGGTATCAGTCTTTTGCCGCAACTGTACAGACGAGGGCATCCTCAACACCCTCAATCGGCGCCGCATTCTACACTTTGCAGATTTGGCACACATAGTACAGAAGTATTGCGCAATGGAAAGCGCTTGGAAAGCCCAGACAGCTCGGTGGGAGCCACCGGCCTTTAAGCCACCCACCGGCCGAACAAAAAGGATGCACCATTACGGGGCACCTGATGATTCTTCCACGGAAAGAAAAATTCAGCCCTTACCGGCACACAAAACTGTCCTTGATGGATGGCTCGACAAGCCCTGTCAGATACACGCGATGCCAAATTCCGAGCCAACTCATAACCTTCGGGCATGTTGGGTACTCCGGCAGGTGGCTAAAAACAGGGAGGCTATCCTCACCAACACTACTCCGATAAGGCATTCCCCCGAGGATAATGACCTTGGTGTGTTTATAGTCTTCGAGACCTTTTCTTCAAACAATCGGCGCAAAAGGGCGCTCCGCAACCTCGCCGAAGTCAATCACGTAGCCGCAATAAATCCTTGGAACGATATGGCGATAACCTTCAACGCCAATGACGAGCCAAGGGCCCGATCAGTCCGAGCACCAGCCACTTTGGTTCTAAACCCAATTGTAGACGGCTTTCGCCTCACTAAAGTGCTCACGGACGGCGGCAGCAGACTGAACCTAATCTATGAAGACACGCTCAATAAAATGCAAATGGACAGGAGTTGCAATGAGCAAAGCAATACATCCTTTCGACGAATCATCCCCAATTGGGAAGCAAGATGCTCAGGGAAAATTAAACTAGATGTGGTATTCGGCACACCAGAGAACTATAGGCCCGAAGAGATAATCTTCCAGGTGGCCCCTTTCAATAGCGGATATCATGCCCTGTTAGGGCGAGATGCATTCACAGGCTTTCAAGCCATACCTCATTACGGGTACATGAAGCTCAAAATGCCCGGGCCCAATGGTGTTATCACGATCTCCAGTGATCCGGACATAGCACTCCGCGCCGAAAACAAAACCGCATCCCTGGCCTTCTAGGCACTGGCCGACGCCCTGGCGGCCGAGGAGCTCACCTCTCTGCGTTCCAAAGTGGATAGAGACAACGCAATTCTTGATAAAAGGCCTAAATCCACTTCTTTCAAGCCAGCAGACGAGATAGTCAAATTTCAAGTTCACCCGACGGACCCCAAGAAGACAACTTCCATTGGGGCGCAGCTGGATCCGGCGGTCGACGCCGCATTGCGTGCGTTCTTGCGCGAGAACTGGGACATCTTCGCCTGGCACCCCTCGGATATGCCGGAATCCCACGCGCGCTGGCCGAACATAGTCCCAACATACTGAAGGGATACAAGCTAGTCAAGCAAACACTGCGGTGATTTTCCGAACCCAAACGACAGGCTATGGGTGAGGAGCTAGCCAAGCTACTCGAAGCCGGGTTTATGAGAGAGATCAAACATCTGGATTGGCTAGTAAATCTGGTCATGGTGCCGAAGGAGGATAAATCCTGGCGCTTGTGTGTCGACTTCAAGGACCTTAATAAAACCTGCCCTAAGGATCCCTTCCCACTACCTCGCATCGACCAGATTATTGATGCCACTGCAGGTCACGACTCACTGTGCTTCCTCGATGCATACTCCGGATACCCTCAAATCAAGATGAAGGAATCCGACCAAGCTGCGATGGCATTCACCACCCCATATGGGCCTTTCTGCTTCAACACCATGCTCTTCGGGCTCAAAAACCCCGGCGCCACATACCAACGCATGATTCAAACATGCCTGGAAAAGAAAATCGGCAAGACAGTCGGGGCATATGTAGATGATGTAGTCATCAAAACTAAGCATGTCGAATCATTGGTGGATGATTTACGCCTTACATTTGACAACCTCTGAAGATATGACATACCACTCAATCCGGAAAAGTGCGTTTTCAGCGTTCTCGCCGGAAAACTGCTTGGGTTCATCGTTTCCAATAGGGGAATCGCAGCAAACCAAGCCAAAATCCGAGCCCTGTCACAGTTGGCTACACCAACAGACCTCATACGGGTCCAAAACCTAGCCGGATGCGTAGCAGCTTTGAGCCACTTCATCTCCAGATTAGGAGAAAAGGCGCTGCCATTGTATCGCCTGCTCCGACGCATCGACCACTTCGCATGGACAGATGCTGCAACAGCCGGACGGGAAGAAATAAAAGCTTTGTTAGCAAGCAACCCAATCCTGGCCGCACCAAACGTCGGCGAACCCATGTTACTGTACATATCTGCAACACATCAGGTGGTGAGTGCGGTGCTCGTCGTCGAACAAGAGGAAGAGGGACATAAATTCCCACTTCAAAAACATGTATACTATGTGTCGACGGTCCTCACACCATGCAAATCTCGATACCCGCATTATCAAAAGATAGCGTATGCGGTCTTCATGGCATCCCGGAAGCCGCGACACTACTTTCAAGAGTGTTTGATCACGGTGGCGTCTGAGGTACCACTCAATGATATCATAAACAACTGAGACGCCACTGGCCGGATTTCCAAATGGGCTATTAAGCTCTTACCGTTTGAAATAACATATAAGCCACGCCGAGCAATTAAATCTCAGGTGTTGGCAGACTTCGTCGCCGAATTGGACGGAAGCCGAACTCCCTAAAGAGTATGGCACATATTCCAACTGGGTGATGCGCGGCTCTAAAATGCAAGCCGGACTAGGGGCTGGTGTCGTCCTGACATCCCCCACAGGAGATACAGTCCGCTATGTGCTCCAAATACTGTATATAGACTCTAATAACGAATCGGAATATGAGGCATTATTGCATGGTCTTCGGATGGCTGTCTCTATGGGCATACAATGCCTCGAGGTGCGCGGGGATTCAAACCTCGCAATACCCCAAATAAACAGAGAATTTCATGCCAAAGATCCGAAGATGGCGGCTTACCGCAACGCCGTACTTAAAATATCAGCTCGGTTTTGTTGGGGAACGTAGTAATTTCAAAAAATTTCCTACGCACACGCAAGATCATGGTGATGCATAGCAACGAGAGGGGACAGTGTTGCCCACGTACCCTCGTAGACCGACAGCGGAAGCGTTATCACAACGCGGTTGATGTAGTCGTACGTCTTCACGATCCGACCGATCAAGTACCGAACGTACGGCACCTCCAAGTTCTACACACGTTCAGCTCGATGACGTCCCTCGAACTCCGATCCAGCCGAGTGTTGAGGGAGAGTTTCGTTAGCACGACGGCGTGGTGACGATGATGATGTTCCACCGACGTAGGGCTTCGCCTAAGCTCCGCGACGGTATTATCGAGGTGTAATCTGGTGGAGGGGGGCACCGCACACGGCTAAAATATCGTATATCATGTGTGTTCTTAGGTGCCCCCTGCCCCCATATATAAAGGAGCAAGGGGGAGGCCGGCTGCCCTAGGCGCGCCAAGGAGAGAGGGGGAGTCCTCCTAGTAGGAGTAGGACTCCCCTTTCCTAGTCCTACTAGGAAAGAAGGGGGGAAGGAAAGAGAGGGAGAGGGAAAGGGGGCTGCGCCCCCCTCTCCTAGTGCAACTAGGATTCCCCTTGGGAGGGGGCGCGCCACCTCCTGGCTGCTGCCCTCTCTCTCCCCTCAGGGCCCACCGAGGCCCAATACTTCCCCGGGGGGTTCCGGTAACCCTCCGGCACACCGGTTTAATCCGAAACTTCTCCGGAACACTTCTGGTGTCCGAATATAGTCGTCCAATATATCAATCTTTACGTCTCGACCATTTCGAGACTCCTCGTCATGTCCGTGATGATATCCGGGACTCCGAACAACCTTCGGTACATCAAATCACATAAACTCATAATATAACTATCATCGTAACTTTAAGCGTGCGGACCCTTTGGGTTCGAGAACTATGTAGACATGACTGAGACACCTCTCCGGTCAATAACCAATAGCGGGACCTGGATGCCCATATTGGCTCCCACATATTCTACGAAGATCTTTATCGGTCAGACCGCATAACAACATACGTTGTTCCCTTTGTCATCGGTATGTTACTTGCCTGAGATTCGATCGTCGGTATCTCAATACCTAGTTCAATCTCGTTACCGGCAAGTCTCTTTACTCGTTCCGTAATACATCATCCCGCAACTAACTCATTAGTCACAATGCTTGCAAGGCTTATAGTGATGTGCATTACCGAGTGGGCCCAGAGATACCTCTCCGACAATCGGAGTGACAAATCCTAATCTCGAAATACGCCAACCCAACAAGTACCTTTGGAGACACCTATAGAGCACCTTTATAATCACCCAGTTACGTTGTGACGTTTGGTAGCACACAAAGTGCTCCTCCGGTAAACGGGAGTTGCATAATCTCATAGTCATAGGAACATGTATAAGTCATGAAGAAAGCAATAGCAACATACTAAACGATCTGGTGCTAAGCTAACGTAATGGGTCATGTCAATCACGTCATTCTCCTAATGAGGTGATCCCGTTAATCAAATGACAACTCATGTCAATGGCTAGGAAACATAACCATCTTTGATTAACGAGCTAGTCAAGTAGAGGCATACTAGTGACACTCTGTTTGTCTATGTATTCACACATGTATTATGTTTCCGGTTAATACAATTCTAGCATTAATAATAAACATTTATCATGATATAAGGAAATATATAATACTTTATTATTGCCTCTAGGGCATATTTCCTTCAGGTTTGAGGGGCTTGAGTTTCACCACGTGGCCCGAGAGAGTAATCAGGCAGCAGACATCCTTGCTCGCATGGGCGCTAAGCGCTACCCCGTCCCACCCAACACCTTCGTGGAAAGGATCTTCAAGCCATCCGTGGTATGGCAGGACGAGAGCAGCAACGCCAGTCCGGATCCTATCGTACCCCCAGATTCCGAACACAATCCCGATATCATTGCGGACTCGGCCACCGAAATAACACCATCATCTCATGCAATCATGGTAGTAATCGCCCCATGGACTGAACCCTTCCTGGCCTACCTCAATAGACGAGAGCTCCCCGAGGACCAAAATGAGGCTCGATGCATCGTTCGACGCTCGAAAGCCTACAAAGTTCATGAAGGAGAGCTCTACAAGAAAAGTACTACGAGAGTCCTTCAAAGGTGTATCTCCGAAGAAGAGGGGCAGTAGCTATTGGCCGAAATCCACGCTGGTCTTGGCGGTCATCATGCTGCAGCTCGGGCCCTTGTAAGTAAGGCCTTCCGAACTGGCTTTTTCTGGCCTACGGCCCGAGCAAATGCGCAAAACCTCGTCCAACGGTGTGTAGGATGCCAGCTTTTCGCCAATCAAAGCCATATGCCACCTACTGCCCTACAAACAATCCCCATTACTTGGCCTTTTGCGGTCTGGGGGCTTGACATGGTCGGGCCCCTTAAAGGGGGAAGCCATAAGAAAAAATATTTGTTGGTCATGGTAGATAAATTCACCAAGTGGATAGAGGCCAAACCAGTTAAAACGGCCGAAGCCGGACCAGTGATAGACTTCATATCCGGTGTCGTACACCGTTATGGTGTCCCACACAACATCATCACCGATAACGGCTCTAACTTCATAGCTGACGAAGTAAAAACTTGGTGCGCTAATGTGGGCATCAAGCTCGATTATGCCTCCATCTATCACCCTCAAACAAACGGTCAAGTAGAATGGGCTAATGGCCTGATAATGAGAGGCATTAAACCCAGACTAGTGCGGTCCTTAAAGGATTCAGATAAACACTAGGTTGAGGAGTTGGACTCCGTACTTTGGGGGCTGCGGACCACGCCCAATTGCACGACCGGATACACACCGTTCTTTATGGTATACGGTGTAGAGGCTGTCTTGCCATGCGATATTATTCACGACTCACTTCGAGTGCGCATGTACGAGGAGAAAGAGGCCGAGCTCGATCGGCAAGATGACTTAGATGGCCTGGAGGAGGAGCGCGATGTCGCAAAAGCTCGTTCAGCATTCTACCAACAACAAGCTTGAAGATACCAAAGCAGAGAAGTGCGGGCCAAGACTTACAATGTTGGTGAACTCGTTCTACGCCTACCAGAGAAGAAAAAGGACAAACTCAAACCCAAATGGGAGGGTCCCTTTATTATAGATGAAGTTCTCATTGGAGGAGCCTATCGCCTTCGTACTGCATCGGACAATCGCTTAGAACCGAACCCATGGAATGCTGCCAGACTCCGAAGATTCTACGCCTAAGTCCAGACTCATTGTTCGTTACCTTTTTCTATTTTTTCTCTTTCTTCTTTTCGTTTTTATACGACTGCTAGCCCGTGTTCGGATAAACCGCACACTTAAGGGATATACATCTTTAAATGTACATACCCCCCAATACCTGGGGGCTTCTTGTCACAGAAGCTTATTATTTTTCGAGCATCAAGTTCGACGTATATATGTATCGTCTTCTCATACATGTCTTTTCTTCGCCATTATATGCACCTTTATGACTTAAGTCTTTGCCAAGCTGGGTTGCCTGGCTCCCGTGCTTATGCCCTACGTTCCCGCTTGTTCGGCTAGGGCATAAAGGGAGCACCTCTGCGATTGTTATAGCCGGGTCATCCGGACGTGTACCTGAGACGGGTGAAGCCGAAAGCTAGCGTTCTTAAGGGAATAATAGGTCGGCGGACATAAGATGAACTGCCCTTGTTGCCATACAAGCCCCCAACATACAACGAGTATTGTGATTTTTTATTACAACTCGGGCATGCACAACGCATGCTGGCCCAGGGAGAGGAACCCTTAACGGAACTATTCTCTCTGGAAGATGTTTCTTACGCGAATACAACTTGTCTGTTCAAGCAACTACGACCGGACTGCCTGGTTTCCGAACATACTTCGGTGCTTCCCACCAGTACAATATTCGGAAACACTCCAAAACTTTGGGTTTCGGAGGTTAAAGCGGAAGGTCTGTCATGACAATAGTTTTATAATTGGGCCGGAGATACGATTGTCGATAAAAGTACATTACTACTTGGACTCGTAAACTTCCTCCTCCTATAGACCATCTAATAAGTTGTCTAGCTTACAATCCTGTTGCGAAAACTTGGCGGCTATCTTTACTTGGTCATATACCAAGCTAACAGGAATCTCTTGTCCATCTGATCCTCAAGGCCCGACTCGAGCCATATGATTTGGATCAAGTCCGGTGTACCGTGTTTTCTACATGGCCCAGGCCTCTCGTGCCCCTTCCCGACACGCTGATATCTTCCACAGTCCAAAGCGGCGCCGAGCTCCCTTGAATAAATTCACGAGCTCTCCCATACTTCGGCAGAAGAATCGGTCGGCCATAAAGCCTTAGCAATGTTCCTCATTGCCTTCCGGGCTCGCTCATGCACTTTGGACAGCTCTTGTAGCAGGTCGCCTTGGAATCCGGACACCTCTCCTTCAGGCCGCCCAGTCAGCACACCTGCAGCACCAAACTTGTTACACTTCCCATTAGAAGACTATATGGAAGTAAGGTTAAAAAGCATACTGAATATGCCGCCTTTCAGCCTTTTGTTCTCTTTCAAGGCATCTGCCAATTGGGCTCGTATATCCTTCAGCTCCTCGGCTTGCTTGATGTTGGCATCTTGTAGCTTGTTTTTCTCATCCCTGGTCCGCTTCAGTATACGCTAACCAGCGGCTTCCTGCCTTTCGGCATGTTGTTTGTCCGCCTGTGCGGTCTTCAGTTCCTCTTCCAACTGATTCGGTGCTGCTGCCATCATAAATACACTAGTGTTTATTTCAAAAAGTATTGCTAGCACATGATTCTATTTTCTGAACAGTAGCGGACATTACCAGTTGGTGCCTCCTTAGACTTTGCTAGTTCGACGGTGACAGCAGTTAGCTGAGTCCGACATTTTTCCAGCTCCTGAGACAGCATGTTGTTCCTCTCCGTGAGTACCTGATTACACAACGATCCTTAAATCAGTTGCATCAACTGCTTTAAGTCTCGGGGGCTACTGACACATGATCTTACCCGCATGTCCTTGGAAAGTTGTTGCGTGGCTCCAGCGAGCCCATCCCGAGCAGCTCGGATGTATGCATCCGCTGAGCTGAAGGCATTAAATGCTTCTTCGGTGAAGGTTGGGTCGCGCATAGCCGCTCTCCGGCACCGATGGTTCATTGCTATCTCCACTTCGGAGTTGGTAACGGATACATCATCCGAATCCTCGGGGACAGGACAATCTGGCATTTCACCTGTATCGACCCCAGCCCTTGGGGCGGGATCCGGAGTCGGATTGAGTGATGCATGACCGGCAAGGTCACCGGACACAATCCGGCGTATGCTTTTCCTAAAAATGTGGCAGGAAATGACAAAATTTGGTACCTCTGCCATGAGCATATTGAAAAACCATACCTTTTTGAGGGTGGGGGCTTGGCAGTATCGTCGTCCGCCTTTCTTTTCGAAGACCCGCCCCGTGTAGGCATCGCCTTCTTAAGGGACGCTTCTGATGCGGTGTGGCGAGACGAGCGCCGCCCCTTTGAAAGCACGAGACAATGCGGTAGGTAAGGCGCAATGAGAAAACTCTTTTGGAGGAGATGTCTCCTGGGTACTTACGTGGGAAGAGGGGAGAAGGTCGGGGTAATCGGCTATAATGGCCACTTCCGTGCCATTGTAACTCGCTTGATAGAAGACCCCCTCCTTGAGCTCTACGAATATATCCGGATCCTCTTCAAATCCGGGAACCAGGTCCCTAATATGGTCCTTCGGCTGCGGAGTGGGGCTATAGATCCCCGTAGCAACCTTCCTCCATTCCTGATAAAAAATGGTCGGATTAAGTTCAACTAAGTACGATTCAGGAAGAGGATTGAGTAAAATTATGGAGCGAAGGCTTACCCAGTTGGGAGGGTTGTACATGGAAAACCCTCTCGGCACTTAAGGCGAGTGAACTCTTCTTTCTCCCCTTTATAATGATCAGCCAGCTTCCCAGCTAAGGCGGCGAAGTTGTCTGGACCCTTGCTCCCGCAGCATGATGCGTCGTCTTCCCCGTTGTAGTGCCACATGGGGAGTCCTCTGGATTGGAGTGGCTGAACACGTCGTGTTATTGAAATCGCCATTACCTCGATGATGGACAGTCTGGATTGGGAAAATGTCTTCGGGGGCGCCAGCCGTGGCGCTTCTTTAATGGAGCATTGGAAAATTTGGGCAGGCCTCGTCGAATTGGGTCTGGGAGAACGACATCTTCAATATAATCGTATGCCTTCTTTGGAGTGCCGGACAGGTATCCTGTCCCGGCTATGCGCCATACTTCGGCGCCGCCCACCTCGAATATGGATCCCTTTTGGGAGCGGGGGACGAGGCAGAAAAGCTTCCTCCATAATTAAAAATGGGCCTCGCAGCATAGGAACAGCTCACAAAGAGCCACGAAGCCCGAGATGTGTAGTATGGAGCCCGGCGTGTGATTGTGCAGCTGGAGTCCGTAGTACTCCAGGAGACCTCAGAGGAAGGGTGGACTGGAAATCCAACGCCCCTTGAGAGAAAGGAAACAAAGCACACTCGCTCCCCTTCTCAGGGATTAGAGAAATTTTCCACCAGGGCTTCGCCATTGAAGGAATTTAATCTCGCCCGAACGGGGACTAGTTCCGTGGGAGGGAGATATCCCTACACCTGAAGCTTAGTTAGTTGAGCATGGGATACCGAGCAGCTCTCCCAATCGCCTTTTTGAGGACCAGGGGACGGGAGGAAGAACTGGGAGCGATGGCCATGTTTGCATGGTTTCTTGTGGCAAGTTCTAAGATTTTCGCCTAGGTGTGGAATGGCATCTGAGATCTAATATCCTTAACTAGACGCCTTCCATACGCCATCAGGGTGTTATCTGTAAAAATGCTTGGACTTTTCATATTCATCTGACACGTGGAAGCCGAGGCGACGGAGGTGCGGAAGTCGAAGGATATGATGTTTAATGCAAAGCCGAAGCCATCCGGTGTATCATGGAGGGCCTACCCAGCAAGACCGAGGATGTAAAAGCCGGATACTGCGTCATCATCGATGGGTCGAATGCAGTTCTTTTTGTTCAAATTGCTCTGGAGTATTCAGAGAAGGAACCCGCCTTGCAATGCCGAAGACGATCTGATCGCCAGACACGTCATCATTGAAGCCTGGTTCGGGGGCTACTAAGGGAGTCCTAGACTAGGGGGTCCTCGGGGATCCGGGCTATGTGATGTGGGCCAGATTGGTGGGCCGTGAAGATACAAGATTGAGGACCTTCTCTCGTGTCTGGATGAGACTCTCCTTGGCATGGAAGGCAAGCTTGGCATTCGGATAAGAAGATTCCTTTCCCTGTAAACCGACTCTATGCAACCCTAGCCCCCTCCGGTGTTTATATAAACCGGAGGGTTTAGTCCGTAGAAGCAATCATAACCATACAGGCTATACATCTAGGGTTTAGCCATTACGATCTCGAGGTAGATCAACTCTTCTAACCCCTATACTCATCAAAGTCAATCAAGCAGTAAGTAGGGTATTACCTCCATTAAGAGGGCCTGAACCTGGGTAAACATCGTGTCCCTGTCTCCTGTTACCTTTGATCCTAAGACGCACAGTTCAGGACCCCCTACCCGAGGTCTACCGGTTTTTACACCGACAATCCTATGAAGACACACTTCTCCGATTTAGGTTTGAGCTTATCAGGCTGAAGCCTTTTGACATAAGCGTCGCATCCCCAAACTTTAAGAAATGATAGGTTAGGTTTCTTGCCAAACCACAGTTCACATGGTGTCGTCTCAACAGATTTAGACGGTGCCCTATTTAATGTGAATGCAGTTGTCTCTAATGCATAACCCCAAAACGATTGTGGTAAATCGGTAAGAGACATCATAGAACGCACCATATCTAATAAAGTACTATTATGACATTCGAACACACCATTATGCTGTGGTGTTCCAGGTGGTGTGAGTTGTGAAACAATTCCACATTGTTTTAAATGAAGGCCAAACTCATAACTCAAATATTCACCTCCGCGATCAGATCGTAGAAACTTTATTTTCTTGTTACGATGATTCTCCACTTCACTCTGAAATTCTTTGAACTTTTCAAATGTTTCACACTTGTGTTTCATCAAGTAGATGTACCCATATCTACTAAAATCATATGTGAAGGTTAGAAAATAGCGATACCCGCCGCGTGCTTCAACACTCATCGAACCGCATACATCGGTATGTATGATTTCCAATAAGTCATTAGCTCACTCCATTGTTCTGGAGAACGGAGTTTTAGTTATCTTGCCCATGAGGCATGGTTCGCAAGTATCAAATGATACATAATCAAGTGACTCCAAAAGTCCATCTGCATGGAGTTTCTTCATGCGCTTTACACCAATATGACCTAAACGACAGTGCCACAAGTATGTTGCACTATCATTATCAACTTTGTTTCTTTTGACATCAATATTATGAATATGTGTATTAGTACAATCGAGATTCAATAAGAACAGACCATTCTTCAAGGGTGCATGACCATAAAAGATATTATTCATATAAATAAACAACCATTATTCTCTAACTTAAATGAATAACCGTCTCGCAATAAAACATATCTAGATATAATGTTCAAGCTCAACGCTGGCACCAAATAACAATTATTAATGTCTGAAACTAATCCCGAAGGTAGATGTAGAGGTAGCATCCGACGGCGATCACATCGACCTTGGAACCATTCCCGACGCGCATCGTCACCTCGTCCTTAGCCAATCTTCATTTATTCCACAACTCCTGTTTCGAGTCACTAATCTTAGCAACTGAACCGGTATCAAATACCCATGGGCTACTACGAGCACCAGTAAGGTACACATCAATAACATGTATATCGAATATACCTTTGTTTACTTTTCCATCATTCTTATTTGCCAAGTATTTGGGGTAGTTCCGCTTCCAGTGACCATTTCCTTTGTAGTAAAAGCACTCAGTTTTAGGCTTGGGTCCAGCTTTGGGTTTCTTCACGGGAGCCACTACAAAAAAAGACACATCCGTGACATTTTGGGCCGAACGAATTTTTTTTCTGTCATACATATGACACTTCTATGACGATAATTGTGACAAAACCCGGTATCATCATAGATGTGGTGGGCTCCTACTTCTATGACAAAAAATCATGACAGAAAATGGGCTTTTTGTCCTGCACGGGCCGGAGAGCAGCTGCATTACATTCTTTGGGCCGTCCATGACGGAAAAAACCGTGGTAGAAGCGAGGGGGTGGAAAATTTTGGGGAGTTCCCGGTTACGGTGGGAGGTCGGGGGCCGAGCGATGCGCGTTTCTCTCGTACACGTACGCGTGTGTGTGCGAGGCGTTGGCTCTAACTGAACCCGAGCGAGGCGTTGGGCTCTAACTGAACCCGAGCGATTGCACTGCAGGCTACGTGTTACTGAACCCGAGCGATCGATCGATGGATGTTAACTGAACCCGATCGAGCGATTCCTTCTCTACTGCTGCTAACTGAAGCCGATTGATTGGATGAACACTGAGCGTTGCGGGGGGGGGAGGGGTGGATGAACAATGAGCGGTGGCGTTGCCTCTGGATGAATAGGACCCCGTGGTGTGGAGGGCTGGATGAACAGTAGACGGTGGAGGGGTGCCCGTGGAGGGGTCGTTCAACAGGACCCCGTGGTGTGAAGGGCTGGATGAACAGTAGACGGTGGAGGGGTGCCCGTGGAGGGGTGGTTGAACAGTAGCCGGTGGAGTAGCACGCGGTGGAGGCTGGATGAACAGGAGCCCGTGGAGGCTGGAGGAGGTCGACGGTAGCCCGTGGAGGCTGGAGGAGGTCGACGGTAGCCCGTGGAGGCTGGAGAGGTCGACAGTGGAGATGAACAGTATCCCGTGGAGTCCCGTTTTGCGGTATGCCACACCCCTCCCAATAAACAGGACCCCCGTTTCGACCGTAGGAGGTCCGTTTCGTCCGTTTTGCGGTACGCCACACCCCTCCCGATCAACAGGACCCCTGTTTCGACCGTAGGAGGTCCGTTTTGTCTGTTTTGCGGTACGCCACACCCCTCCCGATCAACAGGACCCCCGTTTCGACCGTAGGAGGTCCATTTCGCGGTACGCCACACCCCTCCCGATCAACAGGACCCCCGTTTCGACCGTAGGAGGTCCGTTTCCTCCATTTTTCGGTACGCCACACCCCTCCCGATCAACAGGACCCCGTTCCGAACGTAGGAGGTCTGCTTCCTCCGTTTTGCGGTACGCCAGGCCTCGTTTCCATCGCATGTTCCGTCCAAGCCCTCCCGATGAACATGACCACGCATTCCGTTCCGACCCAGCCGGTTGGCTCCCACGCGTTCTGTTGCCTCCCGATGAACACGACGCATTCCGTTGCCTCCCCATGAACACGACGCATTCCGTTGCCTCCCCATGAACACGACGCATGCCGTTGCCTCCCCATGAACACGACGACGACGCTGTTTCTCCGTTCCGACCCAGCCATGTACACGAGCCCTGGCCGTACGTATGCGCGAGTAGGCGTTCGAGACCCCGCCCGTATGTACACATACGTGGCCGTATTTTCTTTCTTGCACCCTGGCCGCTGTACGTACGTGTACATGCTACGTGCGCGCCTCTACTACGACACGTGCGCGCCTCTACTACGACACGTGCGCGCCTCTACATCGACCAGTATGTACGTACACGTTCGCGACCAGAATGACAACACTACGTACACTTCGACCAGGTGGGTCCCGACTGTCAGGCACTTCCTTGCCTGCGAAGATGTAGCTGGTGGGTCCCAGCAGTCAGGGGGGCGAATCGTTTTTTTTTTGCTCGGACGCACTTCCTTGCGTGCGAAGATGTAGCCGGTGGGTCCCAACAGTCAGGGGGGCGAATCGTTTTTTTGCCCGGACGCACTTCCTTGCGTGCGAAGGTGTAGCTGGTGGGTCCCAGCAGTCAGGGGGCGAATCGGTTTTTTCGGACGCACTTCCTTGCGTGCGAAGATGAAGCTGGTGGGTCCCAGCAGTCAGGGGGAAACGTTTTTTCCGCGAAATACAGTGGCCCGTCTGGTGGGTCCCAGCTGTCAGGTGGAGGAATCATTATTTTCCGCGTAATAAGGAGGCACTTCCTTGCTGCGGCCGTGGACCCAGCTGTAGCCTCTCCACGTACAGTCCACGTCCGATGGAAGTCGTTCCTTGACCATGTTGACCAGGCCGCGCCGAGAGCACCACGGCGGTGGACGACGGCGAGGCCTAGGAAGGGGATGACGCGGAGCCGGGGAAGACGCGACAGTGGAAGCCCGCGCGGAGAGGAGTACGAGGGTTCACTGGTTTGGCTGCGGTGTGAGGCCGCCGTCGCCGCAGGGCCTGGCCAGCGGTGGGAATAGTAGGGGGCGGTGAGGCCTCCGCGGCAGCACAACCGGCCACGGGAGGCAGGAGCATGCGGGAGAACCGGCGCTGCTTTGGGCGGCTGGAGCAAGAAGACCAGAGGTTGAAGAAGCACTACGGCCGTTGGATGGACATCGTACGGTCACTGGAGCTAGAATCGTTCATATTGACTAAGTTGACAAAGCCCTCCGTCCCCGTCAACTTAGTTGACCCACAAGTCATCCTCCCACTATGGTGGGTCCCAGCTAGCAGAGGGGTATTCATTTTTTTGTGCGTAATAAGGAGGCACTTCCTTGCGTGCGAAGATATAGCTGGTGGGTCCGACATGTCAGTAGGGGGAACGTTTTTTCGCGAAATATAGAGGCCCTTCCGGTGGGTCCCAGCTGTCAGGTGGAGGAATCATTATTTTGCGCGTACAGTCCACGGCCGATGGATGTCATTCGTTGACCATGTTGACCAGGCCGCGCCGAGAGCACCATGGCGGTGGACGACGGCTAGGCCTAGGAAGGGAATGACACGGAGCCGGGGAAGACTCGGCAATGGTTGCCCACGCGGTGAGGAGTACGAGGGTTTACTGGTCCGGCTGCCGTCGCCGGAAAATAACAAGAGGTGTGGGTGAGTAGAGGAATGGCCTGGCCAACAATGAAGTAGGGTGGGGCGGTGCGGCCTGTGCGGCAGCATAGCCGGCCACGGGAGGCGGGAGCAGGCAGTCCCACCGGAGCTTGTTTGGGCGGTTGGAGGAAGAAGATCAGATATTGAAGAAGCGGCACGGCCGTTGGATTAACATCCAACAGTCACTGCTGCTAGAATCGTTTGTGGACTAAGTTGACAAAGCCAAAGTACACGTCAACCTAGTAGACCCACAAGTCAGCCTCCAAATCTGTCCCAAACAGCATACATCTCGAAATTTCTAGCCAGATTCAAATTAATTTTAAATCTAAATATACCTTAATTTAAATTCAATGAAATTTTACCCGCACAAAAACAATGAAGTTTAAAATATCAAAATCCGAAAGAATACAGTATTTTGGAACTAAGCCTGTTTGCTGTATTTTTTCATTTTACAGCCCATTTGTTATTACTTATAGCCCATTTCTTATTACTTATAGCCCATTTTCTGGGCAAAATGCATCCCTCCTCGTCTTGAAAGATTTCCGGCCCAGCAGGGCGTAGAAAAGCAAGTAGGCCTACGTTGGTTATTCTGCAAAAAACAAAATAGCTGGCTAGCCACTTTCAGAAAGGAAAAAAACAAACTGGGCGGGTCATGTGCTAAACATATGAAATAAAAGCCTGGGCTAGACGGGCCACGGGTCCCGCACAACCCAGTTGATACCCTTCTCCGTCCTGAAAAAACAAAATTACTGCGCGCGCTGCTGGGTCCCTACTGTCATCCTCACCATGTACAGTCATCTCCTTATTCCTCTCGGTTGACCATGTTGACAACACGGGATGGCGGCGCCGCGGCGAGCGAACCAAGGCGGAGGACAATGGTGAGGCCTCGGACGGGAACGAACAGGAGCCGGGGAAGATCACAGCCAGCCGTGGGAGGCGGGAGCAGGCGGTCCCGCCGGCACTGGTTTGGCTTTGGCGGCTCGAGGAAGAAGAGACTGAAGAAACGCGACAGACGTTGAATGTCAATCCAACGGTCAAGGTTGGCACAATCGTTTGTTGACTAAGCGGACACCAAGTAGCATACTTTTTTATATATAGGAAAAAAACTGCGAGGAAAATGCGTTCGTCTGCCGTCCTCCTCACAGGGAACGTTCGCCACATAAGTGACTAGCACCCTTGGTTTTCAACCGAGAGGTCTTGGGTTCGAGTCCCAAGAACTCTCAATTTTGTCCTCCTTCCTTCCTCGCAAAAAAAGGGAAAGAAAATCAAAGGCTTGGGAAGGCGTACAGAACAAGCTAGTGTACCAGTAAAGAGATGTTGCCGAGTTTTAGAAAAAAGAAAGACGTGCTCCTGTAGCTGGTTCGAATCCAAACCTAGACTATGACTATATATGGTGCTATGCTACTCTGCAAGTAATGAAACTGACATATCCAACGTTCGCTTCTCCTCTTCTCTACTTACTCTGCCTAGCATCAGAAGCTCTGGCCGCAGCAACCATGTCCGCTGGCTGCTCGTCCACCTGCTCTTCAGCAGGCAACAACTAGATATGCGCCAAGTCGCCACCCGTACCATCGCCTGTGGGTCTCATCACACCCCCGCCGGCATGCGCACCGCATCCGATTGCTCATCGCAACCCGCTACCGTTGGTGTGGTGCCACTGCTGCAAATCACGCAGAGTCATCCGTCGCGTCTCAACCACAATCCGCAACCCTGGCCGAGTCTTCTACAAATGCCCGAATCATGGGGTAATAATATGTTTAAGTGTTGTTCTGCTGCTTTCAGTTGCTGATTTTTTTAATAGTTTGGTTGATGATCTTCCAATTTGATTCATGCAGAAAAGGGAAGATTCGTGTGATTTGTATTTCTGGGAAGTTGCTGATGTGGGGGAATGCAACTACGCTAATTATTTGGTTAGCCGAGGAACCCCAATACCAGCAGGTTGGGGTGTTGGACAAGTAACTGAAGGAACGACAGAAGAGGAAGATGGAGAGCAGAAGGTTAAAGATGCAGTTCCTCTGATCATGGTCAAGCAACAGCTGCTGAACGGCCTTGACAACAATGAGGAGATGAAAGAGCTTGTGAAGATAATGGCCAAAATCGATGTGCTCTGTAGGATGATTGTCTCTTTATTTGCAGTGTATGTAGCACTTGTGATGTATTCAGTGGCTACGACATGAGCACTTTGCTGAAACTAGTAATGAATGAAACCTGTGTAGCAGGCTGGGCGTAGTGTTGTGAACATCTAATGATTTCTATTAACGGAAATCAGGGGGTATCCCCTTTTGCTCATATAAATAAATAAATAGCAGAGGCCCTGTCGGGTCAGCTTTGTTCTCATTCGAAGACGTCGAGCAAATTGCAGTTCAACAACAAACTATGTCATCAAATTCAAGTTTCACAGCCAAATATGGGTACAACTAAACAACATTGTCATCATGTTTTAGTTGTCATACAATCACCAAACACAAATCAGCATACATAACAAGTGATGTTCTCACAGCAAAATACTAAACAACATGTTCATCAGGTTTTAGTTGTCATAGCAAACACAATTTCACATAGTAGATAAAAAAACGTCTTCTGACAGGCAAATACGACAAAAGCAATGTAATCATCATCCGCAGCAGCAGCGTCAACATCTTCGCCATGTGTATCAGTCTGAATCGTAATTCCCCACAGTGTCATCTTCTTCTTCGTCCTCAACGTCCTCGAACGTTGGCTTCTTCTTGATCAACTCTTGAATGTCCACAGCACGACAGGCAATCTTTTCGCTGGCGTCATTAACGTGATGGTTCTCAAAGATATTAGGAACATCTGTGTTATCTTGTACATCAGGAGCAGTGTAAGCATCATCTTGTTGTGCAACTTCATTAAACGAATTCCTCTGCTCAAACCTTTGCAATACTCTCCAGTCATCGCTACGTGCAAATGTGTCTTCCAAGAAAAATATTTGTGTTGCTTGATTTGCCAAAATAAAAGGCTCGTTGGTCTGGTACGCCGCCTTGACATTGATGGATTTGAAATAATCATCAGCTCTGGGTTTTGCGATCCTGGAAAACAGGTTATACCAACAACATCACAACAGAACCACACACCGATGATCCTCGAAACTGGAGATATACTGCAACTGAACAATGTCTGTTATGTTAGCATACATTTTAGTTGTCTCTTTGTCATACGTATCCGTGCTCATGATGGCATTGTTTTGTGTCTTCCTGCCTTCGTCTCGTGCAAGGGTGTTGTAGCGCACATCTCCAACAACGCAAGATTCATAATGTCTTACCCGAGTATCAGGACCCATTGCTAGTGAGTAAAGGGCATCATCAACTGCCTGCCCATCCTCCCGCATCTTCTTAACCTATGGTTAGAAAATAGACAAGCTGATCATCTTATGTACTCAATATATTAAAAAAACTGACAGTGCACTTCAAAAGCTTACATGGTTCTTGAACCATTTCGCAAATCCTGCCATAACCAGTTTGTCAATGTTTCTTGGATTTTGCGGCAGTAACTCCTCTTTGTAGATGCTGCACAACATAGTGATCGCGTCAAACATCTAAATATATAAGAATGTGCTTCAAGTTTAGTAGATTACGATGTATAAGCTGAAGTACTGCACTTACTTGATATAAGGTAGTATCTCGGGACAGTTATTCAACACATACCAAACCATTTTGTCCAAATCTTTAGGTTTGTCCTCTTGTCGACTCTTCCCTGTAACTCGAACAGAATAATCGAAAACATTGGGCCCAGGATTGTCTTCACCCACCTCTTTGCTAAGCTGATCAGCTGTTTCAATGTATTTTGAGCAGAATGTCAACGCTTCTGTAGCAATGTAGGCCTCTGCAATGGAACCCTCGGGTCTAGCTCTGTTCCTAACATAGCCCTTGAAAGTGCCTAGCCGCCTTTCAATAGGGTACATCCAGCCATACTGTACTGGACCTCTAAGTAGTGCCTCATCAGGTAGATGAACAGCCAAATGCACCATCACATCAAAGAAGGCTGGAGGATATATCTTCTCAAGGTCGCATAGGATAGTTGGTATCTTGTCTCTAAGACGCTCCAAAGCATCTATCCTGATATTCCTACTGCAGAGTTCCCTGAAGAATTGTCCCAACTCTGCAACTGCTCTGTATAAGTCAGGGCGGCCCAATCCTCTAAGGATAACAGGTAAAACCCTTTGAAGTAGGACGTGGCAGTCATGAGTTTTCAACCCTTGTACCTTGTTTCCATCTGCACTGACTCTCCTTTCAGGGTTGGAAGCAAATCCATGTGGGAATCTCACACATGACAGGACCTCGCAGAATTCTTTTCTTTTTACCTTGTCCAAGACGTACACAGCTGGTGCCATATCCCGTGGTTTACCTTCATCTTGCACCTGCAAATCCTTTCTGATACCCAGGTGTGTCAAATCAATCCTAGATTTTAAGGTATCTTTCGTCTTGCCTTCAATATTAAGAAGTCTGCCGATAATGCTGTCACATATATTTTTCTCGATGTGCATCACATCAAGATTATGCCGCGGATCCAAATCTTTCCAATACTAGAAGTCCCACAAAGTGGACCTGCGGGTAAACAATAATCTCTCTTCTACCCTGCCACGCTTCCTTTTCCCGCTACCATTACCAGGATGGTTTCCTGGTGTAATATGCCTGACCTTCTCTAATTCCACTTGCAACTCATCGGCGGTGAGCCTCTTTGGCGCATCACGGTTTTCATGCTTTGCATTGAACACATGTCTTCGGTATTTTCTAGGATGCGGCTTGTCCTTGGCAAGGAAATAGCGGTGTCCAATGTAACAGATCTTGCTAAGTATTGCATATGACAGCGGATTCTTGTCACAGTGAACACATGCATTGTAACCATGTGTCGTTCGCCCTGACATAGTGCCCAAAGCCGGATAATCATGGATGCACCAAATTATAGCAGCACGCAGAAAGAAATCAGCTGGTGGGCTGCTATATAGGTCTCGAGTGAGAACACCCTTCCATAGCTGTTGAAGTTCCTCCACAAGAGGCTCCATGAACAAATCAAAATCCTTTCCAGGACTTTTTGGACCTGGGATGAGCAAGGCCATCATGTAGTTTGATTCTTTGGTGTAGACATTTGGAGGCATGTTGTAAGGGATAACAAGCACTGTCCACATGCTATATGTGGCGCTCTGGTGGCCAAATGGGTTAAATCCATCTGAAGCTAAGCCAAGTCTAATGTTTCTCGGGTCAGCAGCAAACTCTTTGTGTTTATCATTGAAGCTTTTCCACTCACTACCCTGAGATGGATGGCTCATTACATTCTGATCTCTGTACTCCTGGTTCCTAGAATGCCATATTACATCCTCTCTTGTTTCAGCATCATGAAACAACCTTTGCAATCTTGGGGTAATTGGAAAATGTCTCAGAACATTATGAGGAATCCTCTTCACAGCATCGCCATCTTTCCATCTTGATGATTTGCATTTCGGGCATTCACTTAAGTTGGCATAATCCTTCCAGAATAGAACACAATTATTGTTACAAACATGGATCATATCATATCCAATTCCAACTGCACGAAGGAAATTCTTCATTTTACTGTAGGTGTGTGGCAGCTCAGACGCATCTGGGAAAGATTTGCGGAAAGCAGCCAACATCGCATCGAATGATTTGTTGGTCATCCGCTCAGATGTCTTCACCTGAAGAAAGGTGACCATAGCTGAGAATACTGACAGCTTATTTCCTGGGGTGAAGGCAACGTTGCATTGTTCCAACATGCGGGCCCACCGTTTTTCTTCTGCAGGTGAAAGTTCACGGAATGCACGAGCATTTCGTAGCATTGTTTCAATGTTGGTCAAACTCACTGGCTCCACCACCACCACCTCCTCCTCCTCTTCCACCTGAGCATCAGGCAGATCAAGATGGTGATCTGCTGCTTCCACGTAGTCAATAACATTGACGTTCACAGCTTCACCATGATGAACCCACCTAGTATATGTGACCGACATCCCATACAAGTGTAGATGATTTTGCACAGTTGACTGGGGTCTTGTAACTGAATTCATACAACTGCTACACGGGCAGAGCACATCTGATTTTGGACCACCGTACTCAGCTCTGATAAAGTTCATGAAGTTTTCAACCCCCTCGACATATGCAGTGGAGAATCTTCGAGCAGAAGTTATCCAAGTCCTGTCCATCTGTTAGACATACAAATTAGTTCTTCTACTAGATATTACAGGAAAAACATATATGCTTTTTTATGAAGTCCAGAAAAAAAAACCCTAGGTCGATGTGTAAAGCTATGGCAAGATATTTGGACGAGTAGATCTAAGTAACGAAATATATGTAAAGCTAATTCAGCAAACAGATTTGAGTGCCAAATTATGGCAGGATGTTTCAGCAGTCAATGAGGCCGAGCACACAGCCATCGAACTATCGAAGGCCATCGCAGCAACAAAGATCGAGTATAAAACGGTGTAGAGCTATTTCACCTAACAGATTGGCTACTAGACCATGGCAATCTACGTCACAATAAATATATGGCAGGATATTTTAGCAACTAATCGGCCTTGGCATGCCATCTCAGCTAAGCAGATTGAGCGCAGAACAGGGCAAGGAAGCTTCTTAAGTAGAGCATATTGACAGTAAACTACTTCGGCAAACAGTGAGATTAACAGCGTCTATCAGCTAACATTCAGCGCTACACCGACATGAACGGGGCCTCAGTCTAGAATGCGTGTACCGTGGGAGAAGCTGACCGCCGTGTGTCTCCACATGAACGTCGCCAGCGGTGGCGGCGCTGACCACCGTGCGCCTCCACAAGAACATAGCCAGAGGTGGCGGCGCGGCTAGAGGACGGCAGTCTACGAGAGCGTACTGTGGGAGCGAGAGGATCGCCGAACCGCGGCGCCGACGTATTGGCGCGGCGGGGAGGGCGGCTTTGGCGGAGCGAATGGAGTGGAGGGGGACAGGGGGGAGGGGGTTTGGGGAATATTATTGGCTAGTTGGCCGAAGGGCGGTTGAATCGGATTTGGGGGGAATTTTTGGGTGTGGGGGGGGGGGGGAGGATTTTCGCGCGGTGCGCGGGGGGAGTTTGGCGCATGGTCGGTTTCTCCAAGTGTAGTCCCACGTGTCAGTGAAGAGGCAAGCCGAAGCGCGTTCCGTTTGCGTGAGCCGTGTGCAGGACCGAACATGTGTGGGGTGCAATGCGACCGCGACAAGAGTGCTGTGAGTGTACCGCCTTTTTTCCTTTTAAACTAGGTGCTTCGCCCCCTCAAAAAAATTGTTGCTTCGTGCGATCCATCGATACTACTACTAGTAATCCGGTAATCCCGACTAAAACGGCACGGCCGGGTCTTTTCCCGCGCGATATGCTGGGAGGTTGGCTTAGTTGGGTTTTTTAGGACGAGTAATGCTACACCTACATAATCCTAGTTACGTAATTAACGTAATGTGAAACGTGTGAGCTGTTGATTGTAGATTGGGGGGAGGGAGGGGCCCACCACCATGAAAATCAGGGGAGGAGAGAGAGAGGCAATTTACGTTAACCCTTTCGTAGGTTCCCGAAGATGTAGAAAGATGTGAAATGCGTGAATGTGTAGTGGACGTACTATTGGAGTGCCTAAGATAATTTGTGTATGTATAGACCCTATATGTTTATTTTACTTCGCATGTTAGATTTGTCTCGGTTCAATAAAAAGCAGAGTTGGTGATGATGGTGTGCCTGTCATCCTGCAATATAGGTCGTCCGATCTATATCTAACGGATAGGAAGGAAACTATGACAATTTACCCGCACTCCTCTCCACATTTGCAGATAAGGCTTTCCCTCGTTCATCCTTTTCTCCCACAAGATCTTGATCTTCCGTGCAACACACGGGCATCTTGCTAGTACTCCTACAATATGTATATTATTGTGAAAGTTCATATACACCGGCCGAGATTAATGCAAACACGGCAGATTTTCATTACATTTCAAACTTTTATAGGACAGAAAAATAAAAGAAACCCGACCCTAAACCTATTCTACGCCGGCGACTGACGTCCTCCATCTGCGATCTCTATGTACGGTGGCGGGGTTCAAGACCCATGAAGTGAAGGTGCGGTCTCCGGCGAGGAAGCGTAGAACACGGGATACGGACCGGCCAGTTGGCACACCATGCCCTGCTGCCTCCCATGCCCTACTCATCCTCGGAGGAATCCCCGACCTCGGCGGTGCCGGACGTTGGACGGTGGCAAGTAGGACGCGTGGCTGACGGTGCTCCCGTCGTCGGCCGCCAGCGTGGCCACCGCTTGTGCGGTCGCGTCCGTGTCCGGCTACGTCGCTATTGCGTCGCGAGAGGCGACTGGAGCGAGGGAGGCGACCTCGAGCTTCATCCCCGAAGACAAGCTCTCCCGCAGAGCGTTCGCACTTGTGGTCATGGCGGATGTGGTGCCAGGTAGGAGGACGGTGCGCTATGGTGTGGAGGTTAGCTGGGCGTTGCCGCTTTAAGTAGCGCATTTCGGTGAGGCCAAGCGTCCGGGTGCGTCATTAAGTCGCCGGAGTTGGTTCCTCGGGCACCGAGCCTCTTAACAACGACATACGAACGGACGGCATGAATGCGGGCAGCTGGCGCCGGCTAGGAACGCACCGCGCGACGGCGCGAGGGACGAGGGTTTTGGTGTGCCAGGGTAGTCAGCTGCGGTCGTGGCAACGTTGGAGATGCCCTTTGCTCACATGCGATCCCCGCATGACATTGAAAAAGCAAGACGGCCCGGCATGGTCTCAGGTCCAGAGGATGCAGTTGGCCGCGCTACACCACTCCGCGGACGCGTTGCGGCGCCCCGTGCATCCTCGACGAGCCGGGTGTTGGGGTGTGTTTGGATTGTGGCCAAAGTGCACCTTACCAAAATTTTGGTCATCACCCAAAGATTGGTCTTTGTTTGGATGGTTGCCATTTTTTTGGCATGCCAATGAACTCTAGCCAACTCTAGTTCATTTTTCTTGCCAATGTCGGCCAAATCATGGGCAACCAATACCTCAACCAAAATTTTGGTCATGACCCAAAGATTGGTCTTTGTTTGGATGGTTGCCATTTCTTTGGCATGCCAATGAACTCTAGCCAACTCTAGTTCATTTTTCTTGCCAATGTCGGCCAAATCATGGGCAACCAATACCTCAACCAAAATTTTGGCTACTCAATGCTCTGATGGGGCAACCTTGGGCACAAACCAAACATACCGTTGGTCGTGCCACAACACTAACGCCACCCTCGGCACACTGAAACCGACCGTGTCTAGCGACGATATGAGCATGTCGCTCACCGCGGTCGCCGTGTCCAGAGGCGGTGCTGGAGCTGCGGCCCGTTGTTGGCCCCAACGACCCACATGAACGGTTGTCGGCGGCGAGGAGGTCATGGGCCAGCTCCTCCATTGGACTAGTTTACGCTACGTCGTCCCGACGGGTGTGCCCCACATGTCGGTTTCCCTGTTTTCCCGGCCATATTCGAGCGTCAGTGCTCCGCGTTGCGCATTAGGCCTTTCACTATGTAGGCCAAGCGAGACAACTTATTGTTTATTTGAGCCGTTCAAGTATAATCATGTGGCGTTTGCTTATTTCTCATTCCTCTCCAACCCTCTTCTCCACCGATCATGTCGCCCTCCAGTCGAGTCCATCCTCCCGCATGCCTCATTTGAACATTCCGCTGAGTATCATTCGCGTGTACCCACCCTAGTCCTCTTTCAATAGATCTCCGGACCCCGAGATGAATTCGAGAGGGAACGAGTGGGGGCACGTGATACCTAAGGCGGATTCAAAATTTTGAACCGGTGATCATAGCATCCGCAAATCATATATAAAGGGTATTCAATGTTCGTTTCGTTTTTGAATGTACAATATACTCCCCCTATCCTTTCTAGTTTACATATAAGTTTTATGTGTAGTCAAAGTATCTCTACTTTGATCAAAAAGGTATCAACATTCAACAACGCCAATCAATATTGTTAGATTCGTACGTACTCCTAGATTTGTACTCGAGATGGTTTCCAATTTGACTATTGACAAGATTAATAGTACATGAGATGTATAATGTGAAAATTATATCATTGGAAACTCCTTTCACATACGAATTTGACCGTATGCTTTGTGTAAGTTGCATGTCATATATTATTACTCTAACATTTGGTCAAAGTTAGCCTCGAAAAATGCATTAGACCCTGTATGCTTTGTGTAAGTTGCATGTCATATATTATTACTCTAACATTTGTGTAAGTTGCATGTCATATATTATTACTCTAACATTTGGTCAAAGTAGTATAGTGGAAGTGGATGCTCTGACGTAGGTATCCCTGCCTTACCCTCCCTTTCGGTCACTTACTGACGGACCCCATGCTTGCTAGGCCCCGCATGTCAGTTCCTCAATGGGTTCGGCCACGTCAGGGGATCCTCATCCGTAGTATACTCCCTCTGTTTTTATTTACTCCGCATAAAACGGAGGGAGTGGTGGTATAATAAATGACGCGGGCGGGGAAGGGGAGGGACGTCGGTTTGCTCTCAACTGCGGTCCCACAAGCGAGCGAAAACACAAGACGAAGCGCGTTCCATTCGGTGAGCGACGTGGAGGGTCCAGCATGCCGGGCTGCAACGCGAACGCGACAAGAGCGATGTACAGTCAAAACTGATTGACCGGTCGTCACCGGAACCACTATTCACACCAGAACCTTCACTGCTCGGCCTACGCCAGCCACTGCCCTAGAACCACACCAAATCTCCAGCCCATTCCCCAACCTTTCGATCCCCTAGCCCGCATCAAGCGTCCCCTACTTTGCCGAAAAGCCATGGTGCGCCGCAAGATCACTTACTACAAGATGCTGACGCCGGAGCGCTGCGCAGAAATCGCGGCGGCGGTCGGCGCCACAGACCTCCATTCCGAAGCTCGCTTTGCGGCAGGCCAATCCCCGATTTCTCTGGAGCCAAGCTACGAGGAGGAGGAAGCCGATCCAATGTTCATGGCGGAGGTCGCGGTGCAGAAGGCCCCCGATGGGTATGAGACGATGGACGTCGACTTCGTGCCGGCGCCCGAGTCCCCCATGGTGCAGGCGGACCAGCGGTTCAACATGGCGATACTAAAGGAGGACCGGGAGGCAGAGGCTTAACTCGACATGGAGCGCTCATGCCGCTGCCATCGAGGCTCTCCTGCAGGCAGAACCGGATGTCGTGGATGTGAACCGGGCGGCGGAGGCTCAACTTGAGGCGGAGCGCGCGGTGCCGCTGCCATCGAGGCCCTCCTGCAGGCGGAACCGGACGTCCTCGACTTGAACCGGGCTGTGCTCTCGTCCGTGCAGAGCGCCCGCACGCTCCGCTTGAACGAGTAGCTGGAGGCCGAGGACAACCACGGTGTGGAGACACACGTCGGCAGCGACGGCTGGTTCGCGCCGGCAGCCAAAGACGACGAGCCGTCTCTTTCCGCGAGCAGTGATAGTTTTTCTTTATGTTGTTGTTTTTATGGATCTTTTCCTGTGTAAAAACATATATTTGTTATGCAAATCGCCTGACTTGGGTCAGTCTATCATTTCAGGCGGTTGGATGAATATCCTACGTCTCCTAACCCTTCTTTCCTTCTTCCTCACCTCTTCTTCTTCCCCAACAGACCACCGCACGGACCGTACGGATACTCCCCAACATGCGGTTGGATAAACATACTCTATGAACGAAAATTATGTGTCAGCGATAGGATGGTTGAGTTTTGTTTGTTCACATGAGACAGCACGTGTCAGTGAGGGTGTGTTCCCTTGGTTGGGTTTGCGGCGTGCAGGAGCGACTGTGTGAGGGTGCGGTGCAACCGCGGCGTGCAGGAGCGACCGTGTGAGGGTGCGGTGCGACCGCGACAGCCGTGCGCAAGTGTACCTCCTTCTCATTTTGAAAACTTTAGGCAAGCTTGGCAAAAATGTGTGGCGAAGTTTGGCAATGCAAGGCCTAGACCCAAACAGGATAAGTACGTACGTACTAGGAGTACTAGTGTTAAAAAAGAAAGGCGGGGTTTTCCTTCGCGGGATTTAATCGATACAAATCCTCGTTTCATGTGTCAATTAATGCGTATTTTTTTCTCCAAAGACCAAAGAGCTAACTGAAGGAAATATGCCCTGGAGACAATAATAAAGTATTATATATTTCCTTATATCATGATAAATGTTTATTATTCATGCTATAATTGTATTAACCGGAAACATAATACATGTGTGAATACATGGACAAAGAGTGTGTCACTAGTATGCCTCTACTTGACTAGCTGATTAATCAAATATGGTTATGTTTCCTAGCCATAGACATGAGTTGTCATTTGATTAACGGGGTCACCTCATTAGGAGAATGACGTGATTGACTTGACCCATTCCGTTAGCTTAGCACCCGATCGTTTAGTATGTTGCTATTGCTTTCTTCATGACTTATACATTTTCCTATGACTATGAGATTATGCAACTCCTGTTTACCGGAGGAACACTTTGTGTGCTACCAAACGTCACAATGTAAATGGGTGATTATAAAGGTGCTCTACAGGTGTCTCCAAAGGTACTTGTTGGGTTGGCGTATTTCGAGATTAGGATTTGTCACTCCGATTGTCGGAGAGGTATCTCTGGGCCCACTCGGTAATACACATCACTATAAGCCTTGCAAGCATTATGACTAATGAGTTAGTTGCGGGATGATGTATTGCGGAACGAGTAAAGAGACTTGCCGGTAACGAGATTGAACTAGGTATCGAGATACCGACGATCGAATCTCGGGCAAGTAACATACCGATGACAAAGGGAACAACGTATGTTGTTATGCGGTCTGACCGATAAAGATCTTCGTAGAATATGTGGGAGCCAATATGGGCATCCAGGTCCCGCTATTGGTTATTGACCGGAGAGGTGTCTCGGTCATGTCTACATAGTTCTCGAACCGAAGGGTCCGCACGCTTAACGTTACGATGACAGTTTTATTGAGTTTTGATGTACCGAAGGAGTTTGGAGTCCCGGATGAGATAAGGGACATGACGAGGAGTCTCGAAATGGCCGAGACGTAAAGATCGATATATTGGACGACTATATTCGGACTTCGGAAAGGTTCCGAGTGATTCGGGTATTTTTCGGAGTACTGGAGAGTTACGGGAATTCGTATTGGGCCTTAATGGGCCATACGGGAAAGGAGAGGAAGACCCCAAAGGGTGGCCGCACCCCTCCCCATGGGCTAGTCCGAATTGGACTAGGGAAGGGGGGCGCCCCCTTCCTTCTTTCTCCTTCCCCCTTCCCTTCTCCTACTCCCACAAGGAAAGGAGGAGTCCTACTCCCGGTGGGAGTTGGACTCCCCCCTTTGGCGCGCCTCTCCCCTTGGCCGGCTGCCTTCCCCTTGCTCCTTTATATACGGAGGCAGGGGGGCACCCCAGAGACACAACAATTGATCCTTGAGATCTCTTAGCCGTGTGCGGTGCCCCCCTCCACCATATTACACCTCGATAATACCGTTGCGGAGCTTAGGCGAAGCCCTGCGGCGGTGGAACATCATCATCGTCACCACGCCGTCGTGCTGACGAAACTCTCCCTCAACACTCGGCTGGATCGGAGTTCGAGGGACGTCATCGAGCTAAACGTGTGTAGAACACGGAGGTGTCGTGCGTTCGGTACTTGATCGGTCGGATCGTGAAGATGTTTGACTACATCAACCGCGTTGTTCACGCTTCCGCTGTCGGTCTACGAGGGTACGTGGACAACACTCTCCCCTCTCGTTGCTATGCATCACCATGATCTTGCGTGTGCGTAGGATTTTTTTTGAAATTACTACGTTCCCCAATAGTGGCATCCGAGCCTAGTTTTATGCGTTGATGCTATGCACGAGTAGAACACAAGTGAGTTGTGGGCGATATAAGTCATACTGGTTACCAGCATGTCATACTTTGGTTCAGCGGTATTGTGAGATGAAGCGGCCTGGACCGACATTATGCGTACGCTTACACGAGGCTGGTTTCACTGTTGCGAGCACTCGTTGCTTAAAGGTGACCGGCGGGTGTCTGTCTCTCTCACTTTAGTTGAACCGAGTGTGGCTACGCCCGGTCCTTGCGAAGGTTAAAACATCACCAACTTGACAAACTATCGTTGTGGTTTTGATGCGTAGGTAAGAACGGTTCTTGCTAAGCCCGTAGAAGCCACGTAAAACTTGCAACAACAAAGTAGAGGACGTCTAACTTGTTTTTGCAGGGCATGTTGTGATGTGATATGGTCAAGACATGATGTGATATAATTTGTTGTATGAGATGATCATGTTTTGTAACCGAGTTATCGGCAACTGGCAGGAGCCATATGGTTGTCGCTTTATTGTATGAGATGCAATCACCATGTAATAGTTTTACTTTATCACTAAGCGGTAGCGATAGTCGTAAAAGCAATTAGTTGGTGAGACGACAACGATACTACGATGGAGATCAAGGTGTCGCGCCGGTAACGATGGTGATCATGACGGTGCTTCGGAGATGGAGATCACAAGCACGGTGCTTCGGAGATGGAGATCACAAGCACAAGATGATGATGGCCATATCATATCACTTATATTGATTGCATGTGATGTTAATCCTTTATGCATCTTATCTTGCTTTGATTGACGGTAGCATTATAAGATGATCTCTCACTAAAATTTCAAGATAAAAGTGTTCTCCCTGAGTATGCACCGTTGCGAAAGTTCTTCGTGCTGAGACACCACGTGTTAATCGGGTGTGATAGGCTCTACGTTCAAATACAACGGGTGCAAAACAGTTGCACATGCGGAATACTCAGGTTAAACTTGACGAGCCTAGCATATACAGATATGGCCTCGGAACACAGAGACCGAAAGGTCGAGCGTGAATCATATAGTAGATATGATCAACATAGTGATGTTCACCATTGAAACTACTCCATCTCACGTGTTAATCGGACATGGTTTAGTTGCTTTGGATCACGTAATCACTTAGATGATTAGAGGGATGTCTATCTAAGTGGGAGTTCTTAAGTAATATGATTAATTGAACTTAAATTTATCATGAACTTAGTCTTGACAGTATTTTGCAAGTTATGTTGTAGATCAATAGCTCGCGTTGTTGCTTCCCTGTGTTTATTTTTGATATGATTCCTAGAGAAAATTATGTTGAAAGATGTTAGTAGCAAAGATGCGGATTGGATCCGTGATCTGAGGATTATCCTCATTGCTGCACAGAAGAATTATGTCCTTAATGCACCGCTAGATGACAGACCTATTGCAGGAGCAGATGCAGACGTTATGAACGCTTTGGCTAGCTCAATATGATGACTACTTGATAGTTTAGTGCACCATGCTTAAACGGCTTAGAATCAGGATTTCAAAGACGTTTTGAACGTCATGGACCATATGAGATGTTCCAGGAGTTGAAGTTAATATTTCAAGCAAATACCCGAGTTGAGAGATATGAAGTCTCCAACAAGTTCTATAGCTAAAAGATGGAGGAGAATCGCTCAACTAGTGAGCATGTGCTCAGATTGTCTGGGTACTACAATCGCTTGAATCAAGTGGGAGTTAATCTTCCAGATAAAATAAGTGATTGACAGAATTCTCTAGTCACCATCACCAAGTTAGTAGAACTTCGTGATGAACTATAGTATGCAAGGGATGACGAAAGTAATTCCCGAGCTCTTCGTGATGCTGAAGTCGACGAAGGTAGAAATCAAGAAAAACATCAAGTGTTGATGGTTGACGAGACCACTAGTTTCAAGAAAAGGGCAAAGGGAAGAAGGGGAACTTCAAAAAGAACGGCAAGCAAGTTGCTACTCAAGTGAAGAAGCCCAAGTCTGTACCTAAGCCTGAGACTAAGTGCTTCTACTGCAAAGGGACTGGTCACTGGAGGCGAAACTGCCCCAAGTATTTGGTGGATAAGAAGGATGGCAAAGTGAACAAAGGTATATTGGATATACATGTTATTGATGTGTGCTTACTAGTGTTTATAGCAACCCCTCAATATTTGATACTGGTTCAGTTGCTAAAGAGTAGTAACTCGAAAACGGGAGTTGCAGAATAAACAGAGACTAGTAAAAGGCGAGGTGACGATGTGTGTTGGAAGTAGTTCCAAGATTGATATGATCATCATCGCACACTCCCTATACTTTCGGGATTAGTGTTGAAACTAAATAAGTGTTATTTGGTGTTTGCGTTGAGCATGAATATGATTTGATCATGTTTATTGCAATACGGTTATTCATTTAAGTTAGAGAACAATTGTTGTTCTGTTTACATGAATAAAAACCTTCTATGGTCATACACACCAACGAAAATGGTTTGTTGGATCTCGATCGTAGTGATACACATAATCATAATATTGAAGCCAAAAGATGCAAAGTTAATAATGATAGCGCAACTTATTTGTGGCACTGCCGTTTAGGTCATATTGGTGTAAAGCGCATGAAGAAACTCCATACTGATGGGATTTTGGAATCACTTGATTATGAATCACTTGATGCTTGCGAACCGTGCCTCATGGGCAAGATGACTGAAACGCCGTTCTCCGGAACTATGGAGAGAGCAACAGATTTGTTGGAAATCATACATACAGATGTATGTGGTCCGATGAATATTGAGGCTCGTAGCAGGTATCATTATTTTCTGACCTTCACAGATGATTTGAGCAGATATGGGTATATCTGCTTAATGAAACAGAAGTCTGAAACATTTGAAAAGTTCATATAATTTCAGAGTGAAGCGGAAAATCATCGTAACAAGAAAATAAAGTTTCTATGATCTGATCGTGGAGAAGAGTATTTGAGTTACGAGTTTGGCCTTCAGTTAAAACAATGTGAAATAGTTTCGCTACTCACGCCACCTGGAACACCACAGTGTAATGGTGTGTCCAAACATCGTAACCGTACTTTATTAGATATGGTGCGATATATGATGTCTCTTACCGATCTACCACTATTGTTTTGGGGTTATGCATTAGAGACAGCTGCATTCACGTTAAATAGGCTACCATCTAAATCCGTTGAGACGACATCTTATGAACTGTGGTTTGGCAAGAAACCAAAGTTGTCGTTTCTTAAAGTTTGGGGCTGCGATGCTTATGTGAAAAAGCTTCAACCTGATAAGCTCGAACCCAAATCGGAGAAATGTATCTTCATAGGATACCCAAAGGAGACTGTTGGGTACACCTTCTATCGCAGATCCGAAGGCAAGACATTCGTTGCTAAGAATGGATCCTTTCTAGAGAAGGAGTTTCTCTCGAAAGAAGTGAGTGGGAGGAAAGTAGAACTTGATGAGGTAATTGTACCTGCTCCCTTATTGGAAAGTAGTTCATCACAGAAATCTGTTCCTGTGACTTCTACACCAATTAGTGAGGAAGTTAATGATGATGATCATGTAACTTCAGATCAAGTTACTACCAAACCTCGTAGGTAAACCAGAGTAAGATCCGCACCAGAGTGGTACGGTAATCCTGTTCTGGAGGTTATGTTACTAGACCATGACGAACCTACGAACTATGAAGAAGCGATCACTACTAGGAAAAGGGCTATAGATGGAATGGCCACTAATGGCGCACCAGACATGTGGTGCGCCATTGCTATGTAGCAGTGGCGCACCAGACACATGGTGCGCCATTAGTAACAATTTTTTTATTTTGCCAGACATACTAATGGCGCACCAGGACATAGTGCGCCATTACTAGTTGTAACTACTAATGGCGCACCTGGGGCAATGCGCCATTACTAGTTTAAGCTAGTAATGGCGCACTGCTCCCTCGTGCGCCATTAGTGTTTTTTTGTTGCAAAACTACTAATGGCGCACCACCAGCAGGTGCGCCATTAGTAACCAGGGTTACTAATGGCGCATTATGTGGTGGTGCGCCATTAGTAACCTAGGACGAGCTAGATATTTTGGACAGCCACACCTACCCACTCACTTTCCCCACTTCATTCTCTCCTCCCTCCTCCAAGCTTGTCTCGGCTACCTCCTCCTCCTCACCTCATTTGCACCATAAATTCATCCAAATTACGTGGTTAAAGCCCCCTTTTTTGATAGGTAAGTAAGGGGGAAGCTATCTTTATGTTGTTCTCCCTCCAACAACGTGCACATAGCGTGCACATGCACTTTTTATGTCCTAGCTAGATCTATGTATGTTTGTGGTGTTGCATATGTTTGTGGTGTTGCATATATGTTTGTGTTTGCAGGTACCGGTATTTGAAATGCGATAGTTGCCAATATTTTGCCGGAATGTTGATTCATTTCCGTTTCGGCGAGAATTTTGGCACTATGCATTCTTTTTGGTCCTATTTTTAGGGAAAGTCATGCCAAATTTTTTCTTGGTTCTAAAATATCGTTTTTCTCTACCCCGCAGGCGACCATGGTCCGCACGATGACCGAAGGCATCGTGAATAGGTTTTTGAGCTCCGCGAAGGCCGAGATGCTTGAAAAGAACGAGACGGAGATAAGATGTCCGTGTCGAAGATGCAAGCTGAAGAGCCTTATTGCGGACCCGGATTCCGGGCAGGTGCGGGACCACCTGCTCTTGCGTGGTTTCATGGATGGCTATCGGTGGCAAGGTGATGAAGATGACTATGAAGTCGTCCATGGGGGTCGGGCAAGAAATGAGGATGGGCAGCAAGACAACCACCGCGGCTCGGGCGGGCGAGAAGACGAAGAATCTCCAGGACATGATCACGACGGTGATGCTGTACACAGTCCTCATGTAGAAGATGCCGGACATGATGATGAGGAAGATGCGGGAGCAGACGAAGGGCATGATCATGAAGATGAAGATGCCGGCGGAGCAGACGACGATGGACCATCGATGGGCTGGGTGCAGGACCCTCATATTCAAGAGCTGCTTCTCAAGCAGACGGATAACGCAAGAGCTGCCGCCCGAGAGAAAGCCAAGCTGGATCAACTGGAGATAGACGCGGTTACTCCGTTGTATGAAGGATGCAGGCCCGAGGATACCCGCCTGAAAGTAACGCTCATGGCTCTGGAGATGAAGGTAAAGCACAAAATGACCGACGCATGCTTCGACGAGAACATGTCATTCTGGCACGAACGTCTTCCCAAGGGGAACAAGTGCCCGACCAGTTTCGAGGAGGCGAAGAAAATCGTGTGTCCTCTGGATTTACCGCACGTGAAATACCATGTGTGCATGAACAATTGCATCATTTATCGGGACGAGCACACGGAGTCTACCATATGTCCGGTGTGCGGCGTCACTCGATACAAAAAGAGGAAGAAAGCTCCTCAAAAAGTGGTGTGGTACTTTCCGATCACTCCTCGTCTGCAGCGGTATTTTGCGGACCCTAAGGTAGCAAAGCTCCTGCGTTGGCACGCGGATAGGGAGGAGAAGAAGCGAGAAGATGATGCAAATGATCCGGAGATAAATAAAAAAGACAAGATGCTAAGTCACCCTAAGGATGGGAGCCAGTGGCAAGCGTTGAACTTCGAACACCCAGAATTTGGGAATGATCCAAGGAACATCGTGCTGGGCGCGAGCACCGATGGAGTCAATCCGTTTGGCAGCCAGAGAAGCACACATAGCACCTGGCCTGTGTTTGTGTGGATGTACAACCTTCCCCCTGGTTGTGCATGAAGAGGAAGTACATTCACATGAGTATGCTAATTGAAGGGCCGAAACAACCAGGGAACGACATCAATCTGTATCTGGGGCTGCTGGAAGAGGAGCTAGACACGCTGTGGAAAATGCCAGCCAATACGTGGGACACCGCAGAGAAAGAATATTTCCCTATGAGAGCCGCACTGCTCACGACGGTGCACGACTATCTCGGTTTCGGATATCTCGCGGGGCAGGTGGTCCACGGATTTTCTGGATGTGTCAGGTGCATGGATGACACAACGTATCGCCAGCTAGATAGAGATCCCGGGTCTTCGAAAACCGTGTTCATGGGACATCGAAGGTGGCTTCGCGACGATGACCCGTGGAGGAAACGCAAGGATCTGTTCGATGGTGAAACCGAACCCCGAAGACGCCCGCGTACGAGGAGCGGCGAGGAAATAGACGAGCTGTTGAAAAATTGGAAAGATTGCCCACTGCCGGGAAAGAAGCAAAAGGCGCCAGAGCCGGGAAAGAAGCGAAAGGCGCCAGAGCCACTGCTGAAGGTATGGAAAACGAGGTATGTTTTCTGGGACTTGCCGTACTGGAAGATCCACCGTGTGCCTCACAGCCTTGATGTCATGCATATCACGAAGAACGTGTGCGAGAGTCTGCTTGGTACCCTGCTCAACATGCCAGAGAGGACCAAAGATGGGCCGAAAGCAAGGGCAGACTTGAAATCAATGGGCATCAGGGAGGAGCTTCACACTAATGATGATGATGATGATGAGGCGAAGCAGGACACGGAAAGTCGTCGCAAAGGCAAAAAGGCCAAGAAGACCGGAAATGACTTCCCTCCCGCGTGCTTCACTCTAAGTCAGGAGGAGATCGATCAGTTTTTCACCTACCTCGTAGGAGTAAAACTTCCTTACGGTTACGCGGGGAAGATAAGCAGATACCTAGACTCAGTGAAGCAGAAGTTCAGCGGGATGAAGTCTCACGACTGTCACGTGCTGATGACGCAGATACTTCCAGTTGCAATCCGTGGGATCATGGACGCGCACGTCCGTGAAACGCTATTTGGCCTATGCAACTTTTTCGACGTCATCTCTCGGAAGTCGGTTGGCGTGAGGCAACTCAGAAGGCTACAGGAAGAGATCGTGATGATACTATGCGAGCTTGAGATGTACTTCCCTCCCGCATTCTTCGACGTTATGGTGCATCTGCTGGTCCATATCGTGGAGGATATCATCCAACTCGGGCCGACGTTCCTGCACAGCATGATGCCATTCGAAAGGATGAATGGTGTCATCAAAGGATACGTTCGCAACATGTCACGTCCAGAGGGAAGCATAGCCAGGGGCTTTCTGACCGAAGAGTGCATCTCCTACTGCACGAATTATCTAGGCATCGAGAACCCCGTTGGTCTGCCTGTCAACAGGCACCTCGGCAGGCTCGCTGGATGGGGTCACCGTGAGGGTCGCCACGAAATGCATGTCGACTTCGATGGTCGACTCGCTGACTTTGAAAGAGCAAACCTAGTCGCGCTACAACACATAGACGTGGTCGATCCTTGGGTGGTAGAGCACAAAACGTTTATTGAGAAGACGTACAATGACCGAGGCCAACAGAGGACAGACGGAGATATAATCAAAGAGTAAAACTCATGTTTCACGCGTTGGTTCAAGCAGAAGCTTCTGTCGTACCCTTTACATGAGGATTCTTCCGCGGAAGAACAACTCATATTCGCCTTGTCACAGGGCGCCGAGCACAACCTGATGACGTATGAGGCGTACAATATCAACGGCTACACATTCTACACCGAGGACAAGGACATGAAGAGCGATGGTTATCAGAACTCCGGGGTAACGATGGAATCCTACACAGGTAACGACAAGGATAGATACTACGGAAGGATCGAGGAGATCTGGGAGCTGAGCTACGCTGGAGAGAAGGTCCCGATGTTCTGTGTCAGATGGGCCAAGAGCGTCATAAAAGAAGACCGGTATTTCACCACCATGGTTATACCCGAAGCCAAATCCAAGACCGCAGGCGCGAACATCACCGCGAAAAATGAGCCATGGGTACTGGCTTCCCAAGTGGACCAATGCTTCTTCATTACCGACCCATCAAAGCCCAGTCGTGTTGTCATGAGGAGAGGCAAAAGGAAGATCATCGGAATGGATGGAGTCGCCAATGAGCAAGACTTCGACAAGTACGGCGACCCGAGGATGGAACATGACGACGACGATGAAGTATTAGCATACACCACAAGAAGAAGCAGGACCACCCTACCTAAAGGACGTCCGTTCAAGAGAAGAACTCCATTTACGAAAAATAAGGGCAAGAAGATTGTGAACAGATAGCTAGCTAAGATCGATTGTATTTAAATTGTAGCCTTCATTTCTCGATTGTATTTCATGGGCACCATCTCCCCCGCTCCACCGGCCGCCGCCGCCGACCCCCCGCACCCTCCCCCACTCCACCGCCGCCGACGACCCACCGCACCCTCCCCCGCTCCACCTGCCGCCGACCCCCGGCCCGCACCCTCCCCCACTCCACCGTCGCCGACGACCCACCGCACCCTCCCCCGCTCCACCGGCCGTCGCCGACGACCCCCCGCACCCTCCCCGGCCGGCTCCACCGTCACAAATGAATGCAACTAAATTTGCAAAAAAAAGCAAATTTGATTATATTTTCAAATAACAAATTTGATGATATTTTAAAAAAATCATTACTGTTAGTTGAAACCATGAATTACCCTGTGCTGCTGAAGATGAGTAGTTGTAGGAAGATGATGCCCTAATGGAAGTGACATGAGTATTTGGCCTGCCCATCATGTTTGTTGGTTGTTTGCTGTCATGTTGTTATTACTTCCATTAGGGCATCTGTTGGTTCATTAATCTTAAGCCCATTATTCCATGGAATAGCTGAACTATAATACTATTATTCATTTATGATAGTTTGTGAGATACAGAAATAGATAAATTTAAGTTTGTAATGGCTAACAGCCAGACATGTGAATCTGTTCTTGATACTCCTTTTCCCTTTTCTTAGAATCATCATATACAAATTTTTTTGCTCAAGTTCTTCAGTACATCATATAATATAGAGAAGTGCAGATCAAGTGGTGCAATCATATACTGAGCTACTGTAAAAAAAATTTAGGTTCTTCAGTACATCATATAATATAGAGAAGTGCAGGCGACAGACAGTGAGGAGCTACTGTCAAAAACTGAGCTACTGTAAAAAAAAATTCAGTTATGGCATCTAGAATTATGTCAGTTTTGTTTTGTAACTAGAAGACCAAAGTGTTAAGAATTCTGTCCAAACTGTAGTTTTCAGTATTCTGTCCAAACTGAAAACTGTTAAGAAGACCATGTGTTTTTTGGTCAAAATCTGCATGTAAAACTGAAATAATCAGTCATAAAGAATATCCTCAAGACCATGTGTTTCTTGGATTTCTATAATGATGATGGAACATTATAAAGCATTGTACTCTAGTGTGTATGAAGGATACAAAAAATTTAGCAACTTCTCTGATTTTATAAAGTTGTTCTTATATGGGTGAAACTTCACTTGTTTTTAGGCTACTGCAGGGTGTTGCTTTATTGTGATGCCTCTGAATTACTTGTGATCACATTGAGAAAGACTTGCAAAGATGATGATCATCTTTTACAGAAAACAATTTCTGTAAACACGTCAGTAACTTCGCTAGTTTGCTGGGTTTTGTCTCCGACCATTGTGTCGTGATGAATTTGCAGGTACCCCGAGAGGCCCTTGAGTTTGCTGGAATGTTGATTAACTTCCGTTCCGGCAAATTCGGGTACTCCATATGTCCTATTTTCAGCAAAGGTCATGCTGAAATTTTCCGTGAATTTTAGCATGACTTTGCTAAAAATAGGACATACGGGGTACTTGCGACTAATGCATGGGCCGGGGTATCTTAGTACTTAGTTAAGTAGGATCAACTGCCCCGCCATTCTTGCTGCATTAAACCATAGGTGGCAATAGAGCCAAGTGATTACGCCCAACTTAGAATTCTCCTTAGCATCGATAAACCCTAGATGATAAACCCAACATAGGTGGCAATAGAGCCAAGTGATTAGTGCCAAGTGATTAGGCCCAACCTAGGGTGCCTCGGCATCGATAAACCCTAAATGATGAAAATTTAACTTAGCATTTAGGGTGCCTCGGCGTCGACAAACCCTAAATGATGAAACCTTGACTTCTATAGGGTGCCTCGGTGTCGATGAGAACCTAAATGATGTACGCTTAGGCTTTTAGGGTGCCTCGACGTCGACAAACCCTAAATGATAAAAGCTTAGCTTTTAGGATGCCTCGGTGTCGACAAACCCTAAATGATGAGACCATGATCTTGTTCCTTGACAATAACCAACTTTTTGACCAAACTTTTTTCCTATTTAGAGCGAAACATGGCCCACAACGATGAGGCCGGCGGTTCGGGCGGCAAGCAATTCTGGGAGCTGTCCCAGGAGATGGAGGAAGAACCTCACCGCTATGAGGACGCCGCGGAAGACACCGATCCTGACTACACAACCCCTAGTGGCATCGGGGATGACACCACTGATGGTGCCGCCGAGGATGCCACCACTGATGATGGCGGCGCACGCACAAATGGCAGCCAACCGAAGAGGCAACGGAAGGACCGGCGCCCGAACGTGCTCGGCACCGTCAAGGACGAATTTACTGAAGTGAACTCTGATGGGCATCCAACGGCGCCCAAACATGTAGTCAAGGGGTACTCGGTTCAGCTCGGGTGCATTCTTCGGAGCACCGTCTCGATCAACACCGAGAACCTAAGGCATAAGGACCGAGGGAATTTGCGCTGCCTCCTCTTCACGAAGCTGCACGAAAGATACAAGTTCCCCAATGAGTTTGCAAACACACGCCTCTCAGGGAATAAAGTGAACAGTGCCGCCCTCACGAGGATGAGCACGGCCCTGTCTACATGGAGAAGCACGGTGAAGGCAATGATTGAAAAAGGTGATAGTTATGAGAAGATCAAGGCGAAATATCCTTTGATGAGTGAAGATGACTACAAGGAGTTCAAGATCAAGTGCGAGAGCAGCGCAACCTCCAAATCAAGTCAGTGGGGGAAAGAAATGCGGCAGTTGAACTTAGGGGTCCACCAACTCGGTCCCGATGGTTATAGAGTGGCGGAGCCTATATGGGACAAGGAGGACGCGGAGCGTGCCGAGCAAGGCCTACCGCCCCGCTTCGAGAAATTCCCTCACAAGCAGACCAGGAACTTTGTCAGGGCCTGGTACAAGGAGGACCCGGAAACAAAGGAGCTTACCACGGATCCGAAGACCAGGGCGCTTGAGCTTGTTCTGGTAAGGAATACACCCCCGTGTAATTAGCAACATATGGTTGCATTCTAATTAATGAAGCCAAATTTCTAAATGGTTCACATTCCTTCCGCAGGAGGCTGAAAGCAGTAGCGTGGGGTCATCTCAGAGCTCCCCTTTTGACACCCCTTTAAATAGGGCGTTGAACGTAATGAAAAACAAGGATATGCTCAGTAAGCCGTCGTCAGCTGGTCGTGTGGCCGGCAAAGGCCTGTCCACAAAATGGTCGTCATACTATACCGCTGGTGGGCGAAAGGAGAAAAAGACCAGCTCGGAAAGCCAGTCGCGCGAGGTTCAAGAACTCAAGGCACAAGTGGCGCGGATTCCGGAGATTGTCCAAGAGCAAGTGCAACAACAACTGGGAACAACGCTCACCGCCATTGTGCCTACCTTGATTCAGGGCTGACGACGTGGATTGCGGGCGGCTAACAGGGGCCTCCCCCGGTTCCCAGCTTCACGGCCAGCAACTCGCACAACGCGCAGGCGGCGCCATTGGTGTCTCCGGCGGAGGCGGTATTCGTGTCTCCGGCGCCGGCACGAGCATTGGAGCTTAATGCACCTGGGTGTACGCCGGCCGGCACCTCGCCAGCAAGCGCCCCCTTCGTCAGTTGCACGTGCACGCCCGCCGTTGGCGGTGCCTCGACATTAGCCGAGCTCGACGGCATCACGGTAACTAAGCCTCTCGGCCGATGACTTCATCTCCTTGCCTTTGACTGGGCATCCCTGACGCCCTACATGTTTTCGCAGGGCGCCACCGATGTTCCTTGCACTCTCCTGCACTTCGTGGGAGGCGAGTTGGTCGATGTCGCCAAGGGCAGAATCGTTCAAACGGGCAACCGCGTGTTCCACGGTAATCCGATGCCACCCACCTTGTATAGGGTTGAACTGGTTCGGGTGCTGCCAGGCTGCGACGAGTTGTTACCTCCGATTCGACCCGCTGGGGCCGACGAAGATGATGTGATGACCCTCAGCGCCTGTGTAAGCTGGCCCCTGCTTTGGCCGAAGAGCCAGATTCGTTTGGGGGCGGGGGACACCACCCCACAGACAAGACCGCCAGTCGTGCCAGCGCCAAGCGATGGCAAGAACGCCGCAACACTACCGGACATGCCGGACATCCCTATGGCACAGGATCCGAACATGCATATGGCACAGGATCCGGACGACGACGACAACGACGACGGTACATTTACCAACGTCGATAAGTACTTTGCCGAACATGGGTACGGTGACGAGTTCTGCGGGCCTCCTTCTCAAGAACCCAACCCTCAAAAAGACGACCGCGAACTAGCTGGTACGGCGGAGAAACCCAATTGCAACAGGCGTCGTCTGGCGTTCAGTTCTCAGGAGACGCCTCCAGCTGCCGCCTTCACCGAGCCTCAGATAGCTGAGGTGCCAAATATTATCAGCCCCAACACGCTCAAGAAGGCGGTCTGTGAGCAGAACTCGATCCCATTACAGCAGATCAAGAAGAAGGGACGGAAACGAAAGACTAACAAGGGCGCCAGTGCGAGCCAACCGGCACCGAGTACGATCCGTGCTCAGGACGGACCACCTTCACCTAAGGATATCTCGAGGAGGGTGCATGTGGCGGGTAGGCCGATGCTACCGACAAATATGCTCAATGCTGCAACCGGTGCTATGCGGAGTCTGCATGACAGTGTTCTTTCTTTGGAGAAGCGGCGTCTCAGAGAGAATGATGTGGCATACCCGGTTTTCGTGGCCAAGGTGCCAGAGGGCAAGGGCTTTGTGGATAGCGCCGTCGGGGGTACGATCGTCCTGCGATTTGATGACATCTTTGCTATGCTTAACCTTCATCCGCTGCACTACACCTTCGTTCGGCTGTTTTCGCTGAGTATGGAGATGCGGATCATTAGAGACAAGACCCCGGACATTGTGATGGTCGACCCCTTCTACATGCGTGCCAAGATCTTGGGCAGTGCTGGGGACCGGCAAGTCGCGAGTTCACACCTCGAAGGCGTCATTCTGGCAAACCCAGATAAGGATAACTTCCTCGTGCCTTACTTTCCCGAGTAAGTCATCTCCTAACCGCCCCGTAACATATGATTTCTTAGATTTCGATTGTTCTTTTTTTCTAACACTGCATGTTCTGTGCAGTGACACACATTGCACACTCATCCTCTTAAGCCCGAAATATACCATGGCCACGTATCTCGTCCCGGACCGTGACTCCAAGATAGACTACACAAATATCAAGAAAGTTCTTGATGATGCTCTCCCCGGCTACGCCGCATCTGGAGGCACCTTTAAGAGGCCAGTTCGTAGGTACAGCAGGCACGTGTTCACCCACAATACAACGTTCCCCTGCGTCAAGCAGCCGCCTGGCGGTCAGAAGGATGCCTACTACGCCCTCCATCACATGCGGGCGATCGTGCGGGACCATAATCACCTTCTGCTACCAAATAATCTCAAAGATTGGGCCGCAAGCTTGGGGGCAATCCAGGACGCGGACATCCGACAAGAATTCTTTCGCATCCAGTCGGAGTTTGCAGAAATCATCCATCAAGATGTCCTTCGTACCTCGGGGCAGTTCTACCTCAAATTTCAACCGTCCAACAGCGAGATAGACACAACGCTACAAATGCAGGCTGACAACGCCCGCGACTTCATGACCATCACGACAGACGGCGGCTTCATCCACGCTCCGGTCCCATGAGTCGAGTCGAAAGTTGTGATGCTATGTGTAGTTCTGAAACATTCATTAGCTCATGTTGTAATTAAACTGTAGTGAACTTGTATGTCTCTTTGGTTTGGACAGTCGTTCAACTTAGATGTAATCGATGCTATTTGTTAGTAGGACCATGAATCGTGCTATTAATGTCTTGCTTTTCTCTTCCGATCCTTTTGTTGCATACTTATATATTGCTTATGTATTGTCTGTTGTTTGGCTAGTGCATAGAGATGCCGTCGTATGTCGTGTACAAGGGTAAGGTTCCCGGAGTCTACGACGACTGGGAGGAGTGTCGGAGATAGGTTCACCGTTTCAGCGGTAACAGTTACAAAGGGTACACCACTAGGGCGGAGGCGGAATCTAGATACGCGCGCTATCTAGCGGGAGAGAGGAGGGAGCGTTGGAGGAACCGGATGAAGACCAGTTTCATCGCGATGATGCTTATCGTGATGACCGCATCTCTCTTCTATGTGATGGTAGTTTAGATGATCGATATCGACTTGTAATGTGAAGACAAACTCGCTACTCGCGGTCTCGAGACTTGTAATGTTCTATCTTCGTTCGGTCTTTTGAATTCGGAGACTAATATGATGAATTGTATTCAGAGACTAATCTTCTATTGTATTCGATGAATCTGCTATTGCTGTGTCCTGCTGCTTATTTTCTGTCCAATAATATATTTTGTAATCTGTGCAAAAATCAGAAAAGAAAAAATCCCTAATATACATACTAATGGTGCATCACGCCAACGTGCACCATTAGTATGCCAAAGGATACTAATGGCGCATCTCAGAGCAGTGCGCCATTAGTATGCCAGAGGGTACTAATGGCGCATCACCCAGCAGTGCGCCATTAGTATGCCGAAGGGTACTAATGGCGCATCACACTGCAGTGCGCCATTAGTATGGCAAAGCACATGGGTATATATGGCCCCCTGGGAGGCATACTAATGGCGCACCGTGGCCTATACTAATGGCGCACTGCCCGGTGCGCCATTAGAGTACCAGATACTAATGGCGCACCAGCGGTGCGCCATTAGTAAAAATTACTAGTGGCGTGATGCTAGTGGCGCACCAGTAGTGCGCCATTAGTAGGCAAAACTGGTGCGCCACTAGTAAGCCTTTTTCTAGTAGTGGATGGTGAGCCCAGATTCCGCAAAATGGCTTGAGGCCATGAAATCTGAGATGAGATCCATGTATGAGAACAAAGTGTGGACTTTGGTTGACTTGCCCGATGATCGGCAAGCAATTGAGAATAAATGGATCTTCAAGAGGAAGACAGACGCTGATAGTAGTGTTACTATCTACAAAGCTAGAATTGTCGCAAAAAGGTTTTCGACAAGTTCAAAGTGTTGACTACGATGAGAGTTTCTCACTCGTATCTATGCTTAAGTCTGTCCGAATCATGTTAGCAATTGCCGCATTTTATGAAATATGGCAAATGGATAAACAAAACTGCATTCCTTAATGGATTTATTAAAGAAGAGTTGTATATGATGCAACCAGAAGGTTTTGTCAATCCTAAAGGTGCTAACAAAATATGCAAGCTCCAGCGATCCATCTGTGGGCTGGTGCAAGCATCTCGGAGTTGGAATATACGCTTTGATAAGTTGATCAAAGGATATAGTTTTATACAGACTTGCGGTGAAGCCTGTATTTACAAGAAAGTGAGTGGGAGCACTACAACATTTCTGATAAGTATATGTGAATGACATATTGTTGATCGGAAATAATGTAGAATTATTCTGCAAAGCATAAAGGAGTGTTTGAAAGGAGTTTTTCAAAAGAAAGACCTCGGTGAAGCTGCTTACATATTGAGCATCAAGATCTATAGAGATAGATCAAAACGCTTGATAAGTTTTTTCAATGAGTACATACCTTAACAAGATTTTGAAGTAGTTCAAAATAGAACAGTCAAAGAAAGAGTTATTGCCTATGTTACAAGGTGTGAAATTGAGTAAGACTCAAAGCCCGACCACGGCAGAAGATAGAAAGAGAATGAAAGTCATTCCCTATGCCTTGGCCATAGCTTCTATAAAGTATGCCATGCTGTGTACCAGATCTATTGGATATCCTACACTGATTTTGGCAAGGGAGTACAATAGTGATCTAGGAGTAGATCACTGGACAGCGGTCAAAATTATCCTTAGTGGAATAAGGAAATGTTTCTCGATTATGGAAGTGACAAAAGGTTCGTCGTAAAGGGTTACGTCGATGCAAGTTTTGACACTAAATCTAGATGACTCTAAGTCTCGGTCTAGATCTATATCGAAAGTGGGAGCAATTAGCTAGAGTAGCTCCGTGCAGAGCATTGTAGACATAGAAATTTGCAAAATCCTTACGGATCTGAATGTGACAGACCCGTTGACTAAAATTATCTCACAATCAAAACATGATCACACCTTAGTACTCTTTGGGTGTTAATCACATAGCGATGTGAACTAGATTATTGACTCTAGTAAACCCTTTGCGTGTTAGTCACATAGAGATGTGAACTATGGGTGTTAATCACATGGTGATGTGAATTATTGATGTTAAATCACATGGCGATGTGAACTAGATTATTGACTCTAGTGCAAGTGGGAGACTGAAGGAAATATGCCCTAGAGGCCATAATAAAGTATTATATATTTCCTTATATCATGATAAATGTTTATTATTCATGCTAGAATTGTATTAACCGGAAACATAATACATGTGTGAATACATGGACAAACAGTGTGTCACTAGTATGCCTCTACTTGACTAGCTCGTTAATTAAAGATGGTTATGTTTCCTAGCCATAGACATGAGTTGTCATTTGATTAACGGGATCACTCATTAGGAGAATGACGTGATTGACTTGACCCATTCCGTTAGCTTAGCACCCGATCGCTTAGTATGTTGCTATTGCTTTCTTCGTGACTTATACATGTTCCTATGACTATGAGATTATGCAACTCCCGTTTACCGGAGGAACACTTTGTGTGCTACCAAACGTCACAACGTAAATGGGTGATTATAAAGGTGCTCTACAGGTGTCTCCAAAGGTACTTGTTGGGTTGGCGTATTTCGAGATTAGGATTTGTCACTCCGATTGTCGGAGAGGTATCTCTGGGCCCACTCGGTAATACACATCACTATAAGCCTTGCAAGCATTATGACTAATGAGTTAGTTGCGGGATGATGTATTACGGAACGAGTAAAGAGACTTGCCGGTAACGAGATTGAACTAGGTATTGAGATACCGACGATCGAATCTCGAGCAAGTAACATACCGATGACAAAGGGAACAACGTATGTTGTTATGCGGTCTGACCGATAAAGATCTTCGTAGAATATGTGGGAGCCAATATGGGCATCCAGGTACCGCTATTGGTTATTGACCGGAGAGGTGTCTCGGTCATGTCTACATAGTTCTCGAACCCGAAGGGTCCGCACGCTTAACGTTACGAAGACAGTTTTATTGAGTTTTGATGTACCGAAGGAGTTTGGAGTCCCGGATGAGATCGGGGACATGACGAGGAGTCTCGAAATGGCCGAGACGTAAAGATCGATATATTGGACGACTATATTCGGACTTCGGATAGGTTCCGAGTGATTTGGGTATTTTTCGGAGTACCGGAGAGTTACGGGAATTCGTATTGGGCCTTAATGGGCCATACGGGAAAGGAGAGGAAGACCCGAAAGGGTGGCCGCACCCCTCCCCATGGGCTAGTCCGAATTGGACTAGGGAAGGGGGGCGCCCTCTTCCTTCTTTCTCCTTCCCCCTTCCCTTCTCCTACTCCCACAAGGAAAGGAGGGGTCCTACTCCCGGTGGGAGTAGGACTCTCCCCTTTGGCGCGCCTCTCCCCTTGGCCGGCTGCCTTCCCCTTGCTCCTTTATATACGGAGGCAGGGGGCACCCCAGAGACACAACAATTGATCCTTGAGATCTCTTAGCCGTGTGCGGTGCCCCCCTCCACCATATTACACCTCGATAATACCGTTGCGGAGCTTAGGCGAAGCCCTGCGTCGGTGGAACATCATCATCGTCACCACGCCGTCGTGCTGAAGAAACTCTCCCTCAACACTCGGCTGGATCGGAGTTCGAGGGACGTCATCGAGCTGAACGTGTGTAGAACTCGGAGGTGCCGTGCGTTCGGTACTTGATCGGTCGGATCGTGAAGACGTTCGACTACATCAACCGCGTTGTGATAACGCTTCCGCTGTCGGTCTACGAGGGTACGTGGACAACACTCTCCCCTCTCGTTGCTATGCATCACCATGATCTTGCGTGTGCGTAGGAATTTTTTTGAAATTACTACGTTCCCCAACACTAACCATCTCACTCCTCATCGCTTGATTAATGCAGCGCCATGCAAACCAACCTTCTCACTTCCGCATGCAGGCAGGGGATATTTATGTCCTTGGTTGCTAACCCCATCAATTTCGCCTCGATTAGTGTTAGTGGCCCTTTGCAAATTGTAATTTTGATATACTGGCCTTGTGTACAAAAAAATGGAGGTAGTAACTATATTTGACTTCCTTCCCCATTGCGGTGACGTCGACGATATCTTTTTTTTGGGTGGTTTGGCGAAGTGCGTTCGACGGAGAACACCATTGAGGGAGACCACGGTAAGTCATTCGCAAGTGCCGCCTGCAAGCCGAGACAACCGCCTTATTTGCATCCAGGAAGTCCTTTACTAGTACTACTAGGAGTACTAGTGCGATGAGATGGTTTCTCGAAGAAGACGATGGAGAAGCGGAGTCAGCGAAGAGTGAAATGATGGTTGCTTCGTCCGTGCTTTTGTGATTTGACGCCTCACTGCTTTGTGATTTGTGGCAGAAGGGACAGGGGAGTAGACTCTGTGCTCTATACTGTACTACATGCGTCCAAGCATGGGAGAAAGAGGAGAGACGTTGCATTTTTCTATTCCTTCAATCAATCAATCAGGGAGCTTCGGTTCCATCTTTTTGGCTTTGGCAACACCGTCCACAATGGTTCCCACGATGCCAAAAGCTATTTTCACATTTGGCTACACATTGTGGATGCCCTTAACCGTACCACTTGGTTTTGCTCCTATGTGCTATCTATACAAATCTCAATTATATTGATCTAAAAAATTATAGAATCAAGATTAGTAAAAAGGAGGTGATTTTGCCGCGCGGATGGCGGGGGAGGTTTCTTATTTGAGCAATGCTACATCCACGTAATGGTTTACGTAATGTTACGAACTGATGTGATGTGGGACTATTTGATTGGATTAAAGGAGAGGATTAGGCCCACCCCACCTGAAAATCAGGGGGGCATATATAGATTAGATGGAAAGTATACGTAGCAGCTACATACCCCTTTGTAAGTCTAGGATTAGGCTTCTTATTTTCGAAGGACGTTGTCCTGGCGGTTTGCTAACATGCAGTCCCACGTGTCAGTGCTTTACCAAGCTGATCCGCGTCCCACATGAGGCAGAACAACGGCAGAAGCAACACGTGGTTAAGTTGAAGAAGATGAGGGAGAAGCGGATTCAGCAACGAGTGAAATGATGTGATGGTTGCTTCATCCCTCCAACTTAACTGCGGGAAAGGTGCAGCTTTGTGATTTGACGCCTCATTGCTCATTACTACGCCGGCGCCATGACTGTGGTGCTTCACCCCGGCTGCTCTGCACTGTATTCCGGTATGGCACGTGGACCCGGTAGCTTGATGTCCCACATGTCGGCGAAAGGGACTGGAAGATTTATGAAAGCGAGCGCTCCACTCTTACGATGGACGAGTAGACGACACGACGGCCCAGTGAACTGTCACTTGTAGTACTGTATAGTACTATAGTTTTGCTGTTTCGCACGATCCATCGATACAAACCCGATTAAACAGGAAAGGGCGGGATTTTCCCCGTGCGGTAGATGATACTGGCCATACATTTCAAAGGCAATTTTAATGTATGCAAACTGAATAATTATAAGTAACAATATGATATCTAGTAAAACTAAAAACACATATGATTTATTGTGTTAGAGTGTAGTAGTAGTGATGTATTGCATAGTTGTTAGATGTAACAAGCGAGAACGTGTAGAGATGTAGTTTTGGAGGGCCTACAGAGAGAAAAGCGTAATACGGTCACCGAACTTCAGAATAAGCTGATTACGGTCACTATATACGTTTTGCAGTGATTATACGGTCACTTGCTCACAGTTTAGCATCGGATTGCACTCTGTTGACCGGCCAAATAGTCTGCGTGGTGCCATGTTGACTAGTTAAATTGACCACGTTCCTTGTGGGTCCCACCTGTCAGTTCGCATAGGCAAAAGGTCAGATAAACACAAATTTACGCAGGCACGACAAGGCTCCAACCCGTGCGCGGGAATCACCTGGTTGTGTATGTGTCTGTCAGGGCCTGATGTGTGCGCATGCACGTGTAGGTTGAGCACTTGAGCGTGAGAGTGTGTGTTGGTCGTGTGGTGTACTGGTGTGTGCATGCATGCGTGCGTGTGTGCGTGTGTGTTGCGTGCGTGCGCGTGAGTGTTGCGTGTGTACGTCTGAGTGTTGCGTGCGTGCGTGGGTGCATGTGTTTGTGTGAGTGTTGTGTGGATGCAGTTCGTGTGGATGCGTGCATGTGTGTATAGTCACCACACCAGCTCCTGTGTGTTAAAACAGACGGCTCAGCATACCAATACAAGGCCACCTTGTCCGCTGTGCCCGCGGTCATGACTTCGAACCACCGTCCAAATATTTTTTTGTCGTTTGTTTTCATTCTTACTAGCAAGATGCCCGTGCGTTGCACGTAACATCAAGATGCATTTGTATGACTTGTTTATCTTGTGAAAGAAAAGGATGAACGAGGGGAGGCCTTATTTGCAAATGTGGAGAGGTGTGTGGGTACCTTTTTCCAAAATTGCCATAGTTTCTTTCTATCTGTCAGATATAAATCGGACGGCCTATATTGCAGGATGGCAGGCACACCATCATCACCAACTCCGTGTTTTATAAGAGTGTATTTTATGTATTTTATAAGAGTGTAGATGTAGAGTAGATACAAGTCGACAGGTGAGCACGATGGTAGTGAGATAATGTGATGCAACACTAGAGGTGCCACGTGGAGCGTTTAACTGGTCAACTAGTCATGTCATGAGCAAATACAGAGTTGTACGGAGAGCCCGTGACTGTATAATAACCACTAAACATAAATGGTGACCGTAATGAGTGGATTCTGAAGTCCAATGTACATATCGTGCTTTCGCTTCAAATACAATGTTCGTCATTGCATATATCGCGAGAGAAAGATGAAACATGCGTGAATTTTCTGGGGGCTTACTTTTAGAGGACCTGGAGATAGTTTTGTGTGCATACGTGAAAGGGGCGTACAGGGGGGTATGCGATGGAGAGAGAGATGCTCTTTGTTTCTCTTTATTATGACTAACTTTGTATATAGTATAAAAATATACAAATTCACAGTGCGGAATAAATATCATTGTGGGCACCATGCAATGCAAACTAGCGTTCGTACTCCTCCATATAACTTTGTAATGTTGTATATATGTAGAAACTCTAAAATAAATTTTTGGCCACACTTTATTCAAAAGGAATGTTGTATGCGAAATAAACGTGAAGAGAGGGCTTTTTAGATCAATGGGGTACGTGATGTAACATGTGTGAATGTGTAGTTGATGCATTTGGCAGGGCCTAGAGAGGTATGTGTGTGTATTACGTATTCGAGAGAGGCATGGATAGAGGGGCCGACGGGGGGCGTGGGAGGGATAGCACGAGAAATGAGAGTGGTCTGGAGAGAGAGAGAGACGAATATAACGTCACGACAAGAGATCCCATTCCCTTGAGTGTGTATATGCAAGGGGGGAGGGAATAGAGGCACCAGGAGAAATTTTCTGTGTGTGTGGTGTTTGTGTTGGTATGTGTGGGTGTGAGAAGATAATGACACGTGGGGGCAGAGGGTGTGTCACCGCGTGAGGTCCGGTGGGTCGAGGTGAGGCCCTTCGTTCGGTTCCGTCCTGCGCCACATTGGTCGGCCCGTGACGCATTTAGGAAGACCCATGGATGACTAGTCGTACAAGACAAAGATAGCAGAATTGTGAAGGACTCTGTGTCCACTGACAAAGCCGGCTAGGATTTGTAACCCTAGGTTCTCGGACTAAGGTAACCCCTTTATCTCTGATATTAATATTCATCCAACCAAACTTTAAGGGGCATCCTACAGAATGCTCTGCTAGAATCGTACTCGTCGATTAGGAAGAGAGGTGTGAGACAATGCGTGAGAGACAGGCGTTAAGATAATGTGCGTACATGAGACACGTAGGCAGGTCCATGTATATAGAAAGGGTCGATGAGGATTGTGCGTGTGTATTTTGCGAGAGGAAGAGTGCTTGTGATAAAGGTTAGTGAAAACAGTTGTAAATGGTTACGAGAGGGAGGGAGGGTTATATCTAGAGCATGTGTGCGAGAAATACACCTCGGGAGAGAGTGTGTGAGCATGTGTGAGAGACCACCGATGGAGAATGAAACTACACGTAAAAGACTGCTCTACACATTGATTAAAGATATAAATTGTATCCAAATATTAGGATGGGATCATGATATTTGCAATTCGCGTAAGGAGCGGTCATTGATCCATCAGACATCTAGATTCTATCGAATTTGAGCATGTCTATGTTATTATTCGACACAATTGATCCTCATAGTTAGTATTTTTAACTCCAGACAATACATCGCTTTAGCAATCGAATATAAACGTGAGTATAGTTCATGTTTTGTGTGTAAAGCACATTATACATACGAAAGTTACACAATGGACATTATAAATAGCTACCTATGAACTAGCATACATTTGAATTCAACTTAAGGTGGTTTAAAAAAATTGAATTCAACATGAAGTCCATTCAATTATTTGAATTTGATATCATGGCATTTGTAAACCATACCTAAATTATGGGGGCACCAATCTTTGCTCTGATTTTGTAGATAATAGCATCTGTAGTCGTGTACAAAATAGATTCAAATTTAGCTCCTCCATTCCAAAATAATCGTAGTTATAGGATTTTCAAGTGTCAAAATTTCAAAAAGAAGCGGATAATTTAATGAGGTTTTCAAACATACAAGGTCAAATATAACGTTGTCTATTTAGGTCAATCCTCATAGTTCAAGAGTACTCTAAACGTGAATGCTTGTGTTTCAAAATTTCGAACGAAGCGCCAAAAGAGCCTCTACTCGCCCGAACTGCGTGAGACCAATGTTTGGTAGTACAAGGAAATTACTTTTCTAATAACTCCGACCCGTGAAACCTACCGGTCCGACATCCAAAGGTCTAAACCGGGGTAGGTTTGTAGATTCATCTAGACACCACGCAACCGCATCCGAAAAACATTCATACACAATGGCCGCCTAAGCACACATGCGCGTGGCCGAAATCACTCCCGCCCACTATTTGGGACACCTAGGATTACCATCCTACCCCCGACCTGCAGTAGGTCTAAAATTTAAGAGGGGGGCAAAGTTTGTACTTTCCCCAATTTTCAAACAAGCGCGTCCCATCTTCTGTTCAAAAAAGCCAAGAACAAGCGCTTCCCAGACCGAAACATGGTTCCCCACACCCGTCCGATTCCCCATTCGTACTCCGTGGGCGCCAAAACTACCTCTCCACCAGCCGTGAAACCCCGGCGTCCTCCGTCCGCCACCCCATCCCACCCATCAACCGCCGCCCTCCTCCATCACGCCGGAGCCGATACCCCGACGTCGTCGTCCACCGCAACGCCCTCCACGGCTAGTAGTTGAAGCCGAGGCCGAGCCGTTCGTACCCGAGCCAGTTCAACCACGCCGTCCTGCGCCTCACCGCTGCCGCTCCAACTTCGCCACCCTCCACCGCACCGGAGTTGTTCCTGCTACGCCGTCCTTCGCCGCCTCGGATCTGCTTCCCCTCCGCCGACATATGGCCACGGCAACACAGTCAACAATTTGGCCATGGGTTCATCCAAGCCTGCACCCTCCAGAACATCGGTTTCCCCGGTAAAAAGAAGAAGATCGGCGCGACATGTGGAGGTGACCACACCGGCAACCGAAAAAGGTACTCCTCTTCCCTTATTCGTGCAAATCTTACGTCTCTGCTTGCACGGTATTCATCCCACAGAAGACACTAGTTGACCGCTTCATCTTGATACTAGATGTTCCTAGTAACTCGCGATGCACAAGGTTTCTCCTCATATACTATTTCACCTTAGCTAGAGGTTCGTCGCCCCCCTGAATTTCAATTTCTGGCCAGTTGATTCCCAATTAACGGAAGCATTCCCCGGCGTAATAGGCGCTAGTACGCCTATTACGCCGGGGAAGCAGCGCCTTGGTGTTTATCTTAGGGGCGTGTGTGGCCTAGAGCTACTGGCGCCCGATCTGGAGGTCGGCCGGGATTAAAGGGATGGCCTGGGGGCGCTGCCAAGCACGGCGGTGGTGTGAGGTCGATGGGAGGGCGGGGCAGCAGAGGCAGGGGTCTGGGCCGGTGGTCGCTGGTGGTTCAAGAAAGATCGTCAACAGTGACTGGCGGGAGGTAGACGAAGGCCATCTGCCCGTTCCTTATAGATCGGACGGTTCATTAAAAAAAATCGACTGACCTATTTATTTTCAGTCGACTGTTATCTTAGATATGACTACATGTGGTGGTGTGCTGGAGGAGTACCTGCATTTCCTGTGCTCATATATTACAAAATCATACGGAGTAGAATCTAATTTTGTTTGCCATGCAATGTTGTAGACCTATCATATGTCTCCTGTCATTTATTTTTCAGCCGCCTGCTATCTGCTACTTTTACAGTGCACTAGTTCTGCACACACTTCACCCTTACTCTCACTATTGTGTTTTTATGCAAGGGTATTTCAGACTCTGCTGCCATGAGAGAAGCCAAAAAGAAAAGAGAGAAGTCGCTCCATCTTCGTATGCGGGTAGGCTAGACACGTTACAGCGCTATAAAGGGTGCAGTGTCAGCAGATGGAGACGGTAAACGTAGCTCTGGAGTTATGACCTCGCTCGCAATGAACCACCATCCCAGGTGCTTGCTTTAACTTCGCGGTGTCATATGTGGTTGCATGTTCCATATGGTGTCTAGCTTGTATTCGAAAGGCCGAAGTCGGTAAGATATTTTTTTACATGAACCACCATCCCGTGAGCACCAGAAGACAAGTAGCTAGTCAGGGCACTGGCCGAGCCAGTAACAAGCCCAGCAAAGATAGGCATCACCTGGAAGCCAACTAAAAAGATGCGATGGTGGCGAAGCAGCCCGCCTCCCACCAGGCTCTCAGGTCCTAGATGATCATGCTCACCACTCCAGCCGGATGTCTAGCTTGTATTGCTTCCAATTTGGTTAAATTGCATCTGCTTAGCTTACACATTATACCTTTGAATATGACATACCTTTCTGTTTTTGGTACATACTAGTACATCTGTGTATTAACCATGTTCTTACATCAAACTAATGTTCTTGTGTATCCCTCATCAATCACTTATGACGAGGCAGGCAGGCAAGGGGACTACTCCTCATTTAAAGAATGCAGCGTCAGCCTCCCGACATGATTCTCAAGAAACAGAAATGCTAGATGAAGATAGTGAACGTAGCTCTGTAGTTGATTACAGCATTCCCCTACACTAGCATCGCAGGTTCTTGCTCTAACTTGGCAGCGTGATATGTGGTTGCATGTTGCATATGGTGTCTAGATTGTAATTCTTCCAATCTGGTTAAACTGCATGTGCTAGTCTGCTTAGCTTATACATTATACATGTTAATGTGACATGCCTTCCTGTATTTAGTACATAGTACATCTGTCTATTAAGCATGTCCTTACATAAAACTATTGTTTTTTTTGTATCCCGCATCAATCAACATGACGAGACAGCTTTAGTATATGCAGTGCGATATTAGTTGCATCTTTCATATGATTTATAGCATGCGCTGCTTCTAATTTGTTGAAATTCCATTTATGATGGGACGCTTTTAACTTGGCAGAGTCATATTGGTTGCATCTTTCATGTGGTGTCTAGCTTGCATTGCTTCTTATTTGCTGGAATGGTTTCTGCTTAGTTTACACAAACAGTTGTGAACATGCCATGCCGTCCTTTTTTCATACATATTCCATCCTGGTATCATGTGTTTGCCTTACATCAAAGTAGTGATTGTCAGTATCATGCATGAATGAGTTCTGAAGAGAGAATTTTATTGCTTTTTCTTGTCAGTTTTACTTGACAATTCAAAATCAATAAAGCGGAAGGAAGTTAGCAAGGCAGCGGATAAAGGTGCTCCTTCCGAACGGAGGGCCTCTACAGTTTCTACTCCTCCACACCCCCAAGATGATTTCCAAGACAACACATGCATAGACACTCAACAAAGCTGTGTTTATGATGAGCACGTCTCCCCTAGTGCAGCATCACCGGTGCTCCCTCTAACTTGGCACTGTTATATGTGGTTGCATGTTATGTGTGATGTCTAGCTTGTATTGCTTCTAATTTTGTTGAATTCCATCTGCTTACTTTACACATTATACTTGAATGAGACACATGCTCCTGTTTCTAGAACATACAATATCTGTCTATCACACCATGTTCTTACATCAAATTACTACTGTTCTGTAACCTGCAACAATCACTTATCATAAGACACGTTTGACTTCGGAGTGTGATATAGGTTACATCTCACATTCTTTTCTAGCTTGTACTACTAATTTGTTGAAATGGCACTTATGACGACTTGGTAGAGTGATATTCGTTGCATCTTTCATATGGTGTCTAGCTTTCATTGCTTCTAATTTGTTGAATGTGAATATGCAATGCTGTGAATATGCAATGGCACTAATGACGAGACACCTCTAAGATGGTAGTGTGATGTTGTTTGCATCTTGCATATGATTTATTTCTTGTACTGCTTCACATTTGTTTAAACGCCATTTATGATGAGACATTGTTAACTTGGCAGAGCGATATTTGTAGCATCTTTCATATGGTGTCTACCTTCCATTGCATTGCTTCTAATTTAGTGAAATGTCTTCTTCTTAGTTTACACATCATAGTTCTGGTTATCTCTTCCGTCCTATTTTTCATACATATTACATCCTCCTATCATGTGGTTGTCTAACATCAAAGTTCAGTTTGTCTGCATCACACATCAATTTGTTCTGAAGAACTAAATTGTTATTCGTTTTTCTTGTCGGCTTGACTTAACATGGCACAGAGAAAGAGGAAGAAACACAGAATGGCAGGGTATGAGAAGCGGATGAATCCTGCAGATTCTGCTGGTACTCATGGTGCAATAGAAGGTCAAAGTCCAGCGGAAAATTCTACAAACACGGCATCCCATGCTACACGAGTTGCAAAAAAAGCCAAACAGAAACAAATAGCTGCCACCAAACAAGCAGAGACAGCCCTAGTTCTTGCAACACCTACCACAGTACTACCAGCTGCACGACTTACTCGTGCGTCAACTGAGCTAGCAGCACGTTCCCAAGCTCCCTTGCCACCTGACACTACTTCCCAAGCACTCTTGACACAAGACGAGTTGGCAATATCAGATGAACATTGTGAGCTTCAACAGCAAGAAGGTAGTTGCTGGAGTCAAGTTACAGTTGCATGCTTCTTTATATGTAGTCTCACAGTTTGATGTACACTAACACTTCCTATGTTCGTTGTTGGACTAGCACCTAGGCGCAAGAGGAAACAAACATCAGGGATAATGCTCGATAGGTTAACTAAATCTAGAGGAGGAAGAATGGAGATCCGTTTTGAGGCAGGTTTAAAAAGGCCACGTGATGCTACAGAGTCAGCCAAGTTAGTACCAGAGGCAGCGATTGCCGTTAGGTGTCATGTACGTATCCTCCCAACATGGATTTAGTACAGAAATGACAAAGACGAAACTCAGTTCAACACCTTCCTCGACCATTTATCTCTAAGTATGGTTATGTATGGAAACTAGTAATATCGTCTTGCTCTGTCCCATACTTTCTAGGTTGCTGATAATGAGACTCCCATAATTTTCAACAGATGAGGTTCAAGTTGGATAGCCAAGATGATGCAACCAGACAAGCTTGCACCCATGTTTTCAAGTCTGCTCTGCGACAGTATCGGTATAACTTGAGGAAAACTCACTTTGAAGGCAAGGCTAACAGTGAACTTTCCCAAACATCTCCAGTGGAAAATATATCGGATGAAGACTGGAGGGGCCTTGTTAAACACTGGTCTGATCCGAAGTATCAGGTACATTATATATATGTGATCAGATCACATGTTGAAGTCCTATTTACGCATGTGCCGCACAAATCTATCTTCTTGTAGGTGAACTGTTCAAAGAACAAGGCCAACCATACGAAAGTGAAATTCCAACAGACGACAGGATCTCGTAGCTATATTGCACACTGCGAGGCTCTTGTAATTAGCTGTTGTTTCACTCTTTTTGTTGTACCATATTATCAGATCTATATTGACTTGTTCGAAATGCAGAGGAAAGCCCGCAAGGACCAAAAAGTACCTGAACCAAATGCTGTGGAAATCTTCAAGGACTGTCACACCAGCAAGAAGAAGGGCATGACAACACCAGTCAAAGCCGCTGTTGTAAGTCCTTAATCCTCATGCCTTTTAACTACTACTTACTCGGACTTGTGCCTTGAACTTCATGGTTTGCAGCCAATGTCTATTACTCTTTTCAATTTTATACACAATTGTCTTAGCGTATCATTGCACCTTACAAGGTTTAAAAGAGAGGAGTGGTGTTCCTTTGATCTTGACCCGTAATCTAGTTCCGTGCTGGACTTGCCCACACAATGTTACAATTGCCTGTTTGTCTGTTCTCAGTTGTTTTGTGATATGAATGATGTCATACTATGCTTACCGTATTATAAACTTTGTCTCTTTATCCTTAGCCCTCAATACAATGTGAAGAAATAGACAATACATTAGCGATGGTACATGGTCATATGTTTGGAACCTGGTTTTATTATGTACTTTGCAATAAAATACAACTAATATTTTACATGGGTTCACCAGAATAAGTTCTGTATATATACCAAAGCTATTTTGTTTGGTTTTGTTGCCTCCTTAATATCTTCTGTTCTGGTACTACTAATGTAAAACCTGAACTTTTCAGCAAGCTATGGAAAAAATGGTGGAACCGCCACCTTCTGAAGGTGGCGAGGCAACTATAACCGCAATGTCAGCTCTTGCTACAGTGGGTCAGTACCTGTCCACTAACAGTGCCAAAAGCACGTTCCTGCGTAATACTGGGTTGGTTGTTAAGGCAATATCGTCCAAACTGCCTCATGATCAAGATATGCAAGCTCAAAGCAATGTTGTATCTGCGCTCCAGACACAAGTCCATTCCCTAACAGAGACCCTTTGTGAAACAAGGAGAAACATTGCTCAATGTCGTCAAGATATGCATGGTTTTGAAACCAGACTATCAGACATTTGCTATGTTGTTTAGGAGCCTAGGGGAAATGAAGGCGAGGGTTATGGTGCTCCATCGGACAATACAACATGAAAACGTAACAGTCAGGTCAAATGAACTGAGCTTCTGAACTTCTGGTGGTGCATTTATCTCCTAGACTGTTAAGTTTTATGCAAACCTTCCTTTTGTTATATAGTTGTAATTTGTTTTGGTGCGATACAAAATTTATTCTTAACGTGCAGCCACCGGCTGAAGAAAACAGCAAGCCATTTTTGTATAGTGTAGGGTGTTCCCTATATTTGCACTGGTGGCGATCTTTGATGCCGAGTGGATGTAATATGTGCAATCGCCTTAATAGCCTAGCGTTAGTTTCGGCCTTATTTATTTCCTAGTCTTCTTTTTCCATGGTTTGCTAGTGGCCGCAACCACCATGGGCCATATACGGGCCGTAGGATCCATGGGTCTCCTACGAGCCATCGATAAATGGGCCTGTAATCGGTGGGCCTCAGGCCGTCGGATAAATGGGTCTACATGGGCCATAATCGGGCGTAATTGGTTTCGGCCCAGCACAGTAACAGGTCGTTAACAGGCCGCAGGACAGCAAAGGCTTAATTCTGTCACAGGCATAACGGGTCGTTAATGGGCCAGAATATAGGACGGGCTGGAAACGGCGCAACGGGTTAACAGGCCAGAAACGGGCCGACTCTTGCCATGGGCTGAATTTGGCCCATTAGGGTAATAGGCCAGTAACGGGCCGACTCTTGCCATGGGCCGAATTTGGCCCATTAGGGGAACATGCCAGTAACGGGCCGACTCTTGCCATGGGCCGAATTTGGCCCATTAGGGGAACAGGCCAGTAACGGGCCGGAAGTAATCGAGGGCCGAAAAGGAGCCCAAGAATGTATGGGCCGTCAATATGCCGAAAGCTAACACGGGCTGGAAACGGCCCATGTAAATCACGGGCCGTTAACGGGTATAAAGAAAATTACTTTTCATTATGGGCTAGAGTCACCGTGGGCCTGTAAAGGGCCGAAAGATACGAAGGCCTCATATGGGCCGAAAGACGTCGTGGGCCATACATGGGCCGAAAGTGAAATGGGCTGGTGTTATATTCGACGGCCCACATGACGTTGTTTGGCCGATTTCCTTTAGGGCCTAACGGGCCGTGAGTTAACGGGTCGTAAAATGGGCTATTTGCGAAGAGACCGTTAACAGGCTTTTCATGGGCCAGCCCGTTAACTTTTGACCAAGTCAAACGGGCCGGCTTCGTAAGCTAAAGGGCCAGTGGTGGGCCGTGGCACGTGTCGACATATCATAGGCGCCTATCTGACCCACTGACGAGCTGACACGTGTTTCGTCCGGCCAATAAGAATTTTACACGTGGAAATTTCCCATTGGTCGGGGCTGTTAACGGGTTATCGGATCCAAAACCCGACCCGATAGCTTAACGGCGTTCCGTTACGGTGGATGCCACGTGTCGGTCACCCTTGACGAAAGCACTTCTGTGACGCGCGATTTATCGTCATGGAAGTGGACACTTCCGTGATGATAATTTTGGTAATGTCATGGAACACTTCTACGACAGCACAGGTATGACTATCTTGATTCTGTCATAAAATCGTCATGGATGTACATGCATGACAAAAAACGCGACCTACTGTGACAAACACGTATCATCACGGAAGTGTATTCTTTTTGTAGTGAGCGGCAATTTTCTTTCTGTTCTTCTTTGAAGTTCCCTTTCTTTCCCTTGCCCTTTTCCTTAAAACTGATGGTCTTGTTGACCATCAACACTTGATGCTCTTTGATTTCTACCTCCGCCGATTTCAGCATCACGAAGAGCTTGGGAATCTTTCTCGTCATCCCTTGAGTATTATAGTTCATCACGAAGCCTTTGTAGCTTGGTGGTAGTGACTGAAGAACTCTGTCAATAACACTCTCAACTGGAAGATCAATTCCCAGCTGAGTCAAGTGGTTATGATACCCAGACATTTTGAGTATGTGTTCACTGACAGAACTATTCTCCTCCATCTTACAACTATAGAACTTGTTGGAGCCTTCATATCTCTCAACCCGGGCATTAGCTTGGAATATTAACTTCAGCTCTTGGAACATCTCATATGCTCCGTGACGTTCAAAATGTCTTTGAAGTCCCAGTTCTAGGCCGTAAAGCATGGCACACTGAACTATCGAGTAGTCATGAGATCGAGTCTACCAGACGTTCATAACATCTGCAGTAGCTCTTGCAGTAGGTCTATCACCTAGCGGTGCATCAAGGACATAATTGTTCTGTGCAGCAATGAGGATAATACTCAGATCATGGACCCAGTCCGCATTATTGCTACCATCATCTTTCAACTTAGTTTTCTCTAGGAACGTATCAAAAAACGGGGAAGCTACATCGCGAGCTATTGAACTACAACATAATTTGCAAAGACATTTTGACTATGTTCATGATAAATCTTAGTTCAATTAATCAAATTACTAATAAACTCCCACTTAAATCAACATCTCTCAAGTTGTCTAAGTGATACATGATCCAAATCAACTAACCCATGTCCGATCATCACGTGAGATGGGGTAGTCATCAATGGTGAACATCTTCAAGTTGATCATATCTACTATATGATTCATGTTCGACCTTTCGATCTCTAGTGTTCCGAGACCATGTCTGTACATGCTAGGCTCGTCAAGTTTAATCCAAGTATTTCGTGTGTGTAAATCTGGCTTATACCCATTCTATGTGAACGTAGAGTCTATCACACCCGATCATCACGAGGTGCTTCGAAACGACAAACTTTAGCAACGGTGCATCCTCGGGGAGAACACTTTTATATTGAAATTTAGTGAAGGGATCATCTTATAATGCTACCGTCGTTCTAAGCAAAATAAGATGCATAAAGGATAAACATCACATGCAATCAAAATATGTAACATGATATGGCCATCATCATCTTGTGCTTTTGATCTCCATCTTCAAAGCATTGTCATGATCTCCATCGTCACCGGCTCGACACCTTGATCTCCATCATTGCGTCGGGGTCGTCTCGCCAACTATTGCTAATGCATATCGATAAAGTAAAGCAATTACACGACGCTTGCATTTCATACAATAAAGAGACAACCATAAGGCTCCTGCCGATTGCCAATAAATTACAAAACATGATCATCTCATACAATAACGTATATCATATCATGTCTTGACCATATCACATCACAACATGCCCTGCAAAAACAAGTTAGACGTCCTCTACTTTGTTGTTGCATGTTTTACGTGGTTGTTATGGGCTTCTAGCAAGAACCATTCTTACCTACGGAAAAAACCACAACGGTTATTTATCAAGTTTGCTATTTTAACCTTATTCAAGGACCGCCCGCAGTCAAATTTGATTCAACTAAAGTAGGAGAAACAGGCACCCGTCAGCCACCTTTATGCAAAGCAAGTTGCATGTCAGTCGGTGGAACCGGTCTCATGTGTGTGGACATGTATGGTTGGTCCGGGCCGCTTCATCTTACAATACCGCCAAATCAAAATAAGACGTTGCTGGTAAGAAATATGACTATCACCACCCACAACTCTTTGTGTTCTACTCGTGCATATCATCTACGCATAGACCTGGCTCTGATACCACTGTAGGGAAACATTGCATGGAAAACAAAAAAATTCTACGCACACGCAAGATCTATCCATGGAGATGCATGATGACCCACAAGTATAGGGGATCAATTGTCGCTCTTTTCGATAAGTAAGAGTGTCGAACCCAACGAGGAGCAGAAGGAAATGACAAGTGGTTTTCAGCAAGGTAATGTGTGCAAGTGCTGAAATTGTAAGTAACAGAGTAGTTTGATAGCAAGATAATTTGTAATGAGCAAGTAACGGTAGTAGTAACAAAAGTGCAGCAAGGTACCCACTCCTTTTGAGCCAAATGATAGGCCAAAACGGTCCCTTATGATAAGCTAAGCGTTCTTGAGGGTACACGGGAATTTCATCTAGTCACTTTCATCATGTTGGTTCAATTTGTGTTCGCTACTTTCATAATTTGATATGTGGTGTGACGCCCCCGATTCAATCGCACACTAATCATACACGCAAATGTGTACGATCAAGATCAGGGACTCACGGCAAGATATCACAACACAACTCTAAAAAGTAAAATAAGTCATACAAGCATCATAATACAAGCCAGGGGCCTCGAGGGCTCAAATACAAGTGCTCGATCATAGACGAGTCAGCGGGAGCAACAATATCTCAGTAGAGACATAAGTAACAAGTCTGCCTTAAGAAGGCTAGCACAAACTGGGATACAGACCGAAAGAGGCGCAGGCCTCCTGCCTAGGATCCTCCTAAACTACTCCTGGTCGTCGTCAGCGGCCTGCACGTAGTAGTAGGCACCTCCGGTGTAGTAGGAGTCGTCGTCAACGGTGGCGTCTGGCTCCTGGGCTCCAGCATCTGGTTGCGACAACCAGGTAGAAAGAAAAGGGGAAAGAGTGAGAAAAGCAACCGTGAGTACTCATCCAAAGTACTCGCAAGCAAGGATCTACACTACATATGCATGGGTATCTGTGTAAAGGGGCAATATCGATGGACTGAACTGCAGAATGCCAGAATAAAAGGGGGATAGCTAATCCTATCGAAGACTACGCTTCTGGCAGCCTCCATCTTGCAGCATGTAGAAGAGAGTAGATGGTAAGTTCACCAAGTATCATCGCATAGCATAATCCTACCTGACAACCCTCTCCTCGTCGACCTATGGGAGAGCGATCGCCGGGTTGTATCTGGCACTTGGAAGGGTGTGTTTTATTAAGTATCCGGTTCTAGTTGTCATAAGGTCAAGGTACAACTCCGGGTCGTCCTTTTACCGAGGGACACGGCTATTCGAATAGATAAACTTCCCTGCAGGGGTGCACCACATAACCCAACACGCTCGATCCCCTTTGGTCGGACACACTTTCCTGGGTCATGCCCGGCCTCGGAAGATCAACACGTCGCAGCCCCACCTAGGCACAACAAAGAGGTCAGCACGCCGGTCTAAATCCTATGGCGCATGGGTCTGGGCCCATCGCCCATTGCACACCTGCACGTTGCGTGGGCGGCCGGAAGCAGACCTAGCCTCCCTAATACAAGAGCAGGCGTTCCAGTCCAATCCGGCGCGCGCCGCTCAGTCGCTGACGTCAAGAAGGCTTCGGCTGATACCACGACGTCGAGTGCCCATAACTGTTCCCGCGTAGTTGGTTAGTGCGTATAGGCCAGTGGCCAGACTCAGATCAAATACCAAGATCTCGGTAATTGTGTTATTATGAAGTAACTGCGAACGCCGACCAGGGCCAGGCCCACCTCTCGCCTAGGTGGTCTCAACCTGCCCTGTCGCTCCGCCACAAAGATCCACTCGCGGGTACTCTACGAGCCGACCCGACTTTAGTCACCAGAGGTATCATATATTATGTATATAAGTATATACCCGTGATCACCTCCCGAGTGATCACGGCCCGATAGTATAGCATGGCAGACGGACAAGAATGTAGGGCCACAGATGGAATACTAGCATCCTATACTAAGCATGTAGGATTGCAGGTAAGGTAACAACAGTAGTAGCAAGGACAGGCTATGCAACAGGATAGGATTAACGGAAAGCAGTAACGTGCTACACTACTCTAATGCAAGAAGTAGAGAGAAGAATAGGAGATATCTGGTGATCAAGGGGGGGGCTTGCCTGGTTGCTCTGGCAAGAAGGAGGGGTCGTCAACACCGTAGTCGTACTGGGTTGCAGCAACGTCGGTCTCGGAGTCTAGCGAGAGAAGAGGGGGAAGAAACAATAAATATAATGCAAACATATGCATGACGATGCATGACATGACAATGAGCGTTGCTAGGGGTGCCCAATCGCGGTAGTAGGTGATACCGGCGCAGGGGGGAAACATCCGGCAAAGTATTGCCGGTGTTTCGCGTTTTCGGACAGATGAACCGGAGGGGGAAAGTTGCTAGTTTGCTATGCTAGGGATGTGTGACGGACGAACAGGCTGCGAAACCGGATTCGTCTCATCGTTCTGAGCAACTTTCATGTAGAAAACATTTTCATCTGAGCTACGGTTTATTTTATATGATTTTCTAAAGTTTTAATCATTTTCTGATTTTAATTATTTATTTAAATCCAACATTATCCAGAACAGTGAACGATGACACAAGCATGACATTAGAGTGATGTCATCAGGTCAACTGGTCGGTTGACCAGTCAAACCAGACAGGTGGGTCCATTGGGACCCACATGTCATTGTCAGGGGCACTAACAGGGGGTTTAGACTGACTAAATGGGTTAATTAGCGGGTGGGGCCCAGTAGTCAGTGAGAGATAAGGGTTTTAATTAACTAATTTAATTAATTAGCAATTTATCTATTTACTTATTTCGTTTATTGAGGTGGGGCCTATAGGTCAGTGAGACAGGGGCGGCCCAGTCAGCAGTTGACTCAGTAAACTGGTCAACAGGGGGGCCCACCAGTGAGTGGCCCAGGCGGTGGGACCCGCGGCGCCATGTCGGACACTAGCCGGAGACGCGCCGGAGCTGCCTCCGGCGAGCCAAACGCGGCGGCGCGGCTTGGGAGGGGCGCGGATTTCGCGCACAGGGGGTCTACTGGGATGTGGCCGGGTGCGTTCGATGCGGCTCGGTGTCGCACGTCGAACGGTGGTGGCCAGAGGTGTTGGAACGGACGGAGGCGAGCGCTTCGAGCTTGCCGGCGGTGAGGTGCTCTGGGCGAGCAACAACAACGATGATACGGGGCGGTTTCGGGCAAACCGGAGAGCGGGGCAAGACCTACGTGCGTGCGCGAGCACAACAGCACGAGCCCGGGACCAAAGGGTCACCGGACGGTTGCCGGCGACGAGCGCGTGCGGCGACTCGTACGGGAGCTGAGCTACGGCGAGCTAGCGGGCAAAGGGAGAGGCTGGGGAGGATCTACAGGGCGCGGTGAGTGCAACCGGCACCGGCCCATGACCAATTGGTCACCGGAGACTCGTCGACGACGAGTTCCGCGGCGCTGCGTTCGGGCGCGTCGGCGGCCGCTAGCTAGGGTGCGCGAGAGAGCAAACGAGGAGCAGGAGGTAGCGGAGCTCACCGAGCGGCACACACGGTGGCCCATGGGGGTTTAGTAGCAGCAGGGGGCGTCACCGGAGTTGGTGAAGAACGGCGACGAAGCTTGTCGGAGCAGAGGAGGAAGACATCGGCGTGGGGGGCGTTGCGGTGGCTCCGAACTCCAACGGGGTGCACCAGTCGAAACAGCGGACGACGGCGGCCCTTGGAGACACAGCGGGGCGGCGAGGTCGGCACGGTGGCCGTGGTTAGGCCGGAGCCATGGCAGCGGTGGCGCTCGGATGCGGTGGGATGGATCTGAGGGGAGAGGGAGAGGCGCAGGGACCGAGAGGGAGAGCGGGGGTGAGTGGGGAGGAAACCCGAGGAGGCGCGGCGCTGGCGATCTTATCTCCTCCTGGCGTCGGTGCCGGCGAGGCGGTCGGGCGGGGACGCGCCCCTGTTCCGACCCTGGTCGGGGGAACAGGCAAGGGGAAAGAGCGACCGGGGGAACGGGCTGGGTCGGCCGGATGGGCCGGTTTGGCTGGCTGGCTGTTGGCTAGCTGGGCCTTTCGGCCCAGGGGGAGGGGGGTTTCTTCTTTTTTTTCTTCTTAGTTTTGTTTTCTGTTTTTGTATTTTCTTTTCTTTTATTTATTTTCCATTTCCGTCTTATTTAATTCGGGACATTTAAGTAATTTATAATATTGTGTCTTCTACACCATAATTACCTATGCCATATTCGGCACTGCCCGAACATTTTTGTTTCAACTTTTGAAAACTTTTGTTGTTAGACATATTTTGAATTTGACTTTTTGAACGGGTTTTGAACTAATGAGAAATTAGCAACAGTAACGGAGGTGACGTGGCATCATTAGCAGAGTTTCACTGTAGCTTAATCATCCGGGCGTTACAAATCTCCTCCACTACAAGAAATCTTGTCCCGAGATTTAGGAGGTAGAAGCAAACAGTGCGGGGTATTCATCACGTAGGCGATCCTCGCGTTCCCAAGTGGCTTCATCTTCAGAATGGTGCGACCACTGGACTTTGAGGAACTTGATATCCTTCTGATGTGTGCGGCGTTCAGCTTGGTCGAGAATGCGGACCGGATGCTCTTTATAAGAGAGGTCCTGTTGCAATTCGAGCACTTCATGATCCACTCCTCGGATTGGGTCCTTGAAGCAACGGCGGAGCTGTGACACGTGGAACACATCGTGAACCTAAGAAAGGTTCGGCGGAAGCTCCAGTTGATATGCCACTTTTCCACGCCTTTCCAGAATAGTGAATGGGCCAATATAGCGAGGAGCTAGCTTGCCCTTGATCCCGAAGCGGTGAGCACCCTTCATTGGTGTAACTCGAAGATAAGCCTTTTCGCCAGGTTGATAGACCATGTCTTTATGTTTACGGTCATACTGACTCTTCTGATGTGTGATACGTCTCCGTCGTATCTGTAATTTTTGATTGTTCCATGCCAATATTATGCAACTTTCATATACTTTTTGGCAACTTTTTATACTATTTTTGGGACTAACATATTGATCCAGTGCTCAGTGCCAGTTCCTGTCTATTGCATGTTTTATGTTTCGCAGAATATCCATATCAAACGGAATCCAAACGGGATAAAAATGGACGGAGAATATTTTTGGAATATTTGGAGAATTCCGGAAGAAGAATCAACGCGAGACGATGCCCGAGGTGGCCACGAGGCAGGGGGCGTGCCTGCCCCCCCTAGGCGCGCCCCTGACCCTCGTGGGCCACCCGTAAGGTGATTGATGCCCTTCTTTGGCCGCAAGAAAGCTAATTTTCAGGAAAAAATCACGGCGAAGATTTCAGTCCAATCGGAGTTACGGATCTCCATATATATATGAAACGGTGAAAGGGCAGCAGGGAGAACGCAGAAACAGAGAGAGACAGAGAGACAGATCCAATCTCGGAGGGGCTCTCGCCCCTCCCACGCCATGGAGACCATGGACCAGAGGGGAAACCCTTCTCCCACCTAGGCAGAAGGTCAAGGAAGAAGAAGAAGGAGGGGGGCTCTCTCCCCCTCTCTTCCGGTGGCGCCGGAACGCCGCCAGGGGCCATCATCATCACCGCGATCTACACCAACACCTCCGCCATCTTCACCAACATCTCCATCACCTTCCCCACTCTATCTACAGCGGTCCACTCTCCCACAACCCACTGTACCCTCTACTTGAACATGGTGCTTTATGCTTCATATTATTATCCAATGATGTGTTGCCATCCTATGATGTCTGAGTAGATTTTAGTTGTCCTATCGGTGGTTGATGAATTGGTATGATTGATTTAATTTGCTTGTGGTTATGTTGTTGTCCTTTGGTGCCCACCATATGAGTGCACGCGTGGATCACACCATAGGGTTAGTTGTATGTTGATAGGACTATGTATTGGAGGGCAAGAGTGACAGAAGCTTCAGCCTAGCATAGAAATTGATGCATACGGGATTGAAGGGGGACCAATATATCTTAATGCTATGGTTGGATTTTACCTTAATGAACGTTAGTAGTTGCGGATGCTTACTAATAGTTCCAATCATAAGTGCATAGAATTCCAAGTAAGGGATGACATGCTAGCAGTGGCCTCTCCCACATAATACTTGCTATCGGTCTAGTAAAGTAGTCAATTTCTTAGGGACAATTTCGCAACTCCTACCACCACTTTCCCACACTCGCTATATTTACTTTATTGTTTCTTTATCTTAACAGCCCCTACTTTTTATTTACGCGCTCTTTATATTCTTGCAAACCTATCCGAAAACACCTACAAAGTACTTCTAGTTTCATACTTGTTCTAGGTAAAGCGAACATCAAGCGTGCGTAGAGTTGTATCGGTGGTTAATAGAACTTGAGGGAATATTTGTTCTACCTTTAGCTCCTCGTTGGGTTCGACACTCTTACTTATCGAAATAGGCTACAATTGATCCCCTATACTTTTGGGTTATCAACGTGACTGAGCAGTCTTGAGATTCTCGCGAATAATGTGGACTTGTTCCTCGGCATGTTGGATAATATCTGGACCGAAGAGTGGACGTTCCCCAGTTTCTGACCAGTTCAGAGGGGTTCGGCACTTTCGTCCATATAACACTTTGAAGGGGGCCATCTTCAGACTAGCTTGATAGCTATTATTATAAGAGAACTCAGCAAATGGGAGAGATTCCTCCCATTTCTTGCCGAAGGAAATAACACAAGCTCGAAGCATGTCTTCGAGAACTTGGTTGACACGTTCAACTTGCCCTTGCGACTGAGGATGAAATGCAGTACTGAACGACATATGAGTTCCCATAGCTTCTTGGAAACTTGCCCAGAATCTTGAAGTGAATAAGCTGCCACGGTCTGAGCTGATAACCAATGGAATACCATGGAGTGAAACAATCCTGGACATATAGAGCGTTGCCAGCTGACTAGCAGTGAACGTTTCTTTGACTGCCAGAAAATGTGCAACCTTAGAAAGCCGGTCAATGACGACAAGAATTGCATCATTACCTTTCTGCGATTTGGGAAATCCAGTGACGAAGTCCATCTCGACATGGTCCCATTTCCATTCAGGAATAGAGATGGGTTGCAGAGTTCCAGCAGGCCTTTGATGTTCTACTTTGATACGATGGCAAACGTCACACTCGGCAACATAACGAGCAATGTCTTGCTTCATATTAGACCACCAGAATCTCTGACGAATGTCTTGGTACATCTTTGTACTACTAGGATGAATAGACAAAGGCGTATCATGAGCTTCTTTCATAACCTCATGTGTCATATCCAGGTTTTTCTCTGAACATGGCACCACTAGGTGGCCCTTGAAGTACAAGGTGCCATCATCAGCAATAGTGAAGAATGAGGGCTTTCCTTCTGCAAGGTAGCGTTTAATCTTCTCAACTTGAGAGTCATACTTCTGAATTCTCTTGATGGAGTCCAAGAGATCTGGTTCGATAGCCAGGGTATTGAGGGAACCCTGGGTAACAAAATGGAGGTTCATCTTGCGAAAATCCTTAGGGGGGAGCGAGTGCACTCGGAGGAACAATATGGAGGTTCAACTTTCTGAATTCTTCAACAAGCGAGGGCTGAACTTTGTGAACCTGGAGGTGGTTGCAGTAAGACTTGCGGCTCAAGGCATCAGCCATTACATTAGCCTTGCCTGGTGTATAGGTAATACCCAAGTCAAAGTCTGCAACAATCTCCATCCATCTCTGCTTACGAAGGTTCAGGTCTGGCTGAGTAAACAGATATTTCAGACTTTGGTGGTCGGTGAAGATCTCGCAACGATTACCAAGAAGGTAATGTCACCACTGCTTTAGCGCATGAATGACAGTAGAAAGCTCGAGGTCGTGAACTGGGTAGTTCTCTTCGTGAGGGCGCAATTGACGAGAGGCATAAGCAATCACTTTGCGCTCTTGCATTAGGACACAGCCTAATCCTTGACGGGAAGCGTCACAGTAAATGACGAAGTCCTTCTTAGTATCAGGTGGAGCTAGCACTGGGGCAGAAGTCAACTTGTCTTTGAGTGCCTGGAAACTTTCCTGACATTTTTCTGTCCATTGGAACTTGATGCCCTTATGCAACAGGTTAGTCAGAGGCCCGGCGATCTTGGAGCAGTTCTCGACGAATCGACGGCAATAGCTGGCGAGTCCGAGAAAACTTCTGACTTGCTTAACGTTCTTGGGAGGAGTCCAATCAAGAATAGCCTGGACTCGTTCAGGGTTGACGGCAATACCATCCTTAGAGATGACATGCCCAATATAGGTTACTTCGGGAAGCCAGAATTCACACTTAGAGAACTTGGCATAGAGTTGATGCTCTCTAAGCTTTTCCAGAACAAGACGAAGATGTTCAGCATGTTCTTCTTCATTCTTGGAACATACCAGGATATCATCCAGATAAACCACGACGAACTTGTCGATGTAATCCATGAATATATAGTTCATCAGACGAGAGAAAGTGGCTGGAGCATTGGTTAAGCCGAAAGACATGGCGGTGTACTCGTATGAACCATAGCGAGTCACAAATGCGGTCTTTGGGATATCCCCTTCACGAACACGGATCTGGTGGTAACCCAACCTCAAGTCGAGTTTAGAGAATATTGATGAACCAGCCTGTTGATCATACAGATCATTGATCCGAGGAAGAGGATATTTGTTCTGAATGGTAGCTTGGTTTATAGGACGGTAGTCTTGGACTAATCGGTTTGTCCCATCCTTCTTCTTGACAAAGAGAGAAGGTGCCCCCCAAGGAGAGCAACTTGGGCGAATGAAACCACTGCAAAGAGATTTGTCGATTTCCTCCTTAAGCTCAATGAGTTCATGCGGCGGCATCTTGTAGGGTCGCTTGGCTAAAGGTGTGGTGCCTGGTTTCAAGTCGATGATGAATTCGACAGCTCTATCAGGGGGAATCCCTGGAAGTTCTTCAGGAAAGACGTCTTGGAATTCGTGAACGACACGAATGTTTTCAATGCCCTCGAGTGGTGCAGCGTTCAATGCATTCAACGCATAAAGCCTTGCCTCAGCATTTTGCACCAGCTGAGCTTGGTAAGTAACTATTTCATCTGAAGGGTGTAGCAGATGGACGGTCTTAGTGGCGCAAACTATAGAAGCAGTATGCGCTTTCAACCAATCCATTCCCAGAATGAGATCAATGCTACAGTACTTTAGTACGATGGGAGAGACAAGGAATTCCAGTCCTTCGATTTCAATGGGGACGTCGTTGCAAATCATGGAGGTCCGACATTGGCCTGCAGGGGTGTGCACTAATAGCGAAGCGTTCATGTCCTCACATTTAATGTCATGCAAGCATGCAAAATCCTCTGACATGGATGAATGCGATGCACCTGTATCAAATAAAACGGATGCTGGTACTGAATTTACGAGGAGTGTACCCATCATAGTAGCAGGCTGGTCTTGAGCTTCGTTCAGATCAACGTGGTTGGCATGAACACGACCATAAGGCTTGGCATTGTTGTGGCGGGGCTGGTTGCTTCCACGGCCAGTTGCTGGAAGGGCCAGTTGATTCTGGTTCTGGTTCTGGTTGCATTCCCTAGCACGGTGTCATGGTTGACCACACCTGAAGCACAGACCATTATTGGGAGTGGGAACAAGAGCTCGGGGTGGTGGTGCTGGAAGCCTTGGCTGCCTAGATGGTGGAGGAGGCAGACGAGTTGCAGCATAGGTCTGCCTTGGGGCAGGTGCAGTTGGCTGGTACATGCTGTTGGGAATCCATATCTTACGCTTCTGCGAGGGCGGGCCCAAAGATGAGCCCGTGTCACGGTTGCGCCTATGAGAGCTCTGGTGTTCCTTCAGACCAGTTTCGACATTGATGGCCTTGTTCGCCAAGGTGGCGAAATCAGCAAAGTCATGCACTAGAAGTGCGAGCTTGATGTCAGCTTGAAGGCCGTCACGGAATTTCTCCTGTCTGCGTGCATCACTTGCAATGTCCTCTTCAGCATAACGGGACAAGTCCAGAAACTCCCACTGATAAGCTTCAACAGTTTTGTTGCCTTGGGTGAGGTTGTGGAACTCATGCTTCTTCCGGTCCATGACTCCCTGAGGAATGAAGCGGGCACGAAAAGCAGCTTGGATGTCTGGCCAGGTGATGATCGTTCCAGCTAGTAGAGTACGCCTGTGGCTGTCCCACCATTGAGCTGCGGGTCCCTTCAGGAAGAAGGAAGCAAAGGTGACATAGCTGGCAGGGGCTACATCAGCAGACTCCATCTCATAGGTGATGTCACGGAGCCAGTCATCAGCATCCACAGGCTGAGTTGAGCTACGGTACACAGTTGGGTTGAGGCGCATGAAATCCTGCAAAGTCACTTGGGCTGGCTGCTGGTTCATATTGGGGCGAGGGAACTGACCATCATATTTTCCATGAACTGTCGATTCAGCTCGAACTGTTGGATCATACCAGCCATGTACTCAGGCGGTGGTGGGGCGTTGCCACCATAACCACGACCACCTGGTCTAACCATCCTGCTAATATATAACAGGGGTAGTTCAGCATTGAGAAAATTTGCAAAGACAAGAATCATTCATGATGAAACGTGCATAATAAAAGGAGCACGATAGATACTACATAGTAGTCGACATATCTTACAAAAGAGATCATGCATAGAGTTCGGTACACAGAGTTCAGTACACAAACTAAAGACACCATAGGCAGCACACAGGCTCGCAGCGAATGCATCTAATACTAATAAGCAAGACTACATCAGTCCCAAGAGGAACTGTGGAGGTAGGTGTAGCCTGAAAGCTGGTAGTGTCGCGTCGGGAACTCCACGTCAGCAACCTGGGGTCTGCGGATACTCTGGTGCAGAACCCGACACTCAGGTGGCAGAAGAGGACCAAGTGCGGGAGAGTAGCCTCCCACATCTGGCCAACCGACACCGTGGGGCATCACGGTCCTAGCTGGGTAGATCACAGAACGCGGCAGCTCTCTAGATCGGACAAAGGGGTGCAACAGCGTCAGAGCACGGTAAAGGTGCTGACGGGTGGTGTACAACTCGTGGCGAAGAACTCGGTTAGCTCGATCCAGCCCATCAGCATGCAGAACCAGGTTCTGATGGTAGAAGGGCTCTCGGGTGACAGTGGAGTAGGCAACAGTGTAGTATCCCACCGCACCAACATCGGATGCGATAGCAATGTGCCTGAAAGGGGAGGTGTCCAACTCCCGATACTCTCCATGAAGACGTGTCACAGCAGCATAAGCAACATCGTGAACTCCCATATCGATGGTCACTCCAACACCATGAGCAGTGTGCAGCACAGTAGTGGAGTCATACTCCCGAGAGTAGAGGTGGACGATGGCGCGGTACTGCTCCTGGTTAAAGTCCTGGTACTCCTCGTAGACGGTGTACTCAGGGTGCCAGCGATAACCCAGATAGGTCATCATCTCAGCTAGCACGGCAGGTGATCCCGAGGCACCAATGGCCGTCGTGTGGCGCACGACCTTCCTTGTGGGTTCCATCTGAAAGCAAAGATGTTTCGAAGGAGTCAAATGACAGTGTGGGAATTGTTCAAAATACTGTTCTAAGGAATAACTATGGCTTATCCAACTTTGGGGTGAATGTGGTCAAGGGATCCTAGTGTTTGAGTTAGTAAATTCGTTTAACCCGGGTAGAAGAGAGTTCAGAGTCCCAGAGTAAAGATCAAGGAGCAAAAGATCCTAGTACCACCCAATGGCGACGTGGGCCCGTAAGACCCACAACCATGTTAGTAAAAAAGTTTCGCAATGTCTAGACTCGACTTCGGCCAAGGAGTGTGGAAGGGGGATTCCTACAGGCAGTCGGCTCTGATACCAACTTGTGACGCGCCCGATTCAATCATACACTAATCATACACGCAAATGTGTACGATCAAGATCAGGGACTCACAGGAAGATATCACAACACAACTCTAAAAAGTAAAATAAGTCATACAAGCATCATAATACAAGCCAGGGGCCTCGAGGGCTCGAATACAAGTGCTCGATCATAGACGAGTCAGCGAGAGCAACAATATCTGAGTACAGACATAAGTAACAAGTCTGCCTTAAGAAGGCTAGCACAAACTGGGATACAGATCGAAAGAGGCGCAGACCTCCTGCCTAGGATCCTCCTAAACTACTCCTGGTTGTCGTCAGCGGCCTGCACATAGTAGTAGGCACCTCCGGTGTAGTAGGAGTCGTCGTCAACGGTGGCGTCTGGCTCCTGGGCTCCAGCATCTGGTTGCGACAACCAGGTAGAAAGGAAAGGGGGAAAGAGGGAGAAAAGCAACCGTGAGTACTCATCCAAAGTACTCGCAAACAAGGATCTACACTACATATGCATGGGTATCTGTGTAAAGGGGCAATATCGGTGGACTGAACTGTAGAATGCCAGAATAAAAGGGGGATAGCTAATCCTATCGAAGACTACGCTTCTGGCAGCCTCCATCTTGCAGCATGTAGAAGAGAGTATATGGTAAGTTCACCAAGTATCATCGCATAGCATAATCCTACCCGACGATCCTCTCCTCGTCGACCTGTGAGAGAGCGATCACCGGGTTGTATCTGGCACTTGGAAGGGTGTGTTTTATTAAGTATCCGGTTCTAGTTGTCATAAGGTCAAGGTATAACTCCGGGTCGTCCTTTTACCGAGGGACACAGCTATTCCTATAGATAAACTTCCCTGCAGGGGTGCACCACATAACCCAACACGCTCGATCCCCTTTGGCCGGACATACTTTCCTGGGTCATGCCCGGCCTCGGAAGATCAACACGTCGCAGCCCCACCTAGGCACAACAGAGAGGTCAGCACGCCGGTCTAAATCCTATGGCGCAGGGGTTTGGGCCCATCGCCCATTGCACACCTGCACGTTGTGTGGGCGGCCGGAAGTAGACCTAGCCTCCCTAATACAAGAGCAGGCGTTCCAGTCCAATCCGGCGTGCGCCGCTCAGTCACTGACGTCAAAAAGGCTTCAGCTGATAACACGACGTCGAGTGCCCATAACTGTTCCCGCGTAGTTGGTTAGTGCGTATAGGCCAGTGGCCAGACTCAGATCAAATACCAAGATCTCAGTAAGTGTGTTATTATGAAGTAACCGCGAACGCCGACCAGGGCCAGGCCCACCTCTCGCCTAGGTGGTCTCAACCTGCCCTGTCGCTCCGCCACAAAGATCCACTCGTGGGTACTCTACGAGCCGACCCGACTTTAGTCACCACAGGTATCATATAGTATGTATATAAGTATATACCTGTGATCACCTCCTGAGTGATCACGGCCCGATGGTATAGCATGGCAGACGGACAAGAATGTAGGGCCACAGATGGAATACTAGCATCCTATACTAAGCATGTAGGATTGCAAGTAAGGTAACAACAGTAGTAGCAAGGACAGGCTATGCAACATGATAGGATTAACGGAAAGCAGTAACATGTTACACTACTCTAATGCAAGAAGTAGAGAGAAGAATAGGCGATATCAGGTGATCAGGGGGGGCTTGCCTGGTTGCTCTGGCAAGAAGGAGGGGTCGTCAACACCGTAGTCGTACTGGGTAGCAGTCGCGTCGGTCTCGGAGTCTAGCGAGAGAAGAGGGGGAAGAAACAATAAATATAATGCAAACATATGCATGACAATGCATGACATAACAATGAGCATTGCTAGGGGTGCCCAATCGCGGTAGTAGGTGATACCGGCGAAGGGGGGAAACATCCGGGAAAGTATTCCCGGTGTTTCGCGTTTTCGGACAGATGAACCGAAGGGGGAAAGTTGCGAGTTTGCTATGCTAGGGATGTGTGGCGGACGAACGGGCTGCGTATCCGGATTCGTCCGTCGTTCTGAGCAACTTTCATGTAGAAAACATTTTCATCTGAGCTACGGTTTATTTTATATGATTTTCTAATGTTTTAATCATTTTCTGATTTTAATTATTTATTTAAATCCAACATTATCCAGAACAGTGAACGATGATGCAAGCATGACATCAGAGTGATGTCATCAGGTCAACTAGTCGGTTGACCAGTCAAACCAGACAGGTGGGTCCATTGGGACCCACATGTCATTGTTAGGGGCACTAACAGGGGGTTTAGACGAACTAAATGGGTTAACTAGCGGGTGGGGCCCAGTAGTCAGTGAGAGATTAGGGTTTTAATTAACTAATTTAATTAATTTGCAATTTATCTATTTACTTATTTCATTTACTGAGGTGGGGCCTATAGGTAAGTGAGACAGGGGCGGCCTAGTCAGCAGTTGACTCAGTCAACTGGTCAACAGGGGGCCCTGTGCCCACCAGTCAGTGGCCCAGGCGGTGGGACCCGCGGCGCCATGTCGGACACTGGCCGGAGACGCGCCGGAGCTGACTCTGGCGAGCCAAACGCGGCGGCACGGCTTGGGAGGGGCACGGATTTCGCGCACAGGGGGTCTGCTGGGCTGTGGCCGGGTGCGTTCGACGCGGCTCGGTGTCGCGCGTCGAACGGTGGTGGCCAGAGGTGTTGGAACGGACGGAGGCGAGCGCTTCGAGCTCGCCGGCGACGAGGTGCTCCGGGCGAGCAACAACAACGATGATACGGGGCGGTTTCGGGCAAACCGGAGAGCGGGGCGAGACCTACGTGCGTGCGCGAGCACAACGGCACGAGCCCGGGACCAAAGGGTCACCGGACGGTTGCCGGCGACGAGCGCGTGAGGCGACGCGTACCGGAGCTTGAGGGAAACAAAGATACGACGAGCTAGCGGGCAAAGGGAGAGGCTGGGGAGGATCTACCGGGCGCGGTGAGTGCAACCGGCACCGGCCCGTGACCAATTGGTCACCGGAGACTCGTCGGCGACGAGTTCCGCGGCGCTGCGTTCGGGCGCGTCGGCGGCCGCTAGCTAGGGCGCGCGAGAGAGCAAACGAGGAGCAGGAGGTAGCGGAGCTCACCGAGCGGCACACACGGTGGCCCTTGGGGGTTTAGTAGCAGCAGGTGGGGTGTCGCCGGAGTTGGTGAAGAACGGCGACGAAGCTTGTCGGAGCAGAGGAGGAAGACAGCGGCGTCGTGGGCGTTGCGGTGGCTCCGAACTCCAACGGGGTGCACCAGTCGAAGCAGCGGATGACGACGGCCCTTGGAGACATAGCGGGGCGGCGAGGTCGGCACGGTGGCCGTGGTTAGGCCGGAGCCATGGCGGCGATGGCGCTCGGATGCGGTGGGATGGATCTGAGGGGAGAGGGAGAGGCACAGGGACCGAGAGGGAGAGCGGGGGTGAGAGGGAAGGAGACCCGAGGAGGCGCGGTGCTGGCGATCTTATCTCCTCCCGGCGTCGGTGCCGGCGAGGCGGTCGGGCGGGGACGCGCCCCTGTTCCGACCCTGGTCGGCGGAACAGGAAAGGGGAAAGAGCGACCGGGGGAACGGGCTGGGTCGGCCGGATGGGCCGGTTGGGCCGGCTGGCTGGCTGTTGGCTAGCTGGGCCTTTCGGCCCAGGGGGAGGGGGTTTCTTCTTTTTTTCTTCTTAGTTTTGTTTTCTGTTTTTGTATTTTCTTTTCTTTTATTTATTTTCCTTTTCTGTCTTATTCAATTTGGGGCATTTAAGTAATTTATAATATTGTGTCTTCTACACCATAATTACCTATGCCATATTTGGCACTGTCCAAACATTTTTGTTTCAACTTTTGAAAACTTTTGTTGTTAGACATATTTTGAATTTGACTTTTTGAACGGGTTTTGAACTAACGAGAAATTAGCAACAGTAACGGAGGTGACGTGGCATCATTAGCAGAGTTTCACTGTAGCTTAATCATCCGGGCGTTATATGTGGGTGGACCGGTGCTTAGGTGTTGTTCTTACTTGAACAAACCTCCTACTTATGACTAACCCTCCCGCAAGCATCCGCAACTATGAGAAAAATATTAAGAATAAATTCTAACCATAGCATTAAACTTTTGGACCCAATCGGTCCCTTACGGAATAGCGCCTAAACTAGGGTTTAAGCTTCTGTCACTCTCGCAACCCATCATCTAATTGCTACTCCACAATGCATTCCCTTAGGCCCAAATATGGTGAAGTGTCATGTAGTCGACGTTCACATGACACCACTAAGGGAATCACAACATACATACTATCAAAATATCGAACACATATCAAGTTCACATGATTACTTGCAACATGATTTCTCCCGTGACCTCAAGAACGAAAGTAACTACTCACAAATGATAAACATGCTCATGATCAGAGGAGTATTAAATAGCATAATGGATCTGAACATATAATCTTCCACCAAATAAACCATATAGTAATCAACTACAAGATGTAATCAACACTACTAGTCACCCACAAGCACCAATCTATAGTTCCGATAACAAGATTGAACAAAAGAGATGAACTTGGGTTTGAGATAAGATGGTGCTGTTGAAGATGTTGATGGAGATTGCCCTCCAAAAGACGGGAGAGTTGTTGGTGATGATGTTGACGATGATTTCCCCCTCCGGGAGGGAAGTTCCCCCGGCGGAATCGCTCCGCCGGAGGGCAAAAGTGCTCCTGCCCAAGCTCCGCGGCGGAATCGCTCCGCCGGAGGGCAAAAGTGCTCCTGCCCAAGTTCCGCCTCGAGGCGGTGGTGCTCCGTCCCGAAATTCCTCTCCTTATTTTTTCTAGGTCAAAATGACCTATATACCAGAACATGGGCATCGGAGGTGGGCCTGGGTGAGCACAACCCACCAGGGCACGCGTGGGCTGCCTCGCGCGCCCAGGTGGGTTGTGCCCACCTGGTGGGCCCCCTCTGGTAGTTATTTTCTCCAATAATTCTCATATATTCCATAAAAAAATCCTCGTGAAGTTTCAGCTCATTTGGAGTTGTGAAGAATAGGTAGCCTGACGTAGCTTTTTCAGGTCCAGATTTCCAGTTGTCGGATTTCTCCCTCTTGGTGTATACCTTGCATATTATGAGAGAAAATGCATTAGAATTACTCCAATAAGCTTTATTAAGGATAGAAACATCATAAATAACAGTAAGAAAACATGATGCAAAATGAACGTATCAACTCCCCCAAGCTTAGACCTTGCTTGTCCTCAAGCGAAAACCAAAATTGAAAATCATGTCCACATGCTTCGAAAGAGAGGTGTTGATAAAAACAAAATACGGACATACAAGCATCATGTTGATTATCATAACGGCAACAAAATTAAACATAGGACTTTTATCATAGAACTTTTATCATATAGTTCTCATGAATAAGTAACAATTCATCACACAATCAAAGTATAAAGCAAAAACTCTATTAAAAACCAACAAACTATGTTCTCAGTCAACTTTGAACTACAATTCATCATCTTTTCAGGAAGGGTCACGTATCGGAGCCTTTAGGCAAGTCCACATACTCAACCATCATGTAGTCTTCTATGACTGCTAATACTCACCGCGTACCCATGAGCAAAACGTTTCAACCGGACACATAGAAAGATAGGGGCTTATGGTTTCGCCTCCCAACATACTCACCTCAAGGGTGATGTCAACAATAATAACTCATGCCACCAATATTCAACTGGACATATGTTCCTAGGTCTTTTCTTACCACATGATGCTTGCCAAAGGAGAAAAAATAAAAGGAATAGAGAGAAAAACTTTTACTCTTGTATAAAAGGAAATACGTAAAAGTAAAAGATAGTCCCTTCGCAGAGGGAAGCAGAGGTTGCCATGCGCTTATTTGTTTGTATGCTCAACCCCTTAATGCAAAAGAACATCACGTTGCATTTGCCCCTTGTGATAGCTACCTTTATTATGTAGTCTATCGCTTTTATTCTTCACCATCACAAGTTCATGCAACGCTCAGTTTTCTCTTACACTAAATGATCTCACACTTTTAAAAGCAATTTTTATTGCCTTTTTGCACCGATGACAACTTACTTGAGGGATCTTGCTCAATCCCTAAGTAGGTATGGTGGACACTTAAAAATAAGATTTGGGTTTAAGGGTTTTTGGATGCACAAGTAGTATCTCTACTTAGTGCAGAATTTTTGGCTAGCAAAAATAGGGGGCAAGCACCACATGTTGAAGGATCTATGACAATATGACTTCTAGGTGAATATAAACAAACATAAATCATTATGTTGTCTTCCTTGTCCAACGTCAACAATTTTGGCATATAATATTTTGATGAGGGCTCACAATCATAAAAGACTTCTAGGATAGTATATTTATATGTGAATCTTCTCTTCCCTTATTAATTCTTTCATGAGTTGCATCATTGACTAATGCTATGTTTGTCAATCTTTAACAAAATTTTCCACGTATACTTTTCCTTATGTGGTGCCATCACCTACCATAGGATTAGTATATAATCTTATTGATTTACTTATTTCCTTTTATTTATTTATTTCCTTTCTCTTTTTGTTTCCCATCTCTTTTCTTTTATTTGCAACAGGAAAGTAAAGAAAGCAAAAAATCAAACTAAACTTTTATTATATAACTTGCACACGATTATAAGGATAGATCACTAAGCAAACTCTTAAAGAAGAAATGATCGAACTAAACTTTTATTCATGTAAAGCAAAAGATCGAACTAAAATAAGTAAAGGAAAAAAGATAGTGGGGTGATACGATACCAGGGCATCTCCCCCAATCTTGGCGGAAGCCAAGGGGAGTGCCCATACCCGATACTCAGTTTTCTTTGGTGGTGAAGAAGATGATGGTGATGAAGAAGTATTCTCCAATATAACCATGAGTATATTCTTCAAACCATGAATCTCCCGAAGGGCTTGATGAATTAATTCATTGTTTTTCTTCACCTCAGCCATTATGTGCTTATTCTCCGGGCCCCACGGTTTTGTTCCTGCACCGTTTTCTCTTGGCCGAAATATGTCCCAATTGGACAGTATGTTCCTATGAGGAGTATTCTCGAACCCATAATTGTGAATCCAATTGCGAAAATTGTTACTATGTAACCTGTGTAAAGGCCTCCTCGGAGGGAGTTCTTCTTGCACTTCTTGGCTTGCTTGATTGTGTGAGGATCCCATGGATTGATGAGGATTGGGGTGAGTAGAGATGCCGGCTAGTGTACCCCTCTCGGAGGCCGGAGAGTGAACCCCAAAAGGATTTCCCTCCTCTTCCTCCATAGCAACCTCTCCAACTCCATCTCTCCTTAGATCCTCCTGAACCACCCTTGTGTCTTCTTCTCCGTTATTGAAGGGTGAGGAAGACATCATGTTGGTCTGCCTGAATCTGTCAAAAAACAGCACGAAAAGAGAATAGAGGATTTCTCCGCGATACCGTGATCAACAGGTTCGGGAAGTGTATATAGATTTTTTATCTTGGTGGACAAGCATACAAGAGAAAAACGGAGTCCAGGAGGTGTCCCAGGTGGGCACAACCCACCTGGGCGCGCCAGGCTCTTGTGCCCACCAAGGGACGCTTCCTGGAAGTTTCTTTATTTCCAATTTTTTAATATTCCAAAACTGATAAAAAATATTTTTGCAGATTTTTCGAAGTCCGTTTACTTACTGTATCACGTACCTCCTTATTTTCACTATTTTATATGTTCTTCCGGTGTTAAAGTTTGGATAACATTACTTTTAACATTAATGGGCGTAACTGAGATATAGTGCTTTATTTGTTGCCCATTGACAACCTTCGGGTTAGTACCTTCAGAATTATTTATTTTGATGGCTCCAGACCGGTAAACCTCCTCGATAACATAGGGGCCTTCCCATTTTGAGAGGAGTTTTCCTGCAAAGAATCTAAAACGAGAGTTGTATAAAAGAACATATTCTCCAACTTTAAACTCATGCTTTTGGATTCTTTTGTCATGCCATCTTTTAACTTTTTTCTTCGAATAATTTTGCATTTTCATAAGCTTGGGTTCTCCATCCATCTAATGAGCTAATATCAAATAACCTCTTTTCACCAGCAAATTTGAAATCATAGTTGAGTTCTTTGACTGCACAAAATGCTTTATGTTCTAACTCAAGAGGCAAATGACAAGCTTTTCCATAAACCATTTTATAAGGAGACATACCCATAGGATTTTTATATGCTGTTCTATAAGCCCAAAGTGCATCATCTAATTTCTTTGACCAATTCTTCTTGGACCTATTAACAGTCTTTTGCAAAATTAATTTTATTTCTCTATTGCTAAGTTCAACTTGACCACTAGACTGAGGATGATAAGGTGATGCAATTCTATGGTTAACATCATACTTGGCAAGCATCTTATGGAAAGCACCATGAATAAAGTGTGAACCACCATCAGTCATTAAATATCTAGGGACTCCAAACCTTGGGGAAATAACTTCCTTAAGCATTTTAATAGAGGTGTTGTGATCGGCACTACTAGTTGGAATAGTTTCTACCCATTTAGTAACATAATCAACACCAACCAAACTATGTGTATACCCATTAAAGGAAGGAAAAGGTCCCATGTAATCAAATCCCCAAACATCAAATGGTTCAACAGCAAGTGAATAATTCATAGGCATTTCTTGACGCTTACCAATATTACCTATTCTTTGATATTCATCACAAGATAAGACGAACTTAGGAGCATCCTTGAAGAGAGTAGGCCAATAAAATCCAGACTACAATACCATGTGAGCAGTTCTATCTCCAGCATGATGCCCTCCATAAGCTTCGGAGTGACATTTCCGTAGGATTTGTCCCTGTTCATGCTTAGGTACACAACATCTAATAATACCATCTACTCCTTCTTTATAACAATGTGGGTCATCCCAAAAGTAATGTCTTACATCATAGAAGTTGTTGGTATGTAAAGCTAGCTGGTAAATATTTAGCAACAATGTAATTAGCATAATCAGCGTACCAAGGAGTATTATGAGCAACATTTATTGCAGCTAATTGCACATCAGGAAAACTATCATCAATAGGTAGTGGGTCATCAAGCACATTTTCAAGCCTAGATAAATTATCATCTACTGGGTTCTCAGCTCCTTTTCTATCAATGATATGTAAATCAAATTCTTGTAACAAGAGAACCCATCGAATAAGTCTAGGTTTAGCATCTTTCTTTTCCATAAGATATTTAATAGCAGCATGGTCTGTGTGAACAGTTACTTTGGAATCAACAATATAAGGTCTAAACTTATCACAAGAAAACACCACTACTAAGAATACTTTGTCAGTAGTAGCATAATTTCTTTGAGCACTGTCTAGAGTTTTAATAGCATAATGAATAACATTGAGTTTCTTATGAACTCTTTGTCCTAGAAAAGCACCAACAGCATAATCACTAGCATCACACATAATTTCAAAAGGCAAGTTCCAATCAGGTGGTTGAACAATAGGTGCAGAAATTAAGGCTCTCTTGAGTGTTTCAAAGGCTTCTAAACAATCATCATAAAAAACAAAGGGAATATCCTTTTGCAAGAGACTAGCGAGAGGCCTAGAAATTTTAGAAAAGTCTTTGATAAATCTCCTATAGAAACCAGCATGACCTAGGAAACTAGGAATACCTTTTACATCTTTGGGACATGGCATTTTCTCAATTGCATCAACCTTAGCTTTGTCCACTTCAATACCTCTTTCGGAAATTTTATGACCCAAGACAATGCCTTCATTAACCATAAAGTGGCACTTCTCCCAATTCAATAGAAGATTTGTTTGTTCATATCTCTGCAAAACTCGATCAAGATTGCTTAAACAATCATCAAAAGACTTCCCATAAACAGAGAAGTCATCCATGAAAACCTCAACAATCTTTTCACAAAATTCAGAGAATATAGCAGTCATACATCTTTGAAAGGTTAGCAGGTGCATTACATAAACCGAAAGGCATACGTCTATAAGCACATGTTCCAAAGGGACAAGTAAAAGTGGTCTGTTCTTGATGAGGTTGAGAAACGGGTATTTCTGAAAAACCAGTATATCCATCAAGGAAGCAAAAATGTGTGTGCTTAGATAATCTTTCAAGCATTTGATCAATAAAAGGCAAAGGGTAATGATCTTTTCAAGTTGCTTTTTTAATTTTCTAAAATCAATTACCATTCTATAGCCTATAACAATTCTTTGTGGAATAAGTTCATTCTTATCCTTAGGAACAACAGTCATACCTCCTTTCTTAGGAACATAATGAACAGGACTTACCCATCTACTATCAGCTATAGGATAGATTATACCTGCTTCCAGAAGTTTTAATATTTCCATTCTTACCACTTCTTTCATCTTCGGATTTAACCGACGTTGGTGATCAACAACGGGTTTAGCATCAGGTTCCATATTAATTTTGTGCTGGCATAGAGTGGGACTAATGCCCTTTAAATCATCAAGAGTATATCCAATAGCAGCTCGGTGCTTCCTTAGAACTTTCAATAATCTTTCTTCTTCATGTTCTGAAAGGTTAGCACTAATAATAACAGGATATATCTTCTTTTCATCAAGATAAGCATATTTCAAAGTGTCTGGCAATTGTTTTAGTTCAAACACAGGATCACCTATAGGTGGAGGAGGACCTCCTAGAGTTTCAATAGGCAAACTGTGTTTAAGCAAAGGACGTTGTTCAAAGAAAATTTTATCTATTTCATTTCGTTCATGCATATGTAAATCATTTTCATGGTCTAGCAAATATTGTTCTAAAGGATCAGTAGGTGGAACAGCAATAGAAGCAAGACCAATTAATTCATCCTTACTAGGCAATTCTTTTTCATGAAGCTTTCTGCTAAACTTGGAAAAATTGAACTCATGAGACTCATCACCAAAACTAACACCGACAGTTTGTTTCTCACAATCTATCTTAGCATTAATGGTGTTCAAGAAAGGTCTACCAAAGATATTGGGACAAAATTCATCTTGTGGGGAACCAAGAACAAGAAAATCAGTAGGGTATTTTATTTTCCCACACAAGACTTCGACATCTCTAACAATCCCAATTGGTGATATGGTGTCTCTATTAGCAAGTTTAATAGTAACATCTATGTCTTCTATTTCTGCGGGTGCTATGTCATTCCTAATTTCTTGATATAATGTGTAAGGAATAGCACTCACACTAGCACCTATGTCACATAAACCATGATAACAATGATCTCCTATTTTAACTGAGATGACAGGCATGCCAACAACAGGTCTATGTTTATCCTTTTTATCAGGTTTGGAAATTCTAGCAGCTTCTTCACATAAGTAAATAACATGCCCATCTATATCTTCTTCTAAGAGATCTTTAACCATAGCAATGCTAGGTTTAGGTGTTCTAATATAGCTTTTGTTAACCACAGTTTAAACTTTAGCATGTTCCTTTATCCTAACAGGGAAAGGTGGTTTCTCAATATAAACAGAAGGAACAACTGGATCAACATTATAAAGTATAGTTTTTTCTTTAACTGGTACCGGTTCTTTAGTTTCTTCTTTAATAGGTGGGTGATATTTAAACCACTTCTCTTTAGGGAGTTCAACATGAGTAGCAAATGATTCACAAAAGGAGGCTACTATCTCAGAGTCAAGTCCATATTTAGTGCTAAACTTTTGAAAAGCATCGGTATCCATAAAAGATTTAACACAGTGATACTTAAGTTTAATACCTGACTCTTTACCTTCGTCGAGTTCCCAATCTTCAGAGTTGCATTTAATTCTTTCCAAAAGATTCCACCCGAATTCAATAGTCTTCTACATAAAAGAACCAGCACAAGAAGTATCAAGCATGGTTTGATCATTACGAGAAAGCCGAGCATAAAAATTCTAGATAATAATTTCTCTTGAGAGCTCATGATTGGGGCATGAATATAACATTGACTTAAGCCTCCCCCAAGCTAGAGCGATACTTTCTCCTTCACGAGGCCAAAAATTATATATATAATTTTGATCACGATGAACTAGATGCATAGGATAAAATTTTTGGTGGAACTCCAATTTCAAACGATTCCAATTCCATGATCCAATATCATCGCATAGCCTATACCATGCCAATTTCAAAAGATAAAGGGAAAACCTTTTTCAAAAGATAAAGGGAAAACCTTTTTCATCACTTCCTTTCCGGGTAAACCTACAAGCTTGAACAATCCACAAATTTGTTCCACATATATCAAGAGCATATCAGGATGTTCGGTTCCATCTCCTACATAAGGATTAGCTAGCAGTTGTTCTATCATACCCGAAGGAATTTCATATTCAATATTTTCAGTAGGTGCAGTAGGTTGAGGGGTAGCTAATTGTGGTCCCGGACAAGGTGAAGATACCCCGAACAAACCCCTCAAAGGATTGTTTTCCATAGTAACAAGTGACAATAAATTTAAGCACACTATATAAATGTTTCCTTACCAAATTCCACTTACCAAAGGCGCTTCAGTCCCCGGCAACGGCGCCAGAAAATAGCCTTGATGACCCACAAGTATAGGGGATCAATTTTAGCTCTTTTCGATAAGTAAGAGTGTCAAACCCAACAAGGAGTAGAAGGAAATGACAAATGGTTTTCAGCAAGGTAATGTCTGCAAGTGCTGAAATTGTAAGTAGCGAAGTAGTTTGATAGCAAGATAATTTATAACGAGCAAGTAACGGTAGTAGTAACAAAAGTGCAGCAAGGTATCCCAATCCTTTTGAGGCAAAGGACATGCCAAAATGGTCTCTTATGATAAGCAAAGCGTTCTTGAGGGTACACGGGAATTTCATCTAGTCACTTTCATCATGTTGGTTCGATTTGTGTTCACTACTTTGATAATTTGATATGTGGGTGGACCGGTGCTTAGGTGTCGTTCTTACTTGAACAAACCTCCTACTTATTATTAACCCTCCCGCAAGCATCCGCAACTACGAGAAAAGTATTAAGAATAAATTCTAACCATAGCATTAAACTTTTGGATCCAATCGTTCCCTTGCGGAATAGCGCATAAACTGGGGTTTAAGCTTCTGTCACTCTCGCAACCCATCATCTAATTGCTACTCCACAATGCATTCTCTTAGGCCCAAATATGGTGAAGTGTCATGTACTCGACATTCACATGACACCACTAAGGGAATCACAATATACATACTATAATATCGAACACATATCAAGTTCACATGATTACTTGCAACAAGATTTCTCCCATGACCTCAAGAACGAAAGTAACTACTCACAATTGATAAACATTCTCATAATGGATCTGAACATATAATCTTCCACCAAAGAAACCATATAGTAATCAACTACAAGATGTAATCAACACTACTAGTCACCCACAAGCACCAATCTATAGTTCCGGTAACAAGATTGAACACAAGAGATGAACTAGGGTTTGAGATGAGATGGTGCTGTTGAAGATGTTGATGGAGATTGCCTTCCCAAAGATGGGAGATTTGTTGGTAATGATGATGATGATGATTTCCCCCTCCGGGAGGGAAGTTCCCCCGGCGGAATAGTTCCGCCGGAGGGCAAAAGTGCTCCTGCCCAAGTTCCGCCTCGAGGCGGCGGCGCTCCGTCCCGAAAGTCCTCTCCTTATTTTTTTCTAGGTCAAAATGACCTATGTACCAGAAGATGGGCACCGGAGGTGGGCTTAGGTGAGCACAACCCACCAGGGCGCGCCTGGGCTGCCTCGCGCGCCCAGGTGGGTTGTGCCCACCTGGTGGGCCCCCTCTGGTAGTTATTTGCTCCAATAATTCTCATATATTCAATAAAAAAATCCATGTGAAGTTTCTGCTCATTTGGAGTTGTGCAAAATAGGTAGCCTGACATAGCTTTTTCAGGTCCAGATTTCCAGCTGCCGGAATTCTCCCTCTTGGTGTATACCTTGCATATTATGAGAGAAAAGGCATTAGAATTACTCCAATAAGCTTTATTATGGATAAAAACATCATAAATAACAGTAAGAAAACATGAAGCAAAATGGACGTATCAATGCATAGCAACGAGAGGCGGAGAGCATATTCATACCCTTGAAGATCGCTAAGCGGAAGCATTTATCAACGCGGTTGATGTAGTCGTACACCTTCGCGATCCGTCCTGATTAAGTACCAAACATACGGCACCTCCGCGTTCAGCACACATTCAGCTCGATGATGTCCTTGCCTTCTCGATCCAGCAAGAGAGGCAAAGTAGTAGATGAGTTCCGGCAGCACGACGGTTTGGTGACGGTGATGGTGAAGAAAAATTTCGGCAGGGCTTCGCCAAGCACAACGGAAACTATGACAGAGGATAAAGTAGAGGGATGGGGTTGCCGGCACATAGCTTGGTGAATCTTGATGTGTCTTAGGTGCTAGCCTTGTCCCTCTATTTATATGTTGAGCCATGGGGTCGAAACTTGGAGTAAAAGCCTCATCAAAGTCGGTTTTGCCCGAAAGGCAAGAGTCCTTGTAGAACGAAGGGCCAGACGCCAGGGTTCTTGGCGTTTGGGCCCAGACACCAGGGTCCCTGGCGTCTGGCCTCTGGTCTCCACAAAACTTCCTTTTGCACTTTCCAAAAACCTCGTGGGCTTTACCCCTTGGCCCAAATAAAGTGTTCTCGCACCAGAACATTTCGGGAAACATCCGAAACCCCTTCCGGTGAATTCAGGAATCCTTTCAGAGACTAAACACTCTTATCCCATATATCAATCTTTACCTCTGGACCATTCCGGAGTTCGTCGTCATGTCCGTGATCTCATCCGGGACTTCGAACAACATTTAGTCACCAACATACATAACTCACATAATACTATATCGTCAATAAACGTTAAGCGTGCGGACCCTACGTGTTCGAGAACTATGTAGACATGACCGAGATATCTCTCCAGTCAATAACCAATAGCGGAACCTGGATGCCCATATCGGCTCCTACATATTCTACAATCTTTATCGGTCGAACCTTATGACAATATACATAATTCCCTTTGTCCATCGGTATGATATTGCCCGAGATTCGATCGTCAGTATCTTCATATCTAGTTCAATCTGGTTACCAGCAAGTGTCTTTACCCGTTCTGTAATACACCATCTCGTAACTAACTCCTTAGTCACTTTGCTTGCAAGCTTTTTGTCATGTATATTACCGAGAGGGCCCAGAGATACCTCTCCGATACATAGAGGGACAAATCCCAATCTCGATCCATGCCAACACAACAGACACCTTCGGAGATACTTGTAGAGCATCTCTATGATCACCCAATTACGTTGTGATGTTTGATAGCACACAAGGTATTCCTCCGGTATCCTGGAGTTGCTTGATCTCATGGTCGAAGGAATATGTATTTGAGATTAAGAAAGCAATAGCAATAAACTGAACGATCATATGCTAAGCTAACAGATGGGTCTTGTCCATCACATCATTCTCCTTATGATGTGATCCCATTATCAAATGACAACTCATGTCTATGGTTAGGAAACCTTAACCGTGTTTCATCAACGAGCTAGTCTAGTAGATGCTCACTAGGGACACGGTATTTTTTTATGTATCCACACATGTATTTAAGTTTCCAGTCAATACAATTCTAGCATGAATAATAAACCTTTATCATGATTAAGGAAATATAATAATAACCATTTTATTATTGCCTCTAGGGCATATTTCCATCAGGTATTTTTTTATGTATTCACACATGTATTTAAGTTTCCGGTCAATACAATTCTAGCATGAATAATAAACCTTTATCATGAATAAGGAAATATAATAATAACAACTTTATTATTGCCTCTAGGGTATATTTCCATCAGTCTCCCACTTGCACTAGAGTCAATAATCTAGTTCACATCGCCATGTGACTAACACCCATAGTTCACATCGCCATGTGAATAACACCCAAAGATTTTACTACAGTCAATAATCTAGTTCACATCGCCATGTGATTAATACCCAAAGAGTACTAAAGTGTGATCATGTTTTGCTTGTGAGAGAGGTTTAGTCAACGGGTCTGCCACATTCAGATATGTATGTATTTTGCAAATTTCTATGTCTACAATGCTCTGCATGGAGCTACTCTAGCTAATTGCTCCCACATTCAATACATATCCAGATTGAGACTCAGAGTCATCCGGATTGGTGTTAAAGCTGGAATGGACGTAACCCTTTACGACGAACTCTTTATCACCTCCATAATCGAGAAACATTTCCTTAGTCCTCTTTAGGTACCTAAGGATAATTTTGACTGCTGTCTACTGGTCCACTCCTGGATCACTATTGTACCCCTTGCCAAACTCATGGCAAGGCACACAACAGGTCTGGTACATAGAACGGCATACTTTATAGAACCTATGGTTCAGGCATAGGGAATGACTTGCATTCTCTCTCATCTTCTGCCGTGGTCGGGCTTTGAGTCTTACTCAACTTCACACCTTGCAACATAGGCAAAAGAACCCTTTCTTTGACTCATCCATGTTGAACTTCTTCAAAAAAATTCCATGGTATGTGCTTTGTGAAAATCCTATTAAGCATCTTGATCTATCCCTATAGATCTTTGATACCCAATATGTAAGTACCTTCACCGAGGTTCTTCATTGAAAAATTCTTATTCAAGTATCCTTTTATGCTATCTAGAAATTCTACATCATTCCAATCAGCAATATGTCATCCACATATAATATCACAAATGCTACATAGCTCCCACTCACTTTCTTGTAAATACATGCTTCACCATAAGTCCGTATAAACCATATGCTTGATCACCTTATCAAAGCATATATTCCAACTCCGAGATGCTTGCACCAGTCCATAGATGGATCGCTGGAGCTTGCACACTTTGTAAGCACCCTTAGGATCGACAAAACCTTCTGGTTGCATCATATACAACTCTTCTTTAAGAAACCCATTAAGGAATGCAGTTTTGACGTCCATTTGCCAGATTTCATAAAATGCGGAAATTGCTAGGTTTTTGCCTTGTTATCAAAAAGGGGAGTTGGGTAAAGCAAACTCCCTCCTTGGACGAGCACGGGGCTTAGTCAAGTAGAACCGGGTTCAAAGCATTACTCTTCCTGAGTGCGGGTTCGGTGATTCATGCCGGTCCCACTTGATTCCTGGGGAATTTAGGGAACCCTGCGGACTTGACTTCTGACAGATTTTAAGCATCGCTATGGGTGAGAAAGTCTCATCGTAGTCAACCCCTTGAACTTGTCGAAAAGCTTTTGCAACAAGCCGAGCTTTATAGACAGTGATATTACCATCAGCGTCCATCTTCCTCTTGAAGATCCATTTATTCTCAATGGCTTGTCGATCATCGGGCAAGTCCACCAAAGTCCACACTTTGTTCTCATACATGGATCCAATCTCAGATTTCATGGCCTCAAGCCATTTATCGGAATGTGGGCTCATCATAGCTTCTTCATAGTTCGTAGGTTCGCCATTGTCTAACAACATGACTTCCAGGACATGATTACGTCCCACTCTGGTGCGGAGCATGTTCTAGTTGACCTACGAGGTTCAGTAGTAACTTGATCCGAAGTTTCATGATCACCATCATTAGGCTATCTCTCTAGTTGGTGTAGGCATCACGGTAACGGTTTTCTCTGATGTGCTATTTTCCAATTCGAGGGAAGGTACAATTACCTCATCAAGTTCTACTTTCCTCCCACTCACTTCTTTCGAGAGAAACTCCTTCTCTAGAAATGACCCATTCTTAGCAACAAAGATCTTGCCTTTGGATCTGTGGTAGAAGGTGCAACCAATAGTTTCCTTCGGGTATCCTATGAAGACGCACTTCTCAGATTTGGTTTCGAGCTTATCAGGCTGAAGCCTTTTGACATAAGTGTCGTATCCCCAAACTTTAAGACACGGCAGCTTAGGTTTCTTGTCGTGTCAATGGATTTAGACAGTGCCCTATTTAACATGAATGTGGCTATCTCTCTAATGCATAACCCCAAAATGATAAAGGCAAATCGGTAAGAGACATAATAGAACACACCATATCTAATAAAGTATGGTTATGACATTCGAGCACACCATTACACTGTAGTGTTGCAGGTGGCGTGAGTTATGAAACAATTCCACAGTGTTTTAAATGAAGGCCAAACTCGTAACTCAAATATTCCTCTCTGCGACCAGATCATAGAAAATTTATTTTCTTGTTACAATGATTCTCCACTTCACTCTGAAATTCTTTGAACTTTTCAAATGTTTGAGACTTGTGTTTCATCCAGTAGATATACCCATACCTACTCAAATCATCTGTGAAGGTCAGAAAATAATGATACTCGCCGCGTGCCTCAACACTCATCGGACTGCATACATCGGTATATGTATTATTTCCAATAAGTCATTAGCTCGCTCCATTGTTCCGGAGAATGGAGTTTTAGTCATCTCACCCATGAGGCATGGTTCGCAAGTATCAAATGATTCATAATCAAGTGATTCCAAAAGTCCACCCACATGGAGTTTCTTCATGCGATTTACACCAATATAACCTAAACAGCAGTGCCACAAGTATGTTGCACTATCATTATCAACTTTGCATCTTTTGGCATCAATATTAGGAATATATGCATCACTACGATCGAGATTCAATAAACCATTTACATTGGGTGTATGACCATATATGGTTTTATTCATTCTAGCATCAACGAACGTTAAGCGTGCGACCCTGCGGGTTCGGGAATTATGTAGTCATGACTGAGACACGTCTCCGGTCAATAACCAATAGCGGGACCTGGATGCCCATATTGAGTTTTACATATTCCGCGAAGATCTTTTATAGGTTGAACCTTTATGACAATACATGTAATTCCCTTCGTCTGTTGGTATGTTACTTGCTGAGATTTGATCGTCAGCATCTCTATACCTAGTTCAATCTCGTTACCGTCAAGTCTCTTTACTCATTCGGTAAGACATCATCTTGCAACTAACTCCTTAGTTACTTTGCTTGCAAGCTTCTTTGTGATGTGTATTACCCAGAGGGCCCAGCGATACCTCTGCGTCATGCGGAGTGACAAATCCCAATCTCGATTCACGCCAACTCAACAGACACCTTCAGAGATACCTGTAGAGCATCTTTATGATCACCTAGTTATGTTGTGACGTTTGATAACACACAAGGTATTCCTCCGATATCTGGGAGTTGCATGATCTCATGGTCGAAGGAATATGTATTTGACATTAAGAAAACAGTAGCAATAAACTGAACGATCATATGCTAAGCTAACGGATGGGTCCTGTCCATCACATCATTCTCCTAATGACGTGATCTCGTTATCAAGTGACAACTCATGTCCATGGTTAGGAAACCTTAACCATCTTTGATCTACGAGCTAGTCTAGTAGAGGCTCACTAGAGACACGGTATTTGTTTACGTATTCACACATGTATTTAAGTTTCCGATCAATACAATTCTAGCATGAATAATAAACCTTTATCATTAATAAGGACATATAATAATAACAATTTTATTATTGCCTCTACGGCATATTTCCATCAGACTGCGCCCTGCGGCTTCGCCTTGCGCACTAGATTCTGCCCCTGCATCACGATGGGGGCAGGAGTACGGTGCCGAGAGGAAGCCCTCGCCGCCGCCGCCGGAGCCCGAGCATGGCTCCTTCACCTTGTCATGGTGGAGAAGAAAGCAAGTAGAAAGAGGAGGGGATGCGCGGATGAGCATCTCAATCCCCCTCACGCTCCCTTTTATAGCGGGGCAGGACGGGAGGCTAGCTCTCCACTACCCTGGAGCAACCGCCCCACTCCTCCAATCCAGTCTTATTGCGCCACTAATGGCATCCAGATTCCCTGCCCGCCCTTCTGTGCCAATCCAAGCACCCCCTGCCATGGCACACGTTCCCGTGCTCTACGTATCCGTCGCCAACCCTGCGCAATGCATGCAACGCACGTGACGGAAACGGCAGGCGTAGTGGGCGAAATAAGATGGCAGTTACCCCCAGCTCACGTGCGGCCGCCCTAACTTACCCCCGTGAACGTGGGCATGTTTTTATCTACTATATGGGTGAACCCGCGTCATCTGGGCATCGCACACCTCGCAGGGGTTAACTCAATTCCAGGGTAATTGTCAAGCAAAGAAGATCTAAAAAGAAAAACATGGAGTCTACCGCGGCAAGGTAAGAGTGCAAGCATGTGCATTGTTTGGGGCCTACCCAATGCTGGGATGGAACAATGCCCCCATTGTGGATCCTCCTCCGCCTGTCAATGATGTGGCTCAAGGATGGGGCAATGCTTTGTGGGGCAATGATGCAGAGGGGGAGCTGCCCCCGCAGCTCCAGAACAGGATCAGATCTTGATTATGCATGAGTTCAGTTAGCAGAACGTGAATGTTTGCTGTACCGACAGGAGCCCTCGGGCCTGGCGCCCATGCGTGCTGCCAGGCATCATTCTGTGGAACAGATGCCCGTGCATGCGGGGGATCCATCGGCGCGGATCGCGGAGGTTGGATTGTCTCCTTTTCAAATTGGTAATTTGCATCCTCGGCCTTTGCCTTTGGAAGCGCACCAGTCTGCCAGCCCACCAGTGCTGCATGGCCAAACTACTAATGGGCCTGCCAACTCTGCTAGTCCAAGCCCAATGACTAGTTTCCAGGATATCCCTTCCTCGCAAGAGGTTGTGCGTCAATTTGAAGCCATGGTCGATGACATGGTGGACCGCATTGTTACATGTACTGTTTGCTCATAGAGGGGCCACTTGTCACCTGCTTGTGGAATGTGAGAGGTCTGTGCGGCTTGCTCTCGCCCGGGTCATTCTAAGCGAGACTGTAATGATTTCGCGCGCTTCAATGGATTGGTTTGGAGGCCAATTTCCCTGCAACAAAATACGTTTTTCTTGGAATCCTCTGCTTGTCATGGGAAGGGAGCCGCCCCCATTGCATCACAACCACAATCCCTCTCCTTTGCCTAAAGAAAACCCCAAGCAAGCTTCTCTGTCGTCCATGGCAAACTACGAGCTCGATCCTCAGCGCTTCGTGCCTGCTGGTCATCACAACATCGACGGCGGCGACCGTCGTCTTCCTCGCACCTTCTTCACGCCTGTTGCACGCCCACCACGCCGCCATGAGGATTACATGGTTGTTGAGGTGATGCCTGCCCTGGAGGGGCCTCTCGGCCCGGTGTGCAAGGAGGTTGTTCAGTTTCTGCAGAATAGAGGTATTTTGGTTCGCTCTGCTCAACCGTGGTTTCATGGGGTTGGTCTGTTTCAAGTTCGAGATCCGTCAGTCAGATACACTTTGATTCAGCATGCTCCTTATCCCCTTGGCAATGACCGATTTGTTAGATTCATGAAACACGATGAGGGGGAAAACTTTAAGGGAACTCATGGTTTTCGTAAGGGCTGGTTAATGTTCATTGGTATTCCCCTAGATTACCACACTCCGGAGTTCATCTCTCAATCTATAGGCACTTTTGGGAAGTTTATCTCTTCGGGTAGTGAAGATCCTTATCTTGTCAGAACTTTGGTTGAAGCAAGTTTTCTATATACGCCTTTAGTTCCGCGTGATGTGGTTTTTGGAGATTATGCGGAGTGGGGCGGTGCACAAGTTTCATGGACTGTTGCATGCTATGTTTTGGGAGCAGACTTTGCAGATCAAATGCCAAACAACGAGGACCCAATGCCTTTGGATGGGAATCCTCATTCGTTACCTGGTAATCTCATTCCTGATAACCTGCCTTTTGTGCTGCCTCCCTACCCAATGCCGGGATGGAACGATGCCCCTGTTGTGGATCCTCCTCCGCCTATCAATGATGTGGCTCAAGGATGGGGCAATGCTTTGTGGGGCGATGATGTAGAGGGGGAGCAGCCCCCACAGCCTGCAGCTCCAGAACAGGATCAGATCTCGATTGTAATTGACCAGCTGGAAGGATCGGTTTCAGTGGAACAGCATGTTCAGGATGATAATTTACAGCAGCCTGATGATCAACCTCTGCAGCCTGATCAACATCTTCAGCCGATGCAGCAGCCTTTGGAGAACCCGTTGGCAATTGTGCCTTATCAACCCCCTATGATTCAGCACCATGAGATCTTCATTGGTATGGCACGCATTGTGGCAGGGCGACCTCTTCCCCCGGAAATGATTTGGAAGAGGTCTTTCCAGAACCTGATGTTTGATTTCTCTGTCAAGGAAGTGCCCAGGTCCATTTTCTTCAAGCCAATGGGCTCAATTATATACCCCCAGTGCTCCTGGTCTATTGCTTTTGATAAGTCAACAAAGATGTCCTTGTTGGTTGCAGCTTTGCCCAGCTCTGCTCCTGCTCGCAAATCGGTGGCGATCTGACGCCCCGTGGCCAGAGCTCTGTTTGACGATCTGCCTATGGTTTCTGTTTCTGCTTCTGATGAGGCCCTGCCTGCAGACTCTGGTGATGTTTCTTCCACATGGGTGGTTTTTTCTATGGAGAAACTAGTCAAGGAGAAAAAGCAGAGAGGAAGGAAGAAGGTACCTGCACCCATCGCGGATACGTCACTTAGGCGTTGCACCAGAAGCGCGACAAAGCTGGATGGCTTCAAACATGTGGTTTTTGAGCAGCTCTCTCTTCAGCCCACGAAGAAGTGTCCTCGCTCCAAGCCCATAGACAACAAGGCTCGGCCCACTTCTGCAGAGGTTCCTCGCCAAGACAAGCAAGCTGATGCTCCCGCACACACTCCGATTCACGTCTTGCAGGCGATGGGAGCAGAACTGGAGATTGATCCCTCCCTCCTGTCGACGGACAAGCTTATGGCTGATCCAAAGGAGGACTCTACTTCATCTTCGGCTTAAATGATTATGTTAGCTTGCTTGTTTTGGCTTGGCATGCCAGTTAAATTTGGTACTTTTATTGTCGCGTTGGGTCTGGTTATGGTTGATGCAGACTGTGTTCTTGAACTTTGTAATATTTTGGGATGTATGGCATTGTATGCCATGCTAATTTTGGTTTATTCTATCTTAGTTGTTAATGAATCATGTGACAACACGTAGCTGGAAAATCCTCTGTTGGAATGTCAGAGGCTTAAATTCTAATGCTAGAAAACATTCTGTCAGAGAAAAAGTGATTGAGAGTCAATGTGCTGTGGTTTGTCTTCAGGAAACAAAACTCTCCATTTGCACCCATGCCACTATGAAAAGCATTTGTCCTCCTGGTTTTGATCAATTTATCGAATCTCCCTCGAGGGGTGCTCCCGGTGGTCTTTTAACAGCATGGCGGTCGGACACGTTCCAGGGTACTTTGGTGGAAGTAAAACTATATGCAATTATCATAAACTTCACCTCAGTACATAACAATGAACAATGCTTTATGGTGAATATTTATGGGCCTTGTCAAGGTCAAATGAGAGATGACTTTGTTACTTGGCTTTATAATTTGGAGATTGAGCCGGAGCAGAAGTGGATTTTAATGGGAGATTTCAATTTTATTCGATCGCCTGATAATAGAAATCTCCCTGGTGGAGATGTGAATGATATGTTCATTTTCAATGAAATCATAGGTAACTTGGGTCTTTTGGAACTTCCTTTAAAGGGCAGAAAATTTACCTGGTCAAACATGCAAGACATGCCTCTTCTGGAATAGCTTGACTGGGTTTTCACTTCTGCTAGTTGGATCAGCATTTATCGTATGACACAAGTGACTCCTCTTGCAAAAACGGTGTCTGATCATGTGCCTTGTTTAATTTCTATAAGCACTTCTATACCAAAGGCTCATATTTTCAGGTTTGAGAACTATTGGATTTATCAACCAGGTTTCATGGATTGTGTGCAAGAGGTTTGGGAGAGACCCTCCAGAAAGTCTCATATTTTAGCTATCATTGTGGATAAATTAAAGGCCTTGAGGTTTTCTCTCAAGAAATGGCAGAAAGGTTTGTCCCATCTCAAGAAGCTGATTGAAAAATGCAACTGGGTGATTCTCTGGTTGGATAATCTTGAGGACATGAGACCTCTCTCCAGACCTGAAGCCAACTTCAGGAGAATTACAAAACTTCATCATCAGCACCTTTTACATCTGCGGTATCTATATTGGAGGAAGAGATGTACCATCAGGTATATCAAAGTGGGAGAAGAAAATTCCAAGTTTTTCTAGGCCATGGCAACAGAGAGATATAGAAAGAATTCTATTGCTAGTTTGTTGTTGTCTGATGGCTCTGTTACATCAGATCATGAGAAAATGGCCAAGGCTTTTTTAAACTCCTTTAAAGCAAGAATGGGTATAGTTTTGCCAATAACTCTGGAGGGAGATATATTGTCTTTAGTCCCAAGGGTGCAGGGCCTGGAAGTGCTAACAAAACCCTTTGAGGTCAAAGAAATTGAACAGGTAATTAAGGAGATGCCCATTGATAAAGCCCCTGGGCCTGATGGCTTCAATGGCCTCTTCTTAAAGAAGTGTTGGCCCATCATTTCTGCTGATTTCATCAGACTGGTTCATGAGTTCCATGCTGTAACTGCGCATTTGGAGAATCTCAATGATTCCTTCATTACACTAATACCAAAGAAGCAGACTCCTGAGACTGTGGGAGATTTTAGACCGATATCTCTCACTAGTGTTGGTCTTAAATTCCTCACCAAGTTAGCTGCAAACAAATTTCAGGAGGAGATCACCAAATGTGTGCATAAAAACTAATATGGTTTTATCAAATCAAGAACAATACAGGATTGCCTAGCTTGGACTTTTGAGTATATCCATCAATGCAATTAGTCTAAAAAGCCCATTCTCCTACTAAAGCTTGATTTTGAAAAGGCCTTTGATTCTATTCAGCATGAGGCAATTTTGAAGATCCTATTGGCAAAAGCTTTTGATAATAAATGGATTACATGGATCAAGCAGTTGCTGTCTTCTGAACTTCTTTAGTACTTCTTAATGGTGTGCCTGGCAACCATTTTAAATGCAAGTGTGGGTTAAGCAAGGAGACCCTATTTCTCCTTTGTTGTTTGTCATTGCTGCAGATCTTTTGCAGACATTGATTAATGATCGGTTGCATCAGGGTTTATTAAGTTTGCCATTGCAAACCCATGACCCTGACTTCCCTGTAGTATAGTATGCTGATGACACTTTGCTCTTCATAAATGCTCACATCTCTCAGTTGGAGACCCTTAAATCAGTGCTCTGCTCCTTCTCAAAGGCAACTGGACTACAGATCAATTTTCATAAATCATCAATGTACCCTATCAATGTGAATGTTGCAGATGCTAATAGTCTAGCTGCTCTTTTTGGGTGCCAATTGGGCTCAATGCCTTTCACATATTTGGGCTTACCAGTGGGGACCACTAGACCTAAAATTATAGACCTTCTGCCTCTGGTAGACTGCATGGAGAGAAGACACACAACTAGCTCTTGGTTTTTGCCTCAAGGGAGCAGACTGCAACTGGTTAACTCAGTTATTTCCTCCCTGCCCATCTACTTCCTCTGCAGGCTGTCAATTCCTCAAGGTATACTGAAGCAGTTGGAAAGGATTCAGAGACAATGCTTATGGAGAAAGTATGGTTAGGAGAAGGGCCATTCTCTGACTGCCTGGCCCCTACTTTGTAGACCCAAGTCCAAGGGAGGTCTGGGAATCCTAAACCTGGGTCTACATTATGATGCTCTGCTACTAAAACATCTCAACAAATTCTATAACAAGGTGGATGTGCCATGGGTTCATTTGGTTTGGGACACCTATTACTTCCAAAGAGTTCCCCATGACACAACACTCTGTGGTTCTTTTTGGTGGAGTGATGTCTGCAAGCTAATGGATAAGTTTATGGTTGTTACCTCTGTCACTGTTCACAGAGGGGACACTGTGCTGTTTTGGTCAGATCATTGGCAGATTAGAAATAATTGCACCCCTCTTCAGGAACGTTTTCCCAGGCTTTTTTCCTTTTGCCTCCACAAAAATCTTTCTGTCATGGAAGTTCTTCAGACTGATAACTTTCAACAACTGTTTTATTTACCTTTGTCTGAGCTAGCATTTCAAGAATCCCACCAATTTGCTTCCTTGATGGAATCCTGTCATTTCGATAGTGACTGGCCTGATGATTGGGTATGGAGACATGGTAAGAAGTCAGAATATTCTGCTAAAAAGTTTTATGACTTTGTGTACCAGCCGGTTATGGCAAATCCCATTTTGAGGTGCGTCTGGAAGAGCTGATGTACCATGTCGATCAAAATGTTTGCCTGGCTGGTCATAATGGACAGGGTTAACACCAAAGATATGATCCAATGAAGACATTGGAGGATTAATGATGGACTAGAATGTGTGCTTTGTCCAACTGGGGCACTGGAGGACAGAAATCACCTCTTTTTCCAATGCAATTTCAGTGGACGTGTGTGGAACTATCTGCAGATTGTTTGGAAGGACTGTGATGACATGGTTGAAATTGCTATGCATGCCAGAAAGGATTTCAATAAGCCTTCCTTTGCGGAAGTGGTCTTTCTTGCTTGGTGGAATGTTTGGAAAGTCAGGAATGACAGGGCATTCAGGCATATCAGGCCTTCTTTCAAGGCATGGAGAATTGGTTTCATCCATGATATTACTCTGCTCTCCCACATGATGAAAAAAAGATATAGGGATGCCCTGTTTAGATGGATTGATTTCCTACGTCCTTGAGGAGGACTGCTACTTTTCAGTTTTGTACTCCTTTACCCTTTCCCTCTTGTATAGTTTTATTTAGTTTCCTTTTTTATATTTCATTTTCCTCATCTTGAGGAACTTTGTACTTCTGCTCTTTTATTAATAAAATGTTGTGGGGTATAAGCCCTGCAGTCTTCAAGGTCAAAAAAAATTCCCTCAAAAAAACTGAACACATGCACATGCATGCTGATGATCGCACATCCAGCACCAGTGCACCACATAAGGATAAGCCAGAGAAGCCGCTCTTCGTGAGATCAAGGAGAGCATTAAGAAGAACAAGATAGCAGAAGGCCACCTTGGGAAGGCCTCCCTTGCCGGGCAGGTGATACGTCCATTTTGCATCATGCTTTTATATCGATATTTATTGCGTTATGGGCTGTTATTACACATTATGTCACAATACTTATGCCTTTTCTTTCTTATTTTACAAGGTTTACAAGAAGAGGGCCAATGCCGGCAGCTAGAATTCTGGGCTGGAAAAGGAGCAAATATTAGAGACCTATTCTGCACAACTCCAAAAGTCATGAAACTCCACAAAAGTCAGTTTTAGAATATATTAAAAATATTGGGTGAAGAAAGCACCAGCGGGGGGCCACCCACTGTCCACGAGGGTGGAGGGCGCGCCCTACCCCCTGGGTGCGCCCCTGCCTCGCCGGCCACCTGGAAGCCCCCTGTTGCCCATATTCTGGTATAAGGTGTCTTTTGCCCTGGAAAAAATCCTAAGGAAGCTTTCGGGACGAAGGGCCGCCGTCTGGAGGCGGAACCCTTGGCAGAACCAATCTAGGGCTCCGGCGGAGCTGTTCTGCCAGGGAAACATCCTTCCGGGAGGGGGAAATTATCACCATTGTCATCACCATCGATCCTCTCATTGGGAGGCAAACCCTAGTTCATCTCTTGTATCCGATCTTTGTCTCAAAACCTCATATTGGTACCTGTGGGTTGCTAGTAGTGTTGATTACTCCTTGTAGTTGATGCTAGTTGGTTTATTCGATGGAAGATTATATGTTCAGATCCTTTATGCACATTAATACCCCTCTGATTATGAACATGAATATGATTTGTGAGTAGTTAAATTTGTTCCTGAGGACATGGGAGAAGTCTTGTTATAAGTAGTCATGTGAATTTGGTAGTCGTTCGATATTTTGATGAGATGTATGTTGTCTTTCCTCTAGTGGTGTCATGTGAATGTCGACTACATGAAACTTCACCATTGTTTGGGCCTAGGGGAAGGCATTGGGAAGTAATAAGTATATGATGGGTTGCTAGAGTGACAGAAGCTTAAACCCTAGTTTATGCGGTGCTTCGTAAGGGTCTGATTTGGGTCCATATGTTTCATGCTATGGTTAGGTTTACTTTAATTCTTCTTTCGTAGTTGCGGATGCTTGCGACGGAGGTTAATCATAAGTGGGATGCTTTTCCAAGGAAGGGCAGTACCCAAGCACCGGTCCACCCACATATCAAATTATCAAAGTTACGAACGCGAATCATATGAGCATGATGAAAACTAGCTTGATGATAATTCCCATGTGTCCTCGGGAGCGCTTTCCTTTACATAAGAGTTTGTCCAGGCTTGTCGCTTGCTACAAAAAGGATTGGGCCACATTTCTGCACCTTGTTTACTTTTGTTACTTGTTACCCATTACGAATTACCTTATCACAAAACTATCTGTTACCGATAATTTCAGTGCTTGCAAAGAATACCTTACTGAAAACTGCTTGTCATTTCTTTCTGCTCCTCGTTGGGTTCAACACTCTTACTTATCGAAATGACTATGATAGATCCCCTATACTTGTGGGTCATCAAGACTCTTTTATCGCACCGTTGCCGGGGAGTGAAGCGCCTTTGGTAGGTGGAATTTGGTAAGGAAAAATTTATATAGTGTGCTGAAATTTACTGTCACTTGTTACTATTGAAAATAATCCTTTGAGGGGCTTGTTCGGGGTATCTTCACCCCGACCAGTAGAGCAAAGAGGTGCTCCTCAACCTACTGAACCTACTGAATGTTTACTTTGAAATTCCTTCGGGTATGATAGAGAAACTGCTAGCTAATCCTTTTACAGGAGATGGAACATTACATCCCGATATGCACCTAATCTATGTGGATGAAGTTTGTGGATTATTTAAGCTTGCAGGTATGCCCGAGGATGTTATCAATAAGAAGGTCTTCCCTTTATCTTTGAAGGGAAAGGCATTGACATGGTTTAGGCTATGTGATGATATTGGATCATGGAACTACAACCGATTGAAATTGGAATTTCATCAGAAGTTTTATCCTATGCATCTGGTTCATCGTGATCGTATTATATATATAATTTTTGGCCTCGCGAAGGAGAAAGTATCGCTCAAGCTTGGGGGAGGCTTAAGTCAATGTTATATTCATGCCCCAATCATGAGCTCTCAAGAGAAATTATTATTCAAAAAATTTATGCTCGGCTTTCTCTCAATAATCGCTCCATGCTCGATACTTCTTGTACTGGTTCTTTTATGATGAAGACTATTGAATTCAGATGGGATTTATTGGAAAGAATTAAATGCAACTCTGAAGATTGGGAACTCGACGAAGGTAAGGAGTTAGGTATAACACCTAAGTTTGATTGTGTTAAATCTTTTATGGATACCGATGCTTTTCGTGAATTTAGCACTAAATATGGACTTGACTCTGAGATAGTAGCTTCTTTCTGTGAATCATTTGCTACTCATGTTGATCTCCCTAAGGAGAAGTGGTTTAAATATCATCCTCCCATTGAAGTAAAATTAGTTGAGCCTATTAAAGTTGAAGAAAAGACTATCACTTATAATGTTGATCCTATTGTTCCTACCGCTTATATTGAGAAACCACCTTTCCCTGTTGGAATAAAGGATCATGCTAAAGCTTTAACTGTGGTTCGTAAGAGTAATGCTAAAACACCTACACCCTCTGAGCAAATTAAAGTTGAACCTAGTATTGCTATGGTTAAGGATCTCTTGGTCGATAATATTGATGGGCATGTTATTTACTTCTGTGATGAAGCTGCTAGAATTGCTAGACCCGATACTAAAAATAAACATAGACATGTTGTTGGCATGCCTGTTATTTCTGTTAAAGTAGGAGATCACTGTTATCATGGCTTATGTGATATGGGTGCTAATGTCAGTGCAATACCTTATACTTTATATAAAGAAATTATGCATGATATTGCACCTGCTGAGATAGAAGATATTGATGTTACTATTAAGCTTGCCAATAGAGATATTATTTCACCAGTTGGGATTGTTAGATATGTTGAAGTCTTGTGTGGGAAAATTAAATATCCTGCTGATTTTCTTGTTCTTGCTTCCCCACAAGATGACTTTTGTCCCATTATATTTGGTAGGCCCTTCTTGACTATTGTTAATGCTAAGATAGACTACGAAAAGGATATTGTTACTGTTGGTTTAGGGGATATGTCTCACGATTTTAATTTCGCTAAATTTTGTAGACAACCCCATGATAAAGAATTGCCTAGTAAAGATGAAATTACTGGTCTTGCTTCTATTTCCACGCCTCCTAATGATCCTTTAGAACAATATTTGCTAGACCATGAAAATGATATGTTTATGAATGAAAGTAGGGAAATAGATGAAGTATTCTTTAAACAGGGACCTATTTTGAAACACAACTTGCCTGTTGAAATTCCAGGGGATCCTCCTCCACCCAAAGGTGATGCTGTGTTTGAGCTTAAACCATTACGTGATACTCTTAAATATGCTTATCTTGATGAAAAGAAGATATATCCTGTTATTATTAGTGCTAACCTTTCAGAGCAGGAAGAAGAGAAATTATTGAAAACTCTGAAGAAGCACCGTGCTGCTATTGGATATACACTTGATGATCTTAAGGGCATTAGTCCCACTCTATGCCAGCACAAAATAAAATTGGAGAAAGACGCTAAACCACTTGTTGATCACCAATGACGGTTAAATCCTACGATGAAAAAAGTGGTAAGAAATGAAATACTAAAGCTTCTGGAGGCAGGTATAATTTATCTTGTTGCTGATAGTCAGTGGGTAAGTCATGTCCATTGTGTCCCTAAGAAGGGAGGTATTACTATTGTTCCTAATGATAAAGACGAATTGATCCCAAAAAGAATTGTTACAGGTTATAGAATGGTAATTGATTTCTGCAAATTAAATAAAGCTACTACAAAGGATCATTACCCTTTACCTTTTATTGATCAAATTCTAGAAATATTATCCAAACATACACATTTTTGCTTTCTGGACGATTATTCTGGTTTCTCTCAAATACCTGTGTCGAAAGAGGATTAGAAAAAGACCACTTTTACTTGCCCTTTCGGTACCTTTGCTTATAGACATATGCCTTTTGGTTTATGTAATGCACCTGCTACCTTTCAAAGATGTATGACTGCTATATTCTTTGACTTTTGTGAAAATATTGTTGAGGTTTTCATGGATGATTTCTCCGTGTATGGAACTTCTTTTGATGATTGCTTAAGCAACCTTGATCGAGTTTTGCAGAGATGTGAAGAAACTAATCTTGTCTTGAATTGGGAGAAGTGCCACTTTATGGTTAATGAAGGTATTGTCTTGGGGCATAAAATTTCTGAAAGAGGTATTGAAGTTGATAAAGCTAAAGTTGATGCTATTGAAAAGATGTCGTGTCCTAAGGACATTAAAGGTATAAGAAGTTTCCCTTGTCATGCCGGTTTTTATAGGAGGTTCATTAAAGACTTCTCAAAAATTTCTAGGCCTCTGACTAATCTCTTACAAAAAGATGTTCCTTTTGTCTTTGATGATGATTGTGTAGAAGCATTTGAAATAATTAAGAAAGCCTTGATTTTTGCACCTATTGTTCAGCCACCTGATTAGAATTTACCCTTTGAAATTATGTGTGATGCTAGTGATTATGCTGTAGGTGCCGTTCTAGGACAAAGAGATGATAAGAAATTAAATGTTATCCAATATGCTAGTAAAACTCTAGATAGTGCCCAGAGAAATTATGCTACTACTGAAAAAGAATTTTTAGCAGTTGTATTTGCTTGTGATAAGTTCAGACCTTATATTGTTGATTCTAAAGTAACTGTTCACACTGCTCATGCTGCTATTAAATACCTTATGGAAAAGAAAGGTGCTAAACCTAGACTTATTAGATGGGTTCTCTTGCTACAAGAATTTGATTTGCATATTATTGATAGGAAGGGAGCTGAGAACCCCGTTGCAGACAACTTGTCTAGGTTAGAAAATGTTCTTGATGACCCACTCCCTATTGATGATAGTTTTCCTGATGAACAATTAGCTGTCATAAGTGCTTCTCGTACTACTCCATGGTATGCTGATTATGCTAATTACATTGTTGCTAAATTTATACCACCTAGTTTCACATACCAGCAAAAGAAAAAAAGTTTTTCTATGATTTAAGACATTACTTCTGGGATGACCCACACCTTTATAAAGAAGGAGTAGATGGTGTTATTAGACGTTGTGTACCTGAGCATGAACAGGAATAGATCCTACGCAAGTGTCACTCCGAGGCTTATGGAGGACACCACACTGGAGATAGAACTGCACATAAGGTATTTCCATCCGGTTTTTATTGGCCTACTCTTTTCAAGGATGCCCGTAAGTTTGTCTTGTCTTGTGATGAATGTCAAAGAATTGGTAATATTAGTAGACGTCAAGAAATGCCTATGAACTATTCACTTGTTATTGAACCATTTGATGTTTGGGGCTTTGATTATATTGGACCGTTTCCTTCCTCTAATGGGTATACACATATTTTAGTTGCTGTTGATTACGTTACTAAGTGGGTAGAAGCTATTCCAACTAGTAGTGTTGATCATAACACCTCTATTAAGATGCTTAAAGAAGTTATTTTTCCGAGGTTTGGAGGCCCTAGATACTTAATGACTGATGGTGGTTCACATTTTATTCATGGTGCTTTTCGTAAAATGCTTGCTAAGTATGATGTTAATCATAGAATTGCATCTCCATACCACCCATAGACTAGTGGTCAAGTAGAACTGAGTGATAGAGAGATTGAATTAATTTTTCAAAAGATTGTTAATAGATCAAGAAAGAATTGGTCCAAGAAACTTGATGATGCATTATGGGCCTATAGAACTGCATATAAAAATCCTATGGGTATGTCTCCGTATAAAATGGTTTATGGAAAAGCATGTCACTTACCTCTCGAACTAGAACATAAGGCATATTGGGCCATTAAAGAGCTCAATTATGATTTCAAACTTGCCGGTGAGAAGAGACTATTTGACATTAGCTCACTTGATATGTGGCCACACCGCTGGTCACATATCCGGCCTGATCCCGCAGCTGGAGGAAGGGAACAATGTTCTGCGTAGACGCGGTCGACATTGGCGAGGAAGAAAATCCACAGTCGGTGCGTCCCAATCGGGGGTCACCGCGGTATGGGCCGATGTCGCGTCCCAACCGCCCTTCTAGCTACAGCCCGACGTCTGTTTCGAAAATATTAGTGCATGTCAACAAAAAAATACTAATATCGCTGTTCCGTTTCGGAAAAAAGCATATAAGCTTTTACTTCTTACCCAAAGGATCTTTATATCCAACAGACACAAAATATCCATTCGACTGTTCGAAATTACTTTCACTGCTGATCTGATGTCGAGGTAATTGCTGCATCGCCACCAAAACCCACCATCTCTTAAGCTAAAGTAGACCGAGCTAACCCCTATATTAGCATATTACTATGATAAACAGAAGGCACTATAGAATCATTTAGTACGTGAGCTTGTCAATCTGAATGTGGAGGGACACCAGCTTAGCCCCGGCCAGCAGCTTGGGCGGAACTGTGAAAAAGGTCAGCTCCTGCACGACGACGTCGCCGGGATCCCTGCTGCTTGTCACCTCCATTTCCACCTTGACGGCGTCGGTCCTGCCTTTGGGATCCCCTGGCGGGCCGTTCGCCCACAGCTTGGCCACGTAGTGCGGCAGTGGGAACGCCCCTGCTCTGATGCAGATGACCGACACGGCGATAGGCGCGCCGATGTCGAGCACACCGTCGACCAAGAAAAACGCGCGGTCGTCCTCCTCCGCGAACAGCAAGAGTCGTGGCTCCGACAGTGGCACTTGCAGCTGGAGCGCCTTGCCGTACTGGATCCTGTGCACGGGCATGGGATGCACGCTGCTGATGTGGTGGGAGAGCACCGGCGGCGGGCCTTCGTAGCCGCAGACGGGCACGGGGCATTTGCAGGGCGCGAGCGGACACACGCTCTGGTGATCGGCGAGCTTGTGGTAAGTGACGTAGAGCCCACAGCCTTCGTGCGGGCACTCCACCCTCACCGAGGAGAGGACGGCGTCCACCGCCGTGTTCCGCACGTCGAAGCCACCACCGCGCTAGCACTTCTGGCACTGCCGCTGGTTCCCGGGGCGCTCGACGCGGCAGTCCACGCAAGCCAGGTGCCCTCCCTTGCACTGCACAAATCAATCGAACAACATATCAATCAAGAAACCTGCACCTTGCTCGATCAGCCGAACGGACGAGGTGTACTCGAACCTCATACACTGGAGGCTTCAAGGGGCGGAGGCACAAGGGGCAGTGGAGCAAGGTGAGGTCCATCGAGACCATAGAGAGCTCCATCGTCGGGTCCTGTTCCGTCTGCATGATCTCGCCCTCCTCGTGCACAACCATCTCTCGCTTTATTAGGGCCGGGGCATTACAAAGCTTTACCGTCACATATTCATACTACTTCAAGGTGCATTAAATCAACACATGCAAGTATCAAAAGGAGAGTCACGGCATGCATGCATGCGTTGTAATTAATGCATCGGTAAACGCAAATTATTGAAATATATCGAGTGCAGTGCTTTGATGTGTCGCGTCAACTCGTACAAGACCGAGAAGTTTGATTACTACAACGCCCTCTCGCCTTAACCGCACCTGCCTTTGGCTGCATGACAGGTGGGCCACCGACCTATTGGGCCCACCTGTCATGGACGCAAAGGCAGGAGCAGTAAGTCAATGAAGCTGCGTCCCTCCCTCGCCCATGAGCGTGGTGGCTGGCAGGACTAGGAGAAGCTTTCGTTCGCTACACGCTCTCCCTCCCGTACGCGGTGGACATGCAGCAGTTCAATCGGTGTCAGATGGCCAGAAGCATACTCTAGTACTCCTCCACTGCAGTAGTACTCCATCATTTTGTTCGACTTCTCGAAGAGGTGAAGAGCCAAGCGCAGCCCGGACGCTCGTGTGGCAGTTTCATGTGTAGAGTAGTCTAGGATAGCATGTACCGTGCCTGTAAGCTTAAAATCGTTGGGGTCGGCTCCATGCTATATTTTTTTGATTAAAATAATCTTCTGGCCCTACCTGTCATCCTGGTGATTCTAGTTTGCACGCTCATCTGGTCAAGAAAGGAATATATATTTTAATTTGTGGTGGGGTAAATGTTAGAGGTTGCAGCAAATGGAGTATTGTACACTGCGGGTCTTTCAGCCAAGTTTAGAGGCAACCATGTGGGGCCAGTGCTATGATGTGTTGCGTCAACTCGTACAACGAGGAGAAGCTTGATTTTACTACTACACGCCTTCTCCCTCGCCCATGCGCGCGGTGGCTCGCAGACGAGGACAGGCTTTTGCTTATAGTACTAGTACAACAAGCTATCCCTCCCGCTCGCGGTGGACGGACATGCAGCAGTGGATTCGATACTGTAGAAGCAGTAGTAGTAACATCATTGTTCGTCTTCTCGAAGAGGCGAAGAGCCAAGTGCAACCCAAACGTGGTAGTTGCGAACCTTGGAGCACGCATATAGCCAGGCTCTTGCATGAGACAAAATTGCTATGTGAGCCCACTATTGTAGTACTCCCTCCGTCCGGAAATACTTGTCATCAAAATGAATAAAACGGGATGTATCTAGATGTATATTAGTTCTAGATACATCTTTTTTTATCCATTTTGATGACAAGTATTTTCGGACGAAGGGAGTACTTGCTAGTATAGCCCGGTAAACCAGAAAGGAGTATTTGCCTTTCTAGTGACTAGACTACACCGAGATGGAGTACATATGGAGCAAAATGAGTGAATCTACACCGTAAATAAATACGTAGTTCTCTCGTTTTCCTCTCGGCCTTGGTCGCGGTGCACAATATTGAGTATACTAGTACTATCATCTTGAAATTTACGAAGTCACCATAGGCACCTCGTCGTCGACAACCATAGGCACCTCGTCGTCGACGGGAATGTCTCCTGACACGCGATGGACGCGAGTGGCAGTCGCCTCCATAGGTGCTTGAATGCCAAGGAGGGAGAGGGTAGCGGTTCCCGAGACGTTGAATGGTCAATGATGCATCCTCAAATTACTCTACATGCAGAGGGAATTAATTGGAGAAGCAGAATAGAGCCAGCACGCTGTGAATGCAACAGGGTTTGGATTCTCATATAAAGGTGCCCCACCACTCCAATCCATCTACTACTAGTCTCTGCGCAACACTGCTCGCTCCAACCCAAGACCAAGTGACCAGAAGCCAGAAGCACCTATGGAGGCGATGGACGCGAGCGGCAGTCTATTGTGCCAAATCATCCAAGGCGCCGGCTTGCGGTCCCACGCCGCACAGTGTTTCCAGACGGTGCTGGCGACCGCCGGCGTCGTAGCCCTCGCCGACGCCGGCTTCGCCTCTCGCATGGATGACATGATGGTCAACTCCATCCGCAAGTTCACCGCCGTCAAGAAGCGCGCGGACGACCTTGCCGTACTGCTCCAGCCCGCGCGCCCAGGCTCCTCATTGCCTGCCACCCTCATCGGCCTCCATGGTGACGAACTCTTTCAAGCCCAGGTGGCCCTGGAGGTGCCGGAGGTCGCGATGAAGAATGTGCACCTCGAGGTCGCGCTCGTCGCACAGCGCCTCGCCATGCAAGAAACCGTCGACCTGCACATCCACGTCTACGAGGAAATCGTCTACATAGGCCACTACAAGGCCAGCGAGGACAGAAAGACGTTGGCCTTCTTCCAGCGGCTGGAATCTTTGGACGCCATTGTTCAGAAGCACGTCGACCTGGCCACGAAAGCCGCTGCTACATAGCCGCCGTTCGGTGGGCCGGCGCCCTGAGTCGAGGAGGTGGACGTCGTTGATGGATGCATCTCTTCTTCTTGCCCCGTGTAACCAGCACTGCATCGCCTCGTGGCCTTAATGTTTTATTAGTATAGGGGTATATGGCATTTTTATTCCAGTAGTAACGTTTTCACTGTGAGGTTGGGCCGCAGTTGAGAAAACCGACCATCGGCAAATCCCCACCCCTCCAATCCATCTACTCCTAGTCTCTGCGCAACACTGCTCACTCCTAGTCTCTGCGCAACACTGCTTACTCCAAGAAATCCGTGATTTCGCGCAACTGAACTTCAGCCATGTTTCTTTTAGCTTCGCCCCGCGGGCTCATGAGTTAGTTGCCTACGGTGCCCGTCACCAAGTTGATCAGGAGTTCTGGCTAGAGGACATGCCGGATGATGTAAATGTTCGTATGGCCAGCATCTTGGCTGGACCTGTGTGAGTTATGGAATCGAGTGTTCCGTTTCAAAAAAAGACCAAGTGACCAGAAGCCAGAAGCACCTATGGAGGCGATGGTCGCGAGCGGCAGTCGGCTGTGCCAAATCATCCAAGGCGTCGGCCTATGGCCCCGCACCGCGCAGCGTTTCCAGACGGTGCTGGCGACCGCCGGCATCGTAGCCCTCGCCGACGCCGGCTTCGCCTCTCGCATGGACGACATGATGGTTAACTCCATCCGCAAGTACGCCGCCGTCAAGAAGCGTGTAGCGAAAGCTCCTACTAGTCCTGCCAGCTACCACGCTCATGCGCGAGGGAGGGACGCAACTTCATTGACTCACTGCTCCTGCCTTTGCGTCTATGACAGGTGGGCCCAACAGGTGGTTGGCCCACCTGTCATGCAGCTAAAGGCAGGTGCAGTTAAGGCACCGGAGCTCAGTCCGCGAGGGAGAGGGCGTTGTAGTAATCAAACTTCTCGGTCTTGTACGAGTTGACGCGACACATCAAAGCACTGCACTCGATATAAGTCTTTTTACACATTTCAAATGGACTACTACATACGGATGTATGTAGACATATTTTGCTTCGTATGTAGTCACTTGTTGCAATCTCTAAAAAGAGTTATATTTGGAAATGGAGGGAGTACAATGCATGCATGCATGCCGTGACTTCCCTTTTGATACTTGCATGTTTGATTTGATGCACCTTGCCAAATTTTGACTATAAATTTAACTAACCAAATTTTTATGCATGTCACAAAAAATTACGGGGCTGTTTGGATTGTGACTATGTTTATCTTATGTTGCCACATTATTTTTCCCACACTTGCCTAACTTGAGTTGCTCAAATTGTTAGACACACTTTGGCTTGCCTAAGGGAATCTTGCCACACTTTTTGTGTCTATGACATGTGGGGTTCACTGCTAATAAAAAAAATCTTGTCTTAGGAGTGGCTAATAAAAAAGACTTATATTTAGGAACGGAGGGAGTAGAAAATAAATAATAATGCATGTTGGGGCAACCCACGTTTCCGACAATTTTAGCCGTGGGCTTGTTCGCAATTTTTACGAGGGGGTGGTTGTTCATTTAATGGAGGGACTTGTACCAGACTTGAACGATACAAAGTGCAACCTGGCACACCGTAACACCACTTGGAACAAGCGGGTAGCTATCTCAAAAAAAATCAACAACTAAAAAAATGGCGACCTGGCACGTAGTACACAATTTTAAACGATTGTTTTGATGGAGTGAAAAAGGAAAACTACCCCACTACGTATATATAGGCCGGAGCCTCCGCGCTTGCGTGCTAGGGTTGCTCTATTCACACACTCTCATCCTCTCCAGATCTAAACAAGATAGGGGTGGTAACACTGTCTTTCTCCCTTCAAAACACACTGTCTTTCTATCCTCACCGCTAGTTACAGATCCGGACGTATACCCCTCCGCCGGTGAAGGGGAGGAGGGGCAGCGTTTAGGCCATCGTCGACAGCGAGGGAGGAGACCCACTGTCGGCCGCACCGTTATCTCTGGCTGAGCGCTGGCGCGGGAGGTCCTCTGATCCCTTCGTCGCTGCCCTAGTGTGGGCGGATCCGGCCTCCCGCCGCCCACCTATCCACATCCCGACGACCTTCAGGTATATCTTCCTTCGAAACCGCCTTAGCTCTACTTCCGCAGCTTGCTACGTCGCTGCATGTGCATCATTTTCTACCTCTCAGCCCCTCTCGATCGGATGGTCCAACGTCACCTATTTTTTTCTTCTATTGTTAGAGGTAAAGCTACTTCATGGAGTCGAATCTTGTACTTGGTTCAAACAAGAAATAAAGTGGGGGTGGGGGAATTTAGTATGTAGTACATCGGACTTGGTACAAACAGGGAGGAAAGGGGGTGAAAGTAGTACAAACTGGTCATCCAACCGGTCCCTTGGTCGAAAAGGGAAATATAGGGGTAACGCTGAACACAGTGGTATGACCAGGACTAGATTTGCTATCCACACATAGGAGTAGGTGGCTAGAGTGAACAAAAATGGGACCAACCCAGATATGTTTCTTGGATGTTTGTTTCTCGGGGCAACAAACTATGAATCACCACCTTATGCCCCTGTTTAGGTACATGGTGCTGGACTGCTGGTGCACCCACTGTCCCATGCCCTTATACCAAATATTTAGTTGTTCTTAATCTAATGCCCCAGGTAAAAATGAAGCCATGCCACTGTTATAAGCCATGACAAGTTTAACCAAATGTTTTTGCCTGTAATTGTTTGAGACTCTGACTGTTTCCTCTGTAGCTTTTTGTGTAAACAGGGATATCCATTTCACCTGGTTGCTATTGTGACCTTTTGGTGCACTGCACAAAACTCTTCTTAAAAGAAGTGACCTTTGTGCTATTTAACTGGAATGTCAGAATGGAACAGTTGGTTCATTTCGGTGGAACTGCACAAAGGGAGATCTGTGTTCCAATCCTCATCATCCATATTGGCACCATAACCTTCCTTTAGGTAAGAATGATATTTAATGCATGTGTTCATCTCTATTTTGCGACTGCCATGAGAAAATAATGCTATTTTTTACTAGTACACTTGTACTCCCTCACTGACAAAACCAATTCTGAAATAGAAGGCCAATCATGTACTTGGTTTCACCAACTGGTGAGGAGAATGAGAAACAGAGCATGAAGAGGAAGAAGAAGAATAAACAGTGCCAAGGCGATCTTGCTGAAGCCAGAGGCCTCAGTCGAGGCCATTCAAGGGCTCCGGCAACGACTACCTTACATGTGAGACGATCCTCCAGGGAGCCCTTCCACTTCTGCTGTCTCACTTAATTAATTAGGAGTACTTAAGTACCACTAATTTATTGCTGCCTAATTTTCCTGTCGGAGTTAAACAAATCTTTAGTAGCACCCTATGCTGAATCATGTACGTGTGTATGTTTGTCTATGGAGATGAATCATGTGGTGGAGCAGGGAGGGAATATTATTAGTGTCATGACATAATAGTGCTATTGTTTTGCATGTCAATTTATTGCCATTGGTTCAATGAGGCAATGTTTTGCGTATTGTCCATCATGAATTTGATGCTACTGTTAGAGTAATATGCTAATGTCTTTCTATCCTTTCTCACTAAGCTAATGAAGGTTTCACCTTGTTCCTACTTGTGCAAACAGGGATCATGTTGTGCCAATCATACATTTTAGTGGAACTACACAAGACAATACAATGAACTGTATCCCAGCCTATGCTTTAATTCTGCTGGAAGTTCTTGATAATCTTTCGATATAATCTCAGCACTGGCAAACAAGAGTGATTTCAACCATACATTTGAAGTGCACAAAAATATATACTATTGAGTGATTCCAGTGAGTGCTTTATCATCTCTTATGGGACTACATGAATAAGCTTTTTTCCTCAGGTTGGTACGGGCCTAAGGCCTTCATCCATATTAGTTTGCTGTCATCTCTATTTGTATCATGCTACTGTCATGAGAAACTCCTTTATCTTTGCACGTTAAAGTTTTGCAACCTATGATACATGGCAATGCTTTGAGTGTTGAGCTAATTGGCACTGATTAAATAAACTAATACCTCTCTTTAAGCAAGACTACTATGTTGCTAACTTTACCCATTAAGATAATGAGGGTGCTTCTATTTGTTAGTGTATGTTTCATCAACTAGTCCCACTATTACAGTAATCTCACTCTCTCAATATATGTGCCAACAGGGATGCTCAATTTTGGTGGAACTGCACAGAAACTTTGGGTGCTTCATTGCCTCGACAACTTCCGTCCTTTCCTGTCAGTCGCTAATCTGGGCCTGCTTTCTTCCTTTGCTGTCAGTCGCTTGGCTTATCTCGGCTTCTAGTCAAAGGAAAAAGTAATTGATATGCTACCTCACACAGGTTGGTACTGGTCTTTATCCTGATTATTGTGCTTGTCATGTATTGTTAATTTGGTATTGTGCTACTGTTTGCCGATTTTATAAAGGAGTAACTTGGAGCCTGAACTCGCAGGCAAATCATTGCATTGGGTGATTTCAGTAGAACTCGTACAAGCATTAATTTTAGCAAGAAGTACCTCCGACTGAACACCATTTACCAGTCTGCAATGTACAATTTTGGCGAGCTACAGGACCAAGATCAGCCAATAAACTAGTTGGATGAAAGTAGTGGCCAAGTTGCTCAAACCTCCCTCGGCACGAGGCCACTATTTGAGGATAAACCTACAAGCAAAGTTCAGATTGTCTGTGCTGCCTCTTATGTACTCGAAAGGTTACTTGTATAAGCATTAATTTTAGCAAGAAGTGCCTCCGACTGAACACCATTTACCAATCTGTACCCTAGGTAATTAAAGTTCGTCCATGGATCATATTGGTTGTGATCTCAATCATTTGGATGCATAAACATACTGAACATGTGTATATCTGAATCTTTTTGTGAATTATCTATGAATATTGTTGTGTGATCTATCAATCATTTGGATCCATAGACATGCTGAACTTGTGTATATATGAATCTTTTGAGTTGTTGATAGTGAATGTTGGCTATGAATATGAACGTGTCCTGTGAACCTGAGTTTGATACGAATGTTTACCTTTTCTGTTGTGCTTGTGTGTGAACTTGTTAGTATGCCTACTGTGGGGTATGTGACGTGTGGGTGTCAACGGCACACCTTCTTCCCGAGAAGAATTGCACCTGCTTTGTTAGGGTAGCAACGGCGCATCAGCTCTTTTTAATCTTTTTGCTCTGTCTTGCCCCTCCCCCGCTCAACCCCTGCCATAATGTTTTCGGCCTCAAAACAAACATAGTATTGCATTGTTTTTGGGGCTTGATGAAAAATCGAGTGCTGGTTTCTGTAGGTTGCCCGCCCAGCAAATGGGTTGCTGGTCCACCACGGACTGGGAGGCTAAAAATACAAGTTGTATGGTGCAGAGGCAAGTAAAAAAACGACATCGAGAGCCATCCATTGAAGAAAAAAAATCGCTCCTGATGTGCTTCTTCAGTCGTGCGCCCGCCCCCTCTATAATCCAGTTCGCTCGGGGATCTGGTATCATTTTTTCCAGAGGGCGAACAAGTATCAGCTACGCCTAGGTTTTGTATTTTAACATGCGTAGCCCACGACATACGGTGACAGTGGTTTCAACTTATTTTTTGAGGTCCTTACCGGCCTATGGGCTTTTTCTTAAAGATCGGCAGCCCAATGTATTTTTTAACCACATTATATATATATTTATATTATTACTATTATCGTATATTTTATAGAGACTTATATATACATTATAAAAACATCCCACGTGTTATTAACTTATAAAAGTAAATGTTTAACAGAAGTTGGCAAGGAAAATCCTGGTTGTTTTTGACTCACATGCAAGGAAAATTCTGGTGATTGCATACAAAAGCTTGTGAAGATTTTAAGGACCAACGTAATAATAACGCGCTCATTTTTATTTTGAGCAATAACTCGCTAATTTCTTAATTATGTATATAAAAAATGTGCCTCTCCGGTTTATTTTTGATATTAATTGCTCCTTCTAAGATAACATTATATATATATAACGAGCCCAGCTAATTCGTGTATTTGAAGGAAGTGCAAATGGGCTGGGATTTCTTAGATAATATAAATGGGCCGCATTGACGCGAAATTATTTGTTCACCCAGCCCAACAAATGGACTGTACATTCTAGAAAACATGGGTTAAATATATGCCACATTTTTCCAGGCTGACATGTGGGCCAATAGGTCGAAGCCTACACACGGCGTTGTCAACTTGGTCGGCATGCACCTTCAAGCTCTCGTCTTCTTCCTCCAGTGTCGTCGGGACCGCCTGGTCCGGCCTCCAGCAGCTAGCGGCTCTGCTTAGCACGCATCGCTGCGAAGCGCTACCCCACCGTCGGCCAGGCTATCCCTCCACCCCTCCACACCTCCTGTTATTCTCCACCGACTGCAGCCCCACGCCGCACCAGAACCAGCTATAACCCTTCTCCTCCACTCAATCTGCGACTCCACTGCCGCATCTTCCCATTGAGGGAGTCCTAGATTAGGGGGTCCTCGGACAGCCGGACTATATCCTTTGGCCGCACTATTGGACAATGAAGATACAAGATTGAAGACTTCGTCCCGTGTCTGCATGGGACTCTCCTTGGCGTGGAAGGCAATCTTGGCAATACGGATATGCAGATCTCCTCCCTTGTAACCGACTCTGTGTAACCCTAGCCCCCTCCGGTGTCTATATAAACCGGAGGGTTTAGTCCGTAGGACAACAACAATCATACCATAGGCTAGCTTCTAGGGTTTAGCCTCTACGATCTCGTGGTAGATCAACTCTTGTAATACTCATATCATCAAGATCAATCAAGCAGGAAGTAGGGTATTACCTCCATCGAGAGGGCCCGAACCTAGGTAAACATCGTGTCCCCTACCTCCTGTTACCATCCGCCTTAGACGCACAGTTCGAGACCCCCTACCCGAGATCCGCCGGTTTTGACACCGACATTGGTGCTTTCATTGAGAGTTCCACGGTGCCGTCACCATAAGGCTAGATGGATCCTTCGATCATCGGCAACGATGCGATCCAGGGTGAGGTTTTCCTCCCGGACAGATCTTCGTATTCAGCGGCTTCGTACTGCGGGCCAACTCGCTTGGCCATCTGGAGCAGATCGAGAGCTACGCCCCTGGCCATCAGGTCAGGTTTGGAAACTTGAACTATACTGCCGACATCCGCGGAGACTTGATCTTCGATGAAATCGAGCCCATGTCAGGTGTGCCGCACAATCACGACGAGCATGACTTAGCTCTGCCGTCGGACAGTGTTCGGAAGATCACACCTGCAACTACTCCGGCCCTCAATCCGGAACAAATTGCGCCATCTAAGGACGGGTGGATGGACCCTGCCACGGAGGCCGCACACTCGGTGGTGATAGAGCCGAATACTGACTTCACCTCCTACGAGACCCATGTTGCCGAACCGTTGGATTCGTCCCCGGCCATGGGCTCCGAACCGCCTGCGTCCGTGCCTATCGAATCTGATTGGGCACCGATCATGGAGTTTTCCTCCGCGGATATCTTCCAGCACTCACCACTGGGCGATGTGCCAAACTCATTGAGGTCTCTCTCCTTGTCAGGAGACCCTTGGCCAAACTATGTCCGGATAGAATGGGAAGCGGACGACGAAGAAATTCGTTCCCCACCCACCACCCACTTAATAGCCACTGTCGACGATTTAACCGACATGCTCGATTTCGACTCCGAAGACATCGACGGTATGGACGACGATGCAGGAGAGGAATAGGAACCACCGCCCATAGGGCGCTGGACAGCCACTTCATCACACGATATATATATGGTGGATACACCCAAAGAAAATAATGACGAGGAACAGAAGGAGGCAGCGAAGGATAGCTCCCTCGAGAAGCAACCAAAGCGACAGCATAGGCGCCGCTCCAAATCCCGCCTCGGCAAGAACAGCGATAACAGCACAAGAAAAAATAACACCCCGGTCGACTCCAGAGGAAACGACGACCACATTGACCCAGCGACTGAACAGGATGAACCAGCGGACGGCGAACATAGTAAGGAGCCGCTGTCCGATCACGGCGACGCCAAGGATAAAGCTCATCAACCTCTCTCCGGAGAGGAAAACAGTCCGGACGACGATGCACACATCATCCCGGAAAGGCACTTGGAACAAGAGAACCTCCGTAGAAGGCTTATTGCCACCGCGAGGAGTCTGAAGAAGCAGAAGCAATGGCTTAAGGCCGCGCAGAATACGCTCAACAGTAGATGGAACAAAGTGCTTGACACTGAAGAAAAGTATGGTGGCAGTCGCCACACAAAGAGCTATCCAAAGCGCAAGCTGTTGCCTGAATTCAATGATGAGGCCTTAGAGCCCACACAGCCAAAAATAAAACGGCCGACCGGTCGGATCGTCCACCTCGTGGCCGCGATAGGGCGGCTAACGAGGCCGCACATAAGTCAGCACATGATCCAAGCGAGGACTTGCATCAAAAGGCCAGCGTGACCAGATCCATCTACGGATCTAGGAAGCACGCTCCAGCGCATAATAAAAAACGAACACTACAACCGTCAGAACGCCATGACACATCCAAATACAGGGGCGCCGCGCACTCCCTATGTTTCACCGATGAGGTGCTGGATCACGAATTTCCAGAGGGATTCAAACCCGTGAACATAGAGGCATACGACGGAACGACAGACCCTGGGGTCTGGATTGAGGACTTCATCCTCCACATCCATATGGCTCGCGGAGACGATCTCCACGCCATCAAGTACTTGCCCCTCAAGCTGAAAGGACCAGCTCGGCACTGGCTGAAGAGCCTCCCCGAAAATTCAATTGGAAGTTGGGAGGAGCTTGAGGATGCTTTTAGGGCTAACTTTCAAGGGACCTATGTCCAACCCCCGGATGCAGACAATTTAAGTCATATAATTCAACAGCCCGGAGAGTCAGCCCGAAAGCTTTGGAATAGATTTCTCACTAAGAAGAATCAAATCGTCGACTGCCCGGACGCCGAAGCCTTAGCAGCTTTCAAACACAGCATTCGAGACGAATGGCTCGCCAGACACCTCGGCCAAGAAAAACCAAGGACAATGGCGGCCCTAACAAGCCTTATGACCCACTTTTGCGCGGGCGAAGATAGCTGGCGGGCCCGTAGTAGCACCAGCGACCCAGGCACATCTGAAGTCAGGGATGGTAATGGAAAACCACGACGCAGTAAAAGCAAGCATCGAAATAACGAAGACAGCCTAGACAACACGCCGGTAAACGCCGGATTTAGGGGCCCTCGACCCGGTCAGCGGAAAAAGCCTTTCAAAGGCAACAGAGATGGACCGTCCAGCCTAAACAAGATTCCAGACAAATTATGTAAGATTCATGGCACCTCCGATAAACCTGCAAATCACACCCACAGAGAATGCTGGGTCTTCAAGCAGGCCGGCAAGTTAAACGCCGAACACAAGGGGAGGGATACACCAAGTGAAGACGAGGATGAGCCTCGCCAGCAAAACACTGGGGGACAGAAAAAGTTCCCACCAGAGGTCAAAACAGTGAACACGATTCACGTGACGAAGAGGAGAAGCAAACATGCACTCCGAGACATACGCGCCGTAGAGCCCGTCACCCCTCAGTCCAACCCTTGGTCGGCCTGCCCGATCACTTTTGATCGCAGGGATCACTTGACAAGTATCCGGCATGGACGATTGGCTGCCTTGGTGCTAGACCCAATTATCGACGGATACCATCTCACCCAAGTCCTCATGGACGGCGGTAGTAGTCTTAATCTGGTATATCAGGACACAGTCCGCAAAATGGGGATAGACCCGACAAGAATCAGCCACGGCAATACTACCTTTAAAGGAGTAATACCAGGCCCAGAGGCCCACTGTACGGGCTCTCTAGTACTAGAGGTTGTATTCCGGTCTCCCGACAACTTCCGAAGTGAAAAGTTAACCTTCGACATCGCTCCATTCCGAAGCGGCTATCAAGCACTACTCGGAAGAACAGCTTTCGCTCGTTTTAATGCAGTACCGCATTACGCTTCTCTTAAGCTTAAGATGCCCGGTCCACGTGGCATCATCACAGTTAGCGGAAATGTTGAGCATTCCGTATGCGCGGAGGAGCGTGTGGCGGCTTTAGCAGCCGAACACTAAAACGGCCCCTCCAACCAGAATAAAAGATCGGTCGTCAAGACCGCGGACACGGCTAGACGAGTCCGGCGCATCACTAGCTGTAACAACTTAGATAAACCTGACATTGGTTTGATGGATATACCCCCATAGGCGGTACCAGGGGCTTCCCGCATGTACAAAGGACTACAGTTCGGCTCGACCTTACTTATCTTGGATTTTAATGGTTTATTAAGAATAACCATTTTTTCACATGACAACTTTCACCTAAGTTCTTCTCTTCTGCAGATGATAATCGTGCTACACCCTTCCAGGATACGGCACAACGGAGACACAGGCGCAGACGTGCAGCAGGGCCCCGCTCAAAGGTTTCTTTTTTGATTAAGACCATGTGTAAACCTTTTTTACTGTCTCTTGTTGCTTCACATCCTCCGGATACTCAGTATAACCGAGAGGGATGCTGACGTTATTGGCATTTCGCCACGTCAGATTAATGCACGTACCTGGACACTCGGGGTTCATTATCAAGGGCGTTACTCAGCCCGGTATATGTTGTAAAGACCGAATACCTTAGGGAGTGTTCGGCGTCGCGAGTTTGGCCTTATATGCATCAGCTCCGAATCATGTCTTTGGTCAAATGTTGGGTTTGCCCGGCTCCCACGTTTTGCTACCTTACGTTCCGCTCTATCGGCTAAGGTGGCACCGGGAGAACTACTGCGATTGTGCCCTGGTTCATCCGGATGAGCACCTCAGTGGAGAAAGCCGAAAACTGACTGTCATGATAAAGCGCGAGACTGGTCAACCACTCGATGACTTAGCGGAATCTTCGGGATTCCTCCGCATTAACGAAGGACCGGTTTTCCCGGTCATGTACGTACGCGCACCGTATTCGGATAGCCGCAGAAATACCAGGGGCTATATAGTAGCCCCACTGTCAAACTCCTATGGTTAAGTGAAAGTGTTAAAGCAATATAGTCTGATTGCCTTGTTCACCGCACTACCACCTCCTTAATGGACCAAGACGTTGGATCAAGTGTGAAGACGCGCTTTCGCGAACACCCCCGCATTATATGTGGGGGGGCTGAAGCCGACGACTGCAAACTTTCATGTTATATACATATATACATAAACGACCGCACAGGAGGCATAATAATACTCTCAGGCAAAAGTATAAACACAGCCTTTATAATTCAAATAACATTGTTCTTACAATTGGGATACATGTCACTAGAACATGATACTCTTCGAGCACCGAGCCTCTATTAAACGAGCGCCTTCTAAGACTTCTTCAAAATAGTGCTCGGCTGATACCCGGCCTACCGCCGAACTCTGGGATGCAATAGCGGTGGCCTCCATCTCTGCCCAGTATGTCTTGACACGGGCAAGAGCCATCCATGCACCCTCTATGCACGCCGACCTCTTCACAGCGTCAATATGCGGCACAGCACCAAGAAATTGTTGCACTAAGCCAAAATAACTATTCGGCCTTGGTCCTTTCGGCCAAAGATGATCCACAACAAACCTCATGGCAAGCCCGGACAACCTATGGAGCTCGGCCCACGCGGCCATTTGCTCATTTAACAGCAGCGGACGCGCCGGAGCATTGAACTGTGACCAGAACAACTTTTCCACTTCGTGATCTTTTTGACCTTCGAAAAACTTGGTCGCATCAGCAGCACTTGCTGCCAAATCCAGGTACGCGTCCGCAGAACTCCATAATTGATCCAGAAGGGCATACTTAGGATCTCCGAACTTCGTCCGCAACAAAAAGGGCTTCCCAGCCGCGATATCTCCGGCTTGACGTAGCTCCTCCTTCGCCGCTCTGATTTTAGAGCGGGCTTCCTTGGCTGCTACCGTGGCTTTCTCCAGGTCCGTCGTCTTCGTTTGGCTTTCCTTTTCAAGAAGCTCATGACGGTCGGCGGCATCTTTTAGCTCAACAGCCATCTTGGCTATTTTCTCTTTGCTTTGGCAATGCGCAGCCTGTTCGGCTCTTAGCTCTTCGACCGCCTTTAGGGCGGCCGCATCACTCCTCCTGGCTTGTTCATTGGCTCAGGCAAGTTCCGCCCGAAGGGTCTCCACGGCGGCAGCTCCATCTACAGTCACAGCATATTACAGATACTAGCATCATGCCCCTCTTAATATGTGTTGATCATAGGAGAATACGTACCCTGTGCCTCGTCAAGCCACTTGTTTACAAGCACGATATTGGCATCTGCCGCATCAAGTTGCCGCTTCGGTTCGGCAAACTCACCAGTCCGGCTAGCCACCGGACCCTTAGCCGTCTGCACGTGAACGCGGCATGGTTATTACCTGGGACTATGATCCTCTATTTGCCGTCTTTTTCGACACCAACCAGAGTCTCAGGGGCTACTATCTACATAGGGCACACCTGGCGTGTGCGTTACCGTAAAAAATATATATATATTACTTTGCGTACCTCAAAGCCTCTCAGCAGGCTCATAAAAGCTTCATGCAACCCACTTTCGGCGGATGAAATCTTCTCAACCACAATATCCATTAGCGTACGATGCGCTTCTGAGATAGCCGCTTGCTCCAGAAGATTCATCAGTGCGTCTGTCGCGCACCGGACAGTCCCAGACTCTTTCTATTGCTCTCCTTAGGGGCCAAATACTCCGGACTTCGGGTGACCGAAGGGTTACCCTCTGGCCTTGGCGGATCAGGAGAAATCCTCCGTGACGACACCTCAGGGTCGTCCACGTCACAAGGCGGGGAGGCACGGGGAGGTGTTTCGCTCTCCATCATCTCCGGAAGAAGATCCCCCGAAGACGAACTCTGTCGAGAAGGGCTACGATCCGAACTACAAGACATACGTCTCGGTTATTGTTCTCAGAAATGAAGCAGGGTATATTTACTATAAAGTACTTTTGTTTACTTACAGCTTGGTGGAGGGCTGGTCCCCTTGCGGGTACTGTGCGGTAAGGATGCCCTCCGGGGTAGGGCCCTCTGACAAAGGTTTCTTCCCTCGTTTGAAAACCGTTGTTTCCAAATCTTCAGAGGCAGCCCTCTTCCTTCCTTGGGGAGAGGGAATTTTAGATTCTTCTCCCCGGTTATCCTCCTTCACGGAGGCACTAATTCCCCCGGTTTGGATGAATAATGAGTGAGGCTCGCTTTCGGCTTCTTTGTTCCTCCCCTTATCTTCCCCTGATGGCGCTTGATAAGGCACAAGCTCAAGCATCCTGGCTAGTACAGGATCCGGTGAGCCTTCGGGAAGGCGGGCCGAACACCTGATCATCTTCGCCTTTTTTATCCAGCCCTGGTCAAAAGGCGACTTTTTAGAATGACGTTGTGGTAAATTAAAAGACAACGTGTTCGGCCGCGGAAATTACTTACTTGGGTATCTAGATGATTACATCTCAGACCCACATCCTCGGTGGTGTCCGGACACTTTATTTGTGATCCGAAGAACAATCTGTACATCTCTTCGAGTGTCACGCCGAAGAAGTGCTGAATAGTTCGCAGTCCTTCCAGGTTGAACTCCCACATACGGAGAGGTCGACGTTTGCAAGGCAGGACTCGCGAATTAGCATGTCTTGCATTACCTTGACAAGGCTGACATCTCTCTCGAGGAGATCTCGGATGCGGCTCTGCAATATTGGCACATCATTTACTGGCCCCCAGTCCAGCCCCTTGTTGATCCATGACGCCAGTTGTGGCGGGGGGTCCGAGCAAAAGGCAGGGGCGGCTACCCACTTAGTACCCCGGGGAGCTGTGATGTAAAACCACTCCCGCTTCCATAACTTGGATGTCTCCGGGAAGGAACCCTTTGGCCATGGAGCATCGGCACCTTTGTTTATTATGGCGCCTCCGCATTCTGCGTGTCACCCCTCAATCATCTTCGGCTTCACATTGAAGGTCTTGAGCCATAAGCCGAAGTGTGGGGTGATGCAGAGGAAGGCTTCACACACGACGATGAACGACGAGATGTGAAGGATGGAATCCGGAGCCAGATCATGGAAATCGAGCCCGTAGTAGAAGGTTGGATCCGGACATGATTGAAGGTCCGAAGCGCCTAGCCTGAGCCTTGGGTGTTGGAACTCGAGGTGCGGGAAGGATTCGATTGAGTGCGAGAATAAAAGGACAGGCCTTGGCCCCTTTATAAAGAGGGTGAATATCAAGCGTCCTCCGCGTGGCCGTTTGGAACTTGCCTAAAATCGAGGAGTCATACCAGCAGGCACGATGGGGTTACCCACGCCCGTATTGATGAGAATCCCGTGAAAAAAGGGACACGATCTCTGTTTCGACAGGACGTGCCAATAAAACCGCCTCGCAACTCGTGCAGTGTCAGGCTCGGAAAAACGGTTCGTCATGACCAGACCACGGCATTACGTCACGTTATGAAAAGCTGTCAGCAGATTAGATTTGTGGAAATATTATTCTCTCTACGATGGTATGTGGAATTTGTTTTGCAAAGCCGGACACTATCCTCGTGTTCAAAACCTTCTATCGAGTATTCGGAGGAGGAACCCGCCTTGCAATGCCGAAGACAATCTGCGCGTCGGACTCATCGTCATTGAAGCCAGGTTCAGGGGCTACTGAGGGAGTCCTGGATTAGGGGGTCCTCGGACAGCCGGACTATATCCTTTGGCCGGACTGTTGGACTATGAAGATACAAGATTGAAGACTTCGTCCCGTGTCTGGATGGGACTCTCCTTGGCATGGAAGGCAAGCTTGGCAATACGGATATGTAGATCTCCTCCCTTGTAACCGACTCTATGTAACCCTAGCCCCCTCCGGTGTTTATATAAACCGGAGGGTTTAGTCCATGGGACAACAACAATCATACCATAGGCTAGCTTTTAGGGTTTAGCCTCTACGATCTCGTGGTAGATCAACTCTTGTAATACTCATATCATCAAGATCAATCAAGCAGGAAGTAGGGTATTACCTCCATCGAGAGGGCCCGAACCTGGGTAAACATCGTGTCCCTGCCTCCTGTTACCATCCGCCTTAGACGTACAGTTCGGGACCCCCTACCAGAGATCCGCCGGTTTTAACACAAGCACCCATCTCTGAGTCGTTCCCGTCCGGGGCCTCGCCGTCGTCCACCGCCTCGCTGCGCTCGGTGCGGCGTGGTCAACAAACAAGAGTCATCGGAAGAGGACTGTACGTGGAGAGCCTGACGGCTGGGACCCACGAGGTCCATGGTCGCACGCAAGGAAAGTTCCTCCTTATTAAGCTGAAAAAAATGTTTCCTCCACCTGACAGCTGGGACCCACCGGCTGTATCTTCACACGGAAGGAAGTGCCTCCTTGTTATGCGAAAAAATTATTCCTCCCGTTGACAGCTGGGACCCGTCAGATTTGGTGGGTGACTTGTGGGCCTACTAAGCGGACGTGTACCCAGGGCTTTGTCAACTTAATCAACAAATGATTCTAGCAGCTGGACCGTTGGATGTTAATGCAACAGCGGTGCTCCTTCTTCAACCTCTGTTCTTGCTCCTTTTTCCCGTGGGCGGCACTGCGGCTGTGCTGCCGCGCACCCGAACCAGTCTAGTTTCCCACTCCTCTCCATCTGCGACTCCACTGCCCCGTCTTTCCCATCTCTGGGTCGTTCCAGTCTGGGGCCTCGCCGTCGTCCACCGGCCTTTGGTGCGCTCGGCACGGTGTGGTCAACATGGTCAACAATCGAGAGTCATCGGAAGATGACTGTACATGAGAGGCTGGCAGTGGGGACGCACCACGCCCATGGACGCATGCATGCCACGGAACGCGTCGTGGTCAACGTGGTCAAGCAACGGGATTCCATCGGACGTGGACTGTACGTGGAGAGGCTGACAGGTGGGTCCACAACGGCAGCAAGGAAGTGCCTCCTTATTACGCGGAAAATAATGATTCCTCCACCTGATAGCAGGGACCCACCGGACGGGCCATCGTATTTCGCGAAAAAAATGTTTCCCCCCTGACTGTTGGGACCCACCGGACGGGCCACCGTATTGCGCGAAAAAAACATTCCCCCTGCTGTCAGCTCAGACCCACCGGAAGTGCCTCCTTATTACGCACAAAAAAATGAATACTCCCCCTGCTGGTTGGGACCCACCTTGGTGGGAGGCTGACTTGTGGGCCTACTAAGTTGACGGGGACGGAGTGCTTTGTCAACTTAGTCACTATGAACAATTCTAGCTCCAGTGACCGTACGATGTCCATCCAACAGCCATAGTGCTTCATCAACCTCTGGTCTTGTTGCTCCAGCCGCCCAAAGCAGCGCCAGTCGTGCCGCATGCTCCTGCTCCCGTGGTCGGTTGTGCTGCCGCGGAGGCCTCACCTGTTGGGGAACGTAGCAGAAATTCAAAATTTTCTACGCATCACCAAGATCAATCTATGGAGTAATCTAGCAACGAGGGGAAGGGGAGTGCATCTACATACCCTTGTAGATCGCGAGCGGAAGCGTTCAAGAGAACGGGGTTGATGGAGTCGTACTCGTCGTGATCCAAATCACCGATGATCCTAGCGCCGAACGGACGGCACCTCCGCGTTCAACACACGTACGGAGCAGTGACGTCTCCTCCTTCTTGATCCAGCAAGGGGGAAGGAGAGGTTTATGGAGATCCAGCAGCACAACGGCGTGGTGGTGGAAGTAGCGGGGATCCCGGCAGGGCTTCGCCAAGCACTAACGGGAGGGAGAGGGAGGCGCCAAGGGCTAGGGTACTGCTGCCCTCCCCCCCCCCACTATATATAGGCCCCCTGGGGGGGCGCCGGTCCTGGAGATCCCATCTACAAGGGGGGGCGGCGGCCAAGGGGGGAAACTTGCCCCCCAAGCCAGGCGGGGCGCCTCCCACCCCCAGGGTTTCCAACCCTAGGCGCAGGGGGAGGCCCATGGGGGGCGCACCAGCCCACTAGTGGCTGGTTCCCCTCCCACTTCAGCCCATGGGGCCCTCCGGGATAGGTGGCCCCACCCGGTGGTCCCGGTACAATACCGATAACCCCCGAAACTTTCCCGGTGGCCGAAACTGGACTTCCAATATATAATTATTCACCTCCGGACCATTCCAGAACTCCTCGTGACGTCCGGGGTCTCATCCGGGACTCCGAACAACTTTCGGGTTACCGCATACTAATATCTCTACAACCCTAGCGTCACCGAACCTTAAGTGTGTAGACCCTACGGGTTCGGGAACCATGCAGACATGACCGAGACGTTCTCCGGCCAATAACCAACAGTGGGATCTGGATACCCATGTTGGCTCCCACATGTTCCACGATGATCTCATCGGATGAACCACGATGTCGGGGATTCAATCAATCCCGTATACAATTCCCTTTGTCCAGCGGTATAGTACTTGCCCGAGATTCGATCGTCGGTATCCCGATACCTTGTTCAATCTCGTTACCGGCAAGTCTCTTTACTCGTTCCGTAACACATCATCCCGTGATCAACTCCTTGGTCAAATTGTGCACATTATGATGATGTCCTACCGAGTGGGCCCAGAGATACCTCTCCGTTTACACGGAGTGACAAATCCCAGTCTCGATTCGTGCCAACCCAACAGACACTTTCGGAGATACCTGTAGTGCACCTTTATAGCCACCCAGTTACGTTGTGACGTTTGGTACACCCAAAGCATTCCTACGGTATCTGGGAGTTGCACAATCTCATGGTCCAAGGAAATGATACTTGACACTAGAAAAGCTCTTAGCAAACGAACTACACGATCTTGTGCTAGGCTTAGGATTGGGTCTTGTCCATCACATCATTCTCCTAATGATGTGATCCCGTTATCAACGACATCCAATGTCCATGGTCAGGAAACCGTAACCATCTATTGATCAACGAGCTAGTCAACTAGAGGCTTACTAGGGACATGGTGTTGTCTATGTATCCACACATGTATTTGAGTTTCCTATCAATACAATTTTAGCATGGATAATAAACGATTATCATGAACAAGGAAATATAATAATAACCAATTTATTATTGCCTCTAGGGCATATTTCCAACAGTCTCCCACTTGCACTAGAGTCAATAATCTAGTTCACATCACCATGTGATTAACACTCACAGGTCACATCACCATGTGACCAACATCCAAGAGTTTACTAGAGTCAACAATCTAGTTCACATCACTATGTGATTAACACTCAATGAGTTCTGGTTTGATCATGTTATGCTTGTGAGAGAGGTTATTAGTCAACGGGTCTGAACCTTTCAGATCCGTGTGTGCTTTACGAATATCTATGTCATCTTGTGGATGCTACCACGCGCTACTTGGAGCCATTTCAAATAACTGCTCTACTATACGAATCCGGTTCACTACTGAGAGTCATCCGGATTAGTGTCAAAGTTCGCATCGACGTAACCCTTTACGACGAACTCCTTTTCACCTCCATAATCGAGAAAATTCCTTAGTCCACTAGATACTAAGGATAAGTTCGACCGCTGTCATGTGATCCATTCCCAGATCACTATTGTACCCCTTGACCAACTCATGGCAAGGCACACTTCATGTGCGGTACACAGCATAGCATACTGTAGAGCCTACGTCTAAAGCATAGGGGACGACCTTCGTCCTTTCTCTCTCTTCTGCTTTGGTCAGGTCTTGAGTCTTACTCAATACTCACACCTTGTAACACAGCCAAGAACTCCTTCTTTGCTGACCTATTTTGAACTCTTTCAAAATCATGTCAAGGTGTGCGTTCTTTGAAAGTATCATCAGGCGTCTTGATCTATCTCTATAGATCTTGATGCCCAATATGTAAGCAGCTTTATCCAGGTCTTCCTTTGAAAAACTCCTTTCAAACAACCCTTTATGCTTTCCAGAAATTTTACATCATTTCGGATCAACAATATGTCATTCACATATACTTATCAGAAATGTTGTAGCGCTCCCACTCACTTTATTGTAAATACAAGTTTCTAACAAACTTTGTATAAACCCAAAAACTATGATCACTCCATCAAAGCGTATATTTTGACTCCGAGATGCTTGCTCTAGTCCATGGAAGGATCGCTGGAGCTAGCATACCTTTTAGCATCCTTAGGATCGACAAAACCTTTCTGATTGTATCACATACAACCTTTCCTTACGAAAACTGGTAAGGAAACTTGTTTTGACATCCATCTGCCAGATTTCATAAATGCAGCTAATGCTAACATGAATCCGACGGACTTAAGCATCGCTACGGATGAGGAAATCTCATCGTAGTCAACTCCTTGAACTTGTGAAAATACTCTTTGCCACAAGTCGAGCTTCATAGACGGTAACATTACCATCCATGTCCGTCTTCTTCTTAAAGATCCATTTATCTCAATAGCTTGCCAATCATCGGGCAAGTTCACCAAAGTCCATGCTTTGTTCTGATACATGGATCCTATCTCGGATTTCATGGCTTCTAACCATTTGTCAGAATATGGGCCCACCATCACTTCTCCATAGCTCGTAGGTTCAGTATTGTCTAACAACATGATATCTAAGACATGATTACCGTACCACTCAGGAGTAGTACATATCCTTGTCGACCTACGAGGTTTGGTAGTGACTTGATCCGAAGTTTCATGATCACTATCATAAGCTTCCAGTTCAATTGGTGTAGGTGCCACAGGAACAACTTCTTGTGCCCTGCTACACACTAGTTGAAGTTATGGTTCAATAACCTCATCAAGTCTCCACCATCCTCCCACTCAATTCTTTCGAGAGAGACTTTTCCTCGAGAAAGGACCCGTTTCTAGAAGCAATTACTTTTGCTTCCAGATCTGAAATAGGAGGTATACCCAACTGTTTTGGGTATTCTATGAAGATGCATTTATCCGCTTTGGGTTCGAGCTTATCAACCTGAAACTTTTCCACATAAGCATCGCAGCCCCAAACTTTTAAGAAACGACAATTTAGGTTTCTCTAAACGGTGTCGTCTCAACGGAATTGCGTGGTGCCCTATTTAAAGTGAATGCGGTTGTCTCTAATGCCTAACTCATAAACGATAGTGGTAAAGAGACATCATGGTATGCACCATATCCAATAGGGTGCAGTTATGATGTTCGGACACACCATCACACTGTGGTGTTCCAGGCGGTATTAATTGTGAAACACTTTCCACAATGTCTTAATTGTGTGCCAAACTCGTAACTCAGATATCTCTATGATCATATCATAGACATTTTATCCTCTTGTCACGATGATCTTCAACTTCACTCTGAAATTAATTGAACCTTTCAATAATTCAGACTTGTGTTTCATCAAGTAAATACACTCAGCATCTACTCAAATCATCTGTGAAGTAAGAACATAACGATATCCACTGCATGCCTCAGCACTCATTGGACTGCACACATCAAAATGTATTACTTCCAACAAGTTGCTCTCTTGTTCCATCTTACTGAAAACGAGGCCTTTCAGTCATCTTGCCCATGTGGTATGATTTGCATGTCTCAAGTGATTCAAAATTAAGTGAGTCCAAACGATCCATCTGCATGGAGTTTCTTCATGCATATATACCAATAGACATGGTTCGCATGTCTCAATCTTTTCAAAAATGAGTCAGTCCAAAGATCCATCTACATGGAGCTTCTTCATGCGTTCTATACCAATATGACTCAAATGGCAGTGCCACAAGTATGTGGTACTATCATTACTATTTTATATCTTTTGGCACGAACATGTGTATCACTGCGATCGAGATTCATTTTAGGTGCAAGACCATTGAAGGTATTATTCAAATAAACAGAGTAACCATTATTCTCCTTAAATGAATAACCGTATTGCGATAAACATAATCCAATCATGTTTATGCTCAACACCAAATAACAATTATTTAGGTTTAACACCAATCTCGATGGTAGAGGGAGCATGCGATGCTTGATCACATCAACCTTGGAAACACTTCCAACACATATCGTCATCTCACCTTTAGCTAGTCTCCGTTTATTCCGCAGCTTTTATTTCGAGTTACTAACACTTAGCAACCGAACCGGTATCTAATACCCTGGTGCTGCTAGGAGTACTAGTAAAGTACACATTCATATAATGTATATCCAATATACTTCTGTCGACCTTGCCTGCCTTCTCATCTACCAAGTATCTAGGGTAGTTCTGCTTCAGTGACCGTTCCCCTCATTACAGAAGCACTTAGTCTCGGGTTTGGCTTCAACCTTGGGATTTTTCACTAGAGCAGCAAATGATTTGCTGTTTCATGAAGTATCCCTTTTGCCCTTGCCCTTCTAGAAACTAGTGGTTTTACTAACCATCAACAATTGATGCTCCTTCTTGATTTCTACTTTCGCGGTGTCAAACATCGCGAGTTGCTCAAGGATCATCATGTCTATCCCCGATATGTTATAGTTCATCACGAAGCTCTAATAGCTTGGTGGCAGTGACTATGGAGAACCATCACTGTCTCATCTGGAAGATTAACTCCCACTCGATTCAAGCGATTGTAGCACTCAGACAATCTGAGCACATGCTCAACGATTGAGCTTTTCTCCCTTAGTTTGCAGGCTTAAGAAACTTGTCAGAGGTCTCATACCTCTTGACGTGGGCACTAGTCTGAAATCCCAATTTCAGTCTTCGGAACATCTCATATGTTCTGCGACGTTTCAAAAACGTCTTTGGTGCCACAATTCTAAACCGTTAGCATTACGCACTGAACTATCACGTAGTCATCAAAACGTGTATGTCAGATGTTTCGCAACATCTACAGACGACGCTGAGGTTCAGCACACCGAGCGGTGCATTAAGGACATAAGCCTTCTGTGCAGCAATGAGGACAATCCTCAGTTTACGGACCCAGTCCGCATAATTGCTACTATCAACTTTCAACTAAATTTTCTCTAGGAACATATCTTAAACAGTAGAGCTAAAGCGTAAGCTATGACATAATTTGCAAAGACCTTTTGACTATGTTCATGATAATGAAGTTCATCTGATTATTTAATGAACTCCCACTCAGATAGACATCCCTCTAGTCATCTAAGTGATACATGATCCGAGTCAAACTAGGCCGTGTCCGATCATCACGTGAGACGGACTAGTCATCATCGGTGAACATCTCCATGTTGATCGCATCTACTATACGACTCATGTTCGACCTTTCGATCTCTTGTGTTCCGAGGCCATGTCTGTACATGCTAGGCTCGTCAAGTCAACCTAAGTGTTTCGCATGTGTTCCGAGGCCATGTCTGTACATGCTAGGCTCGTCAACACCCGTTGTATTCGAACGTTAGAATCTATCACACCCGATCATCACGTGGTGCTTCGAAACAACGAACCTTCGCAACGGTGCATAGTTAGGGGGAACACGTCTCTTGAAATTTTTAGTGAGGGATCATCTTATTTATGCTACCGTCGTTCTAAGCAAATAAGATGTAAACATGACAAACATCACATGCAAATCATAAAGTGACGTGATATGGCCAATATCATCTTGCGCCTTTGATCTCCATCTTTGAGGCGCGGCAAGATCACCTTCGTCACCAGCATGACACCATGATCTCCATCATCATGATCTCCATCATCGTGTCTTCATGAAGTTGTCTCGCCAACTATTACTTCTACTACTATGGCTAACGGTTAGCAATAAAGTAAAGTAATTACATGGCGTTATTCATTGACACGCAGGTCATACAATAAATTAAGACAACTCCTATGGCTCCTGCCGGTTGTCATACTCATCGACATGCAAGTCGTGATTCCTATTACAAGAACATGATCAATCTCATACATCACATATATCATTCATCACATCCTTTTGGCCATATCACATCACATAGCATACCCTGCAAAAACAAGTTAGACGTCCTCTAATTGTTGTTGCATGTTTTACGTGGCTGCTATGGGTTTCTAGCAAGAACGTTTCCTACCTACGCAAAAGCCACAACGTGATATGCCAATTTCTATTTACCCTTCATAAGGACCCTTTTCATCGAATCCGATCCGACTAAAGTGGGAGAGACAGACACCCGCTAGCCACCTTATGCAACTAGTGCATGTCAGTCGGTGGAACCTGTCTCACGTAAGAGTACGTGTAAGGTCGGTCCGGGCCGCTTCATCCCACGATGCCGCCGAATCAAGATAAGACTAGTAACGGCAAGTAAATTGACAAAATCGACGCCCACAACTGCTTTGTGTTCTACTCGTGCATAGAAACTACGCATAAACCTAGCTCTGATACCACTGCTGGGGAACGTAGCAGAAATTCAAAATTTTCTACGCATCACCAAGATCAATCTATGGAGTAATCTAGCAACGAGGGGAAGGGGAGTGCATCTACATATCCTTGTAGATCGCGAGCGGAAGCGTTCAAGAGAACGGGGTTGATGGAGTCGTACTCGTCGTGATCCAAATCACCGATGATCCTAGCGCCGAACGGACGGCACCTCCGCGTTCAACACACGTACGGAGCAGCGACGACTCCTCCTTCTTGATCCAGCAAGGGGGAAGGAGAGGTTGATGGAGATCCAGCAGCACGACTGCGTGGTGGTGGAAGTAGCGGCGATCCTGACAGGGCTTCGCCAAGCACTAACGGGAGGGAGAGGTGTCACGGGAGGGAGAGGGAGGTGCCAGGGGCTAGGGTACTGCTGCCCTCCCTCCCCCCCACTATATATAGCCCCCCTGGGGGGCGCCGGCCCTGGAGATCCCATCTACAAGGGGGGCGGCGGCCAAGGGGGGAAACTTGCCCCCCAAGCCAGGTGGGGCGCCCCCACCCCAGGGTTTCCAACCCTAGGCGCAGGGGGAGGCCCATGGGGGGCGCACCAGCCCACTAGGGGCTGGTTCCCCTCCCACTTCAGCCCATGGGGCCCTCCAGGATAGGTGGCCCCACCCGGTGGACCCCCGGGACCCTTCCGGTGGTCCCGGTACAATACCGATAACCCCCGAAACTTTCCCGGTGGCCGAAACTGGACTTCCTATATATAATTCTTCACCTCCGGACCATTCCGGAACTCCTCATGACGTCCGGGGTCTCATCCGGGACTCCGAACAACTTTCGGGTTACCGCATACTAATATCTCTACAACCCTAGCGTCACCGAACCTTAAGTGTGTAGACCCTACGGGTTCGGGAACCATGCAGACATGACCGAGACGTTCTCCGGCCAATAACCAACAGCGGGATCTGGATACCCATGTTGGCTCCCACATGTTCCACAATGATCTCATCGGATGAACCACGATGTCGGGGATTCAATCAATCCCGTATACAATTCCCTTTGTCCAGCGGTATAGTACTTGCCCGAGATTCGATCGTCGGTATCCCGATACCTTGTTCAATCTCGTTACCGGCAAGTCTCTTTACTCGTTCCGTAACACATCATCCCGTGATCAACTCCTTGGTCACATTGTGCACATTATGATGATGTCCTACCGAGTGGGCCCAGAGATACCTCTCCGTTTACACGGAGTGACAAATCCCAGTCTCGATTCGTGCCAACCCAACAGACACTTTCGGAGATACCTGTAGTGCACCTTTATAGCCACCCAGTTACGTTGTGACGTTTGGTACACCCAAAGCATTCCTACAATATCCGGGAGTTGCACAATCTCATGGTCCAAGGAAATGATACTTGACATTAGAAAAGCTCTTAGCAAACGAACTACACGATCTTGTGCTAGGCTTAGGATTGGGTCTTGTCCATCACATCATTCTCCTAATGATGTGATCCCGTTATCAACGACATCCAATGTCCATGGTCAGGAAACCGTAACCATCTATTGATCAACGAGCTAGTCAACTAGAGGCTTACTAGGGACATGGTGTTGTCTATGTATCCACACCTGTATCTGAGTTTCCTATCAATACAATTTTAGCATGGATAATAAACGATTATCATGAACAAGGAAATATAATAATAACCAATTTATTATTGCCTCTAGGGCATATTTCCAACATCACCGCCCCCTACTATTCCCACCGCTCGCCAGGCCCTACGGCGACGGCAGCCTCACACCGCAGCCGAACCAGTGAACCCTCGTACTCCTCTCCGCGCGGGCTTCCACTGTCGCGTCTTCCCCGGCTCCGTGTCATCCCCTTCCTAGGCCTCGCCACCGTCCATCGCCCTGGTGCTCTCGGCGCTGCGTGGTCAACGTGGTCAAGGAACGACTTCCATCGGAAGAGTACTGTACGTGGAGAAGCTGACAGCTGGGTCCACGGCGGCCGCAAGGAAGTGCCTCCTTATTACGCGCAAAATAATTATTCCTCCACCTGACAGCAGGGACCCACCGGACGGGCCACCATATTTAGCGAAAAAACATTCCCCCCGCTGTCAGCTCGGACCCACCAGAAGTGCCTCCTTATTATGCACAGAAAAATGAATACTCCCCCTGCTAGCTGGGACCCAATATAGTGGGAGGTTGACTTGTGGGCCTACTAAGTTGACGGGGACGGAGGGCTTTGTCAACTTAGTCAATATGCACGATTCTAGCTCCATTGACCGTACGATGTCCATCCAATGGCCGTAGTGCTTCTTCAACCTCTGTCTTCTTGCTCCAGCCGCCCAAACCAGCGCCGGTCGTGCCACGTGCTCCTGCCTCCCGTGGCCGGCTGCGATGCCGCGGAGGCCTCACCGCGCCCTACTACTCCCACCACTGGCCAGGCCATCCCTCTACTCACCCACACCCCCTGTTATTCTGCGGCGACGGCAGCCTCACACGGTAGCCGAACCAGTGAACCCTCGTACTCCTCTCCACGTGGGCATCCACTGCCACATCTTCCCTGGCTCCGCGTCGTCCCCTTCCTAGGCCTCGCCGTCGTCCACCGCCTTGGTGCTCTCGGCGCGGCGTGGTCAATGTGGTCAACGACCGACTTCCATCGGAAGAGTACTGTATGTGGAGAGGCTGACAGCTGGGTTGTAACACCCCGGATGTAACTTTCCATATTTGTAACTCCAACTCATGCCATTTCCGGCGATGTGTTATGTTATTCCTTCGTGGTCGGGTTTTGTTTTTCGTTTTGCATTTTGTTCATGTCATGCATCTCATATCATGTCATCATGTGCATCTCATTTTGCATACGTATTCGTCTCATGCATCCGAGCATTTTCCCCGTTGTCCGTTTTGCAATCCGGCACTCCCACCTCCTCCGGCGCACCCCTCTTGTTTTATTTTCGTGAGCGGGTGTTGAACATTCTCGGAATGGACCGAGGCTTGCCAAGTGGCCTTGGTATACCACCGGTAGACCACCGGTCAAGTTTCGTTCCATTTGGAGGTCATTTGGTGCTCCAACGGTTAACCGGGTAACCGCAAAGTCCTTTTGTGTGTTGCAGCAAAAAAAACCCTCTAAACAGTCCAAAACCCCTCTAAGTCACTTCCATGCTCTAGGTCGTTCGATCACGATCGTGTGGGCAAAAACCGCACTCCATTTGGGGTCTCCTAGCTCCCTCTAGCTATAAATATGTGAGACTCCCCGAAATTTCCGGATCCCCGAAACCCTAGCCTCTCCCTCCGCGCGCCGGACGTGTCCGCCCGGCGCCGGACGAATCGCGCCGCCGCCCGCAGCCAACCGCAGGCTGCCACGTGTCACCGCCACCCTCACCGCGCCGCCAGCCCGGAGAGCCCGTGCGGGGCCCTCCCGGCCCGCTCCTCCCGCGCCGCCGAGCCCGCGCCCGGCGACTCCCGCGTCGCCGCCGTCTGCCTCCTCCACGCCCGACGCCGGTCGCCGCCCGGCCTCCGCCGCCATCGTCGCCGGCGCTGCCGTGCCTCCTCCGCCCGCGGTCGCCGACCCCGCCGCCGTCGTCCTCCGCTGCCGCCTCCTTCCTCTCCTCCGCCGCGCCAGCCTCTGCTCCGGCGATCTCCGGCCGCCGCGCCCTTCCAGCTCGGGCCAGATCTCGATCCAAGCACGAGGTTGACTTTCCTCTCCTTCCCCCGAAATTTCTCCAAGTCCCATGCATTTTACAGTACATGCTCATGTTCATCGCATCATAACTCTCTGCATATAGCTCCATTTCGTGCGTGTAATATATCGAAATGTTCGTCTCAAGATGCTCTTCATTTTGTTCCATTGTGCCATGTTCACTTGAGTCCATCTTGATGCCAAAATCTCTGGTGCAAGAGTGCTAGTTGCTGTTAGCTGCTGTTACTTATCAGAACTTGGTGATTTGTTACTTGTTGCATTCTAAGTGCTATCATGTTGTTAATCACAGATTCGTGTCATTCTTGTTTTGCTTGCCATTTGCAAACCGTGCATCCGTTTCCGGTGATCTTTATATCGATTTCAACCGACATCATCTCATCTTTCCAGTGGCATGCTTGGTTTGCCAAGTTACTGCCTTGTTCATCATTTTTCTTCCGGAGCACGCATATGCATCGCATACCATGTCTTGCATATCATACATGTTTTGCATCATGTTGCTTGTGCATTTCTCGTGATTGATTGTGGTTCCGTTGCTTGTGTTCTTGTTTTGGGTAGAGCCAGGAGACGAGTACGCTTACGAGGAACCTGTTGAGTACGCTTACGAGGATCAAGCTTTCGACAACTCTGAGAACCTTGCAGGCAAGATGACCATACCCTCGAAATCACTTCTATCTTTGCTTTGCTAGTTGTTCGCTCTATTTGCCATGCTGCGCTACCTACCACTTGCTATATCATGCCTCCCATATTGCCATGTCAAGCCTCTAACCATCCTTTCCTAGCAAACCGTTGTTTGGCTAAGTTACCGCTTTTGCTCAGCCCTTCTTATAGCGTTGCTAGTTGCAGGTGAAGTTGAAGTTGGTTCCATGTTGGAACATGGATATTATTTTGGGATATCACAATATCTCTTATTTAATTAATGCATCTATATATTTGGTAAAGTGTGGAAGGCTCGGCCTTATGCCTGGTGTTTTGTTCCACTCTTGCCGCCCTAGTTTCCGTCATACCGGTATTATGTTCCTTGAGTTTGCGTTCCTTACGCGGTTGGGTGATTTATGGGACCCCCTTGACAGTTCGCCTTGAATAAAACTCCTCCAGCAAGGCCCAACCTTGGTTTTACCATTTGCCACCTAAGCCTTTTCCCTTGGGTTTTCGCGAGCCCGAGGGTCATCTTTATTTAAACCCCCGGGCCAGTGTTCCTCTGAGTGCTGGTCCAAACTAGAGCACCGTGCGGGACCGTCCCTTGGCAACTTGGGTTATGTTGGTACCTGTACGCTTTGCTTATACGGTGTGCCCTGAGAACGAGATATGTGCAGCTCCTATCGGGATTTGTCGGCACATTCGGGTGGCTTTGCTGGTCTTGTTTTACCATTGTCGAAATGTCTTGTAAACCGGGATTCCGAGACTGATCGGGTCTTCCTGGGAGAAGGTTTATCCTTCGTTGACCGTGAGAGCTTATAATGGGCTAAGTTGGGACACCCCTGCAGGGTATTATCTTTCGAAAGCCGTGCCCGCGGTTATGAGGCAGATGGGAATTTGTTAATGTTCGTTTGTAGAGAACTTGTCGCTTGACTTAATTAAAATACATCTACCGTGTGTGTAGCCGTGATGGTCTCTTCTCGGCGGAGTCCGGGAAGTGAACACGGTTTGTGTTATATTTGACGTAAGTAGGAGTTCAGAATCACTTCTTGGTCATTACTAGTTGATGACCGTTCCGCTGCTTCTCTTCTCGCTCTCATTTGCGTATGTTAGCCACCATATATGCTTAGTGCCTGCTGCAGCTCCACCTCACTACACCATCCTTTCCTATAAGCTTAAATAGTCTTGATCTCGCGGGTGTGAGATTGCTGAGTCCTCGTGACTCACAGATTCTACCAAAACAGTTGCAGGTGCCGACGATGCCAGTGCAGATGACGCAATCGACCTCAAGTGCGAGTTCGACGAGGAACGTGGTCGTTACTATGTGTCTTTTCCTGATGATCAATAGTGGAGCCCAGTTTGGACGATCGGGGATCTAGCATTTGGGGTTATCTTATTTTCATTTGGATTTGACCGTAGCCGGTCTATGTGTGGATTTTGGATGATGTATGAATTATATTTATGTATTGTGTGAAGTGGCGATTGTAAGCCAACTCTCGTTATCCCATTCTTGTTCATTACATGGGATTGTGTGAAGATGACCCTTCTTGCGACAAAACCACAATGCGGTTATGCCTCTAAGTCGTGCCTCGACACGTGGGAGATATAGCCGCATCGTGGGCGTTACAAGTTGGTAATCAGAGCCATCCCCGACTTAGGAGCCCCCTGCTTGATCGAATCGCTGGCGTTGTTGAGTCTAGAACAAAAATGTTTTGAGTCTTAGGATTATATATATCGGAGAGTAGGATTCTTTTTACTCCTCAGTCCCTTCGTCGCTCTGGTGAGGTCTCCTGACGTAGAAGTTTTGACTCTTCTCTCCTCAAATTTCACTAAAAAAATTTAGGATCACGTGGGTATCTTAGAATCGTTCAGATGGTTTTGTGACGAGAACATTGTTCTTGGTGCCTCCTGACATTTAGGGGTTGTGGCAGTGTCCCGGGGAGTTGAGCTCCGAGGTGTTGTCGTCACAATTTTATCGTTGCAGTTCTGGAATACCTGAGTTTCGCCGACATCGAAATCTCTTTTATGCAGTTGTTGGTGAGATCACCTCGACGCCACCCAGTACTGGGGTGGGAGTTCAGGAGTATTGCCATAACTCGTATAATGGATGTTTTTTCGAAGGTTGAGGTACACGATTTCCGAAGGTTTCTTGGTTATGTGTTGACGGATGGATACAGCTGGATCTAGGGATTGCTAGTTTGGGTGATATATTTTGTGTCCCCTGTATCCCCAACACCAGATTGCATAACCAGAAAGTTTCGGGAGTTTATAAGTGGGAATTCAAGTAGCTCCTAGGATATCTTTCCGACAGACGCATGATATGAGATTGGGGTTCGACGTCTAGTGGTCCGCCTTTCCACGGTTGGTTTTACAGTGGTCTCGTAGTGTCTTAAAGAGTCCTTGGCTATGCCGACTCGGGGACGCTTCGTATGTCATGTGCACTGCCTTGTACATGACGGTGCTGTACGATCGAGCCCGTGTGGGCCCCACCACGAAAACTTCGGACGAAATCTCTATCATATGTTTGTTCCGGCTTATTCTGCAAGCCAATACTTTGTTTTGTTTTGAATTGTGGTATTCGACTTGCTTCAAAGTTAAATGTTGATTCCATACCTTTTTCTAAGTGGCTTCTCAACTAATGGAAGTGTGATGATTTACTATGGAATTCATTCGTTCATCCTCGTTCGAATGTTTATTGTGAAGACTATATGTTGCAATTTCTATCCGTTGATTCTACTTGTCTATTTGTCTATCAAGATGCTAACGGATGTCACCCTCTTCAGGATGGCTCCGCCAACGCGTCAGAATCCGAAACGCAATGAAGGGAGTCAGGCGAACCCTCCACCACCACCTCCGCCTCCGGAGGCATGGCAAGCTATCATGGCAGCCACCAACGACAATGATCAGATGATTCTGCAACTCTTGCAAGAACGCACCCAAGGGCAAGGCAATCAAGGAAATCAAGGCCAAGGCAACAATCAGCCTCACTTCGCTACCCTCAACCAGTTTCTCGCAAATCAGCCCAAGTCTTTTAGCTACTGTGCCGAGGCCACGGATGCCGATGATTGGCTCGTGGACATCAACAAGCATTTTGAATGTAGCAATGTCAGGCCTGAGGACCATGTCAAGTTCGCTTCTTTTCAGCTCACGGACCAAGCGGCTGATTGGTATCAACAATACAAAGATTCCAGAGGAGGTCGTGTGATCACTTGGACTGACTTCTGTCGGGACTTCAAAGCGCACCACATTCCACAAAGTGTTGTTGAGAGCAAGCGTGAGGAGTTCCGCAATCTCAAGCAAGGCAACATGTCTGTGTATCAATTCAACATCCAGTTTCAGAAACTTGCTCGCTTCACTAAACAAGACGTTCCTGATGAAAAGAGCATGATCTATCACTTCAGAGGTGGCCTTAGAGAGGATCTGCAGTTAGCTCTCGTTCTTGTTGAGCCTACTCAGTTTGATCAATACTATAACATGGCACTGAAGCAAGAGGCTGCTCAGCTCAAGTGTGAGGCTTCTAAGAAGAGAGTCAGGGACACAGTTCAGTCTTCTTCTTCCTCACTTGTGGCAGCTAAGCAACAGAAGTTCTGGTTGCCCCCTCCTCCTCCTCCGTTTCGTCAGCCTTACCAGCAGAAGAACAAAGGTGGCCATGGATCTTCCCACTCTTCCAACTCTGGCTATCAGAACAAGTCTCAGAATCAAGCTCCAAAGTCGAATGCTCCTTATCATCGTCCACTCTCAGAGGTGACTTGCAACAAGTGTCAGCAGAAAGGTCACTATGCTAACAAGTGCTTCAACCAAAGGCGCCTTCCGCCTCCTCCTCCTGTCAGATCTTCCAGCAATGCAGTGGTCAAGCATAATCCAAAGTCTGCAAAGGTGAACATGATGAACGCAGCTCAAGCGGAGGAATCTACTGATGTGATAATGGGTAATCTCTCAGTTAATGATATTCCTGCTAAAGTTCTTTTTGACACTGGTGCATCGCATTGTTTCATGTCGAGATCGTTCTTTGCAAAGAATGATTTTACTTGGTCTTACCTGGATAAACCATTGGGTGTTGTTTCTCCGGGGAAGTCAATGAGAGCCAACTCGTTAGTTCCTAATGTTTCCATCAAGATGGGCAACTATAAATTTCTGTCTTCTCCAGTTGTTCTTGGTGACTCGGATATTGATCTTATTCTCGGGATGGACTGGCTTTCTAAGCACAAGGCTCAACTTGATTGTGCTGCCAGGGAAATTCAATTGACACACTCTTTTGAGGATGTTATTATTTATTCCGCTCGTGATGAAACCATTCAGTTGTTTTCTCTCAATGAGAAGGGCGAGTTGAATGCCATTTCTCAAATTCCAGTCGTTTGTGAGTACCAAGATGACTTTCCAGAAGAGCTTCCGGGTATGCCTCCTCACCGGCCAGTTGAGTTCGTTATCGATCTAGAGCCTGGCACGGAACCCGTTTGCAAGCGTTCATACAAGCTTGGACCCAAGGAGCTGAAGGAATTGAAGAAACAGCTTGATGAACAAGAGCGTCTGGGTTTGATCAGACCGAGTTCATCTCCATGGGGTTGTGGTGTTCTTTTTGTCCAGAAGAAGGATGGCACGGACCGACTTTGTGTCGACTACCGTCCATTGAACAAGAAGACAATCAAGAACAAGTATCCACTTCCCAACATCAATGAGCTATTCGAGCAACTTAAAGATGCTAAAGTGTTCTCCAAGCTTGACCTTCGTATGGGTTATCATCAGATTCGCATTCGTGAAGAAGATATTCCCAAGACAACATTCAGAACAAGCTTTGGTTCTTATGAATATACTGTCATGTCTTTCGGCCTTGTCAATGCTCCTCCAACATTCTCTCGGATGATGAATTTCATCTTCAACCCCTATACCAATGAATTCGTCCTGGTGTATCTCGATGATATCTTGGTCTTCTCCAAGAATAAGAAGGATCATGCCAAACATTTGCGATTGGTGCTCGACAAGCTCAGAGAGTATCAATTCTATGCGAAGTTTTCAAAATGTGAGTTTTGGATTGATGAAGTTCTTTACCTTGGTCACATCATCTCTGCCAAGGGCATCGCTGTTAATCCCGAGAAGGTGTCCGCAATTGTGAATTGGGAACCTCCTCAGAATGTCAAGCAGCTCCGCAGTTTTCTTGGTCTTGCAAGCTATTGCCGAAGATTCGTTGAGAATTTCTCTAAGATTGCAAAGCCTCTTTCCAACCTCCTCCAGAAGCATGTGAAGTGTGTCTGGTCTCCTGAGTGTGACGTTGCTTTCAACACTCTCAAAGAGAAACTCGTCACAGCTCCTGTCTTAACTCCTCCTGACGAATCCAAGCCATTTGAAGTTTTCTGTGATGCTTCTCTTCAAGGTCTCGGTGCTGTGTTAATGCAAGAGAAGAAAGTTGTGGCCTATACCTCTCGTCAGTTGAAGCCCAACGAAAAGAACTACCCCACTCACGATCTTGAGTTGGCGGCAGTTGTCCATGCATTAATAACATGGAGACACCTCTTGTTGGGAAGACAAGTGGACATATTCACCGATCACAAGAGTCTCAAGTACATCTTCACTCAGCCCAACCTCAACCTCAGGCAGACTCGATGGGTCGAAATGATTCAAGAGTACAATCCGAGTATTGAATATACTCCAGGCAAAGCCAATGTCACTGCAGATGCTTTGAGCAGGAAGGCTTATTGCAACAGCTTAATTCTCAAGCCTTTCCAACCGGATCTTTGTGAAGCTTTCCGCAAGCTGAATCTCCAAGTTGTTCCTCAAGGCTTTCTTGCCAACCTCATAGTCTCTCCTACTTTGGAAGATCAAATTCGTGAGGCACAACTCCTGGATACCATGGTGAAGAAGGTGAAACGTGGTATCGACAAGGGTCTTTCCAAATACAAGTGCTATCGCATTGATGAGAGAGACACTTTATTCTTCGAGGACCGGATTGTGGTTCCTAAAGGTGATCTAAGAAAAGTCATAATGAACGAAGCGCACAATTCTCTTCTTTCCATTCATCCTGGAAGTACGAAGATGTACCATGACCTCAAGCAGTCGTATTGGTGGACTCGAATGAAGCGAGAAATCGCTCAATTCGTGAATGAATGTGATGTCTGTCGTAGGGTGAAAGCAGAACACCAACGACCAACTGGTCTCCTCCAACCTCTTGCTATCCCAGAATGGAAGTTTGATCATATCGAAATGGACTTCGTGACTGGATTTCCAAAGTCCAAGCGTGGAAATGATGCTATCTTCGTTGTCATTGACAAGCTTACTAAAGTGGCTCATTTCCTCCCAATCAAAGAATCCATCACAGCAGCTCCGTTGGCAGAGCTATACACCTCCAGGATTGTCTTCTTGCACGGCATTCCACAATTGATTTCTTCAGATCGTGGAAGCATCTTCACTTCTAAGTTTTGGGACTCCTTCCAGAAGGCCATGGGCGTTACATGGGTCCACGGCCGCAGCAAGGAAGTGCCTCCTTATTACACGCAAAATAATTATTCCTCCACCTGACAGCGGGGACCCACCGGACGGGCCACCGTATTTCGCAAAAAAAAGTTTCCCCCTGACTGCTGGGACCCATCAGCTACATCTTCGCACGCAAGGAAGTGCGTCCGGGCAAAAAAATGATTCACCCCCTGACTGCTAGGACCCACCAGCTACATCTTCGCACGCAAGGAAGTGCCTAACAGTCGGTACCCACCTGGTCGAAGCGTACGTAGCGTTGTCATTCTGGTCGCGAACGTGTACGTACATACTGGTCGATGTAGAGGCGCGCACGTGTCGTAGTAGAGGCGTGCACGTAGCATGTACACGTACGTACAGCGGCCAGGGTGCAACAAAGTAAATACGGCCACGTACGTACATACGGGCGGGGTCTCGAACGCCTACTGGCGCGTTACGGCCAGGGCTCGTGTACATGGCTGGGTCGGAACGGAGAAACAGCGTCGTCGTCGTGTTCATGGGGAGCCAACCGTCTGGGTCGGAACGGAATGCGTCCACGTGTTCATCGGGAGGGCTTGGACGGAACAGCCGATGGAAACGAGGCCTGGCGTACCGCAGAACGGAGGAAACTGCCTTGTGTTCGACCGGCCACGTTCGAAACGGGATCTTGTTCATCGGGAGGGGTCTGGCGTACCACAAAACGGAGGAAACGGACCTCCTACGGTCGAACGGGGGTCCTGTTGATCGGGAGGGGTGTGGCGTACCGCAAAACGGAGGAAACGGACTTGTGTTGGAGTGCTATGGTCGAAACGGGGGTCCTGTTCATCGAGAGGGGTGTGGCGTACCGCAAAATGGGACTCCACGGGATACTGTTCATCTCCAGCGTCGACCCCCTCCAGCCTCCACGGGCTACTGTTCATCCACCGTCGACCTCCTCCAGCGTCCACCTGCGACTGTTCATCCACGGGCTCCTGTTCATCCAGCCTCCACCGCGCGCTACTCCACCGGCTACTGTTCAACCAACCCTCTCCACGGGCTCCTGTTCAACCACCCCTCCACGGGCTACTGTTCATCATGCCCTCCACCGTCTACTGTTCATCCTGCCCTCCACGGGGTGGTCCTGTTCATCCATCCCTCCACGGGGTCCTGTTCATCCAGCCCCAACCGGCTCAATTGATCGGGGTACTATTCATCGAGAGGCAACACCACGGGGTCCTGTTCATCCACCCCCACCGGGAACTGTTCATCCAACCCCCCCCCCAACGCTCACTGTTCATCCAGAGGCAGCATCGATCGGCTTCAGTTAGCAGCAGTAGCGAAGGAATCGCTCGATCGGGTTCAGTTAACAGCCATCGATCGATCACTCGGGTTCAGTAACGCGTAGCCTGCAGTGCAATCGCTCGGGTTCAGTTAGAGCCCAACAATTCGCACCCACGCGTGCGTGTACGAGAGAAACGCGCATCGCTCGGCCCCGACCACCCACCGTAACCGGGAACACCCCGATATTTTCCTCGCCCTCGCTTCTACTACGGTTTTTTCTGTCATGGACGGCCCAAAGAATGTCATGCAGCTGCGTCTCCGGCCCGCCCAGGACAAAAAGCCCATTTTTCTGTCATGATTTTTTGTCATAGAAGTAGGACCCCACCACATCTATGATGATACCAGGTTTTGTCACAATTATCGTCATAGAAGTGTCATAAGTATGACAGAAAAAAATTTCGTTCGGCCCAAAATGTCACGGATGTGTCTTTTTTTTGTAGTGACACCGGCTCGTCGCAAGGCTTCCTTCATCTCCATGAAGTACTCGTTGATGGACTTAGATCCTCGGATGGTGTTCTCCAATTGGTGTACAAGATGTTCCGTCTAGGTGGAAGACACGAACTCTCGCTGCAAAGCTCGCTTCGTCTTGGACTAACTTATGCCGGGGCTCTTCAAAGGTGTGTGAAGCCACCATGTCGATGTGTAGTCGTGGAAGTTACTTGTGGAACATTTCACTTGGTCTTCGGAGGGGGCTTTATTTAGCATGACGTAGGCATCCATCTTGCGCTCCTACTCGAGATACTCCTCGGGGTCTTGAGTCCCATAGAAAGGAATCTCATGGTTGGTGTCGAGGTCATGTTAGCTTGTGGAAGTCGCGGACTTGAGCTTGGGGAGCTTCTCCTGTGGGTAATCTTGAGGTGCTTGTCGATGAAGATGCCGCATGTCCAAAGGCGAAGATGCGTCGAAGTCACTTGGCAAAGATGCCAAGTTAGGTGGTGAAGTCGTCGAGCAGTGGTTGGTGATGAGCTTTTGATGTTCACGTTATTGTCGGTGATGGTTTCGATGCCAATGTGACCTTGCCGGAGATGGTACCTCAGAAGCATGTGCACTTGAGCGTCTTCTCGAACATGAGGAAGACATCTTGCCGGTCTTGATGAGGGCTTTGAGCTCCTCCATTTGAGCATCCATCTTGGCATCCAAGTGGTTCTTCAAGGCATCAAACTCGTCGTTGTTGGTGTAGACCAGAGTAGATGTGCCATACCTATACAGCATGGCACTAGTGCAAGTAGTAAGTGGCTAAACGGAAAGAACAATATCAAGTTACCTTCTCGGCTCCGTGAATGACAAGTATCAAAGATGTTCAGTGTGTACCAATAAAGCAAATACGGTGTTGATAAATGTTCCCAACGCACACATACAAACTCACAACAAGGCTATATATGGAGCTCGATAGTGTTAGTGGCACAAAATATCAAGAAAATTAAACTCCAAGATATGTAAATGTTGAAGTCAATCCAAAGGACTCAAAATGTAAAGCAAGTGATCACAAATATAGAGGAAGGCAATAAAGAAACACACAGTGGGATGAGTAATACAAAATTGCCTAACGAAGACTAAGCTCTTGTTGCACAAACACAAGGAGAGACGCTAGCTTATTGCACATTTGGGCATGATTCACCACTTGGCACCAATCCTATTCATACAAGCAAAATGTTTCCTATTCCATGTATCCTTCATGCACAAGTATCTCTTTTCACTCTTTGCTTATAAGCATTGATCTCTTTCTTGCTTAAAAGCATCTTTTTTTTGCTCTTTTCATCCTTTCCACTATACTTACTGAGCCTCAACCAAATACATGAGACAATTATCACAAGATATGCACGGGAGAAAGCAATTGCACTCTATGATATATCAAATGATGGAACACTATGATATGGTATCACTATGGTGCTTAAGTTTTCGCGAAGCTCGGCAATACTTGGATAGCTAGTCTCGATAGGTAGTGAAGGTATTCGCAAAGATGGTGGGGCTATAAATGTTGCAATGGCAAGCAAGGAAAAGTTTATGAAGAAATGGATGCCTTCGTCACACTTAACCTTTCATGAAGTCGGGAGTAAGCCGGCCTTGCTTCAGGTGAAGTAGTCGATGGATCGAGATACATCATTTAGTGTATGATGAAGAAGTAACCATCCCTAAGTAGCCGGAACACCTTAGGAGACTCAAATCACAACTCAAACAACCACAAATGCAATGGGAACGAAAATGGTTTAGGTTGCAAAAGGTTGTGGTGGTATTGCGGAAGTTATGGTGGAAGGCCTAGGCAAAGATGCCAAAATTCCAAAACTATTATGGAGTCAAATGGTGGTGGTATTTTTATGGGATGGGGGTGTAAATAGCTACAAAACGAGCCAAAGAATGTCAAAATTGGACTTCGGATGAATTGGTTATGGCCAAAACAAAATTTCAGTCGTGTTAGTTTCAGGGGTAGCCGGACATTCGGGAGTAGGTCCGGATGATCCGGGTTCAGCGTCTAGGTGTCGTGGGTTAGCCAGACATCGTGGAGGGGTTCCAGCTAATCTGGGTGATGTCTGGATGATCCGGGCACGTCAAACTGCTCGGGATTTCCTCTCAGGGACGAAATTTTGGGCGGAATATTTTATTCTCGGGGTCAAATTCGAAGGGGAAAAAGAAAAATTAATGCTAGGGAACGCCAAGGGAGGTAGATCCACTTTCCGATTAGCAAAAACTCATCAGAACAAGAAATCAAAAGAAATATTTTTGGGGCTAATTTTTTAGGGATTTTTGAAATTGGGCAAAACACAACGAACTAAGGGTAGAAAGTGGGTGGTAGGGCTCCAAATTCATGACAACCTATGCTCTTATCCATGATGATGTAGGGTGGAGACCCTAGTAGGTGATCTTTCATGAGTTGGAGGGGGAAACCTGAAGAACACGAACAACACGAGGGAAATCACGAAGGGAAACACAAATCAACATATATAGATGCAACAGAAGATACACATAGATAGATCCATGATCCAAATCATCCAAGGAGTGAGATGAAACAGTATAGTTCTTCCCCAAGTCCTAGAACAAGGATGTCTTGATAATCCCTAGGGATCCTTCTCCAATGGAGGTCTTGAACTCCAGTGTAGTCTCTCTCTCTCTCTATCTATCTCTCAAGAGGAGTCCCGCAAGGGGACATACATGAGCTAAGATCTAATGTCTAGATCTAATCTTAGATATCGCTAGATGGAGGAGGAGCAGGAGTATATATAGTGCTATCCCACGAAGAGGTAAGTGAGGGACGAATGGGTAAATGGGCCTTGGCCTAGAGGCATATTTGCGGGCGAAGGCCGGATGATCCAGACGGGATCCCGGATGATCCGGGCATCTTTCGGGTGGAGTCTCGGATGATCCAACTTCATGGGAGGGCTTCGGGTTTCGGACGTTGTAGCCGGATGATCCGGGAGGGCGTCCAGATGATCCGTCTGTTGCCCAGATCCGGACGTCCGACCTAGCTCCAGCAGCCGCTCCGTCTTCTTCTCCTTTCTTCCGTCGTGGATGGTGCAGGCGTACACATGCACTCTCACTCCTCCTCATCGATGGTGAAGCTACGGTAATACCTATGCATGCACACGAGGGGAGTGTCAAGAAGTATACCATCATCGAAGGGGTCAAGTGAGCACATGTAAAGGAGATGATTCACCTTTATACATGTGAAGTAGATGTCGCACGTGTCACTTGCCAAACGGACTTTTGACACGGTGATGTCCGTAGGATGCTCCGCATCACTGCGCCTCCTCGTCGGTTCCTCACCTCGCCGGAGACCTGCACCAAGTCCCATCGCCCTCCTTGCCTGCAACCGCCATGCCAAGTCCTCTCTAGGCACGGCCCAATAGCAGCTCCAGGCCCAGCCGTGTTGACCAGCCCAGCTGTGCGGCCTAACCGCGTCCCCGCTCAGGCCCAAGACTGCCCAATGCCATGTGCATGTTGTAATACCATGCGCGCATTTACTATTGGCCCAATTCAGTCCAGTTTCGGCCTCTCATGTTTTTTCAGCCACGTGATTTAGCTATTTATTCCAGGATTTACTGCTTTACAGAAAAGACCCTCATTTTCATGCATTTAATAACTCCACAATGATGCATCGAATTTAAATGAAGTATATATGTAAAATGCTTAGAATTTCATGTAGTATCACAATATCCAACTTTCATCCATGTTAAAAATGTTTAAAATTGCCGTTTGCAATAATTTGCATAAATGACATATTAAAATGATGTATTTCATAACTAAATAATTGTAGCTCTGAATTAAATAAATTATATATGTAACTTAACTAGAAAAACGTGCAGAATAACATAGTGGCATTATTTGTCCTGTTTAACAACATTAAAATTATGTTTTAGGCAAAACAGTACCACATTGGAAATTTGCATATGGGGACTTCCCAGAATTATTATGTGTTGTTTCCGGACTCACTTAATCTTGCCTAGATTGGTAGTTCCATTATACTTCACCTCTTGCCATGATTAATAAAATTTAATATTGTTGAGTACATAAACAGGAGTGAACTAAATAATTGAATGTGGAGTTTCGTCAATATGCAATGCATATTGAGCTTCACTTAATGTGTAGTATTTGATTGTTGCATTTTGCCATGACATGCCTCTTTAAACCAGACATGCATCATACTTAGTTGCGCATCATGCCATGATTATGTGATGTTCGTTTGCCATGTTGTTTTCTTGTTTCTAGTTCTGCTTCTTCTCGATAGTAACATTGTGAGTGTGAGGATTCATTCGACTACGCTTGTTCGCCTACTTCACGGACTCTATCTTCTTACAAGTGGATTCTAGGCAATATGATCATTACCTTGGATATCACTACTATCTTTTCTTGCTAGTTATATCGATACTATCGCTATGTCTCGCTACCTACCACTTGTTTATCAGCCTCCAAATTTGCCATGATAAGCCTCTAACCTCCACCATCCTAGCAAACCATTGTTTGGCTATGTTACCTCTTTGCTCAGCCCCTCTTATAGTGTTGCTAGTTGCAGGTGCAGTTGTAGGTTGTTCCATGTTGGGACATGTATATCATGGGATATCTCAATATCTTACTTATTTAATTAATGCATTTATACACTTGGTAAAGGGTGGAAGGCTTGGCCTTTTGCTTGGTATTTGGTTCCAAGTTTTCCGCCCTAGTTTTCGTAATACCAGTGTTATGTTCCTAGGTGAGCGCTCATAACATGTTTGGGGTTTTATCGGACCCCTTGATAATTTGTCTTTGAATAAAACTCTTCTAGCAAGACCCAACATTGGTTTTAACATTTGCGCAACATAATACCACTGATGATTAATTTGACACATAGGGAGTTAGCGGTACCCGCGGTTTGTTATTCCACATAATAAAGGTAGGCCAGCGCTGATGGTGTTGGTCCGAACTAGAGCACTGTGTGGCTACCTGGACCAAATCGAGACATCATTTACTGTACCCTTAGCTCATCCATTGTGTCCTCAGAATGAGATACGTGGCTCCTATTGGGATTGCCGACACGTTGGGAGGTCTTCCTGAATTTGTTTTACCTTAGTCGAATGTCTTGTGCATTGAGATTCCAAGGATACTTGGGGCTATCCCGAGGTTGAGGTCTCCCAATGCAGCTTGTGGTAATTTGTGATGGACGAGTTGGAGCACTCGTGCGGGGTTAAATCTTTCGGAAAGCCGTGTCCGCGGTTATGTGGCGACTTGGAAATTTATAATATCCAGTTGTTGAGAACTTGACACTAAACTCAATAAAACACACCAATCGTGTGTGTAACCGTGATTGTCTCTTTCGAGGGAGTTCGGGAAGAGAACGCAGTGGGGTTTTGTTTGACTCATAAGTTGGTGTTCAGGATCACTTCTTGATCATAATAGTTTGCGCCTGATTATGAGTAGTTCACTCTTATTATTCTTGTACTCGTAAGTTAGCCACATACGAATGCTTAGTGCTTGCTACAACCTCACCACTTAACCATTCCCCATCCATTAAGCTTTGCTAGTTTTGATACCCATGATAATGAGATTACTGAGTCTCCGTGGCTCGTAGATTACTACAACAACAGGTGCAGGTATAGGTAAAGTGATGCTTTGATGTGAGAGTGATGCATGTTTGCGTTTCATATTCTTATTCTTCTTCCTAGACGATCATAGGATGGGTTTCCAGTTGGCAGCCTGGAATTAGCAGGGTGGACGTCGTTGTTCTTTTGTTTGATTTTATCCGTAGTCAGATCCTACTCTTATGTATGATGATTGCTATGTAATTATATATATTCATGTTGTAGATTGTGGCGAGTGTAAGCCTTTACCTGGTATTCTCATCTATTCATTACATGGTATGTTGTAATGATATCCCTCTTGCGAAGCGTCTCCGATATGTGTTTCTATCCTTGGCGGGACTTTCAAGTTCCTTGAGGATAGGACTGCATATTGGGCGCAACATAAGACCCCATAGGACTAGCACACCAGAACAACAACCGTCGCCAATGAAGATTAGTGTAGATCGAAAGAATCCAACCTGACGACACATGAACGTAGACGAACGGCGAACAAATCTGAACAGATCGACCAAAGATAGATCCAACGGAGAAACATCTCCACACGCTCACCGACGGTGCTAAACGCAGTACTGGAACGGAGGCTAGGCGAGGAGAATCTTATACCATTTTCACGGAGTCACCGTCGTCTCGCCTTCCCGAGCTGGACACAAACCCTATCAAAACTCAAAGTAACATTTAAAAACAGAGCCCTCCCACCGGCAAGGACCGGGATCCACCGCGCCTCCATGGCCCTAAGGCCACTGAAGACAAGGCAGACCGGCGGGAGACGGAGAAAACTTGTGCTTGAGAGAGGAGGCGGCGGCTGCGCCTCATGTACAATAGATCTATTTTTTCCTTGTGTGAACTGCTTTTCGACAGAAGAATATTTGTTTTGCTATATGCTTCTACGAAAGACGGCACAAATGCAGTTCATGGTGACAGTTTATTAAACTTGGAGCAATCAAACTTTGATCTAGGTTGTTAGAACAGGACAACGCTAACATTATAAGGGCATCTCCAAGGGAGACCCGCAAACCTTTTATATAGGTTCTTTGATCGGACACTTTTGTTCATCTTTACAATCCAATGGGGACCCGTATTGGTCCGCGAAGCAGTCCAGACATCCAAATTCTGGTATTCTGGAGACAAACATGAGGAGCTTTGCGGGAGTCCGGACATTGGGCCGACCAATAAAAAAATACCACCTGCCCTCTCTCTCTCCACGTAACCTTCTCTCTCCAAGCCGCGTCGCCCCAACATTGCCTCCAACCGTCACATCTCCCCTGCCGCGCCACACCCGCGGAGCTCGGTCTTCTGATCCTCTCTCCTCCGTGCTCGCACAGCCGCTTGCCAAGCTCGACAAGACCGCCACTGCCTCGCAGCAAAAAAGAGCGTGCTCGTCCGGGTACACGTGCTGCCGACGTTGGCCAAGCTTGCCAGCCACGACGCTGGCCCATGGGATGACGCCCACTACTTGTGGAGCTGCAGGTCTCGTCGACTCCGCCACCGGCGCCAGCTACAGTTCGCGGCATGAAGCCACTAGCCGGTTAGCGCGCTTGGAGGCAAGTTTACATTATATGGTGTAGTGCTAGCTAGGTAGGTGTCCGCCAGTCTTCAGATCATCTCTAGCAGACCCCTTAAAGCCGCGACCCTTAAACCTCAGATAAGGGCAAACGTGTTTTAAAGGCCAAAATTGGTTGCGACCGAACAGAGCCCGCAAACCCGAGCGGTAAAAGAGAATATCCCTCAGGTTTGCGGGCTCTGTTCCGCACGCTGCCGATTTCGGTCCTCAACCCGTAAAACCACACAATGGAATTGACCGCGATTGACAAATAGAACACAAATTCCAAGAATTCAAACACAGTTTTGGCAACATTTGAATATAGTTTTCACGCCACAACCCAAAAGATGCCGCATCCATCATCACTCATCCATCATCATCATCACAATGAAATCTTCACTGCCACCACTGACAGGACCATGATGTCGCCTAGAGGGGGTGAATAGGTGTTTTAAAATCTTTTATGGATTTGGCTATATCCTAATGCGGAAATATGCTAAGCGGATACTTTTCAAGCACAAATCCTAAATATACTAGGCTCAACTAAGTGCACCAACAACTTATTCTAAATAAGATGAGCACAACAAGGATACTAGTAAGCACAGGTAAGTTACACAAACTACTTGAGCAATATCCCAATATATGGAAGTGTATGACACAAGTTAGCAATTCACACTAATCACAAAGTATATCAATAGTAGCAAGTATGAATTGTGGAATATGGAGTGTAGGCCTAAATAATCTCTACAAGGAAATGGACAACACAATGTAATGAACCAACACAATATAACGAGTACAACAAGATATAGTGAATGCACGGTCAAGTGACCAAAGTAAACCACAAATAAGGAGAAAAGGTTAGGGATAACCGAAGTCACGGAGACAAGGATGTATCCCGATGTTCACTTCCTTAGAGGGAAGCTAGTCACCGTTGAGGGATGGGTGTTACCACAAAGGCACACCAACACCACGAAGGCTCACCCTATTCTCCTTGAGATATCACCACGAAGGCGATTCTCAACCACTAGTGGTAGACCTTGAGGCGGCCTCCAAACCTTCATAAACTTTCTGGGGGACAAATCAAAAGTTGATTCCTCACCGGAGTACTCCTACCGCCTAGGAGTCTCCAACCTCCATGAGTAATAAGGCCAAAGGGAGAAATGCTCAAGACTTGCTCAAATCACAAATTGCTTTGGTCAAAAAAGAGAGGAGGAGTGGATGTATGCTTGGATGAAATCTCTCAAGAACTCTCACAAATCTCTACGAAATCTTTGATTTGGTGTAGGAGAAAGGAGAGGGAACCACTTGGGTGTTCTTGGGTTCCTTTGGATGAAGAGTTCAACAAATGAACCCTAGATCCATGGGATAGTTTTCCCCCAGATGTATTGGAGTTCTTAGGCTTGGGGGAGGAGGGGTGAGCTCTCAAGAATGGGGAAATTTCGGATGTGGAACCCTGGCTCGTTGGGGAAGAAGGGTACCTTATATAGTGCCCCCACCAAATCTGCTCGTTATGCACAGAAAAACGCAGCCCGAAACTTCTGGGCCCCCTATGGGACACATATGTGCAAACTTCCCGGTTAGCCCGGAACTTGGCCCGGAATCTGCCTGGAACTTCTGGCCTCCGGAACTTCCGGGAGGCCCGGAAATTCCGGGCTCCCTTTGGGCCAGATATGTGCAAACTCTCTGGTTAGCCCGAAACTTTCCTTGGAACCTGCCCGGAACTTCCGGGCTGCCCGGAACTTCCGTCCCCGGAGAAAACAGCTAGCATACCGAAAGTAAAACATGCATAACATTTTCATAGAAACTCCGATTTTGATGATCTTGGGCTCGTTTTGAAGCTATGAAAAAACCCCAGGTCCTCACATAGAGAACCATCCAAGATCAACCAAAATGGAGGATGCCAAATATGCAAAGGTGTTATCATATATTTGGGAAACCTATTTGGCTTTGGATTTTGTTTGGAATATAGGATAGGAGTGGAATTCTGTAGAGAAGATGTTGACTTAAGCAAATCCATCACGAAGCCCTTTGATCCCCTCTTAATAGTGCGGGATCCCTATAACTCAAGAATCATAAAAGAGCTATACTACATAGCTATCGAGAATCCATTCTTGAGTGTATGTGTTTCTTCGGTGGTCATCATTCCACAACATCAAAGGAACTAATACCTTTGACTCGAGCCTTTCACTTGAGCTTGATGTTGATGTTTCTTCTTGGCTCAAGTTGAAGGCAAGACATTGGTGAAGTCTTCAAGTAGCTCCCCCATACACAATGTGTGAAGCTTTGCTTTATATTCATCTTCACGTGTCCATCACATGATCATCTGCAAGCTTCAAGCATGTAATTCTCCAGACTACCTATCTTGAACTTGCCCTTGTAAACCATGATCATCATCACTTGATGTCATCCTCTCATGGGCACTTGAAATCTTTCTCTTGATGTAAGTCCATGAGAATCACCTAACCCACACAGACATAGAAAACACATAGAATGGGTTAGTACACAAAGCGCAATTGACAAATTCTAACCATACCACACGATCTCATGTGGCACATGATTTGCTCTTGTGTGTTGACCATCTTTGAATTCAATCTTCGATATTCATCTTGGTCAACATTTATCTTTGCTCCATGATTAATCTTGATGCACAACTATATGTATATGGCATTCATTCTGAATCCATTCAATCTCCTTCCTGCATCACCCATGGAATAAACCTTCCTATATACTTGATGTCATTGTTTCTTCATAGGAATTGCCATTCATTATCAAGTCTCAATGCATATGTTTATGTTGATGGATTTCATCCATCAATTCATCCAATATTCTTCATGCATTGCAAATGGAACTTTCCTTCAAATGTATATCTCAATGCAAACATTAATTACCAAAACCACACATGGGGACTATATGTATTTTCACACCACTTGCCAAACCACTACCGAACCTTGGCACCACATGGCTTCTTGTGGCTAGCCTCCTCCTCTCCAAGATCTCCAACCTTTCTATGTCATGTCATTCTTTGGTGAGCTCATCCATCTCATTTCGATTCATCATCATGATCTTGTTCTGCTCTTGAAGGAGCTTGGCCATAGCTTTGTTCTCCTCGGCCATGGCTCTTCTCTCCTCAATGGAGGCCTTGCGGATGGCCTCCTCCTTGAGTAGTTGCCTATTCTCTTGCTTCTCTTGAGACTTCTTCTCAGCCAAGTCCTTCTTTGGCTCCAATGTCTTGATCACCAATACCTGATTGGACTTGACCATGTGATCTAGCTTGTCACGCAAGCTTGATGCCTCCGCTTCCTTCTTGATCTTGTCCTTGGCCTTCTTATTTCCATCAGGCTTGTTCTTGTCTCTTGGGCCATCATCATCCATGTTTGTGAGTGCACCTCTCTTCTGTGGGGATTATTTGTCAATCAACTTCCACATCTCGCTATCTTGAAGAAGTTTCCAACAATGCTCAAGTTGAAATGACTTGCGGCCGGAAGCTTCCATGTCCTTGTACCTTTCTTGCACAATTTTTGCCTACAAAATGAAAACAATGTCTGATTATGCAAACACTCCGACGGCTACAAATTATTTGCACAACTTGGGACGTGGAAGGAAACTCACATAACCGGATTCAACGGTGCCACTTGGAGGTGCATTACGGACTTGCTGCAAGCAAGTAGCCCAATGGCTACAAATCGGCTTGATCACGTCCCAGCGACCTTGGAGTGACCGAAAGGTGTGTGGCGTCCTGTTGGGATACTTGGCCATCATGCAGAGGAATTGATCCTCTATCCTTTGCTAATACCGCTTCGCGGTTTGCTCAGTGTCGGTGCACGCATCAAGAGACACCAATTCCCAAGCCTTGATCAAGATTTGATCTTCCAATTGTGTGTAGTTCTTCGATCTTGCGCGCACTTTCGCTTGCGCTTCGTCGAACACCCCCTCCTCAACCTCATCTTCTTCCTCACTGTGGCCGTGCATGCCACCATCCATCTGGTTGTAACCGTAATCACCGATCGGGGCTTGATCGATATCGACGGTGTTGTCGTCCAACAAGTGTACAAACTCGACAGTTGCGTCATGCAAACCGGCGCTACAATTTCGCTCAACAAGTCACGAACACGTGCAATGGCGAAAAGAGAAACAACTGGAAGAAATAGAAGCATCATACCTTGCGCCCATTTTGTCAAACACCTTGGAGGCGGCGGTAGCAGCGTCGTCGAGAGCATCCTTGGGATAGTTCTTGCCGGGGCAATCAGGGGGGGTGTTGGCGGGGTAGCTCTTGTGGTGGGCTTCTTGCGTTTCATGCCCGAAACCTTCCTTTTCTTCGCCGGCGCGGGACAGACCGGATTCGCAGCGGTGGCAGCGGCGGGCGCGCGTGCCTTCCTGGCGGGGCCTGCAGGAGCGCCGCCCTGGACGACGACGCTGCCCTGTCGCTTGCGGGGTGGCACGGTGGAGCCTTGAACGACGACAGGCGCGACATCGCGGGTGACAAGAGCTGCCGGAGGGGTTGGCGCGTGGATGACATCCACGTTGACGGGCGATGGTTGGGAGGCTTCCATGGCGGTGATACGAAGCCAAGGAAGGTGCATCGGGGCGGGCGTCGTTGGCGGGGGGAAGGGGAAGCGGGAACTACCGCGCGAAAATGTCCCTCCCGCCAAATCTCACAGCCGATAGGGGTCAAGCTTGGGTCGACCTCTCACCCTGTGTATCTAAAGGTTGAGGGCGAAGATTTGCCGCACCCCACAATTTTTTTTACAGGTCGTGGGCCGATACAGGGAAAGTATCCGGTGCTCCCAGCCTTGAGGTACTCCCCATACTCCAATGCAATAAACTTTTTTTTGTGTTTCAAAAAATTCCGAAAAAATTTGTGAATGTTCACAATGAATGTGACTACAAGCCCTAAAAATTTAGGTCCAAACTCGAATCACACATTGAGAAACAAAAATGTGAAATCTAGCATGAATAGTGTAAAGAAGAGATAAAAGCAACATTGACACTATTCAGATCTATATTTCTCTTTTTTGTTTCTCAGTATACATTTCGACTTTGGACCTAAATTTTTTGAAGGGACGTAGTGACATTCCTTATGAATATTCTCATTTTTTGGGGGAACTTTTTGAAACATTTAAAAATACTTTTTGATATTGAAGCACTGGGAGTACCCCAAGGCTGGGAGCACTGGATACTTTCCCGGCCGATACGGTATCTGATCGGGCCACTTTTTCGCGCAAATCATAAACGCGCGGTTATTTAGCGGGTTGACGCGATCTGCTAGACATGCCCTCAGGTACCCCTGTTCAACCCGGCTAGGTGGCCATCGTCTTCTATACCTACTAATAAAAGAAATAGGTATTCTTAGTCCGTCATACTATTTTATAGAAAAACCCCTAATGTATCTTATATTAAACCCGCAGTACATATTAAATGTTTTTAAAAATACTCGTATCTTCTAAACCGTAACTCCAAATTTAACATGTTATATATGGAATTTGATTAGAAAAATATATGGAATCTGAATATGGTATTATTTTACCTGTTAACCATTTAAAAAATACTATCCAGGATGCAATCTTAATAAACAGTGCATTATTCGTCTTTCTTTCATATCGGTACTTATCCAGATCGTGGATGAACATCTCAGCAAAATCAGGATTGGAGACGAAATTGAAGATCACTTGCCCGTTTCTTTGTACGTATTAAATCTACAAAGACATGTGGAATCTTGAACTTGCCCTTTGTAGGCAAAGACCATCTTTATTTGGGTCGTAGCTACAAATACTCAGATTGTAGATTTTTTTTTCTAAATTAAGAGCGTGTTGTATTTTTTTCTCCGGTTGTAACGTACGGGCCCTTTTGCTACTACATGGGGATGGCACCCCGCGCCCGAGCCACGAACTAGCTGCGTCGCGCCGCTTCATAAGCTGGCCGGGCAGCGCCGGCTCACGCCGCCCCGCGCCTGCTTGCGCCGGGCTACTGGATTTGGAGGGCAGGGCGAGGTTGCTACTACTCGGGCATGTGCCGCCGCCCCGCGCCTGCTCGCGCCGGGCTACTGGATTTGGAGGGCAGGGCGAGGCTGCTGCTACTGGGCATGTGCTCGCTACGATGGTGGTGGTGCTCGTCGCCGCTGTCCTGGCCGGGTCGTTGTGTATTACCTCGCCACACGCCACACGCCGCACACCAAATGTTTGATAAAATGTCTGAGAAAATAGAGGTCAACCTTGCGGCTAGCGCGCTTCCGTATCAATCTCCGGACCTCTGTGTGGACGTAAAACACGGACACTTGCGAAGAGATAGTATACTCCTACAGGCTAGCGTTGGAGATGCCCTAACCGACTCAGCCAGAGGGTTTCAGCGGCTATAAAATTTGCTCTGTAGCCTGCGCCTGCGGTTACGTCTGATGACATTTCGCTTCTCCTGAAACTGAATGTTGAACACAGTAGATGATGCGTCGTTGACAAGTAGGCTCATTTTGAGAGCGGGCAGTGCAGGTACTACCCAGTTGCGAACTCAATACATGGTAGAAATGAACGAACAAGTATATCAAGACTCATATAACTTCAGATAAAGCAATAAAAGAAAATGCCTTTCATGGAATGGTCTAAAAGCTACAGTAAGATAATTTTCCACTTCTACCTACATTCAGAGGAAAGGAAAGCCAGCAGAACGATCTGTCACCCTATGTGTAACTCTTTTGATTTTCTCATTTCTGTAGCACTGAGATTTTTCTTTCTTACAAAAAATATATAATATAAAGATGAGAAAAATGGAAAGGGCGAACAGACAATTGCTACAAGGTCGAAGCTGCTGGGTGAGAGGAGCACGATATCACTCCAACCAGCTGACAGCCGTCACTCTAGGGCTTTACTTTCATGTACAATTTAGAGTAAATGAATGTCATACCGAATCGAAGTAGCTGAGCCCTGACAATATGTTAGTCGAAGATTCCGAAACTCTGAAGCAGGCGCACCAAGGAGCAACCTCAGTCAAATCCTTCAGTGCTGTGCAACTCACCCGTTATCTCCATCTATGTACACAAAACTACAGTCCTGCAATGCAATGTCTACGATACGGGTACTCAGATCGATGTTATACTTGGAAAACCGAAGTTCTGATATGTTCTGATTTGACCATCATGGCCTGCTGTCACGATCACTAAGCCCCAGGCCGGCGGACTCGGAGCTTGATCAACATCGCCGGGATGGGTTGTATTAGACTTGGGGCTTTGTTTTGTTTTTGTCATCAACTCTTCGGGCCAAGTCGCGCCATTGTTACATAAATTGTTGCTCTGGTCCTGAACAGCAGGAATCTCGTCCTCTTTAGCAGGTTCAGATCCAAGTACATGACCATTACCAGCCACACTGTCCAGGTTATCTTGCTTCCTGGAGATAGCTCTATTAGTCATTCTGGCGCCGGCACAAGGCCAAGCAACAGCAACTGTTACTCTCTCGCAGCGGAAGTTCTCATGGGTATTTGTGACAGGAACAATGTTCTTCTTTCTGCTTGGTTTGGAATCATCACTGTATCTCCAGATATATACACGTGAATCCTCACTCGCAGAAATAATGTACCTCCCGTTTGCAGCTGAACAAGCTGAGATTTGGCTGCTGGTGTTCTGAAACCCTGAAAAACGATAATAGTAACCAACTGGCAGAATAGAAAAAGGTTCATTTTCTTGAAAGTTGAAACAGATAGCGAGTGTTGTAAAGGGAAAGATTGTGTGGAAGTCAGGCTCATCAACAGTACGCACGGGATGGGGTCGGTGGATGCGGTGCTATTGGACCAAACCAATTGTCACAGGAAGCCGAATCAATATGATATGCACCAATGTGGACATTACCAAGCTCAGTATTACCTACCTTTAAACTTGTGAAGTAGTTCGAAGCCATCAACAACTCGGATTCTTGAGTCCGCAGATGTGACAATGACCTTTGAAGAACTTCCTGGGATAAACTATTGAGGAACTATCATTCAGTGTCAGTACATAATGGAACAGAACAAATATCTCAAGTATGCCAGGTGCTTGAGATAAGTACCTGGAATCCTGTGATTTTCTTCTGACTGGATCTCTTTTTCTTGAGTTGCAGGTCAATTTGTTTCTTGTAACAAAGCATATTATCTAGTCACAAAATATAAACATGTTAGGCATGTAAAACATATAAACTTCAGTTTGCACAACTGGATAACAACAGCGAATGCAATCTTTAGATAACAGCACTAGCCGAGTCCTCAGAAAAAAAGGGGTCACAGCAGCAAAATAATGCAACTAAACGAGAGAGGGACAGATATATACCAGACGTGTCATACACGTGGCAATTGCCCTTGTGGGAGCCAATGAGTGCACTCTGCAGAAAATATAAAAACGTGTTAGAATGAACATGCAATAAGCCAATAAACCCTGTTGACCAATTTAGAACTATGAAATAAGTCAAACCTGTCCATCGGGGGAATAACATGCGGCAGTAATCATTTCATGTAGATCAACCCAATCAACAATTTCACGTTTCGGTATACTCCAGATTCGAACCTTCTCATCCAGAGAACCACTAATGAAGTATCTATCATCAACAGGGTTGAACTGGATGCAAGTCACTGAATGAAGAAATGATATGAGAAATTTCAGGACAGTGCTATCAGTGCATTTAATCGCACATGGAGAGAAATCTTCTGAAAACATAGTTCTTAGTTCTTACCATAGTCACTGTGGGAGAAGGATTTCAAACAGTAAGTGCTTGACATGTGCCACAACCGTACAGTTTTATCCATTGATGATGAAAGCAAGTACTGCACATCAGTTACAAAAGGAAGCTCAGGGACTGGAATAACTGGTAACAAAAATAAACCATAACAAATTGTGCTGCTACATTCCTAGAATTATCGTTTGGATAAGTGATTATATCAGAGGTCCCTGATTTCAAAATTAGCTTGGAATGCATTAACTTCAATAATAAGTCAACATTGTAGATGGAATCGATTAATTTGCAAATTCAGTATTCGTCTTTCATGCAGCAGATTCCCCCAATAAATTGTTGAATGTGCCTTTTGTCACATGGCTACAAATTTAAGGGCATATAAACCTAGTTTGAACTTTTGGGACCAAAGTAAATCCAGGTGCATATTGAAGGATCTCTATGATGCAATATATTCAGAAGCAAAATGTCCTTCGCATATTTATCTATTTATTAAAGTACTCGGAAGAGATTCCTAGAGTTTCTTGCATAGAAACCTGAAAATACATGTTCAGGTTCTGTACAATGGACGGCAGCTTGGGCTAGCAAATTGAATTTACAATGATATGGATAGCATGGTAGATAATTCAGCTAGCGAGTAATTTTTTTGGGCGAGATGGCCAATGTCCTAGTTAGTACTATATTATATAACGCACTGCAAGCTGAATTTCAATTGAAATTACACACCATGCTGAGTTGGCGCTAAACACAAATTTAGATATGCCAAGGAAGTATACATAGTCAGGAAACCTGAGTTAAGTAGACAAGTGATGGAGTAATTAACCAGCGGTACTTTAACGCTATTGCCACGAAATATTATTTTTATCAATTTTCTCTTCTCTGTGTGCATGTTTCCACACACTCAGGTGTGCAAACGGGTGCGGGTGTGGTCGCGAATATTTTTTGGACAAGATGGCCAACGTCCTAATTAGTACTAAACTATAACACACTGCAAGCTGAAGTTCAATTAAAATTGCACACCATATACAATTTGCGCTATAAATGTAAATTTAGAGATGTGAAGGAAGAATAAATGACCAAGAAACCTGATTGATGATGGAGTAATTAACCAGAGGTACTTAAATAATATTTCCGAGAAAATCATCATTTATCCTTTTCTCTTCTTTTGTGTGTGAGTGCGTGTATCCGTGTGTGGTGGTCAGAAATTCAGAATGGCCGAAGTAATATGCAACTGCACACAGTTGCCTCTTTGCTGGCACCACCCCCGCTCACAGCTTAAAGAAGCTCATAATAGTTTTTCGGAATCTGATCTTGTGTCACTGATGAAGGTTTGACAACTCTCCTCTCACTCTCTATCCAAGCAAACAGTGCAAAATTTACATGTCTCTCATCCCAGTGTCCTGGCCCTAGCCAATCCACTTTTAAATTTGACATGGAGTAAAACAAAGTGCTTCAATAAATGGAACCAATTGGAACAATAGATACATAATAAATAATGCAATTTGCTAGAGCTCAAGGGTTTGCATGTGTTGGTTCTCATTAAGTCTTAATGTGATAAATGAACAAGAAATAATGCAAACAGCGAACCAACATTGCAAAACTGACGAGACAAGGTTCGTAACTGCTTATACTCTTCATCGAACCTTGTTAAATTTATATGATGTAGTCTTCCAGCTAGGCTCTGGACATAATTATTTTCAAATAATTCAACAGATTAATGTGTATTTGTTATGTATGTGTAGTACATGACCCAGCACCAAGTTAGGGACAAGATCCTCATATTTTATCAATTAAGAAGAATCCAAATATGATAAGATAGAGAGTTCAAATCTCACATCCATCTTGTGGATCAATTAAGTCATCCTATACAATTGGACTCTCGTACACCTCTGATCAAGCCAGAAAGTAGAAGAACAGTTCTTCTACCTAGCCCCCGGGGTGGCCACAGTCTCTACCTCTCTCAAAAGTCCTAGTTCATAAGTCTTTTGCTTCAACATCAGATTGCCTAATCCTGAACCAGCTAGATTTACATTTCTAATACCAGCATTGTACACCAGATCAGGATGCCAACTTGACAAGGTAAGACAACGTGGTGTCCCTAGTCTGGTTTTCCATTTCTAAATACAGAAATGTACTCCCTCCGTAAAGAAATACTAGACTTTTTAGATCACTAGAGAGGGAGTAGTTATTATCTAATCACTGGGACTATTGTCCATTCTGAACTTCATTCTACTTAAAGCACATTCTGCATCTCAAGTTTACACTCAAAACTAGTATTCACACATTGAATTGAAGCAAGACTACAACGTGTTAGCTTTACCTGAGATTTGGACCAGCAGAGATCAAGCACATCCTTTAAATGCCCTGCGAAGGTTATAACAGGCTTCTCAGACAGTGCAAACACATGCTCTGGCACCATCAGCTGGTCTGAGCCCCCAGATCTCCGACTGTGCAGATCCTTTGCCGGCAGCTTCTTCTCCCAATGGCTGCCCTCTGTAGCAACAGATGCTAACATTGGCTCCGGTGACTCATCACATACCATGGCAGCGAAAGGATTGCAGGTCCCATTATCTTCCACCTCCCTCTCCTCCTTCATCATTCCAGAGTGCAACACCTCCCAAACATGGATCACGCAATCCTCTCCAGCAGTTGCAAGGTATCGCCCATCAGGACTAAACTTGATGCTCCAGATGGACCCTTTGTGCCCATGTATCTGCTGGTTCATGAACAGGCCAGTGAGCTCCTTGTATGACTTGCCGTTGTGCCGCACCTTGACACGGTCTGGACCATGGCGTGCAACACCATCCTGGCTGTCTTCTGTAGCCGAGCTGGAGTGGCGGCCACCCTTCTCTGAGGACGTGTCCTTATCGTCGCCGCGGCGGTCACGTGAATAGGTGACCATGGAGCCAGCCGCACTGCGGATGGTGTGGAGCCAGCTGCTGCGCCGCCTAGAACGTGCCCCGCCATTGCTGGAGCCGGAGCTGGACCTCTCCATGGGGGTGGAGGCGCCACTTTGGGAATTGGAGTTTGGGTTGGAGTTGGTGACGCTTTGGCGGCGCATGAGCTCCTGGACGATGGGGGAGCGGCCGATGAATAGCTCGAACTCCTCCACGGTAAGTTGGCGGCCGGTACCAACCTCGCGGAGCCCGGACTCCTCCCTCACCACGAACTCGCTGCCGTCGTCGAGGTTCCTGATCAAGCAGCTTGGGTCCTCCTCGACCGCCTCCAGCGTGGCACTGGCATCTGATGCGTCGGACGAGGTGGGGCGCAAACGGCCGCCTCCAACCGGAGGCTTCGCGGTGGAGGCCCCGTCCGATCTGGACCGCGAGACGGGAGAAGCCGGCCGCGGTCCCACATCGTCGTAGGAGGCGGATCGGCCCATCTCGAATCGCGCGAGGGAAGGGTCCCCCGCGAGCCCCATCAGCTGGAGCAGGCGGTGGCGGCGCTCCTGGATGGGCGCCGGCTGGGAGGTCCAGAGGTCGAGCGCGGCGGCATCGTAGCGGCGGCTGCGGCGCGGGAGGTCGCCGCCGTCGTCGTCCGAGGCGGAGGCGGAGGTGGAGGAGGCCGAGGAGGAGAGGATGCGGTCGAGCGACTCGTAGAAGAGCTCCTCCGTGTCCTCCTCCCCCTCCTCCCCCAGCACCTCGTCTTCCACGCTCATCGCGCCGCCGGCATTGGCCGCTGCCGCGGAGATCGGGGCCGCGCGCGCGCCCGGGGTGCTCGAGGAATTGCGCGACAGTGGGAGGGGGCGGCGTGGGCGAGGCGAGGGGGGGGGGGGGGGGGGGGGGGGGGGGGGGGAGGGGAGGGATGGCGAAGTCGTAGCAGCAAAGTGGCGTCAGATCCAGCAGTTGGCCACTCCCTGCCGCGCGCGACAGCTTAATCGCGACCCGCTGTTGCCTCCCTCCTCCCTGATTCTCTCCTTTCCTTTCCCCCGCCGTCTTACTTAAGGGTGGTTGGCGCTCGCGTCGCCGTCGCTGCTGTCATCGCGGTAAAATGTCCTCTCCTCTCCCTCACCTGCGCTCATGGTGGTGATGGTGGTGCGGTGTCGTTACTGCCTGCCGGTTTCTACTGTGTAGTGTGTGTACTGCCCGGTGGTAACTGGCGGAGGCAGAGGCAGAGGCGAAGCGTTCTCCGCTCGGGACGGGCGAGTTAAATTCGGGTGCCGTCGGGGCCAACCTGGCAGTGAGGGAGTAAATTTTGTTCCGTCCGGTCCGACAGGGGTAACAACCGCCCGCGCCGTTTCCGATCGCAGCCGTGTCGCTGGTGTTTTTATGACGCCGCTCTGTGGACAAGGCGACGAGATGATTGCATTCACGGCTCGCCGTAGCAGTAGTACAATTGTTTTGCCCTTCCTTTTTGTGCGGATGCTATGCGCCGGTCGACCGGCCCAAATTTCGGCCGATCGCGGTGCTGCCATGTTGGATGTTGGATAATCTCTCTTCGTCTTCGATCTGAACACAACACTCGTAGGAATCACGCCACCAGCGCTCGCCGGCAACCCGTGTTGTCGCACTCGCTCCGCGCTTGTCCTCAACCATGTGCTCGCCGGCAACCCGCGCGGCCCCGTGCTCGCCCTCATGTCGATTCCAGTGCGTCTGAGTGCCGGTTGTGGCATGCCGGTCTCTAGTCGTCGCGTGTCATCGTCGTGTGTCGTTGTCACCGTAAGCAAGACCACTGCCTCCCGCAGCCCCGACGACGGTTGCAGCGCAATCTCGTGTCGATCGTAATTTGGACAGTGTTTGTGCCGGTTGCAGCAAAACAATAACATGGTTCCGGAAAAACAATACCATAGTCCAATAAAACACAAAAAATGCATGGTTCCAACAAAACAAATGCATGGTTTCAACAAAACAAATCATGGTTTCAACAAACTCGCCAATCCCAACAAAAATAATGGCTCATCGTCGATGGCTCGCAGCAAAAATTTCGGCCGGTCCCATAAAAAAAAACTAGTTTCATAAAAAATGGATCGCCATCCCCGGTCGCATCACGTCTGTCCTAGCAAAACAACTCGTCGGTTGTAGCTCAATGTTTTGTCGGTTGCAGCATGTTCGATCGGCCTCTGTGTCATCACCTCGCTCCAGCATCGACGATTGCCGGTTGCAGCACAGGTGGCCACCGTCTTCGGCTCCCTGACGTATCGCTTGTAGCACTGGGCACCTCCGATTCCAGTGAAATGCAGCCACACCCCTGAGCGCCACATTGTCGTCTGATAAGTCTCCAACGTATCTATAATTTTTTATTGTTCCATCCTATTATAGTATCAATCTTGGATTTTTTTAATATGCATTTACAAGCAATTATATATATAATTTTTAGGACTAACCTATTAACTTGGTGCCCAGTGTCAGTTGATGTTTTTTGCCTGTTTTTAGTTTTTCAGAATATCAGTACGAAACGAAGTCCAAATGTCACAAAACATTTTAGAGATTTTTCTGGACATAAGAGACCCCGGAAGCTTCGGGAGAGGATCAGAAGATGGAGCAATGGCCCACGAGGCATCAAGGCGTGCCTAGGGGGGTGGGGCGCGCTCTGGTGGCTCATGGGGCCCACGTGGCTCCGTTTGACCTATCTCCGCCTCTATAAATTCTCTAAAATCGAGAAACCAACATAGAGCCAGCCGAAATATTTTTCCCCCCACAAATTCCTCTTCTCGTGAGATCTCATCTGGAGGCCTTTTCCGGCACTCTGCCGGAGGGGGAATCAATCACGGAGGGGCTCTACATCAACCTTGTTGCCTTTTCAATGATGTGTGAGTAGTTTACCACTGACCTACTGATAACCCACAAGTGTAGGGGATCGCAATAGTTTTCGAGGGTAGAGTATCCAACCCAAATTTATTGATTCGACACAAGGGGAGTCAAAGAATATTCTCAAGTATTAGCAGTTGAGCTGTCAATTCAACAACACCTGAAAGACTTAATATCTGCAGCAAAGTATTTAGTAGCAAAGTAGTATGGAAGTAACGGTAACGGTGGCAAAAGTAACAGTAGCAGTTTTTGTAGCAATCATAACAGTGGCAACGGAAAAGTAACTAAGCAAAGATCAATATGTGAAAAGCTCATATGGCAATGGATCAATGATGGATAATTATGTCGGATGTGATTCCTCATGCAACAGTTATAACATAGGGTGACACAGAACTAGCTCCAGTTCATCAATGTAATGTAGGCATGTATTCCGAATATAGTCATAGGTGCTTATGGAAAAGAACTTGCATGACATCTTTTGTCCTACCCTCCCGTGGCAGCGGGGTCCTATTGGAAACTAAGGGATATTAAGGCCTCCTTTTAATAGAGTACCGGACCAAAGCATTAACACTTAATGAATACATGAACTCCTCAAACTATGGTCATCACCGGGAGTGGTCCCGATTATTGTCACTTCGGGGTTGCCGGATCATAACACATAGTAGGTGATTATTGACTTGCAAGATAGGATCAAGAACTCACATATATTCATGAAAACATAATAGGTTCAGATCTGAAATCACGGCACTCGGGCCCTAGTGACAAGCATTAAGCATAGCAAAGTCATAGTTGTTGGGGAACGCAATAATTTCAAAAAAAATCCTACGCACGTGCAAGATCCATCTAGGTGATGCATAGCAACGAGAGGGGAGAGTGTTGTCCACGACGTACCCTCGTAGACCGAAAGCGGAAGTGTTATGACAACACGGTTGATGTAGTCGTACGTCTTCACGATCCGACCAATCCTAGTACTGAAAGTACGGCACCTCCGCGATCTGCACACGTTCGGCTCGGCGACGTCCCGCGAACTCTCGATCCAGCTGAGTGTCGAGGGAGAGCTTCGTCAGCACGACGGCATGATGACGGTGATGATGAAGTTACCGATGCAGGGCTTCGCCTAAGCACTACACCGATATGACCGGGGTGGAATCTGTGGAGGGGGGCACCGCACACGGCTAAGACAACTCTCAACTTGTGTGTCTATGGGGTGCCCCCCTCCCCCGTATATAAAAGGAGTGGAGGAGGGGGAGGGCCGGCCCTCTATGGCGTGCCCAAGGGGAGTCCTACTCCCACCGGGAGTAGGATCCCCCCCCCTTCCCTAGTTGGATTAGGAGAGGAAGGAAGGGGGAGAGAGGGGGAAGGAAAGGGGGGGCGGCCCCCCACCCAATTCGGATTGGGCTTGGGGGGCGCACCCCTTCCTAGGCTCCCTTCTCCTCTCTCCCACTATGGCCCAATAAGGCCCATATACTTCCCGGGGGGTTCCGGTAACCTCCTGGTACTCCGGTAAATGCCCGAACTCACCCGGAACCATTCCGATGTCCAAACATAGTCATCCAATATATCGATCTTTATGTCTCGACCATTTCGAGACTCCTCGTCATGTCCGTGATCATATCAGGGACTCCGAACAACCTTCGGTACATCAAAACACATAAACTCATAATACCGATCATCACCGAACGTTAAGCGTGCGGACCCTACAGGTTCGAGAACTATGTAGACATGACCGAGACTCATCTCCGGTCAATAACCAATAGCGGAACCTGGATGCTCATATTGGTTCCTACATATTCTACTAAGATCTTTATCGGTCAAACCGCACAACAACATACGTTGTTCCCTTTGTCATCGGTATGTTACTTGCCCGAGATTCGATCGTCAGTATCTCAATACCTAGTTCAATCTCGTTACCGGCAAGTCTCTTTACTCGTTCCGTAATGCATCATCCCGCAACTAACTCATTAGTCACATTGCTTGCAAGGCTTATAGTGATGTGCATTACCAAGAGGGCCCAGAGATACCTCTCCAAAACACGGAGTGACAAATCCAAATCTCGATCTATGCCAACCCAACAAACACCATCGGAGACACCTGTAGAGCATCTTTATAATCACCCAGTTACGTTGTGACGTTTGATAGCACACTAAGTGTTCCTCCGGTATTCGGGAGTTGCATAATCTCATAGTCATAGGAACATGTATAAGTCATGAAGAAAGCAATAGCAACAAACTAAACGATCAAGTGCTAAGCTAACGGAATGGGTCAAGTCAATCACATCATTCTCTAATGATGTGATCCCGTTAATTAAATGACAACTCATGTCTATGGCTAGGAAACTTAACCATCTTTGATTTAACGAGCTAGTCAAGTAGAGGCATACTAGTGACACTCTGTTTGTCTATGTATTCACACATGTACTAAGTTTCCATTTAATACAATTCAAGCATGAATAATAAACATTTATCATGATATAAGGAAATATAAATAACAACTTTATTATTGCCTCTAGGGCATATTTCCTTCAGTCTCCCACTTGCACTAGAGTCAATAATCTAGATTACACAGTAATGATTCTAACACCCATGGAGTCTTGGTGCTGATCATGTTTTGCTCGTGAGACAGGCTTAGTCAACGGGTCTGCAACATTCAGATCCGTATGTATCTTGCAAATCTCTATGTCTCCCTCCTTGAATTGATCGCGGATGGAATTGAAGCGTCTCTTGATGTGCTTGGTTCTCTTGTGAAATCTGGATTCCCTTGCCAAGACAATTGCACCAGTATTGTCACAAAAGATTTTCATTGGACCCGATGCACTAGGTATGACACCTAGATCGGATATGAACTCCTTCATCGAGACTCTTTCATTTGCTGCTTCCAAAGCAGCTATGTACTCCGCTTCACACGTAGATCCCGCCACGACGCTTTGCTTAGAACTGCACCAACTGACAGCTCCACCGTTCAATATAAATACGTATCCGGTTTGTGACTTAGAGTCATCCGGATCAGTGTCAAAGCTTGCATCGACGTAACCATTTACGACGAGCTCTTTGTCACCTCCATAAATGAGAAACATATCCTTAGTCCTTTTCAGGTATTTCAGGATGTTCTTGACCGTTGTCCAATGATCCACTCCTGGATTACTTTGGTACCTCTCTGCTAAACTAATAGCAAGGCACACATCAGGTCTGGTACACAGCATTGCATACATGATAGAACATATGGCTGAAGCATAGGGAATGACTTTCATTTTCTCTCTATCTTCTGCAGTGGTCGGGCATTGAGTCTGACTCAATTTCACACCTTGTAACACAGGCAAGAACCCTTTCTTTGCTTGATCCATTTTGAACTTCTTCAAAACTTTATCAAGGTATGTGCTTTGTGAAAGTCCAATTAAGCGTCTTGATCTATCTCTATAGATCTTGATGCCCAATATATAAGCAGCTTCACCGAGGTCTTTCATTGAAAAACTCTTATTCAAGTATCCTTTTATGCTATCCAGAAATTCTATATCATTTCCAATCAACAATATGTCATCCACATATAATATTAGAAATGCTACAGGGCTCCCACTCACTTTCTTGTAAATACATGCTTCTCCAAAAGTCTGTATAAAACCATATGCTTTGATCACACTATCAAAACGTTTATTCCAACTCCGAGATGCTTGCACCAGTCCATAAGTGGATCGCTGGAGCTTACACACTTTGTTAGCATTCTTTGGATTGATAAAACCTTCGGGTTGCATCATATACAACTCTTCTTCCAGAAATCCATTCAGGAATGCGGTCTTTACATCCATTTGCCAAATTTTATAATCATAAAATGCAGCAATTGCTAACATGATTCGGACGGACTTAAGCATCGCTACGAGTGAGAAGGTCTCATCGTAGTCAACTCCTTGAACTTGTCAAAAACCTTTTGCAACAAGTCGAGCTTTGTAGACAGTAACATTACCGTCGACGTCAGTCTTCTTCTTGAAGATCCATTTATTCTCTATGGCTTGCCGAACATCGGGCAAGTCAACCAAAGTCCACACTTTGTTCTCATACATGGATCCCATCTCAGATTTCATGGCCTCAAGCCATTTCGCGGAATCTGGGATCATCATCGCTTCCTCATAGTTCGTAGGTTCGTCATGGTCAAGTAACATGACCTCCAGAGCCGGATTACCGTATCACTCTGGTGTGGATCTTACTCTGGTTGACCTACGAGGTTCAGTAGTAACTTGATATGAAGTTACATGATCATCATCATTAGCTTCCTCACTAATTGGTGTAGTAGTCACAGGAACTGATTTCTGTGATGAACTACTTTCCAATAAGGGAGCAGGTACAGTTACCTCATCAAGTTCTACTTTCCTCCCACTCACTTGTTTCGAGAGAAACTCCTTCTCTTGAAAGGATCCATTCTTAGCAACGAATGTCTTGCCTTCGGATCTGTGATAGAAGGTGTACCCAACAGTCTCCTTTGGGTATCCTATGAAGACACATTTCTCCAATTTGGGTTCAAGCTTATCAGGTTGAAGCTTTTTCACATAAGCATCGCAGCCCCAAACTTTAAGAAACGACAATTTGGGTTTCTTGCCAAACCACAGTTCATAAGGTGTCGTCTCAACGGATTTAGATGGTGCCCTATTTAACGTGAATGCAGCCGTCTCTAAAGCATAACCCCAAAACGATAGCGGTAAATCAGTAAGAGACATCATAGATCACACCATATCTAATAAAGTGCGGTTACGACGTTCGGATACACCATTACGCTGTGGTGTTCCAGGTGGCGTGAGTTGCGAAACTATTCCGCATTGTTTCAAATGAAGACCAAACTCATAACTCAAATATTCTCCTCTACAATCAGATCACAGAAACTTTATTTTGTTGTTATGATGATTTTCCACTTCACTCTGAAATTCTTTGACCTTTTCAAATGTTTCAGACTTATGTTTCATCAAGTAGGTATACCCATATCTGCTCAAATCATCTGTGAAGGTCAGAAAATAACGGTACCCGCCGCGAGCCTCAATATTCATCGGACCACATACATCAGTATGTATGATTTCCAATAAATCTGTTGCTCACTCCATTGTTTCAGAGAACGGAGTTTTAGTCATCTTGCCCATGAGGCATGGTTCGCAAGTACCAAGTGATTCATAATCAAGTGATTCCAAAAGTCCATCAGAATGGAGTTTCTTCATGCGCTTTACACCAATATGACCCAAACGGCAGTGCCACAAATAAGTTGCACTATCATTATCAACTCTGCGTCTTTTGGCTTCAATATTATGAATATGTGTGTCACTACTATCGAGAATCAACAAAAATAGACCACTATTCAAGGGTGCATGACCATAAAAGATATTACTCATATAAATAGAACAACCATTATTCTCGGATTTAAATGAATAACCGTCTCACATCAAACAAGATCCAGATATAATGTTCATGCTTAACACTGGCACCAAATAACAATTATTCAGGTCTAAAACTAATCCCGAAGGTAGATGTAGAAGTAGCGTGCCGACGACGATCACATCGACTTTGGAACCATTTCCCACGTACATCGTCACCTCGTCCTTAGCCAATCTTCGCTTAATTCGTAGTCCCTGTTTCGAGTTGCAAATATTAGCAACAGAACAGTATCAATTACCCAGGTACTACTGCGAGTATTAGTAAGGTACACATCAATAACATGTATATCACATATACCTTTGTTCACCTTGCCATCATTCTTATCCGCCAAATACTTGGGGCAGTTCCGCTTCCAGTGACCAGTCCCTTTGCAGTAGAAGCACTCAGGCTTAGGACCAGACTTGGGCTTCTTCACTTAAGCAGCAACTTGTGTGCCGTTCTTCTTGAAGTTCCCCTTCTTCCCTTTACCCTTTTTCTTGAAACTGGTGGTCTTGTTGACCATCAACACTTGATGCTCCTTCTTGATTTCTACCTCCGCAGCCTTTAGCATTGCGAAGAGCTCGGGAATTGTCTTATCCATCCCTTGCATGTTATAGTTCATCACGAAGCTTTTGTAGCTTGGTGGCAGTGATTGAAGAAATCTATCAATGACACTATCAACTGGAAGATTAACTCCCAGCTGAGTCAAGTGATTATGATAACCAGACATTTTGAGTATATGCTCACTGACAGAATTATTCTCCTCCATTTTGCAGCTATAGAATTTATTGGAGACTTCACATCTCTCAATCCGGGCATTTGCTTGAAATATTAACTTCAACTCCTGGAACATCTCATATGCTCCATGACGTTCAAAACGTCGTTGAAGTCCCGGTTCTAAGCCGTAAAGCATGGCACACTGAACTATCGAGTAGTCATCAGCTTTGCTCTGCCAGGCGTTCACAACATCCGGCATTGCTCCTACAGCGGGTCTTGCACCTAGCGGTGCCTCCAGGACGTAATTCTTCTATGCAGCAATGAGGATAATCCTCAAGTTACGGACCCAGTCCGTGTAGTTGCTACCATCATCTTTCAACTTAGCTTTCTCTAGGAAGGCATTAAAAATCAAAGGAATAGTAGCACGGGCCATTGATCTACAACAACATAGACATGCAAAATACTATCGGGTACTAAGTTCATGATAAATTAAAGTAATCATATTACTTAAGAACTCCCACTTAGATAGACATCCCTCTAATCATCTAAGTGATCACGTGATCCAAACCAACTAAACCATGTCCGATCATCACGTGAGATGGAGTAGTTTTCAATGGTGAACATCACTATGTCGATCATATCTACTATATGATTCACGCTCGACCTTTCGGTCTCAGTGTTCCGAGGCCATATCTGCATATGCTAGGCTCGTCAAGTTTAACCCGAGTATTCTGCGTGTGCAAAACTGGCTTGCACCCATTGTATGTGAACGTAGAGCTTATCACACCCGATCATCACGTGGTGTCTCGGCACGACGAACTTTCGCAACGGTGCATACTCAGGGAGAACACTTGTACCTTGAAATTTAGTGAGAGATCATCTTATAATGCTACCGCCGAACTAAGAAAAATAAGATGCATAAAGGATAAACATCACATGCAATCAATATAAGTGATATGATATGGCCATCATCATCTTGTGCCTTTGATCTCCATCTCCAAAGCACCGTCATGATCACCATCGTCACCAGCGGGACACCTTGATCTCCATCGTAGCATCGTTGTCGTCTCGCCAACTATTGCTTCTACGACTATCGCTGCCGCTTAGTAATAAAGTAAAGCAATTACATGGCGATTGCATTTCATACAATAAAGCGACAACCATATGGCTCCTGCTAGTTGCCGATAATTGTGTTACAAAACATGATCATCTCATACAATAAAATTTAGCATCATGTCTTGACCATATCACATCACAACTTGCCCTGCAAAAACAAGTTAGACGTCCTCTACTTTGTTGTTGCAAGTTTTACGTGGCTGCTACGTACGGGCTGAGCAAGAACCGTTCTTACCTACGCATCAAAATCACAATGATTTTTCGTCAAGTGTGCTGTTTTAACCTTCAACAAGGACCGGGCGTAGTCACACGCGATTCAACTAAAGTTGGAGAAACTGACACCCGCCAGCCACCTGTGTGCAAAGCACGTCGGTAGAACCAGTCTCGCGTAAGCGTACGCGTAATGTCGGTCCGGGCCGCTTCATCCAACAATACCGCCGAATCAAAGTATGACATGCTGGTAAGCAGTATGACTATTATCGCCCACAACTCTTTGTGTTCTACTCGTGCATATAACATCTACGCATAGACCTGGCTCGGATGCCACTGTTGGGGAACACAGTAATTTCAAAAAAAATTGTACGCACACGCAAGATCCATCTAGGTGATGCATAGCGATGAGAGGGTAGAGAGTTGTGCACGTACCCTCGTAGACCGAAAGCGAAAGCGTTATGACAACGCGGTTGATGTAGTCGTACGTCTTCACGATCTGAACAATCCTAGTACCGAAAGTACGGCACCTCCGCGATCTGCACATGTTCGGCTCGGTGACGTCCCACGAACTCTCGATCCAGCTGAGTGTCGAGGGAGAGTTTCGTCAGCACGACAGCGTGATGACGGTGATGATGAAGTTACCGATGCAGGGCTTCGCCTAAGCACTACAGCGATATGACCGAGGTGGAATCTGTGGAGGGGGGCACCGCACACGGCTAAGACAACTCTCAACTTGTGTGTCTATGGGGTGCCCCCCTCCCCCGTATATAAAGGAGTGGAGGAGGGGGAGGGCCAGCCCTCTATGGCGCGCCCAAAGGGAGTCCTACTCCCACCGGGAGTAGGATTCCCCCCCTTCCCTAGTTGGATTAGGAGAGGAAGGAAGGGAGAGAGGGGGAAGGAGAGGGGGGCTGCCCCCCCCCAATCCGTATTGGGCTTGGGGGGGGGCGCCCCCTCCAAGGCTCCCTTCTCCTCTCTCCCACTATGGCCCAATAAGGCCCATATACTTCCCGGGGGTTCCGATAACCTCCCGGTACTCCGGTAAATGCCCGAACTCACACGGAACCATTCCGATGTCCAAACATAGTCATCCAATATATCAATATTTATGTCTCGACCATTTCGAGACTCCTCGTCATGTCCGTGATCATATCCGGGACTCCGAACAACCTTCGGTACATCAAAACACATAAACTCATAATACCGATCGTCACCGAACGTTAAGCGCGCGGACCCTACGGGTTCGAGAACTATGTAGACATGACCGAGACTCATCTCCGGTCAATAGCCAATAGCGGAACCTGGATGCTCATATTGGTTCCTACATATTCTACGAAGATCTTTATGGGTCAAACCGCATAACAACATACGTTGTTCCCTTTGTCATCGGTATGTTACTTGCCCAAGATTCGATCGTCGGTATCTCAATACCTAGTTCAATCTCGTTACCGGCAAGTCTCTTTACTTGTTCCGTAATGCATCATCCCGCAACTAACTCATCAGTCACATTGCTTGCAAAGCTTATAGTGATGTGCATTACCAAGAGGGCCCAGAGATACCTCTCCGAAACACGGAGTGACAAATCCTAATCTCGATCTATGCCAACCAAACAAACACCATCGGAGACACCTGTAGAGCATCTTTATAATCACCCAGTTATGTTGTGACGTTTGATAGCACACTAAGTGGTCCTCCGGTATTCGGGAGTTGCATAATCTCATAGTCATAGGAACATATATAAGTCATGAAGAAAGCAATAGCAACAAACTAAACGATCAAGTGGTAAGCTAACGGAATGGGTCAAGTCAATCACATCATTCTCTAATGATGTGATCCCGTTAATCAAATGACAACTCATGTCTATGGCTAGGAAACTTAACCATCTTTGATTTAACGAGCTAGTCAAGTAGAGGCGTAGTAGTGACACTCTGTTTGTCTATGTATTCACACATGTACTAATTTCCGTTTAATACAATTCTAGCATGAATAATAAACATTTATCATGAGATAAGGAAATATAAATAACAACTTTATTATTGCCTCTAGGGCATATTTCCTTCAATAGCAATATCAATCTTAGAACATAATGGATACCAGGGATCAAACCCTAACAAAACTAACTCGATTACATGGTAAATCTCGTCAAACCCATCACCGTCCAGCAAGCCTAAGATGAGATTACTCACGCACAACTGTGAGTATCATGAAATTGGTGATGGAGGATGGTTGATGATGACGATGGCGATGGGTTCCCCTCTTCGGAGCCCCGAACGGACTCCAGATCAGCCCTCCCGAGGAAGATTAGGGCTTGGCGGTGGCTCCGTATCGTAAAACACGATGAATCCTTCTCTCTGATTTTTTTCTCCCCGAAAGTGAATATATGGAGTTGGGTTGAGGTCGGTGGAGTCCCAGGGGGCCCACGAGGCAGGGGGCGTGCCCTGCACCCTCGTGGACAGGGTGTGGGCCCCTTGATGCTGATTCTTTCGCCAATATTTTTCATTAATTCCAAAATGTGTCTCCGTGGATTTCAGGTCATTCCGAGAACTTTTATTTCTGCACAAAAATAACACCATGGCAGTTCTGCTGAAAACAGCGTCAGTCCGGGTTAGTTCCATTCAAATCATGCAAGTTAGAGTCCAAAACAAGGGCAAAAGTATTTGGAAAAGTAGATACGTTGGAGACGTATCAACTCCCCCATGCTTAAACCTTTGCTTGTCACCAAGCAATCCAGTTGACAAACTGAAAGTGATAAAGAAAAGTTTAATCTTGTTGTTGCAAATATGTAAAGCCAGCATTCAAGTTTTCAGCAAAGATTAAGAACTAACCATATTCACAATAACATTTAGGTCTCATGTTTACTCATATCAATGGCATAATCAACTAGCGAGCAATAATAATAAATCTTGGATGACAACACTTTCTCAAAACAATCATAACATGATATAACAAGATGGTATCTCGCTAGCCCTTTCTGAGACCGCAAAACATAAATGCAGAGCACCCCTGAAGATCAAGGACTGACTAGACATTGTAATTCATGGTAAAAGAGATCCAGTCACAGTCATACTCAATGTAAATTAATAGCAATGCATGCGAATGACAGCGGTGCTCTCTAACTAGTGCTTTTTAATAAGAGGATGATGACTTAACATAAAAGTAAATAGATAGGCCCTTCGTAGAGGGAAGCAGGGATTCGCAGAGGTACCAGAGCTCGAGTTTTGAAACAGAGATAAATAATATTTTGAGTGGCATACTTTCATTGTCAACATAACAACCAAGAGATATCAATATCTTCCATGCTACACACATTATAGGCAGTTCCCAAACAGAATGGTAAAGTTTATACTCCCCCACCACCAACAAACATCAATCCATGGCTTGTCCGAAACAACGAGTGTCGTCCAACTAACAATAATCCTGGGGATTCGCCTCCTGGATGCCGGTGATCGGGCGACGAGCGATTTTCCTGGACCTCGCTCACCGTACGCCGGGGTTGGGCTATAAAAGATGGCAGCGCGACTCTCCTCCAACGCACAAACACAATGCCGCTCTACTACCTCTTCAGTTTGGACGAGATCGAGCTGAGCTCCTTCGGCGAGGTGGTGTTTTTGGTGGCGTTGCGGTTGTTCCTCGCGGCGCTGCTGGGCACGCTGATCGGCTCGTCGATCCTCCTGCTGATACTCATCAGGAATGATCGAGCTCGGAACAACGCGTGGCTCGGTGCCGTGGCTCGAGATGCGGGAGAAGATGGTGCACTGGGTGGTCCTCCGCCACGCTTGATTCTCCGTCGCTTTGCGCCGGCGGAGTGATCACGTGCTGCGGTGGAGCGGTGGTGGCGATCTTCCTGCGCCACGCAAGGCAGTGACGGTGGTGGTGGGGTCCGGCTGTAGATGAGGTGCCTGTACCAGCCCAGGAAGCACACTGGGGTATGAGGAAAATTTCGCGGATAACTCCACGAAATGTAGGTGTCGAGGTAGAATCGGAGTTGAAATCTGTATTGGGGTAGATGTACTGGATCGAATGAAATAACGTTGGCAGTGTTCCTCCGGAAATAAAATCGGGGAAAAGAATTTGAGACAAGGAATTTCCAGACGGAAATGCCTCTGCGAGGTTTCTAGAGTTGGAAATCCGGCACACAGTGTATGCACAGATAGATAGGGACATGTGACTTTGCATTCCCCCGAGTACTGCCTTAAATGTACTCGTGGGTGAACCGGGTATGCGTGCAGCATGCAGTATAATCTAAACTAGCAAACAGACAGATGCAATAAACATGCAACGGAAAAAAACACACTAGACAAATCATACTAAAGCGTTTTAATGCTAGGGGGTATATGTAATCCTGGCACACATATACCTACACCAGCGCGCATTTTATTATAGACTCGAGACGAGTCCATGTTATTTTAGTGTATGTGATCTACTAATTAAAATCTTGTTAGTAACAAAGTGTCAACCCTGCCAAACATTTCTGCTTGACAGAGAGACAAGCAAAAACAACACAGAAACCAAAAGCACGAAAACATACATAACATACGGGTTACAACAGTGCAAGCATACAACAAAGCACGAACGCGCTACGCGCTAAACGAAACTACTCATTCCGGGATACATAGTTCTATCCTCATATCGAGGATGAACAGACTGACTGACCTTCTCACTGCGTGACTGAGGTCATGCAGAGGACTTGCCTTGCTGGGGCTCTCCGGGAGGACGAAGACTGAGCCAATCTCCATCTTCATCGTCCGACACTGCTATGGGTTGGGGTTCGGCTGCTGGGGGTGTGGCTGAAATTTATCTAAGCAAATGCTGCTGGTGGATCCGTAAAAGAGCCTTGTCGAGGCTGACGATGTTGGGTCTAGGCCACAACACAGGCTGAGAGGGTGGCACTGGTTCGGATGGCGTTGGGCAAATGACTTGAGATGCGAATTTACGAGCCTCATGGTAAGCTTCCTTGACGACTCGTACCGCATCGTTGTCCAGAGTTCTAAACTCGGCAAGCATCTTGGAAATCATCATGCCCTGGGCGGTGATATACTGCACCACGCGAGCGATTGCGGGGTCATCTCCCTGGATAGCGGGAGAAGGCTGCATTCCTCCTTCTGCCACAATGGGGAAAAAGCAGAACTCCCGCCTCGTTGCCACATGCGGGAACTTGGTTCGGAGGTGCAGGATAGCCTCCACAGCAGCGGCCTGAATGGCTAAATCAGTGGTTGGCATGGCTCTACCCTGAAAAACCAACGGCTGGCCATCTACTGCGGGACCTAGACTGATGTGCACCCTTGCATCAAAGCGATGCAGGTGAGGAACGGGTGCCGATTGGAACACCAGGTAATCAGGGCTAGCCTTACAGCCAAAGGCTTTGGTGAGCATCTCGGTAAGAAGGGGTGGAAAGCCAGTATGGTTGACGGCACAGGTGTGGGTGTAAAACTTGGGAGCTTTGAAGGTGCTAGCCATGGCTGGAGTGTTACCAGCTAGGCTTCTCGGTAGGGACATGGCTGACTGAGGGGTGAGCGATACGGCGAGCGGAAAGAGGGCTTTTATAGGCAGCTATGCGGGACATGCCCGCATGGTGTGGGCCCTTTCCCTTAATGGTGAAGGGCAAGCGGTGCGGCCGACCAGAAAGGATATAGTTGCTATTTGTTCCACGGATAACTAGGCGGGGACAGCGGGGTGAGGACGTGTCGGTCCCGACTGCGCCACCTGTTGATTAACAGTGGCCATGCCGGATACCAGGGATGGGTCAAATCCCTTAGGGCAATTACGGGTTAATGGTAGCGGTGATCTAATGCTGGGATAACCTATGCCAGCCTAGCTGCTCTGATACCATGTCCTGTGGCACCCCGATCCGCATGGAGCAGGGGGCCTTTGCACGTCAGCCCAGGATAACACCTGAGACACGACAGGTCCAAGATACAACATTCCAGGTACAAGAATATTCATCAAATACATGCATAGAAGAGTACATCATTGATGAATACAATTATCTGGCATAGCCCTAAGGCTATTTAAATGGCAGCGGAAGTCTTGGTTTAACAACATAACAACTTTGGCTGGGCTCCACAACTCACAGGACTGCCAAGGTTATGGCCTAGCACGACGGATCGAGCGAACAACTCGGGTACGACCTACAAAACTGGCATGACATGCCAGGTCAGTACATTGAATGTACTTGCAAGACAACCAAATACATAGCATCCAAACAAGCAGAAGACAAGGCAAGAACCACGCGTATGCAACAACCTATCTCATATCAATTACTAAACATGGCATGCTAAAGATCAACTAAGCATGAACAACATCATAGCATCTACTAACATGGCAATAACATGGCATATCAAAACATGCTTATAACATGGCAATAGCAAAACATAGCATATCATCTCAATCATGGCATAATTTAACATATAAATCAAAGCATGGCATGGCATCATGAAACTATGCTGAAAATAAACTACCGATCATATCCAATGCAGACATAACATGTTAACTTTATGCAACCATCTTCTGTTCTGCCATGGTTCTTTAAATGCAAATATCTTACTCATGCAATGCAACCAAACTTGTGCACCGAGTCCCTCGGACTCTCTTACCAACGGGTTGCCTCGCAACCGAACAGTGATCTTTCCGGCGATCACAACCAAGACCAACACTTGGTCTCCAACACTCACCGAGACCTCGTCTCGTGATCATATCAAAACATCGCCATGACTTCTCACGACTATCTCAAAGTCCAAGTCACCTCATTCTTTATATTATTAACACATTAATCATTTAAGGTTTATCCTCCATTTCGACCAAGACCCGATAGTGTGACCTACTACGAACTGTGTTGCTATCGATAGACTTAATAAACACTCTGCAGAGGTAGCGCACTGTACCCACACCACGGAACCCATGGCCTCGTCATCCCATTCGGGTGGACCAACGACATTCCGACGAAACCGACCTACTGCCATGACACCCTCCCGGCCACTCTGACTCACTCCCCACTAGGCTAGTCCTGGGTGGCCCCGTGTCTACCAAAGACACAACGGCCACCGTCGTGGCCAAAACATAAACGTCCCTCACGGGGACCGGTACCAAAAATCTCAACAACAGGCACACAAGGCTTATGTCCGCCTACCTGATCAGGGTAGCGCGCGCCCATAACCTTCCCTCTTTGGAGGCACCAGCGAGAGGCATGACAATAGATCGCATTAAGGCCTTCCCATAAAGGCAAAATGTGGCTGCACTGAAAAAGTTCGATTTGGTGGCACTATGACTCGATCCCATTGATGATGGAGGAGGTTTGTTATTATTAAGTCATTTTATTTCCTTCTCCATCATCATGAACATGAATGCAACAATGAGCATACATCATACAAATGCTTTAATAAAATATCGAGCTTCTCAAGTGAACAACTACAGCATAAAGAACATGACAATACCAAGTACTAGCATATCCACGGTGCATTACAATCATCATAGCATTTTATAATGATGTCATGAAAATAAATTAGAGTAGCGACATGGCATTATCAATAACAACATTCTAATTAGCATGGCAAAAGATATCATAAAAACACAAGCATGCATGGTAGGCATAACGAAATGACTGCAAACGAAAACAATAAGAAACAACGGCAACTGCACACACAAGGTGCAAGCAAAGTCAACATGCAAGTTCGAGGCTCATGATAAGAGGTTGGCTTGCCTGGGGGGTCGACAAATACTCCAGGAAGAAATGGGAAATGATCGCGGAAAGATTTGCCGGAAACAGTTCTCTCTCGGAGGGGGCTGTTTACGGGCAAGGGCAAAATGGTCATTTTCACTATGTGAAAACATTATGAAAATGATACCAACGGAACGGGCTCGACGAAACAAAGACTTGGGCTTTGGAATCACCTGATTTGAAGCTACAGGTAAAAAGATATGATTGTTTAACTACCAGGGACCTATCTGTAAAGAAAATCATTACAAACTGGCCCCTGGCAGAAAAACAGATCGCGTCTTTCTCAGAAATACGCTTTCCAGAGAGGAAAGCGCATTCTGGCCCGAAGAAGAGGAGGAATACGCTTTCGGCTAAGGGAAAGCGCACTCCAGGAAATACGCCTTCGGGGTTCCGAAAACAGAAAACAGCCCGATGCGCCGCCACTTAACTGACATGGCGAGGCGGGGTCAACGCGGGGTCGTTGGCGAGGGGGACCCGTGAGGGTGGGGCCCACCTGGCTGGCTTCTTCTTCCTCCCGCTCGACGTGCACCTGGCCGAGGGGAGACGCCCGCCCTGACGGCGCTCGCCGGCGCGTCTGGCCACAGCAGACGACGAGCGACCTACCCACTGGCTCAGGAGGAGGAGGTGCACCCCGGGGTGGTCTCTGTTGCCGGCGAGGAGTGCGGGAGAAGGAGCAGCAGGGCCCGCGGCGGAGAGGAGCTTCGGCCACCGGAGAAGATGGAGCTATGGTGGGGGAACGGAGAGGCTTGGGCCACGGGGAGACTCGCCGGAGCATGGGGATGCGGTGGTGGTGGAGGAACGGCGAGGGGAGCTCGCGATCACCGAAATCGGGTGAGACCCGAGGCGGCGGCTATGGCAACGGTGGTGGTCAGAGAGGGGCTCCGGGCTCGGGGAGAGGCTCGGGGAGGGATTGCGGACTGCGAGAGAGCTCGGGGGCGCTATTTATAGCCGCGGGGAGAGCTCGGGAACGAGGGGAGGAGATGGCACGCAGCGGGTGACGTGTCCATGCGCCGTCGAGGGGTGCAGTGTCGGCAGGCGCGGGCAAGGCTCACTGGAAGCAGCGGGAAGGCAACGAGGAGGAAGCAGACGAGCGCCAGAGGCTCACGGAGACGAGAGGCGCTCGGGGACGAAAGGAGGAAGCGGACAGAGGCGAGGAAGAAGACGATGGCCACAGTAGCGGACTGTTTGGTCGTTGGCACGACTCGCCGGAGAAGAAAACGAAGGGGGCCAGAGGTCCAGGGGGAAGACGACGTCGAGGGGGAGCTGAAGGACATTAATGGCGAGGCCAGAGCCGGTCGGAGCAGCGATGCCGACGGGAACAGTGGCTAGACCATCGTTTTGGGCTGGCTACACTCGTGATCACCACGGACATGGCGCGCTCTGGAGTTTTTACTGATGCCAGCTCATGTCTACCGCATAGTCCTTCGAAGATAGGGTGTTACTACGGTAAAGAAATGGTCAGGGACAAATTGAGCTGAGTAAACCAAGCTCCACAAGTTTGTTGTTGCAAACTTGGCCACACTCTAGAGAGTAAACCAGAGAGAGTAAAAGGTAAATATGTTGTCTAGGATGCTTAGAGTAGCAAGGACTACGGTCCTGATAATTATGAGATCATTAGGACAATGATTTAGCATAGTTGCAGTACAAATGCCAAATCTGGTCCAGAAACTAAATGAGGAAGAAGCACTCACTGGGAGTGTTGGATTGGGCTAAAACTTGGCAAAGCTTGATGACTTGATCATAGGTAGATGCTACAAAAATATCATACCAAATGGACTTGCCAAAATGGTAGTTCCTTCACAGCTACCATTTCTGCCCAGAAAATTGAGAAAAATCCTCAGGGCAAATGACTAATTGAAATGAGACAAAATTTGCTGGATATGGATCATATGGATATGAGAAGACCTGGGAATATTTTCAGCCATAATGGAGCAAGATAAAATGCACTTGCTTCACAAACTGAAAAATTGGACAGAAACCAAGAATTGCTCCTGTGCTCACATAGTTCAATGAAATGAACTGAATTTGGGTGGAGGCTAATTATTTGAGTACTTGAGAGGATGGAAAAGTTTCATCCCATTAGGAAACTCTATGAAGGTACTTCCTTCAAAAAGTTGTATTCTGGTCAGAAACTTTTAAAAATTGCACAGGGAGCTAGGAGGAATGGATTGAGCTCATATTTCGCATCCATGGGTTATTTAACAATGTTAATCTCCCTGCCAAATTGCAGCTCCATTGGAATTAGGAATAAAGCACTTCCTTTGCAAAATTTCAGAGAAGGCAGAAACTTGCATTGGATCATGTGCCAAATTTTTGAACTGAGGAACATGAGATTAGGATGGAACTAATGATTATATAGCAAGGAAAAGCTCCACAATTTATGTGGGAATTTTCTCTGCTATAAAAATAGTAGTTCCTTTGGAAAATGGCAGAAATGCAATATTGGCATTAAATAGAAAAATGCAATTTTCCTTATTTAATTATGGCCAATATATTTGCCAGAGCTTGGATTAGGCATAAGTATCAACTCCACCAATTCTCATGAATTTAGGAGATGGCTAGCTATGCCTTTGGATTTTATTCCTTAGAAAGGCAAGAAAAGGAATAAATCATAATTCAAAAATATTGCATGGGACTTAGCAATATTTTTGCATATCCGAGGTTCAGAAAGATAGGAGGATCTCTGGGAACAACTGGGAGGATCAACAGATCAAGGAAAATGATGGCTCCTTTGTAAGCACAAAGGACATATTCAAATTCCAAAAATTTGGAATTAGGTTTTGAGAGGGTTTGAGATGATGCAAATGAGGTCTTGCCCACTGACAAAGACATGAGCAAGGTCTTGAAAGGTTGAAAATGACAAGAAATCCCAGAGTCATCCAACAAACTCAGGAGAAAGATTTTGAAAATGAGTGCCAGGAAGGAATAGCGGCTCAAAAATTGATAACCCAACTAGCAAAATGCCCATGCGTTGCACGGAACATTAAGAAGCATATGTATGAGTAGTTTATCTTGTGGGAGATAAGGATGAACGAGGCAAGGCCTTATCTGTAAATGTGGAGAGAGGTGCGGGTATCTTTTGTAAAATTGTCATAGTTTGCTTTGTATCCGTCAGATATAGATCGGACGGTCTATATTACAAGATGGCAGGCACACCATCATCACCAACTCGGTTTTTATAAGAGTAGTAGATTTTGGGGCTATTACAGGGCGCCCTGCACCCTCGTGGACAGGGTGTGGGCCCCCTGATGCTGATTCTTTCGCCAATATTTTTCATTAATTCCAAAACGTGTCTCCATGGATTTTCAGGTCATTCCGAGAACTTTTATTTCTGCACAAAAATAACACCATGGCAGTTCTGCTGAAAACAGCATCAGTCCGGGTTAGTTCCATTCATATCACGCAAGTTAGAGTCCAAAACAAGGGCAAAATTGTTTGGAAAAGTAGATACGTTGGAGACGTATCACCTACGGGTCCGTAGTTAGTAGCTAGATGGCTCTCTCTCTCTCCTTTTGATCTTCAACACAATGTTCTCCTCGATGTTCTTGGAGTTCTATTCGATGTAATCACTTTTTACGGTTGGCTTGTTGGGATCCAATGAATTGTGAATTCATGATCAGATTATCCATGAATGTTATTTGAGTTTTCTCTGAACTCTTTTATGCATGATTATTATAGCTTTGTATTTCTCTTCGACCTATTGATTTAGTTTGGCCAACTAGATTGATTTTTCTTGCAATGGGAGAGGTGCTTTGTGATGGGTTCGATCTTGTGGTGCTCATCCCAGTGATAGAAAGGGACATGACACGTATTTGTATCATTGCCATTAAGGATAAAAAGATGGGGTTTGTTCATGTGTGAGTTTACTCTGTCTACATCATGTCATCTTGCTTAAGGCGTTACTCCGTTCTTTATGAACTTAATACTCTAGATGCATGCGGGATAGCGGTCGATGTGTGGAGTAATAGTAGAAGATGCAGAATCATTTCAGTCTACTTGTCTCGGACGTGATCCTTATATATATGATCATTGCCTTGGATATCGTCATGATTATTTGCTTTTCTATCAATTGCCCAACAATAATTTGTTTACCCACCGTATGCTATTTTCAAGAGAGAAGCCTCTAGTGAAAACTATGGCCCCCGGGTCTACTTTTATCATATATTAAAAATCCTAAAAATATCTTGCTGCAATTTTACTTTATTTATTTTATTTTGTATTTTTAATCTATCTATCAATTACTACACAATTTAATCTTGCAATTAATTGTCGAGGGATTAATAACCCCTTGTTCACGTTGGGTTGCAAGGATTTGTTATTTTGTGTACAGGTGCCGCTAACGAGGTGTTCCGTGGTTCTCCTACTGGATTGATAACATAGGTTCTTAACTGAGGAAAATACTTATCTGTACTATACTGCATCATCCTCTCCTCTTCAGGGAAATCCCAACACAGTTCACAAGTAGCAGGAAGAATTTCTGGCGCCGTTGCCGGGGAGACATCATCACCATTTATCACGTACCTAAGCATAAACTTTCATCTCCTTGCATTTACATTATTTTCTATTTGTATCTCGTTTTCATCTCCCCCACTTCTAAAAAAGTTTTACAAAAATATTTTCCGTTTGCTTCTTTGTTTGCTTGTTCATTTGCTTCAAATTGCTATCATGACTGATTTTGGTACGGAAAAAAGTGAGGATGGTAAAACTCCTAAAATTGAAATTCCTACCAATTTAGATGTTAAAACTTTCATGATGGGACATGGGAATATTATAGGGAAAAGTGTTATCCAAGAATTCTTTAATTGCACTGGAACTTTGGCTTGTGATGATGCTCCTATACTTAAAAGAACCAAAAATTATGCCGAAGTTATTTCTGCACTTGTTCTTGAACTTGAGAGAAGATTTATCCGCACCATCCTACTTTGCAAAGATTGTTTTATGAGTTGCAGGTTATAAAAAATCCTAGAGCTAAGAAGATAGCTACCCTTGTCCTCATGAATGAATTTGATTACATAGTGCGGGAAGCTAGACAGATCTTTGATTTTTTACGGTATGAATCATGAAAAACCAGTGATAGATGTGATTTTATGCAATAGTGATTACTTGTTGAGATATTTATTTCGCGATGATCACACTTTTGATGAGAATACCAAAAAGGAGGTACCGCCCTTAAACATAATCCAACAAGTTTTCAATGGTATTAATAAACAATATTCTTGCATTGTAAAAGGGAATCAAGAGGGATTCGAGGATGGTCAACTTAGTAATGCTAAAATCCCCATGGATGATGTGTTTCATATTGTCTTTGAAAAACCTCCTGATGAGAACACACCCTTAGAAATTTTTTGAAAGATGTCAACACATGAAACTATGTATTATGCCTAGCTAGGGCGTAAAACGATAGCGCTAGCTGGGAGGTAACATAATACTTATCTTAATTTTCTTCTTTATTTTTCTGTTTTTTTGTGTGCACACAGTTATGCTACTGTTATGGTTGTGTTTTTGTGTTTAAATTAGTGTTTGTGCCAAGTAAAGCCTTTGGGATGATTTGGACGATAGTTGCTTTGATTTTGTGCAAAAACAGAAACTTTTGCGTCGAGTAGCAGAATTGTTGAGATCTGTTGGCGCGTGATAAAATTCTGATTTTTTACACATAATTGATATACAAATTGCCCACGTTGTCCTAATTTTGAGAATTTTTCAAATTACAAAACTATGGTCATTGTTTGAATTGCTACAGACTATTATGTTATTGACATATTCTGTTTTCGTTGCATTGTTCGCTTGTTTTGATGAATATATAGATTGTATCGGGGGGTATAAACCATGGTGAAGTTAAAATACAGTAGGTATAATCAATAATAAAATATGAATGGGTTTGCAACAGTGCCTAAAGTAGTGATTTGTTTTATTATACTAACCGATCTCACGAAGGTTTTGTTAAGTTTTGTGTGTTGAAGTTTTCAAGTTTTGAGTGAGATCGCGATGGATGAAGGAATAAGGAGTGGCAAGAGCCTAAGATTGGGGATGCCCGAGGCACCCGAAGGTACTATTCAAGGACTCCCAAGCAACAAAGCTTGGGGATGCCCCGAAAGACATCCCCTCTTTCTTCTATCGACCATCGGTAATATTATTTGGAGCTATATTTTTATTTATCACATGATATGAGTTTTGCTTGGAGCATCATGTATTATATGAGTCTTTGCTTTGTTTGCTTTTTAGTTTGTGACAATCATCTTTGCTTGACACACCTATTTGAGAGGGGCACACATCTTTCTTGATTTGTTAGAATACTCTATGTGCTTCACTTATATCTTTTGAGCTAGGCAGTTGCTCTAGTACTTCACTTATATTTTTTTGAGCATGACGGTGATTATATTTTGAAGAAATAGATGAACTCTCATGCTTCACTTATATCTTTTTGAGAGTTGATAATAGTAATGGTAATTTGCACAAGATATGAATTTGGTCCCAATGTGATGAATATTCAAGAAGGATATAAGAAAAACTTTCATGTGTAGATCATTGGATATGATAAGTTTGATTCCTTGCAATAATTTTGCGATATGGAGATGATAATATGTGAGTTATGCTAGTGAGTAATTGTGATTTAGTACGAATATTGGTGCTAAGGTCTGTGATTCCCTATGCGTGCACGTAAAGTCAATAGTTATGCAACGAAGTTACATACTACTTATGGTGCATTATTCAGTGTTAGTTATTCTCAATGCATGTTTATGATCGTTTTCATTTTTCAGTTGGTTGCTTCTTAATCTATTTGCTAGCCTTCATCTGTTCTAAGCGGGAATACTACTTGTGCATCCAATTTCTTAAACCGAAGTTGTGCCAAATGAGTCCACCATACCTACCTATAAGCGGTATTTACATGCCGTTCCAAGTAAATTTGCATGTGCCAACTCTAATCATTCAAAAAAATCCATTTTGTATGCACGTACCGCTCATGAAGCGACAGGGGGTGGTCAATATCTTTCATGCTAGATGGGTTATTCTCAAGATGAGAGTTTATTCACTTGTCATTGTGCGAGAAAATGGCAAGGTAATAGGGATGCCAAGTCCCGAAATGAAAAAAAAATCCTTGGAGAGTTGAACGTTTGGAAGGCACCTGTGGATACGGCTAGCCATGGATTGTGAAAGAATAGTGAAAAGGAAATAAAGTTTATTTTCTGTTTGGGAACCACCTATAATGTGTCTAGCATGGGAGATATTGAAAACTTCCGGTCATGACGTTGACAGGAAAAGCATGCCTCTCTCAAAAATAATTTTATCTCTGTTTTAAACCTTGAGCTCTGGCACCTCTATAAATCTCTGCTTCCCTCTGCGAAGAGCCTAACTATTTTAATTTTATGTAATTTTTAATTTTATTTTGAGTCACCATCTTCTCTTATAGAGCACCAACTAGAGAGCACTATTGTCATACTTGTGTATTGGGTGTAGTTAATATTGAGTGTGTTTCATGAATGGATCAATGACTGAGCATAATGGGCTAGGGATAACTTTATTTAGCGTTGATATTTTGAAAGACATGGTTGCTTGTTGCTTGAGTATTTATATTTTCATGTCAAACTATAGACTATTGCTTTGAATCACTCAGGTCCAAATATCCATGCCACAAAGAAAAGATTATATCATGAATATGAAGGTAGCATTCTACATTAAAAAAATCTGTTTTTATCATTTACCTGCTCGAGGATGAGCAGGAATTAAGCTTCGGGATGCTTGATATGTCTCCAACATATCTATAATTTTTTATTGTTCCATGCCATTATAGTATCAATCTTGGATGTTTTATATGCATTTAAAAGCAATTATATATCATTTTTGGGACTAACCTCTTAACTTAGTGCCCAGTGCGAGTTGTTGTTTTTGCCTATTTTTGGTTTTTCAGCATATCAATACTAAACGAAATCCAAATGCCATGAAACTTTTTGGAGATTTTTTCTGGGCATAAGAGGCCCTGGAAGCTTCGGTAGAGGACCAGAAGATGGAGTAGTGGCCCACGAGGCACCAGGGTGGGGGTCGGCGCGCGTTGGTGGCTCGTGGGGCCGACGTGGTAACCTATCTCCGCCTCTATAAATTCTCTAAAATCGGAAACCAACAGAGAGCCAGCCAAAATACTTTTTTCGCTGCCGCAAGTTCCTATTCTCGCGAGATCCCATCTGGCGGCCTTTTTCGACACTCTGTCGGAGGGGGAATCAATCATGGAGGGGCTCTACATCAACCTTGCTACCCTTTCGATGATGTGTGAGTAGTTTACCACAGACCTACGGGTCCGTAGTTAGTAGCTAGATGGCTCTCTCTCTCTCTCTCCTTTTGATCTTCAATACAATGTTCTCCTCGATGTTCTTAGAGTTCTATTTGATGTAATCACTTTTTGCGGTGTGCTTGTTGGGATCCAATGAATTGTGAATTTATGATCAGATTATCCATGAATATCATTTCAGTTTTCTCTGGACTCTTTTATGCATGGTTATTATAGGTTTGTATTTCCTCCGATCTATTGATTTGGTTTGGCCAAGTAGATTGATTTTTCTTGCAATGGGATAGGTGCTTTGTGATGGGTTCGATCTTGCAGTGCTCAATCCCAGTGACAGAAAGGGACATGACACATATTTGTATCGTTGCCATTAAGGATAAAAAGATGGGCTTTTTTATGCGTGAGTTTACTTTGTCTACATCATGTCATCTTGCTTAAGGCGCTACTCCGTTCTTTATGAACTTAATACTCTAGATGCACGCTGGACAGCGATCGATGTGTGGAGTAATAGTAGTAGATGCTGGCAGGAGTTGGTCTACTTGTCTCGAACGTGATGCGTATATACATGATATATACATGATCATTGCCTTGGATATCGTCATGATTATTTGCTTTTCTATCAGTTAACCAATAGTAATTTGTTTACCTACCATATGTTATTTTCAAGAGAGAAGCCTCTAGTGAAAACAATGGCCCCCGTGTCTACTTTTATCATATATTAATAATCCTAAAAATACCTTGTTGTAATTTTACTTTATTTGTTTTATTTTGTATTTTTGTTCAATCTATCTATCAATTACTACACAATTTAATCTTGCAATTAACCGCCAAGGGATTGACAACCCCTTGTTCGCGTTGGGTTGCAAGGATTTGTTATTTTGTGTGCAAGTGCTGCTAATGAGGTGTTGCACGGTTCTCCTACTAGACTGATAACCTTTGTTCTTAACCGAGGGAAATACTTATCTCTACTGTAGTGCATCATCCTCTCCTCTTCGGGGAAATCCCAACGCAGTTCGCAAGTAGCACTGTCCCACAACCACCGGGACCGACTTGCGGGCCTTCCAGCGATGCGGCACCGCTGGCTTCCGCACGCAACATCCACTGGGCGCAGAGGGAGCACATGCGGCGTCGTTTCTCCACGATGGTGAGGGCAGCTTGAGGTGCTGGGAGCGGGGGCTACTAATAGCAGCAGGGAGGAGTTGCTCATAGCAACAGGTGGTCGACCTCGACGGCGGAGGCCTGTGGTCGGTCACCACGGACATGGGAGAGAGGGAGTGGAAGGAGAAGGTCGCTCGGGGAGAGAAAGTGGAGCTGGACGCGACTCGTGTGTGGACATGGTTTCTCCGGCAAAGGGATGAGGGGAGCGAGAAGAAGCCACGTGCGTGAGGCCCACCGGGCGTGTGTCCTGCGCAGGGGCTACGAGCCACATGTCCTGGACGCACCAGACGACGAGTGAGCAACCGGAAAAATTATTCAAAGCATTATTCATGCAAGATTATTCAGGCAGGAATTTCAGGCAAAACCATCATCTTCATAACATTATTCAGGTAATTACCAGAGAAAAAAAAATTAAACTCTACATCACAGCACATCAGAACAATAAAGATCATGGCATAAGTACCACCGAATTCCCTTTTCCTCAGAACACTGACATAACATAGGAAATCCAGAACATAGCATAGCATAGGACATGATTCTTTAGTTGAATCGTATGCAACCAGTCTTGTTTAACCACCGGCATCCACACGTCGGATCCTCAGCACTACAACCTACGATAGCAGCAATTATACTAAGTACTTGGCGATGGCTGCTGATACGTCTCCAACGTATCTATAATTTTTTATTGTTCCATGCTATTATACTATCTGTTTTAGATGTTTTATATGCATTAATATACTATTTTATATCATTTTTTGGGACTAACCTATTAACCTAGTGCCCAGTGCCAGTTGCTGTTTCTCCTTGTTTTTGGCTTTTTCAAAAAGGAATATCAAACGGAGTCCAAACGGAATAAAACTTTCGTGATGATTTTTGTTCGACCAGAAGACACTCGTAGGACTTGGAGAGGGGGCTAGGAGCTTCCCGAGGAAGCCACAAGCCAGGGGCGCCCCCTGAGGGCTTGTGGGCCCCTCGGAGGTCTCCTAACCCTAATTCTTGCTCTATAAATTCACAAATATTCCCAAACCACTAGAAGAGTCCACCAAAATACTTTTTCGCCACCGCAAGCCTCTGACCTCGCGAGATCCCATCTTGGGACCTTTTCCGGCGATCTGCCGGAGGGGGATTCGATCACGGAGGGCCTCTACATCTACCCAATCGCCCTACCGATGATGTGTGAGTAGTTTACCACAGACCTATGGGTCCATAGCTAGTAGCTAGATGGCTTCTTCTCTCTCTCTCTGATCTTCAATACAAAGTTCTCCTCGATATTCTTGGAGTTATATCCGATGTAATACTTTTTTGCGGTGTGTTTGTTGAGATTCGATGAATTGTGGATTTATGATCAGATTATCTATGAATATTATTTGAGTCTCCTCTGAATTCTTATATGCATGATTTGATATCTTTGTATTTCTCTTCGAACTATCGATTTGGTTTGGCCAACTAGATTGGTTTTTCTTACAATGGGAGAGGTGCTTAGTTTTGGGTTCAATCTTGCGGTGTCCTCACCCAGTGGCATAGTAGGGGTAGCGAGGCATGTATTGTATTGTTGCCATCAAGGATAAAAGGATGGGGTTTACATCATATTGCTTGAGTTTATCCTCTACATCATTTCATCTTACTTAAAGCGTTACTCCGTTCTTATGAACTTAATACTCTAGATGCATGCTGGATAGTGGTCGATGTGTGGAGTAATAGTAGTAGATGCAGGCAGGAGTCAGTCTACTTATCACGGACGTGATGCCTATATTCATGATCATTGCCTTAGACATCTTCATAACTTTGCGGTTTTCTATCAATTGCTCAACAGTACTTTGTTTACCCACCATATACTTTCTTAAGAGAGAAGCCTCTAGTGAAACCTATGGCCCCCGGGTCTATTTTCCATCATATATTTTCAGATCTATAAACCAAAAAACCCAAAAATACCTCGCTGAGTTTTATTTTGTTTTTAGTTTGTTTTAAGTTTTAGTAATCTTTTATATCTATCTCTATCAGATCTCATCCTTGCAAGTGACCGTGAAGGGATTGACAACCCCTTTATCGCGTTGGGTGCAAGTGTTTGATTGCTTGTTCAGGTGCATAGATTGGAGACTTGCTTGTACCTCCTATTGGATTGATACCTTTGTTCTCAAACTGAGGGAAATACTTATCTCTACTTTGTTGCATCACCCTTTCCTCTTCAAGGGAAAAACCAACGCAAGCTCAAGAAGTAGCAGGAAGAATTTCTGGCGCTGTTGCCGGGGAGGTTCTACATCAAGCCTACCAAGTACCCATCATAAGCTTTCATCTCTTGCATTACATTATTTGTCATTTGCCTCTCATTTTCCTCTCCCCCACTTCTAAAATGTTTTCAGAAAAACACGAAAACATACGCCTTTTTATTCGCCCTTCTTTCGTTTGCTTTTTGGTTGCTTGTGTGCTAGATTGCTTGCTTTGTCACGATGACTCAAGAGAATACTAAGTTGTATAACTTTTACAACACTAATAATAATGATTTTATTAGAACTCCGATTGTGTCGGCGTTCTAGGAACGGGGGTCCCCAGACTTGCCTGCCTGCGGCCCACGGCATGGCTCCACAAGCGGGCCCATACGACCCATCTCCACCAGCAAGCACTCAAGACCCTCGCGAGGGGCCAACCTCGCGAGGCGTACGACACAAGACCTCCTCGGGAGCGGTCTCACCAGGCTGGCTCATGAGGGGCGGAGAGATCAAGGCAAGGCAAACCTCGCGAGGTTCTCATGACGTAAGCCATGACGACCATGGCCAGGCGGGCGCCAAGCGGGCGCCAGCGCGCATAGTGTCCTTGCTTCCTCTTTGGTGCTAAGGAGGCAAGCGCAGGTGAGGAGTACCGAGGCGTCAAGCAAAGGTTTCCATATCGGTGCAACAAGACCAAGACTAGCAGGACGGCAAGATGGAGGTCACCATGGAGCCCAAGACGGCGTCACCACCAGAGCCTTTGGCAGGCGAAGACCGCTTTTGTCAGGATAAGCTGTACTAGTTGTTCCCCTTCAAACTTGGCCGTTGTGGGATCCCTTCCCGCTCAATATTTGGGAAGAGGACCCGGGCCTCTATAAATAGAGCTAGCCACCGTAGTACGGGGCAACTGGTCTCGAACTCATTTCAGTTCATCCACACACCCGCCAAGCACAAGAACTCCTCGCCTCAGGAGGCTGTTCTTCCCCTTGTACTGTTCATCCTCAGCCCAAGAGGCAATGCACCACCAGCACATTGGAGTAGGGTATTACATCACAACAGTGGCCTGAACCAGTATAAATCTTGTGTCTCTATGTTCTTTGGGTTCGGCGAGTTAGTCCGCTAGATCGTGGAGTGCGAGAGCTTGGGAGAGGAGAGATCTTCGTGCGCACCCCAGTGTTCGAACCTCAAGGGTTTTGCCGGAACCTGAAATCCGACATTTGGCACGCCAGGTAGGGGTGCGCCGGAGCTTTCCTTCCGATGATCTGCGCTTCGCCGCCACCACGCTCCGCCCCCATGGCAAGCGCAGTGCTTTCCGCTCCGACGACCGATGCCAGCGGCGGGGCGAGGGGGCTCTGAGCCTTGGCCCCCGCCTTACAGCAGGTGCAGTGGCCGCCCAAGTTCAAGCCGGAGATGCCACCGCGCTATGACGGCGCAGCGGATTCGGTGGCTTTCCTGCTGGCGTACGAGGAGGCCGTCCTCAAAGCTGGGGGCGACAACAGGGTCATGGCCAACTGGCTTCCCATGGACCTTACGGGCGCACCGCGCGCCTGGCTGCTCACCCTCCCAGGATCTTCCGTGGCATCTTGGGAGGAGTTGCGCGACCTCTTCACCGCGCACTTCGCGGCGCCGGCACCCCACGCTATAGCGGCCCTCCTTGGTTGCTCGCAAGCACCGCCCTCAGACCGCCACCTCAAGCCGTTCCTTCGCCAGATCGACGCCACTTCCACGTGCCAGGGGGCTCCCCCAGGCTGGGCGGTGCCCGAGGCCGACCTCACCTTCGACTCAGGGGACCACCCCGTCACCACCGCCGGCTCGGGTGTGCTCCCAATGCTTTGCACGCCCACCATCTGCAACATGGCCATCACCAAGACCCTCATCGACGGCGGCGCCGGCCTCAACGTGCTCTCCGTGGAGGCCTTCAGCCTTCTTCACGTACCACTCGAGCGGCTCCGCCTCAGTAAGCCTTTCTCAGGAGTTGGCGGCGGCACCGCCCACTCCCTGGGACAGATCCACCTTCTTGTCACCTTTGGCACGCGTGACAACTACCGCACCGAGCTGGTCGACTTCGACATCGCCCACATCAGCCTCCCGTACAACGCCATCCTCGGGTACCCAGCTCTGGCCCAGTTTATGGCAGCAACCCATCCGGCTTACAACCTCATGAAGATGCCTGGGAGCAAGGGCGTCCTCACCATCGAGGGGGACACCAAGGAGGCTCTGGTGGCGCTCAAGCTTGCCCTCAAGACTGCCGCGGCGGCGCAGCCCGCCGGCGCGGGCGCCTCCGAGGCCAAGGGAGCCGCACCGACCAAGAAGAAGCAGTTGTTCACCCAAGACAAGGCTGAAACCAAGCAGGTGCCCGTCGATGAAGACGGGTCCTCAGGAGCCACCTTTACCATAGGTGCAGACCTCGACCCTGATCAAGAGGAAGCGTTGGTGAAGTTCTTGCGCGCGAACAAGGAGATATTCGCCTGGGAACCCAAACAGCTGGTGCGGGTCCTGAGAGAGGTGATCGAGCATCACTTAAAGGTATGCCCCAATGTACGCCCTGTGAAGCAGCGGGCGAGGCGACAATCCACGGAGAAGCAGGCCTTCATCGTCCAAGAAACCCGCAAGCTGGAGGCGGCGCGTGCCATTCGCGAGGTTCGGTACCCCGAGTGGCTGGCGAACCCCGTTGTTGTGCCGAAGAAAGGCGGGAAGGAGCGCATGTGTCTCGACTTCACCAACCTCAACAAGGCCTGCCCCCAAGATCCATTCCCGCTTCCACGCATCGACCAGATCGTTAACTCCACCGCCGAGTGCGATTTGCGGTGCTTCCTGGATGCGTTCTCAGGCTATCATCAGATCAAGATGGCGGTAGAAGATGTGGAGAAGACCGCCTTCTTGACCCCGTGTGGGGTGTACTGCTATACTTGCATGCCTTTCGGACTGCGCAACGCGGGAGCGACCTTCCAGCGGCTGATGCACATCGCCTTAGGGCGGCAGCTCGGGAGAAATGCGGAGGCCTACGTCGACGACATTGTGGTGAAGTCTCGGGAGGCGAGAACTTTGATCCAAGACCTGGAGGAGACCTTCGCGAGCCTACGCCAGGTGAATTTGCGGCTCAACCCGGAGAAGTGCGTTTTCGGTGTCCCTTCCGGCAAGCTGTTGGGATTCCTCGTGTCCCACAGAGGCATCGAGGCGAACCCAGAAAAGGTCAAGGCAATTGAAGACATGAGTCCATCGCAGACCCTCAAGGAGATGCAGAAGCTCGCCGGCCGTGTGACTGCGTTGGGGCGCTTTATCTCCAAGCTGAGAGAGCGTGCCCTACCATTCTTCAAGCCGATGAAGAAGAAGGGCCCATTCGAGTGGACTCTGGAGGCCGACCAAGCGTTTCAAGACCTCAAGAGATACCTGACCAGCCCACCAGTGATGGTGGCGCCTCGACCCCTCGAGCCCTTGGTGCTCTACCTGTCTGCCACACCCCACTCCGCCAGTGCAGCGCTGGTGGCCCTCAGAGAAGAGCACCAGGTCAAGGGCCCGCCAAGTGGAACCACCAGGCCGGACAAGGCGGCGCGGCACCAAGGCGAAGCTCCTGAAGTAGCGGCTACTTCGGCAGACCACCAAGCCCCTGAAGCCGAAGGCCCCGAAGAGATACCTCGACCCCCGGAAGCCGAGGACTCCGTCAGCTCTCCCGCCCTCGTCGAGCACCCGGTGTACTTCGTCACCACAGTGCTGCGGGATGCGAGGGCACGATACCCCATGCCTCAGAAGATCCTACTCGCGCTCCTGGTGGCCTCGCGCAAGCTGCGCCACTACTTCCAAGGTCACCCCATCAAGGTCGTCTCGGATTACCCGCTGGAGAGAGTGCTCAGGAGCCCCAATGCTGCCGGGCGAGTCACTGAATGGAACATCGAGTTGCAAGCGTTTGACTTGGAGTTCACACGACCAGGGTCATCAAGGGGGCTGCGCTCGTAGACTTTGTGACAAAATGGACCGACGCCCCAGGGCTCGAAGCAGGCCAGAACCAATCCCTATCTCCAGGGAGCGAAGCGTAGGACGGCTGGGTCATGTACTTCGACGGCGCGTTCTCATGCCAGGGCGCGGGGGCTGGAGCGGTGCTTATCTCACCCACCCAGGACAAGCTCTGCTACGCTGTGCAGCTCTGCTTCCAGCAGGGCGAGAAGGACTCCAACAACATAGCATAGTACGAGGGCCTCATAGCGGGCCTCAGGGCTGGGGTGGCCCTGGGAGTGAGGTGTCTCACCATCAAGGGCGACTCATAGCTCCTCGTCAACTTCTCCAACAAAGTATATGAGCCGAGGACGAGCACAGAGGCATACCTTGCAGAGGTGCGCAAGATGGAGGAACAGTTCTCGGGTCTGGAATTGCAGCATGTGCCCCGTGGCACCAACAAGGAAGCCGACGACATTGCCAGAAGGGCATCCAAGCGGCTACCCCAAGAGCCTGGCATCTTTGAGGAGAGGCTCTTCAAACCGTCAGCAACACCGCCGCTCTCAAGAACAGCGCCGCCTCAGGAGGACCTCCCTCAACCACCTGCCTCAAAAGCCCCGGCCTGCGGCCCGACCTCGGGAGCGCGCTTGCTCTTAGCGCTCGAACCTCAGGAGGGGTGCTGGATCAAGGAATTCAAGGAATACCTGATGAAAGGGATGCTGCCAGAAGAGGAGGAGGACATGGAGCGCATGGCCCGACAAGCCACGGCGTACTACATCCGGGACGGTGAGTTATACAGGAAGCGGCCAAATGACGTTTCCCTGCGTTGCATCTCTAGGGAGCAAGGAAGAGGGCTGCTGGCCGACATACATAGCGGGGACTGCGGGCACCACTCGTCGTCACGGACCCTCGTCGGCAAGGTGTTTCGCAATGGATTCTACTGGCCCACGGCGCTCAGTGACGCGACTGAGTTGGTGAGGTCCTGCGAGGCCTGCCAGTTCCATGCCAAGCAGATTCATCAGCCGGTTTAGGGCCTCTAGACCATCCCACTCTCATGGCCATTCGCGGTCTGGGGGCTGGATATCTTGGGCCCGTTCCCTCGAGCACCTGGGGGCTACCGCTACCTCTACGTCGCCATCGACAAGTTCACCAAGTGGGCGGAGGTAGAAGCCGTCCGCACCATCCCAGCTGGCTCCGCGGTCAAGTTCATCAAGGGTCTCGTGAGCCATTTCGGGGTCCCCAACCGCATCATCACCGATAACGGCTCGCAGTTCACTAGTAATCTCTTCAAGACATATTGTGCTAACCTTGGAACGCAGATCTGCTACATTTCGGTGGCGCACCCCAGGAGCAATGGTCAGGCCGAACGCGCCAACGCGGAGGTCCTAAGGGGTCTCAAGACCAGGACCTTCAAGAAGAAGCTCGAGGCCTGCGGCAGGGGCTGGCACGACGAGCTCCAGTCCGTGTTGTGGTCCATCCGCACCACCGCCACCAAGCCGACGGGTGAGACCCCATTCTTCCTCATCTACGGAGCAAAAGCGGTTCTCCCTCACGAGGTCAAACATCGCTCCGCGCGGGTCCTGGCTTTTGATGAGGCGCGGCAGGACGCCATGCGGGGGATGGACCTCGTGCTGGGGGAGGAGCTCCGCCGTGAAGCCACGCTACGAGCAGCAAGATATCAGCAGGCGCTGCGGCGGTACCACTGCCGCAACATCCACTCCAGGACGCTCGAGGTGGGTGACCTCGTCCTAAGGCGGGTGCTCTCCAGGGAAGGGCTGCATAAGCTCTCACCCATGTGGGAGGGCCCGTTTAGAGTTGTCCACGTCTCCAGGCCAGGAGCCGCGCGCCTAGAGACGCAGGACGGGGTACCCATCCAGAACGCCTGGAACATCCAGCACCTCCGGAAGTTCTACCCATGAAGAAAGGCCCAGCGCCTGTGAAGAAGGCCCAGTGCCTGTGAAGGTCTCCGCTCGTGACACTCTCACGTAATAATGAGTGGGGCTGTACACGCCCCGAAGTCTCAGGAGAGCCGCCCTCGGGCCTCTGGGGCTCCCTCCCACGTCTTAGTGGCAGCACTTAGCTCCGCGCTGGTGAGAAGACAAGAAGACTAGACTAGGTGCCGGACGCGGCTTTTCATTTTCTTTCTGTAGTTGGCTCGCCCCTCTTTATTCGAAATTTGCTTTCCGGTGTTCTCTTGTTGGTCTCGTCCTGTCGCTTTCTGCCTCTGTTCTGCCTTCGTTTCTCTTTTTGGCCTGTACTCTCTCTCGCGTCCCTCGCGAGGGGGCTGGACAGGTGCCCTCGTGAGCGTCTTGTTTTTTCGCGAGGCACCCTCGTCCGAGCCGCAAGCTGGAACTCCTCCCGTAATCCGTGCCCCACAGGTACCGCGATGCGAGGCGTTGAGTCATGGCTAGAGGCGCCTGCGATCAGGGCTCGGAATTCCCTAACTAACAATTTTTTGCAGTTCCCAAAAAGCCTGGCCAGGTGCTGAGGAATGCGCGCCTCGTAAGGCGAAAACTACTTCAAACACGACAAGCTAAGTTATTCCTACGCGCCTATATAAGACATTTATGCTGCGACATGACACAGGAACAATAAACATAGCATAACAACTCGGAAACCATAGTTTTGTTGCGCGCCCCTGCGGGGCCCCATACTCGTCTCTTTTGATGCAGGAAGAAAAGGAAGAACAAAGCAAAAGCGGCGCGTGCCTCTGCAACAGCTCGCGAGGTCGGACCCGTGGCGCTCTCCTGAGCTCAGTCGGACCCTTCCTCGCGCTTCATTGAGGCGCGACGGCGAGATGACCCGCTGCCACCTTCGAAGCGGGCGCGGCGGCGTGGCGGCTGGTCGTAGCCGCCGCCGCCGGAGCTGTCGCCGGAGGGAGAGTCGCCGTAGCTGGGCGCGAGGTCGTCCTCGCCCTCATCTCGACCGTCGCCAAGGCCGAGCACCTCGTCGCCGTCGTTGACCTCGGGGCAGCACCCGGCGCAGCGGCCATCTTCCCCAAACACCCTCACGTAGAGGGTCGCGTCACCGTCGTACTTGAAATGGAGGGTGCACCGCCTGCCCAGGCCGCGTGCGCGGGCAAATGTCTGCCAGCCGCGGGCCAGGGCTATGTTGCCTGCGACGGAGACCTCAACCACAACCCAGGAAGCCCTGCTCCAGCAGCCATCCGCCTGCAACCAGAGCCCGCCTGGACCTGCGGCCGGCAGCTCGTCGGCGAAGAAGCGCGGGAGCTGAAGCCAGTTGCCGGCCGGGTTCTCCGACCAGACGACGAACTCCGGCAGCACCTCCGCTGAGTGGAAGCGCGCCCGGGGAGGCCGCGCGACCACGTCACATCTCTCTTCACCGACAGGGCTGCCATGACCGGGGCGACCCCCACCACGCGAAGCGGCACCGCCGCAGCGGGGGTCACGGCGTGCTAGCGGGGACGGCCGCGTCCACGCTTGGGCACCGGAGAGCCGGGCCCCTCCTGACGGGCCTTCCCCTTCTTCGTGGCGGAGAACCTCTTCGACGGCGCCATTGGTGTCGCTACTGGCAGTGGAGCAAAGAGGGAGAAGCGAGCAGAATGGGAAGAGATGGGCGATGGGGGCTCCGCCCCCTCCCTATTTATAGCAGGAGAAGGCCAACCGGCACCCCCCACGATCACAGGTAATGATGGTTTTTCCTTGCATGCAGCAGGGACTCGTCAAATCGGGCAGTTGCCGAGGCAGCGTGGGGAAGCGGAGACGCCCACGTCCAATCAACCACCACACGCCGACCGAGGCCGCGGGCTATTGGGGCCCGTGGCGCTCCGCACTTGCCCTTTGGCTTTGCCTCAAAGCCAAGTCCGAGCGTGCCTTGGGCCCGGGGGCTACTGTCGGCGTTCTGGGAACGGGGGTCCCCAGACTTGCCTGCCTGCGGCCCACGGCATGGCTCCACAAGCGGGCCCGTACGGCCCATCTCTACCAGCAAGCACTCATGGCCCTCACGAGGGGCCAAGCCTCGCGAGGCGGACGACACAAGACCTCCTCGGGAGCGGTCTCACTAGGCTGGCTCGTGAGGGGCGGAGAGATCAAGGCAAGGCAAACCTCGCGAGGTTCTCATGACATAAGCCATGACAACCAAGGCCAGGCAGACGCCAGGCGGGCGCCAGCGCGCATAGTGTCCTTGCTTCCTCTTTGGTGATAAGGAGGCAAGCGCAGGCGAGGAGTACCGAGGCGTCAAGCAAAGGTTTCCATATCGGTGCAACGAGACCAAGACCAGCAGACGGCAAGATGGAGGTAACCATGGAGCCCAAGACGGCGTCACCACCATAGCCTTTGGCAGGCGAAGACCGCTTTTGTCAGGATAAGCTGTACTAGTTATTCCCCTTCAAACTTGGCCGTTGTGGGATCCCTTCCCGCTCAATATTTGGGAAGAGGACCCCGGGCCTCTATAAATAGAGCTAGCCACCGTAGTAGGGGGCAACTGGTCTCAAACTCATTTCAGTTCATCCACACACCCGCCAAGCACGAGAACTCCTCGCCTCAGGAGGCTGTTCTTCCCCTTGTACTGTTCATCCTCAGCCCGAGAGGCAATCCACCACCACCACACTGGAGTAGGGTATTACACCACAACGGTGGCCCGAACCAGTATAAATCTTGTGTCTCTGTGTTCTTTGGGTTCGGCGAGTTAGTTCGCTAGATCGTGGAGTGCGAGAGCTTGGGAGAGGAGAGATCTTCGTGCGCACCCCAGTGTTCGGACCTCAAGGGTTTTGCCGGAACCCGAAATCCGACAGATTGCTCCCGCCACTAGTGCAGAATCTTGTGAAATTAATGCCGCTTTGTTGAATCTCGTTATGAAAGAACAATTTTCCGGCCTTCCTAGTGAAGATGCCGCATCCCATCTAAATTCTTTCGTTGAATTGTGTGATATGCAAAAGAAAAAAGATGTGGATAATGATATTGTTAAATTGAAGCTATTTCCGTTCTCACTACGGGATCGTGCTAAAACTTGGTTTTCATCTTTGCCTAGAAATAGTATTGATTCATGGAATAAGTGTAAGCATACTTTTATTTCCAAGTATTTTCCTCCCGCTAAGATCATCTCCCTTAGGAACAATATAATGAATTTTAAGCAACTTGATCATGAAATTTTTGCATAATCTTGGGAGAGGATAAAATTGATGATAAGAAATTGCCCTACTCATGGTTTAAGTTTGTGGATGATCATACAAAAAATTTATGCGGGATTGAATTTTGCATCTAGAAATATTTTGGATTCCGCCGCGGGTGGTACTTTTATGGAAATTACATTAGGAGAAGCTACTAAACTTCTAGATAATATTAGGGCAAATTACTCTCAATGGCATACAAAAAGATCTTCCACTAGTAAAAAAGTGCATGGGATTGAAGAAATTAATACTTTGAGTGGAAAGATGGATGAACTAATGAAATTGATTGCTAGTAAGAGCGCTCCTATTGATCCTAATGATATGCCTTTTCCACTTTGATTGAGAATAATAATTAATCTATGGATGTGAATTTTGTTGGTAGGAACAATTTTGGTAATAACGCGTATAGAGGTAATTTCAACCCTAGGCCATTTCCTAGTAATTCCTCTAATAATTATGGTAATTCCTACAACAATTCTTATGGAAATTATAATAAAATAACATCTGATCTTGAGAATAATATTAAAGATTTTATAAATTCTCAAAACAATTACAATGCTATGGTAGAAGAAAAATTGCTTAAGATTGATCATTTGGCTAGGAACTTTGATAAAATTTCTCTTGAGATTGATTCTTTGAAGATGAGATGTATGCCACCCAAGCATGATATTAGTGAATCTATAAAAGTTATTAAAGTATCTATGGATGAATGTAAAGAAAGAACCGCTAGGATGCGTGCTAAGCGAGACTGGTTTGTAAAAGCGTGTTCTTCTATTTCTTTTGACAATAATGATGAAGATCTTAAAGTGATTGGTGTGACTCCTATTGAATCTTTGTTTGATAATATAAATCTTGATAAATATGGGACTGGAGATGAGTCAACTTTGGCTAGAAGGCGTCCCAATGATTTGGAGTTTAAAGATCTTAATGAAAATTTTGATAAAAGTGGGATTGTAGAGGTCAAAACTTTAAGTAGTGATGAACCCACTCTTTTGGATTTCAAGGACTTTAATTGTAATAATTTCTCTTTGATAGATTGTATTTCCTTGTTGCAATCCATGTTGAATTCACCTCGTGCTTATAATCAAAACAAAGCTTTTACTAAACATATTGTTGATGCTATGATGATATCATTTGAAGAAAAACTTGAGTTGTAAGTTTCTGTCCTAAAGCTTTATGATGAGTGGGAACCTACAAGTAAGATTAAAATTAATGATTATGAGTGCTTTGCTTTGTGTGATTTGGGTGCTAGTGTTTCCACTATTCCGAAAACTTTATGTGATGTACTAGGTTTCCATAAATTTGATGATTGCTCTTTGAATTTGCATCTAGCGAATTCCACTATTAAGAAACCTATGGGAAGGACTAATGATGTCCTTATTGTTGCAAATAGTAATTATGTGCCCGTGGACTTTATTGTGCTTGATATATATTGCAATCCTACATGTCCTATTATTCTTGGTAGACCTTTCCTTAGAACGATTGGTGCAATTATTGGTATGAAAGAAGGAAATAATAGATTTCAATTTCTATTAAGGAAGGGCATGGAACACTTTCCAAGAAAGAAAATTAAGTTTCCATATGAATCTATTATGAGGGCCACTTATGGATTAAATACCAAAGATGATAATACCTAGATCGTTGCAATATGCCTAGCTAGGGGCGTTAAACAATAGCGCTTGTTGGGAAGCAACCTAATTTTATCTTTGTTTTTACTTTCGTGTTCCTGTTTTACATTAAATATATCTTCCAGCCTCTGGTTAGAGGTGTTTTATGTTTTAAATTAGTGTTCGTGCCAAGTAAGACCATTGGGATGATTTGGAAGATAGTTGATTTGATTTTGCTGGAAAACAGAAACTTTTGCGTCCAGTAAAATAATTTTGATAATTCACAGGAACATGATCTCGTTCTGAATATTTTACAAAATACTAATATACAAATTTCCCAGATTTTCCTACTTTTTCAGAATTTTTGGAGTTACAGAAGTATACGAAGTTTCCTTATTACTACAGACTGTTCTATTTTAGACAGATTCTGTTTTTATTGTGTCCTTTGCTTATTTTGATGAATCTATGGGTAGTATCGGGGGTATGAACCATGGAGAAGTTGAAATACAATAGATATAACACCATATTAAATTTAGAATGGGTTCACAATAGTACCTAAGTGGTGATTTGCTTTTCCTATACTAACGGAGCTTATGAGTTTTCTGTTGAGTTTTGTGTTGTGAAGTTTTCAAGTTTTGGGTAAAGATTTGATGGACAATGGAATATGAAGTGGCAAGAGCCTAAGCTTGGGGATGCCCAAGGCACCCTAAGGTAATATTCAAGTACAACCAAGCATGTAAGCTTGGAGATGCCCCGGATGGCATCCCCTCTTTTGTCTTCAATCCATCGGTAAATTTACTTGAGGCTATATTTTTATTCACCACATGTGTGTTTTGCTTGGAGCGTCTTGTATGATATGAGTCTTTGCTTTCTAGTTACCACAATCATCCTTGCTGTACACACCTTTTGAGAGGGACATGCATTAATCGTGAATTTATTAGAATACTCTATGTGCTTCACTTATATCTTTTGAGCTAGGCAGTTTGCTCTAGTGCTTCACTTATATCTTTTTAGAGCACGGCGGTGGCTTTATTTTATAGAAATGGATGAACTCTCATGCTTCACTTATATTATTTTGAGAGTCCTAAAAAGCATGGTAATTTGCTTAGGTTATGAATTTAGTCCTAATATGGTGGGCATCCAAGAGGGATATAATAAAAACTTTCATATAGAGTGCATTGAATATAAGAGAAGTTTGATTCCTTGCAATTATTTTGAGATATAAAGATGGTGATATTCTAGTGATTTGTGGATTGGTAGAAATACTTGTGTTAAAGTTTGTGATTCCCGTAGCATGCACGTAAGGTGAACTGTTATGTGATGAAGTCGGAGCATGATTTATTTTTTGATTGCCATCCTTTTTGTGGAGGTTGGGATCGCGCGATGGTTAACTCCTACCAACCCTTCCCCTAGGAGCATGCGTGTAGTACTTTGTTTCGATAACTAATAGACTTTTGCAATAAGTATGTGAGTTCTTTATGACTAATGTTGAGTCCATAGATTATACGCACTCTCACCCTTCCACTATTGCTAGCCTCTCTAGTACCGCGCAACTTTCGCCAGTGCATTAAACCCACCATATATCCTTCCTCAAAACAGCCACCATACCTACCTATTATGGCATTTCCATAGCCATTCTGAGATATATTACCATGCAACTTCCACCGTTTCGTTTATTATGACACACACCATCATTGTCATATTGTTCTCATATGCATGAGGCATTCATATAGAGTCATATTTTGTTCTAGTATTGAGTTGTAATTTGTGAGTTGTAAGTAAATAAAAGCGTGATGATATTATTAGAGCATTGTCCCATGTGAGGAAAGGATGATGGAAGCTATGATTCCCTCACAAGTTGGGATGAGTCTACAGACTTTAAAGAAAATAAAAGAGGCCAAAGAAGCCCATACAAAAAGAAAAGAGGAAAAAAAGAGAAAAATATGAAAAAAAATGAGAGAAAAATAGAGAGGGGACAATGTTACTATCCTTTTACCACACTTGTGCTTGAAAGTAGCACCATGATCTTCATGATAGAGAGTCTCCTATTTTGTCACTTTCATATACTAGTGGGAATTTTTCATTATATAACTTGGCTTGTATATTCCAATGATGGGCTTCCTCAAATTTCCCTAGGTCTTCATGAGCAAGCGAGTTGGATGTGCACCCACTTAGTTTCTTTTTGAGCTTTCATAAACTTATAGCTCTAGTGCATCCGTTGCATGGCAATCCCTACTCACTCGCATCAATATCAATTGATGGGCATCTCCATAGCCCATTAATTTGCCTAGTTGATGTGAGACTTTCTCCTTCCTTTTGTCTTCTCCATGACCACCATGTTCTATTCCACCCAGAGTGCTATATCCATGACTCACGCTCATGTATTGCGTGAAAGTTGAAAAAGTTTGAGAACATAAAAGTATGAAACAATTGCTTGGCTAACACCGGGGCTATGCATGATGAAAAATACTTTGTGTGATGAAGATGGAGCATAGCCAGACCATATGATTTTGTAGTGATAACTTTCTTTGGCCAGGTTATTTTGAGAAGACATGATTGCTTTATTAGTATGCTTGAAGTATTATTGTTTTTTGTCAATATTAAACTTTTGTTTTGAATCTCATGGATCTGAACATTCATGCCATAATAAAGAAGATTACATTGACAAATATATTAGGTAGCATCCACATAAAAAATTCTATTTTTATCATCTACCTACTCGAGGACGAGCAGGAATTAAGCTTGGGGATGCTTGACACGTCTCCAACGTATCTATAATTTTTTTATTGTTCCATGCTATTATATTATCTGTTTTGGATGTTTTATATTCATTAATATACTATTTTAGCATTTTTTGGGACTAACCTATTAACTTAGTGCCCAGTGCCAGTTGCTGTTTTTCCTTGTTTTTTGGCTTTTTCAGAAAGGAATATCAAACGGAGTCCAAACAGAATAAAACTTTTGCGATGATTTTTCTTGGACCAGAAAACACCCGTAGGACTTGGAGAGGGCCCCAGGAGCTTCCCGAGGAATCCGCAAGCCAGGGGGCGCGCCCGGAGGGCTTGTGGGCCCCTCGGAGGTCTCCTAACCCTAATTCTTGCTCTATAAATTCACAAATATTCCTAAACCACCAGAAGCGTCCACCAAAATACTTCTCTGCCGCAAGCCTCTGACCTCGTGAGATCTGATAACCCACAAGTATCGCAACAGTTTTCGAGGGTAGATTATTCAACCCAAATCCATCTCATTCAACAACTCATTCTTCTGTGCTTTGAGAACTTGTTCTACTTGAGTTGTTACCATGGAAGCATGTTTATTGATAAGCTTAAGATCATTAATAGTTCTACTCATATAATCACCCAAGCAGTCAGGCATATAAGCATTACGTTTCAATTTTCTACTAACATAAGCATTGAAGTTTTCTTGCTTAACAATAAAGTTACCAAATTCATCCAAGCATTGACTAGCAGACTTATTATAAGGAATATCACCTTCATCAAATCTATAGAGAGAATTGACCTCTACTACCAGTGTTGGAGTATTAAGACCATGTATTTCTTCAATGGGTGGTAAATTCTTAATATCTTCAGCTTTAATGCCTTTTTCTTTCATAGATTTCTTTGCCTCTTACATATCTTCAGGACTGAGAAATAGAATACCAGTTTTCTTTGGAGTTGGCTTAGGAGTTGGTTTGGGAAGATTCCAATCATTATCATTACTCAATATATTATTCAATAGTAATTCACCTTGTTCAACAGTTTGTTCCCTGAAAACACAACCAACACAACTATCTAGGAGGTCCCTAGAAGCATCAGTTAGTCCATTATAAAAGATATCAAGTATTTCATTTTTCTTGAGAGGATGATCAGGCAAAGCATTAAGTAATTGGAGAAGCCTCCCCCAAGCTTGTGGGAGGCTCTCTTCTTCAATTTGCACAAAGTTAAATATTTCGTGTAAAGCAGCTTGTTTCTTATGAGCAGGGAAATATTTTTCAGAGAAGTAATAAATCATACCCTGGGGACTACGCACAAAACAGGGAGCAAGAGAATTCAACCATATCTTAGCATCACCCTTTAACGAGAAAGGAAACAACTTGAGAATATATTAATAGCGAATTTTTTCCTCATGAGCAAATAGGGTGGCTATATCATTCAATTTAGTAAGATGTGCCACAACAGTTTCAGATTCATAACCATGGAAAGGATCAGATTCAACCAAAGTAATTAACTCAGGATCGACAGAGAATTCATAATCCTTATCAGTAACAAAGATAGGTGAAGTAGCAAACTTAGGGTCATATTGCATTCTAGCATTCAGAGATTTTTCTTTCCACTTGCATAATAATTTCTTAAGATCATCTCTATCCTTACAAGCAAGAAAGTCCCTAGCTACCTCTCCATCCATAACATAACCCTCAGGTATATCAGGCAATTCATATCTAGGAGAGCTAGGTCTAGCAGGTGTCTCAAAGTGTTCAGTTTCAATAATTTCATCAGTTTCAGAAATATCATCATCTTCAGAATAATCAATCGTTCTAACTCTAGCAAGATGTTCATCAAGTAATTCACCCAGTGGCAGAGTCTTATCTAGCAGAGTAGTAGCATCATAAGCATCATTCATAATAGAAGTAGCATCATCAATAACATGCGACATATGAGAATCAATAGCAGGTGTAGGTGTCACAAGCTTACTCAAAACAGAAGGCGAATCAAGTGCAGAGCTAGATGGCAGTTCCTTACCTCTCCTCGTAGTATACGGATAGATCTTGGTTTTGGTGTCTTTCAAATTCTTCATAGTGATAAATATATAAATCCCAAGTGACTCAGAGAATAGAGCTATGCTCCCCGGCAATGGCGCTAGAAAAAGGTCTTGATAACCCACAAGTATAGGGGATCACAACACTTTTAGAGGGTAGAGTATTCAACCCAAATTTATTGATTCGACACAAGGGGAGCCAAAGAATATTCTCAAGTATTAGCAGCTGAGTTGTCAATTCAACCACACCTGAAAGACTTAATATCTGCAGCAAAGTATTTAGTAGCAAAGTAGTATAGACGTAACGGTAACAGTGGCAACGGTAACAAAAGCAGTTTTATAGTGATTGTAACAGCAGTAGCAAGAAAGTAACTTAGCACAGATCAATATGTGAAAAGCTCATAGGCAATGGATCAGCGATGGATAATTATGTTGGATGGCATTCATCATGCAACAGTTATAACCCAGGGTGACATAGAACTAGCTCCAATTCATCAATATAATGTAGGCATGTATTCCGTATATAGTCATACGTGCTTATGGAAAAGAACTTGCATGACATATTTTGTCCTACCCTCCCGTGGCAGCGGGGTGCTAATGGAAAATAAGGGATATTAAGGCCTCCTTTTAATAGAGAATCGGAAAAAAGCATTAGCACTTAGTGAATACATGAACTCCTCAAACTACGGTAATCACCGGAAAGATCCCAATTATTGTCACCTTGGGGTATGCGGATCATAACTCGTAATAGGTGTCTACAACTTACAAGATCAGATCAAGAACACAAATATATTCATGGAAACATAAAGGGTTCAGATCTGAATTCATGGCACTCGGGCCCTAGTGACAAGTATTAAGCATAGCAAAGTCATAGCAACATCAATCTCATAACATAGTGGATACTAGGGATCAAACCCTAACAAAACTAACTTGATTACATGATAAATCTCATCCAACCCATCACCGACCATCGAGCCTACAAAGGAATTACTCACTCCCGGCGGTGAGCATCATGGAATTGGTGATGGAGGAAGGTTAATGATGATGATGGCGACGGATTCCCCTCTCCAAAGCCCAAAACAGACTCCAGATCAGCCCTCCCGAGGAAGAACGGGAGGCGGCGGCTGCTCCGTATCATAAAACGTGATGAATCCTTCTCTCATATTTTTTCTCCTCGAAAGTGAATATATAGCGTTGGAATTAGGGTCAGAGGAGCTCCACGGGGCCCACAAGCCACCTAGGCGCGCCCAGGGGGGCGCCCCCTAGGCTTGTGGCCAATGGGTGGACCTCCTCTGGTTGATTCTTTCGGCAGTATTTTTTATCAATTCCAAAATTATTCTCCCTAAATTTCCAGGTCAATCTGAGAACTTTTATTTCTGCACAAAAATAACACCAAGGCAATTCTGCTGAAAACAACGTCAGTCCGGGTTAGTTCCATTCAAATCATGCAAATTAGAGTCCAAAACAAGGGCAAAATAGTTTGGAAAAGTAGATACGATAGAGACATATCAAGATCCCATCTTGGGACCTTTTTCGATGATCTTCCAGAGGGGGATTCGATCACGGAGGACCTCTACATCAACCCTATCGCCCTACCGATGATGCGTGAGTAGTTTACCACAGACCTACGAGTCCATAGCTAGTAGCTAGATGGCTTCTTCTCTCTCTTTGATCTTCAATACAAGTTCTCCTCGATGTTCTTGGAGTTCTATCCGATGTAATACTTTTTTTGCGGTGTGTTTGTTGACATCTGATGAATTGTGGATTTATTATTAGATTATCTATGAATATTATTTGAGATCCTCTGAATTCTTATATGCATGATTTGATATCTTTGTATTTCTCTTCGAACTATCGATTTGGTTTGGCCAACTAGATTGGTTTTTCTTGCAATGGGAGAGGTGCTTAGTTTTGGGTTCAATCTTGTAGTGTCCTCACCCGATGACATAGTAGGGGTAGTGTCGTGGTTTTGTCACGGCAGATGTCCTAGTGAAAGGACTTAGTCGTGGAGCCATCGCGACGGGTTAGCTTAAAGGGGTTAAAGCGGATAAAGGACGCAGAGAGTTTATACTCGTTCGGCCCCTTGCGGTGAAGGTAAAACCCTACGATCCAGTTGTTGTGGAATTGCTGGGGTTTCGATGACCAGGGAGCGAATCCGCTTTGCCTGGTTATCTGTCCTCCTTGAACCGCCGCCGGGTCGTCCCCTTATATAGATGGGTTGACGCCCGTCGGTTTACAGGATCCCGAGGCTGGCTCATAGACGTGTCCGGTCCGGTCTCTACTCTTCCTATCTTACAACACAAGTTACATATTACTGTCGGTTTATGTCTACAGGCCTTAATCCGCCTTTGGGCCCTAGGCCTTACTAAAGCGCCACCGTCTTTGTCTTCATGGGCTTCAAATATGATAACTCATTATGGGGATAACCTGACCTTGCCTATCCGGTTTATGCCCAGCAGTAATATCCCCAACATTAGGCCTCCGCTCCATAAACCATGAAAAAAGGCGTGTAACCCGTGGACTCGTTGGGCGTGGTATTGATGCTCCATAACACAGAAGGTAACTCCTCCACCCAACAACCCGGCGTCCGTTGCAAGGGAACCATAAGCCGGGGCTTGATGCCTCTCAAGATCTCTTGATTGGCTCTCTCCGCTTGACCATTAGACTGAGGGTGAGCCACTGATGATACGTCAAGCCGGATGTGCTCACGTTGACAGAACTCCTTCATAGCACCTTTGGACAGATTGGTACCATTATAAGTTATAATGTTGTGTGGAAAGCCAAACCGGAAAATCACCTTCTTGATGAATTGAACCGCCGTAGCTGCATCACACTTACTGACTGGCTCTGCCTCCACCCACTTAGTGAACTTATCAACCGCCACCAAAAGGTGGGTCTTCTTGTCCTTGGATCGCTTAAAGGGCCCAACCATATCCAGCCCCCAAGTTGCAAACGGCCAAGTGATTGGAATCATCCTCAATTCCTGGGCCAGAACATGAGCACGACGTGAAAACTTCTGACAACCGTCGCACTTTTTCACCAAGTCTTCTGCATCAGCATGAGCCGTCAGCCAATAGAAGCCATGAAGAAAAGCTTTAGCCACTAGGGATTTTGAACTGGCGTGATGACCACAATCCCCTTCGTGAATCTCACGCAGAATCTCACGGCCTTCTTCAGGAGACACGCAACGCTGAAACGCCCCTGTCACACTGCAATGATGTAACTCGCCATTGACAATAGTCATGGACTTGGACTGCCGGATTATCTGTCTGGCCAAGGTTTCATCCTCAGGTAACTCACCCCGATTCATATACGCCAAATATGGGACCGTCCAATCTGGGATAACATGAAGCGCCGCCACCAACTGAGCCTCCGGATCAAGAACAGCCAAATCCTCTTTTGTTGGGATCTTGACCGACGGATTATGTAGCACATCCAGAAAGACATTGGGTGGAACCGGTTTACGTTGGGAACCCAAGCGACTCAAAGCGTTCGCCGCTTCATTCTTCCGCCGGTCCACATGATCGACCTGATAACCTTTTAAGTGACCTGCAACAATATCCACCTCTCGACGATATGCTGTCATGAGTGGGTCCTTGGAATCCCAAGTACCAGACACTTGTTGAGCCACCAGGTCCGAGTCACCGAAGCACTTAACTCGGCTTAGGTTCATCTCCTTAGCCATCCGAAGACCATGGAGTAAAGCCTCATATTCAGCTGCATTGTTAGTACAAGGGAACATCAAATGGAGAACATAACAAAACTTATCACCTCGTGGGGAAGTTAATACGACTCCAGCCCCCAAGCCCTCCAATTGCCTAGACCCATCAAAGTGAATAGTCCAATACGTATGATCCGGCTTCTCTTCTGGCGCCTGTAACTCTGTCCAGTCATTGATGAAATCCACCAATGCTTGGGACTTGACCGCCGTCCGAGGCATATACTTTAATCCGTGAGGCCCAAGCTCAATAGCCCACTTGGCAATCCGGCCAGTCGCTTCCCTGTTCTGGATTATACCCCCCAAAGGAGCAGAGCTGACCACAGTGATTGGATGATCCTGGAAATATTGCTTAAGCTTCCGGCTCGCCATAAAAACTCCATACACCAGTTTCTGCTAATGTGGGTACCTTTGCTTGGACTCAATAAGTACCTCACTGATATAATAAACCGGCCGCTGAACCGGATACTCCTTTCCGGCCTCCTTGCGCTCCACCACAATAGCCACGCTAACAGCCGGGGCGTTAGCAGCCACATATAACAACAATGGCTCTTTATCAACAGGAGCAGCAAGGACCGCCGGATTAGCCAGTTGCCGCTTTAAATCCTCAAATGCTTCATTGGCGGCGTCACTCCAGACGAAGTCATCCGTCTTCTTCAACATCTGATATAAAGGGATGGCCTTCTCACCAAGGCGACTGATAAACCGGCTCAAGGCGGCAATCGGCCTGCCAGGCGTTGAACATCATTGATACACTTCGGTTTAGCCAAAGAAGTTATCGCCTTGATTTTCTCTGGATTAGCTTCAATGCCCCTGTTAGACACCAGAAAGCCCAAGAGCTTGCCTTCCGGTACACCAAAAACACACTTGGCCGGATTAAGCATCATTTTATAAACCCGGAGGTTATCAAAGGTCTCCTTCAAGTCATCAATCAACATCTCCTCCTTTTTGGATTTCACCACAATATCATCCACATAGGCATGAACATTGCGGCCGATCTGATCATGAAGACAATTCTGCACACAACGCTGATAAGTCGCCTGGGCACTTTTGAGTCCAAAAGGCATAGATACATAGCAGAAGGCTCCAAAGGGAGTTATAAAAGTTGTCTTCTCCTGGTCCTTAACTGCCATTTTGATCTGATGGTAACCAGAATAAGCATCCAGAAAACTTAAACGCTCACAACTCGCCATAGCATCAATGATTTGATCAATACGAGGGAGGGGAAAAGGATCTGCTGGACAAGCCTTGTTCAAATCTGTGTAGTCCACACACATACGCCAAGTGCCGTTCTTCTTGAGTACCAGCACCGGATTAGCCAACCACTCTGGATGAAACACTTCAATGATAAACCCAGCCGCCAAGAGCTTGGCTACCTCCTCACCAATAGCCTTGCGTCTTTCTTCATTGAACCAGCGAAGAAACTGCTTGACCGGTTTAAACTTTGGATCAACATTAAGTGTGTGCTCAGCGAGTTCCCCTGGTACACCTGGCATGTCAGAAGGCTTCCACGCAAAGATGTCCCAGTTCTCACGGATGAATTCGATGAGCGCGCTTTCCTATTTCGGATCCAGGTTAGCGCTGATGCTAAACTGCTTGGATGAATCGCCAGGAACAAAATCAACAAGCTTAGTCTCATCAGCCGATTTAAACTTCAAGGCCGGATCATGCTCTGTAGTGGGCTTTTTCAAAGAAGTCATATCCGCCAGATCAACATTATCTTTGTAGAACTTCAACTCCTCTGTTGCGCAAACCGACTCAGCATAAGCCGCATCACCTTCTTCACATTCCAAAGCGATCTTACGACTCCCATGAACCGTTATGGTCCCCTTATGACCCGGCATCTTGAGCTGCAGATAAACATAACAGGGCCTTGCCATGAACTTAGCATAAGCCGGCCGTCCAAACAGGGCATGATACAGACTCTTGATTTTCACCACTTCAAAAGTCAATGTTTCTGATCTTGAGTCATGCTCATCTCCGAAAGCAACTTCCAGAGCTATCTAACCAACTGGATATGTCGATTTACAAGGCACCACACCATGGAAGACCGTGTTGGACGGTTTAAGATTTTTATTTGTTAACCCCATGCGACGGAAAGTTTCATAATAAAGGATATTGATACTACTCCCCCATCCATGAGTACCTCGGTGAACTTATAACCTCCCACCTGAGGTGCCACCACCAATGCCAGATGACCCGGGTTATCAACTCGAGGTGGATGATCCTCTCGACTCCACACAATGGGTTGTTCAGACCAGCGTAAGTAATGGGGCACCGCCGGTTCAACGGAGTTCACTACCCTTTTGTGCAGCTTCTGGTCGCGCTTGCACAGGCTCGTGGTGAAGACATGGTACTGTCCACTATTCAACTGCTTCGGGTTGCTCTGGTAACCCGACTGCTGCTGTTGCTGCTGACTCCCCTAATGATTATAACCACTTTGGTTGCCCTGATTGCTTTGATTACCATGTCCACTCTGATTACCATGAAAACCTGAACCGGAGCTGCCTCCACCGTAACCCGGCCCATGAGATCCGGGGCCTGAACCGTCGCCCGGTCCATGATCATACCGGAAAAAAATCTAAATTTTTGAACTCCTGCATAATATAACAATCCTTCCAGAGGTGTGTGGCCGGCTTATCCCGCGACCCGTGTTTCGGGCAAGGGGTTTAACAGGTGAGACAGGCGCTCCGGATTGGGACTTGGTATTCCACCACGCTGGGGCGGTTTACCCTTACGGCGCTGGCCTTTGTCCTGCGCGTTGGTGTTAGCCACAAAATCTAAACTGTTATCCGCTTTACACTTACCGCTGTTTCCATGACCCGCCGGGTTATGCTACTGCCCTTTGGTGCTGCCGCTCTTCTTTCCCTTCCCTGTCTTGTCATCATCAGATTCGGGATCCTTGGTACTATCAGAATCGGCATACTTCACCAAGGCTGCCATAAGAGTCCCCATGTCATTGCAGTGACGTTTGAGCCGTCCCAACTTCAACTTTAGAGGTGTAAACCGGCAATTGCCTTCCAATGTTAAAACTGCGGTATCAGCGTTGATGCGGTCTGATGAATGCAAAATTTCCGAAACCCGGCGGACCCAATGGGTTGTTGATTCTCCTTCCTCCTGGACACAGGCAGCTAAGTCCACAATTGACATGGGCTGCTTGCACGTGTCTTTGAAATTCTGAATAAACCGGGCCCTTAACTCGGCCCATGACCCAATAGAGTTAGCTGGTAAGTTTTCCAACCAAGTGTGTGTCGTTCCTTCCAACATCATGGTGAAGTATTTAGCACACGCCGCATCATCCACGTCCAGCATCTCCATCGCCATCTCATAACTTTCAACCCATGACTCGGGGGATAAATCGGCAGTGTAATTCGGCACTTTACGTGGGCCCTTGAAATCCTTGGGCTGCCGCACATTGCGCAGTGCTGGGACAAGACACGGTACCCCCAAAGAGCTGGAAGTAACCCCTGGTTCCACCGACGTGGTTCGACGAACTGGAGTAAGTTGGCGGGCTTCGTGTTGTGCCGCTAACTCGGCATCTCGACGTGCCCTGGCACGATCCACCACATCCTGAGCATCACCGCCGCCACCTATCGGGTTATGGCCATGAGGCGGATTATGATTCCGCGCACTGCTGGACACGGCCGGTTCATCCATATGCCTGCTGTAACTCCGGCTCGGGTGGGGAGTAGAATGAATCCTTTTGCGGCTGTATGAATAAGCCTGCTGCTGAGTCAAGGCCGTCTGAAGGAGCTCCCTAGCCCGTCGCGTCTCGACTGCTACTGGGGACCCGCCTTCGATCGGGAGAGCCGCCAGTCGTGAAGCGGCAGCGACAATGTTATCCGTCGAGTTAGAGTAGTGACCCGATGGTGTTGGGACGTGCTGTGACGGAACGTTGTTCTGACGAGGCGGATCCGTTGGACGCGGCTGAACCGGCGCCCCCGTTCCAGGTGCCTCCGCCCGGTTTACCATTGGCGGGTTACTGGTCCAACATAAGTCGGCGGCAGGTGAGACCGGTACCTTCTCCTCATGACATCGTTTGACGCGCTCTGATCCAACATAAGCCGGTAAGCCTGCGCATCCAATGCGGCCTGTTCCGCAGCCATCCTGGTATCCTCAGCTGCCAGGTCGGCCTTGGCCTGAGTTATCTGATCTTTCACCTTTGCGATTTCCGCATTATGCTCATCTTGATTCGCCGGGTTAACTTCCGCCATCATTGTTGCCAAAGCGGCAAATAAATCAGATAAAACCTGAGCCGACAGTACCACGGGGCCTCCTGCCCCGGCCGCTGTTGCTGCTATTGATCCGGAAATCATCGCCGCTGCGGTCGAAGAGTGGAGCGCTAGCTGCGTACCGGCCATGAAGATCGCAACCCAGTTTGGCGGATCAAAGGGGTCCGGAATACTATCGCCATCGGAACAGCCCCCAATTCGGCCATCTTGCAACTGGTACAATGACTCGGTCTCTCCGGTCGATGACTCATCATCAGAATAAACGACGGTCTCACCACCAGATGCTGATCTATCCGCAGATTCCGCTCCATGGATGACTCCCACGAAGGCACGCTTCATGGCAGGCTGAACCCGGGCAGGTCTCGCACGCAGAGCCGTCTCGACGATGTCGGTGCAGATGTCCGGCTCAGGGCCTAGTTCGCCGATCTTGCCAATGAAAACATGGATGCCGCCGAAGCGGACCCGGTACCCATACTCGATTGAGCCGGCCTCGGGACCCCAGCCTGCGTCGTCGATATAGAGCTTGCCGCGACGACTCTTAGTCATCCGGCCCACAGCGTATCCCTTGAGCCCTTCGAAGCTGCCCTCTAAGAATTCGAAACCATCGTGCGATAGCCCCACGGTGGGCGCCAACTGTCGTGGTTTTGTCATGGCAGATGTCCTAGTGAAAGGACTTAGTCGTGGAGCCATCACGACGGGTTAGCTTAAAGGGGTTAAAGCGGACAAAGGACGCAGAGAGTTTATACTGGTTCGGCCCCTTGCGGTGAAGGTAAAAGCCTACGATCCAGTTGTTGTGGAATTGCTGGGGTTTCGATGACCAGGGAGCGAATCCGCTCTGCCTGGTTCCCGAGTTGTTGTCTGTCATCCTTGAACCGCTGCCGGGTCGTCCCCTTATATACATGGGTTGACGCCCGTCGGTTTACAGGATCCCGAGGCCGGCTCATAGACGTGTTTGGTCCGGTCTCTACTCTTCCTATCTTACAACACAAGTTACATATTACTGTCGGTTTATGTCTACAGGCCTTCATCCGCCTTTGGGCCCTAGGCCTCACTAAAGCGCCACCGTCTTTGTCTTCATGGGCTTCAAATATGATAACTCATTATGGGGATAACCCGACCTCGCCTATCCGGTTTATGCCCAGCAGTAATATCCCCAACAGGTAGCCAGGCACATATTGTATTATTGTCATCAAGGATAAAAAGATGGGGTTTACATCATATTGCTTGAGTTTATCCTTCTACATGATGTCATCTTACTTAAAGTGTTACTCTGTTCTTATGAACTTAATACTCTAGATGCATGCTGGATAGCGGTCGGTGTGTGGAGTAATAGTAGTAGATGTAGGCAGAGTTGGTCTACTTATCACGGACATGATGCCTATATTCATGATCATTGCCTTAGATATCATCATAACTTTGCGTTTTTCTATCAATATCTCAGCAGTAATTTGTTTACCCACCGTATGCTTTCTTAAGAGAGAAGCCTCTAGTGAAACCTATGGCCCTCGGGTCTATTTTCTATCATATATTTTCAGATCTATAAACCAAAAACCCAAAAATACATCGCTGAGTTTTATTTGCTTTTATTTTGTTTTACGTTTTTAGTAATCTTTTATATCTATCTCTATCAGATCTCATCCTTGCAAGTGATCGTGAAGGGATTGACAACCCCTTTATCGCGTTGGGTGCAAGTGTTTGATTGTTTGTTCAGGTGCATAGATTGGAGACTTGCTTGTACCTCCTACTGGATTGATACCTTGGTTCTCAAACTGAGGGAAATACTTATCTCTACTTTGCTGCATCACCCTTTCCTCTTCGAGGGAAAAACCAACGCAAGCTCAAGAAGTAGCAGTAGCTACTGAAGGTGCTTCATATGGCGAGCCAAGTGGCAGTTCGAGTGGCGAAGATTTTGTTGGAAATATGCCCTGGAGGCAATAATGTTGTATTACTATATTTTTTGTATTCACAATTAAGAGTTTATATTCTATGCTATAACTACTATGATGCTGGAATATGTGATTGAGTGAAAAACTCATATGCACGTGTGGAATGATAAACGGTAAAATAAGAATCCTAGTTTTGCCTCTAAGACTAGCTCAAGTGTTGTTGGTGATCACGTTTTACAGATCTTGAGATATCGTTAAGTGTAACGATAGTCTCAAAACAATATTGAGAGTATGATGTTAGAAGAACAATCATATTGAATCGGCCCAAACTTTGTTTGTTATACTTTGAGATAATATATATCGTCAGAAGTCAATTGTTATAACACGGAGTGTTATCATGTGATTTAGTTCCTTAGACCATGGGAGTGTTGTAGCCACTTCTTACTGTATGATGAACTTTGGGGTTGCTCAAACGTCATTTGTAACACGGTGATCATAACGATAACTTACATGTTTATCGGAAAGTTTGACAAGGGACTAGATAACTCGAGAGTGGGATTTGCTCCTTCGACAATGGAAAGATATTCTTAGGGCCCTCACAGTGTGATGGAATCCATCATCGTCTAGCCAGACACAGGTGACTATGTCACGGGGATGCTAGAACACGTCAGCGAGAAAGAAGAACAAAGCCGATAACGAGGAGACTGGTATAGTGACCATGTGTATTACTCAAGAGGATATCGATATATCTCACATCAGGTTTTGCAAAGTATCGCGAAGCAAAGGGAATGTCACATGATAACCAAAGGTTCACTTGAATGTCATTCATGTATTCATAGGGATCGATATGGACGTCCACGGTTCCGCTATCGGTCATTAAACGAAGGGGTTTCATTCATGTCTATGTTTTGCCGAACCTACAGGGTCACAAGTTTAAGGTAATCAAGATCTGCTGAGTGTTGGTAGGATGAAAATAATAAGAATATATTTGTGAAATAGTTTCGAGAGGAACTGGAAGCGTTCTGGGGTCACCGGAAGGGTTTCAGAGTTTACCGGGCAATACCGTGTATTACCGATAAATAATATATAGGTGGAAAATGTTTTCAGAGATGTTAAATTAATAATAAAAGTCTCTAGTAATAGTTAGGAGGCTTATATTTAATTAAATATCAATGGGCCTAAAAAGGCCATGTGGTGGAAGGAGTATTGGGCCACAAGGGCCCAATAGTGGTGGCGCTCCCTTCTCCCCATGGAAAGGGGCCAAATTTCAGGGGGAGTCCCCCTCCTCTTGTCCGGCCAAGGGGGGAGAGTTCCCCTTGTGGCGCCCCCTCCTCCCCCTCAACCTATATATACTTGAGGTATTGGCACTTTTTGAATACACAAGTTTTGGAGCCTCCTCTTGTTCTCTAGTTCTAGTTCTGGTTGGTCCTAGTTGATCCATTAGAGCTAGACCTAGATCCTCTAATACTCATAATTAGAAGTCTAGTGTGGTTATAATCTCCTCCCTCTTATTCTCCGATGATGATTAGCTGTGGACTGCGAAGCACTGCCGCATCGTGAAGACCATATGCTTGCAACTCATAGAGAGGCCGAGCTTTCGATCTTCCGTTCGAGGGACTGTTCGTGGGCGGTTCGCCGGATTGTTCATTGCTACTTGTGAGCTGCGTTCGGATTTCCCGAAAGAGGAGAGGATGATGCAGTACGGTAGAGATAAGTATTCCCTCAGTTAAGAACCAAGGTCATCAATCCAGTAGGAGAACCACACAGAACCTCGTTAGCAGCACCTGCACACACAAAAGCAAATACTTGAACCCAACGCAAACAAGGGGGTGATGCGCTTGAACTACGTCAGTATTTCCCCAAAGAGGAAGGGATGAATGCATCACAGCTACGGTAGGTATTTCCCTCAGTGATGAGACCAAGGTTATCAAACCAGTAGGAGAACCACGCAACACCACGTACATAGCTCCTGCACACAAAGAACAAATACTTGCAACCCGACGTAAGAGAGGGGTTGTCAATCCCTCACGGGTAAAAAGGTAGGTAATATTGTAGTAGGTTGGATAAATAGATCTCGCGGGAACGCGAGATAAAATAAATAAAAATTGCAGCAAGGTATTTTTGGATTAATAGATCTGAAAATAAAAGCAAATAAAAATAGATCGCGAAGGCAAATATAATAAAGAACAGACCCGGGGGACGTAGATTTCACTAGTGGCTTCTCTCGAGCAAATAGCAACGGTGGGTAAACAAATTACTGTTGGGCAATCGATAGAACTTCAAATAATCATGACAATATCGAGGCAATGATCATTATATAGGCATCACGTCCAAGATTAGTAGACCGACTCCTGCCTGCATCTACTACTATTACTCCACACATCGACCGCTATCTAGCATGCATCTAGTGTATTAAGTTCATGGAGAAACGGAGTAATACAATAAGAATGATGACATGATGTAGATGCTACCTCTTGAGCACTGCGTTGGTTTTCCCTTGAAGAGGAAAGGGTGATGCAGCAAAGTAGCGTAAGTATTTCCCTCAGTTTTTGAGAACCAAGGTATCAATCCAGTAGGAGGCTACGCTCGAGTCCCACGCACCTACACAAACAAATAAGAACCTCGCAACCAACGTGATAAAGGGGTTGTCAATCCCTTCACTGTCACTTACGAGAGTGAGATCTGATAGATATGATAAGATAATATTTTTGGTATTTTTATGATAAAGAGTAAATAAAGATGCAAAGTAAAATAAACGGCACCAGAAATAGCTTGTTGTCGGGAGATTAATATGATGGAAAATAGACCCCGGGGCCATAGGTTTCACTAGTGGCTTCTCTCAAGATAGCATAAGTATTACGGTGGGTAAACGAATTACTCTCGAGCAATTGATAGAAAAGTGCATAATTATGAGAATATCTAGGTATGATCATGTATATAGGCATCACGTCCGTGACAAGTAGACCGAAACGATTCTGCATCTACTACTATTACTCCACACATCGACCGCTATCCAGCATGCCTCTGGAATATTAAGTTCATAAGAACAGAGTAACGCTTTAAGCAAGATGACATGATGTAGAGGGATAAACTCATGCAATATGATATAAACCCCATCTTTTTATCCTCGATGGCAACAATACAATACGTGCCTTGCTGCCCCTGCTGTCACTGGGAAAGGACATCGCAAGATTGAACCCAAAGCTAAGCACTTCTCGCATTGCAAGAAAGATCAATCTAGTAGGCCAAACCAAACTGATAATTCGAAGAGACTTGCAAAGATAACAATTCATACATAAAAGAATTCAAAGAAGATTCAAATATTGTTCATAGATAATCTTGATCATAAACCCACAATTCATCGGATCTCGACAAACACACCGCAAAAGAAGATTACATCGTCTAGATCTCCAAGAGAATCAAGGAGAACTTTGTATTGAGATCCAAAGAGAGAGAAGAAGCCATCTAGGTAATAAGTATGGACCCGAAGGTCTGAGGTAAACTACTCACACATCATCGGAGAGGCTATGGTGTTGATGTAGAAGCCCTCCGCGATCAATGCCCCCTCCGGCAGGACGCCGGAAAAGGCCCCAAGATGGGATCTCACGGGTACAGAAGGTTGCAGCGGTGGAATTAGGTTTTCGTCGGTGCTTCTGATGGTTTGGGGGTACGTAGGTATATATAGGAGGAAGAAGTAGGTCGGTGGAGCCACGAGGGGCCCACGAGGGTGGAGGGCGCGCCCTGGGTGGGTAGGCGCGCCCCCTACCTCGTGGCTTCCTCGTCTGTTGCTTGACGTCCACTCCAAGTCCTCTGGATCACGTTTGTTCCAAAAATCACGTTCCCGAAGGTTTCATTCCGTTTGGACTCCGTTTGATATTCTTTTCCTTTGAAACACTGAAATAGGCAAAAAAACAGCAATTTGGGCTGGGCCTCCGGTTAATAGGTTAGTCCCAAAAATAATATAAAAGTGTATAATAAAGGCCATTAAACATCCAAAACAGAATATATAATAGCATGGAACAATCAAAAATTATAGATACGTTGGAGACGTATCAGTAGACAAGATCTATTTATGTAGAAGTAGACCCCCATCTTGTTATCCTTTATGGAAACGATACATACGTGTCGATTCCCCTTCTGTCACTGGGATCAAGCATCGTAAGATCGAACCCATCACAAAGCACCTCTTCCCAAGGCAAGAAAAATCGATCTAGTTGGCCTAACTAAACCAAAGATTCGAAGAAGAAATACAAGGCTATAAGTAATCATGCATAAAAGAGATCAAAGAACTCAAATAACTTTCATGGATAAAAACATAGATCTGATCATAAACTCAAAGTTCATCGGATCCCAACAAACACACCACAAAAAGAGTTACATCAAATAGATCTCCAAGAGACCATTGTATTGAGAATCAAAAGAGAGAGAGAGGAAGCCATCTAGCTACTAACTATGGACCTATAGGTCTACAATGAACTACTCACGCATCATCGGAGAGGCACCAATGAGGATGATGAACCCCTCCGTGATGGTGTCTAGATTGGATCTGGTGGTTCTGGAACTTGCGGCGGCTGGAATTGATTTTTGTCAACTCCCCTAGGATTTCTGGAATATTGGGGTATTTATAGAGCAAAGAGGCGATGTCGAAGGCCACCGCCAGGCGCGCCCTGGTGGGTTGTGCCCCCTCGGGGCACCCCACCAGGTGCTTCTCTGGCCCATCTGGTGTCTTCTGGTCCAAAAAAATCCACAAAAAGTTTCGCTGCATTTGGACTCCGTTTGGTATTGATTTCCTGCGATGTAAAAAACAAGCAGAAACAGCAATTGGCACTTGGCACTATGTCAATAGTTTAGTCCAAAAAATGATATAAAATGATTGTAAAAAATCTAAGAATGATAATATAAAAGCATGGAACAATAAAAAATTACAGATACGTTGGAGACGTATCAGCATCCCCAAGCTTAATTCCTGCTCGTCCTCGAGTAGGTAAATGATAAAAACAGAATTTTTGATGTGGAATGCTGCCTAACATGTTCATAATATATTCTTTTCTTTGTAGCATGGACATCTGGACTTTTATATGGTTCAAAGCAATAGTCTAGTTTTGACATGAGGACTTAAATATTCAAGCATATCAACAAGCAACTATGTTTGTCAAAATATCAACACTAAAGCAAGTTATCCCTAGCCCATCGTGCTCAATCATTGATCCATTCATGAAACACACTCGCATATTAGCTATACCCAATGCTCAAGTACGATCATAGTGTGATAACCCACAAGTGTAGGGGATCGCAACATTTTTCGAGGGTAGAGTATTCAACCCAAATTTATTGATTCGACACAAGGGGAGCCAAAGAATATTCTCAAGTATTAGCAGTTGAGTTGTCAATTCAACCACACCTGGATAACTTAATATCTGCAGCAAAAAATTTAGTAGCAAAGTAGTATGGAAGTAACGGTAACGGTAGCAAAAGTAATATTTTTGGGTTTTGTAGTGATTGTAACAATAGCAACAGAAAGTAAATAAGCGGAGAACAATATGTGAAAAGCTCGTAGGCATTGGATCGGTGATGGAGAATTATGCCGGATGCAGTTCATCATGTAACAATCATAACATAGAGTGACATAGAACTAGCTCCAATTCATCAATATAATGTAGGCATGTATTCTGAATATAGTCATACGTGCTTATGGAAAAGAACTTGCATGACATCTTTTCTCCTACCCTCCCATGGCAGCGGGGTCCTAATGGAAACTAAGGGATATTAAGGCCTCCTTTTAATAGAGTACCGGAACAAAGCATTAACACATAGTGAATACATGAACTCCTCAAACTACGGTCATCACCGGGAGTGGTCCCGATTATTGTCACTTCGGGGTTGCCGGATCATAACACATAGTAGGTGACTATAGACTTGCAAGATAGCATCAAGAACTCACATATATTCATGAAAACATAATAGGTTCAGATCTGAAATCATGGCACTCGGGCCCTAGTGACAAGCATTAAGCATAGCAAAGTCATAGCAACATCAATCTCAGAACATAGTGGATACTAGGGATCAAACCCTAACAAAACTAACTCGATTACATGATAGATCTCATCCAACCCATCACCGTCCAGCAAGCCTACGATGGAATTACTCACGCACGGCGGTGAGCATCATGAAATTGGTGATGGAGGATGGTTGATGATGACGACGGCGACGGATTCCCCTCTTCGGAGCCCCAAACGGACTCCAGATCAGCCCTCCCGAGAGGTTTTAGGGCTTGGTGGCGGCTCCGTATCGTAAAACGCGATGAATCCTTCTCTCTGATTTCTTTCTCCCCGAAAGTGAATATATGGAGTTGGAGTTGAGGTCGGTGGAGCGTCAGGGGGCCCATGAGGCAGGGGGCGCGCCCTGGGGGGGCAGGCGCCCCCCACCCTCGTGGACAGGGTGTGGGCCCCCTGACATGGATTTTTCTTCCAGTATTTTTAATATTTTCCAAAAAGATGTTCCTTGGAGTTTCAGGTCATTTCGAGAACTTTTGTTTCTGCACATAAATAACACCATGGAAAGTCTGCTGAAAACATCGTCAATCCGGGTTAGTTCCATTCAAATCATGCAAGTTAGAGTCCAAAACAAGGGCAAAAGTGTTTGGAAAAGTAGATACGACGGAGACGTATCATAGTGCCTCTTAGTTGGTGCTTTATAAGAGAAGATGGAGACTCAAATAAAAATAAAATTGCATAAAAGTAAATAGATAGGCCCTTCGCAGAGGGAAGTAGGGATTTGTAGAGGTGCCAGAGCTCAAAGTGAAAAAGATAGAGATAAAAACATTTTGGGAGGCATGCTTTTCCTGTCAAAGAAAACGACCGAGTAGTTCACAATACTTTCCATGCTAGATATATCATAGCCGGTTCCCAAATAGAAAATAAAGTTTATTCCCTTTTCAACCAAGTTTAAGTGGACCGAAGAGTGTGAAGCCAGTTTTCAAGAATTGAAGAAACGTTTGGTTACAGCCCCAGTGCTGAATCTTCCGGATATACCCAAGGATTTCCAAGTGTATTGCAACGCTTCTCGCTTAGGACTTGGAGGTGTACTTATGCAGGACGGAAGTGTTGTTTCATATGCCTCACGCCAGCTTCTACCGCATGAGTTGAGGTATGCCATGCATGATTTGGAGTTAGCAGCTGTAGTGCATGCGCTCAAGACCTGGAGACATTTTCTTATTGGAAATCGTTGTGATGTGTACACGGATCACAAGAGTTTGAAGTACATTTTCACGCACAAGGAGCTAAATCTCAGGCAGAGGAGATGGTTGGAGCTCATAAAGGATTATGATATGAAGCTGCATTATCATCCAGGAAAGGCCAATGTTGTAGCAGACGCTTTGAGCCGGAAGAGTTATGTTAATACCCTCGTAAGTGGAGGATTACCAAAGGAGTTAGCCGAAGATCTCAGGGAACTTCGTTTGGAGAAAGTTCCTAGAGGTTTGTGGCAGCAATGGAGGTTCAGTCAACATTATTGGGAAAGATTCGTGAAGCTCAGAAGGATGATAAGGAGATTGCCGAAATAAAGGAGAGGATGAGCAAAGGAAAAGCCAAAGGTTTTCGAGAGGATGAGCACGAAACCTTATGGTTTGAGGACCGTGTATATGTACCCAATAATGCAGAGATCAGGAAGTTAATACTTCAGGAAGCTCACGATTCGCCATACTCGATACACCCCAGAAACACCAAGATGTATCTGGATTTAAAGGAGCGTTTCTGGTGGACAGGTATGAAGAAGGATATTGCTGAGTTATAGCCGTGTGTGATGTATGTCAGAGAGTAAAGGCAGAACATCAGAAGCCAGCAGGATTACTGCAGCCTATGCCGATACCCGAATGGAAGTGGGACAAGCTTGGCATGGATTTCATCACTGGATTACCAAGGACGCGATCGGGATATGATTCTATCTGGGTAGTAGTTGATCGCTTGACCAATGTGGCTCACTTTATCCCAGTGAAAACCACCTATACGAGTGTGAAGTTGGCCAAGATATATATGACCAGGATCGTATGTCTGCACGGAGTTCTGAGGACCATCGTATCAGATAGAGGAACACAGTTCACCTCAAAGTTTTGGAATCAGTTGCACCAGACTTTGGGTACTAGGCTAGAGTTCAGTACAACCTTTCATCCGCAGACAGATGGACAGACCGAGAGAGTCAATCAGATTCTGGAGGATATGTTGAGATCCTGCGCACTAGATTATGGATCTAGTTGGGATGATAATTTGCCTTACGCGGAGTTCTCATACAACAACAGTTATCAGGCTAGTTTGAAGATGGCACCTTTCGAAGCCTTTTATGGAAGGAGGTGCAGAACACCGTTAATGTGGGATGAAGTTGGAGACCGTCAGTTGTTTGGACCGGATCTAATCAAGGAGTCTGAAGAGAAGGTTAAGTTGATTCGAGATAGACTAAAGGTAGCTCAGTCCAGGCAGAAGAGTTATGCAGACTCCAAACGCAAGGAGGTAGTCTACGAGATCGGAGACAGAGCATATCTTCATGTGTCACCACTGCGAGGAGTTAAAAGTTTTGGAGTTAAGGGAAAGTTAGCCCCGAGATTTGTCGGACCGTACCGAGTTTTGGAACGTATGGGAGAAGTGGCCTACAAGTTGGAGTTACCCGAAGGACTGTCAGGAGTTCATGATGTGTTTCACGTTTCCCAGTTGAAGAAGTGCCATGCAGAGATGGCCGATATTCCACTGAGAGACACAGTGCCCCTGGAAGCAATTCAGCTGGATAGTGATCTAACCTACAAGGAGAAACCCGTCAAGATTCTCGAGTTTGCCAGCCGAGTTACACGCCGCAAGGTTATCAAGTTTTGCAAGGTTCAGTGGAGCCACCATACCAAGGATGAAGCCACCTGGGAACAAGAGGAAGACCTACGGAAAGATCACCCACACCTATTTTCTAGCCAAACCGAATCTCGAGGGCGAGATTCATCTTAAGGGGGGTAGGTTTGTAACATCCCAATTTTCAATTAGGATGTTATACATAGGTCATCATATGCATATCATATTTTATTTGCATTTTGGTTGTGATACTAGAAATCTTAACCAACTCAAGGACCCAAGGAGAGAGTTGGGGATTTCATTTATTTTCATATTTCAATTTTTCTCAAATTTGAAAAGCGGATCAATTTGGTTTTAATAATTTTCTCTCCAAATATTTCTAATATTCAAAAATAAAGAGAGAAGATAATATGACTTCTTCAAAAAAAGAGGAATATTGGAGGAATTTTTTTAAAATCAAATATATATTTTATTTGGACTTTATTTGAGATTTTATTTGAATTAGAAAAATATGCATTTTTTAAAATTGCATTATTAGGCCAAAAAATGTTTAATTTGTTCTAAATATTTTATTTAGACGGTGAAAATTGTTTTTGGCATTTTTAGATCTTTTTATTATTATTTTTATTCGGATTTTTTTCGGCGGAATTTATTTTAAAAAAAAATTCTTCGCACGACTGGGCCGAAGGCCCAGCCGAGCCAGGCCGGCCCACCTCAGCCCCGCCGCCTTCCTCCCGAGCGGGAGGAATCCCGCGCGCCGCCGCCGCCGAGGGAGTCCGAGCTGGAGTCCCCACCGCTGCTCCCTGCCGCACGCCACCACCCCCTCGGCCCCTTTATAACCCGAGCCCCGCCGCCGCCACCACCCCACCCGAAGCCGCCGCCCGCACCGCCAGCCCGAGCCGCCGCCGCTGATTCGTCGCGCCGCCGCTCGCCGACGCCGGGCCGCCGCCGCTGATTCGTCGCGCCGCCGCTCGCCGACGCCGGGCCGCCGCCGCTGCTGCCCGAAGCCGCCGCCCCGCTGCTGCCGCCGACGCCGCCGCTTGCCGCCTCGCCGTTGCTCGACGCCGCCGCCGCCGGATCTCGTCGGATCCCGCCGCCGCCGGTTTTTTTCGATTGAACCGGTAAAACCGACAAAACCGTTCCCATTTTTTTTCGATTAGATCGGTTCGTTTTTTTTCGGTTTCGCTAATTAGCGAACGTTCACCCGAACGCCTCTGTTCGCGAACGTTTTCGTTCGGTTGTCTCTGATAACGAACGTTCGTTTGTTAGTCTTTTTATTTTTATTTTATTCTTTTGGCCTGGGACCTATTCGCGATTATTTTTATCACAGATTAGCCCCTGATCTTCAAACCCTCGCAACTTTTTAACCGTTCGTCCAAATCCAGTGAAACCAACGCCAAAACCTTCGGGTCGAACCCCTCTTTCCAGTTAATCAACTTGAACATGGTTTTGACAAATGAAAATTTGGTTTCAAGCGGATTTGATTTCGAATTTCTTTTGATCGTAGTTTGAGTTTCGTAGCTCCGATTTGATTGATTCTTTTTGCAAATCGAAGCACTTTGGTTGAACTTTCAGTTTGGACTTTCTCATCTGAGTTTTACCCTTGCATCTATGCTTGAGTGCTTATGTATGCTATTGTTTGTTTGTGATAGATTTTCCAGAGTGCGAAGCGTTCTACTACGAGTCTCTAGGGTTTGCAGATCGTGAGCAAGGCAAGTAACACTTAGATCATATCCCTTTATTACCCAGTTTTTATTGCATTAGTTTCAACCCTCAATCACTACATGAGTAGGATCTGGTTAACATGTGGGTTGGGAAGTAGTTGATGAGGTAGAGCCTATTGTCCTTTATGTAAACCTTGCGTGTTACTTCTACGTTATGCTTATACTGCTATGTTATGCTCGTAGACGTGGATTGGTTGAGTGTATCCATGACAGATGTGAGAGTTATTATTAATGGTTAACTTAAGGTGGCTACTTTAATACACATCTAGGTGGATTGGTTGAGGCACCCTGGAGCACCCAGTGGGCGTCTGGGCATCTGGAGCAATCCAGCGCTGTCCTGGGATATCCCGGAGTACCCGTGTAATCATCCTATGGTTCGCCACCCAGGCTAAAAGGGATCATAACATTTTTAATGCTGGAAACTTCCGTGTGCAGCCACAAGCCATTATGGGCTCTGGTATAGTTGAGTATGTTGCGTGACCTCTTTCAGTGGTAGGCTAGCATATGTAGGGGATGTAGGTGGTACTGTCTACCTAGAGTAAAGAGTTAATGCTTCTGAAAGACTGTGTCTCGGTCATTCGTTTCTCAAACACCATGTAGTGCGAGAAATCAAACTGAGGAGATCGAGTCATGTGGGGAAAAGTGCGCAAACCTCTGAAGAGTGTATAAACTAAGCATGGTTAGCCGTGTCCCCGATTATGGACATCTTGTGTATCTGGTTCTTGAATTATTGATTTGATCTCATCACTCTTTTAAATAACTTGTTGGGTTATTAATTACTATTTAATTGGGATTGAGTTGGAGGAACCTTCTCAATGTTTATCAACCAACTTTGTAGTTAAATAAATTATATTCCTTTGCAGTAGGGGAAAATTGGCTTTACGCAAAAATGTGCTAACCATAGAGCCTCCACCAGCCATATATGCATGTAGATATAGTTGTTATCTTGTTCATTGCTCTACAGTGTTATTTTGCCAGCATATTCCATGTGCTGGCCCGTTTCGGGCTGCAACGTATTATGTTGCAGACTTTTCAGACGAAGAGTAAGGTGCACTAGGTCGTTGTCTTGCAGTCAGCTATGCCGTTGGAGTTGATGGACTCATTTACCTTCGATGCTTCCGCAGTTATCTTATTTAGATGGCCTTAAGCCATATTATTGCAATAAGTTCTCTTTTGAGACATTCGATGTAATAAGTGTGTGATGGCACTCTGTTATAAATCCTTCAAGTATTGTGTGTGTCAGCATTACCGATCCAGGGATGACACTTAAGCATAGGGATTTGACCGTTTGAGGTCGGATCGCTACATAAATTCATTCTTTATTTTGGGACTAGGCATCCCTAATACCTTTGCTGTACTCTCGTGCAATGACAAGTGAATAAACACTCATCTTGAGAATAACATATCTAGCATGGAAATATATTAGCCACCCCCTACCGTTTCATGAGCGGTACGAGCACACGAAAGAGAAGTTTATTTTGAAAATTAGAGATGGCACATACAAATTTGCTTAGAACGGCACGGAAATACCGCATATAGGTAGGTATGGTGGACTCTTGTGGCAAAAACTGGTTTAATGGATTTTGGATGCACAAGTAGTGATCATACTTAGTGCAAATGAAGGCTAGCAAAAGATTTAGAAGCGACCAACCAAGAAATGAAAAATCTCATAAGTGAGCATTAAGCATAATTAACACCGAATAATGCACCACAAGTAGGATGTAATTTCATTGCATAAATATTGACTTACGTGCTTGCATAGGGAATCACAAAACTTAACACCAATATTCTTACTAAAGCATAATTACTCATCAACTTAACTCACATATCACATCATCATATCTCAAAACTATTACAAAGAATCAAGTTTATTTTGTCCAATGATCTTCATGAAAGTTTTTATTATATCCTCCTTGGATATCTATCACTTTGGGACTAATTTCATATGTTGCTTTTAATAAGCGCAAACAAATATAAGTGAAGATCATGAGCATCATATTTCCTTCTCTCAAAATAATTTAAGTGAAGCAAGAGAGAATTTCTTAAAATTTTACAAACTCTCAAATAAATCTAAGTGAAGCATGAGAACATTTCTTCAAAAATACTAAAGCACACCGTGCTCAAAAAGATATAGGTGAAGCACTAGAGCAATTCCATAGCTCATAAAGATTTAAGTGAAGCATAGAGAGCAATTCTAACAAGTCATAGCATAATTTTGGCTCTCTCAAATAGGTGTGTCTAGCAAGGATTAAAGACTTAAAATAAAAAGCAAAACAAGCAAAGACTCAAGCATACAAGATGCTCCAAGCAAAACTCATAGTATGTGACGAATAAAAATATAGTTCCAAGTAAAATACCGATGGTCGTTAGAAGAAAGAGGAGATGCCACTCGGGCATCCCCAAGCTTAGTTGCTTTCTTCTCTTTGGTAATATCTTGGGATGCCATGGGCATCCCCTAGCTTAGGCTCTTCTTACTCCTTATTCCTTCATCCATCGTAATATCACCCAAAACTTGAAAACTTCAATCACACAAAACTGAACAAAACCTTCGTGAGATCCGTTAGTATAAGAAAGCAAATCACTACTATAAGTAGTGTTGAAAACCCATTCATATTTTATTCTTGCATTATATCTACTGTATTCCAACTTTTCTATGGCAAAAACTCTTCAAAGAAAACCATAGAATCATCAAAACAAGCACACAACGCAAAGAAAACAGAATCTGTCAAAAACAGAACAGTCTGTAGCATCTGGATATTTTGAATACTTATGAAACTGCAAAATTCTAACAAATTAGGACCACGTGAGCAATTTGTATATTAATCTTTTGCAAAAAGAATTGGTATTTTAGCACGCTTCTGTTAAAAATGAGAATTATTTTCATGAGCGCAAAAGTTTCTGTTTTTCAGCAAGATCAAATCAACTATCACCCAACATAATATTAAAGGCTTTGCTTGGCACAAACACTAATTAAAACACAAAAAACACAATCATAATAGTAGCACAATTGTGCAAACACTCAAAAACAGAAAGCAAAAGACAAAAGTAAACTTTATTCATTGGGTTGCCTCCCAACAAGCGCTATCGTTTTACGCCCCTAGCTAGGCATAAAGCAAGTATGTAAGTATTGTCATCTTTGTCTTTGATTTTCTCAGAGGTGTTTTTGTCAAGAGGTTTTGCAAAGACAACATAAAATATGTTATCCATGGAAACCTTAGCACTATCAAGTTGCTTATCATCATAACCCCTTTGATTTCCGGCAACAATCCAAGAATAATGTTGAATAACATCATTAAGAACTTGTTGGATTATATTTAAAATAGGGACATCCTTTTTAATATTATCATCAAAGATTTGATTATCCCCAAGAAAATGTCTTAACGCATAATCACTATTATAAAGAATTTCATCTATCACTGGTTTTTCATGATTCATACCATAGAAATCAAAGATTTCCCTCGTTTCCCGTATTATGTAGTTAAATTCATTCATAAGAACAAGAGTGGCCAATATTTAGCCTTGGGATTCTTTATAACGGGTAGCTTAAAAAACAATATTTGCAAGGTAGGATGCGTACGGATAAATTTATTTTCAAGTTTAAGAACTAGTGCTGAAATAGCTTTCGCATACAATTTGGTCCTCTTAAGTATAGGAACATCATCAAGACTTAAACTTCCAACACAATTGAAAATTTCTTGGATACGTTCTTTTCCTATAACATTCCCTTGCCCCAAAACAAAAGTTTTAGCATCCAGATTGCCAGATCATCCAATTTTAGGAGTTGGGCCATCATCTGTTTCTGCCATACCAAAGTCACCTCATGATTGCAAACAAAGGGCAGATCTAACGAGAAAACGGCGAAAGAGAGCGAATAAAACGGCAAATTTTTGTGAAGTGGGGGAGAGGAAAAGAAGCCGGCAAATGGCAAATAATGTAAATTGCAAGGATATGAGATTTGTGATTAGGAACCTGGTAGATGTTGATGATGTCTCCCCGGCAACGGCACCAGAAATTCCTTTTGATGCCTGCTTAAACTACGTCGGTATTTCCCCAAATAGGAAGGGATGATGCAGCACAACGACGATAGGTATTTCCCTCAGTGATGAGACCAAGGTAATAAAACCAGTAGGAGAACCATGCAACACTATGTGAACGGCACCTGCACACGAATAACAAATACTCGCAACCCGACGTATTAAAGGGGTTGTCAATCCCTTTCGGGCAACGGCGCGAGAAATTGGCGAGTAGACGGGATAAAAATATGATAGACTGATAGATGCAAATAAAAGCAAATAAAATTCAGCGAGATATTTTGCGATTTTTGGATTAATAGATCTGAAAATAAAAGCAAATAAAAATAGATCGGCAAACGTAGATTTCACTAGTGGCTTCTCTCGAGAAAAATAGCAAACGGTGGGTAAACAAATTACTGTTGGGCAATTGATAGAACTTCAAATAATCATGACAATATCTAGGAAATGATCATTATATAGGCATCACATCCAAGATTAGTAGACCGACTCCTGCCTGCATCTACTACTATTACTCCACACATCGACCTGTATCCAGCATGCATCTAGTCTATTAAGTTCATGGAGAAACGGAGTAATGCAATAAGAACAATGACATGATGTAGACAAGATATATTTATGTAGAAATAGACCCCATCTTGTTATCCTTAATAGCAACGATACATACGTGTCGGTTCCCCTTCTGTCACTCGGAACAAGCACCGTAAGATCGAACCCACTACAAAGCACCTCTTCCCATTGCAAGATAAATAGATCAAGTTGGCCAAACAAAACCCAAATATCGTAGAAGAAATACGAGGCTATAAGCAATCATGCATATAAGAGATCAAAGAAGACTCAAATAACTTTCATGGATAAAAACATAGATCTGATCATAAACTAAAAGTTCATCGGATCCCAACAGACACACCGCAAAAAGAGCTACATCATATGGATCTCCAAGAGACCATTGTATTGAGAATCAAAAGAGAGAGAGGAAGCCATCTAGCTACTAACTACAGACCCGTAGGTCTACAATGAACTACTCACGCATCATCGAAGAGGCACCAATGAGGATGATGAACCCCTCCGTGATGGTGTCAAGATTGGATCTGGTGGTTCTGGAACTTGTGGCGATTGGAATATATTTTCGTCGACTCCCCTAGGGTTTCTGGAATATTGGGGTATTTATAGAGCAAAGAGGCTATGCGGGAGGCCACGAGGTGGGCACAACCCACCTGGGTGCGCCTGGGGGCCCAGGCTCCCTGGTGGGTTTTACCCCCCTCGGGGCACCCCCCAGGTGCTTCTCCGGCCCACTGAGTGTCTTTTGGTCCATAAAAATTCCACAAAAAGTTTTGCCGCGTTTGTACTCCATTTGGTATTGATTTCCTGCGATGTAAAAAACATGCAAAAAACAACAACTGGCACTAGGCACTAGGTCAATAGGTTAGTACCCAAAAATGATATAAATGATTGTAAAACATCCAAGAATGATAATATAATAGCATGGAACAATAAAAATTATAGATACGTTGGAGATGTATCAGTTCCCAAACAGAAAATAAAGTTTATTCCTTTTTCCACCATACTTTCCCTTTCCATGGCTAACCGTATCCACGGGTGCCTTCCATACCAACACTTTCCAAGGAATTTATTATTTGACAACATAAAGTAAATTCATTTTTCATTCCGGGATTGGGCATCCCTAATACGTTTGTCGTACTCTCGTGCAATGACAAGTGAATAAACACTCATCTTAAGAATAACATATCTAGCATGGAAATATATCAGCCACCCCCTACCGTTTCATGAGCGGTACGAGCACACAAAAGGGAAATTTATTTTGAAAATTAGAGATGGCACATACAAATTTGCTTAGAACGGCAAAAGAATACCGCATATAGGTAGGTATAGTGGACTCATGTGGCAAAAAACTGATTTAAAGGATTTTGGATGCACAAGTAGTGATCATACTTAGTGCAAATGAAGGCTAGCAACAGATTGAGAAGCATCCAACCAAGAAACGAAAAATCTCATAAGCGAGCATTAAGCATAACTAACACCGAATAATGCACCACAACTAGGATGTAATTTCATTGCATAACTATTGACTTTCGTGCTTGCTTAGGGAATCACAAACCTTAACACCAATATTCTTACTCAAGCATAATTATTCATCAACATGACTCACATATCACTATCATCATATCTCAAAACTATTGCAAGGAATCAAGTTTATTTTGTCCAATGATCTTCATGAAATTTTTATTATATACTCCTTGGATATATATCACTTTGGGACTAATTTGATATGTTGCTTTTGAGAAGCTCAAACAAATATAAGTGAAGAACACGAGCATCATATTTCTTTCTCTCAAAATAATATAAGTGAAGCAAGAGAGAATTTTTTTAATTTTTTTTACTAACTCTCAAATAAATCTAAGTGAAGCATGAGAGCATTTCTTCAAAAATACTAAAGCACACCGTGCTAAAAAAGATATAAGTGAAGCACTAGAGCAATTCCATAGCTCATAAAGATTTAAGTGAAGCATATAGAGCAATTCTAACAAGTCATGGCATAATTTTGGCTCTCTCAAATAGGTGTGTCCAGCAAGGATTCAAGACTTAGAATAAAAAGCAAAATAAGCAAAGACTCATATCATACAAGACGCTCCAAGCAAAACTCATGATATGTGACGAATAAAAATGTAGCTCCAAGTAAAATACCAATGGTTGTTAGAAGAAAGAGGGGATGCCACTCGGGGGCATCCCCAAGCTTAGTTGCTTGATACTTCTTGAATATTATCTTGGGGTGCCTCTGGCATCCCCAAGCTTAGCCTTTTGCTAATCCTTATTCCTTCATCCATCGCGATCTCACCCAAAACTTGAAAACTTCAATCACACAAAACTCAACAAAACCTTAATGAGATCCGTTAGTATAAGAAAGCAAATCACTACTATAAGTATTGTTGCAAACCATTCATATTTTATTTTTGCATTATATCTACTGTATTCCAACTTTTCTATGGCAAAAAACTCTTCAAAGGAAACCATAGAATCATCAAAACAAGCACACAATGCAAAGAAAACAGGATTTGTCAAAAATAGAACAGTTTGTAGCAATATGAAAACTTTGAATACTTCTGTAACTCCAAAATTCTGAAAAATTAGGACAACGTGAGTAATTTGTATATTACTCTGGTGTCAAAAATTCAGAGCAAAAGCATGTTTCTGTGATTTATGAAAATTGTTTTTCTGAGCGCAAAAGTTTCTGTTTTTCAACAAGATCAAATCAACTATCACTCAAATCATCCCAAAGGTTTTGCTTGGCACAAACACTAATTTAAACCAATAAAACACATCTAATCAGAGGCATAATTGGGTATTTTATTGAAAATAGCAAGAAAACCAAAATGCAAAAAGAAACAAGTTGGGTTGCCTCCCAACGAGCGCTATTGTTTTACGCCCCTAGCTAGGCATAGTGCAAAGGATCTATGCATTGTCATCTTTCTCCTTAATTTCCTTAGAGGTGTTTTCGTCAGGAGGTTTTGCAAAACAACGTAAAACACATTATCCATGGAAACCTTAGCACTATCAAGTTGCTTATAATCATAACCCCTTTGATTTCCGGCAACAATCCAAGAATAATGTTGATTAACATCATTGAAAACTTGTTGGATTATATCTAAAACATGGACTTCCTTTTTAAGATTGTCATCAAAGATTTGGTTATCCCCGAGCAAATGTCTTAACACATAATCACTATTATAAAGAATTTCGTCTATCATGGGTTTTTCATGATTCATACCATAAAAATCAAAGATTTCCCTAGCTTCCCGTATTATGTAGTCAAATTCATTCATAAGAACAAGAGTAGCCAACTTTTTAGCCTTGGGGTTCTTTATAACGGTAACTCAAAAAACAACCTTTGCAAAGTAGGATGAGTACGGATAAATTTATTTTCAAGTTTTAGAACTAGTGCCGAAATAGCTTCCGCATAAGTTTTAGTGCTCTTAAGTATAGGAACATCATCAAGACTTAAATTTCCAACACAATTGAAAAATTCTTGGATACATTCCCTTGCCCAAAAACAAAAATTCTTGGATACATTCCCTTGCACAATTGAAAAATTCTTGGATACATTTCCAACACAATATATCTCCAAGAGACCATTGTATTGAGAATCAAAAGAGTGAGAGGAAGCCATCTAGATACTAACAACGGACCCGTAGGTCTACAATGAACTACTCACGCATCATCAGAGAGGCACCAATGAGGATGATGAACCCCTCCGTGATGGTGTCTAGATTGGATCTGGTGGTTCTGGAACTTGCGGCGGCTGGATTAATTTTCGTCGACTCCCCTAGGGTTTCTGGAATATTGGGGTATTTATAGAGCAAAGAAGCGGTGCGGGAGGCCACCAAGGTGCTTCTCTGGCTCATCTGGTGTCTTCTGGTCCAAAAAAATCCACAAAAAGTTTCGCTGCATTTGGACTCTGTTTTGTATTGATTTCCTGCGATGTAAAAAACAAGCAGAAAACATCAACTAGCACTTGGTACTATGTCAATAGGTTAGTCCCAAAAAATGATATAAAATGATTGTAAACCATCCAAGAATGATAATATAACAGCATGGAACAATAAAAAATTATAGATACATTGGAGACATATCAGGGGGTTGTCAGCCCCCTCGGTGGTTATTTGCAAGGATCAAATCTCGTAGTGGTAGATAGATAAAGTAAATTGCAAAATAAAATAAAATATAAAAAGTGCAGCAAGGTATTTTTGGATTTTATATATGATAAAAGTAGACCTGGGGGCCATAGTTTTCACTAGGGGCTTCTCTCTCGAACACAAAGCATACAATGGGTAGCAAATTACTGTTGGGCAATTGATAGAAAAGCGCATAGTTATGACGATATTCAAGGCAATCGTCATGTATATAGGCATCACTTCTGAGACAAGTAACGGACTCATGCTTGCATCTACTACTATTACTCCACCCATCGACCGCTATCCAGCATGCATCTAGTGTATTAAGCTATAAAAACAGAGTAACGCCTTAAGCAAGGTGAGATGATGTAGACAAAGTAAATCCAAACAATATGAATAAACCCCATCTTTTTATCCTTAATGACAACAATACACATACGTGTCATGTCCCTTTCTATCACTGGGATTGAGCACCGCAAGATTGAACCCATCACAAAGCACCTCTCCCGTTGCAAGATAAATCAATCTAGTTGGACAAACCAAACGAATAGAACGGACAGAACTACAAAGCTATAATAATCATGAATAATCTGATCATAAACCCACAATTCATTAAATCCCAATAAACACAACGCAAAATAAGATTACATCGAATAGAACTCCAAGAAGATCGAGGGGAACATTGTATTGAAGATCAAAGAGAGATAAGAAGCCATCTAGCTACTAGCTATGGACCCGTAGGTCTGTGGTGAACTACTCACGCATCATCTAAGGGTGGTAATGATGATGTAAAAGCCCTCCATGATCGATTCCCCTCAGACAGAGTACCGGAGAAGGCCTCCAGATGGGATCTCGGAAGAGCAGAAACTTGCGGTGGAGGAAAATGTGTTTCGGGTGGCTCTCTGTTTGTTTGGGGATATTTGAGAATTTATAGAGGTGGAATTAGGTCAAGATGTGCCACGAGGGGCCCACAAGCTCAAGGGGCATGTCTGGTCCCCCTGGTCGCGCCCATAGAGCTTGCCGCTCCCTCATGGCTCCCCTGGTCTTCTCCCGAACCTTCTAGGGTCTCTCTGGGTCCAGAAAAAATCGTCAAAAAAATTCATAGGGTTTGGACTCCGTTTGGTACTGATTTCCTAAAAAGCCAAAAATAAGCAAAAAACAGCAAGTGACAATGGGCACTAGGTTAATAGGTTAGTCCCAAAAAATTATATATAATTGCATATAAAACATCCAAGATTGATACTATAATAACATGGAACAATAAAAAATTATAGATACGTTGGAGACGTATCATTCATCTACGGTTCGAGGGACTCCATGCACGATCTACACTGACTCATTTTCTTCGGTTGCAAGTCGGTAACGATCCAATCCAAACCGTTAATGATCTTCATATTGTTCCTGGGTGATTGAATGGAGATTTTTTCTTGTTTTCTACTACATTTCCAAACAGATTTGCTTATACTGTGGGGAGAACGCATACTGCTCCACAACGGCACAGTCTTGGAGCTCGGCTTTGGTTGGCTGGTGACCATCGCCAAATCCTCGTCGGCATTCGTCTCTCCTCCTCCACCATATATATGCTCGTCATCATCGACATGAATAAATATATTCATGTCACTCGGCGTAGGCTTTGCGATGATCGCCAACCTCTCCTCATCATCATTCTTATCCATGGTCTCCTCTTGTTGGGATCTACGGTAGGGTGCGTCGACTGCAAATTAAAAATTCCTACGCGCAGAACATCCAAGAACATGCTACGGGAGATGGATCACAATTCGTTACCACTAGACGCGTAGTGCCGTGCAGGGGAAGAAGAGTTCGGGCAGCGCGTCCGTGTGGATCGTATCCTCCTCGTGCGATCTCCCTCGAACAGCCGGTTGTCCGATCCCACGTACAAGTTCGCCGGAGCGGCGCAGATGCACCGCCTCTAACGGTATCCGCGCATGCAGGAGGAACACCGTGCGACGGACTGCTAGGTCCGATCTCATAGTCCGCGGTGAGTGGAGGTATCTACTCGCAACACATGCAAACCCTAGTGACAGCCCTCAAGCGATCAACCGCATGAGTGTGCCGCACCTCCACTTTATATAGGCGTCCGTCGCGGGCTCAACACTTGGGCCTCGCACGGACCCTAAAGCCCATAAGTCTACTCGACCACAATCCGAATACAGCTCGGATCACATCCGACCAGTGTCTTCGGATCTGACCTCGTAGGTTCCTTCCCTTAAGCACGCGACACCTTAGGTTCAAGCCGGCTTGGTCGCAGTTCGTATCATCTCCGAACTGCACGGTTGGTAGCGGCCTCTAGCAAGACATGCCGAACACTAAGCAGACTATGAAGCTGGTTAGCGAACCTGTACATCATACTTCCATTCCTTTTGCCACACGATATATGTTGTCGGGCTCAAGGCGAGTCTGTCATCCTTGTGCTAGCCCGACCTCTTTCTCGTTCCAGTGATGCCGACCACTATTCGGATTATCTCATAATCCTTGTCGCATGGCCATGCTTATCCCGGTCGGATCACACGAGGGGCCCAGAGTATATCTCTCCTGATCGGAGGAGCAAATCCCATCTTGCTCAACCATACCTCGCGGCATGGGTCTGGACAAGCCTGAAACCTACCTTTGTAACCACCCAGTCGCGGAGTAGCGTTTGGTCGGCCCAAAGCAGGTCTGTCACCATCCCGAGTACATGTGCCAGCTCAGGTCTTAGGACATAGAACATATGTTGTACTAGAGACTCACAGATGACATATCGCTGCGTCTCATAGTTGGGTTTGTCCGACTCGGACCTTATCTCGACTCGGATCTGACTACGTCGAATCCGATCAGACCTTTCCAAGTCCATATTATCCGGTTACCATCCAATGCTCCCTGGCTAGTGAGATCAAGCCATCGACCGTGTCATATGCTAGTCTAGTCGGCTGTGCGTCCACACAGCCCTTTCTACTAGGGACCTTTTAGGACAGTCATCATACAATGCATAGTCCCACAAACAAGTCACGTACTTGCTGATACACATCATTGATAATGTCCAAGGACTATCTTTATTCATAAACACATAGGAAATATCATCATACATGATTGCCTCTAGGGCATATCTCCAACACCTCTGCCATCTGCTCGTCAACGTTGATAGTAATCGGCAGATTGATCCGTTCAGTTAGAGGCATCATGATGATCGACAACATCTCCTCTTCGTCATTCTTCTCTGTTGTCTCCTCCTCAACAATCTGCTCGGCATCATTGACATTAATGATCTCTAAAGACATACCAGGGGAGGTTGCACGAATTTCAGCCCCAAATGGAAAAGATCTACTACAATTCTGGCGTGGCGCTGTGAGAGCGGTATGAATACCATCATGCTAACTATTGGAGAACCGGAGACACCATTGCCCTGCGCATCTCCTAGAGGAAAACCTTAATAAAATTCACCCGTTGGCTAGATCAAGAATCATCCGTTGGATCTCATCCATTGCATCCATGGTCAAACTAAATGAGTGTTGCGCCAGAGATTTGAAGGTTGGAAAATAGGAGCAAATTTCCTTGCACTTCACCAGCAATGGCTCATTGCCGCTGCAGAACCTCTCCAATGGTTTCATCGTCGGCGATTGCGTTGGAGGGAGCTGCAGTTGGGGTGGGGTGCTCGGGCTACCTTATGCGAAGCATCCCACGGTCATCCCCAAGTGCTAAGTGGACCGATGACACAAGCACATGCAAGAGCTATCGAGACCGAGGGACATCTCTCCTCTCTCAACTCCCTTTTGAGTCACATGAGACATGGATACTACCTCAAATGGAGACACTTTGCATACTCAGGTATCAAGGAACAAGCCATGGAGAAGTTAAGGAGCAAGGCCGAACGATAAAGGGAGAAGAGAGCGGAGACGGAGAAGAAACGGAGCAAGACAGAGCTTGCCCGGAGAATCCAGACCAGCTCCCGGACGAACCAAACCAAGCCCGGATGATCCGGGCCCCCTTTCAGACAATCCGGGTAATGTGCCCGAAGACAACAGCACGCCCCTCGACGATGCCGGATCATCCGGGACTCCTCCGAGATCATCCGGACCCAGCCGGACATCCGGACCAAGACCTGGACATCCAGGCCAACCACAATCACGGCGACCTAGCCGGATCATCCGGATGAGGATCCAGATCATCCGGACCGCCATCCGGATCATCCGGCCTTTGCGTGCGTGCACGGCTCAGTACGAGGCCCATGTGGCCCATCCTTGCCCTAGACGATATATACTCGTCTCCTACGTCCATTTTAGGGTTAGCAAAGTGATAGCTCACATCTAGAGATTGAGTTTTGGTCATCCACTACCTCTCCCATGGAGATCAAGGCCTCCATGTGAGAAGATCCCCTAGTGGATTCAAGACTCCTTCTTAGGGAAGATCCTCCAAGGATTCAAAGACCTCTCTCCTTCAAGGATTTGGATGAACTAGCTACCCTTTGTGCCCTCTTGTGTTGGATTTGGACCTTTGTACCTCTTATGTGTATGTGGATTTAGCACATGTATGAGTTGGATCTTGTTGATTGAGTGTTTCCCTCTTGTGTTCTTTGTATTTTTCGAGGGATCCTCTCCAACTCGTGAAAGATCGGCCAAATAGGGTTCTACCCTACATCATCTTGGTATCATGAGCCACGTTCGTCACGAATTTGGAGCTTTCCCCATCGTTTTCTAGCCTAATTTTGCTTTCTTTTGTCCTAATGCAAAAATCCCCACAAAAATAGCCCTCCCAATTATTTTTGTGATTTCTTGGGTTGATGATGTTTTGTTGATTTTGATCCATGGACTTGAAGTGTTGCACGTGGATCTAGCATTACCCACCATCACCACCCCCAAATCCACACCGAAATCGCCCCAATTTTTCTTTTCCCCACGATTTTCGTGCTCATCCCAAGCCCCAACTCGCCTGCGTTGACCTGTTCGGATGATCCGGACTTAGCCCTGACAATCTGGACCACCTCCCAGATCATCCGGCTTCGCCTGAAAAAACTGCATTTCAGCCTAAAATTTCAGTCACCGCCTACACTTTCGCATCGCCAACTCCGAGACCCACCAGCATTTCCACAAACCCTTGTGATACCATCGCTTTCCGCTACCACCATTTGAAATTTGCCATTGAGATTTTGAGTTGTGGTTTTCCATTTCCTAATGTGTTTCGGCTCCTTAGGAATGGTTCAACATCGACATCACCGCCGCTCAATTTGCCATGGACCCGATATCGATAATGACCACTTCATCTCTTTGACACCGACAACCGTAAGCAAGGATGCTAACCTTGACGACATCTTCACATACTCCCTTGCCATTGCATTATGAACCCCCAAACCCAATTTTTGCGTCACTTTCCTATCGAGACTAGCTATTTGAGTATTGTCGGGCAACGTTACTTGTGCACTTTAGTGATACTCGTTCCGCATAGCTATGATAGGATGCATATATCATCGTATCATCTCTTGTGTTATAAATTGTTCCCGCATATACTTAATCGCTATCTTGGTTCGAGCATTTGCGTAAGTGGCCAAAGGAAAATACCAAAAGTGAATCAAAAGCTTTTAAGCAAAGAGGAAAAACAAAGAGCTTGTAAGCAATAGCCATAGCATCACCACATTGCGTATCATATTACCATATTTGATAATCTTGGATCATTGTGAGAGAATCACCAGGAACCATACATACATAGCATACTTGGGATAGAAAGTCGATACGTTTTGTCTATCATAGGTTGTGCACAAGTATCGTATCCGCCTATTGAGTAATCGTGTTGGCGTCTCTCTAGCGTTGTGCAACATGAGTGTTTCCTGTGCATTCCACATTTTATGCTCATTTCTTGGTTGCACAACCTCATATTTCTATCCGTGTGTGTGTTTCCGTTCGCCACTTATTGCTATTGGTATACTTGTTTCACTTGCAAATTTGTGAATCTCTTTCAACATTATTGAATCTTGCTAAAATTGCATAAATTTTGTGCCACCATCCCCACCAAGCTACTCCAAAAGCTTTACTTGTGTGGTGTGAGATTGACAAGATCCGGTACCAATTGTGCCACTTCCATAGTACCATATTGAGTGATCATTGATCCATCTTCAACATTGGATAAGATACATTTGGTCTAGTTCTTTCCTTTCTTCCACTTACAATTTGCTTGAGCATGATGGATAGGCTGAGCACTTCTACCAACCCACTATTCGACGAGCAAGAAGAAGAGCAAAAACTATATCACCAAGAATCAATTGGCATTCAAAGAGCTTTACATCAAGAAAATGAAGCTTTGGGCGACCGCATCGAACAACTTGCCACCAACTTGCGACAATCTGAAGCTAGAACAAGAGACTACCTCGACACCAAGCTTATGAACCAAATGGAAGAATTCAAGGCAACGATGGTCAACCATGCTTCGTCCACATCTTCTTCGTCAAGACGATGCTACTCAAGTAGACACTCTCCGGATGCAACTCTACCACACCCTCGTTCTCATCTTCGATACGACCATCAAGTTCACCAACACCATCGTCAACAACAAGATGCTGCGGACCAAGAGCAATCTCAACGATGCCAACGCCAAGATACACAAGATGGCGATGCTCTCAGACAAGAACAACTACGCCAGGAGGAACAAGCGCTTGAAGCTCAACGTGTTCTACGAGATGCGACACGCGCCATCCAAGAACGCAATCGAGGCATAAGAAGAGAGGCCCTCCGCCAAGCGCGACAAGAAGAAGCCGCATGTCTTGAGGAGGGCCAAGAAATGCGGAACTGAGCACGCATCCCATGCCCTAAATGCCAAGATAATCAAATGGAACACGAGGAGCAAGCGGATGAAAACCATCCTCCACGACATGAGCGACATCGCCATCGCCCCCAACACAATGAGGAGCAATGCTAGAGCAAGCTCAAGTTCAACATGCCTAAGTTCTCCGGAAGCACCGATCCCAAAGACTACCTCTCATGGGCATTGAAGGTCGACAAGATATTCCGTCTTCACAATTATGAAGAAGAGAAGAATACGCCATGTCATCCCTTGAGTTCCAAGACTATAGTCTCATTTGGTGGGAGAAAGTCATTGAAAGGCACCGAGCGAAAGGCGAACCACCCATCACTATGTGGAACCAAATGAAGGATGCCATGAGAGCTCGTTTTGTGCCTACACACTATAGCCGTGATGTCTTCAAGAAGTTGCAACTCCTCAAGCAAGGCACAAAGTCGGTTGAAGACTACTACAAAGAGATGGAGATTGACATGATTCGAGCCAATGCCACGGAAGACGAGGAGCAAAATATGGCACGATTCTTGAATGGACTCAACCACCCTATCAAGAAAATCGCTGACTTCCAACCTTGCACAAACCTCCTCGAGCTAGTGCACCAACCAACCAAGGCGGAGCGACAAGTGCAAGATGACTTCAAGTACTCCAAATACTCTTCCAAGACCTATGGTTCTCATACTCAAGCTTCAACGACTACAACACCATCTACCTCAATGAAATCTTCACCAAGTAACGGCGACAAGTCAAGCTACAAGAAACCTTCAACATATTCAGGTCGTCCTACTACAAGCAACTATAAGTCAACATCTTCCTCATCAACTACTCCAACAGATGAGACCGTCAAGACAAGTTCCATCAAATGTTTCACATGCCAAGGCCGAGGCCACAAGACAACTGAGTGCCCCATAAGGCGCACCATGATTGCCAATGATGACGGCACCTACGATTCCATGAGAGAAGAGGAAATGGAAGCACTTGAGCACGTGGCCATGCACCGTCGCGTGAATGAAAATGAAGACACTCAAGTCTTTTGCGACAATGATTCGAGCCCCGCTCTTGTTGTCTCCAAGGTCTTAACACTTCAACATCAACAAGATTAAGACCAATGTTTCCATATCTTCCACACCAAAGCGGGCATCAATGGACATTCCATCAAGGTCATTAACGACAGCGAAAGTTGCCACAATTTGGAAAGTGAAGAGCTATGTTCCAAGCTAAAATTGGTCAAGATAAAGCACCCTCGCCCCTACAAGGTCCAAAAGCTACATGACTCCGGCACCATTCAAGTGGAGGACACCGTTCAAACCTCCTGTAAGATTAGCACATATGAAGACACCTTGGAGTGTGATGTGGTTCCTATGTTTGTGTGCCATCTCCTCTTAGGAAGATCTTGGCAATTCGACTGCGGTGTCATCCACAACGGGCGAACCAGTGACTATAGCTTCAAGATGAAGGGCAAGGAGTACGTGCTACGACCTATGTCACCAAGTCAAGTGACCGCCGACAAAGCAAGCATCAACCCATCATGGAGTGAATAGTGAGAGAGTGAACCACCAAAAAGAGAGTGAGCGCCACAAGTCAAAATTGAGTGCCTCCATGATGAGCGACAAGAAAAACTTAGTGCTTTTAGCCACCAAAAAGAGACATGAGAGATGTGTGTGAGCGCCCATCAAGAGTTCTTCACTTTGTACTTGTGTGCAAAGATGAAGCGACAAAGACTAATACTTCACACCATCTACCTTTAGTGTTTTCTCAATTATTGCACGAATATGAGGCGTGTTCCCCAATGAGCTACCTCCGGGACATCCTCCACTTTGCGAAATCGAGCATCGCATCGACCTCATTCCTGGTGCACCTCTCCCGAACAAGGCACCATACCGCTTCAACCCCAACGGGACAAAAGAGATTCAAAGGCAAGTACAACATCTCATGGAAAACCGGTATGTACGCGAGACCTTAAGTCCATGTGCCGTTGTGGTTATTCTTGTGCCTATGAAAGATGGTAGTTTTCTCATGTGTTTCGATTGTCGTCCCATCAATGCTATCACCGTTCTATATAGGCACCCCATTCCACGCCTTGATGACATGCTACATGAACTTAGTGGAGCCAATATTTTCTCCAAAATTGATCTTAAAAGTGGCTACTATCTTCGCATTCAACAGGGTGATGGATGGAAAACGACTTTCAAAACCAAATTTGGCTTATATGAAAGGTTAGTCATGCTTATGGGCTTATACTAAGCGCCTAACACATTTATGCGCGTCATCCATTATGTCCTTAGAAGATACATTGGCATTTGTGTTGTGGTATACTTTGATGATATCCTTGTGTTTAGCCAATCTCTAGAAGATCAGGTTACACATCTTAGAGAAGTGTTGCAAGTTCTTAGAAATGAGCGTCTTTATGCAAATATGGAAATGCACTTTTGGTGTTGATAAGCTTGTTTTCTTGTGCTTTGTTGTGTCTTTTAAGGGTGTTCACGTTGACGAGTCTAAGATTGATGCTATTAAAACTTGTCCACAACCAACCAATTTAGCACAAGTGCGTAGCTTGGCCTAGCCGGATTTTATCGCTGTTTTGTTAAGGATTTTAGCACTATTGCTTCACCATTACATCCTTTGAGTAAGAAAAATGCACCCTTCATATGGGGACCCTCTCAGGCTACCGCATTTCAGGAGCTTAAGAACTTGCTTACACATGCTCTGTTACTTGCTTTACTTAATTTTGATAAATCTTTTGAAGTGCATTGTGACGCTAGTGGTAATGGCATAGGTGACGTGTTGATGCAGGAGAAGCGACCCATTGTGTACTTTGGTGAAAAACTTTCCGGCGCGCAACTTAGCTATCCCATTTATGACAAAGACTTGTATGCTTTGGTGAGAGTCTTGCATGTTTGGGAGCATTATCTTCGACCTCATGAATTTGTCCTTCATATGGATCATGAAACACTTAAGTACTTAAAAGGCCAAACCAAGTTGAATAAACGGCATGCCAAATGGAGTGAATTCACTGAATCTTTTCTTATGTCATCAAGTACATCAAGGGTAAAGAGAATGTTGTCGCGGATGCTCTTTCACGCAAATGCATGTCAGTTACTCAACTTGAATTGAATGTTACTGGATTTGAGCACATTAAAGACTTGTATGCACATGATGTTTCATTTGTGATTCCTGATTCCAAATGCATAACTCATACTTCTTGGGAGAGATATTATCTCAAGGATGGCTATCTTATGCGGACTAACAAACTTTGCATACCCAAGTCTTCTCTTTGTTTGTTGCTTTTGCAAGAAGCTCATGATGGATGACTTGTGGGACACTTTAGACATGACAAGACATTTGCCACGCTCTCCAAGAACTACTTTTGGCCAAGGATGTTTCACGCTACACCAACCGGTGCTCTACATGCCGCAAAGCTAAGTCTAAAGCTCAATCCCCTGGTCTTTATATTCCCTTCCTATTTCGTATCACCAATGGGAAGATATTAGTACGGATTTTGTGCTTGGTTTGCCTAGAACTAAAAATGCAAAAGATTTGGTATTTGTCGTTATGGACCGTTTCTCTAAGATGGCACATTTCATTCCATGCAACAAGATAGATGATGCTTCACATGTTACAAATCTCTTTTGTAGGGAATCTTGCGTTTACATGGAGTACCGAAGACTATTGTGTCGGACCGCGACGTCAAGTTCCTTAGCTACTTTTGGAGGATGTGCACCAAGCTCAGAATCAAGCTACTCTTCTCATCGACATACCACCCACAAACCCACGACCAAATGGAGGTCACCAACCAGATCCTATCTACACTCCTTTGAGTCTTGATCAAGGAGAACATCAAGGAGAGGGAGGAATGTTTGCCCATCACTGAGTATGCCTATAATTGAGCAAGACATTCTACTACCGGCAAGTTTCCCTTTGAGGTCGTCTATGGATTCAACCCATCGTCCCCTTTGGACATTCTACCGCTACCACTACAAGAGCACATAAACATGGACACGAGCGAACGATCAAGCTATCTCAAGAAGGTGCATGAAGATACAAGAGAAACAATCGAGCGCCAAGTACAATGACTCGCGACCAAGCAAAACGTCAACAAGCACCCCATGGTATTCAACCCCGGAGATCTTGTGTGGTTACACCTTCGCAAGGACCATTTCCCTAACGAGCGCAAGTCCGAGCTACTACCTCCCGTTGACGGACCCTTCAAGGCACTAGCACGCTACAACAACAATGCATACAAGGTCGACATTCCACACGACAAGAACAATGTGAGTGACATCTTCAACGTCACAGACCTATCTCCCTTCCATGGTGATGAGGATTTCTGCGGAGCATCCCACGGTCATCCCCATGGACCTACCTTTGTCTCCCCAAGTGCCAAGTGGACCGATGACACAAGCATGTGCAAGAGCTATCGAGAACGAGGTGACATCTCTCCTCTCTCAACCCCCTTTCGAATCACATGAGACATGGCTACTACCTCAAATAGAGACACTTTGCATACTCGGGTATCAAGGAACCAGCCATGGAGAAGTTAAGGAGCAAGGCCGAATGATGGAGGGAGAAGAACGCGAAGACGGAGAAGAAACGGAGCAAGACAGAGCTTGCCCGGATCATCCAGACCAGCTCCCGGACGATTCGTACCAAGCCCAGACGATCCAGACCCCATTCTTGACGATCCGGGTTACGTGCTCGAAGACAACAACATGCCCCTCGACGAAGCCGGATCATCCGGTACTCGTCCCAAATCATCCGGACCCAGCCGGACGTCCGGACCAAGACCCAGACATCCGGGCCAGCCATGACGACCCAGCCGGATCATCCGGATGAAGACCCGGATCATACGGAAGATGCCCAGATCATCCGGTCCGCCATCCGGATCATCCGGCCTTTGCGTACGTGCACGACTCTGGCCGAGGCCCATGTAACCCATCCTTCCCCTAGACTATATATACTCATCTCCTACCTCCGTTTTAGGGTTAGCAAAGTGATAGCTCACATCTAGAGATTGATTTTTGCTCATCCACTACCTCTCCCATGGAGATCAAGGACTCCATGTGAGAAGATCCCCTAGTGGATTCAAGACCTCTCTCCTTCAAGGATTGGGATGAACTAGCTACCCTTTGTACCCTCTTGTGTTGGATTTGGACCTTGTACCTCTTATGTGTATGTGGATTTAGCACATGTGTGAGTTGGATCTTGTTGATTGAGTGTTTTCCCTCTGGTGTTCTTCGTGGGATCCTCTGCAATTCGTGAAAGATCTGCCAAATAGGGTTCCACCCTACACCACTGCCTGGGAATGCTAAATGAAAGACAAAGGGTTGACCTAGTCGGCTTCTATCGGTCCCACCTGCCGGCATTTTAAAGGTCCCACTCGCCGGGAAGTCATCCAAGTAACGGTTAAAGACTTTGTCCCGATGACAACCCTTCGTTGGGCATTTGTGAGGTTGGGCTAAGAAGATGAGGAGAAACGTGGGGAGAGTTAGATGGGTGGGGCAAAACTGAGGACAATTAAGGAAGAAGGGGGCATGAAAAATAAAAAACCCTTGTAGTTAATAAATATTTTATAGCTATACAATAAACAAACACAATAAATCATACGTATTTTCAATTTTACCTCAAGTATTATTACACCAAATCTTCATGCTCCATGCAACCAAATATCATTGAAATGTATTGCAAAACATTTCCACAACAACGTATGAGGTATCGTCTAGTATTTTCTATTTCTTATGTCTAGTCCTTTTCGTTTTGGCCATGTTGTATCCAAATGGCGGTCGTAGAGTATTGTTTGTTTTGGTTTTCCGAAATTCAGGTTACAGGACATTTCATTTTCCACGGTTTTTCACACTCCCTGTTTTTTTATTGTTCAAAATATCTTCGTCTTAAGTCAAACATTTTTTTCAAATTTGATCAAATTTGTAGGAAAAGTTATTAACATCTACAATACCAAATAAATACAATTAGATTTATTATTGAATATTGTTTCACATCATATACATTTATTATTGTAAAAGTTCATTTAATTATAAACTTGGTCAAGCTTTATAATGCTTGACTTTGGTCAAAGCGAATAGATAGAGTGAATAAAAAACAAAAGAAGTACTCCCTTCGACCCGTAGTGTTAGAAAACGCCTTACATTATAGGACAGAGGGAGTACTATATACTTGGTTCATGCATTTCAACACAACACCCAATTAAGTTCCAAGACACATTGCTGTAAAATGAAATTAATAAGAGCAACTCTAGAAGAGTCATCAGATTGGTAGACTCTATAACATATACGAATATGGAATATGCAGAGGCAAAGAGCACACACATAATCGCCATAAAAGCACACTCCGTTTTTTACTAGTATGTGAGACCCGTTTATCAGTGGACAGAAGACATCTTTCTTCACCACCTCAACAATGAAAGTTTTCGGACTAGGATTTCAACGTGGATTTACAAAATAGATTTCAACAAGGATTACAAAATAAATTTCAACTAATTGAACTGTGGGCTCTCCCCCCTCTTGGAAGTGACCTCGCGGGCGAGGGAGGCCTCAGCTCCAGCAACTTTCGCCGTCATGCGATCGACAAACGCATGTGCATCTTGGATTCAAGATACACACCATTTTTGAAGGACAACGTGAGCGCGACGTGTTGGAGAACGTAGTACAAAACAAAACAAAAATTGTCGTAGTAACGAACACACACATGATCATTAAGGGCATCTCCAAGGCCGATCCGTAAACCTCCCGCAACCGTCCGGACCCTGTTGTCCGTACTGCGGAAGCCATCCAACGCCGACCGGTATCGGTCCGCGGGGCGGTCTGGACGCGATTTCTCCCGCAAATTGGAGACAAAAGTGTGGGAGGTTTGCGGGAGTTCGAACACCCGAAACATAGGACTCTGATACCCCCGGCCCACCCACCCCCCTTCCGGTCCCATTTCCTTCCAGTCCGCCCCACCCCCCTTATTTTGCATCCGCACACTCCACCTCCGTCGTCGTTGTTGTTCGTCTCCGGCGGCCACAGAGGCATTGCCGGACGTCCGCAACCAGCACCGACGCGCCTGCTCGCCGTTCCGACCGAGCTTTCAGCCCTGGAGCCATTTGTACCCAAGTACCTCTGCCCCTCGACGACCTCCATGATGGACACCACGCCCGGTAGGTATTCGGTCAAATGTCATTGAGCTTACTTTCAAATGCTATGTCGTTTTATAGTACGTAGGATGGTGAGCTACTCGACAATGGAGGATGAGTTGTTGTGCGATGCGTGGTTGGCCGTATCCACGGATTTCATAGGCAGGACCAGAGGGCCGCCCTTCTGGGAGCAAATGCATGAAAAGTTTCACGCAGGAAAGCACATTGCTCCATACGACATGTACATCATTCAACGACGCACCGGGAGGTCGTTGTTGTATTGCTGACGCGATATCCAGGTCAGCATCATCAAGTTTTGCAACTTGGTTAGTCAGCTCGAGGCAAGGTGGCCATTGCACGCAAAACATGGAGGAGATGGTAAGTTTTACTTTCTCTTGCTCACTTGTTGATTGACTCATTCACTCAATGTTCGTCTACACATTATATGTAGCCCGCACGCGCCACCGTGGTGTACCACAGGTTAGAGAGACGGCCATTTACGTGCACACACTGTTGGATGAAGCTGAAAAAGAAGTATGTGTGGGAGGACATGATTCGTTCATGAAAAACATGTTGGACATCTGAGAGCTAGTTGGATTTAAGACCTTGTTGTACTAGACTTAATTTGCATGCTATGTGTGAATGATTTGTGCTATTTTATATCCGAACTTTGATGAATATCGACCAGTTTGTGTGAATTTCATCTATTTTGTTAAAATGCGGTTTGAAATGTATGCGACCAGCGTTGGATAGTTGCCTCCCGTATCCGTTTCCGTGGACTGGTCCCTTTATCCGTGGGGAGATGCAAGTTTTTTTTGGGTTGCCGTTGAAGATGTCCTAAGAAGATGCAAGAAGTAGATCAATTTTTACCAAGAAGAAACAAGAGGACTGTAACTCGTTCATCGGAAGCAGTTCCCCTGACGTACTGTACATGCCGTTGGGGGCACTGACATGTGAGCTTGATTCCTGGCGGGCCCACCTGTCAGTAGCCGAACGGTACCCTGCCACCCGGCAGAGGATCCGCGTCCCGTTCATCTATGTGACTAAAAATGGAAGATTAAACTAGGAACAGAGATCTAGGTACTGGGTAAGCAAAGCTAGGGAGACGATGCTCTGCTAGCCGTGCCTTGCCAAAGCACGCAAAGACCACATCATACGCCCACATGCACGGCACGCGGCCGGTCAGGACTCAGGACCATAGCAAAGCACGGGAAAGCAGGAAGAAAGGCCCGGGCGGTTCGATCGAGTGACCTCTCAGCGTGCCCCGAAACGACGCAGACGACCTCGTATCTGTCCCGACAACACTCGAGCGCCGGAACCCAACGCCCCAACGCGCGTGCCGGCACGGGCGCACGGCTGTCCGACGCTCCCCACCGGCACACCGTCCGTACACGCCGCTTAGAGCAACTTCAATGGGCGACCCATTCGTCTGCCAGCATCCGTTTGGGTCGACGTGGACAAAAGTGGCGGCCCAATGCGCCGACCCAAACTTAAATCGTGTCCGTCCGGCGTCCGTGTCGATCCATTTTCGGCCCCAAATTGCGCCTGGAATGCGTCGGCGCGGACGCGAAGCGGACGCGCCGCGCGTCTCCTCGTCGTCTGCCGCGTCCCCACCTGGCGGCCGTCCAACTACGACGGTCAACATAATTTATGACGACCGCCCATCTTGGGCCCACGCGTCAGCGACGGCGGTCGTCCTTTTTTAAGCCGGGCGTGCGGCGGGGCCGTCCTCATCCACTACCACTCGTCCCCCGTCCCCATCTGGCCACCCCTGCCCCCACGCCGGCGACAACCCTAGCCACCGCCAGCATGGGCTTCTTCTCTGGCATCGGCAGCAGCCGCAAGGGCAAGGCCCCCGCCCTCCCTGCGCCGGCGGGCGCTCCCCGGCAGAGGCAGCGCATCAACGTGCCGTTGCACCAGGACGTGTGGCACTGGCACCACCGCGTGCCTCTGCCGTACCCCGACGTGACGCTGCCGCATGACTGGCATTTGGATCCGGAGAGGGTCCCAGTGCCGGCGGCGCCGCGGACGGCGAGGGCCCATGTGGAGGAGGTGCGGCGCCGGCGGGCATTGCTGACGTCGGAACAGCGCGCCGAACCGCACTTCGCCGTCGACCTACCCAACTGGGCTCGATGGTTCGCCTTCGAGCACGAGGCGACGCGGCGTCGCCACAGCCTGCCGCCGCCCGCGCTCGTCGTCCGCGACGAGGACCAGGAGGCCGAGGCCGCCTACCAGGCGGCCATTAAGGAGAGCGAGGAGGAGGAGCGGTGGAGGGAGGCGGATGATGCGGCTTTCGAGGCTGCCATGGCGGAGGCCATGGCCCTCTCCATGGCGGGCGACTGCGTCGTGCTGCCGGTGACCCCGCCGTCCCCGCCCAACGCCGAGCCGGAGGAGCCGGCCTACCTCGAGCGCTACTCCTGGACCGGGATAGTGCGCGAGTGGGTCAGCGCTCCGCCGATCTGGCTCGGGGCGACGGAGAAGTAGGAGGCGGCCTACCTCGACCACTGGCGCCACGTTCGGCTGGCCAAGGAGCGCCGGGAGGGCGAGCGCCTGCAAATGCTCGAGCGCGAGGCTGAAGAGGAGGCGCGCCAGACCCAGGCAGCGACGGCGCAGGCAGCGGCGGCAAAGCCCGACATCGCCGCCCTCTGGAACACGGCGTTCCCCTGAGCCGGCCCTGCGCCGACGTTGATCGACCTCACCGGTCCCGACGCAGCCGCCGCCGCCGACGAGGACACCTAGGGCAACGCGCGTCGTCTAGTTTTTAGTGTTTAATTAATGTAATGTGGACTTTCCTCGGTCTTCATGGCCGGCTTTTATGTTTAATTAAATACATGTATTTATTTTTAAAATGCTCGCAATACTCTTTTTTGACGCGCCGACGAAGTGGGTCGGGCCAGCGTTGGCGCTCGCGCCAACCTAAACACAGCGTTGAACGTTTGTGTCCGCCGGACCGACCCAAACGGACAAAAAACGGACAAAAGCGCCGTCCGTTTGGGTCGGCCGTTGGAGTTGCTCTTACCCGGCACCACGGCGGCATACTCTCCGGCCATAGTGGTACGCGGTACGTGGCCGCGTGAGATCGGTGTAAGTGCGTGTGGCTACGTATGTCTAGGCCATCCGTTCCATGTCACGGAACAGTCGCGCCGGGAATCCCAGTAGTAGCAGTAGGCGATGGATCCGGAGGACCACCGGCCACCGCCGGGTCCCCGGCCATTATGCGCCCCTGTCGGAGCTCGCGTGGGCAGTTGGGTTTGGGCGACCTCGGGAGATGCCTACCTAGGTCAGGTCGCTCGCAAGGCACGGAGGAGACATGCCTCGGCTGAGATGAGGTAGATGAGATCTGCCGAGAGGTCCCCATGGATTACATGGATCGGTTGTTGTACGTACGCACGCGAGGAACGGGTCGATTTCATTAGATGAACCGGCTAGTCATCGAGTTTTTCAGTTGGTCTAATTTATTATAGTCTTAGTCAAGTCACACAATGTATACAAAGAAGAATGAAAAAATTTAAAGATTTTTTTTTGCCCAGATCTCCATGTAAGATCGCACGAATATAGTATTGATTAAGACTTCCTTAAGTCTCAGTCGACTGAAATCCTGTTATCAAATCAGGATTTACCATGTTTAGAGAAAAGGATTCCAGCCTGTGAGTACAACAGTTGGCACACATACACCATGATTAATAAGAGAACATTTTATTACGGACTCTAAGAGATGAAACCGAACTAATTAAAGCACTAATAAAGTCAACCAGTTAAAGTAAGCGGAGTTTTTACCTAAAAAGGTAAGCGGAGTTTTTTTAGTTGATACAGTATAAAGTAAGCATAGTTGACACGAGAGGGAGCTGCTCAATAATGCGCTAAGTAATTAATCCATACACTACCACACTCTACACCTGACACGTACCAGTGGTACTACTAGATACACAAAGACCGAACTTCTAGCAAAAAAAAAGTAGCACTGAGCAATCTGAGTAGATGATAGTCGTGTATGGTTAAAAAAATGTTTTGCAATACAAAAAATAGGTTAGTGTCTAGCTATTCAGATACAGAAGATTAATCGCTAAAAACGAGTGACATGTTAAAGTTTTTCTTGAGGCAATTACCGTAAACAATTGTTCTAGGTAATTTTTTATTATAAGACAAAACAAAGGAATTACAATATGTACATAAAAAGAAAAAGAAGGTAGGCTCTAGCCTCTAACCAATACCAGTTTTCTCAACCATGATTCAACTAAAATATTGGTGTGCCTTTGGGAGGAGTCATTCTAGATGATTCTTAATCCACCTTTGAAGGATGTTCAGGTGCTTAGCTTTAATTCTGTGAGCCAGTAGACTCAAATCCTCTTTTAACCTGAATTTCCAACAGTTGATACTAGGCGCTTCTTTTCTGAATATTTTTACAATTCTTTGACACCAAGTGGCCCAACACCCTTGAATGATAATCTCCATGGCAATGCTTTTTGGAACTAGCTGATATGCTAACTGTATATCATCAAGACATGATATTCCCAGTTTTTTGTTCGAAAGGATACTGTTCCAGCAGTCTTGCACCAAACCACAATCACAAAAGAGATGTCTCAAAGTTTCTTCAGCCTTCAGCCTTTTCATTACAGAAAACACACTCATAGCAGTTCAAGTGGAAGCTCTTCCTTTTTAGCAGAAAACACACTCATAACAGATATGTCAAAGTAACTAACAAAACAAGCTCGGTCACTAGGATGTGGTCAGCGATTATGTCATGGGCGCAACAAGAGTGCTCCACCTCAAATTTTGCTAGCTAGCCATGTGAACCACCTATAAAAGAAATTGACGGTGCGCCAACTTGTACACATGGGCAGGATGATGCTAATCAGGTTAGTCCTAAAGCAGGTATCCGACGAGCTTAAGATACCCTAGTAGAGGCTGGACCTGCGGCATCTCGTGGCAGATTTAGAAGTATCAGTGCTGTTTGTGATACACTTACATGAGGTGACTGTCAACAAAGAGGGGGGAAACAAACGGGATTCGTGAGTGCGTGTACGTACTGCGCGTACAGTAACTTCAGTCCAAACTAGTCCATCGTATTTGTAACCCGTCAGAGGAATGTGCTGGCGTTACAATTTGCAATTGCAAGGGGAACGGATATAGTACTGGTAGTACACGAGCACACGGGATTAGGACTGGGATAATCTCCACTAATTAATTTGAGTCATAGCTGACGACCTTTTGGAATCTTTTCTTTTTGCCTGTGGCAATCTGTGTGACGACTTTCAGTGAACGCGAAGAGGGCACGAGAAACGGACGATAGAGCAAGTCGGCTATTAGAGCAATGCGCTATATCGCCGCCGGTCTGGATATTTTCGCCGGTTTTAATGATCCGAACAGATCCGGTATAATTCTTCCGGCCTGTAAAAAATAGGGTCCCGATAACGCACATATGGGTGGACGTTAAATGGTCTATCCACATGTTTCGTGTGGGATCTAAGAGAACCAGTCCACATGTCTACGTGTGGGCAAAACAAGTAATGCCCACATGCTCGGTTTTTTGCCTCGCGGTTTTTTCCACATGCTTACGTGTAGGCAAAATAAATAACGCCCACACGCCCATACGTCCGGCCACCTACCTCACGGCCCCGCACGCCTCACGTGACAGTTACCACGCGTCCCCGCAGTTGCCATGGTCCGGACCCTTTTTCATGTTCGTTTAACTGCAGTTGATATGTTGCCGAACCACAGTTGCCATGTCTGACAACTACAGTTGCCATGGTTGCTCAACTGCAGTTGCCATCTCAGGTCAAGTGACAAATGCCATTTTTTGACAACTGCAGCTCTTGCCATGTATGGTCTGCTCTACTACAGTTGCCATGATTTGAAACCTTTAGGAGTTACCACCTACTAACACTAGGCAGTTGCCATGTAGCACTACAAAAAAGACATGGCAAAATAGCATGTTCGGGTAAAGAGAGAGTTGTCATCTGCAGTTGCCATGTACCCTGCAAAACACATGGCAACTAACAGCTTTGGGTATGGGAGAGGAGACGGGCGTGTGGGCGAACTCATAAACGCCCACACACCAGCCCCTGCGTGCGTGAAAACTGGCGTGTGGGCGAACTGCTAAACGCCAACACATCAGCCCCTCCGCGTGGTGAAACGGACGTGTGGGCGACCGGATGAATGCCCACACACCGGCCCAGTCCTACGTGGCATAATTTTTTTGGCAAACACATGCCAAGATTCGTGCAAACACAAATGGACGTTGATCCGTGCGTGTGGGCGAGATGCAAACGCCCACACGTGTGGGCGTTATCTTTTTCGAAAAAATATACGAGCGGCCCGCAAATTGCCCCCTCCATCGCTATATCTACGGGGTGGGGGCGTTTTAGGGTTCCCGTCTCGGATATTCTTCGCCCCCTTCCGCCGTCTCTTTTCGTTTCTCCAGTGAGCAATTCAACGTGTTTTTTTCCATCTCTAGCAGATCCATGGTCGGAGGTGCTCGGGGACATCGGGGCCACGACGGGGTCGCCATTGCGCAAGCGCGCTCGGCACGACGTGGAGGCCGGCAGCTCCAGGCGGGCTGACGTCGAGCCGTGGCGCTCCCGGCAGGCGCGCAAACGCGGCCAGCTCTTCCGCAGCAGCGGCCGGGGTGCGTGGGATCACTTCTTCGAGCTTGAGGCGGTGCTTTTCACGCGCATCAAAAGGTGTTGGGAGGTGGACGAGGCGCTCCTCGCCGCCCAAGCCGCGATGGCGGCCGGAGAAGATGGCGCCGCCGAACGGCTCAAGGCGGCGAAGGAAGAGCACACGTACGACCATGCGTGCCGGACGTCGGCTTTCGCGTTCTGCCTCGGCGTCCAGGACTGATTCGCCGGCCTTCCCTAGGTTTAGTTCGATCTATGTTTTTATTATGCTATATGTATATGTAAGATGAACTCCGGTTGTGTATAAGCTTAAGTTTGTAGCGCGAATTAGAATTTAAATATGTGGTGGTTTTCATGGATCTATTCTGCCCGATCCCGGTTCATACCACAAATCTGTTTTCAGGTGAACTGTATATTGCTTTTATGGGATCATTTTTTGCGGTATCTGCTAGAGTTGCTCTTAGCGTGTAGGATCACATGCACCCTTCGTTACAATGAAATTCAATAAAAAATATTTTAAATAATTTTTTTGCAACAAACATTGATTTGTGTTTCACATGCATGTAAATTTTCATGATAGAATGAGGTTTGTGGAGGTCTGAAAAAAGCTCCGAAAGGACTTTTTGCAAGCATTTTGGAGCATCGAACTTTTTCTTTTGCGAGGACCACCATGCATGTCATTACATCACCCAAATTTGCACGCATGTGAAACACACATCCATGTTTATTGCCATTTTTGAATAGTTTTTCCCTTCATATTTTGCTTAAGCAAATGATGCATGTGAGCTCGAGCTCACAAGAGCACTTTCGCACAATAACTAGTAACTCGGTGGAAGGGGATTATAGAGTAAATCCCTAAATAAAACTATAGAATCATACTAGTGAAGGCCTGAAAAGAAGACTAGAAACATGTGTGGCGATGTAATGGACCATGAAAGGATAAAATTGGTTGTAAACCGACACAACATTGTATTCATGAACTTCAGAGCATGATCTTCCGAGTTGGCACTCAACATTTTCTCTCCTTTCTTTCATGGATGCACTTTGTCCACTTCTCCTAGCTTCGCCTCCTGTTGGCGATATACCCCATGGTATGACCTGGCCAGAAATATGACCCGGCCAACGAAGGGCGGCTCATAGGCAACCCGACTGTCCGGGCCATGGCGAGCCATAAGAACCAAGGCCCAGGAGGCGGCTTGAGGCGAAGGCCGGCTTACAGCCCAGTATTTGAAGTACCGACTCAAGGAGGAAGTTGTAAGGAATCTCCCTTACTTGAGTAGCAAGATAAGTAGGAAATAGACTAAGACACGAGTCATAGTATGACCTGGAGTCAATTGTAAACCGGGGACTCACCTGTTATATAAAGGGGATCCCCTAGGACAGAAAGGACTAAGTTACAAGCTCTCGAGTACTAGGTTAGCCAAAGTCGTACCCTTGTAATCGAGATCTCAAGCAATAATCAAACAAGCACGATGTAGGCTTTTACCTCCACCATGAGAGGCCGAACCTGGGTAAACTCGTGTCTCTCGATTCTGATCAACCCCGTTCAAGCTACTACCTAGTTGTGATGGCCTCACGACTAAGTCCTTTTTCGAGGATATCTGTCATGTCAAAACCACGACAGTTGGCGCCCACCGTGGGGCCTGCGCACGATGGTGTTGAGTTCTTGGAGGGAGATCTCCCAGGGATCGAGGGATACATGATCGGCCGGATGACGAAGAGTCATCGCGGCAAGCTCTACATTGACGATTTAGACTGGGGTCCCAAGGTCGATTCAATCCAGTACGGGTACCAGGTCCCCTTTGGCAAGATCCACATTTTAATCGGTGAGATCGGCGAATCAGGCCCCGAGCTGGACATCTGCTCCGACATCGTTGAACCAGCTCATCGCGCCAAAGTTGGCCGGCTTCAAGCCGCCCGGAAACATGCCTTCGTAGGCTTCACTTAGGGAGTCGATCTCGCGAATAACTCCGCATCCCGCGAAGACACCCTTGTCCACTCTGATGGGAATCCTCCCACTTTTTGATGGTAAGCTTGGGGGCTACTCTAATGATGAGCCTGCCTGGGATGCCTTAGAGCCACCACATCGGGCAGCCATCTACATGGAAGGGACTCCACAGCAGCGGGCGCCATGATAGGGATCGACACTTCACCACCGGTGTCGGTGTCAAAACTGGCGGATCTCGGGTAGGGGGTCCCGAACTGTGCGTCTAAGGTCGATGGTAACAGGAGACAGGGGACACGATGTTTACCCAGGTTCGGGCCCTCTCTATGGAGGTAATACCCTACTTCCTGCTTGATTGATCTTGATGAATGTGAGTATTACAAGAGTTGATCTACCACGAGATCATAATGGCTAAACCCTAGAAGTCTAGCCTGTATGACTATGGTAATGAGTCTATCCTGATCCAGACTAAGCCCTCTGGTTTATATAGACACCGGAGGGATCTAGGGTTACATAAGGTCGGTTACAGAGAAAGGAAATCTTCATATTTGGTCGCCAAGGAGAGTCCCATCCGGACACGGGTAGAGTCTTCGGTCTTCGTGTCTTCACAGCCCATCAGTCCGACCCATGGCTAACAGGCTGGACGCCCGAGGACCCCTTAGTCTAGGACTCCCTCAGTAGCCCCTGAACCAGGCTTCAATGACGAGGTGTCTGGCGTGCAAATCGTCTTCGGCATTCCAAGGCGGGTTCCCCTTCCCGAATACTCCAAGATAGTCTTCGGACGCAAAGAATGTATCCGGACCTGTAACCCAAACACCACACACAGCCGCAGAGAGTATAATATTCCACGAGTCTAATCCACTGCCAACTTTTCCGTAATGTGACATCACACCCACCCGGTCATTATTTCGAACCGTTTTCGTCTGCCGTTCCGCGTTTTGAGATGCGGTTTCCATTGGCACGTCTTGTCAAAGCAGAGATCGTGTCCTCTTATTGCAGGATTCTCATCAATACGGGCGTGGGTAACCCAACCATGTCGTTTACACGGCCCTTGGGAATAGGTGAGTTTAAGGTGAGTGGGGAGGCGCTTGATATTTATGGCCTTTATAAGGGGATAAGGATTCCCTTTCTTCACCCACGCCCTCTCTCTTTCTCTACCCTTTCATCCTTCAGCTCCAGCGCCCAAGTTCTAGCTTCCCCCGTCCGAGAAAGCACTCCAATCATGTCCGGATCCGGAGCTGGAGGCAAGTGGATTGCCTCCTCCGTTAAGAAGAAGGACATCAAGGAGTTCCGGGAGGCCGGATACCTGGCCAAGGAGATCGTTCACCGACTCCTGGCCAAGGGACAAATCGTCCCTACCCCAGATCCCAATGAGAGGGTTGTGTTTCTCACACATTTCGTCCGCGGGCTGGGATTCCCTCTCCACCCGTTCGTCCGCGGACTTATGTTTTACCACGGGCTAGACTTCCATGATCTAGCCCCCAACTTTATCCTCAACATCTCGGCATTTATTGTCGTCTGCGAGGCCTTTCTCCGCATCCCACCTCACTTCGGCCTATGGCTAAAGACCTTCAATGTGAAGCCAAAGGTGGTGAGCGGCAAACAAAAGCAGAGTGCGGAGGCGCCATGATGGGCAAGATGCCCAATGTCCCCTGGCCCTACGACACCTTTGCGGAGACGGTGAAGGGATGGCAGTCAGGATGGTTCTACATCACCGAGCCGCGCGACACCAACTGGGTGGCGGCCCCCGAATTCCGATCCGGAGTTCCGATGCGGCTCACCTCCTGGCAAGAGAGGTGCCTAACCTGGGGTTCCTCGAACGAGCTGACTGGGCTCCAGACGTGCATCCAGAGCATGATAGCCAAGAAAATCAAGCTTGTTAACGTGATCCAGGTTATGCTCGTTCGCCGGATCCTTCCATGTCAACGCCGGACTTGCTATTTGTGGGAGTTCGACCCAGCCAAGCACCAGACGCTACTAGAGCTCTTCGGCACAACGCACGAAGACATCTGGAAAGTGCTCTTCAAGGCTGGCGAGACAGCACCGCCCACGACCGAGGATCGCGGGCTTAGCTTAAAGCGCCAGGCGAATTCGGTAAGTTCTTTCATGTTTTCAAGGTATACCCTTTACTGGCATATTTTGAGGAAGGAGTCCAAGCCTCCCTATCAATTTCGTCAGGCCTGGATCGAGGTAGCCGGACAGATTAACTGTCTGGCTCCGCTGCCCGAAGACCAAGAATTCCCGCTTCTGACGAAGATGTTGTTTCCGGCTCCCTATGAGATGACGGAGAAGAAGGCCAAGAAAACGGCCAAGGGGGCCAGGAGTGGCCTTCGCCGAAAAGGTGCCTCAGACATGACGTCCGAAGACGAGACTCACTCTTCGGTCGCCGAAGACGACGACGAGGAGGAGGAAGCAAGCGACTCCCCATCTGAGGGGGGAAGGAAGAAAAGGGCGGCCTCCACAAATCTGGAGGCGAAGTCGCCCAAGAGGGAGAAGGGCTCCCTCGCGGGTAACTCCGCGTGGGATGTCGACAACAGTCCGGAGCGACCACCCCGGACCAAGCCTCGGGCCGCATCGTAAGTACCAAAAACCCTATGCACGTCTCAACGTCTGGTCTTTCCGCTTTGTAATATTAATACGTTTAAATTATGCCATTGCAGTCCGGCTCGTGACAGCTCCCCGCGATCCTCAACTAGAGGTTCGCTAGATTCAAAGGAGATGGCCAGCGTGTTACCGCCGCCCGCTTACTCTCCCCCGGCCAAGGGTAATGAAGAGGTGGTGTCCCAAAGGACCTTCCCAGGTCAAGGAGAGGCTCCGGAGGCTGTCGAGGTGGTGCCAAAAGATAATTCCTCTGTTGCCGGACACATGGGGGAAAAAGCCCCCATGGGGACTGGTGATGGGGGACAAGTTCAATTCGGCCCCCAGCCGGATACCATTCCGGGGACCCACACGGCTCCGGAGTCAGGCGAACGGCCTTCCCCGAAAGGAGGAGGTGTGCCTGTTCCGCCGGCAGCCTCTGTCCAATTAGAGGCACCGGATAATCTGCTGGAAGCGCTGTGAGGCGCTTCCATTGTGGATGAACACCGTACCCTTATGGGTACAGTCTTCGAGAAGGTTCAGTTCGCCAAAAGTGGACTGATCGACGCTTGCACTAGCCTTCTAACAGGCTTTGAGGTAAGTAATGTAATTGTAGAAAGAATATCACAGTGTAGACAGTAGCCCCTGATACTCTGTTCGGTGTTCGGAAAGAAAAAGCCGAACAGAGGATCAAAACAATTGTCGCAGGAGCCTAACAAAAGATGTCTATGTGAATAAGCAGGCGTCACTGCTGGCTGCTGCCGCTCGTACTGCGGAGGTCTCCGAACTGAAGCAGAACCTGGAGCGGGCCGAGGAAGAGCTCGGCCTCGTGAAGAAGCAGCTGGAGAATAGCCAAGGTATGTAGTAACCTGCGTGTATTTATAGAAAGGATGAATGGTTCGTGCTGAATAAAGTGTCATGAACCTTATTAGGGGCTACGACCGAGGTGGCGGCCCTCAAGAAGGTGTTAGCCGAGGCCGAGGACAAAGCGGCCAAGGAACGGGCCGCGCGCGAGAAGCATGAGGCCCGGGTCAGCGAGGTCCAACAAGAGCTCCAGGACGCCGTCAAGAAGTATGAGTCCTTGGAGCGTGATTCTAAGATGCAAGGGTCCGAACTTGCGAAGGCCCGCCAGAGCGCACATGACGCCCGAGCCGAAGCCCAGAGCGCCCTCCAGGAAATCCAGGCGGCCAAGAAGATCGCGGCGGGTAAGGATTTCATTATGTAAAGCAAGTCTGTGAAGGAAACGTTCCTTTTACTTACCCGAATTTGGAGCTCTCCAGGGGCGTTTACGGATTTGCCGCGCAGCGTATCGGATGCTGCCGAGTTCTATAGAGCCGAAGAAGGGAGTTCTACGGAGAAGCTGTTCTGGTCTCAATACCTCGGACCAGAACATCTGGTGCCCTTCAGCGATCAGCTGAAACAGCTGGTCGAGCTACACAAGGCGGCCGAGCTAGCCATGAAGGACCTAATAGTCCGGCTATGGCCTGCCGAGCCTATGCTCAGCAGCTACTTTGGACTTGTGAAGCGGCTTGTGAGTGCCTGCCCATGGCTTGAAGTCTTGAAGCGGTCGGTCTGCATTGAAGGTGCACAGATGGCCTTTGCCCGTGCCAAGATGCACTGGGCGAAGATGGATGCCAAGAAGCTGATGACCGAGGGGCCGCCTGAGGGCAAGGAGCACCGTCGACCCGAGCTATATTTTATAGTGTCCTGGAGGGATCCCGCCTTGTGGCGGAGCAATGTGCGAAGGATGTTATATTCCCATGAAGACATTCATGTTATCCTGTCATGTAATATGAAACAAGGTCGTTATGTAATATAATGCCTGTGACTCTTAAAATTTTACCTCCTGTGCGGCCGTTTATGAAATGTGAGGGTTAACCAATCGTCGGCTTCTGCCCCCACATAGATACTACGGGGGTGTTCGGGATAAATCTAAACACTCTTTACTCCACCTTCTGGTCCTTAAAGGAGGTGTTTAGCGCGACGAACAAGGCAATCGGACTATACGGCTTTTATCGCCCTCACTTAGACATAGGAGTTTGACAATGAGAATTTTGGCGAAGCCCCTGGTATTCGGAAGGCCGAACCAGGGGCGCTATACACGCCTGATAATACGTCTTCGTCGTATATACTTTTCCAAATACTTTTACCCTTGTTTTGGACTCTAACTTGCATGATTTGAATGGAACTAACCCGGGCTGACGCTGTTTTAAGCAGAATTGCCATGTGTTATTTTTGTGCAGAAACAAAAGTTCTTGGAATGACCTGAAACTTCACGGAGATTATTTTGGGAAATAATAAAAAATACCAGCAAAATATTCAAGGCCAGGCGGCCCACACCCTGTCCACGAGGGTGGGGGCGCGCCTACCCCCCTGGGCGCGCCCCCTGCCTCGTGGGCCCCCCTGTAGCTCCACCGACCTCAACTCCAACTCCATATATTCACGTCCGGGGAGAAAAAAATCAGAGAGAAGGATTCATCGCGTTTTACGATACGGAGCCGCCGCCAAGCCCTAAACTCTCTCGGGAGGGCTGATCTGGAGTCCGTTCGGGGCTCCCGAGAGTGGAATCTGTCGTCGTCATCATCAACCAACCTCCATCACCAATATCATGATGCTCATCGCCGTGCGTGAGTAATTCCATCGTAGGCTTGCTGGACGGTGATGGGTTGGATGAGATTTATCATGTAATCGAGTTAGTTTTGTTAGGGTTTGATCCCTAGTATCCACTATGTTATGAGATTGATGTTGCTATGACTTTGCTATGCTTAATGCTTGTCACTAGGGCCCGAGTGCCATGATTTCAGATCTGAACCTATTATGTTTTCATGAATATATGTGAGTTCTAGATCCTATCTTGCAAGTCAATAGTCACCTACTATGTGTTATGATCCGGCAACCCCGAAGTGACAATAATCGGGACCACTCCCGGTGATGACCGTAGTTTGAGGAGTTCATGTATTCACTATGTGTTAATGCTTTGGTCCGATACTCTATTAAAAGGATGCCTTAATATCCCTTAGTTTCCATTAGGACCCCGCTGCCACGGGAGGGTAGGACAAAAGATGTCATGCAAGTTCTTTCCCATAAGCACGTATGACTATATTCGGAATACATGCCTACATTACATGATGTATTGGAGCTAGTTCTGTGTCACCCTATGTTATAACTGTTGCATGAAATAATCGCATCCGGCATAATTCTCCATCACCGATCCAAAGCCTACGAGCTTTTCACATATTGTTCTTCGCTTATTTACTTTTCTGTTGCTACTGTTACAATCACTACAAAACTGCTACCGTTACTTTTGGCACCGTTACCGCTACTATAATACTACTTTGCTACTAAATACTTTGCTGTAGATATTAAGTTATCTAGGTGTGGTTGAATTGACAACTCAGCTGCTAATACTTGAGAATATTCTTTTGGCTCCCCTTGTGTCGAATCAATAAATTTGGGTTGAATACTCTACCCTCGAAAACTGTTGCGATCCCCTATACTTGTGGGTTATCAAGACTATTTTATGGCGCCGTTGCCAGGGAGCATAGCTCTATTCTTTGAGTCACTTGGGATTTATATCTGCTGGTCACTATGAGGAACTTGAAAGACGAGAAAACTAAAGTTTATCCCTCAACTACGAGGGGAGGTAAGGAACTGCCGTCTAGCTCTGCACTTGATTCACCTTCTGTTTTGAGTAAGCTTGCGACACCTAAACCGGCTTCTGCTATTAATTCTTATATGTCGCATGTTATTGATGATGCCACTTCTGCTATGCATGATACTTATGATGAAACTACTTCTATGCTTGATAATACTGTGCTGCTAGGCGAATTTCTTGATGAACAACTTGCTAGGGCTAGAGAGAATGAAATTATTGAAACTGATAATATTGATGAAAGTGATGATGAAGATTCTCCCCTAGATATGAATTGCCTGTTGTGCCTGAGGGTTATGTTATGGATGAAGAAACTGCTAGAGATTTTCTTGCCTGCAATGATAGAAGTGATCTTAAGAAATTATTAGTTAAGCTGAAAGAAAAATCTCTGAATGCTAGAATGAAATATGATCCTGCTTTTGCTACTTCACCTATCTTTGTTACTGATAAGGATTATGATTTCTCTGTTGATCCTGAGATAGTTACTTTGGTTGAATCTGATCCTTTCTATGGCTATGAATCTGAAACTGTTGTGGCACATCTTACTAAATTAAATGATATAGCCACCCTATTCACTAATGATGAGAAAACTTGTTACTACTATATCCTTAAGTTATTTCTGTTCTCATTAAAGGGTGATGCTAAGACTTGGTTTAATTCTCTTGATCCTGGTTGTGTGCGTAGTCCCCAGGATATGATTTACTACTTCTCTGCTAAATATTTCCCTGCTCATAAGAAACAAGCTGCTTTAAGGGATATATATAATTTTGTGCAAATTGAAGAAGAGAGTCTCCCACAAGCTTGGGGGAGGCTTCTCTAATTACTTAATGCTTTACCTGATCATCCTCTCAAGAAAAATGAAATACTTGATATCTTTTATAATGGACTAACCGATGCTTCCAGAGACCACCTGGATAGTTGTGCTGGTTGTGTTTTCAGGGAAAGAACTGTTGATGAAGCCGAAATTCTATTGAATAATATGTTGACGAATGAAAACAATTGGACAGTCCCTGAACCAACTCCTAACCCAACTCCGAAGAAAAGGGGTGTTCTATTTCTCAGTCCTGAAGGTATGCAAGAGGCGAAGAAATCTATGAAAGAAAAAGGTATAAAAGCTGAAGATGTTAAGAATTTACCTCCTGTTGAAGAAATACATGGCCTTAATTTACCACATATCAAAGAAATACATGGTCTTGATAACCCGACACAGGTAGTAAAGGTAAATTCTCTCTATAGATATGATAAAGCTGAAGTCCCTCCTACTAAATTTGCTAGCCAATGCTTAGATGAGTTTGATAATTTTATGGTTAAGCAAGAAGATTTTAATGCTTATTTAGGTAAACAATTAAAACACAATGCTTATATGATTGAACACTTGAGTGATTATATGTCTAGATTTAAAGGTGGACTTAAACTCATTAGTAAACATGCTTCTATGGTTACCACTCAAGTAGAACAAGTGCTTAAAGCTCAGAATGATTTGCTAATGAATTAAATAATAAGAAGAATGATAATGCTGTTAGAGTTATGACTAGAGGGGGTAAAATGACTCAGGAACCTTTGTATCCCGAGGGCCACCCTAAGAGAATTGAGCAAGATTCTCAGAGAACTAATGTAGATTCACCTAGTCCTAAGAAGAAGAAAAAGAAAAATGATAGGGCTTTGCATGCTTCTAGTGAACCTGTTGTTGACACACCTGAGAATCCCAATGATATTTCTATTTCTGATGCTGAAACACAATCTGGTAATGAACATGAACCTAGCGATAATGTTAATGATGATGTTCATGATGATGCTCAACCTAGGAATGACAATGATGTAGAGATTGAACCTGCTGTTGATTTTGATAACCCACAATCAAGGAATCAATGTTATGATAGGAGAGACTTCGTTGCTAGGAAGCACGGTAAAGAAAGAGAACCATGGGTTCAGAAACCCATGCCTTTCCCTCCTAAACCATCCAAGAAAAAGGATGATGAGGATTTTGAGTGCTTTGCTGAAATGATTAGACCTATCTTTTTGCGTATGCGTTTGACTGATATGCTCAAAATGAATCCTTATGCTAAGTACATGAAAGAAATTGTTACAAATAAAAGAAAGATGCCGGAAGCTGAAATTTCCACCATGCTTGCTAATTATACTTTGAAGGGTGGAATACCAAAGAAACTAGGAGATCCAAGAGTACCCACTATACCATGCTCCATTAAAAGAAACTATGTTAGAACTGCTTTATGTGATCTTGGAGCCGGTGTTAGTGTTATGCCTCTCTCTTTATATCGTAGACTTGATTTGAATAAGTTGACACCTACTGAAATATCTTTGCAAATGGACGATAAATCAACTGCTATACCTGTCGGTATTTGTGAGGACGTGCCTGTTGTGGTTGCAAACGTCACTATTTTAGCATACTTTGTTATTCTTGATATTCCCGAGGACGATAGTATGTCTATTATTCTTGGAAGACCCTTTTTGAGTACTGCAGGGGCTGTTATTGATCGCAACAAGGGCAATGTCACTTTTCATGTTAATGGTAATGAGCATACAGTACACTTTCCGAGGAAACAACCTCAAGTTCACAGTATAAACTCTATTGGAAAAATTCCATCGATTATTTTTGGAGGTTTTGAATTTCCTCTACCTACTGTCAAGAAGAAATATGATATTCTTATTATTGGTGACGTGCATATCCCCGTTGAGGTAACATAGTGTTATTCGAAATTTCTCTGGTTTCATGTTATTCGAAATGAGTTTGTTAACAAGACCTGATCAACCTTGTTAGTGGATTCCTTTTGATGAGCATGAGATGGATGAAGTTAGGAAGCACAACCTTCTATACCCTCCTTTTACTTTCTGTTATTTAGATTAAATAAAGCAAAAATAGTATTTTCTGTCAGTTTTCTGAATTATCCATGCAATAAAAAAATACCCCGAAAATAAAAGTTCTCCAAATGCCCCGAAATTGAAATATGATTTTTTCTGGAATATTTGAGAATATCTGGCACTAAGAAACACCAGGGGGAGCAAGCACCTGGCCACGAGGGTCCAGGGCGCGCCCACCCCCCTGGGCGCGCCCCCTGCCTTGTGGGCCCATGGTGGCTCCCCTCCACTTATCCCAGCATCCACACACTCCTTCTTCCTCCCAAAAAATCACCAGCCAGCTCAAGCACGAGTTCTAGCTCACCTTGCTGCCATTTTTGATCTCCTTGCTCAAAGCTCCACTCACAAAACTACTTTGGGGGATTGTTCTTTGCTATGTGACTCCTCCAATGGTCCAATTAGTTTTTGTTCTAGTGCTTTATTCATTGCAAATTTTTGCTCCTAGGTGACCCCGTTCTTGAGCTTGCATGTCAAATTTATGTGGTTCCAAGTAGTTCTAATGCATGATATAGTCTCTAGCCACTTGTGGGAGTAGTTACTATTAATTTTGTTGAGTTTGGTTCACTTTTATTTGAAGTTACTAAAAATTTCAGAAATTTTCAGAAAATGATGAAGAGATTTTTGAGGGGCTCTTCGAGCCGAAGCTCGAAGGATAAGCAAAGTGAAGAAGACAAGAGGCCCAAATACAATCTCCCTCGCACCGCGGAGGTTCGGCCGTGTGAATGGCCTTGTGATGATTTCTTGAGAGCAGCCGGGATTTATGATGATTTTTATGAGTTGGCTAAGAATGCAGGCCTCACCGACTTCCTCCGTGACCAACGCGAACAGTATCTCCTACTCACTAATATTTTTGTGCAAAATTTTCATTTCCATGCTAGGAGGTCACCACCTTCGGTGGATTTCTATTTATATGATGAGTATAAGGAGATGTCCCTCTATGAATTTTGTGAGGTTTGCAAGTTGCCCTTTTCGGGAAGCACAGAGGAACCACATCATAACGATGTGGACGGGTTTATTGATACAATTGCTGTAGGGGAAACGAGGAAAGTTTCCGACGCGAGAATTACTAGCATACACTTTCCTGTTTACGTTACTTTGCATTATTTGCTAGTAGATGCTTAATTGGTCGCGGAAACTATGGCAACCTTAGTGCCCTTGATATTGTAATTTTGTGCCATGCCTTGTTCTGTGATGACACATTTAGTATGGGCGCTATTGTTGCAAAGCGGAGTATTTTCGCCTCGCGCCTCGCTTCACATTTTAATATACCTATTAGGCATTATGAGAAAGAAGAAAAATTGCTGCCCCGGTTTTTCTAGACTATAAGAGTATGGTAGCACATGATTTTATCGTTAAGAATAGGGAAAAGACACTTAAGTACAAATTGATATTTGATAAAATTCGCCCTAAGATTATTACTTTGTCGGCTCCTTCTTTGTTTGACTTATCTGCAGGCAAGTACCTTGTTCTGCCGGAGGTCATTCACGCCTACCAAAACCCCACACCAGCTATAGAGCCAGAGCCGGAACCACAATTTGATCCTTCACGATAGTTTGTTTACCAGTGGGATCCGGAGGAGATTGCCAACCAGTGGCAACCCGAGGCTCCTTCTCAGTACGACCCCAGTTACAACTTCGGATATCCGCCAGGCCAGCCGTGGCCATAGACCAACTTAGGCCAAAAGCCTAAGCTTGGGGGGAGTACGTATTTCTCACCGACATTACATTTATGTTCACACGCTCATGCTAGTTGTCGGTGCTCATACTTTTTCACTGTAATATCCATGCTAGTTTATTTTCCTTTTTATGCTTTCTTCTTGTGTGTTTGAAAACCTTAAGAAAAACCAAAAAAAATAGTTGTAGCTTGTAGCTAGTTTACTTTCTTGCTTGTAGTAGTATTAATTAAAAGAAAACACAAAAAGATTTCTCGTTCTTCTTTTGCTTGTTGGGAGCTTTCCCGTGTAAATAGTTTTATTCCTTTTCTTGTTCTTTGGGGGGTCGAGAGGAGAAGACCATAATGAAAATGTTGAAGTGGCTCTTATATGCATTATTGTTGATTTAACCAAGAGCCCATATTGCCTTGTCTTTTCCTGTTTATTGAATGCTTGCAGATTCCAGCTTAGTCCAAAGCACGTGCACTATTATTATTATCATCATTCAGTCGTGCAAGTGAAAGGCAATTATGACGATATATGATGGACTGATTGAGATGAGAGAAGCTGGTATGAACTCGACCTCTCTTGTTTTTGTAAATATAATTAGTTCATCGTTCCTGATTCAACTTATTATGAATAAACATGTTTGCAATGACAATTAGAGATTATAGTTGCTTATGCCATGCTTAATTAGCTAGGAGTTTATAATGGTTTATCTTGCGTGCCAACATGCTATTAAAATGATGGTGATGTGGTATAGTAGGGTGGTATCCTCCTTTGAATGATTCGAGTGACTCGACTTGGCACATGTTCACACATGTAGTTGAAACAAATCAACATAGCCTTCACGATATTTATGTTCATGGCGGATTATATCCTACTCACGCTTGCACTCAATGTTTATTAATTTTAATGCATGTTCATGACTGTTGTCGCTCTCTAGTTGGTCGCTTCCCAGTCTCTTTCTAGCCTTCACTTGTAATAAGCGGGAATACTGCCTGTGCATCCAATTCCATAAACCCCAAAGTTATTCCATATGAGTCCACTATACCTTCCTATATGCGATATCTACCTGCCGTTCCATGTAAATTTGTATGTGCCAAACTCTAAACCTTCAAATGAAATTCTGTTTTGTATGCTCGACTAGCTCATGTATCAACTAGGGCTGTTTGTATCTTCCATGCTAGGCGGGTTATTCTCAAGAGGAGTGGACTCCGCTCCTCACTCACGAGAAAATGGCTGGTCACCAGGATGCCCAGTCCCATGCTTTAAGCAAATCAAATCAAAATAATTGCAAACAAAACTCCCCCAGGATTGTTGTTAGTTGGAGGCACCCGTTGTTTCGGACAAGCCATGGACTGATGTTTGTTGGTGGAGGGGGAGTATAAACTTTACCATTCTGTTTGGGAACCGCCTATAATGTGTGTAGCATGGAAGATATCGAGATCTCTCGGTTGTTATGTTGACAATGAAAGTATGCCAATCAAAATATTATTTATCTCTATTTCAAAAATCGAGCTCTGGCACCTCTACAAATCACTGTTTCCCTCTGCGAAGGGCCTATCTATTTACTTTTATGTTGAGTCATCATCCTCTTATTAAAAAGCACCAGTTGGAGAGCACGGCTGTCATTTGCACCCTTTACTATTAATTTATATTGAGTATGACTATGACTGGATCTCTTTTACCATGAATTACAATGTTTAGTCAGTCCTTGATCTTTAAGGGTGCTCTGCATTTATGTTTTGCGGTCTCAGAAAGGGCTAGCGAGATACCATCTTGTTATATCATATTATGATTGTTTTGAGAAAGTGTTGTCATCCGATATTTATTATTATTGCTCGCTAGTTGATTATGCCATTGATATGAGTAAACATGAGACCTAAGTGTTATTGTGAATATGGTTAGTCATAATCTTTGCTGAAAACTTGAATGCTGGCTTTACATATTTACAACAACAAGAGCAAACAGAGTTTGTAAAAGTTTTTCTTTATCACTTTTAGTTTATCAACTGAATTGCTTGAGGACAAGCAAAGGTTTAAGCTTGGGGGAGTTGATACGTCTTCGTCGTATCTACTTTTCCAAACACTTTTGCCCTTGTTTTGGACTCTAACTTGCATGATTTGAATGGAACTAACCCGGACTGACGCTGTTTTCAGCAGAATTGCCATGGTGTTATTTTTGTGCAGAAACAAAAGTTCTCGGAATGACCTGAAACTTCACGGAGATTATTTTTGGAATAATAAAAAATACTGGCTAAAGAATCAGCATCAGGGGGCCCACACCCTGTCCATGAGGGTGGGGGCGTGCCTACCCCCCTGGGCGCGCCCCCTGCCTCGTGGGCCCCCTGTAGCTCCACCAACCTCAACTCCAACTCCATATATTCACGTTCGGGGAGAAAAAAATCAGAGAGAAGGATTCATCACGTTTTACGATATGGAGCCGCCGCCAAGCCCTAAACTCTCTCGGGAGGGCTGATCTGGAGTCCGTTCGGGGCTCCGGAGAGTGGAATCCGTCGCCGTCGTCATCATCAACCATCCTCCATCACCAATTTCATGATGATCACCGCCGTGCGTGAGTAATTCCATCATAGGCTTGCTGGACGGTGATGGGTTGGATGAGATCTATCATGTAATCAATTTAGTTTTGTTAGGGTTTGATCCCTAGTATCGACTATGTTCTGAGATTGATGTTGCTATGACTTTGCTATGCTTAATGCTTGTCACTAGGGCCCGAGTGCCATGATTTCAGATCTGAACCTATTATGTTTTCATGAATATATGTGAGTTCTTGATCCTATCTTGCAAGTCTATAGTCACCTACTATGTGTTATGATCCGGCAACCCCGAAGTGACAATAATCGGGACCACTCCCGGTGATGACCGTAGTTTGAGGAGTTCATGTATTTACTATGTGTTAATGCTTTGTTCCGGTACTCTATTAAAAGGAGGCCTTAATATCGCTTAGTTTCCATTAGGACCCCGCTGCCATGGGAGGGTAGGAGAAAAGATGTCATGCAAGTTCTTTTCCATAAGCACGTATGACTATATTCGGAATACATGCCTACATTATATTGATGAATTGGAGCTAGTTCTGTCTCACTCTATGTTATGATTGTTACATGATGAACCGCATCCGGCATAATTCTCCATCACCGATCCAATGCCTACGAGCTTTTCACATATTGTTCTCCGCTTATTTACTTTTCTGTTGCTATTGTTACAATCACTACAAAACTGCTACCGTTACTTTTGCCACCGTTACCGCTACTATCATACTACTTTGCTACTAAATACTTTGCTGCAGATATTAAGTTATCCAGGTGTGGTTGAATTGACAACTCAGCTGCTAATACTTGAGAATATTCTTTAGCTCCCCTTGTGTCGAATCAATAAATTTGGGTTGAATACTCTACCCTCGAAAACTGTTGCGCTCCCCTATACTTGTGGGTTATCACCTGATCGGATAGAAACCGATTCCTCGCATCAAGCGGAAAAAATCCTTAAGGATTTGAAACCTCTCGAACTGCTGACCAGCTCTCGCTGCATCATGACAGTCAGTTTTCGGCTTTCTCTACTGAGGTGCTCATCCGGAAGAACCGGGGCACAATCTTAGTAGTTGTCCCTTTACTACCCTAGCCGATATAGCGGAATGTAAGGTAGTAAGCACAGGAGCCGGGCAACCCAACTATTGACCAAAGACATGATTCGGAGCCGATGCATATAAAGCTATAAGTTCGGGGTGCCGAACCGTGCTGTAAAAATGTTCGGACTTTCTTGCCGTATTGCGGGGTGTCATGAAGCCCCTGGTGTCGGTGTCAAAACCGGCGGATCTCGGGTAGGGGGTCCCGAACTGTGCGTCTAGGATCAATGGTAACAGGAGACGGGGGACACAATGTTTACCCAGGTTCGGGCCCTCTCTATGGAGGTAATACCCTACTTCCTGCTTGATTGATCTTGATGAATATGAGTGTTACAAGAGTTGATCTACCACGAGATCGTAATGGCTAAACCCTAGAAGTCTAGCCTATGAGTATATGGTCACGAATCTATCCTATCCGGACTATGTTCTCCGGTTTATATAGACACAGGAGAGATCTAGGGTTACATGAGGTCGGTTACATAGGAGGACATCTTCATAATAGGTCGCCTAGCTTGCCTTCCACGCCAAGTAGAGTCCAATCCGGACATGGGTGCAGTCTTCGGTCTTCATGTCTTCACAGCCCATCAGTCCGGCCCAGTAGATAACAGGCCGGACGCCCGAGGACCCCTTAGTCCAGGACTCCCTCAGTAGCCCCCGAACCAGGCTTCAATGACGAGGTGTTCGGCGTGTAGATAGTCTTCGGCGTTGCAAGGCGGGTTCCCTCTCCAAGTAATATATTCGGCCATTGATCCAATGTCGCCTCCTTGGCTTCTGTACGCTAAATAATATCCACCCTCCACGTGTCGAGCGAATGTGGAAAGTCAGGGTATTTTGTGAATAACACCTCGTCCATGCGGGGAAGAGCGCCTATTTAAATAGATTGGATCCTAGATCCATTTAGCTCCGCGCAGAAAAGATCCCCAGAGACTGCTTAGGAGAAACCATTCCAGTATGGCTAGTGTTCCCAGCTCCTCCGCTCATCCCGACCCAAAGAAAGGCGAGTGGGAGAGGTGTTCTGTGTCTCATAGCCAATTGATAAAGTTGCAAGCGCAAGGATTCCTTCGCCCTGCGAATCTAGTCCCTGTTCGAACGGGGCTAGCTTCCTTCAATGAGGGGACTCAGGCAGAGGACTTCCCCAATCCGTCTGGGGGAGAGCGAGTGTGTTTTGTCCCCTTCCTGCTAAGAGGCGTTAGATTTCCAATCCATCTGTTCCTCCGAGGGCTTCTGGAGTATTACGGCCTCGAGCTGCACAACTTCACTCCGGCCTCTATTCTCCACATTGCGGGTTACGTCGCTTTATGCGAATTATTTTTGGGCGTCGAGGCTCATTTCGAGTTGTGGAGGAAGTTGTTCGGTCTCGTCCCGCGCAATCACGAAGGGTCGATATTTGAAGTGGGCGGAGCCGAAGTATGGCGCATCGCCAATACCGGATATCTATCCGGCACTCCAAGGAAGGCGCCTGATGAATGGCCCTCCGAATGGTTCTATATTGAGGACGTCGCGCTTCCTGACCCGGTTCGAAAGGGTCTTCCTGAATTTGCGTGCGTCCCGCTGAAGAAACGTCACAGTTGGCGTCCCCGGAGCCTTGAAGAGGAGGATGGCGTGGAGGTTCGTCAGCTGATGAGCAAGATAAAAGAGCCCGCTTAGTCCGGGCTCACGGTTATTGAGATTATGGCGATCTCCATAGCGTGAGGGATCCAGCCGCTCCAATACAGAGGGCTTCCAATGTGGCACTACAATGGGGAGGATGACGCCTCTCACTGCAGCCGGAAAGGTCCGGACACCCCTGCCGCTTTGGCTAAGATATTAGCCGAACTGTTCAAAGGGGAGGAAAATGAATTTCTTCGCATCAAACTCAGAGACGGGTACTCTATGTATAATCCTCCCAGTTGGGTAAGGCCCAACCCCTCTGTTTTTGCTCCTTCCATCTCTGAATTGCCTTTGATAAATTTCTAGCTTGTTTGCTTATGACAGCACTGGAGAAAGGTCACCGAGGGATTTCATAGTCCCGCCCCGCAGCCGGAGGATCACAACCGGGAGCTTGATTCGGGTTTGAAGAGGATCCGGATATATTTGTGGTGCTCGCCGAGGGAGTGTTTTACCAAACGAGCTATGATGGCACAGAAGTGGCCATCATCGCCGACTACCCTGGTCTTCTTCCTGCTTCACAGGTAAGTAATCAAGAAACACCTTCTCTGAAAGGGTGCTCTTACTCTGCCTCACCCACCGCATTGTCGCGCGTTCTACAGGGCAGGCGTTCGGTGATACCGAGGAAATCGGGTCCTGCGCCGGACAGATCTTCGAAGAGGAGGGCCGTTGAAGGCACCGCCAGGCCTTCATCGAGGAGGTACGAATAAATATATTTTTAAGTGGCCGTATCGAACTGTAACCTATGCGCCTGTTTGATTACAGGAAAAAGGTTCACCGAACTGCGTCCGGGGGTCCGGCCGGCCGCGTTCCCAACAACCAAGATTTAGATCCGGTCGGGGAGACGGGGGCTGATGTAGGAACAAAGCCGCACTGCCCTTCGGCCGAGGGTTCAGACAATATGTCCGTTACCAACTCGGAAGTAGAGAGTGCCATGAATCATCGGCGCTGCAGGGCTATTTTACGAGACCCGAAGTTCTCAGACGAGGCATTTAATGCCTTTAGCTCGGGCGACACATACATCCGAGCTGCTCGAGACGGGCGTAGAAAAGCCATGAGGCAATATCTAACATATGTGCAGGTAAGGTTACTTTGTCAAAAAAGGATAGCCTATGCCAGTAGCCCCCGGGACTAAAAGCAGTTGGTACAACTGATTTAAGGACCGTTGTATGACCAGGTTCTTACAGAGAAGAACAACCTGCTATCCCAAGAGCTGGAACAATGTCGGACGCAGCTAAATGCTGCTACCGCTGAACTAAAAGAGTTCAAGAAGGCGTCACCTGGTAATATTCCCCTCCAACGAGAAAATATACTTATATGCCCAGAATACTAACAGTCTTGCTTATACCATGACATAATGGTCAGGGGGACTCAAAGAGGCGTTGGAAGTCGCGCAAGCGAATGAGCAAGAAGCCAAAAGGCTACAAGCTACATGCGATCGAGTGCTGAAGCAGGCCATTATTGAGAAAACCAGCTCCAGGATTGCAAGACCCAGCTAGGCGAAGAGCTGAAAGATGTGCGGGCCTAGCTAGCCGATTCCGTGAAGGAGAACAAGAAGCTGCGGGGCGGCATATTCAGTATGTATCTGAACTATTTTGAAAGTAGTTCGGAAGTGGATGCAACTGATATAGTTGTGATCGCAGGTATATTGACGGGCCGTCCTGAAGAGGAGGTGTCTGGATCATCGAGTGATCTGCTACAAGGGCTATCGCGAGTGCACGAACAGGCTCGGCTGGCGATGCGGAGTGTTGCCAAGGCTCTATGGCCATCCGCCTCCCCTCCAGGAAGTATGGATGAGCTTGTAGAGCTGTTTAAAGGAGTGCGGCGACGTATCCGGCTATGGAAGATATCGGCCTGCCGAGAGGGTGCGCGAGAGGCTTGGGCTATGGTGAAAACTCGGTACACCAAGCTTGATCCTAATCACATGGCGCGGGTCGGGCCGGTAGTGTCGAATGGGGAAGAAATTCCCGTTAGTTTAGTATATGACCAAGTAGAGGTGGCCGCCAAATATTCCCAACAGGATTGTAAATTAGACTGCCTATTAGAAGTGTTTGAGTCCAAGTGACTATGTACTTTCCTCACCATGTGGAATTTCTAGCCGAATTGTATATCATTTGTCATGGCAGACCTTTTCGCTTTGACCTCCGGACCCGAAGGTGCGGAGTGTTTCCGAATACCGTCACGGCCGAATAGGCCGGGGTATGTGTGGAAAACTAAGTGTAGGGGTCATAGTTGCTTGAACAGACAAGTTGTATCCGGCTAGTTATGTTATATTACATTGAGATTGTAAGAAACATCTTCCAGGGAGAATAGTTCCATTAAGGGTTCCTTTCCCTGGGTGTGCATGCATTAGTAGACATGTCCGAATTGTGATGAGAAAATCATAGTGTGTATAACTTCTGGGGGTTCACAATAGAGTGAGTGCAAAAAAAAATTTCATCCACCGACCGAATATTCCCTTAAGAACGCTAGCTTTCGGATTAACCCAATCTGAGGTACACATCTGGATGACCCGGCAATAACAATCGCAGAGGTGCTCCCTTTACCACCTAGCCGAACAATCGGGAACGTAGGGGTAAGCACAGGAGCCAGGCAACCCAGCTTGGCCAAAACTTAAGTCACATCGATGCATATAATGGTGAAGAAAAGACATATGGGAGAGACGCGTATGTGTGATGAGCTTAATGCTCGGCAAGTAATATTAACAAGCTTCTGTTAAAAGAAGCCCCCAGGTATAATGGGTGTACGTTTGTAAAAATGTGTACGCCAGCAGTATTCGGTCAAGCTGAATGAGAGCTTTTAAAGCAAAAAAAATGTGTAAAAGGGGGAAAGAGTTATGGAAATTGTAGGGGAGAAGGAGACTAACAAAGGGTTCGGCGCTAGGCATAGAACCTTCGGAGTCTGGCCGCATTCCAGGGGTTCGGCTCTAGGCGATTGTCTGATGCGTCACGAAGACGGTACGCTCCTCCGGTAAGAACTTCGTCAATTATGAAGGGACCCTCCCATTTGGGCTTGAGTTTGTCCTTTTTCTTCCCCGGCAAGCGTAGAACGAGTTCGCCAACGTTGTAAGTCTTGGCCCGTACTTCTCTGCTTTGATATCTTCGAGCCTGCTGTTGATAAAATGCTGAACGGGCTTTGGCGACGTCGCGCTCCTCCTCCAGGGCATCTAGGCTGTCCTGCCGATCCAACTCGGCCTCTTTCTCTTCGTACATACGCACTCGAGGTGAGTCGTGTATAATATCGCAGGGCAATACAGCCTCTGCACCGTACACCATGAAGAAAGGTGTGTATCCAGTAGTACGGTTGGGCGTGGTCCGCAGCCCCTAGAGTACGGAGTCGAGCTCCTCGACCCAGTGCTTGTCTGATTCTTTCAAAGACCGCACTAGTCTGGGTTTGATGCCGCTCATAATAAGACCATTAGCTCGCTCGACTTGACCGTTTGTTTGCGGGTGGTAGACAGAGGCGTAATCAAGCTTAATGCCCAGATTAGCACACCAGGTTTTCACCTCATCAGCTGTGAAATTCGAACCGTTATCGGTGATGATGCTGTGCGGTACACCGTAACGGTGTACCACATCGGATATAAATGCAATCACCGGTCCGGACTCGGCCGTTTTAACTGGTCTAGCCTCTATCCACTTGGTAATTTGTCCACCATGACCAACAAATATTTTTTCTTATGGCTTCCCCCTTTAAGGGGTCCGACCATGTCCAAGCCCCAGACCCAAAGGGCCATGTAATGGGGATTGTTTGTAGAGCGGTTGGGGGCATATGGCTTTGGTTGGCGAAGAGTTGGCATCCGACATAGCGCTGGACGAGGTCCTGTGCGTCTGCCCGGGCCGTAGGCCAGTAAAATCCTATACGGAAGGCCTTGCTGACAAGTGCCCGGGCTGCGGCATGGTGCCCACCGAGATCGGCGTGAATTTCTGCCAAGAGTTGCCGCCCCTCCTCCTCAGAGATACACCTTTGAAGGACTCCGGTAGTGCTTTTCTTGTAGAGCTCTCCTTCATGAACTTTATAGGCCTTCGAACGCCGGACTATGCGGCGAGCCTCGTTTTGATCTTCTGGGAGCTCCTTCCTATTAAAGTAGGCCAAGAATGGTTCGGTCCACGGGGCAATTACTGCCATGATGAGGTGGGTCGATGGTGTTACTTCGGTGGTTGAACCTCCGATGATATTGGCGTGTTCGTTATCTGTGTTTGTGTTTGGAACGGGACTGTCGTTGCTATCTCCCCCTTGACATACCACAGATGGCTTAAAGAGCCTTTCGAGGAAGATGTTAGGTGGGACGGGGTCGCGCTTAGCGCCGATGCGAGCAAGGACGTGTGCCGCCTGGTTACTTTCGCGGGCGATGTGATGAAATTCGAGTCCCTCGAACCGAGCCGACATCTTCAAAACGGCATTGCGGTAAGCTGCCATCTTTGGATCTTTGGCATCAAAGTCTCCATTATTGGGGTATTGCGAGGTTTGAGTCCCCGCGCACCTCCAGGCGTTGTATGCCCATTGATACGGCCATCCGGAGGCCATGTAGCAAGGCCTTGTATTCGGCTGCATTGTTGGAGTCTGTGTATAATATTTGGAGTACGTACTGGACGATATCTCCTGTGGGGGACGTTAATACGACGCCCGCCCCTAGCCCTGCCAACATCTTGGAGCCGTCAAAATGCATCACCCAGTTGGAATACGCGCCGTACTCTTTAGGGAGTTCGGCTTCTGTCCATTCGGCGACAAAGTCAGCCAGTACCTGGGATTTGATGGCTCGACGTGGTTTGTACGTGATGTCGAATGGCAGGAACTCAATGGCCCATTTGGCAATCTAGCCCGTTGCATCCCGGTTGTTAATTATATCATTGAGGGGCACTTCGGAGGCCACCGTGATAGAGCACTCCTGAAAGTAGTGTCGCAATTTTTGAGATGCCATGAAGACTGCATATGCTATTTTTTGATAATGGGGGTACCGGGATTTGCATGGTGTGAGGACGGTGGATACGTAGTATACCGGCTTCTGGAGCGGAAATTTGTGTCCGTCCTGTTCTCGTTCGACGACGAGTACGGCGCTCACCACCTGGTGTGTTGCCGATATGTATAAGAGCATTGGTTCGCCGGCGTTTGGCGCGGCCAGGATTGGGTTGCTTGCCAGAAGGGCTTTTATTTTCTCCAGTCCGGCCGTTGCCGCGTCTGTCCACTCGAAGTTATCAGTGCACCGTAGAAGGCGATAGAGTGGCAGCACCTTTTCTCCTAACCTGGAGATAAAGCGTCTTAAAGCTGCCACGCACCCAGCGAGTTTTTGGACCTGCTTGAGTTCGGTTGGCGTAGCCAGTTGTGACAGAGCTCGGATTTTGGCTAGATTTGCTTCAATTCCTCTATTGGAAATGATGAAGCCCAATAGTTTACCAGTGGGGACGCCGAAGATGCACTTTTCCGGGTTAAGCTTGATGTCGTATGTGCGGAGGTTGTCGAATGTGAGACACAAGTCGTCTATTAGTGTTTCGACGTGTCTAGTTTTGATGCCGACGTCATCCACGTAGGCCTCCACTATTTTGCCGATCTGTTTCTCGAGGCATGTTTGGATCATGCGCTGGTAGGTGGCGCCGGCGTTCTTCAGCCCGAAAGGCATGGTGTTGAAGCAAAACGGCCCGTATGGTGTAATGAATGCTGTTGCGGCTTGACCGGACTCCTTCATTTTGATTTGATGGTATCCGGAATATGCATCGAGGAAGCACAGCGAGTCGTGACCTGCGGTAGCGTCAATGATTTGATCAATGCGGGGAAGAGGGAAGGGATCCTTAGGGCAAGCCTTGTTAAAGTCTTTGAAATCGACGCATAGGCGCCAGGATTTATCCTTCTTTGGTACCATTACCAAGTTTGCCAACCAGTCCGGATGTTTAATGTCTTTGATGAATCCGGCCTCGATGAATTTGGCTAGCTCCTCCCCCATAGCTTGTCATTTGGGTTCGGAAAAGCGCCGCAGAGTTTGCTTGACCGGCTTATATCCCTTTAGTATGTTGAGGCTATGTTCGGCCAACTCGCGCGGGATTCCTGGCATATCGGAAGGATGCCAGGCGAATATTCCCAGTTTTCGCGCAGGAAGTCTTGTAGTGCGACGTCGACTGCAGGGCTGAATTGCGCTCCGATAGACGCTGTCTTCTTCGGTCTGTTGGATGGACCTGAAATTTGACTATTTCTTCTGCTGGCTTGAAGGAAGTGGATTTGGGCCGTTTGTCCAGGATCACATCGTCCTTATCCACGGTGGAGCGTAGTGCGGTTAGTTCTTCGGCCGCAAGGGCCTCAGACAATGCCTCGAGGGCCAAGGATGTGGTTTTATTCTCGGCGCGGAGTGCTATGTCCGGATCACTAACGAGGGTGATTATTCCATTAGGCCCGGGCATTTTTAGCTTCATATACCCATAATGAGGTATGGCTTGAAAGCGCATGAAGACCTCTCGCCCTAACAGGGCGTCGTACCCACTGTTGAAAGGGGCCACCTGGAAAGTTATTTCTTCGGACCGATAATTCTCTGGCGTGCCGAACACCACATCAAGTGTAATTTTTCCTGCACACCGAGCTTCCCAGCTGGGAATGATTCCTCGAAAGGTTGTGCTGCTTTTCTCGATGCGGCTCCTGTCTATTTCCATCTTGTGGAGCGTGTCCTCGTAAATGAGGTTTAGTCCGCTGCCGCCATCCATGAGGACTTTTGTAAGTCGAAAGCCGTCCATGATGGGACTGAGGACTAGGGCAGCTGGCGCTCGGACTGTTCTGTATTTAGGTTCGTCCCTGGCGTTGAAGGTTATGGCCGTGTCATTCCAGGGGTCAATTGTAGCGACCTGGCAAACTTTGGCGAGATCACGCAGGGCCCTTTTACGCTTGTTGTTTGAAGCGAATGTCTCGAAGACTGCCAATACTCTATTGTCGTCGTTTGCTGGAGGGTGTTGTTCTGGGGTGTCCTTGATAAGGATGTCCTCGCCGCTCTTGGCTACCTGTCGAAGTATCCAACATGCTCTAAGGTTGTGGGTTGCCACGGTATCCGGCGTCGTGTGTATTTTGCATGGGCCATTGAGCCATCCCTCCAGAATGGTGCCATGCAATGTAATGGGTTTATGTTTTTTGACTGTTCGGCTGGGCGTGCCACGGGGGCGCGTCCTTTTCGCCTGTAAGGGGAGTCGGGATGGTTCCCAGCAAGCTGCCTGAGTTTTCCAGGCGCTTTCCATTGCGCTGTACTTTTGTACGATAGTTGCTAGGTCAGCGAACTTTGGTATGCGGTGGCGATTGATGGCGTTAAGGATACCTTCGTCCACACAGTTGTTGCAGAATGCTGCTATCGCGTCTTCGCCGCGGAAGTCTTTTACCTTGTTTTTAACAAGGATGAATCTGGGCCAGAAGTGGTGGACCGTTTCATGAGACTGTTGTTTGATGCTCCTGAGAGCATCTATGTCCGGGTGGGTGGGTGGAATTGAATCTGAACCCTGACCCAATTTTGGATCCGGAGTTTGGAGGTCTACCGGGCCGGACAGTTCGGGCTCCGGGATATCGACTGATTTTTTAGGCTCGTCATCCGACTCTACGTTCGGAGGAATAGACATGCTTTTCTGCCGGAAAATATCCGGCTCTTCAAGATCGGCGATCCGAACATAGTTCGTCTTCAATATAGTGGAAGAGTTGCTCCGCTCCTCGACTACCGCTATCTGATGGGTGATCGGTGGAGTTTTAATTTCTCTCTGGTGGGGTTTAAGCCCGACCCGATCGTAGTCTGTAGCGACCCCCAAGGCGGCCATGCGATCCAGGAGTTCGTTCAACGATGATAAATCCACTTGATCCATGCGGGCGGAGTATTCGGGATCAATGCGGAGGCGATTTTCGATGACTTGAGAGGTCATCGTCGGCTTAAGGGCCGAGCCGACGGTCATGACGAAGCCGCCGAGTCAGAGGGTCTGGCCTGGGGCCAGGGCTCCTTCGGAGATGATATTATCCTTGACAACAAGGCGAGCCATCAACCCTCTTGGCGACGGCACAATGGAACTCTCAATGAAAGCACCAATGCCGGTGTCAAAACCGGCGGATCTCGGGTAGGGGATCCCGAACTGTGCGTCTAGGATCGATGGTAACAGGAGACGGGGGACACAATGTTTACCCAGGTTCGGGCCCTCTCTATGGAGGTAATACCCTAGTTCGTGCTTGATTGATCTTGATGAATATGAGTGTTACAAGAGTTGATCTACCACGAGATCGTAATGGCTAAACCCTAGAAGTCTAGCCTATGAGTATATGGTCACGAATCTGTCCTATCCGGACTATGTTCTCCGGTTTATATAGACACCAGAGAGATCTAGGGTTACATGAGGTCGGTTACATAGGAGGAAATATTCATAATAGGTCGCCTAGCTTGCCTTCCACGCCAAGTAGAGTCCAATCTGGACACGGGTGCAGTCTTCGGTCTTCATGTCTCCACAGCCCATCAGTCCGGCCCAATAGATAACAGGCCGGACGCCCGAGGACCCCTTAGTCCAGGACTCCCTCACCTGGGGCCTCCCTTGTATGTCAAAGCTCCTTTCTTCCTTGGTGTATTTAATCCTTTGACAGGGCCAGTAGTCCGGCCGTCGAAGAAGGCTTATGTAAAAGAAAATCTGAAAAAGGAAAAAGGAAATAGTGGAAGTATACGTGTGTCCGGGATCGGTCGAGCCGAACTATGGATCACAAACTATCTGTTCCTCCGTCGATGCCCATGGAATTTCAAATACATAATTATGTATGCGTGGTACGAATGCCACTACTTGATCGGGGCTGGGATGGAGGCCGAATTGCTAATCGAGCTCTTGACAAGTCGAGATGTCCTGTTGCAGCATAGTCCGCACTCTTTTAACGGTGTCCAGGGGCTCGGCAGCCGGATTACGGTTCTGCTTGAAAATGCCGCTATGTACTTCTGGTGCTAGGGCGGCGGTGTGCTCCTCTGTACGGAGGGAGCGTTCCGTGTTTCCGTTGACCGTTATAACGCTGCGTGGACCGGGCATCTTGAGCTTAAGATAAGCATATTGAGGTACCGCATTGAATCGAGCAAATGCGGTTCATCCAAGCAGTGCGTGATAGCCGCTGCGAAAGGGGACGATATCGAAGATTAATTCCTCGCTTCGGAAGTTGTCCGGAGATCCGAAGACTACCTCTAGTGTGATTGAGCCCGTACAGCGGGCCTCTACGCCTGGTATGACTCCTTTAAAGGTAGTCCTTGTGGGCTTGATCCGTGATGGGTTAATGCCCATTTTGCGCACTTCATCCTGATAGAGCAGATTGAGGCTGCTGCCACTGTCCATGAGGACTCGCGTTAGGTGGAATCCATCAATGATTCGGTCCAGGACTAGTGCGGCTGATCCGCCATGCCGGATACTGGTTGGATGATCCCGACGATCAAAAGTGATCGGGCACGGTGACCATGGGTTGAATTTTGGGGCGGCTGGCTCTATCGCATAAACGTCCCTTAGTGCGCGCTTGCGCTCCCTTTTGGGGATGTGTGTAGCATATATCATGTTCACCGTTTTGACCTAAGGGGGAAACTTCTTCTGTCCCCCTGTGTTTGTCTGCCGGGGTTCCTCGTCATCGTCCTCGCTCTGCGGTCCCTTTTCCTTGGTCTCGGCATTTAACTTGCCGGCTTGCTTAAAAACCCAACAATCTCTGTTGGTATGGTTGGCTGGTTTGTCTGGGGTGCCATGGATTTGGCACGGACGGTCGAGTATGCGGTCAAGCCGGATGGTCCCTGATTGTTCCTTATATACGGCTTTTCCCGCTAACCGGACTTGGAGCCACTGAATCCGGCGTTGATAGCAGTGTCATCAGGTTGTCGCCATTGCTTCGACGTTTGTGTCTGCCGCGTCGGAGCTTGCCGTTGCTGTTCTTGACCTCAGAGGGGCCTGCCTCGCTGGCTGTGTTTTTGCTACGAGCCAGCCAACCATCCTCACCCGCCTAAAAGCGGGTCATGAGTGCCGTGAGGGCTCCCATGGATTTTGGCTTTTCTTGGCCGAGGTGGCGGGCGAGCCAATCGTCACGGATGCTGTGTTTAAAGGCCGCTAGGGCTTTGGCGTCCGGATAGTCAACGATCTGGTTCTTTTTAGTTAGGAATCTAGTCCAGAATTTCCTGGCTGACTCTCCAGGCTGTTGGACTATGTGACTTAAGTCGTCGGCATCTGGTGGTCGGACATATGTTCCTTGGAAGTTGTCAAGGAAGGCTTCCTCCAAGTCCTCCCAGCTGCCGATGGAATTTTCAGGCAGGCTGTTTAACCAGTGCCGAGCTGGCCCTTTGAGCTTTAGTGGGAGGTATTTGATAGCATGGAGGTCATCTCCGCGGGCCATGTGAATGTGGAGAATAAAATCCTCGATCCATACCGCGGGATCGGTTGTTCCGTCGTATGATTCAATATTGACGGGTTTGAACCCTTCGGGGAATTCATGGTCCATTACTTCATCACTGAAGCACAGAGGGTGTGCGGCACCTCTATATCGAGCCGCGTCGCGACGTAGCTCCAATGGAGTTTGTCTATGGTTATCGGCCCGGGCGTGACTAGGTTTGTCACGTCTGAATAGGTAGCCATCATCGCATGTCAAGGCACGTCCTCGCGATCCGTAGATCGATGTTGTATGTCCTACTCTACTATCTAGGTCTTGACGAAGGTCATATGTATAGCCCCGAGCTGTCTTATCCTTGCCTTTACGGCGAGGTGGAACAGTCTGTTTTTCGGCTCGGGTTGCCGTTTTATCCCGGCGCGTAGTGGCCGATCAACCGCATTGCGTGATGCTGGTGCGGGCTCTGGCGCCTCATCATCAAACTGAGGTAGCAATTTGCGCTTTGGGTAACTTTTGGCTGGGCGTTTAAGGCCGTATTCCTCTGCTGCCAGGACATCGGTCCATCTGTCATTGAGCAGGTCTTGATCAGCTTGAAGCTGCTGCTGCTTCTTTTTCATGCTCCTCGCAGTGGTTATTAGCTTAAGCTTAAAGCGCTCCTGCTCCAGAGGCTCCTCAGGCAAGATGAACTCTTCGTTGCCGAGGCTCACCTCCTCCTCGGAGGGCGGACGGTAACTACCGTCCTCCGAGTCTTCTTCTATGGCCTGTTCGTCAGGGCTGACATGCCCTGATTCCCGATTGTCTTGTTCGGCAGTTTGTTCATCGGGTTCTTCTGTGTCTTCGGCACCATCTGGAGTGTTGTCGTCTCCTGTGCCGGTGTTGATGTCCCTGCTGTGGCGAGATTTAGAGCGGCGCCGCTGACGCCGGCGCTTTGGTTGTGTTTTAGGAGGGTCCTCCTTTGCTGGGTTTTCCTTGTCGTCGCCACTGTTATTTTTGGGTGTATCTACCATGTATATGTCGTATGAGGAAGTGGCCGTCCATCGTCCAGTAAATGGCGGGTTTTGGCCCTGCTCCTCGTCGGCCTCGTCATCCATGCCGTCGATGTCTTCGGAGCTGTAATCAAGCGTGTCGGTTAAATCTTCAACTGTGGCTATAAAGTGGGTGGCGGGTGGGAAGCAAGATTCTCCATAATCAGCCCCTAGCTCGAACCGAACATAGTTCGGTTGTGAGTCCCCAGCCAAGGACAAGTTTTTTAATGAGTTTAGCACATCGCCCAAAGGTGAATGCTGAAAGATGTCTGCGGCGCCGAATTCAAAGATCGATAAACGATCAAGTTTGGCATCCGCGGGCTCATATGGTTCGGAACTTATGACCGGAGACGAGTCCGGAGTTCCGGTAACGTAGATGTCCCATGAGTTTAGGTCCATGTGCGGCTCCAACGCCGCGGGATCCGTGGCCTCCGTGGCGGGGTTGAGCTTCCCGTCCTTGGATGGCGCGGTATGCTCCGGATCTAAGGCCGGAGCAGTTACAGGAGCTATCCCCTGAAAGCGGTCCGACGACAGATTTACGTCATGTTCGTCGAGGTGACCAGGAGCGGTCGCCGCGGTCTCGAATCCGGCGAAGATCAAGTCTCCACGGATGTCCGCGACGTAGTTCAAGCTCCCAAATCTGACCTGATGGCCAGGGGCGTAGCTATCGATCTGCTCCAGATGTCCAAGCGAGTTAGCCCGCAGTGCGAAGCCGCCGAACACAGAGATCTGTCTGGGGAGGAAGGTTCCTCCTTGGACAGCGTCATTGTTGACGATTGAAGGGGCCATCGAGCCTTTTGAGGATGGCACAGTGGAACTCTCAATGAAAGCACCAATGTCGGTGTCAAAACCGGCGGATCTCGGGTAGGGGGTCCCGAACTATGCGTCTAAGGTCGATGGTAACAGGAGACAGGGGACACGATGTTTACCTAGGTTCGGGCCCTCTCTATGGAGGTAATACCCTACTTCCTGCTTGATTGATCTTGATGAATATGAGTATTACAAGAGTTTATCTACCACGAGATCTTAATGGCTAAACCCTAGAAGTCTAGCCTGTATGACTATGGTAATGAGTCTATCCTGATCCAGACTAAGACCTCCGGTTTATATAGACACCGGAGGGATCTAGGGTTACATAAGGTCGGTTACAGAGAAAGGAAATCTTCATATTTGGTCGCCAAGCTTGCCTTCCACGCCAAGGAGAGTCCCATCCGTACACGGGTAGAGTCTTCGGTCTTCGTGTCTTCACAGCCCATCAGTCCGGCCCATGGCTAACAGGCCGGACGCCCGAGGACCCCTTAGTCCAGGACTCCCTCAACCGGCTCCGGGTGCGGCCGGTTTAGACAAACCGCTGGCTCAGGCTTTGGCGGAGTTAATGGCCACCTTAGCAACACTCCTGGAGACCCCAATCATAGCGGAAAACCAGGCGAAGTGCAACACAGAGGTGACGAAGCTTCATGAGCAGATGGCTAAGGTTCAGGAGGATATCAACGCTGAGAGTGCTCGCCTGGTGGAAGTGCAGACCCAGGTCCACAATGAGGTGGAGCATTTGAAGGCAGAAGCCTGGCACATGAGTCTCCGTCAGAATGCTTCAGACGTGGTCCATCACAGGAGGCACATGAGCCGTTTGTCGCCCAATTTTGAGCCCACACATTTGTTCAACACACCACAAGACACGCCCGCTCCAGGGGCAGGGACGAGTACCCCTGAAGCATCGATTATACCCCAGTTAACCTGGGTCACCCCCCCGAACGGAGCCGGGCAACAACCACCGGCTCAGCCTCATCAGCCGGCTCAACAGTGTCAGCCTGATCCGGCCCCGCATCCGTCGCCAGTTCAGTTTCATCCGCACCATTTTTTGACACCGGCGGGTCATTTCTCCAACCCCGTCGACAACATGCTGGCGGAGACTACCAATCTCGCCCTGCTTTCGATCACAGGGAACACCCCAGTTGAGATTGAGGCCCGGAATGCCATTGAGATGTTGAAGACTGCGGTCGCCCAGCAGGAAAACTACTCCTACAGTCAGCAATGACTTCACTCTACCCCGTGATACGTCTCCGTCACATCTACTTTTCCAAACACTTTTGCCCTTGTTTTGAACTCTAACTTGCATGATTTGAATGGAACTAACCCGGACTGACGCTGTTTTCAGCAGAATTGCCATGGTGTTATTTATGTGCAGAAACAAAAGTTCTCGAAATGACCTGAAACTCCACGGAGATTATTTTAGGAAAATATAAAAAATATTGGCGAAAGAATCAAGGCCAGGGGGCCCACACCCTGGGCACGAGGGTGGGGGCGCGCCCTACCCCCTGGGCGCGCCCCTGCCTCGTGGGCCCCCTGGAGCTCCACCGACCTCAACTCCAACTCCATATATTCGTGTTCGGGGAGAAAACAATCAGAGCGAAAGAATCATCACGTTTTACGATATGGAGCCGCCGCCAAGCCCTAAACTCTCTTGGGAGGGCTGATCTGGAGTCCGTTCGGGGCTCCGGAGAAGGGAATCCGTCTCCATCGTCATCATCAACCATCCTCCATCACCAATTTCATGATGCTCACCGTCGTGCGTGAGTAATTCCATCGTAGGCTTGCTGGACGGTGATGGGTTGGATGAGATTTATCATGTAATCGAGTTAGTTTTGTTAGGGTTTGATCCCTAGTATCGACTATGTTCTGAGATTGATGTTGCTATGACTTTGCTATGCTTAATGCTTGTCACTAGGGCCCCAGTGCCATGATTTCAGATCTGAACCTATTGTGTTTTCATGAATATATGTGAGTTCTTGATCCTATCTTGCAAGTCTATAGTCACCTACTATGTGTTATGATCCGGCAACCCCGAAGTGACAATAATTGGGACCACTCCCGGTGATGACCGTAGTTTGAGGAGTTCATGTATTCACTATGTGTTAATGCTTTGGTCCGATACTCTATTAAAAGGAGGCCTTAATATCCCTTAGTTTCCATTAGGACCCCACTGCCACGGGAGGGTAGGACAAAAGATGTCATGCAAGTTCTTTTCCATAAGCACGTATGACTATATTCGGAATACTTGCCTACATTACATTGTTGAATTGGAGCTAGTTCTGTGTCACCCTATGTTATGATTGTTACATGATGAACCGCATCCGACATAATTATCCATCACCGATCCAATGCCTACGAGCTTTTCACATATTGTTCTTTGCTTATTTACTTTTCCGTTGCTATTGTTACCATCACTACAAAACCCAAAAATATTACTTTTGCTACCGTTGCCACTACTATCATATTGCTTTGCTACTAAATACTTTGCTGCAGATATTAAGTTATCCAGGTGAGGTTGAATTGACAACTCAGCTGCTAATACTTGAGAATATTCTTTGGCTCCCCTTGTGTCGAATCAATAAATTTGGGTTGAATACTCTACCCTCGAAAACTGTTGCGATCCCCTATACTTGTGGGTTATAAAGACTATTTTCTGGCGCCGTTGCCGGGGAGCATAGCTCTATTCTTTGAGTCACTTGGGATTTATATCTGCTGGTCATTATGAAGAACTTGAAAGACGAGAAAACAAAAATTTATCTCTCAACTACGAGGGGAGGTAAGGAACTGCCATCTAGCTCTGCACATGATTCACCTTCTGTTTTGAGTAAGCTTGCGACACCTAAACCTGCTTCTGCTATTGATTCTGATATGTCGCATGTTATTGATGATGCCACTTCTGCTATGCATGATACTTATGATGAAACTACTTATATGCTTGATACTACTGTGCCACTTGGTGAATTTATTGATGAACAACTTGCTAGGGCTAGAGAGAATGAAATTATTGAAACTGATAATATTGATGAAAGTGATGATGAAGACTCTCCCAATAAATATGAATTGCCTGTTGTGCCTGAGGGCTATGTTATGGATGAAGAAACTGCTAGAGACTTTCTTGCTTGCAATGATAGAAGTCATCTTAAGAAATTATTAGCTAAGGTTAAACAAAAAACTCTGAATGCTAGAATGAAATATGATCCTGCTTATGCTACTTCACCTATGTTTGTTACTGGTAAGTATTAAGAATTCTCTATTGATCCTGATATAATTACTTTGGTTGAGTTTGATCCTTTTTATGGCTATGAATCTAAAACTGTTGTGGCACATCTTACTAAATTAAATGATATAGCCACCCTGTTCACTAATGATGAGAGAACTCGCTACTTTTATATCCTTAAAATATTTATGTTCTCATTAAAGGGTGATGCTAAGATATGGTTTAATTCTCTTGATCCTGGTTGTGTGCGTAGTCCCCAGGATATGATTTATTACTTCTCTGCTAAATATTTCCCTGCTCATAAAAAACAAGCTGCTTTAAGGCATATATATAATTTTGTGCAAATTGAAGAAGAGAGTCTCCCACAAGCTTGGGGGAGGCTTCTCCAATTACTTAATGCTTTGCCTGATCATCCTCTCAAGAAAAATGAAATACTTGATATCTTTTATAATGGACTAACCGATGCTTCCAGAGACCACCTGGATAGTTGTGCTGGTTCTGTTTTCAGGGAAAGAACGCCAGATGAAGCTGAAATTCTATTGAATAATATGTTGACAAATGAATTGGACACTTCCTGAACCAACTCCTAAGCGAACTCCGAAGAAGAGGGGTTTCTATTTCTTAGTCCTAAAGATATGCAAGAAGCAAAGAAATATATGAAAGAAAAGGGTATTAAAGCTGAAGATTTTAAGAATTTACCTCCTATTGAAGAAATACACGGTCTTAATTTACCGCCCGTTGAAGAAATACATGGTTTTAATCCATCACCTATTGAAGAAACAAATGGTCTTGATAACCCGACACAGGTAGTAAAGGTAAATTCTCTCTATATATTTGATGAAGGTGATATTCCTCGTTATAAGTCTGCTAGCCAATGCTTAGATGAGTTTGATAATTTTATTGTCAAACAAGAAAATTTCAATGCTTATGTTGGTAGACAATTGAAACACAATTCTTATATGCTTGAACACTTGAGTGATTATATGTCTAGAGTTAAAGGTGAGCTTAAACTCATTAGTAAACATGCTTCTATGGTTACCACTCAAGTAGAACAAGTACTTAAAGCTCAGAATGATTTGCTCAATGAATTAAATAGTAAGAATAATGACTATGCTGTTAGAGTGGCTACTAGAACTGGTAAAATGACTCAGGAAACTTTGTATCCTGAAGGCCACCCTAAGAGAATTGAGCAGGATTCTCAAAGAAATAGTGTAGATGCACCTAGTCCTTCTAAAAAGAAGAAAAAGAAAAATGATAGGACTTTCCATGCTTCTAGTGAACCTGTTGTAGACACACCTGAGAATCCCAATGATATTTCTATTTCTGATGCTGAAACACAATCTGGTAATGAACTTGAACCTAGTGACAATGTTAATGATGATGTTCATGTTGATGCTCAACCTAGCAATGATAATGATGTAGAAATTGAACCTGTTGTTGATCTTGATAACCCACAATCAAAGAATCAACGTTATGATAAGAGAGACTTTGTTGCTAGGAAGCACGGTAAAGAAAGAGAACCATGGGTTCAGAAACCCATGCCTTTTCCTCACAAACCATCCAAGAAAAAGGATGATGAGGATTTTGAGCGCTTTGCTGAAATGATTAGACCTATCTTCTTGCGTATGCGTTTAACTGATATGCTCAAAATGAATCCTTATGCTAAGTATATGAAAGAAATTGTTACTAATAAAAGAAAGATACCGGAAGCTAAAATTTCCACCATGCTTGCTAATTATGCTTTTAAGGGTGGAATACCTAAGAAACTTGGAGATCCAGGAGTACCTACTGTACCATGCTCCATTAAAAGAAATTATGTTAGAACTGCTTTATGTGATCTTGGAGCCGGTGTTAGTGTTATGCCTCTCTCTTTATATCATAGACTTGATTTGAATAAGTTGACACCTACTGAAATATCTTTGCAAATGGCTGATAAATCAACTGCTATACCTGTCGGTATTTGTGAGGATGTGCCTGTTGTGGTTGCAAACGTTACTATTTTAACAGACTTTGTTATTCTCGACATTCCCGAGGACGATAGTATGTCTATTATTCTTGGAAGACCTTTTTTGAATACTGCAGGGGCTATTATTGATTGCAACAAAGGCAATGTCGCTTTTCATGTTAATGGTAATGAGCAGACGGTACACTTTCCGAGGAAACAACCTCAAGTCCACAGCATCAATTCTATTGGAAAAATTCCATTGATTATTATTGGAGGTTTTGAATTTCCTCTTCCTACTGTCCAGAAGAAATATGATATTCTTATTATTGGGGATGTGCATATCCCCGTTGAGGTAACATAGTGTTATTCGAAATTTCTCCGGTTCCATGTTATTAGGAATGAGTTTGTTAACAAGACTTGATCAACCTTGTTAGTGGATTCCTTTTGATGAGCATGAGATGGATGAAGTTAGAAAGCACAACCTTCTGTACCCTCTCTCTACTTTCTGTTATTTCGTTGAAATAAAGTAAAAATAATATTTTTCGGTCTGTTTTCTGAATTATCCATGCAATATAAAAATACCCCAAAAATAAAAGTTCTCCAAATGCCCTGAAATTGAAATATGATTTTTTTCTGGAATATTTGAGAATATTTGGCACTGAGAACACAGCAGGGGGAGCAAGCACCTGGGCATGAGGGTCCACGGCGCGCCCACCCCTCTAGGCGCGCCCCCTACCTCGTGGGCCCATGGTGGCTCCCCTCCACTTATTCCTGCACCCACACACTTATTCTTCCTCCCAAAAAAATCACCATCCAACTCAAGCACGAGTTCTAGCTCATTTTGCTGTGATTTTTGATCTCCTTGCTCAAAGCACCTCTCACAAAACTGCTTTGAGGGATTGTTCCTTGGTATGTGACTCCTCCATTGGTCCAATTACTTTTTGCTCTAGTGCTTTATTCATTGAAAATTTGTGATGCCTAGGTGACCATGTTCTTGAGCTTGCATGTCAAATTTATATGGTTCCAAGTAGTTCTAATGCATGATATGAGCTCTAGGCACTTGTATGAGTAGTTTCTATCAATTTTGTTGAGCTTGGTTCACTTTTATTTGAAGTTACTAAAAATTTCAGAAATTTTCAGAAAATGATAAAGAGATTTTTGAGGGGCTCATCGAGCCGAAGCTCGAAGGAAAAAACAAAGTGAAGAAGAAGAGAGGCCCAAATATAATCTGCCTCGTACCACGGAGGTTCGGCCGTGTGAATGGCCTTGTGATGATTTCTTGAGAGCAGCCGGGATTTATGATGATTTTTATGAATTGGCTGAGAATGCAGGCCTCACCGACTTCCTCCGCGACCAACGTGAACAGTATCTCTTACTGACCAATACCTTTGTGCAAAATTTTCATTTCCATTCTAGGAGGTCACCACCTACGGTGGATTTTCATTTATATGATGAGTATAAGGAGATGACCCTTCATGAATTCTGTAGAGTTTGCAAGTTACCTTTTCGGGGTATCATAGAGGAACCACATAGTAACGATGTGGAGGGGTTTATTGATACAATTGCTGTAGGGGAAACGAGGAAGGTTTCCGACGCACGAATCACTAGCATACATTTTCCTGTTCTATGTTACTTTGCTATATTTGCTAGTAGATGCATAATTGGTCGCGGAAACTGTGGAAACTTGAGTGTCCCTGATATTATTATTTTGTTCCATGCCTTGTTTCATGATGATACATTTAGTATGGGCGCCATTGTTGCAAGGCGGTTAAATCTGAACCGTACTAAGGGCCCCATCTTGGGAGGCATCTTTGCCTCGCGCCTCGCTACATACTATAACATACCTATTAGGCACTATGAGAAAGAAGAAAAATTGCTGCCTAATGTTTATTTAGATTATAAGAGTATGGTAGCACATGATTTTATTGTTAAGAATAGGGAAAGGGTGCTTAAATATAAACTGTTATTTGATAAAAATCACCTTGAGACTATTAACTTGGCTGTTCCTTCCTTGTTTGATTTGTCTGCAAGCAAGTATCTCGTTCCGCTGGCGGCCATCCACACCTACCGGAACCCTACATCAGCCACAGAGCCAGAGCCGGAACCACAATTTGATCCTCCACGACAGTCTAATTACCAGTGGAATCTGGAGATGATTGCCAACCAATGGCAATCAGAGGCTTCTTCATCTCAGTACGACCCCAACTACAACTTTGGATATCCGCCAGGCCAGCCGTGGCAATATACCAACTTAGGCCAAAAGCCTAAGCTTGGGGTAGTACGTATTTCCCACCGACATTACATTTATGTTCACACACTCATTGCTAGATGTCGGTGTCCATACTTTTTCACTGTAATATCCATGCTAGTTTATTTTCTTTTTCTTGCTTTCTTCTTGTGTGTTTGATAAACCTTAAGAAAAAAATTAGTTGTAGCTTTTAGCTAGTTTACTTTCTTGCCGTAGTAGTAGTAATTAAAAAGAAAACCCAAAAATATTTCTTGTTCTTCTTTTGCTTGTTGGGAGCTTTCCCGTGTAAATAGTTTTTATTTCTTTTCTCTTCTTTGGGGGTCGATAGGAGAAGACCATGATGAAATTGTTGAAGTGGATCTTATATGCATTATTGTTGATTTAACCAAGAGCCCATATTGCCTTGTCTTCTCCTGTTTATTGAATGCTCGCAGATTCCAGATAGTCCAATGCACGTGCACTATTATTATTATTCACATTGTTCGGTCGTGCAAGTGAAAGGCAATTATGACGATATATGATGGAATTACTGAGATGAGAGAAGCTGGTATGAACTCGACCTCTCTTGTTTTTGTAAATATGATTAGTTCATCGTTCTAGATTCAGCCTGTTATGAATAAACATGTTTGCAATGACAATTAGAGATTATAGTTGCTTATGCCATGCTTAATTAGCTAGGAGTTTATAATGGTTGACCTTGCGTGCCAACATGCTATTAAAATGGTTGTGATGTGGTATGATGGGGTGGTATCCTCCTTTGGATGATTCAAGTGACTTGACTTGGCACATGTTCACACATGTAGTTGAAACAAAATCAACATAGCCTTCATGATATTTATGTTCATGGTGGATTATATCCTACTCATGCTTGCACTCAATGTTTATTACTTTTAATGCATGTTCATGACTGTTGTCGCTCTCTAGTTGGTCGCTTCCTAGTCTTTTTCTAGCCTGCACTCGTACTAAGCGGGAATACTGCTTGTGCATCCAATCCCTTAAACCCCAAAGTTATTCCATATGAGTCCACCATACCTTCCTATATGTGGTATCTACCTGCCGTTCCAAGTAAATTTGTATGTGCCAAACTCTAAACCTTTAAATGAGATTCTGTTTTGTATGCTCGAATAGCTCATGTATCAACTAGGGCTGTCCATACCTTCCATGTTAGGCGGGTTATTCTCAAGAGGAGTGGACTCCGCTCCTCACTCACGAGAAAATGGCTGGTCACCGGGATGCCCAGTCCCATGCTTTATGCAAATCAAATCAAAATAATTGCAAACAAAACTCCCCCGGGACTGTTGTTAGTTGGAGGCACTCGTTGTTTCGAGCAAGCCATGGATTGATGCTTGTTGGTGGAGGGGGAGTATAAACTTTACCATTCTGTTTGGGAACCGCCTATAATGTGTGTAGCATGGAAGATATCGCCATCTCTTGGTTGTTATGTTGACAATGAAAGTATGCCGCTCAAAATATTATTTATCTCTGCTTTAAAACCGAGCTCTGGCACCTCTACAAATCCCTGCTTCCCTCTGCGAAGGGCCTATCTATTTACTTTTATGTTGAGTCATCACCCTCTTATTAAAAAGCACCAGCTGGAGAGCACCGCTGCCATTTGCATCCATTACTATTAGTTTATATTGGGTATGACTATGACTGGATCTCTTTTACCATGAATTACAATGTCTAGTCAGTCCTTGATCTTTAAAGGTGCTCTGCCTTTATGTTTTGCGGTCTCAGAAAGGGCTAGCGAGATACCATCTTGTTATATCATAATATGATTGTTTTGAGAAAGTGTTGTCATCCGAGATTATTATTATTGCTCGCTAGTTGATTATGCCATTGACATGAGTAAACATGAGACCTAAGAGTTATTGTGAATATGGTTAGTTCATAATCCTTGCTATAAATTTGAATGCTGGCTTTACATATTTACAACAACAAGAGCAAACAGAGTTTGTAAAAGTTTTTCTTTATCACTTTCAGTTTATCAACTGAATTGCTTGAGGACAAGCAAAGGTTTAAGCTTGGGGGAGTTGATACGTCTCCGTCGCATCTACTTTTCCAAACACTTTTGCCCTTGTTTTGGACTCTAACTTGCATGATTTGAATGGAACTAACCCGGACTGACACTGTTTTCAGCAGAATTGCCATGGTGTTATTTATGTGTAGAAACAAAAGTTCTCGGAATGACCTGAAACTCCACGGAGATTATTTTTGGAAAATATAAAAAATATTGGTGAAAGAATCAAGGCCAGGGGGCCCACACCCTGGGCACGAGGGTGGGGGGCGCGCCCTACCCCCCTGGGCGCGCTCCCTGCCGCGTGGGCCCCCTGGAGCTCCACCGACCTCAACTCCAACTCCATATATTCGTGTTCGGGAAGAAAAAATCAGAGAGAAAGAATCATCATGTTTTACAATACGGAGCCGCCACCAAGCCCTAAACTATCTCGGGAGGGCTGATCTGGAGTCCGTTCGGGGCTCCGTAGAGGGGAATCCGTCGCCATCGTCATCATCAACCATCCTCCATCACCAATTTCATGATGCTCACCGCCGTGCGTGAGTAATTCCATCATAGGCTTGCTGGACGGTGATGGGTTGGATGAGATTTATCATGTAATCGAGTTAGTTTTGTTAGGGTTTGATCCCTAGTATCCACTATGTTCTGAGATTGATGTTGCTATGACTTTGCTATGCTTAATGCTTGTCACTAGGGCCCCAGTGCCATGATTTCATATCTGAACCTATTATGTTTTCATGAATATATGTGAGTTCTTGATCCTATCTTGCAATTCTATAGTCACCTACTATGTGTTATGATCCGGCAACCCCGAAGTGACAATAATCGGGACCACTCCTGGTGATGACCGTAGTTTGAGGAGTTCATGTATTCATTATGTGTTAATGCTTTGGTCCGGTACTCTATTAAAAGGAGGCCTTAATATCCCTTAGTTTCCATTAGGACCCCGCTGCCACGGGAGGGTAGGACAAAATATGTCATGCAAGTTCTTTTCCATAAGCACGTATGACTATATTCGGAATACATGCCTACATTACATTGATGAATTGGAGCTAGTTCCGTGTCACCCTATGTTATGATTGTTACATGATGAACCGCATCCGACATAATTATCCATCACCGATCCAATGCCTACGAGCTTTTCACATATTGTTCTTTGCTTATTTACTTTTCCGTTGCTATTGTTACCATCACTACAAAACCCAAAAATATTACTTTTGCTACCGTTGCCACTACTATCATATTGCTTTGCTACTAAATACTTTGCTGCAGATATTAAGTTATCCAGGTGTGGTTGAATTGACAACTCAGCTGCTAATACTTGAGAATATTATTTGGCTCCCCTTGTATCGAATCAATAAATTTGGGTTGAATACTCTACCCTCGAAACTGTTGCGATCCCCTATACTTGTGGGTTATCACCCCGCACCCGAGTTGCAGCAGAAGCTGGCATGTCGAGTCACCAGTGGTTTGTAGCAACGTGCGTCGGCAACATGAACAACAACGTGACCCGCCCGGGCCAGCGACCATGGACACACAGGCGGTTGTTGACGTGGCTCGGGGAGCAGAAGCAATAAACATGGGGACGGGTCAGGTTCCACCCACCGCCGCCCAGCCAGTTTCATATGGTACAAGTCTGAACACCAAGACCATTGGGATACAGTGTCTAGCACCAGCTCTCTGCAACGAGTGGATGCCCAAGGCTTTCAAAGGCCCTCGTAAGGTTCCCAATTACACGACAGATCTTGAGCCGGCGGCATGGATTGAGAGCTATGAGATAGCCATGGATGTGCTAAATGTCAGCGATGTAGTTTGGCCAAATACCTGACTATGATGTTGAAGGGGCCAGCTCGCACATGGTTGAAAAACCTTCCTCTCAACTCAATTGACACTTGGGTAGAGTTGAAAGATCGCTTCATCAAAAACTTCCAAGGAACCTGCAAGCGCCCAATGACGATTGTTGATCTGCAACATTGCGTCCTGCGTGAGGATGAGTCCGCCCATCACTGGTCACGTCGGGTCGCAAAGATCATTCACTCTTTCGATAGCATAACAACTGCTCAAGTTGTCTTGATCTTGGAGCCTCTCGTTCAAAAGCTTGGGTGGCTCACGCGGAAGGTTCGGGACATGGGCGAGCTCATGGATGTCCTTACCAGCTATGCTGAGTTAGACAACACGAAAGACCCTAGTTCGGATGATGAAAATTCCGGCAAAGGCAAGAAAAACGGTGGCGGCAGGGGTCACCAGCAGAATACTCCAGGACACAATGGCAATCATGGTAATCAAGGCAATGGTGGCAAGCGCAAGCATCCGGAAGGAGGGTCGGATTTCGTCGCTAACACCGATACATGCTTCAAGGGCCAGAGGCGGAACAACAACTCTTGGAGACCTTACAATGGGAACAAATCTCGTAATTTCAAGGAGGCCCTCAAAGCCCCGTGTCCAAAACACAGCCTCCCTGATAATCCAGCAAACCACTCCTGGTAAAATTGTTATATCATGCAGGATTTTCACAATCAGGCTTAATAGAGTCATCAGGTGGAAGTGATGGAAACCGGGGGCAGCAACTTCGGCCTCCACGTGTTGAGCGAATGCGAGAGGTCAGGGTATTTTTACAGATAACACCCCAGCCATGTAAGAAAAGCGTCTATAAAGAGATTGGATCTCAGATCCATTCAGCGCCACACAGAAAAAATCCTAAGAGCCTCGCCTGAGAAGTCCATTCCAGCATGGCTAGCGTTCCCAGCTCTTCTTCCCGTCCTTGCGGCCCAGAAAAAGGCGAGTGGGAGAAGTGCTCCGTTCCCCATAGTCAGCTAGAGAAGCTGCAAACACAGGGATTTCTTCCTCCTGCGGATCTGGTCCCTGTTCGAGCAGGGTTGACCTCCTTCACTGGTAAGGCCCAGGCGGAGAATTTCCCCAATCCGTCTGAGGGGAACGAGTCTGTTTTGTCCCCTATCTGCTGAGAGGCGTCGGGTTTCCAATTCATCCGTTCCTCCGAGGGCTTCTGGAGTATTACGGCCTCCAACTGCACAACTTTACTCCCGCCTTCATTCTGCATATCGCGGGTTACGTCGCTCTTTGTGACCTGTTCCTAGGTTGTGAGGCCCACTTTGAATTGTGGAGGAAGCTATTCTGCCTTGTCCCACGTAACCACGAGGGATCAATATTTCAAGTGGGCGGAGCCGAAATATGGCGCATCACCGAGACCGGATACTTATCCGGGACACCAAAGAAGGCATCCGAAGAGTGGCCTTCCGAATGGTTCTATATTGAGGATGTCACACTTCCAGACCCAGTTCGGAGGGGTCTTCCCGAGTTCACAAGCGTTCCTTTGAAGAAACGCCACAGCTGGCGCCCTCGGAGCCTCGAGGAGGAAGATAGTGCGGAAGTTCGTCAACTCATGAGCAAGATAAAGACACTCGCTCAGTCCAGATTATCGATAGTCGAAGTAATGGCGACTTCCATAGTATGGGGGGTTTAGCCACTCCAATACATAGGGCTTCCCATCTGGAACTACAATGGGGAGGATGACGCCTCCCGCTGCGGCAGAAAGGGTCCGGATACCCTCGCCGCTCTAGCCAAAATATTGGCCGAACTGTTCAAAGGGGAGGAAGAGGAATTCCTGCGTATCAAGCGCAGAGATGGATTTTCCATGTATAGTCCTCCTAGCTGGGTAAGCCCCGACTCCTCCGCTCTACTCGTTCCACTCCCTGAGCTACTTTTAATAAATATTAACCCATCCATTTATAACAACACTAGCGAAAGATTTCCGAAGGGCTTCACAGCCCCGCCCCGCAGCCCGAGGGCCACAATCGAGACCTTGACCCCAAATTCGAAGAGGATCCAGATATATTCGTGGTGCTCGAGGATGGGGTGTTTTACCAGGCGAGCTACGACGGCATAGAAGTGGCCATCATCGCCGATTATCCCGGTCTTCTCCCTGCTTCACATGTAAGTAATCAGGAGACATCTCATCCGAAAGAGTTCTCTCATTCTGCCTCACCCACCGCACCGTCCTGTGCTCAAAAGGGGAGGCGTTCGGTGCGCCATGCTGCCCCAGGGGCATCTCCCAAGAGAGCGGCCCCCACACCGGGCAAGCCTTCGAAGAGGAAAGCAAACGAAGATACAGCCGAGCCATCATCAAAGAGACTTCTATGTTTGTCCTGTATCAGGAAAAGAGTGTGCCGGACTATGTCCGGGGGTCCGGCCAGTCATACTCCCCCAACCGGGATCCAGATCTTGCCGTAAAGACGGGGGCTGATACGGGGGTGACGCCGGATTGTCCTCCAGCCGAGGATTCGGATGATGTATCCGTCACCAACTCGGAAGTGGAGAGCGCCATGAATCATCGACGCCGAAGGGCCATTTTATGAGACCCTAGCTTTTCAGAAGAGGCATTTAATGCCTTCAGCTTGGCTGATGCATACATCCGAGCTGCTCGAGACGGGCTTAACAGAGCCACGAGTCAACATTTAAAAGATGTGCAAGTAAGTTTATTTTGTCCGAATATGCTAACCATATGCCAGTAGCCCCCGAGACTTGAAGTAGTTGGCCCAACTGATTTAAGGATCGTTGTATAGCCAGGTTCTTACAGAGAAGAACATCCTACTAGCCCAAGAGCTAGAAAAGTGTCGGACACAGCTAACTTCTGCTACCGCCAAACTGGAAAAGTCCAAGAAGCACTAGTAGAAAACAAAGCTTTATTACGGGTTCGTAAGGGCCTTTAGTGCCGGTTCTGCAACCGGCACTAAAGGTTGGAGACTAAAGGCCCCCCCTTTAGTACCGGTTCGGCATGAACCGCCACTAAAGGCCCACCACGTGGCGTGAGCTCACGCCGTGGTATGGGGGACCTTTAGTACCGGTTGGTAACACCAACCAGTACTAAAGGTTTTTTTTGAATTTTTTTTGGTTTTTTTATTTTCAATTTTCTAAATTATTTGATGATTTAGTCTCTAATCACCCCTCTTAACTGCTCAAGTGTGGATCACTCATTCCAAATCGTCTAACTTCCCGGCCGGTCACCCATCCTCTCACTACCCCAGCCTCAGCACGCTTAACTTCGGAGTTCTATTCCCCCTACTTTCCAAGTCTGCACTTGTTGTTTTCTTGACAAATGTAAGCTGTCAATCCTATTAACCCTCAGGAGTTTAGCTTGAGCATTAGGTCACACGTTTCACCGTTTGAGTTTGAAACTATTATAATTCTAAAAAACAGTAATTATTTACTAACACTAATATTTCTTGAATAAGTAGTTTGACCATAGTTTGACCACAATTTGACCATAGTTTGACCAGATTTGACCAAAATTCAAAAAACTGAAATAATTATTTAGTAACACTAATATTCTTGAATAATTATTTAGTAACACTAATATTTCTTGAATAAGTAGTTTGACCAGTTTGACCAAAATTCAAAAAAACTGAAATTTGAGCATATGTTTTTTTCCTTTTAGAATTTGAGGATTCTAAAAAAATTGCAAGCAGGCCGTAGGCGGTCAAAATCGGATGCGGATTTTCGTGCTGAACATTTTGATATATTATACTTTTTTCCGACATCGTATGCAACTGCAAAAGTTATAGCCGTTTTACTTTTTCGTAACACTTTTTTGCAAAACATGTCCAAATTTAAGTTTTTTAATTTTCCTAACTAGTAGATGTAGTAATATAACTACATCTCGAAGAATTTTATTTTTTGAAATTTTTACCATTTTCTTTTATTTTTTTCAAAACTGAAATGGCGACACACGGGGGGGGGGGGGGTAGAGTTTGAAAATTGCCTTATAGTCCCGGTTTGTGTCTCCAGCCGGGACTATAGGTCAGACCCCTTTAGTCCCGGTTTGTGCCACGAACCGGGACTAAAGGGGCTCATGGGGCCCCAGCCTGACGCCAGTCTACCGCCACCCCTTTAGTACCGGTTCGTAGCACGAACTGGTACTAAAGTTTCAACACGAACCGACATTAATGCATAGCCGTTTGAACCGATACTAATGGTACCATTAGTACCGAGCCAAAATTGAACCGAGACTAATGTGTCTTAGATTAGGTCCTTTTTCTACTAGTGAAGGCGTCTTCTGGTAATATTTCCCTCCATCGAGAAATAATAATTATATACCAGTTATGCTAACACTGTTGCTTATCTCGTGACAGGATCGTCAGATCAATTGGAGGAGAAGCTGAAAACCGCACAGGCGGGAGAGAAAGAGGCCAAAAGACTACACGCCGCGGGCGAGCGAGTGCTGACCCGAGCCAGGGAGGAGAAAAACAAGCTCCAAGATTTGAACACTCAGCTGGGCGAAGAGCTGAAAGATGTGCGGGCCCAGCTGGCTGACTCTGTAAAGGAAAATAAAAGGCTGCGAGGCGGCATATTCAGTATGTGACCGAACTTTACCTTATATTAATTCGGAGATGAAGGGATCTGACAAAGCTATGTTTGGAGATATGCTAACGGGCCGTCCCGAAGAGGAGGTATCCGGATCATCGAGCGATCTACTGCAAGGGCTGTCCCAAATGCACGAGCAAGCTCGGCAGGCAATGCGGAGTGTTGCCAAGGCCTTATGGCCATCCGCCTCCCCTCCAGGAAGTATGGAGGAGCTTGTAGAGCTATTCAAGGGAGCACAGCGGCGTATCCGATTATGGAAAATATAGGCCTGCCAGGAGGGTGCGCGAGAGGCCTGGGCCATGGTGAAAACACGGTATACCAAGCTTGATCCGAATCTCATGGCCCGAGTCGGACCTCTAGGGTCAGATGGGAAAGAAGTTCCTGTAAATTTGGTGTATGACCAAGTAGAAGAAGCCGCCCGGTATTCCCAGTAGGATTGTAAGTTAGATAGCCTGCTGGACGGTATAGAGGAGGAAATTTTTGAGTCCAAGTGACTATGTATTTTCCTTCTAGCTGAATTGTAAAACGATTGTCATGGCAGACCTTTTCGCTTCGACCTCTGGACCTGAAGGTGCAGAGTGTTTCCGAATACCTGAGCGGTAAAATAGACCGGGGTATGCGTGGAAACCAGGCGTAGGGGTCATAGTTGCTTGAACAGACAAGTTGTATCCAGCTAGTTATGTTATATTACATTATGATTGTAAGACACATCTTCCAGTGAGAATAGTTCCGTTAAGGGTTCCTTTCCCTGGGTGTGCATGCGTAAAAAATGCATGTCCGGACTATGATTGGAACAATCGCAGTATAAATAACATCTGGGGGTTCACAATGGGGTGAAAGCAAAAACATCCTTAATCCACAGACCGAATATTCCCTTAAGAACGCTAGCTTTCGGCTTCACCCAGTCTGAGGTACACGTCCGGATGACCCGACAGTAACAATCGCAGAGGTGCTCCCTTTATGCCCTAGCCGAACTAATGGGAACATAGGGCATAAGCACAGGAGCCAAGCAACCCAGCTTGGCCAAAACTTAAGTCATATCGATGCATATAATGGTGAAGAAAAGGTACATATGGGGAAAACGCGCATATGTGATGAGCTTGATGCTCAAAAAGTAACATTAAGAAACTTCTGTCAAAGAAGCCCCCAGGCATAATGGACGTACATATTTGAGTATGTGTATGTCACAGGTGCACGGTTGAGCCGCACGAAAAGCTTTAAGGCTAATAAAAAAGGAAAAAGCGAAAAGAGAGGAAAAAGCAATGGGAACAATAAGGAGAAGGAAACGAACAAAGAGTTCGTTGCTAGGCATAGAATCTTCGGAGTCTGGCCGCATTGCAAGGGTTCGGCTCGAGACGATTGTCTGACGCATCACGCAGGCGGTACGCTCCTCTAGTGAGAACTTCGTCAATGATGAAGGGACCCTCCCGTTTGGGCTTGAGTTTGCCCTTTTTCTTCTCCGGCAAGCGTAGAACGAGTTCGCCAACATTATAGGTCTTGGCCCGTACTTCTCTGCTGTGATATCTGTGGGCCTGTTGTTGATAAAATGCGGAACCGGCTTTTGTAACATCGTGCTCCTCCTCCAGGGCGTCTAGGATGTCCTGCCGATCGAGCTCGGCCTCTCTCTCTCCGTACATGTGCACTCAAGGTGAGTCATGAATAATGTCGCAGGGTAGCACAGCCTCTGCACCGTACACCATGAAGAAAGGTGTGTATCCGATAGTGCGATTGGGCGTGGTCCGCAGCCCCCAGAGTATGGAGTCGAGCTCCTCAACCCAGTGCTTGTCTGATTCCTTCAAAGATCGCACCAGCCTGGGTTTGATGCCGCTCATAATAAGACCATTGGCCCGTTCGACTTGACCATTTGTTTGCGGGTGATAGACGGAGGCGTAATCGAGCTTAATGCCCAGATTGGCGCACCAATTTTTCACCTCATCGGCTGTGAAGTTGGAGGCGTTGTCGGTGATGATGCTGTGTGGAACACCATAACGGTGTACAACGCCGGATATAAAGTCTATCACTGGTCCGGCTTCGGCCGTTTTAACTGGTTTGGCCTCTATCCACTTAGTGAATTTATCCACCATGACCAGCAGATATTTTTTCTTATGGCTTCCTCCTTTAAGGGGTCTGACCATATCAAGCCCCCAGACCGCGAATGGCCAAGTGATGGGGATTGTTTGCAGAGCGGTGGGTGGCATATGGCTCTGGTTGGCGAAAATCTGGCATCTGACGCAACGTTGGACAAGGTCCTGCGCGTCTTCTCGGGCCATCGGTCAATAAAAACCTATACGGAAGGCCTTGCTAACAAGGGCCCGGGCTGCGGCATGGTGGCCGCCGAGACCGGCATGAATTTCAGCCAAGAGTTGCCGCCCCTCCTCCTCGGAGATACATCTTTGAAGGACTCCGGTAGCGCTTTTCTTGTAGAGCTCTCCGTCGTGAACCTTGTAGGCCTTCGAATGCAGGACAATGCGGCGGGCCTCGTTCTGATCCTCAGGGAGTTCTTTCCTATTAAGGTACGCCAAGAAGGGTTCAGTCCATGGGGCAATTACTGCCATAATGAGATGGGCCGACGGTGTTATTTCGGTGGCTGAGCCCCCGATGATATCAGTGTGTTCAGAATCTGGGGTTGTGTTTGGATCCGGACTGGTGTCGCTCTCCCCTTGCCACACCACGGGTGGCTTGAAAAGCCTTTCCAGAAAGATGTTAGGTGGGACGGGGTCGCGCTTAGTGCCGATGCGAGCAAGGACGTCCGCCGCTTGATTACTTTCTCGAGCCACGTGATGAAACTCGAGCCCCTCGAACCGAGCTGACATTTTTTGGACGGCATTGCGATAAGCCGCCATCTTCGGATCTTTGGCGTCAAAATCTCCATTTATTTGAGATATTGCGAGGTTTGAGTCCCCGCGCACTTCTAGGTGTTGTCTGCCCATGGAGACGGCCATCCGAAGACCATGCAATAAGGCCTCGTATTCGGCTGCATTGTTGGAGTCTGTATATAATATTTGGAGTACGTACTGGACTACATCTCTTGTGGGGGACGTTAAAACGACGCCCGCTCCTAATCCTGCCAGCATTTTGGAACCATCAAAATACATGACCCAGTTGGAATATGTGCCGTACTCTTTAGGGAGTTCGGCCTCTGTCCATTCGGCGACGAAGTCAGCCAGTACTTGGGATTTAATGGCTCGACGTGGTTTGTATGTTATGTCAAATGGAAGGAGCTCAATGGCCCAGTTAGCAATCCGGCCCGTAGCATCGCGGTTGTTTATTATGTCATTGAGTGTTACTTCAGAAGCCATCGTGATCGAACACTCCTGGAAGTAGTGTCGTAGCTTCTGGGATGCCATGAAGACCGCGTATGCTATCTTTTGATAATGAGGGTACCGGGATTTGCATGGTGTGAGGACAGTGGATACGTAATATACTGGCTTCTGAAGTGGGAATTTGTGTCCGTCCTGTTCTCGTTCAACGTCGAGCACGGTGCTCACAACCTGGTGTGTTGCCGATATGTATAATAACATGGGTTCGCCGACGCTCGGCGTGGCCAGGGATTGGGTTGCTCGCTAGAAGGGCTTTTATTTCTTCCAGTCCGGCCATTGCCGCATCCGTCCACTCGAAGTGATCGGTGCGTTGTAGAAGGCGATAGAGTGGCAATGCCTTTTCTCCCAATCTGGAGATAAAGCGGCTTAAAGCTGCCATGCAACCGGCGAGTTTTTGGACCTATTTAAGGTCCGTTGGCGTAGCCAATTGTGACAAAGCTCGGATTCTTGCTGGATTTGCTTCAAATTTTCTATTGGAAACGATGAAGCCCAGCAGTTTTCAAGCGGGGACGCCGAAAACACACTTTTCCGGATTGAGCTTAATGTCATATGCGCAGAGGTTGTCAAATGTGAGACGTAAATCGTCTATAAGTGTTTCGACGTGTCTAGTTTTGATGACGATGTCGTCCACATATGCTTCAACTATCTTGCCGATCTATTTCTCCGGGCATGTCTGAATCATGCGTTGGTAGGGGGCGCCAGCATTTTTAGCCTGAAAGGCATAGCGTTGAAGCAAAAAGGCCCATATGGGGTAATGAATGCCGTTGCGGCTTGATCATAGTGAATCGTGTCCTGCGGTTGCGTCAATGATCTGATCGATGCGAGGGAGGGGGAAGGGATCCGTCGGGCTGGCCTTGTTGCACTACTAGGGAAAACCCTAATAGTAGTGCGGGTTTTGAGGCTATCAGCAGCGCGGGCAGCCGCGCTACCAATAAGGCGCTACAGCTAACTGTTAGTAGTAGCGCGGTCTGTACCCGCGCTACTACTATTGACTATATCAGCAGCGCATTTCCGGAAAGCGCTACTATTAATTAGCTGTAGCGATTTCCTGGACCCGCGCTACTGCTATATCTTTCATCATTCCCCCCGGCTTCCTACCCCATTTCAGCTTCAATAAACTGCATTTTCCACATACTTGGTACTACTAGATATCAATTTCATAAAGCATTATAGGTACTAGGTAGTACTCCCTCGGTTCCAAATTACTTGTCGTGGTTTTAGTTCAAATTTGAACTAAAACCACGACGAGTAATTTGGAACGGAGGGAGTACTAGATAACAATTTCATATATACTCAACATGCATCCTCAAGAAGTAGTAGGTGATATCGACCACGATCATCATATGTAGTTCTAGATGATATCGACGACGATCATCATATGTAGTTCTACATGATATCGACAACGATCATCATATGTAGTTCTAGATGATATAGCCACACACACACATATGTAGTTCTAGATGATATCGACGACGATCATCATCCTCAAGCCTGGACGGTGGGTGTTCCTGATAGTAATTAGGATGGCCTGTCCAACACGAAGATTCTTGCCAACGAGGAATCTCTTCCACCCAACCGAGTTTAAGTGTGTGCGACCGTCTGTGTCCATGCGGTAAGTACAGGTGGTGATGGAGCCCCTTGCGGTAAGGCATAGTCCAGCTGAGCCTTCTTCATCAGGCTCGATACCACAACTCACAGATAGGTTCTTTGGCAATTTCTGAATTAGAAAAACATATCAATTAATAAATGGCCTCGCACATACTCCTGCAAATATATTTCTATTAAGTCTAGATTTCTACACTATCAAAAGACACATTACTACGCATTTGTACTAATTAATCATGAATTCTACTAATAAGTATATATGGATTATCTACACTATTAATAGTTCCTTGGATTCTACACTAATAAGCATGTGATCAGACTCTACACTAAAGCATATCATTGACTAGATTCCACAAAGCATATCATTGGACTCTACACTAAGCATATCACCGGATTCACTAAGCATATCATCGGATAATTTGCATTTGTAAGTATAACTATAAAGCATATATATATCATCAAATTACTACAGTCAGTACGTATAACATACCATTTCATGCCGATCGACCATGGTACTTGTCAGGCGGGTCACGAATGGCACCCCGACAAAGTCATCACGTGGCGGAATTATGTCCCATAGGTTGCACACCTCCTCCTCGCTCAGCCTCACTCTTTGAGATACGATGGCTTCATGAAGTGGGTTCTCATCATCTTCATCGAGTGGGTCCTCATTATCTTCATCATCTTCATCATCTTCGTCATCTTCATCATCTTCCACCAGGTTGAGATAAATGATAGCCAGCTTGGGTCTTTCTGCTCTGAAGGAGAAGCTGATCAACTCACCACCAGTAAGACGCATGCGGGCAAGGAAACGGGCCCATCCACCTCCTCCAATCTGCGACATATTGCGTCCTTTCTCGACCTCCATAGTGTACGGCCCCCCAGGAGCCTCAAATGTCATAGTTTCTCCTGTCAGCTTGTTGAATTTCAACCTCACATTGCATGGGACGATCTGTGTAAAAAAAGCAAAATGACACAATGCAGTAATGCCAACACTAAAAATAAAATAGTTGTTACATTTCATCTAATTTCTTACCGCCGCATGACGAAAACTCGGCTGAAAGTAGATGCCTAACAGCTTGCCAGTTGCAAGGCTGCTGGCGCACCTTGACTTGCACAGTCGACATAGTGGTGGTGGTGGTGGCGCCATTTTCCTAAAGCAATATGAGCAAAGGATTAACGATTCACTTCACAAGAAACAAAAACAATAGCATGTGATATTTTTGGTTCTTCCGCGAGAAGCAATTTTATGGACAATTATAATCCTAAGATATAGTAACATATTAGATGACAAGGTACCACCTACCAAAGCATTTCGGTGGCACCTATTGCCAAAAAAACTTTTCAAAAATATCTACCAAATGGTGCATACTAAATCAACTAAATCAACTAGCATACTAAATCAACTAAATCAAAATGTTCTAAATCAACTAAATCAACTAGCCTACTAAATCAACTAAATCAAAATGTTCTAAATCAAGTAAATCAACTAGCCTACTAAATCAACTAAATCAAAATGTTCTAAATCAACTAAATCAACTAGCCTACTAAATCAGCTAAATCATATCAACTAAATCAAAATGTTGCATATGAACTAGCCTACTAAATCAAAATGTAGCAGGGAGGAGGGAGAAGGAGGGGCGACTCGAGGAGCGAGAAGAGAGTAGGACGGAGGAGGAAGGCGGAGCGAGGAGGGGCCGGCCAGCGGCGAGTGGAGGGAGGATGGAGGAGGAGGCCAGTATCGAGTCCAGCGAGGAGGAGGTGACGGTGGCGCAGATCGGAGGAGGGGCGACGGGGGAGGACCGGCGCGGGGGGTTGAGGGGGAGATCGAGTGAGTACTGTGAGTGTGATCTGGATCGGATATAGGAGAGTGGGGGGTTGGAGATGGAATGGCTTAGTAGTAGCGCGCTATAGCAAAAGGCGCTACTACTAAACGACCTACGAGTAGCCCCATTCACAAAGAACGCGCTACTGCTATGTGTCAGCATGTAAAAATAGACATAAAAAATACATTGATCATCAATTGTCTTTTTGTGTACAATGTGATTTGTCAATATGAGTCCTCACCGGTTTAGGAACCGGTGAAGACTCATATTGCGGCCACAAATTCTACACATAGAGTTCAATGAAGACCAAGTGCTTGTGAAAGTTTGAGAACATATTTAAGGTGGTACAAACTCTCTTCACGGAGCGAGGTGGGACTAAATTTTTGTAGTAAACTTAGCAGTAGCGGTTATTCTGTAAATGCGCTACTGCTATGATCCGTAGCAGTAGCGCTCTTCATATTAACGCGCTGCTGCTAGAGCTAGCCTCGCGGCGGCATCGCGGCAATTATAGCAGTAGCGCGTCTTAGAGCGGGCGCGCTACTGATACATTTATTTCAGCAGCGAGTTTTGTGCGCGCGCGCTACTGCTACTTAGCAGCAGCGCCTTGTTTTAAAGCGCGCTGCTGGTAAGATTCTGTGTATAGGCTTTTCCCTAGTAGTGTTGAGGTCTTTGAAATCGGCGCATAGGCGCCAGGATTTATCCTTCTTTGGTACCATCACCAGGTTTGCTAGCCAGTCCGGGTGTTTGATTTCTCTAATGAATCCGGCTTCACGTAACTTGGCTAGCTCTTCTCCCATAGCTTGTCGTTTGGGTTCGGGAAAACGCCGTAGTGTTTGTTTGACCGGTTTATATCCTTTAAGATATTGAGGCTGTGTTCGGCTAGCCTGCATGGGATTCCTGGCATGTCAGAAGGGTGCCAGGCGAATATGTCCCAGTTTTCACGCAGGAACTCACGTAGCGCGGCATCGACCGTTGGGTCGAGTTGTGCCCCGATAGATGCTGTCTTGTTGGGGTCCGTTGGATGGACTTGGAATTTGACTATTTCTTCTGCTGGTTTGAAGGAGGTGGATTTGGGTCGTTTGTCTAGGATCACATCGTCCCTGTCCACCGTGGAGCGCATTGCGGTTAATTCTTCGGCCGCTAGGGCTTCAGATAATGCCTCAAGGGCCAGGGATGCGGTTTTATTTTCGGCGCGAAGTGCTATGTCCAGATCACTGGCGAGAGTGATTATGCCGTTGGGCCCGGGCATCTTAAGCTTCATGTACCCATAATGAGGTATAGCTTGGAAGCGTGTAAATGCCTCCCGCCCCAAGAGGGCGTGATATCCGCTGTTGAAAGGGGCCACTTGGAAGGTTATCTCTTCGCACCGATAATCCTCCGGCGTGCCGAATACCACGTCAAGTGTTATTTTCCCCGCGCACTGCACCTCCCGGCTGGGAATGATTCCTCGGAAGGTTTGTGCTGCTTTGCTCGATGCGGCTCCTGTCTATTTCCATTTTGTGGAGTGTATCCTCGTAGATGAGGTTTAGTCTGCTGCCGCCGTCCATGAGAACCTTGGTGAGCCGAAAGCCGTCCACAATTGGACTGAGGACCAAGGCGGCTGGTGCTCGGACTGTCCTGTATTTGGGTTCGTCACCGGCATTAAAAGTTATAGCCGTGTTGTTCCAGGGGTTTATTGCTGCGATTTGGCAGACTTCAGCAAGTTCGCGGAGTACCCTTTTGCACCTGTTGTTTGAAGCGAATGACTCGAAGACCGTCAATACTTTGAGGTCGTCGTCTTCTGGGGGGTGTTGTTCTAGGGTATTCTTGGTGAGGATATCCTCACCGCTCTTGGCCACTTGCCGGAGTATCCAACATGCTCTAAGGCTGTGGGTTGGTATATCATCTGGTGTTGTGTGTATTTTGCATGGCCCGTCGAGCCATCCTTCCAGAACGGTTTCGCGCCCCGTAGTGGGCTTGTATTTCTTTACTATTGGACCGGGCGTGCCACGAGGGTGTGCCCTTTTCACCTGAACGAGGGGTTGAGTGGGGACCGATGGTTCCCAACGGGCTACCCGAGTTTTCCAGGCGCTTTCCATTGCGCTGTACTTCTGTACGATAGCTGCCAAGTCAGCGAAGTGTAATATGCGACGGCGGTTGATGGCGTTGAGGATTCCTTCGTCCGTGCAATTGGTGTGGAACGCTGAGATCGCGTCTTCGCGCGACAATCTTTAATCTTGTCTTTGACAAGAAGGAATCTGGCCCAGAAGTGATGGACCGTTTCCTGAGACTACTGTTGTATGCTCCTGAGAGCGCTAATGTCCAGGTGGATGGGTGGATTCAAATCTGAACCTTGACCCAATTTTGGATCCAGAGTCTGAAGATCTTCCGGACTCAACGGTCCAGGCTCCGGGATATCAACTGATTTTTTAGGCTTGTCGTCCGATTTTATGTTCGGAGGACAAGATGCATCTCTTCGCAGGTGGGTGTCCGGTTCTTCGAGGTCGGAGATCCGGACATAGTCCGTCCTCAGTATGGAGGAAGAGTTGTCGCCCCGCTCCTCGACTACCGCTATCTGGTGGGTGATCGGTGGAGCTTTGATTTCTCTCTGATCGGGTTTAAGCCCAATTCGATCGTAGTCTGTAGCGACCCCCAGGGTGGTGATGCGATCTAAGAGCTCGTTTAAAGACGAAAGCTCCACCGGATCCGTCTGCTTGGAGTGTTCGGAGTCAATGCGAAGGTGATTTTCGATGACCTGAGAGGTCGTCATCGGCTTAGCGGCCGAACGAGCGGTCATGGCAAAGCCGCCCAGCCGGAGGGTTTGGCCTGGGGCCAGTGCTCCTCCAGAGGTGATATTGTCCTTGAGAACAAGGCGAGCCAACGATCCTATCTTCGACGTCACAGTGGAACTCTCAATGAAAGCACCAATGTCGGTGTCAAAACCGGCGGATCTCAGGTAGGGGGTCTCGAACTATGCGTCTAAGGTCGATGGTAACAGGAGACGGGGGACACAATGTTTACCCAGGTTCGGGCCCTCTCTATGGAGGTAATACCCTACTTCCTGCTTGAGTGATCATGATGAATATGATTATTACAAGAGTTGATCTACCACGAGATAGTAATGGCTAAACCCTAGAAGTCTAGCCTGTATGACTACAGTATTGAGTATGTCTATTCGGACTAAGCCCCCCGGTTTATATAGACACCGGAGGGGACTAGGGTTGTACAAGGTCGGTTATAGAGAAAGGAATCTTCATATGCGGTAGCCAAGCTTGCCTTCCACGCCAAGGAGAGTCCCATCCGGACGCGAGTAGAGTCTTCGATCTTTGTATCTTCATAGCCCATCAATCGGGCCCATGGCTAACAGGCCGGACGCCCGAGGACCCCTTAGTCCAGGACTCCCTCACCGGGGGCTCAAGACCCAGCTTCCCAGGACCCGGCTCATCCGGCGGTTTTCAAAATCCTGGTTTCCAGGGTTCAGGCAGCTCAGGGTTTGGCTACCAGGGTTCTGGCAATAACGGAGGTGGAAATCAATGTTTTGGGCAAGGCAATCAACAACAGGGCAACGTGATCGCAAGCTACACAAACGTGCTCTGAACATGGTTGAGCCGGTTGTCCCCAAGTACTTAAACTGGTTAGAGCAACCGGTAACCTGGAGCATAGAGGATCATCCTCCCCGGGTTGAGAATCCGAGTTGTCTAGCCTTGGTGGTGGCACCTCAAGTTGGCGGTTATAAGCTCTCGAAGGTGCTTATGGACGGAGGAAGCGGCATCAACATCTTGTACTATGATACCTTCAGACGAATGAACTTGTCCGAAAAGCAGCTTCAGCCTTCCTCGGCCGCATTTCACGGGATCGCTCCCAGAAAGTCTGCTTATCCTATTGGACGAATCAAGCCGGAAGTTGTGTTTGGCACTGAGTTCAACTACAGATCAGAATTCCTGACGTTTGAGGTGGTCAAAATTAAGAGCCCATATCATGCCCTTTTTGGATGGCCGGCTTACGCTCGCTTCATGGCCTACCCTTGTTATGTGTATCTCAAGCTCAAGATGCCTGGACCGGAGGGCGCCATCACAGTCAATGGTGACAGAAAAATCACACGCAAGTGTGAGGAAGGAGACGCAACTTATCCCGAGTCAGCCTGCGCAGCGGAAGAGTTGAAGTTTATACATCCAACATTGACCCGGCCAATATGACGCCTCTGAAGAAGCCTACAACCGAGGCTGATCCTTTGCTCAAGTTTAAATCAACTGAGGATACTAAGCAGGTTGACTTCACTCTGGGTGATTCGTCCTAGCAGTTTACTATTGGTACTAGCATGGACTCCAAATAGGAAAGCGCGCTCATTGAGTTCATCCGTGAGAATCGGGACATCTTTGCATGGAAACCTTCTGGCATGCCTGGTGTACCGGGAGAACTCGCTGAGCACCACCTCAATGTGGATCCTAAGATGAAACCTGTCAGACAATACCTCCGTCATTTTAACAAGGAGAGACGCAAGGCTATTGGTGAAGAAGTGGCCTGGCTCTTGGCTGTCGGGGTCATTATTGAAGTTTTTCACCCTAAGTGGTTGGCAAATCCAGTGCTTGTTCTGAAGAAAAATGGCACTTGACGCATGTGTGTTGATTATACAGATCTTAACAAGGCTTGTCCAAAGGATCCGTTTGCTCTTCCTCGCATTGGCCAGATCATCGGCTTTACAGCCGGCTGTGAGTGCTTGTGTTTCCTGGATGCTTAATCTGGCTATCATCAGATGAAGATGGCTGTTGAGGACCAAGAAGTGATGGCCTTTATCACACCCTTTGGGGGTTTCTGCTATGTTTCTATGCCTTTTGGGCTTAAGAGCGCGGGGGCTACTTATCAGCGTTGTGTGCAGAATTGTTTCCACAAATAGATTGGGTGCAATGTTCATGCTTATGTTGATGATATTGTGGTCAAGTCTCAGAAGAAGGAAACTCTGTTGGATGACCTCAAGGAGACTTTCGACAATCTTCGAATTTACAAGATGAAGCTTAATCCGGCCAAGTGTTTTTTTGGTGTCCCTGCAGGCAAGTTGTTGAGTTTTGTGGTGTCGGAATGGGGCATCGAGGCTAACCCAGACAAGATCAAAGCAATTATGATGCTTGCTAAGCCGGCCAATATCAATGACGTCCAGCGTATGGCTGGTCACATCGCCGCCTTAATCCGGTTTATAAGCCGTCTCGGCGAGAAGGCGATTCCCCTGTACCAGTCATTGAAGAAGACAGACAATTTTGTCTGGAGTGATACCGCAGATAAAGCTTTTGAAGCCCTTAAAAAGCAATTGGCGGAGGGGCCTATCCTCGCTCCTCCAATTGACATAGAGCCTATGCTCCTGTACATAGCCGCCAATAATTAAGCGGTGAGTGTGGCAGTTGTCATGGAACGAAAGGAGGCAGGGAAGGAATATCCAGTCCAGCATCTAGTTTACTACGTCAACGAGGTTTTAACTGAATCCAAGCAAAGGTACCCAAACTAGTAGAAACTGGTATTTGGTGTTTTCATGGCTAGTCGCAAGCTGAAGCATTACTTCTAGGAGCATCCTATTACTGTGGTCAGCTCAGCCCCTCTAGGAGACATCATCCAGAAAAGAGAGGCCATGGGTCAGGTTGCTAAATGGGTGATTGAGCTTGGACCACATCATCTCAAACATGTGCGTCGGACAGCCATCAAATCTCAGTCATTGGTGGATCTCATCAATGATTGGGCTGAATTTCAAGTCCCCGAAGAAAAACTGGACAACACATATTGGACGATCCACTTTGATGGCTCCTAATACGTCTCCAACGTATCTATAATTTTTGATTGTTCCATGCTGTTACATTATCATTCTTGGATGTTTTACAGTCATTTTATAGCAACTTTATCACTTTTTGGGACTAACCTATTGACATAGTGCTCAGTGCCAGTTGATGTTTTTGCTTGTTTTTTACTTCGTGGAATATCCTTATCAAACGGAGTCCAAATGCAACGAAGCTTTTTGGTGATTTTTTGGACTGGAAGACAACTTGGGAGCCAAGGAAGCACCTGGGGGGAGGCCCGTGGGGCCCACAAGACACCAGGCCACGCCAGAGGCCCTTAGCGTGCCCTAATGGGTTGTGGGGCCCATAGGGGTCTCCTGCACCGCCTCTTTGCTCTATAAATACCCAAATATCCCAGAAACCCTGAGGTAGTCGACGAAAAACAATTCCAGCCGCCACAAGTTCCAGAACCACGAGATCCAATCTAACACGATCACAGAGGGGTTCATCATCCTCATTGGTGCCTCTCTAATGACGCGTGATTAGTTCACCATAGACCTATGGGTCCGTAGGCAGTAGCTAGATGGTTTCTTCTCTCTTTTTGATTCTCAATACCATGGTCTCTTGGAGATTTATTTGATGTAATGACTTTTTTCGGTGTGTTTGTTGGGATGTGATGAAGTTCGAGTTTATGATCAGATCTATATCCATGAATATTATTTGAGTTTTTTTTGATCTCTTATATGCATGATTACTTATAGCCTCGTATTTCTTGTTCGAATCTTTGGTATAGTTAGCCAACTAGATCGTTTTTTCTTGCAATGGGAAGAGGTGCTTTGTGATGGGTTCGATCTTACGGTGTCCTCACCCACTGACAGAAGGGGTAGCAAGGCACATATGTATCGTTGCTATTAAGGATAACAAGATGGGGTCTATTCCTACATGAATAGATCTTGTCTACATCATGTCATCCTTCTTATTGCATTACTCCGTTTCTCCATGAACTTAATACACTAGATGCATGCTGGATAGCCGTCGATGTGTGGAGTAATAGTAGTAGATGCAGAATCGTTTCGGTCTAGTAATCTTGGACGTGATGGCTATATATTGATCATTCCCTTGGATATTGTCATAATTATTTGTTCTTCTATCAATTGCCGAACAGTAATTTGTTTTCCCACCGTGTGCTATTTTCTCAAGAGAAGCCACTAGTGAAATCTACGGCCGCCGGGTCTATCTTTTATCATATTGCTTTCAGATCTTTTTTTCACCATATTTGTTTTCAGACCTATTATTATAAAAACCCAAAAATACCTTGCTGCACTTTTTCTTTACTTATTTTATTTCGCGTTTTATTCAGATCTATTTATCCAAACACATGCAGTTTAATCTATCTTTTTACCGAGGAGGGATTGACAACCCCTCTTACGCGTTGGGTTGCGAGGATTTGTTCTTTGTGTGCAGGTACCGTTTACATAGTGTTGCTTGGTTATCCTACTAGATTGATACCTTGGTTTCATAACTGAGGGAAATACCTACCGTAGTTGTACTGCATCATCCCTTCCTCTTTGGGGAAATACCAACGCAGTTTCAAGCCGCATTAGTTCCAAACCGTTGGAGGGCTCGGGGGCTGGATTCATCATATCTTCCCCGCGAGGTGATAAATTTTGTTATGTTCTAAGGCTCATGTTTCCCAGTACTAATAATGCAGCTGAGTATGAAGCTCTCCTTCATGGTCTCCGTATGGCCAAGGAGATGAATCTCAGCCGGGTCAGGTGTCTAGGTGACCATATTTAGTCGCGCAACAGGTCTTCGGAACTTGGGATTCAAAAGATCCCCTCATGGCGGCTTATCGGCGCGCGGTGACTATTATCGCGGGACATTTCAAGGGTTATCAGGTCAATCATATTGATCGCTGGCTCAACGAGGTCGCCGATGCATTATCACGATCGGGCTCTCAGCGTAAGCCGGTTCCTCCCAATGTTTTCCTTGATGTTCTCCATAATCCTTTGGTCAAGTTACCTTCAGAGGAAGATCACAATTCTTGAACCGGAAGCACAGTTGGTGGCTGCTCTTCACGCTATGCCAGATTGGGCGGTCCCTTATCTGGCTTATCTTACTCGAGGTGAGCTTCCCGAGGATGAACTCGTTGCTTGTCAGATTGTCAGACGCTCCAAGTCCATGACTATTATTAATGGTGAGCTACACAGGAGAAGCATTACAAGTGTTTTCCAGCGTTGTGTTTCCCCTGAAGAGGGATGGGAAATTCTCATTGAGATTCACTCTCATGACCGTGGACATCATGCCGGCTCAAGATCTTTAGTGGCAAAAGCATTTCGACACGGCTCACGCAGATGCTGAGGATATCATGCACAAGTGTGATGGTTGCCAGAAATTCGCACGTCAGGCTCATGTGCCAGCTCAAGAGCTTCGGATGATTCTAATCACTTGGCCCTTTGCGGTTTGGGGGCTTGATATGGTTGGCCCGTTCAAGCCATCCAAGGACAAGAAGACCCACCTTTTGGTCGTTGTTGATAAATTCACCAAGTGGGTTGAAGCAGAGCCAATTAGTAATTGTGATGCAACGACAACGGTCAAGTTTCTGAAATAGCTGATTTTTCATTTTGGTTACCCGCACAACATCATTACAGATAATGGCACTAACTTTTCCAAGGGAGCTATGGAACACTTTTGCCAAAAAGAGCACGTCCGGCTTGACGTGGCCTCCATGGAACACCCTCAATCTAATGGTCAAGCAGAGTGCACCAATCAGTAGATATTGCAAGGGATTAAACCAAGACTTATGGTTCCTCTTGAGCACACTCCAGGATGCTGGGTCAAGGAACTCCCCTCTGTCCTTTGGAGCATACAAACTACCCCCAACAGATCAACAGGCTATACGCCGTTCTTCATGGTCTATGGTGCAGAAGCCGTGTTACCCAGCAATATCCGTCATGATTCCCCCAGAGTTGCAGCCTATGTCGAAGCAGATAACGAACAAGCTCGTCGGGACTCTTTGGATGCCCTAGAAGAGGAACGCGACTTCACTGCAGCATGATCTGTGATATATCAACAAGACCTAGGTCGCTACCATAGCTGTAGAGTTCGCAGCCATACTTTCCAGGAGGGTGACTTAGTGCTCCGTCTGATACAAGAATAGACATGTATGCATAAGCTTTCGCCTCCATGGGAAGGACCCTTTGTCATCAGCAAGAATCTCTACAACGGGTCATACTATCTCATTGACATACGTGAACACAACAAGCCACGTACCTCTAAAGAGGAGACCAACAGGCCTTGGAATATTGCTCATCTTCGGCCTTATTATACTTAGAGCCAGTGGCTCCAGCTTATTGTACATACCTATGTGTGTATATTCTTATGATCAATATAATAAAGCCGGCATCCCTGAAACTCGGGGCCTCTGTTGTTTCGTCTCATATATTGTGCATGAGTCTTTATTTTTTGATCATAGGTCACTTGGGGGCTTCCAACTCACCAAGTTCGGCTATTAACATCCCTCTTGATCCCAGCATATGCCATTATGAATCTTGGTTAAACCTGCCTGTCTGCTCGATGCTACTCCACAAAGGTGACCAGGTGTACTTGATACGTCTCCATCGTATCTACTTTCCCTAACGCTTTTTCTCTTGTTTTGGACTCTAATTTGCATGATTTGAATGAAACTAACCCGGACTGATGCTGTTTTCATCAGAACTAGCATGGTGTTGTTTTTTGTGCGGAAATAAAAGTTCTCGGAACGGAACATAACTTTTTGGAGAATTATTTTACAATAAAAGAAAAATACTGGAGCCAAGAACGACCGGAGGGGGGCCCCTGGTTGAGCACAACCCACCAGGGCGCGCCACCCCCAACAGGCGTGCCCAGGTGGGTTGTGCCCACCTAGTGGCCCCGCAGACCCTAATTCCAACTCCTTAAATACCTATTTTCGGAGAGAAAAATCAAAGGGGAAGAATTATCGCGTTTCACGAGACGGGGCCGTCGCCACCTCCTGTTCTTCATCGGGAGGCCAGATCTGGAGTCCCTTCGGGGCTCCGGAGAGGGGAATCTTCGATCTTCATCATCACCAACCCTCCTTCATTGTCAATTCCATGATGCTCCCCACCGGGAGTGAGTAATTCCTTCGTAGGCTCGCTGGTCGGTGAGGAGTTGGATGAGATTCATCATGTAATTGAGTTAGTTTTGTTAGGGCTTGATCCCTAGTATCCACTATGTTCAGAGATTGATGTTGCTATGACTTTGCCATTCTTAATGCTTGTCACTAGGGCCCGAGTGTCATGAATTCAGATATGAACCGTTTATGTTTCACCATTATATCTATGTTCTAGATCCGATCTTGCAAGTTAGATGCACCTGCTACATGTTATGATCCGTAAACCCTGGGGTGACAATAATCGGGTTACATTCTGGTGATGACCGTAGTTTGAGGACTTCAAGTATTCACTATGTTCTAATGCTTTGTTCCGGTTCTCTATTAAAAGGAGCCCTTAATATCCCTTAGTTTCCTTATGGACCCCACTGCCACGGGAGGGTAGGACAAAACATGTCATACAAGTTCTTTTCATAAGCACGTATGACTATTTACGGAATACATGCCTCCATTATATTTTTGAACTGGAGCTAGTTTTGTATCGCCCTAGGTGTCGGGTGGTTGGTGCGACATATGCCAAGGGATGGCTTATCATTGTGGGAGCCACTAAAACGTCGCCGGTGCCTGGAAACGGGATGAGGCGAAGACATGCACGCCGGCGGATCTTACCCAGGTTCGGGGCTCTCCGAGGAGATAACACCCCTAGTCCTGCTCTGCGGGGTCTCCGCATGATCACTAGATCGATGAAAGGTAGCTACAATCACTCCTGGAGCTGTTGAGATCAAGGGAGAAGAAGAACATGGCTAGCTCTTGCTTCTCTCTATCTATGGTGTGTGTGCTATGCTTGGAAGCCAAGTATGCTCAGAGGCCAACCCTTTGCATGGGTGCTCCGAGGGGTTTATATAGGCCTACCCCCCGGGGGTACAATGGTAATCCGGCTGGGCTCTGGTCCCAGCCGTCAGTGTCTACGCTCGCCGGCTTCTCCGCCGGCTGTTGGGTCCCGCCGGCTGGTGGGTCCCGCCGGCTGCCGGCTACTTGGTCGACAGGCCGGCCCCACTGCCTAGGGTCTTGTCGGCGGCTGCTTATTGTAGCCGCGCCTCTGATGACGAGGGCTTTGTCGAGGTAAGCGTGGCTACAGTGGGCCGCCTCGGGGGCTCTCACTGTAGCCTTACCTCGTCTTGTCTCCTTAATGGGGCTCCTGCTTCGAGGAAGGGAGTAGCCGGCTTCTGGAGGCCGGCTACGCTCTTGGCCGACTGGGAAAGGCCGGGCCGCCTTCACGCCTCTCTCTGGCTGAAGGGGCCCGCCGCCCGCGGGCCGTACGGGAGTCGGTCGTGGGTGACGTCGAGGCCAGCATGGCTACAGTGCCGAGCCGCACGGGAGACGGCCGTCCCGTATGGCCTCCTGTAGCCATGCCCGCCTCGAGCTTTGGGGGTAGTGGGCCGCACTGTGGCCACACCCCGTCGTGTCGCCGTTACGTGGGAACAGCTTTGGTGGTTATGGTCTCGGCCGGCTCCTAGGAGTCGGCGTCCTTCTTGGCCGGCTTCTTGGAGTCGGCCACCCCGTTGTCGTTCTGGGGAGGAGTTGGTGAGGCTGGGTTGCCTTCCGGGAGTCGGCTTCAGAGGTAGCCGGCCAGGGAAGGCAGCCCAATGCTCGGAGTGCTTGGAGGCCCAAAGGCCTGATAATTTTTTCAGAAGAACCAGGGGCAGTCGGTTAGGCTACCCGTGGCCATTTACTCCGACAGTAGTCCCCGAAGCTGATTGGGCTTCGAGGTGGAGTGGGGGTTGAGAAGCTCGATCAGCTTCCTATGGTGACAAGCCGGCAGCTGGGAGCCGGCCTTGGTCAGGCGCGCCGCCTGAGTCGAAATCTTCTGGAGTCGGAGGGCGGGAGCCCGCTGGCACGTGCACCGGGCCGCGGGCCGGCCACGGGCCGTCGGCGAACCACGTGGCCGGAAAGCCTGCCAGCCCATGCGCGTGACGGGACGTCGCCGCAGGGAGGGGGCCCGCCACGTCCGCGCCCCAGCCCAGGCGCGGATGCTTTGTATCCCGAAACCGCCCGCACGTTCCGTGCGGCAGTTTCGGCTCGCATTTATGCGCAATAATCGCGAGACGTGGGGGGAGTGGGCGTAGTTAATCCCACGTCCTCCCCCCACGTCCGGTCTCTTCGGCCTCGTGAGGCTATAAGTAGGGGGAGGTGGAGGGCGGCAGGCCCTCGCACGCTCCTCCTACTTCCACCGTCTTCTTCCTCTTGCCAGTTCTTGCGACAGCGCCTCGCCGCCGCGCTCTTCCACCGCACGCTCCTCCTCCGCTGTGCTTGCTTTCGCCATGCCTCCCACCGTAGAGCAGCTTGGCGGGGATTGGGACGGCTCCAACGTCCATGACGACCACGTCGACTTCCTCCGCGACACGCGGCGGCTGCCCAGCGCGGACAAAGTGGAGGTCCGCCTCGCACCGGCGAAGGAAATCTCGCCGAGGCCGCAGGAGGGCGAGCGGGTGGTCTTCCGCTCGCACTTCTTGCGCGGCTTCGGCCTGCCAGTGAGCGCCTTCTTCCGCTCCTGGCTCGAATTCTATCAGCTCCAGCCGCACCATCTCACCCCAACGCGGTGGTGCTGCTGTCCGCCTTTGTCACCCTGTGCGAGGGCTATCTCGGCGTCCTCCCCACCCTTGAGCTCTGGGGGGAGTTCTTCCAGTCGAAGCTGGGCACGCGCATTAAGGGCGTGCTGGCTCATACTGGCGCCTTCATCGCGTCGCGGAGATCGGCTGCCGACAACCCCTTCCCCATCATCACGCTGATCCAATCGGTGAAGAAGTGGCAGAAGTCGTACTTCTACGTGCGGAACATCGCTCCACGGGGCGACTACATCAACCTGCCGGCTTACGTAGCCGGCCCACCGGCGGGCAGGCTGCCCCAGTGGTCCTTCCGGGCTGTGACACTGTCGCCGGCGGGAAACGCCGCCATCGCCCGACTGCGGGTGATGGTCCAGTCGGAAGGCCTGACGGGGCCCGACCTTCTGGCCGCGTTCGTCACGCGCCGGGTTCTTCCGCTCCAGAGCCGGCCTCATCTGATCTGTCAGATGAGCGGCCAGCTCGATCCGAGCCGAATGTGCACCAAGGAGATGCCGCGCGAGGAGGTCGCCTACATGGTGAACTACCTTGCGAACTGCAAACTCACCGAAGAGTGGCAGTTTGGCAAGGAGCCGTATAGCCGAGCCAATCCGCCGCCTACGGTATGCTCTCCCTGTGTCTTTTTCTCTCTCTCTCAGCATTGTTGCCGAGCATCTCTTGGCCGACTCTGACTTAGTCGGCTTGTTCTTCGACAGAGCCCTCTGCTTCGGCCGGCCGGTGGGTCAGACGCGGAGCGCCGCTTCATCCCCGACCGGACCGAACATGACCTGGAGGACCCCGACCTGGGGGCGGTCCATATGGACGACGACGTCGAGCCGGGCGGAGGCCAAGCCGACGGCGAAACAGGCGGCTCCGGGTTCACTGCCACCTTTGACGACTGGCCGGACGACGATGAAGCCGAAGCCGTCCCGCGCCGCCAGCCGGCATCTGGACGCGGCGCGGGCTCCTCCGCCGCGCAGCCTGCTCGGGGTGGAGGTCAGAAGCGTCGCGCCGCCCAGGGCTTGTTCGGCAGCCGAACGAAGAAACCCAGAGGCGGGGCGGCAGCCACCAGGCGGGAGGAGGCGGCCGCGAAGGCGGCTCGTTTCTGCAAGGTGGTGAAGCAACCGCAGACCGTGTCGGCGTAAGTCCGAATCTTTCTTTGTGTACTCTCTTTCTTTCTTTTCTTTGGTGGTTCTTGAAACCTTTGTCTTTTTCTTCAACGATCAGAGCTCCGTTGTCACTTGAGCGGGCGGCTGCCGGCTCCGTCGTCGAGTCGCCAAGGGGCTCTGGGAGCACCACCCGCCGCGTGGACCCCCGTGCCGACCTCCAGGAGGCGACGGAAAGGAACGCGCGGGAGGCGCGGGAGGAGCTGGAGGCACGAGAGGCGGAGGCACGGAAGGTGGCCGCCGCCCAGGCGGCACGGGAGGAGGAGGCGGCGAAGGCACTCGCCGAGGCCGCAGCCAGGGCCCAGGCAGAGGCTGAGGCCGCGGCGGCGGCGGGGGAGGTTTTGATGGTCACCCCGCTGCGCGTCATGGCGCCTGGGGACATGGAACCCTCGCCAGGGGGAGCCAGCGGCGACCAGCCGGGGCTGGGGGGAAGCGGCGACGACGTCATCATCTTGGAGAAGGCGCCGGAGCCGACCCCGCCAACTGGGGCGTCCCAAGGCGGCCAGCCTGATCCGCCGCCTGCACAGTCGGCGGAGGGCGAGCCGGCCGCGGGGGCTGAGGTGGCGGTCCGGGTGCCGCCGAGCCGGCGCGCGGGGAAGGCCGCGTTGGAGCCACAGAAGGCCGCGTCGGAGCAACAGCCGGCCGTGGGCTCCAGCTCGTCGGCCCGGGACGCGGAGGCGGCCAGCGCTACCTCGGGGTGGACGCCAGGCGGAGGGACAGCCGTAGTGAACGTGGCTGCACAAGACGTCCGGACCCGGCTCCAAAGCCAAGCCGCGGCGCTGAGGCAGTTCACCGACGAGTTCCTCGCAATGCGGGCGGCCATCCGGGTTAGTACTCCCGTCTTATTTCTTCTTGACTTTGCTTTTTTCTTGATCTCGATTTCTTCCGTAGGGGCGCGTCAGCGCACCCACTGGGTGTAGTCCCCGAGTTCCGAGCCGGCTGCTGAGCAGGCGGCTTGGAACTTCTTGGTGGATTTGCCTTTGCTATTTTTGTTCTCACTTCGGTCTTATGTCCATCTTGCAGGACTACCACAACCTTCGAGCGGCCGCCTTCAACTCCCAGGCTCGGGAGCTGACTCAGAAGACCACCGATCTTACTGAGAACCGAGGTACGTGGTTTATTCATTATCTCATGTGGGGGCGCGTCAGCGCACCCACTGGGTGTAGTCCCCGAGATTCGGGCCGACTGCTGAGCAGTCGGGTCGGATCTTCCTTGACGATTTCTTACTGTTCTTCTTCTTCTTCCGACTTTGCAGCGGCCAATGCCAGTCTGAGGGCACAGCTCGGGGAGTCCCAGACTGCTCTTCGTGCCAAGGATACCGAGCTCGCCGCCTTGGTGCAGGAGCGCGACCGCCTGGCCAAGAAGTTGGCCGACCAGGAAGAAAGCCACAAGGCGGCACTGAAGGCGGCGCAGGACCGCGAAGCCACTCTCCAGGGCGAGTTCGAGACGGAGGCGGCTGGCTGGGCTGAGGCCAGGCAGACTCTGGTCTCTGGCTATGGCCAGATCGAAGATCTGGTTGACGGTAAGCCGCCTACCCCTTCGTCCTTTCTTGCCGTCTGCCACTTTGGCTCGTTTTTATGATTTTGGTGTTCTTTTCTTCCTTTCTTCTTCTTTCTTGCGCAGAGTATTTCCCTGGCTATTCTACTGCCGCCAACCAGACAATCGAGGCCCGTCGCCAGGCGCGGAGGCAAGCCGGGTTTGAAATCTCGCCAACCGCCGGCCGCTCGCTGGAGGAACAGCTCCTGGCGATCCAGGCTCGCATCCAGCCGGCTCACCGGCTGCTCCGCCGGCTTCAGCGTGCCGGGGCGCAGGTCTTGGCCGCCCTCTGGCCCGGCCAAGCGGTCCCTCGCACCCCCAGTCGGACCGCCGACTGGCTGGAGGTGGCAGTCGGCCGCTTCGAGGCTTGGAAGGCCTCGGCGGCTCGCTCCGGCGCCAGACGGGCGCTGGAGTTCGTAAAGGCCTGGTATCCCGGCCTGAGCCTGGACCAGCTGGCTACCTGGCGGCAGCAAGCCGACACGGAGCTGGAGCCGGCGCGGCCGGACATCATTCGGCGGGCTTCGGCGATCGCCGACTACACCGACACCAGCGTCTTCGCCCCCGAGGTGGACGACAATGGAGTCGCCCAGCCAGAAGAGTGGTTCGGGCTGGACCCGGCGTACGGTGAGGACTCGGCGGAGGAGATCGACTCCAGCGACGAGGGCGAAGAGGAGGAGGAGGAGCGTGAAGACGCCGAGCCGGCTGGTGGAGTAGCCGGCCAGCCTCAGTCTGACCGCGCCTCCAGCACTACGTCGCGCGCCTCCACGCCTCCTGCCGTAGGTGGTGGTCAAGCCGGGGCCCGCTAGTCGGCCACTCCTTCAGCCGGCGAGGCTGCCTTCACCGACCAGCTCGGCCTCCATGTCGCGCCCTAGTCCGCCGTTTTTTGCTTTTCCTGTCTTGTTACTCTTTAGAACAATGTTTGGTTAAATTCGCACAATTCCACCCATTGGGTGTATTCGAACTTATGTCTGTTGCCGGCCTGTTAGCGGCTTTATGTATATATATGATTTATGCATTTGGCCTTTCCTTGTACTTTTTGCTTTTTGTCCTTCTGCTTTTTCCTTTGCCGCCCTCCCTTCGTTGCCGCCTCCCCAGTCAAACAGTTGCTCTGCAATCTGTAGCCGGGGGAGTGCCTGGCCGATTGGGGAGGGGGAAGTACTTTAGCTCTGCTGGACTAAAGCTAAGTTTTTTAGGAAGCCGGCCAGCCGGCTGCTCTGGTAGCCGGCAGGCATGTTTGGAGGCCGTCTCTTTGATATATAGGTTCGTTGTTCCTTAGCCGTTTTTCGTGTGGGCGTCCTTTCTGTCTTTCCTCTTGCTAGTCGGGCAGTCAGTTCTTTGAGCTGCGACTTTCAACAAGAGAGGACTCGGGAGCCGGCGCACTACTTTTCTGACTTTAGGAAAACTTTCGATATAGCTCAAGGCGGCCAGTCCCCGGGCCGACTAGTCGAACCCGGTGCCGGACAAAAATTCAAAATGTAATAATACATTCATGGATGTGACACTCGTCATTCATAGATAAATAAAAGGCAGTCCCCGAGTACTGTTCGGGGGGCCTGTTGGTTTGTACTTAATACAAAGGGGGAGCGTGATACATACTGCTTTTTAGCTGTAAAATCGTCTTAGGAGGTTTGCGTTCCATGGTCGCTCCGACTCCTTGCCGGAGTCGTCTCTCTTGCGTGCTCTTGGTTTTTGCGCGTCGATCAAGTAGTAGGAGTCGTTGCCGAGTGCCTTGCTGACGACGAAGGGGCCTTCCCAAGGGGCCGAGAGCTTGTGCTGGCCGGCTGTTCGCTGGATCAGCCGGAGCACAAGGTCGCCCTCTTGGAAGGATCTTGGCTTGACCTTGCGGTTGTAGTAGCGGCGCAGCCCTTGCTGGTAGATGGCGGACCGGCTGAGGGCTAACAGCCGGCCTTCTTCCAGTAGGTCGACGCCGTCTTCTCTTGCTTCTTTGGCTTCCTCCTCCGTGTACATGGTGATCCGAGGCGAGTCGAACTCGATGTCTGTTGGGATGACAGCCTCGGCACCGTACACGAGGAAGAATGGAGTGAAGCCGGTTGACTTGTTGGGTGTAGTGCGCAGACTCCAGAGGACAGCCGGCAGCTCTTCGAGCCAGCAGCCGGCCGATCGCTCCAGTGGTACAACCAGTCGGGGCTTGATGCCGGAGAGGATGAGTCCATTTGCTCGCTCGACCTGGCCGTTTGACTGCGGGTGGGCAACGGACGCTAAGTCCAGTCGGATGCCCTGTGTCACGCAGAAACGTGCCAGTGCTCCTTTAGCGAAGTTCGTGCCGTTGTCGGTGATGATGCTGTGCGGCACACCGTACCGAGTAGTGATGTTGGTGATGAATGTCACGGCAGTCGGCCCGTTCAGTTTCTTAATCAGTTTAGCTTCGATCCACTTTGTGAACTTGTCCACGGCGACCAGTAGATGTGTCAGGCCGCCGCGGGCTGTCTTGAAAGGGCCCACCATGTCCAGTCCCCAGACGGCAAAAGGACAAGTAAGGGGAATGGTCTTGAGGGCAGAAGCCGGCAGGTGTTGCTTGGAACTAAAAACTTGACATCCTCTGCAGCTCTTGACTATTTCTTTAGCATCCTCCAAGGCAGTCGGCCAGAAGAAACCATGGCGGAAAGCCTTGGCCACAAGGGATCTTGAGGCTGCGTGGTGGCCGCATTCGCCTTGGTGGATGTCTTTGAGGATTGCCACTCCTTTTTCTGGCTCGACACAACGCTGGAAGACTCCAGTGACGCTGCGCTTCACAATCTCTCTGTTGATTATTGTGTATGCTGCGGCTCGTCGTTGCACTAGTCTTGCTGAGATCTCGTCAGCCGGCAGCTCTCTGCTGACTAGGAACTTGAGGATGGGCTGGGCCCATGAGGGAGCTGTGACTTCTTCTTCTGTTAACGTGGCCACCATGACTCGGGTGGGTGGGTTGGGTGTTGCATTGGAGTCGGCCACCGCTTCTTGTGCCGCTGCAGTCCCCGGGCCGACTGCTGCAGTCCCCGGGCCGGGTTCTGAAGTCCCCGGGCCGGGTGCGACTACGGTAGTCCTCAGGCCGGTTGTCAAAGTCCCCGTGCCGCCTGCGGGATTTCTCCAGTCGGATCCGACTGTATCTGGCGCAGGCGGTACGAAAATGGAATCCGACTCTAGAGACGGCTTGATGGACGGCTTGAGGAGGTGCTGGAGGGAGACGCCAGTCGGTATGGCTTGTCGGGTGGAGCCGATCCGTGCTAGGGCATCTGCTTGGTCGTTGCCGGCCCTTGGCACGTGAAGGAACTCGCACCCTTCGAAGTATCCGCTTATCTGCTGGACGAGGAAACGATAGCTCGCCATGTTCGCGTCCTTGGCGTCCCAGTCGCCAGATGATTGCTGGACCACCAAGTCTGAGTCGCCGTAGCACAGGATCTGGCGTATACCAAGCTCTTTGGCTAGCCGGAGCCCGTGTACGAGCGCCTCGTACTCGGCGACGTTGTTGGAGGCGGCGAAGTGGATCTGCAGCGTGTACTTGAGCTTGTCGCCTTTGGGAGAGGTGAGGACGATGCCGGCTCCCAAGCCGGTGCGCATCTTGGACCCGTCAAAGTGCATCCGCCAATGGGTAGAGTCGGGAGCCGGCGGTAAGTACTGGGTCTCGGCCCAGTCGACGAGGAAGTCGGCCAATGCTTGCGACTTGATGGCGGTGCGGGGTTGATAGAAGATCGTGTAGGGCGCCAAGGCAATGGCCCATTTGGCCACCCGGCCGGATGCATCCTGGCTGCCTATGATCTCAGCGAGCGGGGCAGTGCACACGACCGTGATGGGGTGCTCTTGGAAGTAGGGCTTCAATTTCTTGGCAGCGAAGTACACCCCATAGCACATCTTTTGGTAGTGCGGGTAGTTTTGCGTTGAGCTGGACAGTACTTCGCTGAGATAGTACACCGGCCTCTGGACCAGCTGGGCTCGGCCTTCCTCCGGGCGCTGGACCACAACAATAGTGCTGACGACTCGGCTAGTCGCGGCGGTGTAGAGGAGCATGGGCTCCTTCTCAGTCGGCGCTGCCAGGACAGGCGGAGTGGTCAACATTTTCTTCAACTCATGGAAGGCTTGGTCGGCTTGATCATTCCACTCAAAGTGAGTGGACTTCTTCATGAGTCGGTACAGGGGGAGAGCCTTTTCTCCTAGTCGGCTGATAAAACGATTCAGGGAGGCTAAGCAGCCAGTGAACTTCTGCACATCTCGCAGCTTGGTGGGAATCTCCATCCTCTCGATGGCCTTGATCTTGACGGGGTTGCACTCAATGCCGCGTTCGGAGACCGGGAAGCCTAGCAGCTGGCCGGCTGGCACTCCGAACACGCACTTCTCGGGGTTGAGCTTGATTTGGAATCGACGCAAGTTGGCAAATGTTTCTCTCAGGTCGTCCAGCAAGGTACCGCGCTTCTCTGTCTTCACCACAATGTCGTCTACGTAGACGTGGGCATTTCTGCCGAGTTGTTTCAAGAGACATTTCTGCATGCAACGCTGAAAAGTGGCACCGGCATTTCTCAAGCCGAATGTCATTGTCAGGTAGCAGAAAGCTCCAAAGGGTGTGGTGAAGGCAGTCTTCAGGCGGTCAGCTGGGTCCAACTTGATCTGATGATACCCTGAGTATGCATCCAAAAAACTTAACAGCTCGCATCCGGCTGTGGAGTCTATCACTTGGTCAATCCGTGGCAGGGCAAACGGATCCTTTGGGCAGGCCTTGTTCAGACTAGTGTAGTATATACACATACGCCACTTGTTATTCTTCTTCAGAACCAGAACTGGGTTGGCAAGCCACTCTGGAAAGAACACTTCCATGATAAAGCCCGCTGCAAGGAGCCGGGCTATCTCTTCTCCCACAATTCTTCGCTTCTCTTCTGACAGTCGGCGGAGGGGCTGCTTGACCGGCTTCGCATCATCTCGGACATGTAATTTGTGCTCGGCGAAATCCTTCGGGACACCCGGCATGTCCTTTGGGGACCATGCAAAGATGTCTCGATTCTCACAGAGGAAGTCGACGAGCTCGCCTTCCTATTTACTGTCCAAGCTCGCCCCAATGACAGCGAACCTCTCCGGGTGCTCCGGGTCCAGAGGTATCTTCTTCGTCTCTTTTGCAGGCTGGAAGGAGCCCTGCGCATCACAATCCTTGGGGTTGGGGGACAAGGCCGGCTGCTTGCCGGCCATGGACACAACCCGTTCCAACATCATCTTCTCTTCTGCCACCACGAGGGGCTTGGCCAGCCGGCAATTGGCCCTGGCGCACTCGATGGACTTCTTGTAGTCGCCGGCTATCGTGATGATCCCCTTCGAGCTCGGCATCTTCATTTTCAGGTAGGCGTAGTGGGGCACAGCCATGAACTTGGCCAAAGCAGGTCGGCCAAGCAATGCATGATAGGGGCTCTCCAAATCCACTACCTCGAACCATATTGCTTCCCGGCGAAAATGATCTTTGTCTCCGAAGAGAACATCCATTTTGATGTTGCCGATTGGAGAGCAAGACAGGCCGGGTACGATACCATGGAAGACGGTGCGGCTCGGCATGAGCTGCTTCGCTTTGATGTTCAGCTTCTCCATGGTATCGCGGTACAGTATGTTGATACTGCTTCCGCCGTCTATCAGGACGCGGGAAAATCTGGCAGCTCGCCTCTCCGTCGCGAGGGTGACATCCAAGACCATTGCATAGGAGCCAGGCGAAGGCATCACCTCTAGGTGGTCGGCCTGGCTCCAGCTGATTGGCTTTTCTGACCAATGCATGAACTCGGGAGTGCTAGTGGCGACTGCATTCACTTCTTGGTGCTGCCGGCGTCGGCTGCGCTTGTCGTCGGCTTGACTTGTGAAGACGACGTAGGCGGCGTGCTCTTCGGGGAATTCGTCTTGGATGGCGCCGATTGTCGGTCGAGTCGCCGGCTGCTGAGGGGCTAGAGGCGGCGGGCCGGGAGGCGGAGGCGGCAGCATTCCCTCGCCCTTGGTGATGCGGGGAGCCAGTGGCATTTCCGAGTTGTGTGGTTGGACGGCTTCGCGCCGCTGTGGAACTTGCAGGGGGCATCGAGTGCTTGTTCGTAGGAGAAAGACGGCTGCCAAGCCGGCCTTCCACCCTTCTTCTTGGGAGCGGGCCGTTCTTCAGGCTGCTCGTCTTCAACTGTGGCCACCTGCCGACTGGAGGAAGTCGGCATGGGGCCCTTGCGCTTGTGGTCGTTCTGGTAGGGGCGCCGATTAGGGTCGCTAGCCGACGTCTTGGGAGCCGGAGCAATCACCTTCCCAGAGGCGTCTACTCTCAGCTCGGTCTTCATCGAGGAGTCGGCTATGGCGTACTTGTCGGCGGTGACTAGTAACTCGTTGAGGGTAGCCGGCTCATCGCAGAGGAGTCGGTGCTTGAGGAGGGTGCCCTCTCGGCACCCGGCGGTGAAGTACTCGATGGCCTGGACCTCGTGCACTCCCTCGCAGGAGTTGCGGAGCTCGGCCCATCGCGTGAGGTAGTCGCGGGTTGACTCATTGGGCCCTTGGACGCAGAGGGAGAGCTGGCGAGGCTTGGGAGGCCGCTTGTAGGTGCTGGTGAAGTTGCGGACGAAGACTTCGGTGAAGTCCAGCCAACTGTTGATGCTGTAGGGCTTGAGGCTGTTGAGCCATGTGCGCGCCGTGCCTTGCAGCATGAGGGGGACGTACTTCACGGCGACGCGCCGATTGCCGTTGGCTATGCTGACGGCCGTGGAGTAGTCGATGAGCCAATCTTCCAGCTTCACCGAGCCGTTGTACTTGGGCGTGTCTCTGGGGAGCGAGAACCCTTTGGGGAAGGGCTCGTCGCGGATGCGGGGGCCAAAGCATGGCGGGCCGACATCGTCTTCTTCTTCTAGCGCCAAGGATCGAGCAAGGCGGTCGATCCTGTGGCGGGCGTCGTTCTCGCTGACTCCCTCTCGGCGGCCGAGTCGGTCGCCAAGAGTCGGGTGTGTAATAGGCGGCGGAGTGAGGCGTCTTTCTCTTCGAGGCGGGGGAGGAGGCAGATTTCCTTGGTGCTATACACCTCGAGGGCGGCCATCCGCGTCGCGCTCGATGGTGATGCGAGTCCGGCTGCGGCTGGCAGCCGGCTCCTTGTCTTTCTTCTGGTGCGCGCCGCTCGCAGTCGGCGAGCGGGACGTCGCGGCGTGCTCCCGGCGCGGGGGATGAATATCAGCACGGGCGCCGGCTTCGTGCCGTTCTGCAGCCGCGTCGAGCAGCTGTTGGATCCGTCTCGTCATGTAGGGGAGCTCATCGGCTCCCAGCCCATTGAGCTCTTCTGCAGCCGCCTGAGCAGCTCGCAGATTCTCGAGCGGGGTGGCGTAGACGGGGCGATCTGCGCCCAGCATGCTGGCGACGGCTGCGCCGCGCTTCTGGACCAAGCCGGCTCGGCTCGGGCCGCTAGGCGGCGGCGTGCCGAAGGCGGCGCGGTCGACTTCGCGCTGGTGGGCCTCGGTGAGGCGTCTCATCGAGGCTATCTTCTGGCCCTCCGCGATGAGGGCAAGGCGGCGTGCCTCCAGGGTCTCGGCGTCGGCGCCGGCCAGGATGGGGACGGAGAGGTCGTGCATCGCCGCTCGCTGAGCGTCGCGGGCGTTCTCGCCCGAGTTGGAGACGTGGCTGATGACCAGCACTTCGGTGACAGCGCTGCTGCCGCTGTCAGCTCGAGGGAGGGGGTCCTCGAAGACCACCACGTCGGAGGGGTAGGCGTCAAGCGACGCGGTGTCGGAGTCGATGAGCATCAGGTCGGTGGAGCCGACCGACTCCATGTCCGCAGCAGGCTCGCTGGAGACGTGAAGTTAGTCGAGGAGGCTGACAAGGCGGCTCTCGGGGTAGTCGGTGCCTGCGTCGGACGCAGGCTCGTCGGAGATGCGAGTCTCGCCGAGCAGATCGGCAAGGCGGCTCGCTGCGCAGGCGTCGTCGACGCCTTGCAGCGCGTCGAGGCAAACGCCATCGGGCGCAGCAGGCTGGCTGCGCTCGCGGGGGAGGAAGAGGGTTCCCGTCCAGAACAGGTCTCCGGACGACGGTGCACCTGGCCCCACGGTGGGCGCCAAATGTCGGGTGGTTGGTGCGACATATGCCAAGGGATGGCTTATCATTGTGGGAGCCAATAAAACGTCGCCGGTGCCTGGAAACGGGATGAGGCGAAGACATGCACGCCGGCGGATCTTACCCAGGTTCGGGGCTCTCCGAGGAGATAACACCCCTAGTCCTGCTCTGCGGGGTCTCCGCATGATCACTAGATCGATGAAAGGTAGCTACAATCGCTCCTGGAGCTGTTGAGATCAAGGGAGAAGAAGAACAAGGCTAGCTCTTGCTTCTCTCTATCTATGGTGTGTGTGCTATGCTTGGAAGCCAACTATGCTCAGAGGCCAACCCTTTGCATGGGTGCTCCGAGGGGTTTATATAGGCCTACCCCCCGGGGGTATAATGGTAATCCGGCTGGGCTCTGGTCCCAGCCGTCAGTGTCTACGCTCGCCGGCTTCTCCGCCGGCTGCTGGGTCCCGCCAGCTGGTGGGTCCCGCCGGCTGCCGGCTACTTGGTCGACAGGCCGGCCCCACCGCCTAGGGTCTTGTCGGCGGCTGCTTACTGTAGCCGCGCCTCTGATAACGAGGGCTTTGTCGAGGTAAGCGTGGCTACAGTGGGCCGCCTCGGGGGCTCTCACTGTAGCCTTACCTCGTCTTGTCTCCTTAATGGGGCTCCTGCTTCGAGGAAGGGAGTAGCCGGCTTCTGGAGGCCGGCTACGCTCTTGGCCGACTGGGAAAGGCCGGGCCGCCTTCACGCCTCTCTCTGGCTGAAGGGGCCCGCCGCCCGCGGGCCATACGGGAGTCGGTCGTGGGTGACGTCGAGGCCAGCATGGCTACAGTGCCGAGCCGCATGGGAGACGGCCGTCCCGTACGGCCTCCTGTAGCCATGCCCGCCTCGGGCTTTGGGGGTAGTGGGCCGCACTGTGGCCACACCCCGTCGTGTCGCCGTTATGTGGGAACAGCTTTGGTGGTTATGGTCTCGGCCGGCTCCTAGGAGTCGGCGTCCTTCTTGGCCGGCTTCTTGGAGTCGGCCACCCCGTTGTCGTTCTGGGGAGGAGTTTGTGAGGCTGGGTCGCCTTCCGGGAGTCGGCTTCAGAGGTAGCCTGCCAGGGAAGGCGGCCCAATGCTCGGAGTGCTTGGAGGCCCAAAGGCCTGATAATTTTTTCAGAAGAACCAGGGGCAGTCGGTTAGGCTACCTGTGGCCATTTACTCCGACACTAGGTTATGACTGTTATATGATGAATATCATCCAATGAATTCACTGATCCAATGCCTACGAGTTTTCCACATATTGTTCTTGCTAAGTTACTATTGCTGTTGTTACTGTTACACTTGCTACAGAATCATCACTGTTGTTACGGTTACTATTGCTACTGTTACCACTGCTATCAAACTATCATATTACTATGCTACTGATCACTCTGCTACAGATATTTAATCTCCAGGTGTGGCTGAATTGACAACTCAGCTGCTAATACTTACAAATATTCTTTGGCTCCCCTTGTGTTGAATCAATAAATTTGGGTTGAATACTTTGCCCTCAAAATCTGTTGCGATCCCCTATACTTGTGGGTTATCAAGACCTTTTTCTGGCACCGTTGCCGGGGAGCATAGGTATATTTTTTGAGTCACTTGGGATTATTATTTATTTATCATTATGAAGAATCTGAAGGATACTAAAACCAAGATTTTACCTCTAAGACGAGGGGAGGTAAGGAACTGCCATCTAGCTTTGCACTTGATTCGCCTTCTATTTTGAGTAAACTTGCAACACCGCCACATGCTATTAAGCCTGATATGTCGCAAGTTATTGATGATGCTACTTCTGCTATGAATGATACTCATGATGATGCTAGTACCTTGCTTGATGATAGTGTGCCACTAAGTGAATTTCTTGATGAACAAATTGCTAGAGCTAAAGATATGGAGAATGAAATTACTGAAACTGATGAAGTACTTGAAACTGAAAATCTTGAAACACCTGTTAGACCTAGCGCTCCTAGATATGAATTGCCTAAGATACCTGAAGGTTATTGTCGTGGTTTTGTCACGGCAGATGTCCTAGAGAAAGGACTTAGTCGTGGAGCCATTGCTACGGGTTAGTTTGAAGGGGTTAAAGCGGACAAGGGACGCAAGAGAGTTTTATACTAGTTCGGCCCCTTACGATGAAGGTAAAAGCCTACGTCTAGTTGTGATGGAATTGATGGGGTTTCGATGACCAGGGAGCGAATACACTTTGCCTGAGTCTCGAGTTGTTGTCTGTTGTCCCTGAACCGCCGCTGGGTCGTCCCCTTATATACATGGGTTGATGCCCGTCGATTTACAGACTCCGAGGCCGGCTCATAATCGTGTCCGGCTCGGTCCCTGCTACTTCTATCTTACAACACAAGTTTACATCTCAATGCCGGTTTGTGTCTACAGGCCTCAAACCGGCTTTGGGCCCTGGGCCTTCATGAAGCGTCACCGTTGATCTTCATGGGCTTCAGATACAGATGAACTACTTATGATGTTAACCCGGCCTCTCCTAGCCGGTTTACGCCCAGTGGTAATATCCCCAACATTAGGCCCCAGATTGATTTGAACTGGTTCATGTCAATCCTCAATACTTTAAGAAAATTTCTTCTTCAACATCTTCACACAAACTTGTAAACCGCCATGACATCATTCTCTAGGATCATGGTAAACCGCCGTGATGTCACCTGTCATTAACAAGCCTCCGACAATCGAGGCGACAACATCACCTCATATCAAAAAATCCGGCTCCTCGATTTTCGCATCTATCGTTTTATCTCCTTATAAATAGGGCCAGGGGGCCTTTTCCAGTTTTCCCCCTCGTGCCTCTTCGTTTCATCTTCATCCTCGCGACGCCCAAACCTTCGACCTCAGCTGCCGCCGTCAACCTTCGACTGCTGCACCAACCTTGGCCGCTGCATCGACCTGAACGTACCAGAGCTCCGCCGCGCGCCGCCGCTGCTCAACAACATCCGTAAGTCTCCCCTTTCTCTTACCATAGATCTTCACTTAGGGTTTCTATCGTTCATCGGTGTTCGTCGCCGCCCTTCTTTTCCCTTATTTATATCCATGGGTTAGATCCAAAAACCACATAGGTCTCGTGCGGTAGTAGTGTAAACCACATAGATCTCATGCTTTAGCAGTTTCAGCACCTGTTTGATATCCAACTCATCTCATCTTGGTGAACCTTTAGTATACTGGAATTTAGGTCAGAATATATTTTGTTTTTCCTAAGCGCGGTAGATCTGAAATTACCATAGCAAGATGTGAAACTTGTTTATTCCTTCTCTTACACCCTTTGAATACCAGATTGGCCGGTTTAACCTCACAGAAAAAATGACGACCCGGTAGATACCATTAGTCCCCTATTGAACCGCCAATGCATTACACTGTTCCATTGCCAGACTCCAGTTTACCAATATGCTAGTATCCTCACACCGATGTATAGTTGTCCATTGTAAATCTTAAACCGGTAATACTCATGTTTCAGATTTTCCTTGTCATGGCTAAACAAGTTTATGAGTGCAATTGGGCTCCCTCTCGAGTAACCGAGGAGCAATTAAACAACCTTGTTAAAACGGGCGCCCTAGCCAAGAAAGATGTCATCCACTGGAGGGTCCTTGGCCAAGAAAATCCTCCTACACCCAAGGATGGAGAAGTAGTCGTGTTTGCTGATCATCTTGGACGAGGTTTTAGCCCTCCCGGTTCAAAAAAATTCCGAGATGTGCTAGCCAATTTTCAGCTGCGCCCTCAAGACATCGGTCCCAACTCTGTTACCAACATCTGCCATTTCCAAGTATTCCGTGAAGCTTATCTGCAAGAGGAACCTACAGTCGAACTGTTTAGGGATTGCTTTCACTTAAACCGTCGCACCGAGTTCTCAGATGGACCCAATACGGAACTGGGCGGAATGGCGGTTCAGAAGAGGAAAGAAGTCACCTTCCCCCATCCCAAACTCCACAGTCACCCCAAAGAGTGGAACCAAACTTGGTTTTACTGCATGGATACCTCTCCATCTGATGAAAACCCCCTGCCGGGTTACCGCCCTGAACGCTTGAGCAACACACACCCGTTTCCTCAGAGGTTGACATCAAGAGAACGGGTCAACTATGCTCCCCAACTATCAAAGCTTAGAGCCTTCATGGCGAACAGTTTGATAGGAGTTGATCTTGCTCGTTGCTGGATAAGCTGGAGCATTCTGCCCTTAAGCCGGCGCCCCGGTTTGATGTGTGAGTACATGGGGAGTTGTAAGGATGCTCAGCGGCATATTGATATTCAGCTTACAAACGATGAAGTCACTGAGGCGGTAAAGAAAATACTGAACGAACCGGAGGCCGTCTGTGCCCAAACCGGACTACTCCCTTTCTGCACCTTCAACAAACCACCAGCTGTAAGAATCATATAATCCTTTGTATCTGAATTTGCTTCTGTCCAAATATTCTCTGAGAGTGTGATTATTTTCTGACAGGGTGATGATCCGTTCTGGAACAAGAAACCATCACAAGATAAACCGGCAAAACCGCAAGACAAACCGGTCAAGCCAGTTCGCCCAAAGACCAAGGTTGTTAAGAAACCTGCCAAGAGAAGGACCACTGCATCCTCCGATCTACCAGCTGATGACAATGTGCGTAATCCGGAATCAGAGGTAGAACTTGACTCTCTTGGTTCATTTTTCGTACATCTAATTGACAATGATTATTATCAGGACGACGCTAAAGGCAGTCACGCTGAGGACGTAGAGGTAACTATTCTTTCCTCCGATTCAGATCCTCTGCCAACATCAAAAATCCGTCAAGCAAACCGAAAAGTAAAATTTTCTCACCCTCTTGCTTATTTGGATCCAAACTTTCTTTTGAAGACGCAGCAGCATGAAGCTCGCCGTACAACCCGGCACAGCGGCCAGGTAGTTACCTCCGCCGGTTTACCGAACAGTCCGGTTCGGAAATGCCGATCAGAGGTATCTTATTCCATTGACACTTCATGCCCAAAAGCAGGTTGTTTTCGCCAACCTCTTAACCCGTCTGATTCAAATTATCAGGGTACTTCTCACTCATCCTCTGGCGAGTCATCGGCCATGCAGCTTCCACCCCTCAAAACAGTTCCTGGGTGAGCTATGCACATGTCTTTACTCTTGATGTGTTTTACATACCGTACTGATCCTTATGTCTATCTTTTCTCAGCGCCAAGCCAAGACCCAGCAAGAAAGCTCGGTTAAACAAACCGGCTGATGATAATGTAGCTGCTGAACCGGAAACAACTCCAGAAGCGGAAGAAACCGATGTTGACGCCATGCTTCAGGATCCGCCGCCTCAGGACCATGACTTCCTTGCTGAACAAGTGCAAATTGATACTACCAGCCATGCAAACCGGCCAGCCAGCCCTGTCCGAGCTGATGACAAACCGGCCAGTCCAGTTAAAGACACTGATAAACCGCCAACTCCGGTGAGGGCTGCTGATGAAGAAGATGATGATATTATGATTACTGGCACTGGCCACACCACTCCTGGCAATCCTGTAGCTTTGTCAAAGCATTCTGCCAAGGATGATCTCTCTGCTATCGGCAAAGGCAAATGGAATGCCGATTTATCAAGCTACGCCCATCTCAATGCTCAAGACATTCACTCTGGCTTCTTGAACCATCTGTATACCAGCCGTGATTATGAAGCTAGTTTGGTAAACTTGATGAAGGAGCGATATGAGGTAACTACCATTTTTCTCTTTTGTCCAATTGTAGTTTATCAATTCCTAATAGCCCCCAAGTGATGGTTTATGATACCGATCTAAACCGGGACTTTGTCATAATTTATCTTTGCATATTTAGCCTCCAAGGACCGGATTACCTCCCTTAAGATGAACCGGTTTCTTTAAAATTTGCCATACTGCTCTTTCACCGGTATAGCCCCCAAGGGCCGGTTTAACTTTATAATGATGAACCGGGACTGTAGAAGAACTCCCATACCAACGGCTTTTTGAGCAAATACACATTAGCCCCCAAGTGCCAAGATTAATACTTGTATTGTGCTTGGGACTTGTAGAAATTTCTGATCAAGAGCAAACATGCATTAGCCCCCAAGTATCAAGGGCATAACTTGTTATGGGCTTGGTACTTCAAATATGTAATGTCAACTCATGATATATCTGTCCCTTTACAGGCGGAGCTGAGCAAGAAGGAACGCCAAACCGCTGATCTGCAAGAGAACATCAAAACCCAGCAAGCTGAAGCCTCTAAAGAGAAGGAAGAGTTGTCCCGCGCTCTAGGCGCTATGGAGAAACTGAAAGAGGGCTTCAACAAAGAGCGGGCGGATTGGGAGACTGAAAAAGCCGCTTTGATAAAAAGGGCTGAAAATGCAGAAGCCGCTCTTAAACTGGTGGTTGACGAGCTGACTGGTGTAAAGCGGCAAGTGCATGCTATGACCGCTGCTGTGTTTGGTAAGCATCCTTCCTTTATTCTTTCAACATATCGTCCCATGCGTTGCCGGTTTACTGATGTTTGTAATGATACAGGAACTCGCGTTAACCATCTGGGCTCTGATGTGCAGAAGAAGTTGAAAGCTGCGTACACGCTGATAGAGCAACTGTATAAGCCGCCCCCAACGTTAATCAAAGATACCTTACACAGGCTATCTATGCTGCCTGCCCAGGTAGAAGAGCTTAAGAGGTCGGCTGCAAGAGCTGGCGCTCTGGCCGCGCTAACCTGGGCAAAAGCATGGGTGCCTGATCTTGACCCGACGGACGTGGCTAAAGGCTACCCAAGCTTGAAAGAAGACGGATCAGAATTTTGCACTGAAGATCTCCGCGCCATAAACCGGGAAGTACGTCTACTGGCTTGTCAACTTGCTGAAGAGGTTGATCTTTCACATTATCAGGCGAGTTATGATATCAATAACAAGCGGGTTGCAACACCAGCTCCTAAGGCTCAAAACCTGATCCCTCCAATCCGTAAGCACACTTATGCCCCTAATATTGAACCGTCCACCCTTATAAGCGACGAAGCTGTGTTCCAAGCTTTAACTGGGATCGACTGGACAACTGTTGACTTCCAGCCGCTGGGTAGGGGTGAAGAAGAAGAACCGGTGCAAGATGACCCGCAGCCGTCAGGTCAAGCTGCTCAGTGATCATAACCCGGGGGGGCGGTTTAATCTTCCATACTGCAATGTTTATTGAGAAACAATTATTCCTTTGGGCACTGAAACGCCTTGTAATAGGCTAGTTAAAACACTTGGTCTGTTATGCCTTCGTGCATATTTATCTGAAACTGATGCGTGTTAATCCGCCATGCTTGAGATATGATGTTCATAATCCATAGCTATGTATTCCAGTTGTTCATGTAGATAAAAACCTTAAAGCACCCTGGCGGTTTACGACCGGGCGGGTCATGATACCCAACTATATATATGACCAAGCTTTATAACCAAGGTTGTAAAAGATAACCAAGTATGGAAATATATGATACCTGCGACCTTTAGGCATAGTGTTGGCTGACCAACCTTGTAATGTAGGTAATAACCTTAATCCGGAGTAAAAGTATCTCCTGTTATATAATGCCGGTTTACAACAAAACCGTTCCGGGTTGTGATAAACACCGGATTATTCCATACTGGTGACTATGAATCAAAACCAGACCGGGTTGATAGTCTCCGGATTATAACTTGGTCATGTACTGACAACTTGTAGTTGGGCGCCCAACCGGGTTGATAAACACTGGTTTGAAAACATCACAAATCTTAGCAAAAGAAAAAGAAACTTAGCAAAAAGCAAATAAAACCGTTGTAGTCGAGGCTTTTCACGGGCTGCCAGGCCCCAAATTTGATCAAGAGGTGTTGCTATGGTTCGGGTTCGACCAAGCCCCCAAGTGATGCTGTGGCATTACGCCGATCAAAAGGCATTGCTATGGTTCGGGTTCGACCAAGCCCCCAAGTGATTCTGTGGCTTTACGCCGATCAAGAGGCATAGCCATGGTTCGGGTTCGACCATGCTCCCAAGTGATGCTGTGGCATTACGCCGATCAAGAGGCGTGGCTATTGTTCGGATACGACCAAGCCCCCAAGTGATTATGTGGCTTTACGCCGATCAAGAGGCGTAGCCATGGTTCGGGTTCGACCATGCTCCCAAGTGATGCTGTGGCATTGCGCCGATCAAGAGGTGTAGCTATGGTTCGGATACGACCAAGCCCCCAAGTGATCTGATATCAAGCTTTAAGAAGCTAAATCAAGGGGTAAACCGGATGCTGCTTTGTAAGCTCCATGTAACCACACGTGATGTAAGAAACAACAGATACCCCGCTTTAGCTGAGGTTCCGGTTTATTATATTGATCATAATATATACAATGTCATAATATGTACATAAGCAGAGCCTGTAGCTCAAGTATAGTAGGGCCGAAGATGAGCAATATTCCATGGCCGGTTGGTCTCCTCCTCCGATTTACGTGAGTCTTTGCGCTCTCGAACATCGATTAGGTAGTACGACCCATTGTGCAAATCCTTGCTGACCACAAAAGGCCCTTCCCAAGGGGGGATAGCTTGTGCATATCCGTCTGATCCTGGATGAGTCGAAGCACCAAATCTCCTTCTTGAAAGATGCTGGTTCTAACCCAGCGGCTATGATAACAACGCAGATCTTGCTGATAAATCGCCGAACGGGCTGCCGCCATGTCACGCTCCTCATCTAACAGGTCAAGAGCTTCCTGCCGTGCCTTCTCGTTATCCGCTTCAACATATGCCGCTACACGAGGCGAGTCATGACGGATGTCACTAGGAAGAACCGCTTCTGCTCCATAAACCATGAAGAACGGCGTGTAGCCTGTCGATCTGTTGGGTGTGGTATTGATGCTCCATAACACTGAAGGTAACTCCTCAACCCAACAACCCGGCGTCCGTTGCAAAGGAACCATAAGCCGGGGTTTGATGCCTCTCAAGATCTCTTGATTGGCCCTCTCCACTTGACCATTGGACTGGGGGTGAGCCACTGATGACACGTCAAGCCGGATGTGCTCACGTTGACAGAACTCCTTCATGGCACCCTTTGACAGATTGGTACCATTGTCTGTTATAATGCTGTGTGGAAAGCTAAACCGGAAAATCACCTTTTTGATGAATTGAACCGCCGTGGCCGCGTCACACTTACTAACTGGCTCTGCCTCTACCCATTTTGTGAAGTTATCAACCGCCACCAAAAGGTGGGTCTTCTTGTCCTTGGACCTCTTGAAAGGCCCAACCATATCCAGCCCCCAGGTTGCAAACGGCCAGGTGATTGGAATCATCCTCAATTCTTGAGCTGGTACATGAGCACGCCGTGAGAATTTCTGACAGCCATCACATCTTTTAACCAAGTCCTCGGCATCAGCATGAGCTGTCAACCAATAGAAACCGTGACGAAATGCCTTGGCCACCAAAGATTTTGAACCGGCGTGGTGCCCACAATCTCCTTCGTGGATCTCACGCAAAATTTCACGGCCTTCCTCAGGAGATACACAGCGTTGAAACGCCCCTGTCACACTGCAATGATGTAACTCGCCATTGATAATAGTCATGGACTTGGACCGCCGGGTTATCTGCCTGGCCAAAGTTTCATCCTCTGGTAACTCGCCTTGGTTTATATACGCCAGATACGGAACCGTCCAATCCGGGATAACATGTAGAGCCGCCACCAACTGAGCCTCCGGATCAGGAACAGCCAAATCCTCTTCACCAGGGAGCTTGATGGACGGATTATGCAAAACATCCAGGAATACATTAGGTGGAACCGGTTTACGTTGGGAACCCAGGCGGCTTAAAGCGTCTGCTGCTTCATTCTTCCGCCGGTCCACATGATCCACATAATAACCTTTGAAGTGACCTGCAACAATATCCGCCTCACGACGGTATGCTGCCATTAGTGGGTCCTTGGAATCCCAAGTGCCAGACACTTGTTGAGCCAGCAGATCCGAGTCACCGAAGCATTTAACTCGGCTGAGATTCATCTCCTTAGCCTCTGAAGACCATGGAGTAAGGCCTCATATTCAGCTGCATTATTAGTGCAAGGGAACATTAAACGGAGAACATAACAAAACTTATCACCTCGTGGGGAAGTTAACACGACTCCAGCCCCCGAGCCCTCCAATTGTCTGGACCCATCAAAATGAATAGCCCAATAAGTGTGATCCGGCTTCTCTTCTGGTGCTTGTAATTCTGTCCAATCATTGATGAAATCCACAAGCGCCTGAGATTTGATCGCCGTTCGGGGTATGTAGTTCAACCCGTGAGGCCCGAGCTCGAGCGCCCACTTAGCAATCCGACCAGTTGCCTCCCTATTCCGGATTATATCCCCCAAAGGAGCAGCGCTGGCCACCGTGATGGGATGACCTTGGAAATACTGCTTAAGCTTCCGGCTTGCCATGAAAACCCCATACACCAATTTTTGCCAATGCGGGTACCTCTGCTTGGATTCAATGAGTACCTCACTAATATAGTAAACCGGCCACTGAACCGGATATTCCTTTCCTGCCTCCTTGCGCTCCACTACAATAGCCACACTAACAGCCCGAGCGTTAGCTGCCACATATAGCAACAATGGCTCTTTGTCAACCGGAGCAGCGAGAACCGGCGGATTAGCTAGCTGCCGCTTTAAGTCCTCAAATGCTTCATTAGCGGCGTCACTCCAGACGAAGTTATCCGTTTTCTTCAGCATCTGATACAAAGGGATGGCCTTCTCGCCGAGGCGACTGACAAAACGGCTTGACGCGGCAATCTGGCCTGCCAGGCGTTGAACATCATTGATCCACTTCGGTTTAGCCAAGGAGGTGATGGCTTTGATTTTTTTCGGATTAGCTTCAATGCCCCTGTTAGACACCAAAAAACCCAAGAGCTTGCCTGCAGGTACACCAAAGACGCACTTGGCCGGATTGAGCATCATTTTCTAAACCCGCAGGTTATCAAAGGTTTCCTTCAAGTCATCAATCAATGTTTCCTTTTTCCTTGATTTCACCACAATATCATCCACATAGGCGTGAACATTGCGGCCGATCTGTTTATGAAGACAATTCTGCACACACAGTTGATAAGTTGCGTGTGCACTCTTGAGCCCAAAGGGCATGGACACATAGCAGAAGGCTCTAAAGGGAGTTATGAAGGCCGTTTTCTCCTGGTCCTTAACTGCCATTTTGATCTGATGATAACCAGAATATGCATCCAAAAAACTTAACCGCTCACAACCCGCCATAGCATCAATAATCTGATCAATACGGGGAAGGGCAAAAGGATATGCTGGACAAGCTTTGTTGAGATCTGTGTAGTCCACACACATACGCCAAGTGCCATTCTTCTTGAGGACCAGCACCGGATTAGCCAACCACTCAGGATGGAATACTTCAACGATAAATCCAGCCGCCAAGATCCTGGCTACTTCTTCTCCAATAGCTTTGCGTCTTTCTTCATTGAACCGGTGGAGAAACTGCTTGACCGGTTTATACTTAGGATCCACATTGAGAGTGTGCTCAGCGAGTTCTCTCGGTACACCATGCATGTCAGAAGGCTTCCATGCAAAGATGTCCCGATTCTCACGGAGGAACTCGATGAGCGCGCTTTCCTATTTCGGATCCAAGTTAGCGCTGATGCTAAACTGCTTGGACGAATCGCCAGGCACGAAGTCAACAAGTTTAGTCTCATCAGCCGATTTAAACTTCAGGGCCGGATCATGCTCCGTAGTTGGTTTCTTCAACGAAGTCATATCTGCCGGATCAACATTGTCTTTGTAAAACTTCAACTCCTCTGTTGCACAAACCGACTCAGCATAAGCCGCATCACCTTCCTCACACTCCAGAGCAATCTTGCGGCTTCCATGCACGGTTATAGTTCCCTTGTGACCCGACATCTTGAGCTGTAGATAGACATAACAAGGCCGTGCCATAAACTTAGCATAAGCTGGCCGTCCAAATAGGGCATGATATGGGCTTCTGATTTTCACCACTTCAAAGGTCAAGGTTTCTGATCTCGAGTCATGCTCATCTCCAAAAGCCACCTCCAGAGCTATCTTACCAACAGGATATGCCGACTTACCAGGCACCACACCATGGAACACCGTATTGGACGGTTTAAGATTTTTATCTGTTAGCCCCATGCGACGGAAAGTTTCATAATAAAGGATATTGATACTACTCCCTCCATCCATGAGTACTTTAGTGAACTTATAACCTCCCACCTGAGGTGCCACCACCAGAGCCAGATGACCCAGATTGTCAACCCGGGGTGGATGATCATCTCTACTCCACACAATGGGCAGCTCGGACCAGCGCAAATAACGAGGCATCGCCGGTTCAACGGCATTCACCACCCTTTTATGAAGCTTCTGATCGCGCTTGTCCAAGCTAGTGGTGAAGACATGATACTGTCCGCTATTCAACTGCTTCGGGTTGCTTTGGTAACCCGACTGCTGCTGTTGCTGATTGCCCTGATGATTATAACCATCTTGGTTACCTTGATTACTTTGATTGTTATGTCCACCCTGATTGCCATGGAAACCTGAACCGGAATTTCCTCCGCCTGAACCGCCTCCTTATCCATGATCATACAGGAAATTGTCAGAATTTTTGAACTCTTGCATGATGTAACAATCTTTCCAGAGGTGTATGGATGGTTCCTCCTTCATCCCATGCTTTGGACAGGGCTGGTTTAACAGATACGACAAACGGTCCGGGTTAGGATTTGGCATTCCATTGCGCCGGGGCGGTTTACCCTTACGCCGCTGGCCCTTATCATGTGTATTAGTGTTAGCCACAAAGTCTAAACCGTGGTCCGCTTTATGCCTGCCGCCGTTTCCATGACCCGCCGGGTTGTGGTGCGGCCCCTTGGCGTTGCCGCTCTTCTTTCCCTTCCCTGTCTTATCATCGTCAGACTCGGGATCCTTGGTACTATCAGAGTCGGCATACTTCACTAGTGCAGCCATGAGGGTTCCCATGTCATTACAATGATGTTTAAGCCGTCCCAACTTCAACTTCAATGGTTCAAACCGGCAATTGCCTTCCAATGTTAAAACTGTGGTGTCCGCGTTGATGCGGTCTGATGAATGCAAAATCTCCGAAGCCCGGCGCACCCAATGGGTTGTTGACTCTCCTTCCTCCTGGACACAGGCCGCTAGGTCCACAATTGACATGGGCTGCTTGCATGTATCCTTGAAATTCTGAATAAATCGGGCTCTCAACTCGGCCCATGACCTGATAGAATTAGCCGGTAAGCTCTTTAGCCAAGTGCGGGCCGTTCCTTCTAGCACCATGGTGAAGTACTTCGCACATGCCGCATCATCCACGTCCAGCATCTCCATGGCCATCTCATAGCTTTCGACCAATGTTTCAAGGGATAAATCGGCGGTGTAATTCGGCACCTTGGGCAGGCCCTTAAAATCTTTGGGCAGGCGCACATTGCGCAACGCCGGGACAAGACATGGCACTCCCAAGGAACCAGAGGTAACTCCTGGTTCCACCGATGTGGTTGAACGAACCGGAGTAAGCTGACGGGCCTCGTGCTGCGCTGCTAACTCGGCCTCTCTGCGTGCCCGAGCCCGGTCCACCACCTCCTGAGCATCACCGGCACCACCCGCCGGGTTATGGCCACGGGGCGGATCACGGTTCCGCGCATTGCTTGATACTGCCGGTTCATCCATACACCTGCTGTAACTCCGGCTTGGACGGGGAGTGGAATGAACCCGATCGCGACTATATGAATAAGCCTCCTGTTGAATCAAGGTTGTCTGAAGAAACTCCTTAACCCGACGCATCTCGACCGCTGCGGGAGAATCGCCTTCGATCGGGATGGCCGCCAGCCATGAAGCGGCAGCGACAATGTTGTCCATTGGGTTAGAATAATGACCCGGTGGTGTGGGGACATGAGGTACCACAACGTAGTTCTGACGAGGCGGATCCACCAAACGTGGCTGAACCGGCGCCCCTACTCCGGGTGCCTCTACCCGGTTTACCAGCGGCGGATTACTGGTTCCTGCTCCTGGGGTGTTAAAGAGGTTTCTAGCCTCATAAACCGGCGGCAGGCGAGATCGGTGCCTCCTCTTCAGGACTTCGTTCGACGCACTCTAATCCAGCATAATTCGATAAGCTTTTGCATCCAAAGCGGCCCGCTCCGCGGCTATCCTGGTATCCTCAGCTGCTAAGTCGGCTTTTGCCTGGGTGATCTGATCTTTCACTTTCACGATTTCCGCATTGTGTGTATCCTGATCCGCCGGGTTAACTTCCGCCATCAGCGTTGCCAACATGTCGAACAATTCAGATAAAACCTGAGCCGGCAGTCGCACAGGGCCTCCTGCCCCAGCCGCTGCCGCCGTTGCTGATCCGGAAATCAACGCCGCTGCGGTCGAAGAGTGGAGCGCTAGTTGTGTGCCGGCCATGAAGATTGCCGCCCGGCTTGACATATCAGAGGGGTCCGGAATACTGTCGCCATCGGAACAGCCCCCAATCCGGCCATCTTGTAACTGATATAACGACTCAGTCTCTCCAGTCGATGACTCGTCGCCGGAATAAACGACGGTCTCACCACCAGATTCCGATCTATCCTCAGATTCCCCTCCATGGATAACTCCCACGAAGGCACGCTTCATGACAGGCTTGACCCGGGCAGATCTCGCACGCTGAGCCGTTTCGATGAGGTCGGTGCAGATGTCCGGCTCAGGGCCCGGTTCGCCGATCTTGCCAATGAAAACATGTATGCTACCAAAGGGGACCCGGTACCCGTACTCGATTGAGCCGACCTCGGGGCCCCAGCCTGCATCATCGATGTAGAGCTTGCCATGACGACTCTTGGTCATCTGGCCCACAGCATAACCCTTGAGTCCTTCAAAGCTGCCCTCCAAGAACTTGAAACCATCGTGCGATAGCCCCACAGTGGGCGCCAACTGTCGTGGTTTTGTCACGGCAGATGTCCTAGAGAGAGGACTTAGTCGTGGAGCCATCACTACGGGTTAGCTTGAAGGGGTTAAAGCGGACAAGGGACGCAAGAGAGTTTTATACTAGTTCGGCCCCTTACGATGAAGGTAAAAGCCTACGTCTAGTTGTGATGGAATTGATGGGGTTTCGATGACCAGGGAGCGAATACGCTTTGCCTGAGTCTCGAGTTGTTGTCTGTTGTCCCTGAACCGCCGCTGGGTCGTCCCCTTATATACATGGGTTGACGCCCGTCGGTTTACAGACTCCGAGGCCGGCTCATAATCGTGTCCGGCTCGGTCCCTGCTACTTCTATCTTACAACACAATTTTACATGTCAATGCCGGTTTGTGTCTACAGGCCTCAAACCGGCTTTGGGCCCTGGGCCTTCATGAAGCGTCACAGTCGATCTTCATGGGCTTCAGATACAGATGAACTACTTATGAAGTTAACCCGGCCTCTCCTGGCCGGTTTACGCCCAGTGGTAATATCCCCAACAGTTATGTTATGGATGAGGAGACAACTAGAGACTTTCTTGCTTGCAATGATGGAGATGATCTTAAGAAATTATTATGCAAACTGAAAGAAAAATCTTTGAATGCTAGAACGAAATGTGATCCTAAGTTTGCTACTTGACCTATCGTTGTTACTGATAAGGATTATGAATTCTCTGTAGACCCAGAGTTAATTACTTTGGTTGAATCTGATCCTTTCCATGGCTATGAAACTGAAACTGTTGTGGCACACCTTACTAAATTAAATGATACATCCACCCTATTTTCTCATGATGAGAAAATTCGTTACTATTATATTCTCAAGTTATTTCCATCATTAAAGGGTGATGCTAAAGCTTGGTACAATACTCTTGCTCCTGGTTGTGTGCGTAGTCCCCAGGATATGATTTACTACTTCTCTGAAAAATATTTTCCTGCTCATAAGAAACAAGCTGCCTTACAGGAAATATTTAACTTGTTGCAAATTGAAGAAGAGAGTCCCCCACAAGCTTTGGGGAGGCTTCTCCAATTACTTAATGCTTTGCCTGATCATCCACTTAAGAAAAATGAAATACTTGACATCTTCTATAATGGACTAACCGATGCTTCTAGCGACTTCCTTGATAGTTGTGTTGGTTGTGTTTTCAGGAATGAACTGTGGAACAAGCTGAGGAAAATATTGAATAATATATTGAAAAATTATGATGATTGGACTCTTCCTGAACCACTGCCTAAACCCACTCCAAAGAAGAGGGGTATCTTATATCTCAGTCCTGAAGATATGCAGGAGGCAAAGAAAAGTATGAAGGAAAAAGGTATTAAAGCAGAGGATGTTAAGAATTTACTGCCTATTAAAGAGATCTATGGACTTGACACACCACCACCACCACGGGTGGTAGAGGTAAATTCTTTCCTAAAGTTCGATGAAGGTGGCATCCCTTACAATAAACATCCTAGTCAATGCCGGTCCTTGGGGGCTACGGTCTGCTATCAATTTGTCTAAAAAGTTTATAAGTCCCAGCCCAATGCTTTTACTGAGCCGGCCCTTGGGGGCTACGTAAGTATATACGACAATGAAAAGGAGGAATTTTTCATACCTCATATTTTCTCTTGGGCATGTTGATCATGCTCGCTTCTATCTTCCGGCTCTCAGACTGCCGGGTCAAGTATTCCTGATGAAGCTCGTCCACGGCAACCTCGCCAAGATTTGAAAGTTCTAGCTTGACTTTCCCCTTTTCTGATGCGGATGGCTCATCCATAGCCGCAAATTTGGCTAATAAGTTCGAAGCCTCAGGAGTATTGTGCTTCTCTCAAATGATGGTCATTTCCGTGTCAATCACATTTTGATCAACATTCTCCACCTCTTGTAAAGGACCGGAGGCGCTAGTTGGACTTGGCGGGTTGTCATCATGAGCTGGATCATCCGTATTGATATGCTCATCCATGTTAACCGACTCATCGATATGCACTGGCTCATTTTCATGAGTCGGCTCAATTATCTGGTCCAGGTTGTCTTCGCCAGCAGGATCGATTTGGGCCTCTTAATTAACCATTAGCGGCTCTTGAGTATCAGCACCCGCTGTAATGGGAGAAGACCTGATAGCCTTGTTCTTTGTAAAAGCTCTGGCCCTGAAGTCATATGAGTAACATCAGTAAAGAAACAACTATGATGACAAAGTAAAGTATGTCCCAGAAATGCTTACCCATGCTTAATTGTGAGAGCCGGAAGCTAGGACGTGCTCGACTCTCCAGAAGAGGGCGATGTTTCCTGATAATTCGAGTCAGAAGGATTAAGTGGTTGTCTAATAAGACCGGCTCGCGGACAAGATGAAGTTCGGCTATGAGGCACCTCGGTTCATCGCCTTCGAGCGACCGGCTCATGAGATAAGCCAGTAGATAACTCCCTAGAGTCGCTTCGGGTCTTGCGTTTTGACGTACCGGTTCACTGGGTTTTCTTCAAAGGAAATTGCGGATCTAAGTGAGCATCTGGACGCGAAAACGGTACCTTTCTGACAGCTTGTCTCGTTTTCTTTAGGATAAATGTTTCTGAGTTGGATGAGATTGAAATTACCTCAACATTGCCGGCTCGGCTGGTTTCTGTGTTATGCTGAGAAGAGGAAGTGTCAGCAAGTTCAACAAAAAGGCGGTCAAGTGAGTCGAGTTCTACCCCAGACTCTTCTTCAGCAGCCACCTCATGATCACCAACTGGCTCGTATCCTCGCTCAACTTGGGGAGGAGCAAGGTTTCGAGGCTTGATCTTTCAAAAGTCGGAGTTCGCATGCACGCATGATTAGCCGGTAATTAAGTACAAGAGAGAAAGCAAGTTATGGAAAACAAGAATCAGCAAGTCCAGATATACTTACATGAGGTACTGGATAGGTTAAGCAAAAGGGAGCAAGCCCAGTCAAATTGCATTTATCTTTGGGGTTTCCCAATAATTTCTTGGTGGCCTAGTTGATTTATTCTCAGACAAATCAACTGGGCTGAAGCATTGAACATCAGCCGACTCACCGGTGTAGTTGCACATTAAGGCGCCCCTCAAGCCAAGGGGTTGAATCTGCCAGCTTATCCAGCACTGGGTCAGATCGATCCCAGTGAGACCATGAGCCATCAAAGCTCTCAACTTAGAGTATTAAGGCGCTATCTTTTTCCTTTCTTCATTGGACGACCAACCAGGAAATGCGACGGTAGCGTTGAGCCATTCCAGTCTATAACCCGGCAGGGGATTTTGATCTTGTGGAGCAGTATTTGTACACTAAAACCAGGTTTTATGCCAACCTTTGGGATGACTCGCCAACTTGGCCTTAGGGAAAGCTCCATTCTTCCTCTTCTGGATAGAGATTCCTCCGAGCTCTATTGGGTCCATCTTTGAATTCAGTCTTGTGGTTGAATAGAAAAACTCCCGGAAGAGACTAACAGTTGGCTCTGTTCTAAGGTATACATCGCAGAAGACTTGGAATTGACATAAATTTGTGATTGAGTTTGGGCCGAGATCCTGAGGCCTGAGGTCGAAGAAGTTGAGCACGCCTCGGGAAAACTTTGACCCGGGCGGTTAGAAACTCCTGTGTAAATGATCTGCAAATATGACAACTTCCCCTTGCTGAGGTTGGGGGGAGTCTCTTCTTCAGGTGCACGCCAGCCGATTTCTGCTTGAGCCGGGAAAAGACCTTGGCTCACAAGATCATCCAACATGAGGGTTGATGCCTGGGATTTAACCTAGTCGACGGCCTTGTTGGTCTTAGGAGGCATGACGGCTCCAATAAAGTTCAGCTGTAAAATGAAGGTTACAATAATGAGCCGGCATATTGCGTTCATATGAGGTAAGCCGGCAAAATTTATCGAAAGATATCCTGGTTATGATATGGATGAGCCGGAATAAAATGAGCCGGATATAGTTGTCTGGGTTATAACTATTGGACTTAAATGAATCATGGTAAGCATACTGAGGTATCTACAAGCCGGCAAACCAATGAGCCGGTATTAGCTATTTAGTGACATTCCAAAATTCTACCAAGTGTTGGACGGCCTGATGGGCTAAGCTCGTTACAAACTGAAATTTTACGAGGCAACTACATTTACGGTCTGAAAAATGCTCTAAAAATAAAAGTTAAAAACCTAAGTATGGCACAGAGGCAGGAACTAGTTTTCTAATGGGGATCTATTAAAAGCATAAAAAGGACCTTGGATGGTGTAAAGGGCATCGCCACAGCAATCAAAGTGTCTACCCGAGTTGTTTGAACGTATTTGAATCCGTGATAGAGGAACGGCGATGAACACCGGCGAACTATTGATGAACTACTGGAGGAGTAATGGAGAATTACAGATCTGAAGAAAAGAACTGCGGGGCACCGGAGTACTGCGGGGGTGGTCGAAGCATTGTTGATGAAGATTCAGCGATGGGGGTGCTCGTCCTCAAGGGCGTCGCCGGCGGCGGAGAGCTTGGGCACGGGGACAACATAAGATAGAGGAAGAAGACGATGGGGAAGAAGAATAAAGAATGAGCCTCGGGCCCCTTCGCGAGCAATTATAAGGTCGTGAGGATTTGGAACACAAGTAACAAGAACCTAGGCAGCACAGTAAATTTCAGGAAGAAAGACGCCTCTATTTTCGTGCCTGTCGGATCCACTCAAGGATCCGTTGTGATGTCATGCATAGGTTTCAGGAACCAATGAAGTGACATCATCAAAAGAAAGGAGCAAAAAATGCTAAGTATGAAGACATCACAAGCCGGCAAATCATGATGAAGTTTAACATGGGTAAACCCAAGTTAAACTGGGGGCTAATGCTGGGGATATACCCCACGGTATGACCCAGCCAGAAATATGACCCAACCGACAAAGGGCGGCTCATAGACAACCCGACTGTCTTGTCCATGACGAGCCATAAGAACAAAGGCCCAGGAGGTGGCTTGAAGCGAAGGCCGGCTTATAGCCAAGTATTCAAAGTCTCAACTCAAGGAGGAAGTTGTAAGGAATCTCCCTTACTTGAGTAGCAAGATAAGTAGGAAATAGACTAAGACACGAGTCATATTACAACCCGGAGTCAATTGTAAACTGGGGAATCACTTGTTATATAAAGGGGAGCCCCTAGGATAGAAAGGAGTAAGTTACAAGCTCTCGAGTACTAGGTTAGCCAAAGTCGCACCCTTGTAATCGAGATCTCAAGCAATAATCAAACAGGCATGACGTAGGCCTTTACCTCCACCGCGAGGGGCCGCACCTGGGTAAACTCGTGTCTCTCGATTCCGGTCAACCCCGTTCAAGCTACTACCTACCTGCGATGTCCTCACGACTAAGTCCTTTTTCGAGGACATCTGCCATGAAAAACCACGACACCTCCCTTACGCCTCCTCTCCCCTTCATCACCATCTTGTTCAGCCAAGGAGGGAGGGGAGGGGCTTTGAGCCTCCACTAGTAGAGTAAGTCGGTCCCTAGTTGTGTTATATATAGTTGCGTTTCACCATCGACTGGAGGATTTTTCAAACTCTTTTTGTGGGCACCATCCACTGCTAGATGGTGTTGTCGCCCATGCTTTGCTCAAAGGTGCCCTTCCAAATAACTTCCTTTTTGCGGCTTATTGGAGTTGTTCCCTTTCTTTCCCTCCCTTGACTTATTTTATGGGTGGATGGCGAGATGTATGATGACAGCTTGTTGTCCCTTTATTTTGTTCACATTTAGCTCTAATAAATTCCAAACTCCTCCGCAAACTTTATTTTCTTGATATTCGAGATTTATTTTCAATAAGGATTTTCTCAAGTAATCTTTGACTCGTCTTTCTCATCAACCCACCTTGTCGTTTCTACGGAGCCAACTTGGAGCATGCTTTTGTTCCTCTCTTGGCTTCATTCGTATCTCGTGTTGGAGATGTTTTCTTCGTTATTTAATGCTATGAATGGGGCATCATGCTCAATCGTTGGTCAACACCACCCCATTCAACCTCCATTTTGGAGGTGTTTACATTCAAGAATCAACTTTATCCAGGATCCAAAACAGTGTGGTAAGTGATGAGTAGGTGGGGGTGTACGACGGCCTTATAGAGAAGGTCACCATACAATCAACAAAACAACACAAGGATATTTTTTAAAATGGATTCAGTCACCTCATGAGAGTATGACCTATGTCCATAGAAGGGTCATCGAGAGCTTCTATTTGTCTTTAGTCTCTGGGCACCTTCTTCCATGCCTCCTTCTTGCTCCTTCTTCCTCACTTGGCATTCCTTCCCCGCTTCTCCTTGGTGGTCTTCATTGTACTTACTCACACATAGATCCCACTTTGAGGTAGTACCCAAATTTGATCCAAATATATAGGGATCTCAAGTAGAAGAGAATTCACCTCCCTTTCCATGACACGTGCACGAGCTACTTTCGACGGTCCACTCGAAGCTTCTAGGGTTTATGTTGGGTCTGTGGTTATGTCTATTAGCTGCTCTGCACCGGGGAGCAAAATTAAAAAATGATCCCATCTAGTCGGAGTCACTATCCATCCTCAAATGCATGCGTGGACATGGATACATGATCCGACCATCCAACATTGTGCCTAAGACGTCCGTCCAGGTCCATCCACATCCATATACATTTGAAGCGGAAATATTGATAAATAGCAAATTGATGGGAAAATAAAAGTGCACATATGTATGCTTCACAACCAAAACCGACAAATGTTCATTAGCTTTTACATGTACCCGATCACAAAAGTTGCAGCCCCTGCAAATTGTTCGCTCCCAGACCTAATGTTTGTACCCTCTCTCTCATCACTCTGTCGCTCACTCATTCATAGCTGTCGGCGTTCTGGGAACAGGGGTCCCCAGACTTGCCTGCCTGCGGCCCAGGGCGTGGCTCGCCCAGCGGCCTGGTATGGCCCATCTTCATCAGCAAACACTCAAGACCCTCGCGAGGGGCCAAGCCTCGCGAGGCAGACGACACAAGACCTCCTCAGGGGCAGCCTCGCTAGGCTGGCTCGCGAGGAATGGAGATATCAATGTAAGGAGCACCTCACGAGGAGCGCGTGACGTGATCCATGACGACCAAGGCCAGGTGGGCACCAAGCGGGCCCTAGCGGGCGCAGAGTACCAGTTTCCTCTTTGGTGCTAAAGAGGTAGGCGCAGGCGAGGAGGCTCGAGGCATCAAGCAGAGGTTTCCATATCGGTGCAACGAGACCAAGACCAGCAGGACGGCAGGACGGAGGTCATCGTGGAGCCCAGGACAGCGTCACCACCAGAGCCTTTGGCAAGCGAAGACTACTTTTGTCAGGATAGCTTGTACTAGTTGTCTTCCTTCAAACTTGGCCGTTGTGGGATCCCTTCCCGCCTAATATTTGGGAAGAGGACCCTGGCCTCTATAGATAGGACTAGCCACCACCATAGCCAGGGACGGATCATTCGAGCCACCCTAGCACTCGTCAGCTCACCGAGCCCAAGAACACCTCTCCTCCCGAGGCTGTTCTTCCCTTGTACTTGTTCATCCCCAGCTAGCAAGGCAATCCACCACACCACACTGGAGTAGGGTATTACACCACAACGGTGGCCCGAACCAGTATAATACCTCGTGTCCAGTGTTCTTCGAGTTCGTCGAGCTAGGCCATGGATCATTGAGCGAGTGAGCTAGAGAGAGAGAGAGATCTTCGTGCGCACCCCAGTGTTCGAACCTTAAGGGTTTGCCGGAACCCGTAATCCGACAATAGCTTCCGCCTCCGCCATCTCTGCCGCCAAGCGCTTCAACATCTTTACACGAACAACTTGCACGATCATCGCCACATCAGGATCCAACTCGTCAACATTCATGGTCAACATATTGGTTTCCTCTGAAGCGGCCGCGTGCTCAACATTCCTATCTTAGAGCTTGGTCTTCTTTTCTTTGACCTTGGTCTTTTCCTTTTTGAGGTTGATCTTCTTCTCTATCACCGCCATGAAGATTCCAAACCTCTCTGCCTTATTGTCCTCCTTGATGTCATGGGCTTCACACATGCCTCCTCCTTCTTGTGCATGATGTCCTCGAATTTCTCTGTCATCTTGGTTGCCTCCCCTTCTTGTTTATCCTTCTCCTCCTCCCACTTCCTCGGATCCCCCTTTTGACCTTCTTGGTCGGCTCTACTTTTTGTTGGGTGAGTTGGATTGTTGGAAATATGCCCTAGAGGCAATAATATTGTATTATTATATTTCTGTTTTAATAATTAAGAGTTTATATTTCATGCTATAACTGATATGATCCTGGAATATGCAATTCAGTGGAAAACTCATATGCACCTATGGAATGATAAATAGTAAATAATAGGTTCCTAGTCTCGCCTCTAAGACTGGCTCAAGTGTTGTTATTGATAATGTTTTCCGGATCTTAGGATAACGTTGAGTGTAATGATAGTGCTAAAACAACATTGAGAGTATGACGTTAGAAGAACGTTTATATTGAATCGACCCAAACTTGTTTGTTATACTTTGGGATAATATCGTATGAAATCAATTATCATAACATAGAGTGTTAACATGTGTTTTAGTTCCTCGGACCATGAGTGTATCGTGGTCATTTCCTACCATACGGTGAACTTTGGGTTTGCTCAAACGTCATCTGTAACATGGTGATCATGACGACAACTTACGGGTTCATCAGAAAGTTTGACAAGGGACTAGATAGCTCGAGAGTGGGATTTGATCCTCTGATGATGGAGAGATATTCTTAGAGTCCACTCGGCATGACGGCATCAATCATCATCTGGCCAGACATAGGTGACTATGTCATGGGGATGCCTCAACACTTTAACGAGAAAGAAGAACAAAACCGATAACGAGAAGAACGATATAGTGAGCATGTGCATGACTCAGGAGGATATCGATCGTCTTGGGTTTTGTAAAGTATCGAAAAGCAATGGTAACATCACAAGATAACGAAAGGTTTGCTCGAATTTAATTTGTGTAATCATAGGGATCGATATGGACGTCCACGGTTCCGCTATCGATCATGAATGCAGGGGTTTCGTTCATGTCTATGATTTACCGAACCTACGGGGTCACAGCCTTAAGGTAATCATGATCTGTTGAGTGTTAGTAGGATGAGAGTACCGAGGACTTATCTGTGGAATTGTTTGATTAATACTCATAATAGTTTCGAGAGGAACCAGAAGCATTTCAGGGTCACCGGAAGGGTTTCGGAGATAATCGGGCAATACCTGGTATTCCCGATAAATAATATATAGATGAAAAATGTTTGCGGTGATGTTAAATTAAAAATAAAAGGATCTATTAATTGTTAGCAGGCTTTTATATTTAATTTAACACCAATGGGCCTTAAAAGGCCAATTGGGGAAGGGAGTATTGGGCCACGTGGCCCTATAGGAAGTGGCGCCCCCTTTCTTATAACGGGAGGACGAATTGTACTCATCCCTCTTGGCCGGCACCTCAAGGAGGGTCTTTCCCTCCTTGGTGGAAGTCCCTCCCTCCTCCTCTAAGCTATATATACTTGAGGTATTGGCCTTTTTGTATACACAAGTTTTGGAGTCTCCTCTAGTTCCTCTAGTTCTAGTTCTAGTTGATATAATTAGAGCTAGACCTAGATACTCTAATACTCATAATGAGAAGACCAATGTGGTTCTAATCTCTTGATGACCCACAAGTATAGGGGATCAATCGTAGTCCTTTCAATAAGTAAGAGTGTCGAACCCAACGAGGAGCAGAGTAAATTACAACTGGTTTTCAACAAGGTAATTTCTGCAAGCACTGAAATTGTCGGTAACAAGTAGTTTGATAAGAAGATAATTTGTAACAAGTAACAAGTAGCAATAGTAACAATAGGTGCAGCAAGGTAGCCCAATCCTTTTGTGGCAAAGGACTAGCCGTAACGGTTTCTTATAATAGGTAAAACGTTCTTGAGGGCACACGGGAATTTCATCTAGTCACTTTCATCATGTTGGTTTCATTTGCGTTCGCTACTTTGATAATATGGTATGCAGGTGGACCGGTGCCTGTGTGCTGTTCTTACTTGAACAGGCCTCCCACTTATGATTAACCCCCTCACAAGCATCCACGACTACGAAAGAAGAATTAAGATAAAATCTAACCATAGCATTAAACATATGGATCCAAATCAGGCCCTTACGAAATAGCGCACAAACTAGGGTTTAAGCTTCTGACACTCTGGCAACCCATCAAATAATAACTACTCCACAATGCATTCCCTTAAGCCCAAAGATGGTGAAGTGTCATGTATTCGACATTCACATAACACCACTAAGGGAATCACAACATACATACCATCAAAATATCGAACGAATATCAAATTCACATGATTGCTCGCAACATGACTTCTCCCGTGGCCTCAAGAACAAGGGAAACTACTCAAAAATAATATTCATGCTCAAGATCAGAGGAGTAATAAATATCATAATGGATCTTAACATATGATCTTCCACCAAATAAACACTACTAGATGTAATCAACACTACTAGCCACCGACAGGTACCAATCTGAGGTTTTGATACAAAGATTGAACACAAGAGATGAACTAGGGTTTGAGAGGATATGGTGTTGTTGAAGATGTTGATGAAGATTGGCCTCCCAAAGATGAGAGAGTTGTTGATGATGACGATGGCTTCGATTTCCCCCTCCGGGAGGGAAGTTCCCCCGGTAGAATCTCTTCGCCAGAGGGCAAAAGTGCTCCTGCCCAAGTTCCGCCTCAAGACGGCAGCGCTCCATCCCGAAAGTCCTCCCCTTATTTTTTTCTAGGTCAAAAGACCTTATGTACCAGAAGACGGGCACCGGAGGTGGACCATGGCCGCCACTACCGACCAGGGCACGCCAGGAGGGGGTGGCACGCCATGGTGCCTAGTGGGCACCTGGGTGGCCCACTCTGGTATTTCTTTTCTCCAATATTTATTATATATTCCAAAATAATTCTCCGTACAATTTCAGCTCATTTGGAGATGTGCAGAATAGGTATCTCTGACATAGCTTTTTCAAGTCCAGAATTCCAGCTACCGACATTCTCGCTCTTTGTGTAAACCTTGCATATTATGGGAGAAATAGGCATTAGAATTACTACATAAAGTGTTACAATGCATATAAACCCTATAAATAACAATAGGAAAACATGATGCAAAATGGACGTATCAACTCCCCCAAGCTTAGACCTCGCTTGTCCTCAAGTGAAAGTCGATATCGAAAATCATGTCCACATGTTTAGAGAGAGAGAGAGGTGTCGATAAAAACAAAATACGGACATAGTAGCATCATGCTTATTATTATAACAACAAATAAACTTCATCATAAAACTTTATCATATAAGTTCTCAGGAGCAAGTAACAATTCATCACAACATCAAAGTATAAAGCATAAACTTTCTTGAAAGCAAACAAACTATGTTCTCAGTCAACTTTGCAATTACCAATTCATCGTATTTTCAGGAAGGATCTCGTGTCGGGGCCTTTTGGCAAGTCCATATACTCAACCATCATCTAGTCTTCTATGATTGCTAACACTCACAGCATATATATGAGGAAAGAGTCTCAACCGAACACATAGAAAGATAGAGGCTCATACTTTCACCTCCCAACTTATTCACCTCAACGGTGATCTCAACAATAATAACTCATGATCACTCACATTAAACTGGATATATGTGCCCAGATCTTTCCCCACCACATGATGCTTGCAAAAGAGAAAAATAAAAAGGAATAGAGGAAATAGTTTGACTCTTGCATAAAAGGTAAATACATAAAAGTAAAAGATAGGCCCTTCGCAGAGGGAAGCAGAGGTTGTCATGCGCTTTTTGGTTTTGTATGCACAATCTCTTAATGCAAAATAATGTCACGTTATGTTGCCCCTTATGATAGCAATGTTTAATATGCAGTCTGTCGCTTTTATTACTTTGCCATCACAAGTTCGTACAACGCTTATTTTCCTTTACACCAAAAGATCAAAAACATTTGGAAGCAATTTTTATTGCTCTTTTTGCACCTATGAAAACTTACTTGAAGGATCTTACTCAATCCATAGGTAGGTATGGTGGACTCTCAAAACTTGAATTTGGGTTTAAGGGTTTTGGAAGCACAAGTAGTATTTCTACTTAGTGTGGATTTTTGGCTAGCAAAGATATTGGGCAAGCACCACATGTAATTAGAGGATCTATGACAATATAACATCTATGTGAATATGAACAAACATAAATCATTACCTTGTCTTCCTTGTCCAACGTCAACAATTTGGCATAAGATATTTAATGGGGGCTCACAATCATAAAAGATGTCCAAGGTAGTATATTTGCATGTGAATCTTCTCTTCCCTTATTAATTCTTTCATGAATTGCATCATTGACCAATGCTATGTTTGTCAACTTTCAATAAATTTGACCACTTACACTTTTCCGTATGTGATGTCATTACTTACCATAAGATTAGCATATGATCTTTTGCATTATTTCCTTTATTTTGATTAAAACAAAAGAGTAAAGAAGCAAAAACTCAAACTAATCTTTATTATATAACTCTCACTCGATTACATAGATAGATAGATCATGAAACTAACACTCAAAAATACATTGTACTCTTTTATTCAACTAAATCACGAAATAACTAAAGATCGAACTAAGAACTTGTGAAGATAATAGAAGAGATGGTGATACAATACCGGGGCATCTCCCCCAAGCTCAACATAAGCTAAGGGGAGTGCCCATACCCGAGTACTCAAGTCTCCTTCTTTGGTGATGGTGTAGGAGCTTCACACTTCAGCCTGAGTAGGTGCTCCAATCTAAGATTGACAGTCCTAAGGGCGATGTTTTGCTCCTCCAACAAAATAATTTCACGAGTAAGATATGTATTCTGAACACAAACCATTTCAAAGGCCCTGAAGGCTTTGATTTCAGTGGGGGTGAGATGTTTCTGGTTTGGTTGAAGAATATCTCCCTCTTTCTAAGTTTCCTTCATGAGCATGGCTTGCCCCCCTTCTTGAGCCTGATCCCCTACAACTTCCTCGACCTTGTCCTCCTTGGTGGCTTCTTTTGGCTCTTCTATCCTAAGTTCTATCTTCAGCAGCCAAGCATTTTCTTCTACGTTGTTGGAGGAGGGAGAAGACACGATGCCTGGCTTGATGGATCTGACAGAAAAACATCACGAAACAAGAACAGAGGATTTTTCCGTGATATCATGGTCAAATCGTCCGGGGGAGTATATAAAGATTTTTTATCTTGGGAAACAAGCATACCACAAGAAAACAGAGTCAGTCAGGTGGGGCAGGTGCTCCCTGGTGCCTAGTGGGCACCTGGGTTGTCTTCCCGGGTGTTTCTTGTTTTTTTTTTTCTATTCCAAAACTAATAGAAAATATTTTTGCGGAATTTTCGAAGTCCGTTTACTTACCGTATCACGTACCTCTTACTTTTCAGGGTTCTGGAGTGTTCTTGAAGGTCTTTTTTATGTGTTCCTCTGGTGTCGTGGTTTGAATAATATTAGTTCAACATTAATAGGTGTACCTGAAATATAGTGCTTAAATCTTTACCCATTGACCACCTTCAGACTAGCGCCTTCGACATTATTGATCTTAATTGCTCTAGAGCGGTAAACTTCTTCAATGATGTATGGTCCTTCCCATTTGGATAAAGGTCTTCCTGCAAAATATCTAAAACGAGAATTGTACAATAGAACATATTCACCAACTTTGAATTCCCGCTTTTGGATTCTTTTGTCATGCCATCTTTTGACTTTTTCTTTAAATAGTTTCGCATTTTCATAGGCTTAGGTTCTCCATTCATCTATTGAGCTAATATCAATTAACCTCTTTTCACCGGCAAGTTTGAAGTCATAGTTGAGTTCTTTAATTGCCCAATATGCTTTATGTTCTAACTCAAGAGACAAATGACATGCTTTTCCATAAACCATTTTATATGGAGACATACCCATAGGATTTTTATAAGTTGTTCTGTAGGCCTAAAGTGCATCACCAAGTTTATTAGACCAATCTTTCGGGACCTGTTGACAGTTTTTTGTAATATTAACTTCATTCTCTATTGCTAAGGTCAACTTGTCCACTAGATTGAGGGTGATAAGGAGATGCAATTCTATGGTTGACATCATATTTAGCAAGCAGTTTACGAAAAGCACCATGAATAAAATGTGAACCACCATCAGTCATTAAACATGCAGGGACTCCAAACCTAGGGAAAATAACTTGTTTAAGCAATTTAATGGAAGTGTTATGGTCAGCACTACTAGTTGGTATAGCTTCTACCCACTTAGTGACATAATCAACAGGAACCAAAATATGTGTATACCCATCAGAAGAAGGAAAATGTCCCATATAATCAAAGGCCCAAACATCAAATGGTTCAATAACAAGTGAATAATACATAGGCATTTCCTTACGTCTACTAATATTACCAATTCTTTGACATTCGTCACAAGATAAAACAAACTTACGGGCATCTTTGAAAAGAGTAGGCCAATAAAAACCAGACTGTAATACCTTGTGTACAGTTCTATCTCCCGCATGATGCCCTACGTAGGCTTCGGAGTGGCATTTCCGTAGGATTTATTCCTGTTCATGCTCAGGTATACAACGTCTAACAATACCATCTACTCCTTCTTTATATAGATGTGGGTCATCCCAAAAGTAATGTCTTAAATCATAGAAGATTTTTTTCTTTTGTTGGTAAGTGAAACTAGGTGGTATAAATTTAGCAACAATATAATTAGCATAGTCAGCATACCAAGGAGTACTATGAGAAGCATTTATGATAGCTAGTTGTTCATCAGGGAAGCTATCATCAATAGGTAGTGGGTCATCAAGAATATTTTCTAACCTGGACAAGTTATTAGCTACGGGGTTCTCAGCTACTTTTCTATCAGTGATGTGTAAGTCAAATTCTTGTAGAAAAAGAACCCACCTAATGAGTCTAGGTTTAGCATCTTTCTTCACCATAACTTATTTAATAGCAGCATGATCGGTGTGAACAATTACTTTGGAATCAACAATGTAAGATATGAATTTATCACAAGTGTGGCACCCCGGCTCAGAGCAACCGGTTTACCTTGCATTGCCAGCCCAGAGATCAAGTCTTCTGGCAACACACAACAACTTGGTGCAGAAAACAACTGCTTTATTGATGCTATCGGAAACATATGTTCGATATTACATCAAATAGCGAGGCCAAGCGGCACACACGGTGCGGCTGAACAATATGTACATTATTTAATGAACATGAAGGGGCCTCGATCATGATAACTACTCCGCAGCGGAACGACGACGAAGTGGAACTCCATAGCACAGGGACACCGATGTGGACACGATCTAGACACGGGAAGCACTCCAATCCGGTAACACTTTCCTGAAATCTGGCATGACACGCCAGGTCAGTACATTGAATGTACTTGCAAGCTCACAACAAGCATAAGCATAATGGCAACCAATATCATGACAATTAATCAATTTAAATGCAATGCGATAACATACTATGGATGCAGTGAAATCAAACTTGTGCACTGAGTCCCTCAGACTCTCTTACCAAACGGGTTACCTCATAACCAAACAGTGATCATGGCCGGATCACAAACGAAACCAACACTTTGGCTCCCACAACGACCATCTTCATGGTCTCACAAATCTCATCACTTAACTAGTGCCAAGCATATAAATTTAGTGTGCAAGATTACTTAATCATGTTGATCCATGGTGTGACTTACTCATGAGCTATGTCCGTAAACGAGGACGCGGCTATCGATAGAATTAATAAACACTCTGCAGAGGTTAGCACACTGTACCCACAACACGGAACCCATGGCCTCGCACTCCCATTCGGGTGAACCAACGACATTCCGACAGAACCCTCCCATTGCCATGACTCCCGGCCACTCCGACCAACTCCCCTCTGGGCTAAGTCATGGGTGGCCCCGACGTCTACCAAAGACATCCAATGGCCACCGTCGTGGCAAAACAATAAACGGTCCCAAATGGGGACAAGGTACCATAACAACAATGGGCACACACAGTTATGTCTGCTTACCGGGCAAGGGTACCGCACGCCCATATCCTTCCCTCGTTGGAGGTACCGACAAGAGGCATGACAAAGGACCGAATAAAGGCCTTCCCATAAAGGAAAATGTGGTTGCACTGGGAAAAACTTGATTCAATGGCACCATGACTCGATCAACATTATGTTCAAGTTGAATTAACATCAGGTTTAACTTGAAAGGAAAATAACTCGAGTCACAATATGCCATGAACATGCAACTATCCAACATGCACCAAATTCACATATCACTAAAGTAAACGGATCAACATCATAGAAGCATTCTACTTGCACTACTCATCACTTTAACTCACTGGTTTCAATTTACTGGTTTTAAAAACTCATTATTTTAGTTAGGCCATTAACATATTAAAATCAATAACTCACATATGAAAATAATACCAATCATAACCATATTATAACCACACAGTCAAAACCACTTCTACTGCCTCATACTAGTCCATGCATTCAAACTCTACTATAAACTAAGCATTTCAACCATGACAAAGTAACTAGCATAAGCAATATTCATTTAAATAATTAAATGCATGAAATAACTCATATTCGAGTTGGAAAATCATAAATATTGAAATGACACCATGAAAATGTTGGTGTGGTTTGCCTTAGTGCAGGGGAGGTTCACACTCCTCCTGGTTTTCTTCAAGACAAGCTTCTCCCTTTGAAAACAATTAAAACAGCAAAAGAAAAAAATCAAGAATCATTCTGAAATTCACCAGAAATTCTAGGCAGCAGAGAAAAATCTCCAATTTGGTGTGCTGCTAGAATATTGCAATACAAACACAATGCAAAAAGAATCAATTCATTTGGACTTATGGTTTAAAAGTTATGGCTGGTCAAAGTTGCTGGTCAAAATATTCGAATTAAATTCAAATAAAATAAATCCAGGGGGTGACGTCGAAGACGTATTCTGAGAATACGCCTCCACTCGTACCGCTTCGGGCGCGAGTGGAGAGACTGTCAGTGGGCCCCGCCTATCGGGTGTGGAGAGAGAGAGAGAGGGAAACAGAGGGGTGGCGGTGCTCCGTCGGAGCTCTCGCCGGCGATGAGGGCTTATCGGCCGATCTAAGAGGGAGGGATGGGTAGACGGGGTCCCGGCGCACCTTCCTGTACCCGTGGCTTGGCGAGAGATGGCCGGGGCAGCTCAAAATCGTCGTCTCCAGCGGCGGCTGCGGTCGGGTCTCGCCGGAGTTGAAGAAGACAGCGAGAGGAGGCGGTTCTAGGGGCTCCAACAGGGTCAGCAGGCACCAGTGAAGCACCAGGGAGTCACCGGAGAAGTGGCACGAGCTCAAGAGGGGCTGGATGGTTGGGGAGCAGCAGAGGGGATCGTCGGTGAGCTCCGGCGGCGGACGGCGGCCAGAGGCCTGCCCGTCCAGGCTATGGTTTCTCGACTGCTTGCGGGTGATTGGCGGAGTGGATTGATGAGCTCAGAGAGGCTAGGGGGTCGCTATTTATAGGCGGAGGGGTGGGGTTCTCGACTCCGCCGGAGGGCCCTGGAAGGCGGCGCACGACAATGAGGAGTGTCAGGGAGAGGTGGAGAGGGCTCAGCGTTCACGCGTCAAGTGTGGAAGCTCGCGGACGGGCACAGGACGCGGGCGCTAACGAAGACAGTGGCACGGGCGCACTGTGGCTTTGGTTGCGTCGTGCCCATGCTCGCTGCGGCGGCTACGGCGTCAGTGTGCGCCAGGGAGAGGTAAAGTGTGATGAGTCGAGGCTGGTGGTGCGGTGCGGCAGTCGGCGGCGAGCACTGAGACAAGCACGTGCTGAACAGAGGCTCGGGAGCAGCGCAGAGCGCGTCGAATGCATGCCAGAGCCCGTGTCCACACGCGGTCACCACGCTAGCTAGGAGAAACCGACGCCCAAGTGATGCCAAATTGTGTCCATCGTGTTGACCGTGTAGTGTTTAGTCTAGGAGAAGAGATGGCACACTGCCAGGCCGACCGGATTGAACAAGTGCTAACCAGCAAGTTTCTACTCAGAAACTTGGGCACTGTGTTTTGAGGGGTTCTAGAAGGAGTTTAGGGCTAATCTCTTGGGGTTAAGGTTTTCTTAGGAGGGTAATGAGGCTCAAGGAAAATCAGCTTCATTGGATCAAGGAATAATATACTTCATGTAGAAACTGCATTTTGAGGCCAGAACAAAAAAGATTTTCTGTAGCAAAAATATTCCAAATACCCATGCAATATATGTTTGCTCAGGGAGGTGTGCCAAGGTCCAAAGAATATTTGGGAATTTTCTCAGATTCTTGGGTGCAAGAAAAATGAGGGTTGCTTTGGAGCATATGTGACAGAAATGATTTTCAGATAAGGAAATGAATATTTTTCCATTATGAAAAATATTCCTTTGGCCATTTTGGGATTTATCAGAGAATAAATGATGGTTTTGAGAGAGATGGGTCACTTGGGTGAAAATCAAGGACATGCCCAAGTGATTGAGTCCAAGTGAGTGGATTCAAAAACTCCAAATTCAAAACAAATGGCAAAGAAAACCAGACAAAGAAAGAGGGAAAAAACCAGGCTGTCACAACAAGCAAACACAACTGCTAAGATTTTTTTCAGTTGTAGCATAATTTCTTTGGGCAATGTCTAGAGTTTTACTAGCATAATGGATAACATTTAATTTCTTATCATCTCTTTGTTCTAGAACAGCACCAACAACATAATCACTAGCATCACACATAATTTCAAAAGGCAAGTTCCAATCAGGTGGTTGAACAATAGGTGCAAAAGTTAAGGCTTTTTTAAGTGTTTCAAAGGCTTCTACGCAATCATCATAAAAAATAAATGGAACATGCTTTTGTAAAAGATTAGTAAGAGGCCTAGAAATTTTAGAGAAGTCTTTAATAAACCTCCTATAGAAACCATCATGACCAAGGAAACTATGAATACCTTTAATATCTTTAGGACAGGGCATTTTCTCAATTGCATCAACTTTAGCTTTATCCACCTCAATACCTCGCTCAGAAATTTTGTGCCCCAAGACAATACCTTCATTCACCATAAAATGGCACTTCTCCCAAGTCAAGACGAGATTAGTTTGCTCACATCTCTGCAAAACTCGATCAAGGTTGCTTAAGCAATCATCAAAAGAAGTTCCATAAACGGAAAAATCATCCATGAAAACATCAACAATATTTTCACAAAAGTCTGAGAATATAGCAGTTATACATCTTTGAAGGTAGAAGGTGCATTACATAAACCAAAAGGTATACGTCTATAAGCATAAGTTCCAAAAGGACAAGTAAAGGTGGGTTTGTGTTGACCAGATTGTGATACAACGGACCGGATAAAGGCCTTCCCATCAAGAAAATGTGGTTGGGGAGCAGTAGAGGGGATCGCTAGTGAGCTCCGGCTGCGGACGGCGGCCATAGGCCTGCCTGGCCGGGCTGTGGCTTCTCCACTACTTGCGGGTGAATGGCAGAGTGGATTGATGAGCTCGGAGAGGCCAGGGGGTCGCTATTTATAGGCGGAACGGGTGGGGGTTCTCGTCTCCGCTGGAGGGCTCTGGAAGGCGGCGCACGGTGATGAGGAGTGCCAGGAAGAGGTGGAGAGGGCTCAGCGATAACGCGTCAACTGTGGAAGCTCGCGGGCGCGGACGAAGTCAGTGGCACGGGCGCACTGTGGCTTTGGCTGCATCGTGCCCGTGCTCGCTATCGCGGCTCCGGCATCGACGAGCCCCAGGGAGAGGTCAAGTGTGATGACTCGAGGCTGGTGGCGTGGTGCGGCAGTCGGCGACGAGCGCTGAGATGAGCACGTGCTGAACAGAGGCTCGGGCGTAGCGCAGAGCGCGTCGAACGCATGCCAAAGCCCATGTCCACACATGGTCACCACGCTAGCTAGGCCAAACTGACGCCCAAGCGATGCCAAACTGTGTCCATCGTGTTGTCCGTGCAGTGTTTAGTCTAGCAGAAGAGATGGCACACTGCCAGGCCGACCGGATTGAACGAGAGCTAACCAGCAAGTTTCTGGTCAGAAACTTGGGCACTGTGTTTGGAGGGGTTCTAGAAGGAGTTTAGGGCTAATCTCTCGGGGTTAAGGTTTTCTTAGGAGGGTAATGAGGCTCAAGGAAAATCAGCGTCATTGGATCAAGGAATAATATATTTCCTGTAGAAACTGCATTTTGAGGCCAGAGTAGAAAAGATTTTCTGTAGCAAAAATATTCCAAATACCCATGCAATATTTTTGCCAAGGGAGGTGTGCCAAGGTTCAAAGAATATTTGGGAATTTTCTCAGATTTTTGGGTGTAAGTAAAATGAGTGTTGCTTTGGAGCATATGTGACAGAAATGATTTTCAGAGAAGGAAATGAATATTTTTCATTTATGAAAAATATTCCTATGGCCATTTGGGATTTATCAGAGAAGAAATGATGGTTTTGAGAGAGATGGGTCACTTGGGTGAAAATCAAGGACATGCCCAAGTGATTAAGTCCAAGTGAGTTGATTCAAAAACTCCAAATTCATAAACTCCAAATTCAAAACAAATGCAAAGAAAACCAGACAAAGAAAGAGGGCAATAACCAGGCTGTCACAAACCTCCCCCACTTTGGATGAATCTCGTCCTCGAGATTCGGTTGCTCGGGAAAAAATTCTGGGTAGGCTGCCCTTAATAATTCCTCTCTTTCCCAAGTTGCTTCTTCCTCGGTGTGATGCTCCCACTGAAAATTTTATCACCGTACTGCGAGTGACTCTTTCTGTTTCATCGAATATTCGGAACGGTCTCTCCTCATAGGTTAAATCCTTAGCAAGCTCTATCTCTGCCATATTAGTCCTTTTCTTGGGTGGCGAGATACACCTTCTCAGTTGTGAAACATGGAACACATTGTGCACTTCTGACAATTCCGGCGGCAGCTCCAACTCATAAGCAACTTCACCAACTCTGGACATGACTGGGAACAGACCAATATATCTGGGTGCAGTTTTCCTCGGGTCTGAAATCTCTTGGCTCCTTTCATGGGTGTGACTCGGAGGTACACATACTCTCCGGGTTGAAAGCTGATCTCACGGTGCTTTGCATCATAGTAACTCTTTTGTCGGGACTTAGCCAATTGCAGTCTATCTCGGATCTCCTTGATTTTCTTTTCAGCCTCCATCATTAAGTCAGTTCCAAAAATGCGGCTTTCTCTGGTTTGAGACCAATTTAGCGGAGTGCAGCACTTACGGCCATACAAAGCCTCATATGGTGACATCTTCAGGCTGGTCTGGAAACTGTTGTTGTAGGAGAACTCAGCATACGGCAGACAATCTTCCCACTTGGGTCCTTGGGCCAAAGCACATTCTTGGAGCATATCTTCAAGTATTTGATTTACTCGCTCAGTTCGCCCGTCTGTCTGAGGATGATAGGCTGTGCTATACTTTAGTTCTGTCCCCAAAGCTTGATGGAGACATGACTAAAATGCTGAGGTAAAGAGAGAGCCTCGGTCTGAAGTGATAGTTCTTGGCACTCCATGCAAACTGGTAATTCTGGACACATATAGTTGTGCGAGTTGATTGGCTCGGTAGGTGGTTCGGATGGAAATGAAGTGAGCTAACTTTGTCAGTGTGTCCACCACAACCCATACTGCATCATTGCCTCGGTGATTCCTTGGTAGGCCTATGATGAAATCCATGCAGACATCATCCAACTTCCATTGTGGAACGGGTAAAGGATGAAGAATTCCGGCGGGTTTCTAGTGATCCGCCTTCACTTTGTTGCATACATCGCAACAAGCGACAAAGTATGCGATGTCCTTCTTCATTCCATCCCACAAAAATATCTGTCGAAGGTCTTCGTACATTTTGGTACCTCCTATGTGAATTGAGTACGAAGATTCGTGCGCTTCTACCAAGATCTTTCTTAGGTCTGCTTGCTCAGGTACGCAAATCCGTCCTCGAAACCTTAGAGTACCTTGCTTATCCTTAGAGAAATCCTGGGTCTTGCCGTCTTGCATACGCTTGACAAGGTGTTGCAGGGCTGAGTCATCTTGCTGGGCCATGCGGATCTCATCCTCGAGGGTAGGAGCAGCTTCCAATATATTGGCAAGGCCCGCATCAACAGTAACCAAGTTAAGCTGAGCGATCTCTTCTTGGAGTTCAGGAGGCAAGGACTCTATTAAGGCATTCGAGTTGGCAGGCTTGCGGGTGAGAGCATCGGCAACAACATTGGCCTTACCGGGATGGTAATTGATTCCAAGGTCATAATCCTTGACCAACTCGAGCCATCTTCGCTGTCGAAGGTTTAAGTCCGGTTGAGTGAATATATGCCTGAGACTCTTATGGCCGGTAAATATCTGACATCTTTTGCCAATGAGGTAGTGTCTCCAGATTTTCAAAGCGTGCACAACTGCGGCCAACTCCAAGTCATGTGTAGGATAGTTCCCTTCGTGGGGTCGTAGCTGTCGAGATGTGTATGTTACAACCTTGCCATCTTGCATGAGTACACATCCAATACCTCTCCTGGATGCGTCACAGTATACATCAAAGCTGCGGTAGATGTTTGGAAGGGTCAACACATGTGTTGTTGTCATTCTGTTCTTCAACTCATTGAAGCTTTTCTCACAGTCCTCGGTCCATTCAAACTTCTTATCTTTCTTGAGGAGTTCTATCATAGTCTTGGCAATCTTAGAGAAGCCTTCAGTGAAACGGCGGTAGTATCCGGCTAGTCCAAGGAAACTCCGGATTTCAGTCACTGTTGTGGGTGCCGTCCAATCAAGTACGTCTTTCACCTTACTTGGATCCATGGCTATGCCTTCGGCTGAAAGAACATGCCCCAAAAATCCGACTTACTTGAGCCAAAATTCACATTTGCTGAATTTCACATATAACTGGTGGTCACGGAGTCTTTGCAAGACTACTGTGAGATGTCCCTTGTGCTCTTCTTCACCTTTTGAGTATATGAGGATGTCATCAATGAAGACCACCACAAACTTATCCAAGAAATCCATGAATACCTTATTCATCATATGCACGAAAAAGGCAGGGGCATTGGTGAGGCCGAAAGACATGACCGTATATTCATAAAGATCGTATCGAGTAGTGAACGCGGTCTTAGGAATATCTTCCTTCTTGATTTTGAGCTGGTGATATCCGGTCCTCAAATCAATCTTGGAGAATACTTTTGCCCCACTGAGTTGATTGAACAAATCATCAATTCTTGGAAGTGGATACTTATTCTTGATAGTGACATCATTCAACTGACGGTAATCCACACACATTCGGAGACTGTCGTCTTTCTTATCGACGAATATTGCGGGTGATCCCCACGGTGAAGAGCTTGGACGGATGTATCCTTTCAGAAGCATCTCATCAAGTTGTTTCTTTAATTCCACTAATTCTGAGGAAGGCATCCCATAATACTTCTTGTATAGTGGTGCGGTCCTGGGCACAAGATCAATTGCAAACTGAAGCTCTCGGTCTGGCGGCATTCCCGGTAATTCCTTGATAAATACATCTGGAAACTCACTGTCCACAGGGATTAGTTCCAATTCTTCAGCTACAGCGGTGAAGACCAGGTCTTTCTTGGGCATGCTTCTTCAAGCAAAGAATTTTGTAATCCGACCTTCCTGACTAGCCAATGTGACTTCTCTGGTTCCACAGTTGATGCATACTGTCGGTGTACAAAAGTAGGGGCACATCTTTGTACCCCTTTACTTGTGCACGGGCAGTCGGAGCCGCGCGCCATGGCCACACTAAGCAGGGCAGAGGAGGGGAGCCAGAGAGAAGCCGAAGCACAAGATGGCCAAGGCAACGCCAAGACCAAAGATACCAAAGAGCGAGAGGGCGAGGTGGACTCCCCCGGCAAGGCCCTTGCCGGGGCAGCCTCCGCGGCCCCGGCAAGAGCCTTGCCGGGGCAACTTGCCCGATGCTAACAGAGCGAGCCACCCTTGAGCCCACGGGTTCCAACTCAACCAACCACGTTGGAACTAGGGCTCGGGAGGCACCTCCGTGGTAGCATGCAAATCTTTGTCAAGACCATAAAGATATGAGATCAGATGAGAACCAGAAGACGGCGACCCTCGGCGGGATCCTTGCCGAGGAGATCCACACGACCCCCGGCAAGCGCCTTGCTGGGGACGACTGCAACGCCACAGCAAGACCCTTGCCAGGCCCCCGGCAAGGCCCTTGCTGAGGGCGTCAGCGGGGCCACAGCTAGGCCCGCGTCGACCAAGACTCCACCGCCGTCCCCAAGCAGCTGCTAGCTCAACCAGCTGGGTAGGCACCTGCGTGGCGATGGGCGGCCTCTACGCCAACTCAGCAAGCACCTGCGTGGTGGCATGCAGATCTTCATGAAGACCCTACCACCGCGCCACCTCAGCTGCCTGCCTGCCTGCATGGCACCGCATGCACCGCTGGCCTGGGCGCGTGTCGAAGCAAGGCGAGGCGGCAATGGACGGGACGGGCCTCGTTCCCGCCCCCAATAAAGCTAAGGGACACCTAAGCTACGCATTAAATGCGTCTTGTCCTGTAACATGACCGATAAGCTCGCAGCACTGTAGGCCTTTCCACCTCCTGTGTGCCACTGTGGCAGCCCCTTTCGACTATAAAAGGAGGCCCTTGGCATACTGGAGAGGGATTCGGCTCTGTTGAACTACGCAACCACCATAGCTAGTTCGAGAGCTCAAGAACTCTATCAAATACACACCAAAGCGGGACTAGGGTATTACGCATCCTCGCGGCCCGAACCTGGGTAAACGATCCTTGTGTTGACTGCTAATCCTGCTCTTCTCACAATCCCGCGCCCCGGCAACCGTAGTAGGGATTCTTGTGATCCCATAGGTGTCGTTTCCCACCGCGCCAGGTAGGGGGTGCAATTGTGAGAATCTGGTCTAGTAGTTAACCTAGCAGTTCTTCATCGCCATGGCTCCCAAGAAGAAGACGGTCATGGCGATCGGCTTGTCGGGAGCCGAACGGCCCGTGCCAGTGCGGGCGAGCAGCGGGCCGGTCACGGACAGGACCCGGGCCGCAGTCTGCGAGCACCAGCATCGCTCTGGCAGTCAGAGCCTGGCGAGCGGCGTCGTTCGTGCGGCAGGCAATGGGCCGCACGCCGCCAGATCCAAAGATGGAGTTGGGCCCCCGCAGGTGGCGCGGGGCCCTCCAGGAGTGTCGTTGTGCCACCCACGGGCGGCGCAGCAACCTCCAAGATGCCCACGCCGGCGCCCACAGCGCGCTCTTCCCAGGGTGCGCGCGACGAGCAGCGCCACCACGCTGGAGACCCCAGACACCGCCGTGGGAAGAGCCCTGTGCATCGTCCGCGAGACGAAGGAGTCCAGCATGCTCGCCGAAGTGCTGGCGAAAATGGTACGCAGCCGCTGGGCCGTGGTAGAGCTCCTTCTAACGTAGTTAGAAGTCGAAGTGCGCCACGGTCCAGGCAGCTGTCACCACCACCCACGCCAGCGGAAGCTTTGATGCGCGTGCAGCTGCTCCTCAACTTCCCTCCTGCTGCGGAGAAGCTCGACGAGTGGAGAGCCACCATCCGGAGCCTCGTCGCCGTCGCCAATAAAGATGATCCGCGACCGGCGGGGCCTTCGGGCCGGCGCTTCGTCGAACCACCACATGCCAGCGGTGGAGGGGCCGGGGGGCGCTGCGGCCATGGTGCACTCTCCTCCTCCACGCCAGCCACCGCGGGTGTCGGTTCATCGCGATGACGCTTGTGATAATAATTCCATAGCGTCGTCCGACCCACGGACCCACCGCGACCAACACCAAGTTCTTCGAGAACGAGCCCATGAATATGCTCGAACCACTATCGAGCACCGGCGCGATACGCGCCACCAGTCGAACAAGCGGGCGGGACCCGCTATGGACCACCCAGCGCCGGGGAGCTCCGGCGGCCTACCTTACGAGGTGGGTTGCCCAGCTTTTACCCGTGAGCTGCGGCAGTTCCAGTGGCTGTCCCACCGCACGTTCAAGCCCGACGTTGGCAAGAAGTACAACGGCAAGACACATCCGTCAGAGTTCCTCAGCATCTACACCATCGCGATGCAAGCTGCCGGAGCTCGCGACGACAAGGTGCTTGCCAATTACTTCCCATTGGCACTGAAGCCCAACGTCATGTCTTGGTTGATGCACTTGCCGGCGGATTCCATTTCCTCTTGGTCGGATCTGTGCCATGAGTTCGTTGGTCCGTTCACCGGGGGCCACCAAGCTCATGGCCAGGCCAGTGATCTGCATATCATTCCCCAGAAGGAAGGGAAACCCTGCGCAAGTACATCCAGAGGTTCAGCCGGGTGCAGTACAACATCCCCGATGTTCATCCCGCCTTCGTGATCAGCGCGTTCCATCAGAACATGCACAACCGCAAGATGCGCGAAGAGCTGGCGATGAACAAGGTTAAGGATGTGGCCGAACTTTATGTTCTGACCGATAGGTGTGCCCGGGCTGAAGAGGGATGGAAGTACCCCGGCGAGGACACTGGCATAGAAACTGACTCTACTGATGAAGACACCGCCGCCCCGACGAAGAAGGGACAGCGTCGCAACAGCAAACGCAAGGGCAAGACCGTGCTTGCCCTCGAGGGATCCGACAGCACCGGCGCTGCCAAGAAGGCCAAGGCAGATGACCCCGGCAAGGAGATTGCCGGGTGCGCCGCCTGCCGGACCTTGGCGGCTGCCGACAAGCCAGGAAGCTCCGACAAGCAGTACTGCAAGATCCACCACACCAAGGGCCACGCCTCCAGAACTACCGACAAGTCGAGCTGCTTGCTGAGAAGCAAAAAGCTGAGTACGAGAGGCGGGACAAGGAGAAGGGCCAGGATGGTGCCGAGGGATCCAGCAAGAAGCGTGGCGGCCAAGGAGGCCGCCGCAGCAAGGATAACCAACAAGAGAGGCCCGCTCAGGGCCGCGACAAGAAGCAAGAAGATGATGATCATGACAAGGACGACGAGTCTGGCGAGCAAGACTTCCAGAAGGCTACAGATGCCATGTGCATCGACGGTGGCGCCTCGCTGCATACTTCTCACCGCCAGCTCAAACGGTGGGCGCGTGAGATTACAGCGGCGGAGCCCTCGTTCGACGCTTAGAAGCCGCTGAAGTGGTCCAGCACGCCCCTCATCTTTGACGCCGAGGATCACCCTGACCGCACAACTATGGTCGGGTGTTTGCCGTTGTTGGTTTCACCAACGATACGCAACCTCAAGGTGAACAAGATGCTGGTTGACGGCGGGGCTGGTCTGAACTTGATCTCACCCGTTGTGATCAAAAGGTTGCAAATTCCTGATGGAGACCTCGAGGAAACGGGCACGTTTCAAGGGGTCAACCCTGGGAGGAGCCAGCCAAAGGGGAAGGTCACGTTGCTCGTGACGTTTGGAGGCGAGCTGAACTACAGGACGGAGAGGATTGTCTTCGACGTAGCCGAGATCCCCTTGCCCTACAACGGGATCCTCGGCCGCCCGGCACTGGCCAAGTTCATGGCGGCGTCGCAGTACACCTACAACACGCTGAAGATGCCTGGGCCGATGAACATCATCACCGTCCCCTCCGACAAGAAGGACGCGCTGATCTGCGCCGACCTACTCTACCGGGAAGCAGTTGCAGCAGCTGCCACCAAGGAACTTGCTCCTAGCGCTGAAGCCCCGGGAGGGAAGAAGAAGATCGGCAAGACCTCTCGCACCCACTCCGGCAAGCGCACCTCTTCGGAGTGTTGTGCTACCGTCGAGGACGTGCCAGAGAGCTCCACCGGCAAGAGCAAGAAATCCAGAGCTACGCCACTAGAGACCAAGAAGGTGTCCGTCAGGGAGGATGGCACGGGAGGGGCTTTCACCATAAGCTCCACCCCCGACAGCAAATAGGAAAGCGTGCTCGTCACTTTCCTGTGGGCGAATGTCGATGTGTTTGCATGGCAAGCATCTGACATCCCCAACGTTCCCAGGGAAGTGATTGAGCACCATCTTGCTGTCTGTCCCCATGCGCGACCCGTCAAGTAGAAGGTCAGGAAGCAAGCTTTGGAACGGCAGGAGTTCATCACAGAGGAGATCAGGAGGTTGGAAGCAGTGGGCTTGGTGAGGGGAGTGCTCCATCCGACGTGGTTGGCCAATCCGGTAGTGGTGCGCAAGGCAAATGGGAAGTGGAGGCTGTGTATTGATTACACATACATTAATAAGGCTTGTCCAAAGGACCCCTTCCCGTTGCCGCGCATCGACCAGATTGTTGACTCCACGGCCGGGTGTGATCTGTTGTCATTCCTCGACGCCTACTTGGGCTACCACCAGATCTTCATGACAAGAGAAGACGAAGAGAAGACAGCATTCATCACCCCATGTGGTACGTACTGCTTTTTACGGATGCCTTTCGGGTTGAAGAGTGTTGGCTCAATGTTTGCAAGGGCAGTCCAAATTGGTTTTGAACCCCAGCTACATAGAAATATGGAAGCCTATATGGATGACATAGTGGTCAAAACCAAGGACAGGGCAACTCTTGTACAAGACTTAGAAGAGACGTTTGCCAACCTGCACAAGATCACCTCAAGCTGAACACTGAGAAGTGTGTCTTCGGCGTTCCGTCCGGCAAACTTCTCGGGTTCTTCGTGTCGCATGATACGTCTCCAACATATCTATAATTTTTGATTGTTCCATGCTATATTATATTCTGTTTTGGGCATTATTGGGCTTTATTATACACTATCATATTATTTTGGGACTAACCTATTAACCGGAGGCCCAGCCCAGAATTGTTGTGTTTTGCCTATTTCGGAGTTTCACAGAAAAAGAATATCAAACGGAGTCCAAACGGAATGAAACCTTCGGGAACGTGATTTTCGGAACGAACGTGATCCAGAGGACTTGGACCCTACATCAAGACATCAACCAGGAAGCCACGAGGTAGGGGGGCGCGCCTACCCCCCTGGGCGCGCCCTCCACCCTCGTGGGCCCCCTGTTGCTCCACTGACGTACTTCTTCCTCCTATATATACCTACGTACCCCCAAACTACCAGATACGGAGCCAAAAACCTAATTCCACCGCCGTAACCTTCTATACCCGTGAGATCCCGTCTTGGGGCCTGTTCCGGAGCTCCGCTAGAGAGGGCATTGATCATGGAGGGCTTCTACATCAACACCATAGCCTCTCCGATGATGTGTGAGTTGTTTACCTTAGACCTTCGGGTCCATAGTTATTAGCTAGATGGCTTCTTCTCTCTTTTTGGATCTAAATACAATGTTCTCCCCCTCTCTCGTGGAGATCTATTCAATGTAATCTTCTTTTGCGGTGTGTTTGTTGAGACCGATGAATTGTGGGTTTATGATCAAGTTTATCTATGAACAATATTTGAATCTTCTGAATTCTTTTATGTATGATTGGTTATGTTTGCAAGTCTCTTCGAATTATCAGTTTGGTTTGGCCTACTAGATTGATCTTTCTTGCAATGGGAGAAGTGCTTAGCTTTGGGTTCAATCTTGCGGTGTCCTTTCCAGTGACAGTAGGGGCAGCAAGGCACGTATAGTATTGTTGCCATCGAAGATAACAAGATGGGGTTTATATCATATTGCATGAGTTTATGCATCTACATCATGTCATCTTACTTAAAGCGTTACTCTGTTCTTATGAACTTAATACTCTAGATGCATGCTGGATAGCGGTCGATGTGTGGAGTAATAGTAGTAGATGCAGGCAGGAGTCGGTCTACTTGTCTCGAACGTGATGCCTATATACATGATCATACGTAGATATTCTCATAACTATGCTCAATTCTGTCAATTGCTCAATAGTAATTTGTTCACCCACCGTAAATACTTATGCTCTTGAGAGAAGCCACTAGTGAAACCTATGGCCCCCGGGTCTATTTTCCATCATATTAATCTCCCGACAACAAGCTATTTCTAGCGTCGTTTTTATTTTACTTTCTTTACTTTGCATATTTATCATAAAAAAACCAAAAATGTTATCTTATCATATCTATCAGATCTCACTCTCGTAAGTGACCGTGTAGGGATTGACAACCCCTTATCGCGTTGGTTGCGAGGATTTATTTGTTTGTGTAGGTGCGAGGGACTTGTGCATGGCCTCCTACTGGATTGATACCTTGGTTCTCAAAAACTGAGGGAAATACTTACGCTACTTTGCTGCATCACCCTTTCCTCTTCAAGGGAAAACCAATGCAGTGCTCAAGAGGTAGCAAGAAGGATTTCTGGCACCGATGCCGGGGAGTCTACGCAAAAGTCAACATACCAAGTACCCATCACAAACTCTTATCTCCCGCATTACATTATTTGCCATTTGCCTCTCGTTTTCCTCTCCCCCACTTCACCCTTGCCGTTTTATTCGCCCTCTCTTTTCCGTCCGCCTTCCTCTCTCCTTTTGCCCCTTGCTCCTTTTGCCGTTATGTCTGAAATTGGGGAAATTATTGTTGATATGGACAATAATAATATCATGGAAAATTCTGATCCTCCTGCTAAAGAACCCCCTATCTTACATATAAAAAAATTCCGAATTGGTAGTGGTAACATTATTGGAAAAGGAGTTATCCAAGATTTCTTTACTTGTGCCGGTGCTTTGCCTTCTATGGGTAGTTCTATTCTTCATATAACTAGTAGTCTTGCGGACGCTATCACCATGCTTGTAGTTGAACTTGAAAGACAATTTATGCACATGCATCCCTGCATACAGAGGATTTTCCTAGAATTTTCTAACATTGAGCATTCTTCTATTAAGCATGCCGCTACTATCTTTTTGGCTCATGAGTTCAGATTTATTATAAAAGAGGCCAAAGAAATCTTTGCGCATTATAGGGTGGACGCTGGACGTCCTCCCATAGAAACTATCTTATTTGATCAAGAGGAAATAATGCGTTTTCAATCTCTAGATTATGTTACTTTTAATGAAAACCTTAGAAAAAAGGTTCCTACCAATATTCTAGTTGATAGAATTTCTGAACTTAATGATGATTTTGCTATTCGAAATAATGAGCTAGGATATTCTCTGGAATATAGGCTCACCAAGTTCTGTCAAAAGAATGCCTATAATGATGAATTGGTTGTGCAATATGAAGGGCCGAAGGAGGAACCTATACCTCCTAAGGTTGATCTTGGGGATTTTTGTCCCATTAAATTTAGCCCTTTTGATTACTTTTGCTTGCCACAAAGAAAGCTTGCTGCCGAACGTAGAGAGTATTAAATGAGTTTTAATGATCTATCTTATTATTATGGCAGTACCTAGATCTATCCTTGCTTTTATTCCTAGCTAGGGGCGTTAAACGATAGCGCTTGTTGGGAGGCAACCCAATTTTATTTTTAGTTTTTTGCTTTTTGCTTCTGTTTAGGAATAAATATGTGTTCTATACTCTGGTTAGATTTGTTTTTATGTTTTAATTAGTGTTTGTGCCAAGTTAAACCTATAGGATCTCATTGGATGATAGTTATTTGATCTTGCTGTAAATTCCAGAAACTTTCTGTTCACGAAAATAATTGTCAAAAATCACCAGAACGTGATAAAATATTGATTCCAATTGCTGCTGATCAATAAACAAATTGTCTAGGTCGTCCTATTTTGGCTGAATTTTTGTAGTTCCAGAAGTTTGCGTTAGTCACAGATTACTACAGACTGTTCTTTTTTTGACAGATTCTGTTTTTCGTGTGTCGTTTGCTTATTTTGATGAATCTATGGCTAGTAAAATAGTTTATAAACCATATAGAAGTTGGAATACAGTAGGTTTAACACCAATATAAATAAAGAATGAGTTCATTACAGTACCTTGAAGTGGTGTTTTGTTTTCTTTCGCTAACGGAACTCACGAGATTTTCTGTTAAGTTTTGTGTTGTGAAGTTTTCAAGTTTTGGGTAAAAGATTTGATGGATTATTGAACAAGGACTGGCAAGAGCCTAAGCTTGGGGATGCCCGTGGCACACCCAAGATAATCTAAGGACACCTAAAACCCAAAGCTTGGGGATGCCCCGGAAGGCATCCCCTCTTTCGTCTACTTTCATCGGTAACTTTACTTGGATCTATATTTTTATTCACCACATGATATGTGTTTTGCTTGGAGCGTCTTGTATGATTTGAGTCTTTGCTTTTTAGTTTACCACAATCATCTTTTCTGTACACACCTTTTGAGAGAGACACACATGATTCGGAAATTATTAGAATACTCTATGTGCTTGACTTATATCTTTTGAGTTATATAGTTTTTGCTCTAGTACTTCACTTATATCTTTTAGAGCACGGTGGTGGTTTTGTTTTATAGAAACTATTGATCTCTCATGCTTCACTTAGATTATTTTGAGAGTCTTAAACAGCATGGTAATTTGCTTAAATAATCCTAATATGCTAGGTATTCAAGATTAGTAAAAACTTTCTTACGAGTGCATTGAATACTAAGAGAAGTTTGATGCTTGATGATTGTTTTGAGACATGGATGTAGTGATATCAAAGTTGTGCTAGTTGAGTAGTTGTGAATTTGAGAAATACTTGTGTTGAAGTTTTCAAGTCCCGTAGCATTCACGTATGGTAAACATTATGTAACAAATTTGAAACATGAGGTGTTCTTTGATTGTCCTCCTTATGAGTGGCAGTCGGGGACGAGCGATGGTCTTTTCCTACCAATCTATCCCCCTAGGAGCATGCGCGTAGTGCTTGGTTTTTGATGACTTTTAGATTTTTGCAATAAGTATGTGAGTTCTTTATGACTAATGTTGAGTCCATGGATTATACGCACTCTCACCTTTCCATCATTGCTAGCCTCTTCGATACTGTGCATTGCCCTTTCTCACATTGAGAGTTGGTGCAAACTTCGCCAGTGCATCCAAACCCCGTGATATGATACGCTCTTTCACACATAACCTCCTTATATCTTCCTCAAAACAGCCACCATACCTACCTATTATGGCATTTCCATAGCCATTCCGAGATATATTGCCATGCAACTTTCCACCGTTCCGTTTATCATGACACGTTCATCATTGTCATATTGCTTTGCATGATCATGTAGTTGACATAGTATTTGTGGCAAAGCCACCGTTCATAATTTTCATACATGTCACTCTTGGTTCATTGCATATCCCGGTACACCGCCGGAGGCATCATATAGAGTCATACTTTGTTCTAGTATCGAGTTGTAATCATTGAGTTGTAAATAAATAGAAGTGTGATGATCATCATTTTCTAGAGCATTGTCCCAAGTGAGGAATAAAAAAAAGAGAAAGGCCATAAAAAAAGAGAAGAAGGCCCAAAAAAATGAGAGAAAAAGAGAGAAGGGACAATGCTACTATCCTTTTACCACACTTGTGCTTCAAAGTAGCACCATGATCTTCATGATAGAGAGTCTCTTGTTTTATCACTTTCATATACTAGTGGGAATTTTTCATTATAGAACTTGGCTTGTATATTCCAACAATGGGCCTCCTCAAGTGCCCTAGGTCTTCGTGAGCAAGCAAGTTGGATGCACACCCACTTAGTTTCTTTTGTTGAGCTTTCATATATTTATAGCTCTAGTGCATCCGTTGCATGGCAATCCCTACTCCTTGCATTAACATCAATCGATGGGCATCTCCATAGCTCATTGATTAGCCTTGTTGATGTGAGACTTTCTCCTTTTTTGTCTCCTCCACATAACCCCCATCATTATATTCTATTCCACCCATAGTGCTATATCCATAGCTCACGCTCATGTATTGCGTGAAGGTTGAAAAAGTTTGAGATTACTAAAGTATGAAACAATTGCTTGGCTTGTCATCGGGGTTGTGCATGATGAGAGCATTCTTGTGTGACGAAAATGGAGCATGACTAAACTATATGATTTTGTAGGGATGAACTTTCTTTGGCCATGTTATTTTGAGAAGACATAATTGCTTAGTTAGTATGCTTGAAGTATTATTATTTTGATGTCAATATTGAACTTTTATCTTGAATCTTTCGGATCTGAATATTCATACAATAATTAAGAAGAATTACATTGAAATTATGCCAAGTAGCATTCCACATCAAAAATTCTGTTTTTATCATTTACCTACTCGAGGACGAGCAGGAATTAAGCTTGGGGATGCTTGATACGTCTCCAACGTATCTATAATTTTTTATTGTTCCATGCTATATTATATTCTGTTTTGGACATTATTGGGCTTTATTATACACTTTTATATTATTTTTGGGACTAACCTATTAACCGGAGGCCCAGCCCAGAATTGTTGTTTTTGCCTATTTCAGAGTTTCGCGGAAAAAGAATATCAAACGGAGTCCAAACGGAATGAAACCTTCGGGAACGTGATTTTCGAAACGAACGTGATCCACAGGACTTGGACCCTACGTCAAGACATCAACCAGGAAGCCACGAGGTAGGGGGAGCACCTACCCCCTGGGCGCGCCCTCCACCCTCGTGGGCCCCCTGTTGCTCCACCGACGTACTTCTTCCTCCTATATATACCTACGTACCCCCAAACTACCAGATACGGAGCCAAAAACCTAATTCCACCGCCGCAACCTTCTATACCCGTGAGATCCCATCTTGGGGCCTGTTCCGGAGCTCCGCCGGAGGGGGCGTCGATCACGGAGGGCTTCTACATCAACACCATAGCCGCTCCGATGATGTGTGAGTAGTTTACCTCAGACCTTCGGGTCCATAGTTATTAGCTAGATAGCTTCTTCTCTCTTTTTGGATCTCAATACAATGTTCTCCCCCTCTCTCATGGAGATCTATTCGATGTATCCTTCTTTTGCGGTGTGTTTGTTGAGACCGATGAATTGTGGGTTTATGATCAAGTTTATCTATGAACAATATTTGAATCTTCTGAATTATTTTATGTATGATTGGTTATCTTTGCAAGTCTCTTCGAATTATCAGTTTGGTTTGGCCTACTAGATTGATCTTTCTTGCAATGAGTTTATCCCTCTACATCATGTCATCTTACTTAAAGCGTTACTCTGTTCTTATGAACTTAATACTCTAGATGCATGCTGGATAGCGGTCGATGTGTGGAGTAATAGTAGTAGATGCAGGCAGGAGTCGGTCTACTTGTCTCGGACGTGATTCCTATATACATGATCATACCTAGATATTCTCATAACTATGCTCCATTCTGTCAATTGCTCAATAGTAATTTGTTCACCCACCGTAAATACTTATGCTCTTGAGAGAAGCCGCTAGTGAGACCTATGGCCCCCGGGTCTATTTTCCATCATATTAATCTCCCGACAACAAGCTATTTCTGGCGCCGTTTTTATTTTACTTTCTTTACTTTGCATCTTTATCATAAAAAAACCAAAAAAATTATCTTATCATATCTAGCAGATCTCACTCTCGTATGTGACCGTGTAGGGATTGACAACCCCTTATCGCGTTGGTTGCGAGGATTTATTTGTTTGTGTAGGTGCGAGGGACTCGTGCGTGGCCTCCAACTAGATTGATACCTTGGTTCTCAAAAACTGAGGGAAATACTTACGCTACTTTGCTGCATCACCCTTTCGTCTTCAAGGGAAAACCAACGCAGTGCTCAAGAGGTAGCATCGTAGCGTGGGATCAAGGCAAACCCAGACAAGATCAAGGCTATTGAGCAGATTGAGGCGCCCAAGCGGATCAAGGATGTGCGTTGGCTCACTGGCTGCGTTGCCGCCATGATTCGATTCATCTCCAAGTCCGCCGAGCGCGCCCTTCATTTTTTCAAGATCCTGAAGAAGGCGGGCCCAATGGAGTGGACCCCAGAGGCCGAAGCGGTGTTGCTAGACCTGAAGAGATACCTTTCCTCTATGCCGATACTAGTTGCGCCAAAACCACAAGAACCGTTGCCGCTGTATCTGGCGGCGACGAACCAAGTGGTCAGTGCCGCGCTAGTGGCGCAGAGGGAGATTTACGAGGAGGCAGTGGCAACGGTGGGACCGGCGGACGGCAAGTCAGAGACTCCCCCGGCAGGGCCTCGTGCCGGCAAGGCATGGCTCCCGGCAGAGACTGACGCCGTCAGGGCGGGGCCCGCACGGCCAAATGAGGTGGTGCAGAAGAAGAAGATGCAGCACCCGGTTTACTTTGTCAGCTCCCTCTTGCAGGGGCTAGGTCAAGGTACTCCAGTGTGCAGAAATTGCTCTTCAACCTCCTTATGGCCTCGAGGAAGCTGCGTCATTATTTCCAAGCCCACGAGATCACCGTCGTCACCCGCCTCCCGTTGCAACGGATACTGCACAACCCAGACGCAACCGGAAGGATTGTGGAGTGGGCCTTGGAATTGTCAAGTTTTGGGTTGAAGTTTGAAAGTACTTCAACCATCTAGAGCAGAGTCCTGGCGGAGTTCATTGCAAAATGGACCTCAACGCCTGACGAAGAGATCCAGGAGACCACTCTCCCTGGAAAGGAAACAGCTCGCGACTGGATTATGTACTTTGACGGAGCTTTCTCGCTGCAAGGCGCCGGTGCTGGTGTGCTGCTCGTCGCACCCACCGGAGAGCACCTCAAGTATGTAATCCAGATGCACTTTCCCAGGGAGATGTCCACCAACAACACTGCTGAATACGAGGGATTGCTTGCCGGTCTCAGGATCGCGGCAGACCTCGGAGTAAAAAAGCTCATCGTCCGGGGTGATTCATAGCTTGTCGTCAGACAAGTCAACAAGGATTATCAGAGCCCGTTGATGGAGGCCTACGTAGATGAGGTGAGGAAGCTGGAAGAGCGCTTTGACGGTATACAAACGGAGCAAGTTCCTCGAGCGGAGAATGACATCGCTGACTACCTGTCAAAGCGCGCCGCATTCAAGCTACCTGTGGAACCAGGTACCTTTTTGCTTCGGTTGACTCAACCATCCGTCGAACCATCAACGGAGCAGAACAAGCGGAGGAAATCAGGCCCCGGCAAGGACTTTCCCGCCGAGCCCCCAGGGGCCGCCGGCAAGAGTGTTGCCGTGGGCCCTGAGCCTGCCAAGGAGCGACCGACTCCAGCAGGCCATCAAGCCTTGGTCGTAGAGACGGCTGCTCCCATGGCAGAAGAAATGCCTTTGGTCCTTGCCGTCGAGCCCCGGGCTCCGGCATGGGCACAGCATACCGTCTGATTCCTCCAAACAGGGGAGCTTCCTGAGGAGCATGAAGAAGCGGAGAAAGTAGCCCGTCGGTCTGCTATGTATCAGTTCGTTGATGACGTCCTGTACAGAAAGAGACCGAACGGTGTGAAATTGAAGTGTATTCCCCGGGAGGAAGGACTGGAGCTGTTGGCGGAGATACACGGAGGCATATGTGGCTCCCACATAGGGTCGAGAGCCCTTGCCGGCAAGGCATTCCGGCAGGGTTTCTTCTGGCCCACTGCCCTCCAGGATGCAACGGCACTAGTAACCAAGTGTGAAGCGTGTCAGTTCCATTCAAAGAAGCTTCATCAACCAGCTCAAGCCCTTCAAACAATCCCTCTCTCCTGGCCAGTTTCAGTCTGGGGGCTCGACATACTGGGCCCCTTCCCCCGTGCTGTCGGGGGCTTTGAATACTTGTACGTTGCAATCGACAAGTTCACAAAGTGGACAGAGGTGGAAGTAGTGAGGAAGGTGACAGCACAGTCAGCCGTCAAGTTCTTCAAGGGACTAGTCTGCTGTTTTGGTGTGCCAAACAGAGTCATCACTGACAACGGCATGCAGTTCACAAGCCACACCTTCATGCAATACATCCAAGATCTCAGCAACAAGGTCTGTTTTTGCTCCGTGGCACACCCACGGAGCAACGGCCAAGCGGAGAGGGCAAATGCTGAAGTGTTGCGAGGCCTGAGCACAAAGACTTTTGACAGGCTGCACAAGAGCGGAAGGCATTGGATCGATGAGTTGTCGGCGGTTCTTTGGTTAATCAGGATGACGCCAAATCGGGCCACCGACCAGACACCCTTTACCCTGGTATACGGGGCAGAAGCAGTTCTCCCCACAGAACTCACATACGGGTCACCTCGAGTGCTCGCTTACAACGAGCTTGAGCAAGAGCAATTGCGGCAAGATGACGCAACGCTCCTTGAGGAAGGTCGTCTTCGGGCAGCTGTGAGAGCAGCATGCTACCAGCAAGCCTTGCGCCACTACCATAGCCGCAAGGTTCATGCCCGAAGCTTTGAGGAAGGTGACCTTGTTCTTCGGCGCGTTCAGTCGGCCAAGAATACCAACAAGTTGACGCCGAAGTGGGAAGGCCCTTATCGGCTAATACGAGTCTCCAGGCCCGGCGTAGTCTGCCTGGAGACCGAAGATGTTGTCCTAGTGAGCAACTCCTGGAACATCGAGCATCTTCGCAAGTTTTACCCATAAGGCGCGGCTTGTCGGGCCCCCCGGCAAGCCACCTTTTATACAAGATTTGCCAGCAAGGCATGCAACCCTCTATACAAAGCCAGGCGCAGACCCTGAGCATAAATAAATGAAGCGCTGGCACCCTAAGTTATAACATGCATGCTAGGTTAAGTCTCCTCCTCGGTTACGGTTGATAGTGCTTAGCGGCGACTAACCCCTAGCCTAGAGGTCGAGTGTGCATCTTTCTGTCCTCTTTGGTTCGCAGGACATGTGGACATATCTCCTGAGCCGCTTGGGAGAAAGAGGATGGACCGGCGCTCCGGCCCCGGCAAGCCAGGATCGTCGGGGGCTGAAGAAACAAGGATCCAACCACGGCAAGCCAAGGTTGCCGGGGGCTGTGGATTCAGATAAGTCTTTTATCCCCTGTTATGCACTTCCGTATAGAACTGGGACATATGAAACCTCGTTTATATTCTTAAAACCACCGTGCTCCCTTTTTCCCGTACCCAAGAGCTATCCCCTGGGTCGAAACTTGGTCGTAGTCGTGGTGGCAAGAGAAATGAACAAGGGCCTAACCCTGCTTCGCCCCTGCCTCCGCCAAGAGCGTTAGAATGGTCGACCAAAGCGGGGGGACGGCAAGGCATGTTGCCGGGCGACAATGTTTACCTTAGAAATAACAAGGATTCGTCCTTGGCATGGGCCTCGCTCACGCACAAAGAACCCGGCAAACACCCTTTTTCATTAAAAACGTCCCATACAGGTACAGTTCGTATGGAATAAAAAACATGAGCAAGGGGATTACAAGTCTACAAATTAACAAGTGCCCGCGGGCTTACAAACTAAAAAGAGATAAGGTGCCCGTAATCCCTTTGTTGTCCCTCTCCTCAGGAGGTGAAACAAGACGGCAGGAGGGCGAAAGGAGCGCCTAGGCGAGGTGCGAGAAGCAGAAGGCGCCAAGAGAGCATCCCGGCGCCGGCGGAGGGGCTGGAAGATGAGGCAACGGCCCGACAATACACGACGAAGGCGTCGGTGCCCGCGTACTTCGAGTTGACGGCCGCCGCCCGCCTTCTTCGCCTTCTCCGGCCCTCCTACGCCAGCCGCTCAAGGAGGCGATGGGGAACGCGCCGATGGAGAGCTTGACGAGGAAGGCCCTCGGCAGGGCGCGAGGCCGAGGGAGGGGCGACGCGATGAGTCAAAGTCGGGGTCGGCATCCTGCCGCCCGACTCCCTCATCGTCGTTGTCGCTGTCCTCCTCGTCACTCCCGCTCGAGGAGGAATCTTGATCGTCGGAGGAGCTCTCCACACAACACTTCAGGCGAGTCCCAAGATCTCCGAAGACCTTGACGGAGAGCAGGCCGCCCTCCATTAACTTGAAGCAGAGGACGAGCCCCACCGTCAGGCTATGGATGCGAGCGAATGTCTTCCATCCACGACGGAGATACATAACATGTAGAGCGGGGAAGTCAACGTCGACCCACGTACCGCCGGTCCCGCAGCCCCTCATCTGCAATCTGAGGGTCTCGGGAGGATCGAGCTCCATCTCCTCAGCGAAGGGGGTGGGGAGACGGAGACGACGACGCGGTGGCCCGCGCAGCCTGATGAAGAACTCGCGGGGCTGGTCCCCGACGTGACCCTCCATCGCGGGAGGCACGGCCGCCGCGCCACCTCGTCGCCCTCTCCCCCGACCGCCGCGGCGACCTCGGCCACGCCCCCTCCCACTTCCTCTCATGGCTGGCTCCGCCGCCACGGGTTCGTGGGAAGGAGGGACGCGCTGACGAGCAGCAACCCTCGCCGCCACCGTCGAAGGCCCAGCGCCTCCTCTCGCCATGGCAGGTGGTAGAAAGAAGCGGAGGTGAAGGAGGATGGATGCTGAAGGAATGTGGGACGACGCCCCCCTCCTTATAAAGGGGCGGGGTCGAGGCTCGGCCACCCCACTCAGCCAATCCAGCCGTCGGAGGCGCAGGGAATCAGGACCGACCCGCTGCCCCAATCAGCGATGACCCGGTTTCCCGCCTCCAACGCCCGCCACTTGCATGAAGGACGCGTGGCGAGCGAGCAGGGTCGAAAAGACGGATGAAGCGACCATTCCCCGCCCCGTGATCAGGGGGGCATGGGCGCCTTGAAGACTGCGACCCAAGTCCATCCAGTAAATTAACCGCGCCTCCACGCCTCCCTCTTTTTATGAGGAAGGCGCGAGCCGCCTCTTTACCGCGATGTGACGCATGCGTGCGAGAACCGCCCCACGCATGCCCCTCACGTCACGCACAGTCCTCCACGATGCGCGTTCAACGCAGGTCGTGGGGAAGCGCAGCGGACGAAGAGTTACTGCGGTGAAAATCCGCCCCGCCTGCCCGCGCACCGTTCTGGGCCTGGCCCAACAACGTGTCGCGCTTATGTGTGGCCCAGGCCCGGGGGCTCCTGTCGGTGTACAAAAGTAGGGGCACACCTTTGTACCCCTTTACTTGTGCACGGGCAGTCGGAGCCGCGCGCCACAGCCACACTAAGCAGGGCAGAGGAGGGGAGCCGGAGAGAAGCCGGAGCACAAGATGGCCAAGGCAACGCCAAGAAGAGCGAGAGGGCGAGGTGGACTCCCCCGGCAAGGCCCTTGCCGGGGCAGCCTCCGCGGCCCCAGCAAGAGCCTTGCCGGGGCAACTTGCCCGATGCTAACAGAGCGAGCCACCCTTGAGCCCACGGGTTCCAACTCAACCAACCACATTGGAACTAGGGCTCGGGAGGCACCTCCGTGGTAGCATGCAAATGTTTGTCAAGACCATAGAGATATGAGATCAGATGAGAACCAGAAGACGGCGACCCTCGGCGGGATCCTTGCCGAGGAGATCCACAAGACCCCCGGCAAGCGCCTTCCCGGGGACGACTGCAACGCCATAGCGAGACCCTTGCCGGGCCCCCGGCAAGGCCCTTGTCGAGGGCGTCAGCGGGGCCACAACTAGGCCCGCGTCGACCAAGACTCCACCATCGTCCCCAAGCAGCTGCTAGCTCAACCAGTTGGGCAGGCACCTGCGTGGCGATGGGCGGCCTCTACGCCAACTCAGCAAGCACCTGCGTGGTGGCATGAATATCTTCGTGAAGACCCTACCACCGCGCCACCTCAACTGCTTGCCTGCCTGGATGGCGCCGCATGCACCGCTGGCCTGGGCGCGTGTCGAAGCAAGGAGAGGCGGCAACGGACGGGACGGGCCTTGTTCCCGCCCCCAATAAAGCTACGGGACACCTAAGCTATGCATTAAATGTGTCTTGTCCTGTAACACGAGCGATAAGCTCGCAGCACTGTAGGCCTTTCCACCTCCTGTGTGCCACTGTGGCAGCCCCTTTCGACTATAAAAGGAGGCCCTTGGCATACGGGAGAGGGATTCAGCTCTTTTGAACTACGCAGCCACCATAGCTAGTTCAAGAGCTCAAGAAGTCTCTCAAATACACACCAAAGCAGGACTAGGGTATTACGCATCCTCGCGGCCCGAACCTGGGTAAACGATCCTTGTGTTGACTGCTAATCCTGCTCTTCTCACAATCCTGCGCCCCGGGAACCGTAGTAGGGATTCTTGTGATCCCATAGGTGTCGTTTCCCACCGACACATACTTGATGCTGGGTCAACCAGTTCATTCCCAAAATAATATCCAACTTGGCAGACTCAATAACAATCAAGGAAGCTGGGAAGATGACCCCCTTGATACCAATCTCTAAGTTGCAGTAGACTAGATTGCTTCTGAGCATGGATCCCGGGGATTGTACCATCACACTCTTTCCCAAAATCGAGCAAGGAAACTTGTTTTGGGCAACAAAACTCCACAAAACAAAAGAGTGGCAAGCCCCAGAGTCAAATAAAATTATTGCAGGTATGCTATTAACAGGAAACGTACCAACGACGACTTCCGGGTCCTCTTGGGCTTCGTCGGTGGAGAGGTGGTGAACTTGCCCTTGGATGGTCTTCTGGCCAGGATATGGCCCCATGTGGTTGAATTGCGGCCTGAATGGAGCATTTGACTTGCCGTTCTTGGGGCACTGTCTGGCATAATGTCCAGTTTGCCCACAATTAAAACACGAATTGTTGCGTTGGCATTCTTCGCGTACCGGGCTGGTCACGACATTCTTGACTTGAGTAGCGGTCTTGTTCACGTTCTGCTGCCAATTGGGCTTGTACTCAACCTGAGTCTGCTGCCAGGTATGAGCCTTCTGCACTGGTTGTCCATCCTTCTTAGGCTCGAATTTGCGCTTGTGGTCATTATTAGCGGGCCTGTTGTCGTGCATGAGCTTGTGTTCTCTTTCTGCGATGAGGGCTTTGTTTACCACAATCTAGAAATCCGGAAAGTCGAGCATACTAAGAGTGCATTTGAGGTGTTGATTCAGTCCTCTAAGAAATCTGTCGATCTTCCTTTCTTCCGTGGCCACATCATAGAGAGAATAATGGGCCAAATGGTTGAACTTATGTTGGTACTCACTTACTGACAGGCTTCCTTGGGTGAGAGCGAGGAATTCGCACTACTTGACATTCATAATACCGGCGGGAATATGGTAATTGCGGAAATGGTCCTTGAATTTATTCCTAGTAATTTCTTCGTCCGCGGGCCACATAGCTTTATCATTGTCCCACCATATTGCGGCTGCTCCCTCAAGATAGTGTGTAGCAAACGGAACCTTGTCAGCTTCTTCAGTGCGAGCAATCTCCAACTTTTTCTCAATAGTCTGCAACCAATCATCGGCCTCCAAAGGATCGATAACTTGACTGAAACTGGGAGGCTTAATCCTCTGAAAATATGACAGCTTGGAGTGATGACCATTCTGATTCCCATTCTGTCCAACCATAGCTTGCACACTTTTCAACAGCTCAATCAGATCGATGTTTCTTCTTTCTTCGAACATGCGCATGATTTGTTTAGTGGATGGCGGATGTGATGGTGGAGGCGGTGGTGGAGGATACGGCTCGGGCGAATGCCCTGCCTGTCTTGCCGAGCGACGAACAGGGACATCCTTACAAGCATGACTGCTGCTGCCTCCCCGCATCATCCTACTGTTTGTTTTTTCCAATATAAAGCAACCGGGATGAGCAACATCCAAAAATGGGAAGAGAAGCAAGCGACAAACCCGAAAGAAAACAGCGAAAACGAAGGTGAATAATAAAAGTTCCAACATAATTATACATAGACTCATACATGCAAGGTAAACATCATGATGGGTTCGACTACTCTCAAACATGAAACAAAACATCATGACACGCACGGCTACATCCGTACGTCAACATCATGACAACTGCGGATACCCTGACGATCTAGTGCTCTGCTGGGTGCGCTCCTGAGCCGGACTCAGATCCTGAACTGATAGTGGAAACCTCCAGGTTAAAAGTGACACGACGGCGCTGCCTTGAGGACTCTCCCTCAGGGGCAGGTGCGGGGTGAGTCTGGAGCATAGGGCCTATAGGAGTAGCGACAAGGGAAGCCCACGCAGCAGGGGCACTACGAGGAGTCACTGCCAAAGAGGTCGTGGTACTCTGAGTGGTCACTGGGGTAGCAGGGGAAACAGAGGCTGGAGGAACGAACGGGGTAAATCCGACAGTAGGTGGAGGGTTCCTATTCCGAGTGGCGGCAAGAGCTATACGGGCTCGAGGTAGCTCTCGGGCCAACTCGAGATAACTGGCGGTGATATAGCGAGAAAGGTGGCTAGAAGGACGATCGCACGCCGGATCAATGAAAGGGAAGCGAATACGCCCATTCTTGTGCAGAGACGGGTAGAAGTAGAAACCTGGATGAGCCTGCATGCGAACCTCGTTGTAGCGCAGGTCTACAAGAGCCTCGAGTGTAGCAAACTGGATGGCCTGAGATGGCGTGGAAGCAAAACCACCCTTAGAGGAACGAGTGTAGGCGCCGGAAGGGGAACTGTGGTGTAAAGTGATCTTCGCGTAATAATCATACAGTGAGCCGGCCAGATGCTACCAATACACCTGGTACACTGGATCAGCACCCTCTGGGTAGAGTCGACGCCACACGTTCTGAAGCAGATGTGGCGAGGCGTATGGTGCTGGCTCGGACTGGTATAGGTACGGAACCGGAGCCATCTACACTCACAATCATTAGACAATTAGCAATAACAATAAATAAAATGCATGCAATGCAGCAATCAATTGCTATTACTATCGGCACTCAAAACTAAACTAGCTACCGTTCAACTAGCACGTCGACGGTCTAGCGTGTCCTACATTTAGCGCGGCTCTGATACCAAGTGTTGTGGCACCCCGGCTCAGAGCAACCGGTTTAACTTGCATTGCCAGCCCAGAGATCAAGTCTTCTGGCAACACACAACAACTTGGTGCAGAAAACAACCGCTTCACTGATGCTATCGGAAACATAGGTTCGATATTACATCAAGTAGCAAGGCCAAGCGGCACACACGGTGCGGCTGAACAATATGTACATTATTTAGTGAACATGAACGGGCCTCGATCACGATAACTACTCGACAGCGGAACGACGACGAAGTGGAACTCCATAGCACAACGACACCGATGTGGACACGATCTAGTCACGGGAAGCACTCCGATCCGGTAAGACTTTCCTAAAATCTGGCATGACACGTGTCGGGGGTATACCCCGCGGTATGACCCGGCCGGAGATATGACCCGGCCGGGACTTGATAAGTCAGATCATAAGCCGGCAGATGTTAAGTCAGATGGTAACCCGACAAATGATAAGCCAGATGATAAGTCAGATGGTAACCCGGCAGATGATAAGCCTGATGATAAGTCAGATCATAACCCGGCAGATGTTAAGTCAGATCATAAGCCGGCGGATGTTAAGTCAGATGGTAACCCGGCAGATGATAAACCGGCAGACAGTTAAACCAGATGGTAAACCAGCAGACAGTTAAACCAGATGGTAAACCGGCAGACAGTTAAACCAGATTATAAACCGGCGGACAGTCATAACCCAGCAGACAGAGACACTTGGGGTTAATAAGCCTAAGACGTTAAGAAGACCAAGATGTTAAGAAGCCCATGAAGAGAAGTTAGAATAGTTTAAGTCTTCATCTGAGTTGGACTCTACATGTAATCCGCCCCTCTAACTTATATAAGGAGGGGCGGGGCACCCCAAGAGGGGAGAGGAATAATCTTAAGGCTAGACATAACTAGGAGAGCCGGTTTACAGCGACTCCCTCGTGATGATAATGAGACCTAGCCACAAACAACATGTAGGGTTATTACCGGATGATGTTTCCCGGGGCCCGAAGCTGTCTAAACCCTTGTCTTACGTTGCATCTCTCGATTCCGATCAACCCCTCTCAAGCTACCACATAGATGTGTTGGCCTCACGACTAAGTCCTCACACTAGGACATCTGACGTGACAATTCCACGATAGTTGGCGCCCATCATGGGGCTGCACACGGTGGTGTTGAGTTCTTGGACGGATCTCTTTCAGGGATCAAGAAGCTCGTAATTTTTCGGATGAAGAAGAATCGTTGCGAGAGAATTTACATGACTTTGAAGACATGCAATCAGATTTGATACCCGTCCGAGATCCAAGAAGAAATTTAGGGTTACAATCTGTTTGTAGCCAGGAGTTGCCAATACAACTCGGCGAGATCGAATTGTAGCTCCTGCGGCTACTTTGGGCGTGGAGGGCAGATCAACTCCAAGTACTTTCACTAAGGGAGCGGCTAGCACTACTAGTTTGACTCACACACAGATTGAAGAGACTTATTCCAAGAAATATGGAAAGCAAGAGCTATCAAGTGGCAGGGTCTTCATGTGAACAACAAAAAAGAAGGAAAAGTGGAAGAAGAAAAATTGGCAGTGGCGATTGCTGTCCCTAGCACGACATCAATTGAGGCACACGTCACATAAAAAAAGAGAAAAAAGAAGTGGAGACAAGCACGAGCCGGAACTGGATACAGTGTTGACCCGGCTTCCGCGCTGCCTCCCTAGGCCGGCGTCGCCTCTGATCTGCCGTCGTCGACCCTTCCGTAGCTCGCTCCCACGGCTTCTCCGCTCCGCCCGCCACCGGAGCATCGCCGGTCCGCCCCTCCGCCGCAGACTTGCCAGGGCCCTCCAAGCCGTCTCCGCTGCTGACTAACACCATGGCCGCCTCAAGCTCCATGGGCGTCAGGCTATCCCTGTTTCATCAAGTTGCCGCCCGCCGCTTTGCTGTAGCCTGAGTCACCGCCCGGGCCAAGTCACCGTTGGCCGGCCAAATTGCCGCTCGCTTCAAGATGTTTTGCTCTGTCGCTATGATGAGTTGGTCGTCCGCCCTTGAGACGATAAGTCGCCACCGAGTGCCATGACCCGCCTGTTTCTGCTACAGAGCCGTCGATGCGCCGGCGCCCCTGTTGAGTCGGCCCTGTCGTCATTAATAGCCACCGAGTTGCCACCTCCAAGCCGAAAGGCCGCCGTGACCCCCGACTGCCTCAAATCGCCACCGTCGATGCACCGGGCCAACCCGGCATCTGTCGCAAGATGCAAATCGCGCAAGACGCTGCTGATGCGGTGACCCGCCTTACCATGGGACTCGACTCGCCCTGCCGCCATCGTATCAGATACTGATGACAGTAACCCGCCGGTGCCCTTGTTGAGTCACTGCTACTTCGCCTCTGTCATGATCCGGAGCTCTCGAGCCGGTGGGTGCTACTAATGAATCGCCGCTCCTGAGCCGGCCTACCGCTCCTCCTTTGCTGCGCCATAAGACGGCGGTCTCTGCCGCGACTGCACCCTCAAGTCGCCTTCGCCATGGGCGGTCTCACCTTCGTCGTAAGCCGGCCTAGGCCCTGCCATCGCCGCCACTGCGCTGGGTCACCTTTGCCTCCGTCGACCCCGCGCCAAGTGGCCTGCCACCATCGTCGACCCGGGGGTGCCGCCGTTGTTGCACGTTGACCCGAGGAGCCATCTGGCATAACCCTTGCCTCTAAACCGCCATCACCACTGCCCCGTCCAAGTGGCCACAATCCGCTGGTGTCTGCCGCCGGTTTGAACCAGCCCCGTTACCATGAGTCGCCGCCACCACGTTGAGCCGCGGCCGTCGGGTCTTGTGAGCCGTCCGTTGATTAACCGTGAGCCTCCAATGGCCTCAATCCAACCCACCGCGCCTCAACCCACCCCGTCTGCCGTGGCCTCGCTCTGCTACGACCTGCTGTGTGCACCTTCGTGTTGAACCGCCCTCACAGTTCCGCCGAGCCGGTCAAACTCTGCTGTGAACCGCCCCTCCAAAAGTGCTTATCTGCCACCGACCACTTCTGCCGTGTGTCGTTGCTGTGCCAAGTCGCCACTCCTGCCTTGAGCCGCCGCTTCCGACTCGTGTCGACGAGCACCTCCCGCCGCTACCTCCGCTAGGCGTCGCCCCTGCTTTGAGCATTGCCCACGCTGAGCCACCGGTTTCTATGCGGCATTGCAAGTCACCAAAAATCAGGTCTTGGGGTTGCAAGTGAAATCTTAAGTCGCCAAGGCGTCTGCTTGTACTGTTGATCTCCACGTCGTCACATAAGGGGTCAGTAGAGTTGCTGCTGCTTACTACTGTGCATACTTCTACTGCTCACATCAAGTTTCGAAGAAATTCCACCACTACATGTCAAATATGCAAACCAACAGATGACAGTCATGGAGTATTCATCTGGAATTAATTGAGCGAGGCAAATTCAGTTACGGAGTAGCACTAGTTGATTACTGTTTATGCAAAGGCCAAGTTGACAAAGACTGGAGGAGAAGATTCCTCCTGATGACCTGGTGCAATCAAACAAAAGATGAGCATGCAATATTAAAGAAGGATGGAGAGTTAAGACTAGGACTTCTTTGGTTGATTAAGCAGGAGACACAAGTACTCCTCCTAGTGGTTGACACAAAGAGACAGTGCCAGGTGAAATATGTCAGTTCCAACGCCACTGCCTGAAAGCGCGACCAGCAAAACTGCATGTGTTGCCACGTCAAGATATCAGATCATGCCAATATAACAAGGGAGCACGCCCTCAATAACAAAGGGCAAAAGTGATTCACGGTCCATGTTAAGATGGCAGAATAAATTCATCGGAGACTCGAGTCTGCGAGAATGAGGGACACGACCCATTTAAAAAATTGGATGTGTGGTTATCTGTTTGCACGTGAAGGCCATCATTTGGAAAAATTGCTATGCAATCACTTCGTCCGAAAAATAAATTAGGTGATATCCATCTAAAGTCTATTTTATTAGCACATATTGTTTTTTATCCAAGAAAAATTACTTTGATTTATATTTTTTCATGTGCAGGACAAATTGTCTACTGCAAAGGTGACCATCATATCACGCAGCTGTTGAATGACTCATACCGGTTTATATCACGGTCAAATATGGAGAATCTCAAGACAACTCCTCGAGTCGTCTTAAGACTCGGGGGCTACAATGACATGACTCAGCGGAATTGGCCAGTCTCAATGAATTCAAGAAGCCCAGGTCATTGGAGGAAATATAATCCAACCCCGAAGACTACTGTTATATTGACGAAATTTTAAAGGCCGTCAGAAAGTTTTCGGTTTAAAATGAAGATTCCGGTTTAAAGTCCGGTTCAAGGGAAATCTGTCTCCCGCAAAGCTTTGAAGCTCTCAATATCCGGTTTAAAACTCCGGTTGAAAAAGAAATTCATCTCTCGCAAGTTCGAGTTCTCAGAAAAGTTAAAGGTTGCCAAAGAGAACTTGCTGCCATGATGCGCGATTCAAACATGGGTATCCTGCCTTATGGGCTTATCTTATTATGGTCATTTGGGGGGCTTCCTGCTCATTGAGCGAAGCTATGGTTACACTTTGATCAGGCCTATACGCCATTCTTACAAAAACACTTGGGGGCTTGCTACCCAGGTTAAAGGGACCAAAGAGAGTCTATTGCAAAAGCACAACTCAAACATAGGTGCCCATTAAGCATAGCTCAAAAATATTGCTTGGGGGCTCTTTGTTCTAAAGGACAAAGAGTTTTTATGACCCTTGTAATAGGCTTAAAAGCCAGGCTTGGAAGCTAGGTGTATTCACCTAAAACCCCGGGTTATCCTGCCTTTTAAAGTCTGCCACTCCGCCCATGTAATCCTGGAATGACCCGCCGTACTTTTGACAAGTCAATCTTATACAGACCCTAAACTTGTCAAAGTTAAAACGATGATTGGTCGTGTGAGGTCCGGCTTATAAGATTTGTATAAAGGTTTAACTCAGTGGCTGTGCGGCCCGTGAAAGCACTTGAGTTTTAGGCCTGGCCGCCTATGAAAGCCTTGATTTTTTGTTGTTGTTTGATTTGAACATTTTATGAGGTTTTTTCTCATGTGACATAGTAATACATGGTTAAAAAGCCGATGAGGTCTGTGATACCTTATGGTTTATACATGAAACTACTCGGTGTTTATTAACCCGTCCTGGCTTTCGACTATATGTCGCCAGTGTGAGATAAGATAATATCCGGTGTTTATTAACCCGGCCTGGCTTTGTTCTCAAGCCGGCAATATATGATAATTACCAGTGCTCAAATTTTGGGTTATCACCCTTACTACACTGGCTTGGTAAACCAACAGTGTGATCAAATATCACAGGAACCGGGTTATATTATTCAAATCTTTAATAGCCAACATGGCTGGATTTTTATTATGGTTATCAATAACCAGTATTATGATTGAGGTTTTCAAAGTCGCTTTAGCGCAATGACTATTATTTTATCAATGGATATGATTTATTCTACAATGGAAGGAATAGTCTCGAGTCGCTGCAGGCTTACAACCTGGCACTTGGGGGCTACATTATTCAAGTTGAGATCACATCAAATATGCAAGTCCCATGTCACTGCCAGCATGCACCATGGCACTTGGGGGCTAATGCAAAGACATTTTTACTTGCCTTATTGAAGACCCGATTCATCATATCATAATGAGCCGGCCCTTGGGGGCTACCAATTGATTCTGTCAAAAAATTTAAGGTACACAAGCTTTAATCCATTACATTGAAAGGTTTATTGCTCAGTTGGTAAATCACAAAGCTCTTAACCTTGTGGACGTGGGTTCAAGCCCCATGATAGGGGTTACATCATATGATGTTATTTTCAATGTA